>NW_023416323.1:16348914-17739331 GCF_014108235.1 Myotis myotis
ACCTTTGCAGGCTGGTTTCTTTGTGGAATCCTTAGTAGGTTTCTAATAGCAACCAGTTCTCTCCATACAACCTTGTGCTTGGCAAAGGTGAACCTGTCCTCTGCATAGTTATCTAAGACAAATTAGTGCTGTTCATACCAGTTCCAACTAACGAACACGTATTTTGGTTTCCACAGCAAGAGTGTGGAGGCAGGAGGGCCACAGAGGGTGCAGCTACTGAGCCATACTGTCAGGGCCCTGGGCCTTTCTGTCTTTTTGCTCTGCTGTTTCCATCCTTGTGTGTGTGTGTGTGGGGGGGGGGGGGGGGGATGGCTGATGGTTGCCAAAGGACTGCTTCATCTCCAGAAACCTGCAATGATGGCCAATGTCCTCCCAGCCTTCCTATTTGTCGGATGCTTTTGCTAGGGCTCTGCATATATTAACTCACTTACCCCCCCCCCCCCCCAACAGCCTAAAGGAAGGAACTGTTTTATACCCAGGGCACTGAAGCCCAGAGAGGATGAGGCACTCTGGAGCCAAAGTCGCGGGACTGGTAAATGGCAGTGCTGCGTACGGAACCCAGGAGTCTGGCTCTGGATAATCGGACCTAACCACTCACTCTGCCACCTCTGCCCAATGGTATTTCAGGCACAAAGAAGGGCAAAGAGAGAGGGTTTCCCAGAGACCCTCATTAAGCCTCATTGGCTAGAGATGTATCATAGAGCCACCTATTAACTGCAGAGGAACCGGTTGGTCGGAGCACTCAGGCACATTGGGGCTCTGTCAGTAAAGACGGGTGAAGACTATTGGGGACAGCTAGCAAAGGCTGACATGCAGGTCATTTCTCTTTCTGGGCCTCGTTTTCTCTAAGTTCATTTAATAGAGGAGGACGGAGACCCGAACTCGGGTCTTCAGAGAGGTGTGGCCTCCACAGAAAGGGGCTGGGTCAAGATGCAGGGGCTCAAGTGGCTGTGGGTCAAGATGCAGGCTTAGCCCCCAGCCAACTGTGTTTAGCAACCTCAGGTAGAGTCTCCACAACCCCTTCCCTGTGAGCACACATCACCTGGATCCATCAAAATGGGCCAGGTGGACGCCCCTGGCTGAAGCAGTGGTGCTGGTGGTCAGAGCAGTGTGCTTGCTTGTGCAGTCATTTGCAGCAGCGATGGTGCTATGTTAGCCAGGCACGCCCTGGCGGCTCAGTGCTCCCCATCAGGAGTCAAATACCCCAACTCCCTCTGCTGGGGTAACTTTGACCATGTGGCCACACTGGTTTTTAGATCGTCCCCAGCAGGGTTGAGCTCAGTGGCCCAACAGTGCCAAGTGGCCCCATGACCCACCCTCGGTCGTCTGCCCTCTGTCCCATTTCCCTTCCCGACTCGTCCGCTGATATTTCCTGAGATCATCAGCTAAACAAACTTCTTCACTTGAATCCTTGTCTCTGCATCTCTTGGAAGGGAACCCAAATTAATACAGTCCCCAAGGAATCTGGCTGCCTCTCTCATGCTTGAAGTCTTCCCCAGACCAGCTCTCCGTGTAAGGCGCTGTTTCCTAAGAAGTAAACACAAGTGAAGGACCGCAGACTCATGGCGACTTGCACAATTAGGACTGCCCCGTGCGAGACTCAGGGAACAGCCTAGAAACCACTGCCCTGGACATTGCCCAACTGCAGGTCCTTGAGTCGTCGGGAGGATTTGGCTTTTAGCAAAACAAGATACACACACACACAACTGTCACTGAAAGTCAAAGGCAGGGATTTGTGAGATGAACTTCAGCTGGAGCTGGGAGAGGGGTCTGGATGGGGAGGACCCTGCATGAGAATCAGTCTGGTCTCAGGCAGTGCTCACTTGGTCCTGGGAGCCATGGTGGGCCCGCTCAGCCAGACTGGGTGCCATGATGAGCTGGTGTAAATCTCCTGGAAATTCACGAGCAAGTCTCCGAGTCTGGGCGCTGTTGAAGGACAGGTGGGCAGTGGATCTCCCATCCTGAGAATGGAGGAGGCAGGATTCACACTCATGGTCTTGGCCCAGAATGTTTGCGGTGGCATAGAAGGATCAGCAGTGGGTTGAGGGCTGTGTTGGGTAGGATTCTATGCTCAAGGTCAACTTAGAAAGGGAACTCACTGTAGTGCATAGCTCAGTAACCAGCCTTAAAGATGGAAAACCAAGCTCAGGAAAAAAAGAAAAAGAAAACAACAGGATATGCTGGAGTGTAAGAAACAACAACTATGTGATGGTCTTCACAGGTCACCACAGCGAGGGTTATTGTGCTTTTTAAACATGTGTGTGTATAACTCTTACCGTTCATTACATATGCATGTGAGCTTAATCCTCATAAACATTATGTGAGTAATGTTATTATCTCTGTATTTTAGACAAGGAAACTGAGGTGTAAGAGTTTAAAACGACTTGCCTGTTGTTAGCAGCCACCAAAGTAAGAGGATGCAGGGTTAGGATGTAAGCTCAAGCAGTTTGAAATACTATCGCTTTTTTATTAAAATAAGAGTTAAAAAATGAAGGCCTGGCTATTAGGTCCATAAAGATCTCCAGAAGTCTTTCTTATCTATTTTGCAAGCTTCTTTCTTTAAGGTCTCATGGCCCAAAAAAGGCTGCTGGAGCTCCATCAATTATATCCCCGTTCCAGGGAGAAAAGAAAAAAAAAAAGTGTGGTGATGGGAGGAGGAAGACAAGTCACACTTTAAGATATATTCTCGGAAGTCTTCCACAATACCTTTTGCTAGCACCTCAACAATAATGAATGGGTCAAGAATAAATATGATGATGATAATGAATAGAAACCCTTGTGCCAACCTCTTTTCTGAGACCAGGTGGTAAGAACCAAGTGAGATTATAGCACTTGATTCCTGCGTGTAGAAGTGCGTTGGGTAACTAGTTGCCACCACAGCTCTCACTATGCAGGCACTGGCCGTGACTGGATGCTGGGGGATGTTCACGAGAGAGCGAGCTGCTAGTTTCTGTATTGACATTAAATCTGCGTTAGCCATTCTCTGTGGCCAGGCTTGCTTTCAAGTTCTTATTGGTGCAATTAAGTGAGGTACTTCGCAAAGAGACACCCCCTGTTTACTCTTACACCCCAGGAGGCCCAGCAATCACCTCCTGCAGCCCTGGGAAGGTGTGACAGCCAGATGGGCCCAGGCCCTGCTTCACGAGTGCAGAACACAGCACGCCGTCAAACCCCAGTTTAAGCACCAAATCATCTCAAGTAGAGGTCTGGTGCTTGTTTGTGTTCCCACTGGGACAACGTCACCCCTCGGTGTCTCTGGGACTTTGGGGAGCTTGGGGATAGGTGAGCGCTGGCGAGCCTGGGGGGTGAGGGCTTTGTTAGCCATCCGTGGGCAACATTCCAAAGTAAATGTTGGGTCTTGGCACCGCCTGGAGCTCGCTGCGCATCCTGGGACAGGTAGTTCACCCTCTGGGTGTTAGTGCCCCTGTCTGCAAGGTGGAGGTGATCACAGTTCATAGGTAAGAGCTGTTTCCAGCCACTGAATTTTTATGTGTATGAAGCTGTGCAAAAACCAAGTGCAGAATAGAGAAGCTGAAATCCTCAGAGCAAACAGCCTTCTCTCCCCAAGAGGTCTCCCCACTCCGCGCCCCCCCACCCCCCACCACCATACAGTTTTATTTCCCATCTGAACTCCTCCCCTCCCCCACGCTGCTCCTTCCAGGCAGGTCCTTCCAAGCAGGAGCATCAAGAGTCGATTGATCCCAATCGAGTCCTGTCAACAAAAGGGACGGCCGATGACACAGGGTGCGCGTGCCGTCTGAGCAGAGGCTCAGATAGCTGATGAAAAGCACTTAAAGCCGGAGTCCCCGCGAGGGGCGCGCCGGTGCAGAGAGGGTATCAGAGGAGCTTGTCAGCCGCGGAATCGACTCCCCCTGGGGTTTGTCCATTTGATTTCCTTGGCTGAGAATCCAGTTCTTGGCTTAACCACAACCTCATGAAATATTAACAATTTCCCCACTGGAGATCTCGTGTGTGTGTGTAAACATAATTTTCTTCTAGAAAATTCTAAGAATGCTGTGGTAATATGGTTTGAGAATATGTTGCTGTGTGCCAGGATCCATGCCAAGCATATTGGTTGAATCGTCATGATACGCCATCAGGTGGGGACTGCTTCACTCCCGTTACAGAGATGAGGAAACTGAGGTCAGACAGGGAGCCTGCGGCTCACCGGGGTCACATGGTGGTCAGGAGCCCAGTCACACCCAGACCCAGGGTTCCTGCTGCCCCTTAGACACAGGAAGGGGTTCCACCAAGAAGGATAGTGCCCAGCCCCGACTCTGGAACTTTCCCTGGGAGTTCTTCCCTGTCAAGTCAGCACCTGCATCTTCTTCACTATTAAGTGAGCACAGGCCTAGGCTCCCCACGCTTCCTTGGCTGGTCCCACTCCCACCGCCGCCCGCCTTTCAGCCCTAGGGAGCTTCGGCCACCTGCACTCTGGGCAGTGCACCATGCTTCCCTCTCTCACCTCATTTCGGCTGGCACTGGGGTCTCGGGGCTTTCTCTAGCCTCTTTTCCTTCTCTCAGCGTCTATCAGGGGCCCAGGGTCACCACTCACCAGGCACAGGGTGCCTCTCTGGGTGGTCTCCTGGCCACTGTGTACCTGGAAATCTGTGCCAATCGATGTTGTCCATCACCAGATCCTCCGGCTAGAAGGAACTTCTAAGACTGCAGAATCCATCCTCTCCAGGCAGGAGAGTCACGTGCAATGCTTTTAGGAGGGATTCAGAGTCATATCAGTGGAGATCCCCTTGGTAACGTTTCACAGGTTTGATTGTATTTCATATCTGGATGGATTTCCTTTCCTTCTGTAATCAATCCCAGCCTCAGGGTGAATCTCAGATCTGCCACTGAATACTGTGTGACCTTGGGCATGTAACCCGCCCTCTCTGGGCCTCATGTTCTCATGTTCAAACGAGACCAGTAATAACACCTATTCCTGAGATCATTGTGGAGACTGTGCTGGTCCGTGCCCCTGGGCTTAGTGCGGCGCCTGGTACACAGTAAGCACCGAGGGTTTGCTGATGTTTCTTTCTTTGTCATCAGCACATATTCGGGGTTTGAGACTTGAGCGCCTCTTTGGAAATGTAAGTGACGCGGTAGTTCTGTAGCATTCGTGGCCCATAGGGTGCAGTTGAGGCATATCTCAATATAAACCCCAGACAGGGTTCCCCTTTGAAAAAGCAAATTACACAGGACACTGTCTTCTTACTGCTCTTCCGTGCTCTGCTGTAGGGAAAATGACACCAAATCAAATCAAACTGTATTTTGCATCCAGCAAACTTAAATACCAGTCACTAAGGAAAACGTGGGACTTTTCTGGCATTAAAATACTGTTGCTCTACATAAACCAGAGGATATGGGCACCAAGGAGCTATGGTTGAGCTGTGGTTCCAGCAGAGGCCTTGAAGGGCTGCTGGCGGGGCCGCCAGACTCAGCTATGCCTCGGGGACTCAGCCAGCACCTGGTTTCGACCAAGACCCAGTCTTATGATCCCACAGCAGGAGAGCAACCC
Source organism: Myotis myotis (assembly GCF_014108235.1). NCBI lineage: Eukaryota > Metazoa > Chordata > Mammalia > Chiroptera > Vespertilionidae > Myotis > Myotis myotis. The sequence continues at coordinate 16,354,427 of NW_023416323.1, forward strand.
ACTGGCTTTGAACCTCCAGACAGGTTTCTAGAACCAAGCAGGTGCTCGGTGTTTGGGAAGGATCCGGTGCCTCCGGATGGACACAGAGAGTAACAGCCGCAGGTCAGCAGTGGGTGTAGAATGCTGTGAAAGGACAACAGGGCAAGCAGAATCTAGGGGAGCGTTTGCAAACACCCAGGTAGCACAGGTAGGACTCCTGCTTGATGAAACATGTGCCACCAGTTCAGTGAGGAATACTGACACCTAGTGATTAACAATCCGTAATATGGCTTCCCCAAGGGTGCCTAAGGCTTTGAGTAAATGTGGCTGCCTTCCCGGCACCCAGACCATTTGGCAATCGTCTGAAGGTCATCCATCTGCTTCCAGAGGGTGCCCTGTCCTCCAGCCGGCTCAGCTGTGTGAGGGCCAGGTTTGCCCAGAAGTGTGTGATGAGCAGGGACAGCCTAGGGGCCTGGGACTCGGTCCCGTTTTCAAGTTCCAGACCCCCCTGGCCCTCAGGTTCTTCATTTGTAAAATGAAGGTCCCTTTGAGATGAAAAGTGTTGTGACTCCAGAATCTGAGGGCACAGGAGTTTCTGCGGAAGAGGAGGCAAGAAGAGAGGCAATGAGGGGCTTGCCTGAATGGAGACCGCAGCTGTGGTCACAGAGGGACAGAAAAGAGTGAGGGGGAGCCCCAGCCGGCCTGGTTCGGGGGGGTGTCATCTCATGCGCTTAAAGGTTGCCGGTGGTTCCATTCCTGTGCCAGGATTTGCAGGCTGGATTCCCAGAAGGGGGCCTGCAGGAGGCAGCCGATTGATGTTTCACTCTCACATCAAAGTTTCTGTCTCTCCCTCTCCCTTCCTCTCTCTCTAAAATTAGATTTAAAAAAAAAAAAAAAGCAGCGTGAGGGAGAAGAGGATGTTATCACCTTCCAAGTCTAAACTTTAGTTGTACAAGAAATATACCTTTAATTCTTTATAACTCAACCCAACCCCAAGTTTGAGCTTCTGTTCCACTGACTCTCAGTCAATTCTGGGGGCTCCCATTCTCCTTGGCCACGGCAATACCTATGAACTGCGGGGCTCACATAGTGCTAATTGTAGAGGCAGACACACCTGCCCTTCATGGTCATGTTCACATCAGTCGCCTCTGAGATGGCCCTCTTTCCTATCCGTTTGTTCCTGTAGGTGTGGTGGCTATTTCCACACCAAGCTTGGGGATCCCCGAAATCCGGTGTGGCCATCTACTGACCTGCCCGCCAAGGTCAGTTCACAGCCCCTGTCCCTCTCTGGATCTCCCTGCCTGTAAGATTGTCATGTGCACAATTTAGGAAGATGATTCAGCTTATATAACAGGGACCCAAAGGTCAAAGGTTTATTTCTCTCTTGTGTTAAATACAGGCCACCCAGTTTGAACTTCACCACTAGGTGAAGGGTGTCAGCATTGGGGAGGTCAGGTCGCTGGGAGGCCAGGGAGTTGGAAGGTTCGTCAGTGGGTGCTGGAGATGGGATGGGGAGGACGACAATGGGACCAAGGTAAAAATACTGCAGGTGATAGTGAAAAGGCAGTGGAGCCCATCCATGGTGGTGATCTCCAGTAGCAGTAAGAGATGGTCAAGATGCAAGACCATGGTTAGGAAATGGCAGAGGTGGATAAGGAGGCTGAATAGGCAAGTACTTCTCTTCGTGTGCAACTACTGGGGATGTGCCAGCATCCCCACCGAGGGGGGGGTGGGGGGCGGGTTGTCTTCAGGGAAACCATAGAATCAGGAGATGCATAGTTTCATTCTTAAAAATCCCCAACGTTTTTTATTAAGTTCAGGCGTGACCCTCCCTTCTCACACCAGCCCATTCTCAGACAAAGCCCCAAACTGCCTTTGGGGTGAGCTACAAGATGCTCGGCAGATTTCCCTGGCTGCACCAATCTCTTAAGCCAAATTGCAAACCCTAACTAGGAGAAAAATAAGTGCTGGTTTCCAGATTTCTATAACTCCCCCCCCCCCCCCCCCTTGCTCTCTACTGTTGATGACTGGGAGGCCTCGGTTACTGGAAGAGACCTCCTCTGTGTAAACAACGCCGCCGCATTCTGATGTCAGGGCTTGGGGTTTTATAACTTCCAGTTTCTAGTCTCTTCTATGGGACTTTCCACATTCTGCCCCCTTTCCCAAATTTAGTGCGGAAAAATGAATTTGAAATAAGAGGGATTTCGAACTGAAAGAAAGTACAGAAGAACTCTCAATTATTTGAAAAATTTGTTTCTGTCATAGCATTGATGAAAGACCCGAAGGAAAACGGGTGCAATAAAGGGCTAGAGAAACAATTAATAATGATAAAATAATTGTTGTTATTATGTGGGCCTTACTAATGGACCAGGCACTGTGCTTATTAATTTCTACGTGTGACCCCGGCCAGTCACAACAGTGCTGGAAGCTAGATGCGATTATTATGTCCACGTTGCAGATGGGGACATGGGAAACTTGTTTATTTATAGTTGTCCTCATTGATTGATTGACTGAGGTTAATAATCAACTTCTGTGGGGAACTCATAGCTTATACACAAAAAAACTGGGCAGCAACAGATGCGTGGTCCCTGCTACAGGCTGTTTCTGTAACTTACCACACCGAGCAAGCCAGCAAGGCAGTGACCTTGCCGTTCGGCTCTGTGCACCTTTCCTGCTTGGTCCTGGCCTCCGGAGACCTCGGTGGGCTTAGATCCATTCTCTCCCACGTGTTTGTTCTCCTCATCTTGGATGAGGAGATTAAAGGGTGTTCCGCATGTGCTGATGGGTTTTCCTTGGGCCACCCAAGCAGTCATAGACCAGAGAAGAATTAAAATGCCTGTCTCCTGAGTGTCCCTTCAGGAGGGGACTGAATGATGGAAAATGACTGGAGTGCCAGGTGGAGACACTCAGGTCAGACGGTTGCTGAGGCCTGCGAGGAAGTGGTCAGAGCCCACGCTTTGAGTCAGCCTCCAGCGGAGAGGTATATCCCAGAACAACATCACGCAAGGCCCTGGTCACCCGGTGAGTGTGCTCAGCCATGACGAACCGAGGAGGGCGGGGGAAGGTTAGCCTGCCTGAATCCGAGAGTCCCAAGTGGGCGTGAATTTGGCACTGAGGTAAGTGCCCCTGCAGCATGGGGGTTGGGGACAGTGTGGTGCCTGAACCGGGTGAAAAGCAGCAGCTTTGAAAGTAGACAGAATTGGGTTCAGGTGTTCCCTCTGGGGAGACTTCTGATTTCTGCCAAGATGGAGGAGTTCCATCCTCCAGGTCCTCTTACAACCAAAACCCCTGAATATGCATGACATAAACACGTAAAGGTATGAAAGATGGGGTGAAGAAGGCTTAGGGACCTCCAGGCTCAATGAATGACTCAGCAATGAGTTCCCCAAGTTTCATTATTGTCTCCCAAATATTCCAGAGAGGGCAGAGGAGAAGACTGGAGTCTGGAACCATTAATAGACAAAACATGTTCCAAGAACAGCTTGTTTCCCCTAGAATGAAGTACCAGGAAAAGGGTGGACTAACAGAACAGAAAACCTTTATGACCATACTCACTCCACTCCAGCCAACCAGCACCAGTGGAAATATTCCCTCTCCCCTGCAGTTTCAGATGGGCTGAGTGGGGAGATCAACTCCTTGCCTCGTCACCCCAATGCTATGGAACTTTGTCATCTTCCCAAATTGTATCCAACCCAACCCAATCTCCCACCCAATGTTACTGGCACTGCTGAGCAGGTACCTAATCTTCCATTTCCCACCAAACAGAAGCAGGTGGTGTGCTGATCCCCATGCTGGGATTGTAGGAGCTGAACCTCCAGCCAGCCAGCCAGCAGGGAGGAGACTGAATGAGGCAGTGGGGGCAGGGCTAGTTGGCACTCCCTTTCCCAGCCAATGTGAGCAAAGCCTGGTGCTGAGCCTCCACACCATCAGTGACGACAAGTGAGGCAGGGCTGGCTGGCACTCTGCTTCCCCTGGCTGGTATCACTGGCATACAGCAGCAAGCTGAACATCCCCTCCCACTGTAGACCTACACACCACACTCAAACAGAGTGACTGCCTGCTGACAAAGAAGATCAAACAGGATCCAGACTCTCACAACATAATCCCCCAGATGTCCAGATACACACAAAACTTACACATCATCCCAGGTACCAGGATAACCACAACTTGAATGAGAAAAGACAACCAGCAGATACAAAAACTTGAGATGATGTAGACAGATCTGAAAAGGATTATGAACAACATTCAGGAACATACTTGAAACACATAATGAAATACAACGTTTCAGCAAAGAAATAGAAGTCATAAAAAAGAACAGAAAGGAAATTATAGAACTGAAAAATACAGCCACCAAAATAAGAACACTGCTCGGGCTCAATAGCAGAATGAATATGAAAGATGAAAGAACAAGTGAACTTGAAGACAGAACAATAGAAATGGTCCGATTTGACCACGAAAGAAAATTGTAAATAAATAAATAAAGCCTCAGGTAGTCATGATAATCAGAGTGCCAGAAGGAGAACAGAAAGGGTGTGGAGTTAAAAAAAAAGTTTGAGGAAAAATAGCTGAAATTTTCGAAAATTTGCTACCAGGTGTACATTTAACAGCATCAGAAAGCTGAGCAAAACCCGAACAAACGTACACTAAGACATATCATAATCAAACTTGTGAAAACTAAATGTAAAAAATCTTGAAAGAAGCTAAAGAGAAATGACAAGTTATCTATAGAGGAACACCAATGCCATTAACAGTGGATTCCTCATCTGAAACCATAAAGAAAGAGAAGCATAATATTTTTCAAATGATGAGGGAAAAGAATTGCCAACCACAAATTGTATACGCAGTGAGACTATTCTTTATGATTGAATGGGAAATAACGAGATTCTTTGGTAAAAACTAAGAGAATCCATCTCTAGTAGACCTCTAGAAGTTCTCTGAGGACATTCAGAAAGGAAAGGAAAATGGAGTAAACATAATGGACTCAACTCATCAGTTTCTTAAATTGTATTTTTTAGTTGAAACAAAAATCATAGCACCATCTAAAAGGGGGGGGGTGCTTAATATAGAGAAACAATTGTATTTTTAAAGTAGGAAGGATACAGGGCCCTGACGTAGGTTTTCTAAACTCAATTTCATGGAGTAAAATCTTGCTATCAGTAGACTGTGATAAGTTATTTCGGTATATTATAGTATTTAGAGCAACTATACAGAAAGCTATAACAGACATATACTAAAAAACATCGTAAGTAAATCAAAATGGAATCCAAAAAAATGTGCAAGCATCCTACAAGAGGGCAGGATAAAAGAAACAGAGGAATGAGAAATGGATAACAAACAGAGAATAAATAATAAACTGTCAGACCTGAGCTGTAACATACTCAAATTTGCTTTAAATATAAATGGCCAAATACAACAATTAATCACAGAAACGGGCAGAGAGGATTGAAAAAAGCACAACTGAACTCTATGCTGTCCACAGGGAACTCACCCCAAATACAATGACATGGGTAGGTTGAAAGTAAAAGGATGTAAAAAGATACATCATGCAAACCAACATGGATGCAAAGGAGAAAGAGTAGCTACGTTAATATCAGATAAAGTCGCCTTTAGAGCAAAGACAACTAGCAGGGAGGGAGCGGGGCGTCACGTGGGGATAAAGGATCAATCCACGAAATCTTTCCTCTGCCACTTGTCATGTCTATTGACAAACAACATAAACTCTTTGAACCTCAGTTTCTTCATCTCTAAAATGGAGACAATAAGCAACTTATAAAATCCTATGAAGATTAAATGCTGAGTACAGATTAGCACATGGTAAAGGCTGAGGAAGTAATAGCTCATCCATTATCTTAAATAATGTGTATCAGCCAGGAATACAGCAACCACACAGCTGGGTGTGTGAGTGATAAAATATAGCCATGACATAAAATTTACCATTTTAAGTGTATGATTCAGAGGCATTAAGTGCGTCCACACTGTTGTGCAACCAACACCACCATCCATCTCCGGAATGCTGTCATCAGCCAAACTGGAATCCAGCAAACACACCAGTTAATTTAACAGCTCGTTTAATATAAAGAATGTTTAGCTACGTCCAATGTTGCTCAGTGGTTAGAGCATTGGTCTGCGCACAGAAGGATCTTGGGTTTGATTTTCAGTCAAAGGCACGTACCTGAGTCACAGGTTTGATCCCTGGGACTGGCTGGGGTGAGAGCAGCGTGCAACCAATTGATGTGTCTCTCTCACATTGATGTTGCTCTCTCTCTTTCTTCTCTCTCTCTCTCTTTCCTCTCTCTCTCTCTCTCTCTCTCTCTCTCTCTCTCTCTCTCTCTCTCTCTTTTTCTCTCTTTCCTCTTCTTTCTCTCCCTTCTACTCTCTCAAAAAACCAATGGAAAAAATATCCTCAAGTGAAGATTAACAAAAAACGAATTTTTAGGCTAGTTATTGGGAGACTGAATAGGCAAAAAGGCCACCTGAGACACTGCCGAGGTGGGAACCGCAGTGGACACAGCTACCGCTTCTAGGGCTGCTGGGACAAAGGGAGAGGTGGGGTTGATGAGAACCTTGGAGCTAGGAGTGGGGGTGCTGTGGCGATGGGACCCCCGCCCCTGAGGGAACAGGCTGAGCTCTGGTTGGAAGTCCACAATCAAGGCGTCAGCAGCAGGCTGCCTCCCTCTGAAGCCTCCGTGATCCTTCCTGCCTCTCCAGCTCCCGGGGCCCCAGGTATTTTTGGCTTGTGGCTGACCCACTCCGACCTCTGCCTCTCCCTGTGTCTGTGTCTGAGTCCAAACACCACTCAACACAGCACGTGGGTTTGCAGCTGAGAGACGGTAGTCTAATAATCAGCACGGGTATTATTCTGATAATCAGGGAATATAGGCTCACTTCTGCCCACACAAGTCACAGGGACCTTTCAGAGCCTCAGTCTACCCATCTGTAAAATGGGGTGGGGTCTGGATTAGCAAACAGGTGAAGAAGACCAGCTATGTGTGGGTCTCGGTGCCACGTGTGTGGGACATGAGGTAGCAAGGCCTGTGTCCGGCTCTTGCGGTGCTTAAGGTGAACGGCGGCAGCCCAGAACCAGCAGGTGACCGCACAGTAAGGCCGAGGGGTGTATGGGTAACCGAATTCCTGGGCTGAAACCCCGGTTGATTTGACCAGGGGAGACGAGGACCGCCCAGCTGGAGTGTGAATGGGCCCATGGGTTTATAGGATGGAGATGCCTTTCTGGAAGCTTTCTGATGGGGTTGAGGGATCCCAGGCGGGCACAGAGCTTAGGTATACGATGTAAAGTGGTTTTCAAAGAGCCGGGCTGCAGCTTCCATATTCATCTGACCCAGAGTAATGTAAACTGCCTTCTCCACCAGACCTTCGGTTTATTTGTACAGTTTGGGCCATTTCTGTAAATGTTTGACCCATTTGGAAATCCAATCCAAAGGGAAAGCAAATGAAGGCTTTTATTTTGTGATGGAATTCGCGGTCTGGGGGGCTGGCGGGGGGCACTTTACCTACTGCAACGTATTGAATGCTGCATTCAACAAGCCAGATGAAGAACGGACCCGTTTCGTCTTGTTCCGTCTTGTTTTGAAACATCTCACAACCTAGGGAGAGAGGAAAATGCATGGCTTTGTGAAAGCAAAGCGGTGTGAGACTCAGCACTCAGGACCCCGGGCATGTGGTTGCCCAGTGAGTCTCGGATGGAGGGGATGCCTAGAGCCAGAGCCAGGGCCCCTAGGCTCCGAGTGGGGTGCCCGGGCGAGCGGCTCCACTGAAGGGGCCACGGCTCCGTGTTAAACACAATGAATCCCTTACAGGCCACAGGCTTTTCTTATACACTGAACGCAGGCTGCTTGTTAGGAAAAAGACATGCAACTTTCAAACTGAATGTCTAATCGCCACCAACTTCTCTTTCTAAAAAATTAATATAGACTTTCATAAAGTAGGACTTGCTAGTGTATTAAAGGGAGAGAGAGAATATGAGCAATATAAGTTGTTTTATATATAACAAATTCCTGGTCCTTTAATTATGATTATGTTGTTACAGTTTTCTGGGTTTGAAGATACTTTGCAAACAGCAGAAAACTACAAGTGAGAAAAAATTAATACATCAGCCAGTTCGCTGCTGGAGAATCCATGGGTGATTTTCCAAACCGGTAACCACTGGTGCAGACAGCCCGGGTCCTGTCCACGATGCCAGTTCTGTGCCCACCAGAGGGGACACGGTCCCGCTTCATGGAGGTGCCACAAAGGACAATGAGCACTCTGGCAGCTCTGAGCCTGGTACTTGGTCCTTGGTAGGGGCCAACCTTCAGGTGGGCAAGAGTCCCTGAGGATCTTGTTAATTTCAGCCTCAGGGCCCCTCTCCCGGAAGTTCTGGTTCCCTGAGCGGGGCCCAGAGCGCATGTGTACGAAGGCCCCGGTGCTGCCCTGGACGATAGGTCCTGCAGGAGCAGACACCCGGCCTCCGTTGCTCTCTGCACTGTGCTTGGCCCGCACGGCTAGACACACAGCAGACATCGCTGACGTGACTAAGATTTCCCAGAAGAGAAGATACAGTTTGTGACCCAGCCAGGGTCCGATGGGAAGAGATGGACCCCTCCAAGTGGGAGAATTTCAGGAGGATCTGCTTACAAAGGGGTGTATCATACAGGTTTGGGATGCAGGGGGTGCCCGAGGGCAAGGTTAGGAAGCTGAGGTGGTGGCAGTAGAGTTGTCACCCGAGGTCCTAGGGGACAGAGGGAAAGAGCAGTGACAGGACTCAGGAGAGAGAGCATGGAGAGGTGACCACCTGAGAGGAACAGTCACCTTGGATTGAGGGACACGCCAGCCCAAGGTGACGTTCAGAGGGAGAGGGCACCTCTTCCTCGCCCCTGGTCTCCTGGGGTGCTTCAGCTGAGCTCTCTGGGAAGCAGAGGGCAGGAGAACCGGGTGCTCTTCTTAGGCTCACGGGGCAGAAAGAGGGTCTGGAGGGGCCACAGAAGGAGACATCCTAAATTTCCCTAACTTCTCCCCAAATCCACATTCCGCCTGCACCCTGCTGTCCAGCACCACCGCCATCTGCCTCAGACCTTCATGGTTTCTTGACTGGTCTATTGTCACACCTTCCGAACTGGCCCCCCTCCCTCCACCTTGCTCCCTTCCAATCCACCTTCCAGATGCCCAGAGACCCAGAATCCTGACCTCCACACCCGGTCATGCCACTAGCATATTAGATGCACTCCGGGGCCCCGCTCCCTGCAGGACAGTCCACCTCCACGCCCAGCCTCCAGGCCTCCTCCCGCGTCTGACTCCCACCTCCCAGCCTCCTGTCCAGTTGTGCAGACACCACTCTTGGCGATTCCCCACCTTTGTGCCTTTGACACCTGCTTCTTCCAGTTAAAATTCTTTCCCCTGGTCTCAGAGGGTCCCTATACGTCCTTCAAGATTCTGCTCCAGCGACACCTCCTCCAGGAAGCCTCCCAAGCTACATCAAGCCTCCTTCCTCTTAGCTCCCACACGATGTCAATCCCTCAGAATCAAGATCGCACATAAACGAAGTCCCTGTAATAACCATGTGTTTGCAGGTAGATGTGGACATTCAAGGTAGGGCCAAGGTGGGACATTTCTCTTCCCCAAATGTCAGGGGGAAATGAGACTTGATCCAGCAAATAGCATCTGCATATCAGGTCCTCCGATAACGAAGCTTTTATTACTGATAATCAGTACTCACCGTGTGCCAGTGAGGAGTCAGGCATTTAAGCATTGCCTCGGTTTGGTGCCAGGTGGGCACTTGCAGGGGGCATCTGCCAGGCTCATCTGCTCATTAAGAATTTTTCTGGATTCAGTAAATGCACTGTCCTTCAGCCATTTCCCCTCTTAGCACGATCCCAGAGCCTTCCGCCCTGGAGCACGCAGTGTCCTGGGTGACTGACAGCAGGGTGAGCCATCAGCTAAGTGAGGGCTGGAGACTGGGGGAGGGGGGAGGGGCCGGGGTCCTCAGCCCGAGAGTCTCCGTCTGACCGAGGGCCCTCGCCAGCAGCGAGACACCCGGGTTGGGTTTGGATGGGGTCCTGATGTGAGGCACAGTGAAGCCTCTATTCTGCTGGAGCTGCAAACCAGCCCATTCCGGGGCATTCGCATTTCAGCGGGGTTTGCGGTCACATCCGAGCTGTTCAATTTCACCTAAATCAGCAGCACGCGGGGTGTCGATCTCAGCCCTGTGGGTTTGGTGACCATCAGTGCCAATTACACGAAATGCCAGTTGCCAGGGCACTTCTACCCTCGCACAGGCCGGCAGAAGGGAAAAAAGCTGTTCCTCAAGTTAATTGAAACCAAACCGAGACCACATGGCTCCTTTTGGGGGAATTGACCCCGGCCCCTTCCCATCTCCATTTCCTCCCTGGGGTGTCGGAGCTGATCGCACCCAGCACACGTTTTGATTTTTGTACAATTCACCTTTGTTGGATCCAGGGTTGGTTTCTCTGAGTAGCTGCTTGAGCCAACGGCCCATGTAGATCTTAGCATTTAACGGGCAAACTGGATCATTTGTCTGCAGCACAAAACGTCTGGGCGGTGCGGATTTTCACCTTTACGGAGGCACTTGTAAGCTCCGGGATTATAAAAAATCAAACCATAATAACTGGTAAAAAGAGAGGGGAGGCGAGTGACTGAGGCACGGGCTATCGGGTTACTTCTGCGCCCAGCTGATTTCTAGAGCATGCCCCGGCTCCTTGCATGTCCGCGGTGGTGAAATTGATTGTGAATCAATCCACTCGAAGTTCGTCTGGCAAGATTCTGACTTTGGCCCATTATCTGGTGCATCTTTGATTGTTTTTTAATTTTTATTTTTTTTAGCAAAGGCTTGGTTAATAAAAAACAAAAATTAGTGAAGAGTGTAATATTCATTCCTGAAATGTCCATGATGGTGGGTTGAGTTTTTTAAAAAATATATTTTTATTGATTTCAGAGAGGAATGGAGGAGAGAGAGATAGAAACATCAATGATGAGAGAAAATCATTGATTGGCTGCCTCCTGCAACCCCCACACTGGGGATGGAGCCCGCAACCCAGGCATGTGCCCTTGACTGGAATCGAACCTGAGACCCTCCAGTCCACAGGCAGATGCTCTTCCCACTGAGCCAAACTGGCTGGGGCATGGGTTGAGTTTTATCTCACCATTATGGGCTGTAATATTTTAGGGTATCTTTTTTTAAAAGTTTAATTTATTTTAGAGGCAGTTTTACAGTGATACAAACTCAAATATCATACCATTCACACATTTAAAGTGTACAACTCAGTGGGTTTTGGTATATGACATATGAACCTTTCTTGTAAAATGTGATGAGATACATATAACATAAAATTTGCAGTTTTGACTGTCTTTAAGTGTACAATTCAGCAGCATGAACCACTCTCACAATGCAGTGCCACCATTCCCACTATCTATTTCTAAAATTTTACCCCCAAAATGACATTTTCAAGGAGCCTTTGTTCCCTTCCACAGATGGTGAGACTATCCAGGTGGAAGGGAAAAAATGTTCTCAGCTTTCCCAAGGTATTAACTCCAAAGTGCAGACACCTGGTTCACTGGCTACTAGAAAGTTCTAGAACAGTGGTTCTCAACCTTGGCTGCACATTAGAATCACCTGGGAATCTTTTTAAAATCCTGATTTCTGGGCCTCATCCTCTGGAAATTCTGTTTCTTTGTTATGGGGTGAATTTAAAAAGATTCCCAGGTGATTCTAATGTGCAGCCAAGGTTGAGAACCATTGTTCTAGAGAAGAAGAGAATTTGGCTCAGTGTCTCCAACATCAAGAACAGCTTGGCACATAAAAGCACATAGTCAGTATTTGAGAGATTTGTTCTTGGAAATGTCTTAAAATCGGGGTACTGTGTTGAAACCACCAAGGTGAGGTGTGGGATTGTTGGCCTGGGAGGCGGGTGTCTTGGTGGTGCTGTGGGGGGAGGGGACAGGGTCTGGATCTGGTGTCCTGGGGGCACTCAGGACTCCATGCCAATCTCTACCCACGTCCTCCTTCCCATCAGCAACCACAGAGCCCTCGTCTGTCATTACACTTGATGATTTTCTGGGATTTTTTTTTTAACTTTGGAAGACTTTTATTTTAATACAATAAGACATTGCTCAAACCATATTAATAAAAATGCAAAACTGTATTGCTGGTGGGGCTATAGTTTTATTTTTAAAAGCATAGATATGGCCCTAACCAGTTTGGCTCAGTGGATCGAGTGTCGGCCTGCGAACTCAAGGGTCCCGGGTTTGATTCTGGACAAGGGCATGTACCTTGGTTGCGGGCACATCCCCAGTAGGGGGTGTGCAGGAGGCAGCTGATCGATGTTTCTCTCTCATCGATGTTCCTAACTCTCCCTCTCCCTTTCTCTCTGTAAAAAATCAATAAAATATATATTTAAAAAAATAAAAATAAAAGCATAGATATGTCAGCTGAGGTGACCCCAGGAAATTCTGTTTCTTTTCCTGGCCCCCTAACCTTCCCCTTTGACCCCCCCCCCACCACCACCACCACACACACACACAGGACTCCAGCCAGGTGGGCCTCCTGTCTACTCCCTGAGTATCCAAGCTCACTTCCACTTTGCATTAACCATTCCCTCCTCTTGGTTCCCTCCCCCAAATTTCCTTCTCAGCTTGAATGGTCCCTCCTCTGAGAGGCCTCTCCTGCCCACCCACATCGCCCTCCTTCCTTTTCCTCCAGCTCTTACCCAGACCTGACAATTCCTGGTTCACGTTATTTGTTCATTGCCTTCCCCCACCCCCAATCAGACCGTGAGCTTGTCCTGTTCGCTGCCATAGCCCCAGTGTTTGTTCTTAAATATGTTTTTATTGATTTGAGAGAAAGAGAGAGAGAACCATCGATGTGAGAGAGAAGCTTCAATCAGTTGCCTCCAGCACCCATACCCATGAGAGATATTGAACCTGCAACCTGGGTATGTGCTCTGACCAGGATTTGAACTAGCTACCTCTCTGGGACGACACTCAACCAACTGAGCCACACCAGCCAGGGCCATAGCTCCAGTGTTTGGGACACTCCTTGGCATATAGTAGGTGCTCAGCTAATATTTGTGGGCCGTTCTGAAGTTACCCAATGCCCAATGGGTGGAGTCCCACCTAAGACTTATCGCCTCTTGGCTGTGTTCACTGTCTCCCTCCCTGCCCCTCGGAACCGTTCCTCATCCCTTCCCCTGTGGGCTAGGCCCCTCCGGGCAGGATATAACAACGCCCACCCACACCAAGGGGCTCACGGCGGAGGCGACCGGTGGACGGATGTTTGGGCATGTGTACTTCAACAAATCAGCACATGAAGCAAGCGCCGATGTGGGGGTTCCAGTCCCGCAGGAGCTGGCGAGGGAGTGATTTATTTTGCGGCTGGGCTGCAAACTCTGCAGAGGGTGCCTCTGAAGCCCGCCAGCAGCCAGCTCCACTAGGGAAAGGGCCATTCATAAGCCTGTGGCTCCGGCAGTGACAAGATAATTGTCACTGAGCTCCTGACTCTGGCTCCTCCAGGGTTCTTCCCGCCTGGAGGCCTGGAGCCTGGGTGATAGAGAGACGCAGCTTCCAGACAAGCTGTCCCCAGGGACGCAGAGACCCATATCTGGCAGGGCTGGTGCCGGCACTTGACAGAAGGCCGCCTGCCCGGCGGTGGAATCAGAAAGTCTATAACAGGGGGCCAGTTCACTGTCCCTCAGACCATTGGAGAGCCAGACTATAGTTTTAAAAAAAACTATGAACAAATTCCTATGTACACTGCACAGATCTTATTTTGAAGTAAAAAACCAAAACGGGAACAAATACAATATTTGTATTTGCATGTGGCCCACGGGCCGTAGTTTGAGGACCCCTGGTCTATAAAAAGGATTTGGAGGGCACAGCCCTGCTGGCTATTCAGCACCGGGCGCCCTGGGGCTCACACTGCGCAGGGCGGACCCCTGTGGGGAACGGCACTTCTATGGCCTCGTCAGGAAAGAGGAGAAGCCCAAACACCACAGATACTCCCGGCCTCGGCCCGCGGGCCGCGCTTGCTGGGCAGAGGTTCAAGAGGAGCCGTGGGCCCCTGGCGCTCAGACTATGGACGCAGTCCCTCTTGCTAAGCCCCCTGAGAACTTAGACAGAGGCTGGCCCTGCCTCCCCAGGAACCCGGGCTTCGCTGGGACCAGGGGAGGTGGAAAATCCCACTTATTACGGCATGTGGTTCAGAAAGGGTCAGCTGGAGCTTGCATTACAAGAGTGGGTGAGACCCTCACGGAGAGGAAAGCCCTCGGTCAGGGCCCTCCCTGCTCCGAAGCGTGTCTGCACGCACATCACACGCAGGGCGCTGGTTCGGTACGAAGCTGCCTCTTCCCTTCTAGAAGCAGGGGCCTCCACACGTAATAATAATAATAATGGCACCACCAGCTGATGTCTGTATATTTTACCTCCTTCTTGAACTCCCACAACATCTCCCATTCAGACACGTTCAGACCCCACCATCGGCAGGCAGGGCAGCACCCTCGAGGCGGCCGCTCCCACTGTACGCATTCCCAGTCTTTTGCTTCCTCGGTGCTGGCGGGAGCAGCGGGCCGGGCCCTCATCTCAGGGAGCCTGGCTTCTAGAGACACAAACATAAGGTCCCAAACCATGGCCCGTGCGAGGACGCAGAAGTCCTGCCCATGAGATGATATCCTAAACAGCACTGTCGAAGGGCGTCGGCGGCCCAGATAGTGAGTCTGGGCAGCGAAACAGCTGGAAAAGGGAGGTGTCAGCCCCGGGATCCAGGTTTTCCTGCTGGGAAAGGTTCAGGAGTGCACACGCGCGTGTACTCATGCAAGTGTTGTGTGAGTGTCTGACTGAAAGGATGTACATGAATGTGTGTATGTTTGGGGCATGTGAGTGGATATCTGAGTGTGTGTGCAAAAGTGTGTGTCAAGGAGTCTATGTTAGCTAGTGTGTGAGTCAGTGTGTGTGTGTGTGTGTGATGTGAAAGTGTGTGTGGGTGAGTGTCTCAATGTGGGTGCGCCTTGTGAGTGTGTAAGAGAGAGTGTGCACATGTGCAAGGCATGTGCAAGAGTGTGTGCAGTGTGCATGAGTGTGTGTGAGAGAGTCTGCAGGCCAGGGCGCCTGGGAGGAGGTGCTAAGTGCCGTTGCTCAGTGGCCTCCTGTGGCCAAGGATTGCTCCTCCAGGCACGCCATCAGTTAGCCCAGGAGCCTCTGGGCCACCAAGAGCAAGGTCAGGGCCTTCAGAGGGAAGTGGCCCCCGCAGAGGGAGGAAACAGCTCCCTGAGCAGGTGTCCCGCATCCAGGGAGCGGTGGCAGAGGCGATGGTCTGCTGGTCACGGGGGGCCGCCAGAGAAGACTGAGCTGTGCTGGGAGTGGCCTGCGAAGACTGGAATTGCCTCTCCTGTTACATCTAGAGAGCGCATAAACCACATTTATTTACAGATCATACAAAATGCTTTTTCTCTTTTCTATTATTTTCATCTCAGCTTCATGATATCCCCAGAGAATAGGCAGATAGAGCAAAATTGTCCTCATTTTTAAAATCCTCACCCAAGGATATGTTTATTGATTGAGAAAAAGAGAGAGAGAGAGAGAGAGAGAGAGAGAGAGAGAGAGAGAGAGAGAGAGAGAAATATAGGTTGCTTTGTATATGCAGCCCAACGAGGGAAGGAACCTGCAACCCAGGTATGTGCCCTGACTGGGAATTGAACCTGCAACCTTTTTGATGCATTGGACGCTCCAACCAACTGAGCTACCTGGTCTGGGCTGTTGTCATTTTTTGATGCAAAAGGTAAAGTTTGATGAGGTAAAGGGACTCGTCCAATGTGCCGGTGAGTGGAAATGGCCGAGTGTGGATGAGACCCTAGGATTTGCCATTCCACGTGGAAACTCCCCAGAGACACAGCGACGGGCATGGAGCTGTCTTTTCTATGAAAGCATCTCCCTAGGTGCCCGTGGGTGCACCACGCAGATCTGAAAAGTTAAATTCCTGTCCCTCTGCCTTTTACCATCCTCCTGTTAACAGCTTTTTAATGTCACTCATGGCCATTTTTTGCTAGCTGGCTTGATTGTATTATTTTTTTCATTGTTTAGTCCCAGTATTTACATACCTGTTGGAGATGGCCATTTGGAAAAATGCATTGGGATGAATGATCACTACCTCCACCTCGTGGCTTCATTCCAGGGGGACGATTTGGAAAAAGCTGGGCAGCTCAGCCATTCGGGTGGTTTGTCCGCGTCTCACCAAAACTCGGTGACCCGCTGGATCTTCCCTTGGCCTTCAGATGTCCGGGGTCCCGCAGACACAGCTACGCAAGAGGCCGTGGCATTTTATGCCGCCGTCCTCTGGGTTTCACAGGGCTCCACAACACCCCCTTATTGAGCCTGAGGTCTACGGTCTAGGTTATGTTCCGGGGATTTCAGACCCTGCCTGTTTGGGTTGTCATTTTGAGAAAAGCCACACATTTTGTTTTGTTGTGTTTTGTTTTAAACAAAGGAATTTGGGGATTTGTGGGAAAGCTGAAGAGCATACTGCATCCTGCAAAAAGGAAGAAAACATTTTATGGGGCATTTTTTAAGGATACAGCATTTGCAAAGACAATCTATCTCGGGGTTTTCAACCTTCAATTCTAAAGTTCTTATCTCTCTCGTCCTCTCTCTCTTTCCCTCTCTGACACACACGCACACACACACACACACACACACACGCACACCCCACCCTGATGAAACAGCGTAATGAGACGAAAGGGAAAGCTTCAGGGGGGAAAAAAGTTATCTACAAAAATTTCATACCCTCTATATGCAAACACAATTAAAATTTGTTTGCCCAGATAGGATGTATGTGCTTGTGCTTCGATAGAAAGTCGTGCATCTTTTATAAAGGCATGTCTTGTTTCTTCCACAGAGAATGTATGTTTTATAGCTAATGGAATATTTTTGCCTCCATGCCTGATTTCTCTTAAAAGATGCTGAAAGAAATCAGGGGCACTTTCCCATAAGTAACACCCACCTTCAGTTTCCCTCGAGCACTCATTTGGTGTGCGTGCATGTACAGTACATCAGAAGGGAGCCGGCGTTTTGAATTGCACGAAGCGGTTTCTTCTCGCTCCCTCCCTGCTGCAAATTGCGGAGGAGCGGAGTTGTGCCGTGGAGACGCCCATCCCGCCCCTTCGGAGCCTCCTGTATTCCCTCGGAGGGATTTTTGCTTTCAGTGGTAACTACTAAAGAAAAACCCAATTCCGACAAACTGTAATTCTGAAAGCAAACTTTTGATAGGCAAAGTCATTCTGAAAAATTTATTTTATTTTTTTAGAATTTAACAATTTTATTACTATTACCATCAGCAAAATAACCATTTTGTTTTTCTCTTTTTAAAAATGTACCCTTATTGTTGAAAGTATTGCAGATGTCCCCTTTGTTTGTTTTTTTCTCCCCTGACCCCCTTCGCCCCCACCTACTCCTCCAAGTCCCTCACCACACTGTTGTCTGTGTCCACAGGCTATGCATACATTTGCCAATGATACATCGATAAGGGGTTACTTTCCAAAATATGTAAGGAACTCATACAACTTAACACAAGGAAGACAAACAATCCAATTAAAAAGTGGGCCAAGGACCTAAATAGCCCCTTCTCCAAAGTGGACATACAGATAGCCAAGAGATACATGAAAAAATGCTCAAAGTCACTGATCCTCAGAGGGATGCAAATTAAAGCCACAATGAGGTATCAGCTCACACCTGTCAGAATGGCTACCGTCAACAAATCAATAAAAATTTATTTTAATGTAAACATCACTCAAGGAATATTTCATCTTTGTAACCACTTATGTATGTTAAATGCACAGGGTCATCTCAAGCGGGTGCCGCGTGTCCTAGGAGACCACACTCACCGACACACATGTTTGTCGGTTCCCCATGGATGTAGACATAGCTCCAACCAAAATGAGTGAAAAGGATTTTTCTAACAGCTCAAACTTAATAATGACTTTTAATGGATGAATGGCCGCATCCTCATCGGGGTCTTATGAATAAAACGTCCTTTATTTTGGCAGTGGGAGAACAGTTCATTAAATAAAAACATACACAACAAGCAGCTCCTGAGACGGACGCCCAAATGTGAGGGGCCTTAATTAATCACAGAGAGCACTTTCACTCCCCACAAAAGAGCAAGAATTCCACCCGGCCCGCAGAAGAAATTGCAGTGGCTGGTTTCCCATGACGGGGCTGCTGAGTTGTCCCAGCCACACACACTCCGGGACAGCCCGCTGCAAAGGAAGCGTGCCCCCCAAAACGGTCCCCCAAGACCAGGGTGGGACCCGCTGGCGTGCAGATTCCCATCGCGACGAATGACCGGCTGTTTGCCCCGTGCAAACACTGCGTCCCCCACCTCAGGGGACACCCGCACAGGCGATGGAAAGGGAGAGATTCGGTGGATTATTTGGATGTTCCAACACCAGGGTTTACAAAATCCACGTCAGGGAGAAATTGTGTCTTGTGACTGAGTTCATTTTTATGCCTTTAATTTGGATTTCTGGTGTCGTAGTTGCAATCAGAAAATCCTGCACTGTATCAAGAAAAGCTTATAGTTATGCGAATGCCGCCTCCATTATTTCTCCTGATCCTGCCTCCCACACGCCGATTAGAAGAGGGGCCCGCGGCTCTGACCTCGGCTTCATGGAAGGAGCGAGCTGACAGACCAGGCCTGGCTTTGCTCCTGCCCAGCACAGGCCCCCTCCCACCTCCCCCCCCCCCCAAGCTGCAATGTGCCCCAGGCCTGCTGGCTCCTAGGCTGGGCTGGGTCCCCCACAAATTGGAACTGGCCGCCCAGGTTACACCTTTCATTACTAATAGCACCCTTTCACTCTCTAAGCGTCCTGGCTGAGATGATAAATTAAATGGTCACCCTAAACATAAATAAATGTATACATATACGTCCCCTTATTTACATATAGTAAGCAGGATATGTGGGTGGCTGCATCCCTATGTATATTTTTTCATAATCTTAGACAAATGAAAGAAACCCTGGGACCCCTCCCACACACCCCTCGACACACACACGCATTAGAGCCAGGGGAAATGTGTCCATAGGATGCCTGTGTTCCTGTAAGGAATTGCACAGCCTGCGTTCTGATGTTGATTAGAACTTCTTGCAAATGGGGTGTGTGTGTGTGTGTGTGTGTGTGTGTGTGTGTGTATAATCGGGGAGCCTTGGGAAAAGGGAGGTGGCAAGGTGCGGTGGCACAACTAGGGGAGCAGAGAAAAAGGAAAGGGGAGAAGAAGAAGCAGTGGCAGAGAAGTCCAGACCCTTCTGAGCTGGAAAACACCGAGGGCTTCATTTTCTGCAAAGAGGGGGAAGTCTACCTCTTCATGTGACTCCTGGGCGAGGCTCTGACCACTGCGGCTTGGATGTGGCCACACCTCCGGAACGCAGGATAGAGAGGAAGGCAGGAAGCATCTGGACCAAGCAGGAGCAGTGCATTCCTGGAGTGCAGCCCCACGTAGGAGCAATGGAGAGGAATATGTTACTAAGCTCGAAAGTATGGAAGGAGGGTCTGCTGGAGGGGGTGGCAGACAACCTCTGCTTTGGCCCAGGGACTTTTTTTTCCCTGCCATCTGGCCAGGAGGGGTGTGGGGGATAGAGATAGTCTCGGTGTCTAGGGGCTGGTGTGCAGGGAACAGCAGGGGCTGGGACCACAGCGTGGGGCCTAGCGAGCTGATTCTGAGTGACTGTGGCCAGGTACTGATCCTCAGGCAACTCTGCCCCACCTCCCCCCAGATGTGGGTGGCCTGGGGGAGGGGTCTGCACACCAGGATTCCCAGGCCACCCAAGGAGAAGGTTATGCCTGAAGCAAGCCATCTTTCCGTTCTTAATGGACACAAGGCTGGTAGGGATCACGTATAAGTTGAGGTCTGATCAAATTCCCAGCACGGAGCGGGTATCAGGGGCCACAGCCACTGCCCAGCTCTCACTCACTCTTGGGAACTGGGGCTGAAGCAGCCATGGGCAGAGGCATGAGACTCCTCGCTAGGGATGCCACCAGTCCTGGTGACTCAGTCATTACAGACAAAAGTGCACAGTGTAAAAGTTTAAGCTAGTGAGATGCCTTAGACCTGTCAGGGACAGCCACCCAGGGCCTCATCAAAACCAACTGTCCAGGCAGGCAGGCAGGCAGGCTGGTTTAACAGCCCCTCCTACCCAAGGTTTTATGATCAAAATCAGCACATGATCGCTCCCAAGACCCCCACACACAGCCTCAGAAGAGAGGGGAGGGAGGCAGGGCTGCTGGGCTCCTCTCAGGTGAGCACCCCGTCTTCCTTGGACACCCCCATGAGGACCAGGACCCACAGGTCCCCTTCGCCTCGGCCCCGGGCCACAGCGTCAGCCCACATCCAGCCTCTGGCTTGTGAGTGTGTCTTGGGGCCAGGACATGAGAGTGACTGAGAAAAATGCCTTCAACGAAGAAGAAAACAAAGAGCAGGGAAGTTGCTATTTAATATTTTAAAAAACAAGCTATGCCCTCGCCCGCCCGCGTGGCTAAAATTAAACGTCGGCAAGGATGGGAGCAGATGCTCCGGTGTGTGAACCTCCCTGTGAGAGGGCTCGGGGGTGTCATGCCTGCAGCTGGCCCAGCAGTCATGCTCCTGGGTACACACACAACAGGCGTGCAAAACATACGTGCACCCAAGCGTGTGCACGCATGCCCTGTTTCTACAGCCCCAGACTGAGACCGCCCACTGGCCCCCAGCGGGAGGATGGACAGGTGAGCGTCGGTAGTTTACAGTGGAACACTACACAGCAGTGAGGATGGGCCAGTGAATGTGACAGGCGGACGTCACAAGGTGTGCAGGAGCCACATTACAGAGGGCGCATTGCATGACTCCATTCATGGAATGTTCCAAACAGGCCAGAGTGCTCCAGATGTCAGGAGCCAGAGAGCAGCTGCCTTAGGAGAAGTGGGGTGCCTGATGGGGAGGGTTCCCAAGGGTTTCTGGGAGGCTGGCATCATTTTACTTCTCAGTGTGGGTAGGGATTACACAGTTGTGTTCCATGTGCAATAATGCATTGAGCTCTCTATATTACCTGATGCTTTTCTGTGCGTCTCCTACAGAATAAAAAAATTCTATAGAAGTTATATAAAAACATATTCATGCACCAGATGATAATAAGAAGAGAGCAGTGGACTGGCTGTGGGGTCCCCTGAGGCAGATGCACATCCAACTTGCTGGGTAGCCATGGCAACAGGTATGCCTCTCTGCTTCTTCCTCTGAAAATTGAGGGTTACACAAGGTCTCCACCTTCATGAGAACATGGACCCCTCTAACACACTAGGGATCCTTGCCCAGAAAAATGCACGGTGCTTTGCATGCAAATTCTGGGGGCTTGCGGATCTCCCCGAAGCTCACCCAGGGACACCCCAAGGGATTCACAGACTCCAGACTAAGGAGCTCTGGCCGGAGCCACAGTGGGGTGCCAGGGTTAGGAAGCAGCTTCCAGAACCTGCCAGCCTGAATCCAGGAACCACCATGTTGAGTTGGGTGTGCGTTTCCTCATCTGTAAAATGGGGGTAAGACATGTCCTGGAGAGAAGGGGGGGGGGGGCGGTGGAGATGGGCTCCGGCACTCAGCGCAGGGCGGTCCCGCAGGAAGAATGCAATCAACGTCAGCGGCTGCTAGGAGGTGGCCCGGACGCCTCTGCAGCTCAGAATTCCCGGATCTATTATCTACAAAGAATTCCACCCTGAACCCAGAACTGCGAAACACGAGTCAGTGCGCTCCTCCCTGACAAGGTCAGGTTTCCTCTGGACAGACGTGGTTTTGGCACTTGCACGCTCTGGAACCCAGTCAGCTTGCAAATGAGGAGATGTCACATGTGTCTGGTGACAACGTCACGGGCCTCCTGCGTGCAGAGAAGTTTCCAGAAGGACATCCGCTCCAGCCCAGGCACCGCTGGATCGCCCGCGTGCCTGCGCTGCCTGGCTCCAGCTTTATAGCCACCCGCCTTCGGCCAGACGACTGCGGGGAGCCTCCCTGGGAGCCTGCTCGCTGCGGCTGGGAAAGGCGGCCGCATGCCTGGGATTCCCGTGGGGCCGCCCGGCTGCGCTCCCTTGGGCGGCCCTGGCTCTTCCTCTGTCCCCGTTTATCTCCTTTCATGCCAATAAAAAAGAAATATTTGCTGCAATAATAAAATAGGCCCACGGATTAACTGTGTTCCTCCCTTCGATATTAGGAAAATGTTTGCCTAACAGGGGAGCGACCCAGAATTACGAAGCTCCTGACCAAAGACACAGGGCTGAGAGGAGAGAGGAGGGTGCCCCTAGGAGAGGCTGGGCATCCAGCAGGCGCCTTTGGGGGGTTGCTCTGCCCCTCAGGCCCACCCAGACTCTGTCCTTTCGACCATCAGCATGCTCAGCTCTCCAGCGAGAGCCTGTGCTCCGAGCCCCACCAGTTGAGGGTGGGCTGGGTCAGAGACCAGGGTCACATCTGTTCCAACTGCTCCACTGTTCAAAGGGCCCCAGCAAAACCCCGCAGGTCCAATGGTGCTATGTGTCCTGGACCAGGTAACGTCAACAATGACAGGCATGCTCGGGGGGGGGGCTCCCTATGCTCAGAATTGCATGGCACACTCGCAGCACCTTCTGAGTGAGGGTTTGTTTATGCCCATTGTACAGAGGAGAAACTGAGGCTTCAGGAAAGCAAGTATCTTGACCACAGTCCCCATGAGTGAGTGCTGGAGCTGGGATTTAAACCCAGGCTTACCTGTCCCTTCCCCACTGTTACTCAGCACTCCCACAATACAGGTATGGGACCGTTTCCCACTTGACAAAAGAGGACACTCATGAAAATTAACACAGACCTCAGTCTAACCATGAGCAGACACCAGACAAATCCCAAGAGAGGGGCATTTTATAAGATACCTGACCAGTGTTCCCCAAAACTATCAGGGTCACCAGAAACAAGGAAAGTCAGAAATAGGCCCAGCCAAGCAGACACCAAGGCGACATGATGACTAAATGTCACGTGGGATCCTGAGCAGAAAGAGGATGTTATGTGAACACTAGGGAAATCTGAAAACAGTATGGACTTTAATAATAATGTAATGGTAGCATAGCGATATCAGTCCATTAATTGCATGAATGTAATATATTAATGTAAGATGTTAACAATAGGGGAAACTTGGTGCAGGGTATATGGGAGTTCTCTACTATCATCTCAATTTTCTGAAAATCTAAACCCGTTCTAAAAAAATAGTCTATCTGAAAGAATCAGATGACTGGCTAGCTGGCTGACTAGATGGATGGATGGATGGGAGGATGGATGGATGGGAGGGAGAGGAGGTGGGGGAGGTGGGAGGAAAGAAGAGGGAGAGGGAGGAAAAGTGATAAAGCCAGAACCACAGAATTTTGGAAATTGCAGAATCTCGGTAACGACTATATGGATATTCACTATGGGGAAGTTGTCCATATGTTTGAAATTTTTCCTGCTACACTGTTGGGAGAATAAAAAGAACAGAGACTAGAGGGTGTACACAAGTCTCACCAAAATCCAGCACTTCTCACTTCTCGCTGGCGCTGGGGGCTGGGGTGGCCACATCTTCCTGCGGCGGAGGAGCACCCGTTATGTTCATGGAAACTTCACGTTGCGCACCGGCGGGAACACGGCGCCCCGGGAGCTCAGCGGCACAGTCCCCTTTTACCTCCAAAGTGGATCCAAATTTCGACAGAGCAGGCATCAAAGGCACACGTGCCAGGGCAAACTGCAGACTAGAACATGCGGACAAGGGCCCTGGTTTATCGCCCGTTTGTCCCCACAGCGCACAGAGCTGGCCATCAGGTGGAGTCCTGGGTATCTGGGTGATGGAGCTTTGCACAAGGAGGCACCTCACCCCGGGAATGAAGACTCTTTCAGCGCCTGGATAAGTGTAACAAAATGGGAACTGCGAGCCTGGTGACAGGCGGACAGCGCTGGGGGAGGAACACAGGAACAGCGTGTGGCTGCTACTGGGGCTGCCCGCCAGCCTGGCTGAGGGTGGGAGGGAGGCACAAAGAACGCAGATGCCTCCAATGTGGCCCCGAGGAGAAAGGACGTTTGTGGTAACGGAGAAATTCGCCACCCAGCGCTGCTGCCTTTGGTGTTGTGTTTCTGTGGTCGCAAGCTATTCGTCCGAAATTGGCCTCAGCTAGGAAGCAACAAGAAAAAAATTCCAAACTATAAAATAAGATTTGAAGTGATCTTCCATCCTGGGCTCGATATTTGGGGAAGTGAAAAGAGAGGAAGAAGCCAAAGCAAAAAAAAAAAAATGTTATTCGAGTGAAGAAGTCCTTTTGCCTCAGCCCTTAAAGGTGTTTCTCGAATTCCAAAGGCAGGCGCTGGGCTTCCCTCTCATGGGGTGAGGCTGGTCTCCCTGCCGTGCCTTCTAAGGTCCCTGATCTCCCCTCCGTGGACAGTGGGGCGCATTGTCAAAAGGCTGAGAGGGAGGGAGTGCCGAGTGTGGACCTTGATTAATAATGCCGTGAGCACGTGCGGAATCCCACTCAGTCGGAGAACTGGATTTCAGGTCTCCGGAGCTTGTCTCCCCCACCTTCCTGCTTCCTCTTTGAGAAAAGCGGTTTTCTCTGTCCGCCTCTGGTCCAGGCCCCGGGGAAGCTGTGGATGCGCACAGGGGCAGCCTGCTGGCCAAAGCACAGGCATGGGGATCGGCCGAGCTCCCTGCCCACACATGCACCCCAGACTCTCCACCTGCAGAATGGGCAGCTGACCTGCCACCTCCACGCAGGGAGCTGATCACCCCCATCCCACAGCTCAACCCCGACCCAACTGGGACCCTCTGGAGGTGCTCAGACTGGGGCCCAGTCCTGGCCCTGCTGTGTGACCTGCCCGGTTGTTTGAATCTTGCTCACGGTGTACAAAATGCACCCTGGGGATTTGTGAGAGCGAGTGAGCTGACCTGTGCAGAGCACTCAGCAGGGGGCTGGTGCAAAGCAGCTGCTCAACAAATAGCCCGCAGTTATGAGGCAGACACGGTTCGGAAGGAGTCTCACTCCCCCCCTCACCCCCCCAACCATGCTTCACTTGCCTCAGCTACAAGGTGAAGGTGCTGGGGTTTGAAATCCGGGAGTGTGAGCGCCCCATCTTCCTTATGGAGTGAGAAACAAGGTGTGGCTGGAGGCCGAGCCACCCGCTGATGGACCACCTGGCATGACTCGGAAACGCTTTGGTTAGCTCACCCTCCGCCATCCCCCCACGCTCAGGGCAGGTGGGGACCCGGGAGGAACCCCCCACGGCTGGTCCTGCTCGGGCCTCCCAGTTCCATCCCAACCGGGCATCGGCTGTGACGTGGGAAGTAACATTGATAACCGTTCACTTAAATACGTTAAGCGTCCCCTTCGACGAGCTCACAAGTTTCTATGCCAGAGAGAGCAGGACAGCATGACTCTCCCCCTGGCCCCCTTGACTTTCCCCAGAATGCCAGGGGCAGCCCGGTGTCTCTGTGCCAACAAGCATCACACTGTGGTCAGCTGTTCTTACTGTGTTTTCTGAAAAGGATGGAGACTTTGAGCTCCATAGAGAAGGGAATGGAAGGTGCCAGATCGGTGCCCCAGCTCCCCTAGGGGCTCAGCTGGAGAGGATGAAGCCAGTCAGCTTGGAGGTCAGGTCCTCTTGGGGAGGGTCCTCGAGCCTGAGAGCGCGTGTTCCCAAGTCACTGGCCAGTACCGCTTGCCCCGAGAAAGCGTCCACATGTCTGGGAGATACCTCTCCATCCACCACCCTCACTGCTCTGCTGGCCTTCGGCTTGGAGGAACCTGGGTCCGCAGACAGAGCCAAAGGCCAGAGATGGCAGAGGCCGGAGGCAACTATTAATTGGTTTTCCTGGGACTCATCTACCCTGATGCCATTCGTTTCTTCACCTACCACTTCACTCATTCATTCAAACAGTTATTCATCCATTCTTCAGCAAACATGCCATGGCATCTCCTCTGGGTCGAGCTCTGTTCTGAGGTGATAGGCACTGAAATACATCTTCATCCTCAAAGCCTAGACCAACCAGTGCCTGGCACCTGGTAGGAATACATTTTTTGAGGGACAAATGGATGGGTGGATGGACAAGTGGATGGCTGGATGACCTCCACCCTGTAGGAAAGTAATCTTTGCTGTGTCCACATAAAATCCAAACAATAATCCCCGTCTTTTACTTTTTATTTCTGGAAAGAAGTGGACAGACCACCCCCTGAGGTACAGACCCAGCCTCTCATTCCTGTACTTTCTTAGGTTCAACACTGATTGGACACCTACCACATGCTCAGCATCATGCTGGGTCTCCGGGTCGAGGTCACAAAGAAAGACGGTGGTCGATAGGCTTTGCGCAGAGGGTGAGGATCCTTTGTGCCCAACCCTGTGGAGAAGGTCCCCTGATCACACATGAGGTCTCCTGCACAGGTCAGAGAGGTCAAAGGATTCGGTCAAGGTCACTCTCACAGCTGCCCTGAGAGGCCAGATGCCAGTGCCAATAAGAACGGAGTAAGAGCAGGCAACGTGAAATTGTGCAACCCGTTCTAACCACTTGAGACCTGGAGGGAGAAGAGAGGTGAGGACTGGAAAAGCCAGGGAAGGATTGAAGGGGGACAGAGCCAAGTGGCCAGTTGGAGGTGGGTCAGGGCGCCGTGGGCTCTGAGGGACAGAGGCTGAGAGGAAGCAACTCTCTAGGCCAGCAACTGAGCCGCTCTCAGAGACAACGGGCCTGAGGACCAGGTCTCCATTCCCCTCCCCCTCCCCCTCCTCCTTCCTCACCCCTCACCTAACACCATTCGCCAACAACAACCCCAGCACCACCAATAATACTCAACAGATCTGACCCGGACCCTGCACCGGGCACTGAGAGGTCTACGTACATTATTCCATTCCATTCTCCTGCGGGAGAACCATGCGGGGGGCACTAGGTGACACACCTGCTTTATAGATGAGAAACTGCGATGCAGAACAGTTGAAAAGTTTGCCCAGTCTCGCCAGCCTAGGCCTGAGTCAGGATGTGAACCTGACCCTGAAATCGGTGCCCTTGGCTGCTCCTCCTCGTGGCTCCATGCTCACAGCCACCATCCGAGTGGCCCCTGCGCATTACCCCAGGGCAGGGCCGTGGTGGTCCTGCTGGGTCCACAAGGAAAGGATCCTGAGGGAGGCCGAGAACTGGGCCCTGAGACGCAGAATTCAGGGGCGGGTCTGAGCTACGGTCCCTACAGCCTGATTCCTGACTCTAGTCTACTTCTCTGGGCCTCAGTTTCCCCACCTGCAAAACGAGTGGATTAATTGATATCAAAGGCGCTCACTCGAGGGTGATTTTGCCCCCCAGGGCATTCAGCAGTGTCTGAAGGCATTTTTGGTTGCCACAATGGGGGCGGGGAGACTCCAGCGTCTAGTGGGTGGAATCCAGGGATGCCATGCAGCTCAGCACCCTGCAATGCACAGGTGGGCCCCACCCCAAAGAACTATCCAGCCCCGAATGTCAATAGTACCCAGGTGGGGACGCCCTGATCCTAGCAGGTCTCAGCACCCAGAAACTAACCAAACCCCAAGCTGGTCAGAAATGGAATTCTCTACCGGGATCTCCAATAAAAAGAAAAAATCTTTCTCCATCGGCTGCCTCCAGCCCCAACGCCCCGCCCCAGCCTCGCACACGAATCCTGGCAAAGTCGGAGTGACAGCTTGAGAGTGATCCAGACAGGAAAGCGACTTAATTTCCCAGCATGGACCCTGATTCTATGACAATTTAATATCTGCACACGGTTGCAAATCCTTTCTTACTGCTGTTCAGCGCTGGGGCAGCAATTTCCTTTTATTTCCCCCTCCCTGCTGCCCTCAGATCGAAGCTCGGTGAACTCTGGCGTGGGTTGTAAGGACGTCTTTATAAAGGTTTGCACGAGATTTCTTACTATATCGGAGTTACTGGGGATGCTGTATCACGTTACTAATTCCCTTAATTGCATGTCTGGGCTAAAAACAGACTTTCTTAGTTTTCCTAAGAAGTTACTTTCTTAATGACATTAAAACACTGTGGTAAATGAAGCTAAATGTTAACTGATGTACTTAAATCATGAATCAGTATATGGAGTGTTTACCTAAACTTGTTTACCCTTCTTGGTCACTCATTTTGTAGGTTTTGCCAAAACTGAGAGAGGAATAGTGGTGTCAGATTCAGTATCTGGAAATGACTCAAGAATTTTTTGTTTTCTTTC
This sequence comes from Myotis myotis, assembly GCF_014108235.1. Taxonomy (NCBI): domain Eukaryota; kingdom Metazoa; phylum Chordata; class Mammalia; order Chiroptera; family Vespertilionidae; genus Myotis; species Myotis myotis. The sequence continues at coordinate 16,382,617 of NW_023416323.1, forward strand.
GATTTTTAGCCCCGGACTGAGTGGATGCTGCAATCATGTAGTAATCAAAGAATTAGAAAGAGCAAAAGGCTGCAGGCTGATTCACTTCCCTGGATTTCTGCAGAGGACGGGGAGGGCAGCAGAACCGAAGGGAGAGATGACGTTTTCCCCCAAGGATGAAAAACGTAACCTCGCATTGTTTGGTTCTTTCCAATTCAATTAAAAAACAAAAAGCCAAGATAGGGAGATGTGTGACTGATTTATAGAGCGACAACAGCTAAGGAGCACCTACTAGATGCCAGATGCTCTTCGAAACACGCTGTATATTTCAGCTCACAGGATTCTCCCCACCAGCCCGGGACGCAGGAAGGAGCATTTGCCCAGATAAGAGAGCTGGGGCCCAAGACAGCTGAGTAACTGCTCCCAGAGGACACGGAGAGCCAGCACAAGGACTGAGATTCCAGCCCCAACAGAAGGGTGCCAGCACCCCTACTTTAGTTTGTTGCCTGTGTGAGAATCTTAGCTATGAAGGTTGCAAAGGAGGCATGCTTTCTGGGAATAGAGTAGTCCATCGCTGGGACCCATCTGCAAAAACCTTTATCGCTTGTAAATCCCTCTCCACTAGATAAGGTATCACGCTGACTTCATGATGGCCTTTTTCCTCCCTGTGGGTTCAAAATGCTATTTTGATTTGTCTTGGTTCTTCTCGTCTCTTCTCTCTCTCTCTCTCTTTCTCTCTCTCTCTCTCTCTCTCATATTTTATTAGTAGATCATGTCTTTTTAAAATAGGTTAATGAAAAAAATTAAGAAACTGCTAACTAGTTACTTCTGAAGAGTGCACTGGGAGCCTAAGAGAAGCCTGGGCCTTTTCTTTGCATTTTACACCTATCTGTGCTATTGTAATAAATGAATTAAAAAGAAATAAAGTAATAAAATAGATTAATGAATGATCAAAACCATCAAACGGACACTTCAGAATTGTGCATTTGACTCTATGTGGATTTTATCTAAAAAAGAAAACCCATAATAAATACTGAGCTCTAGCTAATGGTACATGGGCAAAATAGCTGCAGTTTACTTTGAAATGCATTCAAAAAAAGAGAGAAGGCTGGGTGGGTGAATGGGTGGGTGGATGGGCGAATGAATGAATGAATGAATGTGGTAAACCAAGTATAGCAACCTGGAAATTACAGAGCTAAGATGGTAGGTACATGGATGTTCACTGTCCAATTCTTCAACCCTTCTGCATGTTTGCAAATTTTCATTAAAATATTGGAAAAAAATGAAAATAGAGACACTTGATAGAAATTCAAAGGGCAAAGTTAAAAGTGAATCTTCTTCCGCTTCATCCTGACCTTTAGTCTTCTAGTTTCCTTGGTAAAAGCATTCCCTATTATCTGTGGTTCTGGTGTATTCTTCCCGGGTTTCCCTATGCCCACATCAGCACATATGTGGCTTCTTTTCTATGATGATGATTATTATGTATAATAATAATAATAATAATTGTACAGCACTTGCTATATACCAAGCACTGTCCTAAATGTTTAACATATTGATTCATGAATTTTTTTTAATAGCCCTACAAGGTAAGTGCTGTTATTTGCCCATTTTACAGATGAGAAAAGTGAGGTCCTGGGACTTAAATAACTTGCCCAACATCACCCAACACATCAGAGGAGCAGACCCTCCCACGCCTCAAAGGTTCTCATTGATGTGTCACAGAAGGTGCTCCTTTTGTGTGCTTTGGGTCTGTCTCTTCACTTTTAACGGCTGCATGGCTTTCCATTTCCTGGATATATCAGGATTTATTTGACCTTTTCCCTATGGACAAGCATTTAGTTTGTCTCCAAACTTCCGCTCCTGCAAACAGTACTTCAGTAAGTAAGTAAGCCTGTGCGTACTTCCGAGGCACGTGTGTACTATAACCGTGGGGCAAGTTGCCAAAAGGGGAATTGCAGAGCCCAAGAGAAAACGTTTTCAGTGTTGACAGTGAACGTCCAAGGCCTTCCCCAAAGGGTGGTGCTGAATCCCACTCCAGTGAGGAATGTGTGAAAGCACCTGATCCCACACCCGGTCCAGCACATACACCAATCTCTGCTAATCAACCCAGCACCGCCGTCCATAGGAAGGGCGCCCCCTGAGGTTGTGCAGTGCACAGCATGTGTGGGCACACATAGTAACAAGGAGATACTGATGAGAAGTCTCCCCGTGGTTAGAATTTATAATTCCTTCAATATAGGTGGGCTAGAGTATCACTGATGGGCTTGAACTCATTTCTGCTGGCATTCCCTTGACTAGACCTTTTACTCCCCCTCCTCCCCCCCACCCCCCCACCCCTCCCCGCAATTGTACTTAAGGATTTGACACACAGGCCTATTCCTCTCTCCCAATGCTCTCATGGAAGGTACATTGGGGGGGAAATTTCACTGAAAAAATATTTACTACTGCCCTGAAGGAAGAAAAAAGACTATAAAAGGAGACAAAGAGAACACGATGAAGAAAGGAGAAACTGAAGTCAGGTCGTGGAAGCCGGCAATGACTCCTGGGCCAAATCGCCCACTTGAATCTCATATGGTCAAACCCAGCTGCAACGTTTTCCAAAGGCCCGAGAGGGAGAATGCTGGGAACAGAGGAGTGGGGGGTGTGCACAGGGAACGTGCGCACGGGCGTGGGTGCGTGTGCACACACACTGCGTGTGCATGGAGACCTGAACTAATAAAATCCAGGGAAAAAAAATAAGGAAAAAAGAAAAGAGAGAAAAAGCACAAATATTCCGTCCAGAAAGGCAACATGCGAGGAATGTTATGAAGGGATCTTAATAATTGTGAGGGTCTTTGCAGGAACGTCCTTAACCTCTAGAACTTTCTGACCCAGGCTCATCCGTGTCCTCAGAGGAAATGGTGGCCCGCCCCCCGCCCTCTGAGTAATTGACTGGTATTTATGGGAAGGACACGGCTTTGCTGCCTTTTTCTGATCTAACTCGTTTGGAACGTCACTTAGGACAGTGCTGTGAGTTTTCTTGCGAAACTGCTCTGTAGTCCTCCCGCCCCCCGAAACCTTCAGATCTTGGGGACACGCAGGCGGCTCCCGAACCCGCCTCACCAGGGAGGGGTGGGCCACAGGTCTGGGATAGGAAAGGCCAGCCTCGTTATTTGGGTTTTTTTTTTTTTAATTGTGTTGAAATTCAAACTTACATCCTGAGACTAAAATTAAATGGAGGGAAGGTCCGACGTTGTGGGTGGTCTTCCTCCCTCCTTGGAGGGAGGGCGGGTGGAGCAGGAGAGCTCGTTTAGCAACATTTCCAATAGGGTAATGACAGCAGTAATGATGGCTGCCCCACTTGGGAAGGGGAAATCGAAAAAGCCTACACAGGGACAAAAATAAACAAGCGTGCAACGCTGGCCCGGGGGCCTGGGTCCGTTCTGAACTTGGGAAACATCAAAGTGGGGCCAGTTATCAGGCCTCCAGGCTCCTGGCTCCACTGCGTCCTGCCCAGCGCTTTTATCAGCCTTGGATGAGCACAGAGGACGCCGGCCAGCACAGCTGCGAGGGGGACGGACACGCTGGGCCCGCCGTCAGGGAGAAAGGATGTGTTCGGGCTGCGGCAGATGGACGGGAAGGACGCTGAAAGGAACAGGATGCACAGAGCCTGCTGCGCTCCGATTCCAGCAGTGCCGCCCCGAAGCAGCAGGCAGAGCAGCCGGAGCCGGACTGGAAGCCGGCAGAGGGGGAACCGCACCGGCGCGGAGCTGGGAACACGCGCTGTCTCTGACCCCAGCGTCCTCGTTCACAGAAAGGGGTGTCGTGAGGATGACGCGGCCAGTAAATCCATTTGGGTTTCTGCCACGTGCTAGGCGAGGTCCTGGGCACTGGGGATAGAGTGGGGAGGGAAGCAGACTTTAGAAGACTCAAGGAAATCAGACTAACAAAGAAAAGCCTGCCCCAGCGGCTTTCTCAGTGTTTAGAGTGTCCGCCCTCAGACTGCAGGGTCTTGAGTTCGATCCGGTCAAGGGCATGGACCTCCCTTGCAGGCTTGATCCCCATCGCTGGTCAGGGCGCCTGCAGGAGGCAATCCATCGATGTGTCTCTCTCACATCGATGTTTCTCTCTCTGTCTCTCCCACTCCTTTCCACTCTTTCTAAAATACAAATCAATGGGGAAAATACCCTTTGGCGAAGATTGACATAAAAAATAATAATTCTGTTTTAATTCTAGAGCAATCAGTTTAAAAACATCCTTGTAGGGATGGAAATGTCCTGTACCATGACTGTGGTGGTGGACGCTTGAACCTACATGTGTGACCAAGTGGCATAGAAATATACACACATATACACAAACACACAGAGACACATACACACATGTAGACACACAGACACACACATATACACACATACACAGAGATACATACATACAGAGTCACAGAGACAGTCACAGAGACACACATACATACAGATGCACACCTATATGCATGCATGCACATGTATACACACACATATACATGCATGCACATATATACACAGACACACATATACACACATATATTCACACATACGCATATACACACATGCACACACACAGGACCACGTGGGGAACCTGGATGAAGGGTGCACTGATCTCTCTGGATTCTTCCTTACCATTGCATTTACTTTACAGTGGTCTCATGCACATTTTAATTAAAACAAAACCAAAGCAAGCCCTGGCCTCCTGGAGCTCACGCTCTATATGGAACTGCTGCGCGGGACTCTGAGGAGAGAAAGGATGTGTGGGGAGCCCAGCCTCCTGATAGGATCAGGCACGTGGGCAGTGGGTCATGACAGTAGCCATGATTAGGGACAGAGGACACTTGAGGGCCAGACTGGAAATGAATAGGGGTTCAAACTGGGTTTTACATTGAAGAGACTTAATAAAGGCAACGTTGGCAGGGCCTGGGCAAGGTTCACGGGCTGAGGAGGGTGCAGGCAGAGCAGGGCTGCAGAGATGAGGGGATGCAGAGGTGACAAGACCCAAGGTGGGGTCTGCATGGGCAGGGCCTCCCCGGAGCTGTGGCCTTCAGTAGGAGGGCACAGTGAACAAGGCCACCAGTGGGCAGAGCAGAGAACCCACGGCCTCCCTGCCTCTCTTAGGTTCACTGGCAGCTCCACCCAGAAGCGGGCTGAGGTGAGATGATGGGGTCCATGCGGGTCAGTCCCCAGGGCCAGTGAGAGGGCGGAGATGGCGGGAGTGAGTCTGGAGGGAGGAGCAGAAGACAGCAGAGAAACCGGGACTCAGAGCTAGCTAAGTTAGGTCAAGACAAGCACCCCGTGCCCCTCCCATCGTAGGCACCCCTGAGGGCGAGCATGCTGGACCATGACACTGGGCAGGCGCCAGGGCTCATGGCAGTGGGAGGGAGCCCCAGGGGCAGGGGCTGGAGGCCTCCCCCACCCCCGGGCTTTGTAAGCCAGAGAGCAGGCTTGAGAAGGTCCCTCACACCCCCAGGTAGTGGAGGTTGAAGCAGATTCCATTTCCAACTTCAGCACAGCCCAGGGCTGCCTCCTGGTGGGGCTGGGCCTGGGATCTGCAGGCTGCTGCCTCCGGGACCACACTGGGAGACTTGGGCACGCCTGCTCCCGGTGCTGGCCTAGAGCTGTCTCTGTCGTGGGCACTGGGCTCCGTCTGTGAACAGCACACACAAGTCCTTGCCCTCCTCATGGCTGCAGTGAGGGCAGCCCATGGACAAGCTTCCCAAAGGAAAACAGAACGTTGGATGTGCGTTAGTCTCCTGGGGCTGCCATAAACCATGACCACGGACTGGGGGGATTATGACACTGAAACCCATCCTCTCCCAGCTCTGGCGGCCGGGCGTCTGAAATTGGGGTGTCAGAAGGCAGACTCCCTCTGGAGGCCCAAGGAGAGGATCCTTCCCGCCTCGCCCAGCCCGAGGCCCCCGGTGTTCCTGGGCTTGTGGCCACATCACTCCGGGCTCTGTCCCCTCCTGCCCAGGCCTTCCCTCCTTTCATGTCCCCTCCTGTCTCTCAGAGGGACACAGTCACTGGGTTTAGGGCCACCCAGGTAATCCAGGACCGTCTCACCTCCAGATCCTAACCCCACCACATCTGAAAGACCCTCTCCCCAAATAAGGCCTCACTCACAGGGTCTGGGGTTAGAATGTGGACACACCTTTTGGGGGCGACCTTTCTGCGTCCCCGCCCCAAGATGGTTATAGATCATGGGGAGCCTAACAAAGCAGAAGAGTGAGAGGAATGTCTGGGTGGGGAGAGGCAAGGAGAGGGGTCAGGGAGGCCCGAAGGGCCTGGAGGCACCAGCGGTGACCTGGGTCTCCTGAAACAGCGAGGGCGCCGATCTTGAGGCCAAGATGACCTCCGGGACGCCCCGCGGGGTCCAGCCTGCCCCTCGCCTCACGGCCAGGCTCTGGAGCTGCCCTGGCTGCTTTCACACTGTGGCTGGTTTTGATTCTCTGCCCTGTGTTTATTCATTCAGATTGATTACCTCGCGTTATACAAGCTGAGCAGCTTCGGGCAGCGATCTGCATTTTACAACCTCCAGAAAGCTCACATCGGCCTGGGCTGTCAGGAGGAAGAACTCTTCCGGGGGGCGCTGGCCGCATAATCGGGGGCACAGGGAGAAATGGAAATGCAGGCCCCTTGTGCGACAATTTCACATTTCAGGACAGCGACAGCCGGGCAGAGAGCCCAGGGAAGGCCTTCCGACAGGCTCCCGCGGGACACGGCAGGTGTGAGGACCTCGCTTTGAGTGGCAACCCAGGCTGCTCTGGAGCATCACCCGGGGCAATAAAAATCAATAACCCAATAGCCCTAGCCGGTTTGGCTCAATGGATAGAGCGTGGGCCTGCAGACCGAAGGGTCCGAGCTTCGATTCCGGTCAAGGGCACGTACCTCAGTTGCAGGCTCCTCCCCGGCCCAGGCCCAGGCTCATGCAGGAGACAACCAATCGATGTGTTTCTCTCACATCGATGTTTCTGTCTTTCCCTCTCTCTTCCGCTCTCTCTGAAAATCAATGGAAAAATATCCTCGGGTGAGGATTAAAAACAAAAACACCCACCACCACCACCAAACAGGGACTCTGATGCCCGGGTCCCGCTCCCACCGGTGAGGTCAGTGTCCAGGTGGCCCACACACCCGCGTGCTTCAAGCTCCCTAACCTTCTCCTTTAAACAGAGGTGTCTGCTCCCACAGGCCCGCAGTGGGCTGAGCCGGTGTGGCCAGGGAGCATTCACCGGCTGGTCCGAATGCTGACTCAAGCTCGCCACACACCTCCGGGCCTCAAGTCCTCATCGGTGAAAAGGGAGAACAAAGGCTGGGAGCTGACAGAGGGAGTTAATTTGGGTGAAACTCTTCAGGGGCTGCCCAGCCCCTGGCAGACCTGCCAATAGTAGCCTCCCCAACCATTGCATTTAACCAGGCTTCCACCTCCAGGCCAGGCGCTACCCATCCAGGGCTTCTGCAAATACCTGCACATCAATGAAGCCGGGGCACAAGAGGGAATGAGGAAGGCAGAAGTCGGAGGCGTGCAGCATCCTGGATCCTTCCCTGGCTCCTCCTTTGGGCTTTCTGCTCACAGCCTGGGTCAACCTGAACCTTTCCTCAATCCAACAGCCATCTCCCACCCTCACCCCATGCGGACACACACACTCCCGGGGCCCCAGCACACACGTGTGTTTACTTGCTTTGCCCTTCGCACTTCTCCTTTGGTGGTTCCTCCAATCCTGATCCTAAGACTCGTCTGATTTTGTTCAAACCCGGAGCACAGCACCGAAGGCGCACACCTGCTCTTCATGGGGCAGATAGTGGGGGTGCGGGGGGAGGGGAGTCCAACCCTGGGCGCCCACCGCGTTTCCATGGTGCCCATCATGCTGGGCCCCAGGGGGGACACAGAGAAGTCAAAGATGTGGGTGGAGGCCATCCTGCGAGGAGTCGGTGATGTGATGTAGAGAGGCACCTGGCCACGTGGTGCAGGGGAAGGAGCCCATGGCCCATGCAGTACAGGAGGGAGCGTGTGGTCCAGCTGCTGCCGGCGGGCAGTCCAGAGGCGGGCTTTCCTTGGCTGGGAATTGAAAGCCCTGACCCGAATTTTCCTGTAAGGTGGCCCCTAGCCACAGGGGGCGGGTGAGCACTTGAAACGCGGCCGGCCAAACTGAGATACGCTGTAAGGATGAAATGCCCACTGTATCTTGATTAATTAGTATAAAAAAATGTAAAGATCTCGTCAATAATGTTTGTTAATTACGGGATGATAGAATGGGCTAGAATATTTTAAAGTTAATTCCATACTTTTAAACTTCTTTTTTAATGTGGTTGCTGGAAGAATGTTACATTACTTACATGGCTTGAATTATATTTCTATCGGACAGAGCGGCCTGAACACCTCCCTTCCTCACGTAGGCACAGTAATCCATGCTTCTCGGGGAGCATGTCTGCCTGACTTGACTCTAAGGTGAAAGTTACTTCGCTTCGCTTTAGAGGTGAAAACGGCCCCTGGGAGAGACGGCGTCTCAGCAGGTTGGGAAGCATGTGGTCTAGAGCCAGAGGTCTGCCCTTGGGCGGGGCATGTCCCGGCCTCCTCAGAGAGTCCCTGCCTGGCCTCCGATTCCAGGATTTCATCCACCCAAACCCGGGCCTACAGGCCTTGCCGGGCACCCAGGCTGGAGTCTTTGCCGGAGCCCGGGCTTCCCGGGACGTCGGGCTCTGACCCATCAGGGCATGTGCCTGTTCTGCTCTGATGCTGGGCTCTGATCCCGGAGGCGGGAGGGACCTGAGGGGGCTGGGGGGTAATGGAGAGGGGGTAGTGCCCTGACCTGCCTCCCCCTGCCCTGCAGCCCGCCTTCCCCGTCACCTCCCGGGCAGAGCGTGGCCACATTGTCCTGCCAAGACGTGTCTCACAAGGGTGACTATTGAAGAAGATGGCAATTGTGAAAAGGCTGAGCAACCCCTGAAGAATTTCACCTGAATTACATTTCTCCCATTTCACAGATGAGGACTCGAGGCCGTGTCATGGGAGAAGATGGATACTGGTTTGGCCCGAGTCCTCAGACCTCAGTGCCAGAGGCGGCCCTACAAGGCCTTTCTCACTCAATTACGGCATTTATTCAGCCCTCAAAGGGTTGTACAGAGCCCGGCAGGCAGAGGAGGGGCCGCATCCAGTCCCTCCTGGATGGCCATCAGTTCGGGGCGGGAGCTGCCCCGAAACACACGAGACCCAGCCTGGCTCAGATCCCCTACCTGCTGGCGTTCCTTTACGCGTCAGAGCACATTTTGTTATTCAGCCTTATATACGGTCTAACAGTACATTTTATATTCACAGCAACATCGTGTAGTGAAAAGGACATGGGCTTGGGGGTTCCCAAATCGGGATGCATGTCACGCGTCCCCACAGGCTTTAGGTAGGACCTAACAGCCATCCTTTACCCAGCACCACCCTGGGCCCAGCACTGCACTCGGAGCAGCCCTGCAACGAGGGTTAGTGACCCTGTTTTCTAAAGGAGGAGACAGAGGCAGGAGGGGTGCAGAGATCATGGGGGAAGTGCTGCCGTCATGGGTCTTACACGGAGCCGACTGTGGAACCAGGCAGGGCACCTTGGCCCCCCCCCCCCGGTCCGGACGGAGGTCATGCAGGTCAGGGCATCGCCTCTGGACGGATGCTGTTAAAATAAGGGAAACGGGAACTTCCCTGCACTGCTGGTGGGAACGTAAGAGGGCGCAGCAGCTGTGGAAACCACCTGGCAGCTCCCCAAAAAGTTAGACAGAGTCACCATGGGGCCTCACAGTCCCCCTGCTGGGTGCACCCCCAAAGGGTTGAAAGCATGCCCGTAGGCAGAATCTTGTACACGAATGCTCACAATAGCCGTATCCACAATCGCCAAAAGCTAGAAACAGCCCAAGTGTCTGTCAACAGGTGAACGGATAAACAAACATGGTACATCCACACAGTGGAATGCTACTCAGCCACAAAAAGGAAGGTATGATACACGCTACAACATGGATGAACCTCAAAAATGATGCAAAGTGAAAGAAGCTGGACACAAACGATTACATATTGTATAATTCCATTGATATTGTTACCGGGAAATCCCCAGTTGGGCTCGGGCTGCCTGTCACTGTGTCCAATAACAAAGGCAGGGTTGAATCTTATCAGGCGTTTATCGAGAAGGCTAGCCAACCAAGGAGACAGGGCGCTTATAAGCATCAAATCCTGTCTTCCCAGCAAGGTGCAGGGAACAGGATTATAAAGGGGAAAGGCTAGGGTGCTATGTGCAGCCCTGGGGGTCTGCAGACGTCAGCTATTGTAGTCATCAGGCGATGAGATGATGTTGATGAGATGATGTTTGACTCCTGGGGGGTCGGCGTGATCATGCTTATTGGTTCTGCTTGCTGGATTCACAGCTGAGTCACCTCCTCAATAGCTTAGCACAGGCCTTGAAAAGGAAACTTAAGAAAAACTTAACCCCCTATTCACATATAAGAAACTTAAGCCCCTAATTATATGTGTTCTAAGATTTAAAATAATGATTATCTTTCAGATTAATTCAGGTGTCCTACCTACCAGATTATAAGTACCCCCCCCCCCCATCAATATGAAATATCTGGAATAGACAAATCCAAAAATCTATGGAGACAGAGAGTAAATTAGTGGTTGCCAGCGGCTGGGGAAAAGAGAATAGGGAATGAGAATGGGTTCGAGATTTCTTTTTGAGATATTTTGGAATTCGATGGAAATGATGACTGCACAACGTTGTGAATGTATTAAATGCCACTGACTGGCACATGATTGGTTCATTTAATGGTATGTTTATTTCACCTTGACATTTAAAAAAAGGTCAAAGTAAGCCTTGGCGAGCAGAAAGCCAGACACCCTGGAATTGCAGGTTTTCTATGTGATGTGGAGCAGGAGGGCTCAGCACCGCCCACCAGACACTCTTGTGTTGTTTTTCGGGGTTTGTCATTGTTGCTGTTGTTTGATTTTTTTAGGGCAGGACCATGTCCCTTCTCAATGCCCCGTGTTGCCTGAGTCCAGGAATACTGAGTAACAGGTGGAGTGGCCAGGTGCTGGGGCTCTGGCTGGGACAAGCACCACCGGCTTCCCAGACATCCAACCTGCTAAAGCCACAGCTGGCTAGTTCTCTGGGCCAGAGCAGGTCCTCCACTGGGACCAACTGCTCTCTGAAAGGGGTAGGCTCCTTATCGCAACCCTCCTTCAACCACAGGGGGGGCCCGTTTGCCAGCCATTTTCCCACCACAAGCCTCATTAAATGTCTCTATGCCCCTTCCCGGGTCAGGCAGCCGAGACAGACCCGCCCAGAGCCGTCCCACCCCCACGCGGAGCTCTCCACAGGGAGCGGGTGCTGCACAGCAGAGCACCAGGCTCTCGGATTCCGAACGCCCGGCGGTGGCTCTCCCGGGCCTCCCAGAGGATGGATCCAGGGCTTCCGGGCAAAGCTGTCAAGACGTGAAGTCGGGCATTTCAGAACCAAATTGGTGACTCAAAGTCCTTGCTCCTTAAATTGGCAAATTAAATATTTTAAAAGGCAACTTTTACAAATGCTCTCATAAATGTGACAGGATCGCCCACAATGTAATCATACAAATAAATCAATGAAAACAAAAGGATGTCACTGGTGGCCCCCGACCCGATGCATCCCTGCTCCCGGGCCTGTGCCGGGAGGCGCGAGCCGCCCACCCACACGCTCTCTCTGCCGCACTCAGAGAGCGGGAAGAGAGGAGGAGAAGTAATGTCGGGCTTATCCTGGAATATATTGACTCCCTGCCCCCTTCCTTGTAGAAATGAGCCACGGGGGCCTGACCCTGTGAAGGAGTCCCCTCCCCCCAAGTCCTGTGAGTCCTGGCAGGATCCAGGGCTGAGGGCCACTTGGTTCCCAGTAGGCCCCCAAACAATGGAGGGTGTTACGCTGTTTATTATTTCAAGTCAGCAGAACGAGCAGGGCTTCAGGCCTGGCACTTCAGGCCCGTGCCACCTTCCCCACATCCAGCCTCCTTCAAGTGATGCAAACGGCTCCTACATCTCTTATTAGCGACGCTCTTAACTGCTGAAAGATCCCAGGCCACGAAAGGGTCAGACAAAGCGCAGAGACCTTGGAGAGCAGCAGCGGGGCTTCCAGAATGGTCAGCGACACAGGTAGGGACGCAGAGGGCGTTTCCCCGGGCACAGTGTCAGGTACACTGCTGTGGCCCCTGGACACCGTGGGCAGGACGCTGGACACGCCTTGCATTGCCTACTCCTCACCACACCCTGCAGGTGGGAGCACTCAACCCATTTCATAGATTTTCAAGGTCCCACAGTTCTGTGAGAAAGCATATTTCCTCCATCCACCCATTAAAAATACATACTAAAGCAGCGGTTCTCAACCTGTGGGTCGCACCCCCTGTGGGGGTCGAACGACCCTTTCACAGGGGTCGCCTAAGACCATCGGAAAACACATGTACAATTACATATTGTTTTTGTGATGAATCACTATGCTTTAATTATGTTCAATTTGTAACAATGACATTGGGGGTCACCACAACATGAGGAACTGTATTAAAGGGTCGCGGCACTAGGAAGGTTGAGAACCACTGTACTAAAGCCATACGCACCTCACCCTGTTCGAGGCACTGGGATACAGCAGTGAACCCCGTGGACAAGAATGGTAGACACCACAGGAGGTGGAGAGCTCAGACGTTCGGATGCCAGGTAGTGCTGTGTAAAGGGCAGGAAGGGAGAGAGGCAAGCAGCGGAGGGGGGAGCAAGATGGCCTGAGCAGGCACTGCCCATGCTCCACTGAGCCCCTCAAATCCGCTTTGCCGTTTTGCATGAGTAACATGGGTGGTTGTACCAGGGACATTTCCTGGATGTGACATGACACTGTGTAAGATGCCACCGAGGGGGATATTGGGGGAGGGTACAGGGGTCTCTCCGCCTCAGTCCTCACCACGGCGAGCATCAGCACGGGGAGTCTGCCACTCCGCCGGGGTCCTGCTCGTCCCCACGCCTGCTCCAGTGCGTTCTGTCTCAAGCCCCAAGGCGTATCACAGCAAAGGTGGTTTGGTATTTCCACAAAGGGTTCTTGTCTTCCCTGAGAACAGACAGGCCCCAGCTTGTCACACTCCGCACGCTCAGGGTGCAGCGCTGGGCAGGATGGAGGAGGACATCGGTGTCCCTGCCTGCGGAGGGTGGGGCTGGCGCATCTTTGGGACCACCCAGCTGTGGGCCTTGCTAGTCCCACTTTATGGGAGAGGAAACTGAGGCTCCGAATGGAAAAGTGACTCATGGGGAGCAGAGAACTGGGTGGGCTGCCACTCTGGCACTAAGAAATTCTTCTCAATAAAAGTTACATTTCCCGCCAGCACCGGTTTGGCTCAGTGGATAGAGTGACGGCCTGCAGACTGAAGGATCCCGGGTTCGATTCCGGTCAAGGGCATGTACCTTGGTTGCGGGCACATCCCCAGTGGGGGGTGTACAGGAGGCAGCTGATCGATGTTTCTCTCTCATCGATGTTTCTAACTCTCTATTCCTCTCCCTTCCTCTCTGTAAAAAAGAAATCAATAAAATATATTTTAAAAAGTTACATTTCCCAATTCAATGCCATCCTTTCTTCTCAGTACTGCCGACCTGTGGAGCCAGACCACCTGGGCTCGAGTCAGGGATCCGGGACCTAGTCTCCGTGTGCTTTAGGCAACCTATTTGTGCCTCACTTATCCCATCTGTGAAATGGGCACAAAAAACCGACCCTATAGGGTCTTTGCCACCATGAAATAAATTAATCCTGGGAGGCCCCCTAGTGCTAGGTGTTCAGGTACACTGTATATGTTAACTCACTCATGAAGCTTGTGATGTACACCATAGTGTGTCCATGGAACACCATCCTTACTTAGAACAAATAACGGGGATGTATTTTTCCACTCATGCAGGAGATGGATTTTTTTCCAGGAGATTTAAAAATTCTCTTTGTCTCAATACATTTTCTAAGAAAGAGGAAGCCACGTGCTGACACGAGGGAGCCTGTGGAAGTCACGCTCTCGGCTCAGAACCTGTTCTAGCTGGTCCTGTTCATTCCCTGGGTTTGGTCGGTGAGGCCCCAGTTTGGGGGGGGGGATACACAAGTTTCCTTCAGACCCCACCAAGGAAGGACACAGCACAGACATGGGCATCTTGGGAATGGTTCCGTGTTGGGATGTTTCTGCTTCACCAAATGCCCTCCCCAGAGGGCACCGCCCGGTGCCTGGTGTGATGGGCACGATGCTTCTCCATCGATGCGGTGGCCCCGGACCAAGGCAAGCCCACCGCCCACACGGAGTCTTCAGAGTGTAAATCAAACACCAACAAAACTCCAAAGTCTCTGGTTGGTCAAGTGGAAGTTCATAAAAGAGGTTGGGTGTGAAGTTTAGGCTCAGGACCGTGGTCTCAGTCCCTGACTGGGAGCAGGTGAAAATGACCGAAGGCGGGCCCCACACCCAGGCTAGTGTTTTCCAATCTGGGCGATGCTGGGCGGGCCACAAGGGACAGCGGGGTTGAGAACCATTAGGAGGATGAGGCTTTGGGTGGGGCAGCAGGAGACAAGGTGTCTCTGGCAGATAGAGGCAGCCAAATGGCGAGGGGAGAGCAGTCCAGATCCGGCTGCCCCTGCAGCCTTCCCCTCCCCCGACAACCCCTCCCACAGCCTTTCCCCCCCCTTCTTCCCACCCCGCCCCCACCCCACTCTGTCTTCTCTTCTCAGCTCCCACCTGGCTGCTAAGGGCATCACCCTCTTCTCTCTCCACAGGTTTCTAACCCTAACGCTTTCTTCTCTGCTCCCACCCAGTCGGTCCATCTGTCACCCCCTCTCCTAACCTTTCTAGTTTCTCTTCCCTGTGACCCAGGCAGGCCACACCTCCAGTCCTACAGGTCGGCCTCCTTCCAGGTCTTGCTCTCGCACGCACGCTTTGAAGCTCTTGAAGTGTAAGGTGTGCAGCCCCAGCCGGCAATGCTAACCAGGCTCCCTGGCTGCTCTTACCGGGGGATTAAAGCAGCGCTCGCTTATAGCTATTGAAAAGCAGCCTGCCCACCCCACCGGAGTTTCAGGGCGCACTTAGACACCCTCCTTACCAAGGCATTTTCTGCTATACTTTTGCCTTCTGGGTGACAAGGGCCTGAAAAGGAATTGTTGGGCTGCGGGAGTCCTGCTGTGCTGCTCAATGTCCACCTCCAGGCCACCGGGCCTCCAGGCTGCATGCACAGGGGTCAGAGGCGTCAGCTAGGAAGGGGCAGTGACACCTCCCCGAGTAAGAGGTGACAGTGGAATGTGCCGGCATAGCTCCGGCCTAGGCCCTCCAGCCTGGGCCTCCAGGGGCCGTCGCTCTGTATCCACCTCTGCACAGGGCACCCCCACCTCTCCGCAGGCAGGTTTGCAGGACGCTTTCATTTATTGCCTGTGTTGTTGTCCAGAGTGACTTCACGGGAAGGATCAGGGTCTGAGCTAAACAGCAAACTGCTCCTCGTCTATGTTGGGGGAAGGGACTCCTCCAGAGCGAGCGCCCCGGGGAGAGGAGTTTATGAAGGGCCTTGGCAGAATCTTGCTCAGAGAGAAGATGGGACTGAGTTTCACGCAGTCAGCTTAGGTCTGCTGGTTGTGCATTCCTGTTGGGTCTGTGTCAAGTCATTTGACAACAAGAACTGTACAGTGAATGAAAATATCAACTTGCACTTTTTATTTTTATTTTATTTTTTTTAAATATATTTTAATGATTTTTTACAGAGAGGAAGGGAGAGAGATAGAGAGTTAGAAACATCGATGAGAGAGAAACATCGATCAGCTGCCTCCTGCACATCTCCCACTGGGGATGTGCCCGCAACCCAGGTACATGCCCTTGACCGGAATCGAACCCGGGACCTTTCAGTCCGCAGGCCGATGCTCTATCCACTGAGCCAAACCGGTTTCGGCAACTTGCACTTTTTAAGCACCTTCTGATCACCCTGATAGGGGCTGACTCCTGGCAGCCACTTTCACGGACGGGGGAGTCAGTCACTCCCCGAGCTCACACTCACAGGGCAGCCTGAGCCCTCTGGGGCCGGGCTGGTTCCGACACCGCACTCTGTGTGTTAGGAGAGTTAATGAGCGAGGGGTGGCCGCTGAGAGCGGCAACGAGTCTCTCATCACCGGGACGAGCCCCGCACGTAGCCCCCTTTTTACAGGAGAAACATGTGGCCCAGAAGTACAGTCTCACAGAAAACGGAGCCGTGTCGGCTCCCACCTCCCTCACGCACGCCCAGGGGCAGCACAGGGACTCCTGAGCCGCGGTGAACGTGGGGCAGGGCCGGGTTCTTGCGTTTTTTTTCTGGTGAATGCGGACATCTGGTGTCCTATAAATAAAATTGAAAACGTAAATATTGTAAAACCCATTAGAGAGTGGTTTTAGGTTTGGTGAGAGCACGGGTCGGCTGCTACCTCGCTGCACCGTGGTGGGAAAACATCACCCACACGCGGGTGTTCCCGGCTCCTAGCACGTCACCCGTGTCCCCGAGGTGGCCTGGCTGCACTTCGTCTCGCTGAGTAAACATTACAACATGGGTCAGTTGTCTCATAGTTAGGATAGGGAGCTAACCGTTTTCCATCGCTACCTGCAGACCTGTCTGCTTTCGTTTTGTACGTGGAAGAAGTAGTTTGTGAAGGGAGCAGAGGGTCCCACTCTTTGTCCCAAGAATGCAAATTCCTGTGCTCGCCAATTCTGCCCCAGGACGTGCAGTCGGCCAGAGTTCCCATGTCAGGTTAAAGGCTCTCCAAAAGGCATTTTCTGTTCGAGACGTATTAAATAAGCTTTATTTAATAATGCTCAATTTGACTTATCCAATTTAAATATTTGCTCTGATCAGCAACCATCTGATCCCGGCTTCATCTCGGGCAGCAGGGTCGTTTCTCTGGGTTATTTTTCTTCGGGGCAAAGTGGGTCCCGGAGGCAGGGGACGGCCTTCGGGTTCTCTGCGTTTCTTGGGCCGAGCCGCGGGTGGAGGGAGAACCATACCCAGCGGCGCTGAGGCCGATTTTTATATGTTTACATCGCGCGTCCTCGCGTCTGTCTGGCTGAAGACAGAGGATATCATTTAAAAGACGCCTTCGAGCCAGATAATTACAAAGAGAGTTTTCGGGGTTTTCGTTTTGTTTTGTTTTGTTTTGTAAGTAGGGCATCAGCATGTAAAGAAATTCCCACAGTAGTGATCTTTGTGAGATGTATGCTGCCATCTGCTTTCCACCCTTCTCCAAAGGTTTTCATACACGGAATGGAGGGTCATCATGCAGAGTCAGGATCTGAAGGCAGAGGGAGGGGAACTGTTTTAATATTATAACCCAGTATGTCTTAAAAGGGGAGATGCGGCTTTAATTGCTACTAACTTTGAGGATGTTTCATATAGATCTTTTGGTTAACATTATGGCTACTGTTATGTTTTTCACTAGCATGGTATTAAAAAACTAACCTTTTTAATTTTATTTTAGGTTTTACCTTTGCATGCTGCCTTCAAAAATAGCCACCGTAAAGCCCATAGCCCTGGTCCCCTCTCTAGGTATCATAAAGCCATTTATAATGACATAAACCTCTGTCAGCTTCACTCCCCGATACCAGCGCAGGGCCTGCCGGCAGTGGCGCGATGGGAGTACCTCAGCCCGTTATCTGAGCGACCTCTATAAAGGGACTCTGCCCCGAGACCAGGAGGGGGCTTTCCCGAGGAGAGGAGCGCTGATGCAGGCCAGCCGGGTTTATGGGCCCGGCGGGGGGAGGATGCCACCCCGAGCCGCCTGCAGCCTCCGAAGCCTGAAGTGTTTACCGCTGGGTGATTTACATCGTCCAGGTGTGCATTTGGGAAACATCCTGGCTCTGGGCTGACAGGGCGATGGCCCTGGATTTGCAGACTTAGTCATTTTTCTGTTCAAAGAGACATTTTTTAAAAGCGTGCTGGCCCAGAGTGGTCCATCGGCTGTGGTTTTCACACAGGAGGGCTGGGGAGCCTCTTAGCCCAACGCCCCAAGTGCTGCCCACATGGGGGGACGTCGCTGTCATCAAAACTGCAGCCGACTTCCTCAATCTCCCTCTCCTCCAACTAACTTCTTCTGCCAGTTTGTCCTTCGGCCTTTGTGGCTGCGTCGATGCTCGGCCAGCTTCCTGCTGCTGTTTCAGCACCTGGTGCTTTCCCAGGAGCCCTGCCAAGCAGACGCTTTTCTTACTCAGTCTTCTCGGGTACCCCAGGCTGAGTGTGGGAAGGGGCCTGGGTCCCCGTGTTTGTGCCACCCGGGTCAGCCCTGCTGGGCGCCGCCGGGAGGGCGCTGCTTGGCGGAAGGAGCTCCTTCCACCACAGAACCACTTTCTGTTCTCTGTGCTCACGTGTCCCTGCAGGTGGTGGTGTCACTGCTTGCCACAGGGATCGCACAGGACGTGCCTGACACCGACGCTGGGGGAACCTTGTGCCATCAGGACGCCGAGTTAAAACATGTTTCCAGGAATCAAAATGGGGTTTCTGCTGGTCAAAAACCGTATTTTAAACTTTATCAGACCCACCCCACTCTACTTAAAGGAGTCCGGACATTTACCACACGTCCAGTTTTGACACTTGTGCTCATCTTTTCGCCAACCCCTTCTGACAACTCCGGTGAAAAAGGAAACACGGCGTATTTTTGCCTCATGGAAATACACACGCACATACACTGGGAGCAGGAGGTGGGCGAGGATGCTGGTAGAGAAATTGAGAATGATCCTTTGTTTATGTTTTCATTTGTACAAATACCTTTTTTACCAAGCCAGAGAATACCGGGCTGATTTAAGGAGTCATTTCAATGTAGCTGTTTCTCTCTCCTTGATGAAATGTCTCCAGAACCCATCGTTTTGCCTCCTTACACGATCTGCAGACAGAAAACATTTGGTCAAACGCAGGCAGTAAACAGTAGGGGCCACCAGATCCAGGCTGAGCAATGATCGAATTCCTTCTGCTTGGGCTTTGACGGGGGGAGGGGAGTCTTTCAGCCGGTGATTGGAATACTAACAAATTCACTTAAAAGTGTTCAACTCCCCTCAGTTTGAGCTCCTTTCTCCCATATTATAAATATGTAAACCTCCCCAACACAGAAAAATATATTAATTTGCCGCACTAAACAGAGAGACTGTTTAAAATTACCAGCCCTCGGGGGGAGGAAAATATTCCAGCAATAAAACCAAAACCTTTATTTCCAAACATCGGGTGATGGGGGGCTGCCTGGGAAAAGATGGTTCTCTGTCACCGCTCACAGCCTCACATCGAGAAGAACCAGGGAAAATACCACGCTGATCAAAAGGAAAAAAAGATCCGATATTTAAAGGGATACTTTTTGCCTTTGCTACAGACGCTTAACCGTGTGCTTTTGTGTATCTCTACCGTGACTCTAAAGAAGGTGCCTGACCAGACGCCGTTTTGTGGATCAGACACATGAAAATACTTGGGAACGTGGTCTACTGTAAAGGACTGCCCGCGAGTGTCGCCTTCTCAGCACCGAGCCGCTGGGGCGAAGTTTCACTAAACTGCCGAATTCATTTATTTTCACCTCTGCTGGAACTGCCCCCCAGAGCAGGTGATGATTGAGAGACTTTTTTTAAAAAAAAAATTCTAAATCACAAGAGAGATACAAACGCATGTCAGGCTATGAGGTCTGAACGTTAAAATGTAAGAGAGTTAGCCAGGGTCTGGTAAATGGCTAAGCAGATTAGTAGCCCTACTTTTTAACATATAAACATCTGAAACCCGTTTCCTGTTTAAGAAGAAGAAGGAAAAAAAGTCTAGGTGGATGACCTCGGGCACTTTTTTTTGATTAACAAATGTGAATTGTACATCACGGTGGGAAAAAAAAATGGCCCACGCTTGGTGGTCTTTCTACAGTCTGTATATGGGAGAGAGAGAAAAAAATACAAAAATAAACGTTACCTTCTCACTTTCAGGGTGGGCAATGCCATTTCTACAGCGGCGTCCAGGGCTCTGGCAAATGTTAGGGCTGTCACCGCGGACAGAATCCCCACGGTCTGTGTGCCTCGCGGAGGCCGGAGGAAGGAAAACATTCCGGGCATTCCTGCCGCTGCTCCTATCTCCAGCCCAGGGCTCGGCCCGCAGACCGACCCGTGTCACCCGGGCCGGCGGCGCAGGACAGGGCAATTCTGAACCCGCACCTTCCCGGCCAGCGGCTCACCCCGAGCACACACCGACGCTGAGCCGTCTGGAGGGAGCACCAGCTGCAGTGTGTTCAGCTGAAAAGAGCTTAGTGGCTCTGACACATTCTGACAAGATACATTTTATAGGGTTTGTGCTACAATTTGATATTGGAAGTTGGGATTCCAATTTTATGTCCTGAACGATAACAATGGCAGCTGGGACCTTTAAGAAATGTGTGTATTCCTGCTATTTAACAGTTACATAATAAAAGCTATTTATGTCAAACACCTTATAAGGGCAAGATTTAGCCTGAATGTCAACATAACATATAATGCTTTTTTATATTCAGATAGAAAACATCCATTATCGGTGCTATACATTATTTGGGGTTTGGGCTGTTAGTTATATGGGAGCTTGAAAAATCTAAAGTCAGCATCTCCTCACTATAATTTACAAATTCATTGAGCTGCTTTTTAAAAAATAAAAAATTCTGTTTAAAAAGATGCTGATGCATCATTTGTTTTTCCCGGTCCTTCTGATGAAAAGACGTAAAGAGGAGCAGTTTTCTGTTGTTTGGTTTGATTTTGGTAATTTCCAAGCATGCGATAAAAGCACTCACTGGCCTTTCTAAATGGGTGCGTCTTTTGTTTTCTGAAAGCAACTGCGGCCTGGAGAAGACCGGGCTGACCACAACCGGGGTGATTCTGATGACCGGCGGGCGGGTCAGCGGCTCCGAGGAGACCTTTCCCGGGGAAGAAGAGTGACACCCCAGCTCAGCGTGGCGGCTAGATTCAGGCGCACACTCGCCTCCAGCTCTCCCCGTGACATCGCACCATGTTTTCGGAGGAGACCGCTTCTGCCAAGCAGACAGGGATTCTTGCTGCTGCGGACACTTGGAAATGACCACGCGGCCCTGCCAGGCCGGCTTCTTAGAAAACCCCAGCTTCCTTCTTATCTTGTCTGCTCAGACAAAGAGCAGAACCTCACTGAGATGAGACGAGAACCCCAATTAGCAAAGCCAAGAGATTTCCATCCTTCCCACACCCGCACCGTGGGTTCAGTTCCCCTCTGGCTTTCCTTTGACTCATCGGGAGAGTGTGACCTCGGGTTAATGAGAAAAGCCCAGTTGGGTGGTGGCAGAAATGTCACCCTGACTCTCCATGCCCCCACCCTTCTCCCAGCCCCCCATGGTGGGACGGGACACAGAGGACAAGGGGCCAGCACAAAAGCCGCTGCCCCTCAGGCGCTGTTGGAGCCAGCTGACACCAACTTAAACTTGGCTAAATGCGAGTTTAATTTCCTTTGTTCCTAAGAACGTAACAGCTCCTAAGCAAATATGATCTTAAAAAATAATTTATTAGGCCTCTCCCTTCTCTTCTTTGTCAGAAAGTTGCTTCCGTCTAAATGGATGGCAAATTCCTTTTCTTTTATAACAAGTGGCCGCCAAGCTTCATGTAGCTTTTTTCACCAGCACATACCAGCATTTATAAAGGCAACCCCTCTTCTGGTTGATTGCCACTGTCGCACGTTGAATTTTATGTTGGTTCTGCGATTATTGTCAGAAAGAGTCGTGCTCTGGGGGAGGACTGGGAAGTGAGTGAACCTGAAGACAGCGGGCATTTGAAAGGAAAATAAGTCGGTCACAGGTCTCTCAGATGCCTGAGATCTGAAACAGCAGCTTTCTCTGCCTCACCACCCATCCCCTTAATGACCCCAGCACTGACTGTCATTGCTCACACTTAACACCAGGAAATGTAGGCAAAGGAAAACCGGCTCATTTTCACAGAGAGATGACCGGGAGGCTCGGCTACATCTACTAATCATCGGATTAGTAACAGGTTGCTTTCATGGAGGCATTGCCAGGTGCCAGGAGCTTCGTGCAACTCCATCAGGTTACAGGAAAAGCTAATCTGGCCCCCACAGCAGCCCCAGAGGTAGGCATCCTTATTGCTGTCATTTTTAAAAATATATTTTTACTTGATTTTTAGAGAGAGGAAGGGAGAGGGATAGAGAGATAGAAAAATCGAGGAGAGAGGAACATCATCGATCGGCTGCCTCCTGCTCGCACCCCTACTGGAGATGAAGCCCGCAACTCAGGCATGTGCCCTGACCAGGAATCAAACCGGCAACCTCTTGGTTTCTAGGGCACTGCTCAACCTCTGAGCTACACCAGCTGGGCATTGCCATCATTTTATAGATGAGGAAACTGAGGTAAAGAGAAGTCAGTCAATCACTGAAGTCCAGATAGCTGGAAAGTGACCAAGTGACAGGAGCCACCGTCAGGCCATCTGCTGGCAGAGGCCTGATTGTAGCCTCCGAGCCATGATATCAGGTGTTCCGTGTCAGTGGTTACAGCCCAAGTCATGCTGCCCAAGGTTAAACCCTAGCCCAGTGATGGCGACCCTTTTGAGCTCGGCGTGTCAGCATTTTGAAAAACCCTAACTTAACTCTGGTGCCGGGTCACATATAGAAATTTTTTGATGTTTGCAACCATAGTAAAACTAAGACTTATATTTGATATTTATTTTATATATTTAAATGCCATTTAACAAAGAAAAATCAACCAAAAAAATGAGTTCGCGTGTCACCTCTGGCACGCGTGTCATAGGTTCGCCATCACTGCCCTAGCCCATCCCCTGGGCTAGTTACGTCACCATCCTGAGCCTCAGTTGCTCACCTGTGAAGTGGGGACAGTAATGATCCCCACCTCGTGGAGTTGTTTCAGGATTGCATAAACAGAGCATGAAAGGTACATGTCACATCGTAACTGTGAGGTCTGGGACCTCAGCCCACACTTTCCAAAGCCCACCCTCCTCTCACGTGAGCGGGTCACAGACTGCAAGTCTTGCTCCACGACCCATCTGGGAACTTCAGCTGTGTTCTCAGACACCGGGATCATGAAGCTATCGGGAGCACACAGGGTGGTCCCCCAGCAGCAAGGACTCGGCCAATCTGAGTGGTGTCTGCCCCACGGAAGCCCTGGCTGGCAGCAGATGCCCTGGGGTGGCCACGGGGAGGTGCACACAGGACACCATGCCCCAGCCCTCGAGGGAGGGAAGGTCTGGAGGCCCCGGGACTAGCCATGGGAGTGGCATGGTTTGTCACCAGACCCCACAGGCTTGCAGGCCACCCACCAGCCTTCCAGCCACCCTGGCTGCCCCCTGGTTTCTGTTGCATCTATTTGGACAGCAACACCGCCCCCCCGCTCCCCCCAGGGAGCCCTCCTTCTCCACTCTCTACAAAGTCCACCCCTCGCCCTTCAAACACGTGTTTATGTCGTACAAAAAGGCCCAGGAACAATAACAGCCCAGCATCCCGAGGCTGGCTCTGCTCGAGACCTTGGGGGCTTTCTGACCTCCACCACCTGCCCTGCCGTGGAGGCTGCTGGGGGCTCGGGTGTCCCACAGACCCAGTTCCGACACGGCTTGTACCTCCTGGGAGCTGTGTTTACTCAGGCAAGTAGCTCCCTCTGGATCCCAGCTTCCCTGACCATAAAACAGCAGCCAAGATGGGCAAAGTGCTGGTGTGCAATAAATACCAATTCCTGTATTGCTATTTAACTCAGACTATAAGATGAAAATACCTGAATGTGTTGAGAGCAATCACTCATTTTCCAAAAGGGATGCAGCCGTGTCACCAGAGGGGCTGGACCAATGGGCAGCCCAGGCGCAGTGGCGGGCGTGGAGGCAGACACACGGGGAAACTGCCGTTTGTTTGATTTGTGGCCACTTCTGGGCTGTGTGACCCTGGGCATCTTGCTCAACATTTCTGGGTCTGTCTCCCATCTGCAAATAATGATCTGTAAGTTTTCTTCCTACCTTCCTCCTTTAATTATCAAATAAAATCTTCCACCGCTGAAAAACACCTCAACACAAATACGCTGCTCTCCACAGCACCAGGAGTTCTTAAAGCACCCCATCCTCCTTGCACAGTTAAAATGATGCGGTCACTTTGCAAATATAAAATCCTTGACACCCAGGTGGTGTGGCTCAGTGGTTGAGTGTGGACCTATGAACCAGGAGGTCATGGTTCCAGTCCCAGTCAGGGCACATGCCCAGTAGGGGGCGTGCAGGAGGTAGCCGATCAATGAACCTCTCTTATCATTGATGTTTCTATCTCTCCCTCTCCCTTCCTCTCTGAAATAAAAAAATATATATATATATTTAAAAATCCTTGAAAAACAGAGTGGTAAGATTGGGGATGCTTATTTTTCTTTTCTGTACTATACCTTTAATGAATGTCTTGTATCTTTTTTTTCCTGACTTTTCCATGAATTTCTTTTTAGATACACATAGGTGTAATAATAGATGTGGCTGTATGCTCCATACAGCTCCACGCATCCCTGCGTGCTCCCTGAAGTGTGTGGACAGCACTCTAACGGGGAGCCACACTCCTTCCGATTGTTGCCCACTTCCATTATCTCACGTTTATATTATGCGTTTATCTCTGTAACCGGAACATTTTACCCATAAAGCTTCTTCCCATATTTTGCTTCATTTATTTGGGTTAGAGTCACAGTAATAAAACAGAGTCAAAGGCTATACGATGACCCTGATACATTTTAATGGCACTCAAGGAACCCCTTCAAGGGGACAGGAAGGAGCTACACCCCATGGCCCCCCATCGGTCTAAGTCTTTGCCTCTAAATTGAAAGAACCCGCTGAATTCAGACTTTTACCAGGAATGCACTTTGTGGAGAAGACATTTTTTTTAATTGTCACAAGTTCTTTGGGGGAGAACAGTTTTATGGATGAGATCGGTATTAAGGGGATTATGTACAGACTATGGAGAAAACATTTCTGCTAATTTAGGATGTATCTAAAAAATTAGAGTAAAAGAAAAAACACAAATTGCCACACCAATATAACAAGAGACCTCCCCCCCCCCCCCGAACCACATCATCTCTCAACCCACACCCGTAAGTGGTGAGCAGTGGGTGGGGCCAAACTGCACACTGTCGAGGCTGCAGGCACCTGGAGTCAGCTCGTCCAGGGCCTTTCTGCGCAGCATGGGAGCTCCTGGGGGCCTGGCTCAAGTGCAGGGTCATGTTGGGCAGGTCTGGCAGGACTGAGGTTTCCATCATTAGCCAGCACAGAGGGATGAGAAGTCTCTGGTCCAGGAACCACTCAGAGTGGCTGGGGCTCAGAGCAGCACCATCACTGATTTCACTGGCTGGTGGGCGTGGCTTTCCAAGCTCCTTGATTTGGAGCAAGTGTTCTCGACTTGGACTGCACTTTAGAATCACCAGGGGAGATTTTTAAAAACCCCAGTGCCTAGGCTGCCCCAGACTAATTACATCAGAATCTGTGGGGGTGGGGCCCAGGCACCAGGATGTTTTCAAAGCTCCCAGGTACTCCAGTGTGAGTTGGTGTGGAAACAGCCCATTTAGATACTTCATCAGGGCAGAAAGCTCAATTAGTGATGTCTGCCAGGGGGTAGGCGCGGTGGGCGGTGTGCCATGAATTTGCCTTCATTGAGGTTTGCAGAAGGTGAGGGATTTACTGAGATCTCCATGGTGGGAGAGTCAGAATTAGGAACTAGGTCTTCCGACTGTTACCTGCGGACTCCATTTTTTATTCAAGACAGACACACTCAGGTAGAGACACCGTCTTAAATACACTCTTCAGTTCAAATTTTTCAAGCTCCTATTGTACATTTAGCCAAGAGCTGTTGGGCAGGGGTCTGACACTGACCTTCTGGCTCAGTGAGTGGGGGGTGGGGGCGAGGGGGCGAGGCTGGGTGAGGAGAAGGCCATGAGAAATTGAGCAATAATCAGAAATGGGGTGCATTCAGGTGAGCCCCACTCTTTGGGATCCTGGAAGTTCACAAGGAAGGGTTCAGACGGTGGTAGATTGCCTGAAGGGCAGCGCTAACAGATCCCAGCAAATCATGGCATCCAAATCAAGAACACGATCAGGAAATTTGACATTTTTCCAAATGCATTGAGGGTAGAAGTCAGAATAGAGGCCATATCTGGGGAGACTATAGACTGAGGAAGGGCAGAACTAATGGGGAGCCCTTGGGTCCTGGGAAGAGTATCTCTCTACCTGGGGTATAGATATATGTAAAACTCATTTCAATGTATACATTTAAGGTTTGTGCACCATATATACTTCCCTGGATGTAAGTTAAACTTCAAGAAAAATGTTAAAATCCAGAAAGAGAAATCTATATAACAAGAAAGATGGCCATTAGAAACCCAGAAACAGAAAGAACATTCACAGATGAGGAAGAAAATGTCAAACAACCCAATGGAGGGGGAAACAGAAACAAATGACAAAGAAATAAGAAAAAAATGGAAGAGGCAATTAATGAAAGATGAACCAATAAGTAAATCATATTAAATATGCTTACTGCAAAACATAATTATAAGCCTTAGCTCTTTGCTGGATTTCCTTACATTTTTTTTTTCATGGTTTAGTATTGCTTTTATGTTGAATTTTATATGCACGTGGGGACAGCACCATAATCTTTTCAGGGTTTGTGTTAATCTGCTCTGGGCTGGGAGAAATGTCCAGATTGACCAGGTGGTACTTAAGGACGCAGAGGGAATATTTCTTCTAAGGACACTAGCTCTCAGAGGTTTTAAGCAAGGAGGCTATAAAGCAGCCGCGGATGGATTAAACCAGAGCCCTAAACAAGGCTCACAAAGCTGTAACCAAAATAAAATCAATACTAAACTATAATCCTGAAATTACATTGAAGTTCTCTTTTCTTCCATGTATCAAATTCACTCTTTAAAATAAAAAACACTCATTTTGGAGGAGAGAACCCAGGAATGGGCCTGTTTTTCTAGGTGAGGCAAGCACAGGTTGCAGGGGGAGTGAAGCACAGCGATGATGGGGAAGCTGGTTTTGGAGGAGTGAGGGGCTCTGACGTGTTAGCTCCACAAGCCAGACACTCTGGAGGGCGTGTCTTAATCTAAAACAGATTTAGAGTAAAAGTAAGAAAGTAGGTGAACGAAGGTATGATTCTAGGAACTGTCCCTGCAGAAGCAGGGCCGGCTGCAGTGGCCGGGCAGCCTGGAGCGCAGAGGGCCTGGGCCTGGGGTTCCTCGGAGGAGAGCAGCAAGGGTGATCCCGTGCTCTCACCCACACCCTGCAAAGCCTCTTTTGACCCTGCCTGTTGTGGCTGAAGTGTTTCTTCTGGGGAACACGTCTTCCTTTCATTCACAATGAATTGTGATTTATAAAATGCCCCCCCCCCCCCTCAATAGGGAGAGAGTCAGGGACAGAAATTCACACCAAGGTGTAAATGACTCCCTGCAGGCCCCTTCTCAGGCGATTGATGAAGAGCTTTGGGAAACTGAAGGGGAGCAGGGAGGGGGAGAGGGAGGACCCTCCAAGGCAGAGAGAGTGGGTCCACGCCACATCACTGCCCACTTTGAACGTACAATCCTTAAAACAAGCAGAAAAGTGTTTCTTCTCAGAATTATCACAGGTGATGCCAGTGAATTTATGCACCATTATAACTCCCAAGTCCCTCTTAGCTGGGTGCGGAGGGGGTGTCAGAAGACTGTGTGTGGCTCTGAAGTCCACTGGGATCAAAAGATGGGCACAAACATTAACACAGGTCCCGTGAAGGCTGGGCTGTGAGCTCAGACCTGCGGGGCACAGCCTGAAAGCGGGAGGCACCCTCCTCCGGACAGGACTCACTCCTGAGTCACCAGATCAGCGTGAATGAGCATCGCTGCAATTAGCTGTGGGAGCAGGAGCCTCGCCAGCAGCCCGGGACTCCTTACACATGCTCTTTCCTCTCCCCATCGCCCTTCTCTCGTGAGGGGATGCTGGCGGCTGCTGAGAATGTCTCTTCCGATTCTGCATTTGAGAAAAAAACCATAGAACCGGTTTGGGGCCCACTGGGCCCCCTTTGGGACAGACCTGAACTAAAACTCCATTGATCCGCTGACCTCTAAGCCCCTACTCAGCTGATGGCCACAGTGACATTTGGGGTCTCCTGGAATTAGTGTCAGTTCAGAGTCAGTGTCCAAGAATTCTACAGTTCGATGGCTGTCTTTCTCCCAATGCAGTCATCCTGGCCAATGGCCGCTCTTCCCCCAACGCTTGCCCCCTCTGAGCCATCCTCACACGGTAGCCAGAGTGGTCTTTCACTCCCTAAGTAGCCAAATGTCATCTTCTTGTACAATCTTTCATAGAGTGGCTGCATCATATATCGTTCGAACCTGGACATTCTGAGAGCAGAGGGGTGTTAGTAATTACATTGGAACAACAGCCACAACTTGGGACAAGCAAACTGGAACATGTGGCCACACATCATCCCTGGGATGCAGCCTGGAATCACCCATGTGACTTATAGGGCTCCAAGTGCTGGGTCTTGGCCCCACGGCGGTCTTCTCCCATCTCCACAACCAGCCAGGCCAGTCTCCCTCAGCTCGCCCTGACTCTGAGCCTCTGCACGTGCAGGTTCCCCCTCTGATTCCTGAGCCTATGAGTAGCCAGGACTGCTCCACCGTGCTGTCCCCTTCCTGTGTGTGACCCTCATCATCTCTGCTGAGGGCGGGACAGCACTGTCCTCCCCATGGACCTTCACGATCAGCCCAGGAGCTGGCACACAGTAGGCAATCAAAAACACTTGTTGAATGAACGGTGACTTCACAGCTCCTCCTACAAGAGAAAAGGTAGTAAAGTAGCTATAAATCCACTGGCAGCTTCAGCGAGTTTCAGGAAACAAGTGTAGTTCGACGACACTTTCTGACACTAACATTTTCTGACTTTGAAGCTAGCCAGTCAGTAGAGAAGAATGAAAAGTCTAGAATAATGTGCACCACTAACCGATTTTCCTACCACGAGCAGGCTGGACTCTTCCCGTTCAAGTATATGACCAGCCCCTGAGACAAGTATGCAGAGGGAAAGACAGTCAGGGGCGGGGGGCTCTAGGGATACAGAAGTAGACAGGGCCGCCATAACCTGCATAGAGAGCCTTTGTGAGAATTATGAAGGCGGGGCCGGCACTGGGCAGACCCAGCCCTGCCCCAGGTGAACAGCTGGCGGAGTTGCCCGTGGATGCCAGCCCCCTTGCCTACACCAGCCCCACCTGCCCCTTAGCCAAGCCGGCACA
Organism: Myotis myotis; assembly: GCF_014108235.1. Lineage (NCBI taxonomy): Eukaryota > Metazoa > Chordata > Mammalia > Chiroptera > Vespertilionidae > Myotis > Myotis myotis. The sequence continues at coordinate 16,411,822 of NW_023416323.1, forward strand.
GCTGCTCACACAGCCCGGGAATGTGGGAACAGAGAGCATCAGGACCGATAGAGCTCTTGCTCGGAGTTAGGGTTCCACACAGAGCCCCCTTCGCCCCTTCCCTCTCCTGAACCCCGGTTTTGGCCTTTGAGGAACCAAACCATGGTGGTGCTCCGCAGACGGCTGCGCACAAGGCCATTTCTTCATTAGAAAGGCGGAGCAGCGGCTTCTCCTCACCGCCCTGGCCATACCAGTGTTATTTCCTTTTATTATAAATAGGAATTTCAGTCAGAGGGGTGCATCCCCATACCCCTCGGCTGCTTTGTACTTTAATCAGGGCTTTCCTGCTGAAAATGTTTATCTTCCAGCAAAGAGGTGCTAATTTTATCTTGCAAAAGTGGGTATCTGCTTACGTCCCTTCTACCTTCGAGAAAGATAACCAAAAGCGCATTATGTCATCTAAATACAGCATCCTTGGAGATCAAAAGGCATAATGTACACATCTGCCAGAGTTGATGGAGCGGCCATTGGCGGGCTCTTCCGCCCCGGGTGCATGTGCTTCATTGATAGACACACTTGGCCATTTCTATGAAAGAGACTCCCAAACGCTCTGTTTGTGCCAGTTGATTTCAGTGATATTGGGAGGTTTTGAAACGAGAATCCAAAATAGACCTGCCCTTCTCACCCCTCTGTGTAAGCTCTCGCCACAGGAAATGGCACAAGTTCAAATTTTTGCAATGGAAGCAACGTGGGACTAGATAAGAAGTATGTCCCTCACAGTGACATTTTAATGTTTAAAGTAAAGTCAAAATGATCCATAGCCCAAGTCCACCTGAATGTTGTCTTTTGGGTCCAGTCTCACTTCTAGTTCTAGTTCAATGTTTTTCACTTTCTTGGCTCCCATTCTATTATAAGAGTACATGTCCCAATACAGCATGTGTGTACTCGTATGCACATGTGTGTACGTGCATACATATTTGAAATAAATGTTCCCCAAACTAGATGCAATCTTACAACGTGCATTGCACTCCGATATGTTCTGTCTGTGCCAGTCTAGCTGAACATCTTGTCCTTTGCTTCTTGGCATGGGGCCCCTGGACCAGCCGCCCTGGCAGCATCATGCAGCCTCTCAGGCCCCGCCCAGGCCTGAACAGTGACAATCTACATGTCAACAAGCTCCCTGAGCAGTGCGATGACGCACATTCAATTTGAGAAGCACTGAGTTCGTCTGTTTCTTTTGTTTCTATATTTTATATTTCAGTTGCAACTCTCTAAATGGCCCCATCACTCACCTGCGCGTCATAACCCAGGGTTTGACAAACCCTCGTTTGGACATGGAGCCAGGACTCTTAGGGCTTCGAGTGGCTCTGCTGTGAGAGGAAACTGATGTGCACCTACCGCTCGGCCCTTGGGGCACACCTGCCCCAGACACCCTCCAACACTCTGGACCGGGGAGGGAATGTCCCGAGCCGCTCTCCACCAACCACCCTCCAACTCCCCCACAGGTCCCCAGCGTGCTGAGAAAGATGGTTTCCCAGGCAATGGGGTGATACAAGCTTTGTTGCAAACTAGGACTGAAGCACCCATGCTCTGTGGAGTTTGCAAAGAGCCCTAAAGATTAGGAGGAGCAGCGTGAGCAGTGGCCTGATGCCCTGTGACCTCATGAAGGTCTTCCCTCTCCCTGGTGACCTCACCTCAGTGCCCTAGAGTCAGGACAGTCTCTGCGCAGAGGCTGCTTATGGGCGACACGATATTGAATGAGAGAAGGAAGTACCAGATATCATGGGAAAGGCTGGCTCTTCCCTCCCAGAATCAGAGTTGAGAATAAAATTAAAATGCCTAGAACATCTTCAGATACCCTGGCAAGCAGGGTAGTCATTTCCCTCAGCTCAGGACAGATTTATGAGGATGAAATTGAATTAGAAATGTACGTAGCAGTGGAAAGCTGAACAGCAGGACAGCAGCTTTCCTCGTGAGAGTGCAAGAACATGCTGCAAAAAAATACCACCTCATTTTCACCTTTTTCAATTTTCCAAAAACAATTTCTACTTTGGAAAATAGACAAAAGTACAAAGAAACCACAAAAACCACCTATATTCTCTTTATGGAGCGAAAACTGCTTACCACTTTGCTCAGTGCCCTTTAAGACCTTTTTCTATGATTTATGCACAGAGACAGTTGTATGCATATAACGGTTTCCGCCTTGTGCTGTTCTTAACATAAATAGCATAACACCGAACACGTTCGGAACCTCTCTTGTTCTCCCAACAATGTCTGAGATCTTTCCATGTCCACAGCACTTATCAACCTTACTTTTAAACCAATACTCACTTCTCAACGTGGAGATACCACAGTTTGCTTTACCATTTCCATATTGATAGTCATTTCGGTTACTTCCTGTGTCTCCACTATAATAAATATTTGCAGTGAACATCCTCAGATCCACCGCTCTGCGCACAGTGGGTATTTCTTCCCCCAAACTGATTTCTAAAGTGCAATGCCTGTGTTGTAGGGTTCATGGGTTTTCAATTTGAATAAACACTGTCAAATGGCTTCCAAAAGCCACGTATCCATTTATGGACTACCAAGAGGGAACCTACTTCCGGTCCAGTCCCCAATGCTGGCGGCGATCAATCTTTTATTACTAATGTTGGGGGAAGGGAGCAAAGCCTATTATTTTTTTCTGTTTGCTGATACGTTTACACATCTTTTCATATCAGGCATTTGAATTCTATTCAATTGGCTGCCTCTCCTCACCCTTTGAACATTTTTCTGTGTGTATGCCTATGTGTGTATTTATATCTTTTTAAACCTGGCATTTGGGTATTAGGGGAGGCTTTGGGTATTAGTCATTTCTGAGTTTTATGTTTTGCAAGTATTTTTTCCTGGTTCATCACTCGAATTCTCACTTTGTTTATGGTGTTCATTGTCACACCATACAGTCATACAGTCAGATGTGTCATTTGCTTCCTTGTTTTGCTTTTGCATTTATAGTTTTAAGAAAATGTTCTCTCTTGGAAAAGTTGTAAACCTAGTCTTCTTCATTTACTCCTAACATTTTTGTTTGTTTGCTTTTTTTTGTTAATCCTCACCCGAGAATATTTTTCCATTGATTTTTAGGGAGAGAGGAAGAGAGAGGGAAAGACAGAGAGAAGTATCAATGTGAGAGAAACACATCGATTGGTTGCCTCCTTCACATGCCCTGACCAGGACCCGGGCTGGGGAGGAGCCCGCAACCAAAGTACATGCCTTTGACTGGAATCGAACCCAGGACCTTTGGTCCACAGGCCAAAGCTCTAACCATTGAGTGAAACCGGCTAGCACTATTCCTAACATTTTGATAGTTTAGTTTTTTACTTTTGCACTTTTACCAATTGTCTCAACACTCTTTACCGAGTGGTTGGTCCTTTCACGATGTACTGAAGTACCTTCTTTCTCACATACGACATCCCCAGGTCTACACAAACCCACGGCTGGACTACGGTTCTTTCCATTGGCCTGTTAGTTTACTTCCCAGATATTTGAGAATTTTTTCATATTCTTTTGTGTTAATAACTGCTAGTTTAGTTTCACTGTGCTCAAAGAATATACTTTGTATGATTCTTTTTCAATTCACTTAGACTTGTTTTATGACCAAGAATAGAGGAAGGGGAGGTTTTTCTGTAAAGGGGCAGACTGCAAACATTTTAGGGTTTGCAGCCACAGGTCTCGGTTACATATTCTTTGTTTTGTTGAGTTTTATTTTTTGCAACCCTTTAAAAATACAAAAACCACATTTAGCTCATGTTATATACTGTCCACCTTGGTTAATATTACACGCGCACAGGAACCGGTGTGTATTCTGCTGCTCTGGGTGACATGCTCCATCAGTGCCAGTTAGGTCAAAGTGGTTCACATCTAATGTACCTGTTGTGATTGCTTTTGTCTGCTTGTCTTATCAACTATTGAGGGAGAAGTATTGGAATCTCCAACTGCAATTGTGGGCTGTACTCTTCTGTTTGCTCTATCAGTTTTCATTTCCTGCATTTCAAAGCTTAAACTCTTCATTACATGGCCAGGTGAATAATGAGTTGCTTTGTAATAACTGAAATGTAATTAATGTCTGGGTGATCAGCAGTTCCAACTATAATATTCCCAGATTCTGGACTGACTGGCCACAATCTGTCACTCCTCCTCAGGGTACAGTTTTTCTAGAAACCTATAATGACACTTTGTCCCTCAGTATTCTCATGAGTAAAATGAGTTCCATATGATAAAGCCCCTTGGTTTGCTGGAAAGATGAAATAGCATAAAACATGCAGGGCTTAGTATGATGAACAGCACGAAGCAGGTGCTCAGGGCATTCTAGCTGCAAGTGGCAGTGGTAGCATTGGTGTCGGCATTACTTCCTACAGTGACAGAGGCAAATAAGAGAGGGCCTTTGCCAATCATGTCACTGAGGTTGACCAGGAAGGAAAAGGGCTGGTTGGGGTCTTGATCAACAAGGTGAGAAGTAAATCGGGAGCAGTAACTGGCAGACTTCAACCACATGACATGGATTGTATTCTGACTTCCAGAAACTTTCTAAATCACTTCCTCCCACTCCTTCTAATAACCACAAAAGATAAGGCCCTGAACTCAACACTAGCTCCTCTAGTCTCCAAAACGTCAAATCCTAACTCTGCTCGGAGTCCTGATAAACACGAGAACCACAGTAAGAACAGAGTGTCAGAGTGGGAGGGACAGGGATGTTAAAGTCAAACAGACTTGGGCACGATCAGCAAACCCTGATTGCATTACGCAGACACATTTTCCCAATCATAACCACATTCAAAGGCCTTGCCTAACACCCAACCATGACACTGCAGTTGCCCCTGGAAACATCTTAATTCTTGCTACACCTCCCACAAAGATTAAATATGGCCATTTTCAAGAGGCCAGCAGAAGCAGATATTTCCATTAGCCAGTGGATAATACATACACACATTTTCCTGCTTTGGGCCAAATTTTTAAACATCAATCTAATTAAGATAAAATGTCTTTACTAGCCCTAACCGGTATGCTCAGTGGATAGAGCATCAGCCTGTGTACTGAAGGGTCCCAGGTTCAATTCCGGTCAAGGGCATGTACCTTGATTGCGGGCATATCCCCAGTGGGGGTTGTGCAGGAGGCAGCTGATCGATGTTTCTCTCTCATAGATGTTTCTAACTCTCTATCTCTCTCCCTTCCTCTCTGTAAAAAAATCAATAAATTTTTTTTTAAAAGTCTTTACTAGTACAAAATGTATCCATTTAAAATTTTGACAGATGAATGCACCATGCAACCATATCCCAATGAACATATAGTGCATTTAATTCATTTATATCACCACAAAAACTCTCAGTGCCCATCCTAATCAATCTAGGCAACCACTGATAAGATGTCTACAGCGAGAGATTAGTTCAACCCATTCCAGAAATTCATTTAAATGTAATCACACAGTATGCTGTGTGTGTATGTGTGTGTGTGCGCGCGCGTGTCTGGCTTCTTACACATAAAATATTTGAAGCTTCATCAATATTGTTCCACATATCATGAATGCATTTCTTTTTATTGCTGAGTGGTGTACTACCATATAGATTGGCCACAATTTGTTTATCCATTAACTTGTTGATGGACATTTGGATTATATGCAGCTTTTGACAACTATAAATAAAACAGCTCTGATCATTTGCATGCTATCTTTTTGTGAATGTGTTTTCATTTCTCTTGGGAAGAATACATAGGAGCAGGATTGCTAGGTCATTCAGGACATGTATGTTTATAGGAAACTACCAAACTGCTTTTCAAACTGGTTGTTCTACACTCCCACCAACAATGTATGCGAGTTCCAGTTGCTCCTCACCTTGTCAACACTTGGGAGTCTCAGTTTTTTAAATTTTAGCCATTTGGTGAGTATGTAGTGTTGCCACACTGTAGTTTTAATTTGCATTTCCTGATGACTATGATGTTGAGCATCTTGTGCACCATTAGACATTCATACCTCTTCTTTGTAAAGGGGTCTCAACCATTTGTATAATTAAGTCAACTGTCTTCCTACTTCTTTTTTTAAAAAATATATTTTATTGATTCTTTACAGAGAGGAAGGGAGAGGGATAGTTAGAAACATCCATGAGAAAGAAACATCCATCAGCTGCCTCCTGCACACCCACTACTGGGGATGTCCCCACAACCAAGGTACATGCCCTTGACCGGAATCGAACCTGGGACCCTTCAGTCCACAGGCCGGCGCTCTAGCCACGGAGCCAAACTGGTCAGGGCTCAACTGTCTTCTTAATATCAAATTGTAAGAGTTATTTATATAGTCTGGTTACAAGCCATTTTCCAGATATGTGTTGTGAATATTTCTTGCAGTCTGAAGCTTGCTCTTCCCATTTTTATTAGTATTTTAAAGAGCAAATTTATAAATTTCAGATTACAATTTATCAATTTTTTATTAGTGCATCTTCTCTCACATGTAGGAAATCTTTACTCCAAGTTTGTGGAAATATATTTCTTATGTTTCCTTCTGGAAATTTCATTGTTTTAGGTCTTGCATTTAGATCTTTGGTGCATCTTAAATTAATTTTTATATGGTGAGAGGTAAGGGTTGGGGTCCATTTTCCCCCCATGTGACTACCTGGTTGCTCCTACCAGGTTAAGGAAGTTTCCTTCTACTTCTGATTGAGTGCTGAATTTTGTCAAATACTTTTTCTACACCACATCACTGAAATATAAACAAACTGAACTGCAAAAATAGACTAATAACAATCACCACGACAACAGAATTGGGAATGGGAAAAGAAGTTATCCCTTTTCATAGGTTTATTGCCTTAACAGCTAGAGGTATATGACAAATTAGTGTCACTTGGTGGCCTAGCAGCCATGTATAAATCCCTCTTACATACCTCCCTTTATAATCACTTTTTCAAGTCTCTGTTAGTGAGCAGTGAGCACATGACCCAGTTTGGGCCAATGCGCCGTATGAGAAAGAATGCTGTAAGACTCCTGAAAAAGTTTTTCTCCCAATGAAAGGAGAGGTCACTTCTTCATCTGCTTTTGGAGGCAGTCATATGAGGAAATGATGCCTAGAGAAATACCTGCCACATGGTGACTATGCTGGAAAGGTCAATAGATGCTGAACATCTCTGAAACTCATTTCATCATGGGAGGCAGAAACTCATTTCTTTTTTAAAGATATTTTTTACTGATTTCAGAGAGGAAGAGAGAGACAGAGACATCAATGATGAGAGAGAATCATTGATCGGCTGCCTGCTGCATGCACCACACTGAGGATTGAGCCCGAAACCTGAGCATGTGCCCCAACCAGGAATTAAACCGTGACCTTCTGGTTCATAGGTCAAAGCTCAGCCAGCTGGACCAGAACTCATTTCGTCATGGAATACAGACACTCAGACTTCCTTTTATGGGAGATAATTTACTTCTTTATTATGCATGCTACATTACTCTGTATTTTATTTATAAGCCATATAGGCTTTTCCCCCAAGCCTTAGACCCTAGTATAGTCTACAATAGAACTTCTCTAAAGCAAATCAAGTGAGTATTTTCATTACTGATTCTCTTTAGATATGAAAACTGGGAGAGTGATTGTATAAAGTGCAGAACAGTGGGAAGAGCACCCTGGCCTGGAAGCTACAAGTCTGGGTTCTCATACTGCAAGCCCCCCAGTATCTCTAGGCTTCCTTAATTTACTGTGTTCCCTGCCCCTTCCCTAGTTAGAGCCTTCCTTATGCCTGAAATAGTCCTCTCTACCCCTACTCTTTGCTTTGTCTGGCTGGCCCTACTCACCCTTCAAGTCTCAGTTTAATGCTTACTCCCTTAGAAGGTCCATCAGATTCCCCAGACCCATGGCCGGCAAATTGCGGCTCGCGAGCCACATGCGGCTCTTTGGCCCTTTGATTGTGGCTCTTCCTAAGCCTGAAGAGTACCCTAATTAAATTAATAACAATGTACTTACATATATAGTTTAGGTTTAAAAAACTTGGCTCTCAAAAGAAATTTCAATCGTTGTACTGTTGATATTTGGCTCTGTTGACTAATGAGTTTGCCGACCACTGTCCCAGACTCTCTCTTAGCACCCTGAGCTTTTCCTCTAAGCCAGTGGTTCTCAACCTTGGCAGCACATTAGAATCACCTGGGAATCTTTTTAAAATCCTGATTTCTGGGCCTCATCCTCCGGAAATTCTGTTTCTTTGTTACTAATGTTGTGGCCTCACCCCATAACAAAGAAACAGAATTTCCGGAGGATGAGGCCCAGAAATCAGGATTTTATTTTATTTTATTTTATTTATTTATTTATTTTTAAAATATATTTTATTTTATTTTTTCTATTCACTCTTTTTTTATTATTATTATTAGTTAAGGTATTACAAATGTGTCCTCATCCCCCCCATTAACCACCAACCTCCCCCCCACACACAAACTCATGCTCCCATCCCCCCCTTGTCCATGTCCATTGGTTTGGCTTATATACATGTATACAAGTCCTTCGGTTGATCTCTTCCCCTTACCCCCGCCCTCCCCTACTTTCCTTCTGGGGATTGATAGCCTGGTCGCTGTTTCTCAGTCTTTGGGTCTGTCCCTTTTCATCAGTCTATGTTGTTCTCTATAATCCACAAATGAGTGAGATCATGTGGTATTTATCTTTCTCTGACTGGCTTATTTCACTTAGCATAGAGAGATAGAGTTAGAAACATCGATGAGAGAGAAACATCGATCAGCTGCCTCCTGCACATCTCCTACTGGGGATATGCCCACAACCCAGGTACATTCCCTTGACCGGAATCGAACCTGGGACCTCTCAGTCCGCAGGCCGACGCTCTATCCACTGAGCCAAACCGGTTTCGGCAGAAATCAGGATTTTTAAAAAGATTCCCAGGTGATTCTAATGTGCAGCCAAGGTTGAGAACCACTGCAGTCTAAGCAATGATCCCAACTAAAATTAACATATGATTTGCTATAATCCATCTCCACTGAAATGCAAGCTCCCTGAGGTTGGGGATCAGATCTGCTTGTTGGGGCCCTCTGCTCAGCACCTGGTATGGTGCCTGGCACACCAAGAATGTCCAGCACATACCTCTGATTGACTGAACAAAGGATGGATAGATGGTTGACTGAATAGCACTACCATCAACTCGCAGTGTGACCTTAGGCAAGTCACTTCCCCTTTCTAGGCTGTAGTTTTCTCTTCTGTCATCTAAGGAGCTTGAACTAGGTGGAATCTAAGAGTTCTTCCACTGCCAACTCTTTGTCAAATTAAATCCAGATGCTCGGATGTGGTTTTGTTTTTTAAATTGGCCCTCCCCCCACCTATCCATTTACTTTCCACCACTGCTGGTGACCCTGCAATTGTCCCAGAAGCTCATTCCATATAAGCAACCCCATGGCTGACAGCTGGAGCCGGTCGCCTTGACGACCCCAGGATGCCAGGGGCGGTGGTTTCCAGACGCAGGGAGGCTGCAGTGTCTGGTGGTTTCTCCATGATGCCAGGTTCCTGGTCCCCTTGTCCTGCAATGGGAAGGCAGGAATTTTGGTGGGTTGGCAAGTAATTGTCAGAGGAGGCTGTACCTATATTTGCCTACATTCCAGTACATCTGTTCCTCATCAGGCACATGGCAGATAAGAAGAGTCCTCTTTTCAGATTAAAGATCTCAACCATGCAATTTCCTGGCCATAGTGGGCTTTTACATCTACATAGTGGGTGCTGCAGGGATTTATCTTGAGCATCTGACGACACATGGGAAGCTGCCCTAGAAATCCACCGCATACACACTTATGTATTAAATCCTCTTATCATAACCCACAGTGGAAGCAAAGGCCAAGACAAGTTCCATCCCTTTTACTTTGTTTTTTTCGCCCATTTCCTCAGGTCACAGTCACAGGCTCCTCCACCCTTCCCTTCCCTTCCCTTCCCCTGGCAGGAATCACAATAAGAGGTGGCCATTCCCCGAGCCCCACTGTGCCAGGAACAGTGGACATTTTGTGCTTCTCTCTAATCCTCACAGTAATTCCTGACTGTCCATTCTCATCCCGTTGATAGATGGGGAAACTGAGGCTCAGAGGCATGCTCAGACTTGCCCAAGGTCATCACACAAACTACAAGTGGCAGGTCTGAGATTTGAACCCAGATCTAACCCTCCCCGGCTCCTCATGGGCACTCCTCCAGGTTGCTTAGCCAATAATAATCTGTGGCAGGGGCTAGATAAGGAATCAGAACTGAACAAGCCAGCCACCGTCCCTTGCCTGTCCGGATACCCTGCAGGTGAGGCAGGGATTAGAAATGAGAGGCAGCAGGGACTTCATCTGGGCTCACGACCACCCACCCCAATAACCCTCACCTGGAGCCAATCCTTCACCTTGAGATTGTCATATATCTCTCTAAAATAAGGATGATGGCATTTTGTGAAAAAATGGGAAAGAATGTTTAGTAGAAAGGGATTGGGGAGGGCAGGGAATGTGAAAATGAGATACTTAGAGCTGCTATAACATCCTGAGATGTTATAAGAAAATCTCCAAGATGCCACCTCAGAGCATTGATGTTGACTGGCTGACTGCTACCTCCATCCTTCTTGACCTGTGAGAAAAATCACCTCCCAGGCTTACCTTCCATGAGTCATGAGTGAATTACTTTCAGCGGACAGCATTCCTAACTATACACAATTTAAGCCACAAACCACCTTTAACACACCCAGGGCCTTCCATGGCTGTCTGGAGAGAAGATCTAACTCCTTCACCTGCTCTCAGGGTCCCTGTTACCCCAGTTTATCTTGGGCAAGCCACCCAGTCTACTTTGCCTCTCCCCTGCAAAACCCCGCAGCAAACTCCAGCTCATGCATTGTCAAAGGATCTTTACCCAGTGGGAATAATAGCCACTGTCTGTTCTCTAGCCACATTCCCAAATGAAAACCAAACAAAAAAAATCAGAGAGAGTTAGCCTTCCCACATTCCCAGCTCAATAAATACAATCAAATGATGGGAGATGAAAATCAACCAGCCAAGCGTTCCATCTGAATTGGGAAGCTGCAGCCCAGATTCTCCTGGTAACGCATGCCTCCCATCACCACATCATTACCCAACCCTGCCATTAGGGAAGGCAAACCCGTACTTACAATCAAAATGAACGGAATATGTAACCAGGAGGCAGCTCACTTCCAGGAATGGCCAGCCGGCAGAGCCCACCCCATCCCCCAACCTGCCTTGCCGGCCTCCTTTCATCACCGGCTCTTGGTTCTGTGCTCAGCAGAGGTCCCTATGACGTCAGAGGCCTAACATCTCTTTTCCCTTCAGTATCCTTCTCCTGCCTCCAGGTGTAAGAGGAGTCCTCTCTTTCTCTAGGCATTTTCCTCTTATCTGATGCTAATCTTTGCCTTTCTGATAAGACTAGCTCTGCCTTCAGTGGAACTTCGATGGAGAGTCAAGCTCTCAGGGCCAAAGAGTTTATACTTTACAGTGAACATGCACATTGTTGGGCATGGTGCAGGGGAAAGAGGAAACAAGCATTTTCTATTTGGCTTCGAGGAGAATAAATGAATGCAACCAGGTCCCTCATAATGTGTGCACCGCGGACCCAGCACATCCACCTCCAGTAAGGTCATCTGAAGAAAGGTTGGAGATTACACACAAATGTCTGCACATGGATGCGTAAGGGAGCATTATTTTTACAGCAAAGCCCTGGGAACAACCTAAATCAGTGATGGCGAACTTGTGACACACGTGTCAGAGGTGACACGCGAACTCATTTTTTTGGTTGATTTTTCTTTGTTAAATGGCATTTAAATATATAAAATAAATATCAAAAATATAAATCTTTGTTTTACTATGGTTGCAAATATCAAAAAATTTCTATATGTGACAAGGCACCAGAGTTAAGTTCGGGTTTTTCAAAATGCTGACACAACGAGCTCAAAAGGTTCGCCATTACTCACCCAGATGGTCAACAATACATAACTGTTAAATTGATGCAAAGAAAGAATGTATAGCCATTGAGAAGCATCTTTGTGAAAAATAGTTAATGCCAAGAAAAATTCATAATAATTTGTATACCTGAATGAAACATGCTGAGTGAAACAAATAATTGAATGAGATACGTAACTGTGTATCACTTACATCATTTCAGTTTCCATGTACAAAGAATGAAATCTACCTTTTGCAAGAATGCACTTGATAACTAACACTTCTATAGCACTTACTATGTGCAGGGTACTATTCTAAGTACCCTAACATCTGAGTAATACACTCTAAGTACATGCATTTATTCACTCAATCATCACAGCAACCCTGTAAGATATAAAGATTATTCTGCATATTATTATTATTATACTAGAGGCCCAATGCATAAAGATTCGTGCAAGAATGGGCCTTCCTTCCCCTGGCTGCTGGCACTGCCTTCGCTCCGGCCCGGTGCCGCCTTTCTGCCTTCCCATATTGCCCAGAGGCCCGGAGCGGCTGGGGCAGGGCTGAATGCCTGCATCATCACCACAGTGATGACGCAAGCATCCCGCCCCCGCCGCTCAGTGCCTATGTATGCAAATTAACCTGCCATCTTCATTGGGTTAATTTGCATACTCACTCCTGATTGGCTGGTGGGCATTGTGAAGGTATGGTCAACTTGCATCTTTCTCTTTTATTAGTGTAGATTAGTTATTATTAATTTTAATAAACTTATTAAAATACTATTATTATATAAACCAAGGCTTCAGGTCACACAGCTAATCAATGTCAGACCTAGGATTTGAAAACAGGCAGTCCAGGTTTTTCATTCTATGCTACAAAAAAAAAAAGTTTTCATTGAATATATCAGAGTGATTGTCAGTAGAGAATGGGAGGGGGATGGAGGACAAAAGGAGTAAGTAAACCAACAAGATAGGGTCTTGCATATTAGGATAATGCAACCCTTTCTTGTAAGGCCCAAGCTAGGGAGGAAAGAAGGAAGAAGAGAGAAAGGGTGGGAGGGAAGAAAGAAGACGTATGTAGATTACAGGTTTAGATATAGATAAAGGAATAGATATAGATAAGGATTTGAATATGGACATAGATATGCTATATCTATACTAGATATAGATATAGATGATATAGGTATAGATACAGATATAGATTATATAGATACAGATGTAGATGATATAGATATACATCCAGAAATAGATGATATAGAGATAGGGCTGGTATAGATATGTAAACCCTAGGGTGTATCTCAGGATCCCACTTCCCTCACCTACCTCCTTACCCTGGTCACAGCTGGCTAGGTCAAGGCTTAGCACTTAACCATAGAAAAATTAATTCACAAACTGGCCAGCAACCTCTAACCTCAAAAATGCTCAAAAAGTTTATTTGATTCACTCAGGACCCAAAAATTTGAACTTAAACACATGGAAGGAACTTGCCAGTGAAGGTGGAGCCAGAACAGAGAGAGGGTATGGGGAGGTGCTGAGGGGCTGCCACGGCGCAGTCTAGGGGACGCCATCCGGATGCTGGGCAGTGGGCTGGGCAGAAAGGATGAGGGTCATGGGTTGTCTAGAAGGTGGAAAAAAATCAAACCTCACAGAGGCAAAGAAAAGGGAAGAGAGAGAGAGAGAAAGAGAGAGAGAGGAAACTAACCCCACTGAGCCCGCCCAGGCCCAGGCATTTTGAATCTAAGCCCATTCAATCCTAACAGCAGCCCTCTAAACAAACCAAAACTGGCAAATACCAAAGGTTATTTTTCTTTAATTGTACCATGCACCCTTATTTTGTGAACCACAAAAGCACACTTCAAAATAACTTGTAAGATGCCATTAATTGAATAATGCAGCCTGATTTCAGAGATGTTAAAAAGTGGGAAAACGTGCACCTTAGAATAAATTTCTCATCACATGACTACTCCTCCTTTACGCTCTCCATGGCGGACATAACTAATCAATCATAACACTGTTTTCCACCAGGTCTAGATGTGGTCTCCTCACACCATGCCAGGAACCACCAACTGAAATGAGACTAAATTGTGATCCTGATCTGGGCCTAGGGTTTCTCAAGTGAAATCATGAAGAGGTCATTCCCACAGTGGGGTGGAGGACCATGGGAAAAATCTCTACTTCCTGTCCTAGAGAAGTAAGTCCATGATTTAAGGAGGCCACCTAGAAAGTGACTTGATGGCTGTGCCCCATTTTAAATAGCCTTCCACTTAATCTGTCTCTTCCCTCGTCAGGGAGAGCTCTCCAACGGGCTCTCCTGGTGACTGTCCGGAATCTTGGATTGCTTCTGGCACACTGCATAAAACACAGATACATTTACCAAGAGACAGTACTCTATCAGCTGCTGGCAATACAAAATTATAAACACAAACACACACTATCTGCCAGGCAGAGTCACTCATCTCTGAGGTTTGCCATTAAAGGTCATTTTGTCCTCTGCTGGCAAATGAATCCTAGCCGTTACCTGAGGATTCAGAAAGTCCCTGGCAGAAATATTTAAGAGACAGTGATGCCCACAGAACGTTCTGTTTGCCTCCTCATTTCCCAGCCCCCTGATATTTAGGCAAATCCATGTGACTACTGGTGAGGGTGGAAGTGGCCCATCACTTCCAGGGTAAGACTCAGAAGAACCAGCACATGACCCTCCAGATGTCCCTTCCCCAACCTCGGTGACCAAGGAGTCTTTGTAATGAGGTGGCAGATCCACAGAAGTGTGCAGACTCCCCACGTGAAAGACAGGACCCCCATCACACTGTGTGAGTGATAAGTAAACATTAGTTGTGCTAAGCCTCTAATTTGGGGGCCACTTGTTACTGGAGCACAACTCGCCTATCTTGACTAATACACTGAGAAAACTCCTTCTCTTGCTCAGCTTTTTAGTAACATGGCTCCCACCTGAATCCAAGCCATGGACACTGCTGGGGGACAGACATATTTGCTGGAGAGCTGAGCAAATCTCCTTCCAGGGGACTAAGACCCCTCTGGGAGAGGAAGCAGGATGCTATGGCTCCATGAGAATGCTCAGTTGTTGGAGAAGGGCAGTTCTGAGGACAGCAGGTATCTGTCCTTGAATTTACCCCAAGTCTGTCCCTTCCCACAGGTAACACCTGGCTAACACCTCACAGCCAACAGGAGGGCATCTGATAAACAAGAGCAGGGTTTTGGGACGTGGAGGTGAGACTGTAGTATGGATTTTTGGGGGGTCCCCTGGGGAAATTGTGGCCTGGTTTTCCTCCTGGAGAATGGCCTGGGCTTCTCATTGCAGGCAGCAGGCTTCCAAGAGGGAGCGTCCATGGGTGAGAGCAGAGCTTCAGATGCCTTAAGACCCAGCCTCAGAAACCCCACGGTGGCACTTCTACCACAGCCCATAGGTCAACGGAAGTCACAAAACCACAATTTCCCCATGGCTCCCGACACACACATTGTTTAACTCAGAAGTCTATGCATAGTCTTCACTGCCCATGTCCCACCACTCGGCTCTTGCCTAGCACAGTCCTCCCCTTGGCTGTGAGTCTGTCGCTGTTGCCTGAATGGTCCACATCCCACTGCGAGAAGGGAAGGCACTGCACCCAGACTCTCTCCTGTTTTGCCTTCAGTCTGGCTCTTACCCCTCCCATCACCCCTAATATCATGTCTCAAACTGTTAATTATGCAGATTTTCCAATTTGGCTACAGGCCCCATATGCACATTTCTCTTTTTTTCTCTCTCATTAATTCTTAAAGAAGAAAAAAACTTGACCTTAAAGCTCAGAACACTTCAGTGTTGGAGACAATCTGTCTCCATCAACCGGTCAGCACTGGAACGGCGTTCCCGAGGGAATGAGACGTGCAGTGGATGAAGTGGGTAAGCTAAACCGTGAGCCTGGGAGCCAGCACTGGGCCTCTTCTCCGTGTGGATCTGTGTGGTCCTGGGGGCCACTCATCGGTGACCTCGATGCCTCTGTTTCCCAGCAGAAGTATAAATATCAACGTCCTTTCCTGCTTGGGGCTCTTCTCCCCCAGAAACTCAAATGTTGGGCTAAAAATATTTGTTACAACGTGAAAGTGAAACCACAGAAAGTCACATACGTGTAGGATCACGGGATTAGCTTTTCCTGCGTGCGTGTTGGAGAGTCCAAGAGGCAGTGACTAATAACTGGAAGTTCAGGGTTCTAATCCAGCCCAGAGATGAACTTTATACAACTCACTTGACCGCCCTGGGCCCCCATTTCCCATGTGCAGAAAGAGGGACACTGGCCCCGATCAGCGGTTCTCGGCCTTGGTAGCACGTCAGTCACCTGGGAAGGTTTTTTAAAATGCTGATGCCCACACTCACCAAGGACCCATGAAATCCAAATTCCAAAGTCTCTGGGCTTTGGAATTTCTAAAAATTCCTGAAGTGATTCCCAGTGTGCAACGAGAGAACCCCTGAATTGGATTCATGGTTTTAAAACGATATTAAATCAGAGATTTCTTTAAACACAACTCATAGAGGCTCTCTGTGTAGATCAAATACACATGCAGTTGTTCTGTGAAGTGGGAGAGGGGCCCAAAGTTATGCCCATTCTGCCCCACCCCACCCCATGTTCTTCTATCCCTGGGACCAGTCCGTGGGACCCCTTTCCGCTCCTGGAATCCCTTCCAGGCCTGGAATCCCAGGGCTCTGCTGGAGACTAGACAATGTCCAAGACTGCTTAAAGAATTAAACTTCTGAAGTCATGTGAGAACAGTCAGCATCTGGAGCACTATCAGGACCATAAATTTCCTCACAACTCTATCCGCCTGATGAAACCTAGTTTCCGCCCTCTATCGTGTCTGGAAGTGCAGCCAGCTGCTGGCTCCCGGTGCTTCAGTCTGCGTGACACTGGGCAGGGAATGACTTCACCAGAAACGCCCTGGAACTATGTAGCCCGAGCTGTGGGGGGGAGTTTGTTCTTGTTACACAGGAAGTGCAGGAAATCCATTTTCAGGCTCAACGGGGAACACTTTCGTCAGAAATCAGA
The DNA here is from genome assembly GCF_014108235.1 of Myotis myotis. Taxonomy (NCBI): domain Eukaryota; kingdom Metazoa; phylum Chordata; class Mammalia; order Chiroptera; family Vespertilionidae; genus Myotis; species Myotis myotis. The sequence goes on from NW_023416323.1 coordinate 16,428,746, forward strand.
CCCCAATCTGGAACTCCCAGTTCTAGCTCTGGAATATTTCAAACTCTCTTTGCTGTGCAAGCTCAGAAAACACAAAGGTGCCAAATACAGCCCTATGGGAACCGGACCAGAGTCCCCCATCAGTGTCAAGCTGCAGGCAGAGCACGAAGACGTAGCGCTTTTCTTCAGATGACAAGAAACTCAGTGTCACCAGCACAGGGCACGGCCTGGACCGGGGTGACGCTATTCAGGCACTTGCCAGCTGGCAACACAACATGTAAGGGGCCACCAAAAACCTCAGCAATGAAAATAAAAAATATTTTAATGCTACATTTTCTCAAAATCAAAATGAATGCAAACAACTCCATGATAAACAAAATAGGAACATTGGAAAGAGAAGATCAATCATCATCATCCTCAACATCATCTTCCAAGAGCTATGATGACTGAGGACTTCCATAGTGTAGACCAGTGATGGCGAACCTATGACACGCGTGTCAAAGGTGACACGCGAACTCATTTTCTTGGTTGATTTTTCTTTGTTAAATGGCATTTAAATATATAAAATAAATATCAAAAATATAAGTCTTTGTTTTACTATGGTTGCAAAGATCAAAAAATTTCTATATGTGACCCGGCACCAGAGTTAAGTTAGGGTTTTTCAAAATGCTGACACGCCCAGCTCAAAAGGTTCGCCATCACCGGTGTAGACCTTTAACCAGTATATTCTTCATTTAATGTTCACAACCATCCACTTTACATATGAAGAAACTAGGCCTCAAGAGGATAGTAATTTACCCAAGTGTGAGAGAAGGAAAGGTGCCCTGACCCCAGCCCAGGAAACCATCTCAGAAACCAGCTGGGGAGGGAGCCCCTAAGCCACACAAGAACAGTCATCCTGGCCAAGGCTTCCCCCGTTCCTCAGCCAGGAGTAGCTGGACGTGAATACCACCGAGGCCCACCATGTAGCAGTGATAATGGTCATCTTTAATTGTGATCATGATAACTTTATAGGAAATAGGATACAGTGTTTACATTCTATTATGCACTTGGCAAGTGGCTTCCACTTTGCACATCAGTGTGTTCTGTTGTAAAACAGGAGGTGCGCCTAACTGGTGTCAAAGCATCTTAGAACGTGGAAGAGCCTATTTCCCAGGCATTCCCAGCCTCCATGTCAGCTCCCGGCGTGCTAGGCAAGCCCCCTTCCTGGGACTGTGAGGCTGCAGCTTGGTGCTACCTGGACCTTTCCCTGGGGTCACTGGGAAGTCATTGCTCCAAGGCTGAGGAGGAAGCTCCATCAGTTTCAGCTTCAGTCACTTTATTTTTTTCTGTCTTCAGTCTTTGTATTTTATTAGGCAATCTTTATAGAGCTGCGTGGTAGAGAAGCCCTCCCACCTTGACCAGCCTGGCTCCTGGTGGGCATATCAGCTAGGCAGCCCTTTGCTGAATGTTGATTCAAGAGGTTGAGTTTCTGACTCAAGCTCCTACAAGATACATTTATCCTGAGCACAGCTGCAGAGCAGCACACCACATATCCCCTCCCGATCATCCCTCCAGCAGAGACCCAGTGACACAGAGGAGAGGTACAGGAAGGGCAGAGAAAGAGACAGGACCGTGCTCAGCCAGAGGTCTCTCATTATCAAGAAGGGAAGGGGGTGAAGACATGGAGAGAGCAGCAGTCGCCTACAGCAGGGAGCGGGGTTTCTCTTCCCTCAGATCCTTCCCAAACCCACTTTATTTCATTACTTGAGGAATTTCCAAGAATCTGGTTAGCAGGCCTAACACCTGGGACTTGGATATATACAAGAGCAAATGGTCTTAAAAAGAACTGAAACTGTGAACGCTAGCTACTTAGTTCAGAGCCTACGCCTCGGGTAGCTGAGCTCTGTGCCTGTGGAGAAGGTTTTAGTTGCGAGTATCAGAAGCAATCTGGACAGATTATGGGGGTGGGGTGTGATGGGCAGTGTGCGTGACATTATCTGCTTTCTCCCCTTCCACCCGGACACAAGGCTGGGCCACATTTTCTAGAATCCTTAGCAGTTAGATGCCAGCAAGTGCATGAGCAGAAGTGGTGAGCTCCCCATCCACGCCTGGCTTAGCAACACCTCCCATGTGCTGCCCTTTCCTGCAGGGACCAGGGCCATATGAAGCAGAGAGCCTGGCTCCTAAATGTTGGCCTGGAGCAAAGCACCCGAGATGCTGGGATTAGTGGTTATAGCACTTGGTCAGCTCCGGCTAATACACACAGCAGGGGCATTGATTTGAAGGAATCCAGTTGTTGAAGCAACCAAATATCAGGAAAGGTGGGAATGAGGGCATGTCTGAGGAACTGAGTTCATGAACCCATGCTCTGGAATGTTCCATTAATGTGGCTCTGCTCAAATCAGAACTTCAAGTTCCTGGGAAAGAGATATTGATGACTCAGCCTGAGTCAGCTGAAAGGGTTTTGCAGGTCCATTGGGTTGCTGGGGCCCAACCTTGGGTTCCAGGGCCTCTTCTTTTTTTTTCTTTTTTTAAACTGTTGACAGTATTACAGATGTCCCCCATTTTCCCCCTTTTGGCCCCCCTGCACCCAGCCCCTGCCCCACCCAGGCCTTCCCCACACTATTATCTGTGTCCATAGTTATGCATATATGTATATATGTTCTTTGGTTAATCCCTTCCTGTCCCCTCCATCCCCCACCCCACTGAGATGTGTTATTCTGCTCCATGCATCCATCCAGGGGCTCTTGTTAAGGAAAGGGGAGTATAACCCAGCAGCCACCCTAAGAGGTATCTGTCTCCCACAGCTTCATCTGGGGATGAAAGGATGTTTGACTGGATCTTTTTTGTCCCTCCAATCTAGCCCTTCTGTGTCCTGAGATTTCATCTAACCTTCCATCAGGACAGAAAGCTTGGAGCTGACCTCAACCCTCCCTCAATCCCCCTGCTGACTGGTCAACAAGAACTCCCACCTAAATACCTGCCCAATTCATTGCATCTCCAAGGTTCCCAACCCCCAGCAGAGCTCTCCTAACTCACCTCCTTCCTCCAGTCACCTCCTTGAACCCATATCTCCGCATGATCGAGTCCAGGGAGTGGTGATGAAAATGTGTAACCACCAGTATGGCAAGAGCTGGATCCAGCAAGACGGTGCAGCAACCAACCAGAACATAAGCCATCAATATATCGGTGATTACCAGTCCTGATATGCTACTTAAAAATGCCTCCGGGATACCTACTAAAGATAAATATACAACTATCCCAGGACCTATCACTTCCATTCTAGACACATACTGAGAAAATGAATGCATATATTCACCAAAAGACATATACAAGAATGTTTATAGCATCTTTGTTCATAACAGCCCAAACTGAACACCACCATCCACAGGAGAATGAGTAAATAAATTGCAGTATATTCACACAATAGCATACTATACTGGGAACAAAAAGAATGAATTACTAATACTGGGAATAACATGGATGAATGTTGAGTGAAAGAAGCCAGGCACCCAGGAATCACACCAACTGTATGACTGCATACGAAGTTCAAGAACAGGCAAAACTAATCTATGACTTTGATGAAAGACAGAGTATTGGTTTCCTCTGGGGAGCTGAGCACTGACTCAATGCCAGGGCCCCAGGGAGCCTCTTCCAAAGCTTGACCTGAATATATGCATATTTCAAAATTCACTGAGCTACTCTTTCAGAACTAGTCGCTTCATTATACATATATGATTCAATTACAAATAAATAATGCTTCTTCTCTGATTCACCAGTGGCTCCCATCGCTTTCTGCCTTTAGCAAAGCACAAAAGTTCTTCACCACTTCTCTTTGCTATCCTCATCACCCACATTCCCTCGACAGCAACGTCTTCACACAGTTTCCCAAGCAACCTGTGCTCTTTGGTGTGTCTATGTGTTTTCACATGCTGTTCCCTATGCCTGGAGTCAATCTCTCCTCCCTACTCTGCCCAGTAAATTCTTCATTATTCTTAGAGCTCAGTTCAACTGTCACCTCCTCCTTGAAGCCCTCCTTGATCCTCCAAGGAAGAGAAGCTACTCCTTCCCCATGCACCCACAGATCTTTATGCACCTGTATTTGTTTCCTGTGGCTGCCTTATCAAATTGCCCCAAATTTGTTGGCTTAAAGCAAGAGAAATATATTATCTCATGGTTCCAGAGACCAGAGTCTGAAATCAAGGTGTCAGCAGGGATTTGCTCTCCCTGAAGGCTCAGGAGATAATTTGTTCCATGTCTTCCTCTTAGTTTCTGGAGTTGCTGGAAATCCTTGGCATTCTTTGGCTTGTATGTTCATCATTCCAATCTCTACTTCCATATTCCACGACCTTCTCTCAGGTCTGTCTGTGTCCTTTTCTCTCTCTTACAAAGGCACTCTCACAGATTTAGGGCTCTAAATCCAGTATACTCCCACCTGAATCCTACCATAAACATGGTTTCAAAGACCCTATTTCCAAATAAGTTGCATTTTGAGGTTCTGGATGGACTTGAACTTGAGGGGAGGACACTTTCAACCCACCATATACCCTTTTCCTGCAGGTCCCATTTGTGATTACTGCATGTCTATCTCAGCTAACAGTCATCTTTAAGTCCTTCTAATTGTGATTTCTTTTTGCTCAACGGCCTGCCCATTTACTGAAATGCCTGCATGAGTTCTCCCTCCGAAGGAGTATGTGGGAAACAAGAGCAAAGGGAGAACTGAGTTGCTTTCATGGCATCGGCTCCCTTTACTTTAGCTGGGTTCCAGAAACTCTCAAAGCCAACAGCCAGAATGATTTAGTAAGTCTCAGGACTCCAAGGCTCTGCCACTGAGGAGCGTGATGGGAAAGATCAGATCTGTGCTGTTCTGTGTGGGCGGAGGGGCCTGCTGTGAACATTTTCCAGGAAGCACATGGAGGGCAGAAGCTGGGTGACTTTTTATGAGTGTTTGTTCCAGCTGTTGGTTGGCTATTTGGTTCCTGGAGCAGCTGGAACCAAGCAGCGAGGCCTCAGAATTCCAACCTGCTTTGCAACCTGATTTGCAATTACCAAGAAATTATGTAGCCTGCGAACTGGGTAATCCCTGAAAAGCCCGAATGTCCCCTTCCAGGACCTTGGCTCTCCCATATCCCAAGGCTTGGGATGTTTCTGGGAGTCTGCAAGTATGCCTCCTATGGGATCGTCAACCAGGCCTCCCTGTTCTACCCCGGTCCCCTTGCTGATGCCAACTCCTGCTCAAAGCCTGTCACCTGGCACTCCTGAAGCTGAGCCACCCTTCACAGTGGCGAGTTGTCACTGTGCTGTCCTCCACGCACAAACAGGGAGGCTTCTTCCTCTAGCCTCCTCTGTCCTCCTGGGTCCCAGGTGCCAGCCACCTTGTTGGGTCACCAGCATATTGCCCCTGCCTCCTGGTTGCTAAGGAAAGAGAGGAAGTGGCAGGAAGGCAATCTCCTTAGAAGAAGAAAAGCAGAAGCTGCGTGATTATTTACACTCATGTCCTCAAGGTACAAACTTGGTCACACAGCCGCATCTAGCTTCAAGGGAGGCTGTAATGGCTGGCCATGGGCCTGATGGAGAAAGAGAGGGAGAAGGAGACCGAGGGGCAGTTAGCATCATCCACAGCAGACCTGCCCCCACCAGTGGCTCCTGTGGAGACTGAACACAGGGCAGCTATGGATGTTATGTGCTTGCTGAGTGATGATGAAAATGTACACTGTGGCCTTGAACTCACTTCTCTCTGGACCTAGGAAAGGGGGGAGACATCTCTGTCCTGTTCCCTTTTAGGAGGCATCAAAAAAGTACAATTAAATCAGGATAAGTAACCTTGCATACCATTGGAAGGTCATATTTTGCAACAAACTACACAATTTGGAAAGAGCTGTGAAAAATGTTAATGTATAAATTATTTCATCTGGCAATTAAATTTCTAAGAATTCATTCTATGGCTATGTTCACATAAGAGGCAAAAACATGTTTTAAAAATGCTCATTGCATTCACCAAAAAAAACGCTCATTGTAGCATCAGTTGTAATAGCATCTGCTAAAAATAACCCATGTCCATCAATAGGAGACTGGTTTAATAAATGGTATATCCATACGGTGGCATACTATGCAGCTGTCAAAAGAATACACTATATTGCCCAGCCAGTGTGGTTCAGTGGTTGAGCATCAACCTATGAACCAGGAGGTAACTGGTCAGGGCACATGCAGGAATCGATCCCCAGCAGGGGACGTGCAGGAGGCATCTGATTAATGATTCTCTTTTCTCATTGATGTTTCTATCTCTTTCTCCCTTCCTCTCTGAAGTCAATAATGGTATATTTTAAAAGAAGAATAAACTGTATCTGTGTGTACTGACATAGAACAATCTTCAAGATATATGTTTGTTTTTTAATTAAAGAACCAAAGAGAGAAGAGAGCAAGTAGTATACGTCCGTGTGTGTGGTTGGGATGGGGGAGAAGCAAGCATGTAGGGTGCATGCTCGCATATGCATGGCCTATTGTTACATCCCATAAGGAACTGGCAGTGCTGGTGGTGCACAGACACAGCATCTGAGAGAGGAGGAGGAACTGCTTCCATTATGTGCTCCTCTTTCTATACGATGATTTTAGCAGCCTTTTGTGTAAATCACCTCTATTAGTTTAAAAAAGGTAGACAAGTAAATGAAAAAATAAGTGGGGTTTAAAGGTTTATAGGGGTGAAAACTTCTGTTTCAATAGCTGCCCTTCCTGCTGGGGTTGACTTGAACCTGGTCAACAGTCTTCCACTGAGCTTGTCCCCGGCTGGCCCGAGGGCCCCTGGCCAGGACGGATGCTCAGCTCTAGAAACAATCGGGTGACCCTCCTGTATATGAAACATGCATTCAGCAGCCGCCCAATGGAAACCTCAGGTCCCTGGACAAGCGTCTTTCCCAGCAGCATTTTACTGCTATGTGGTTATCACTGCAGTGTTAATGGGTCTCCACGGTCTAATTCAATCTGTTCTGTCCAGAAAACAGGTATTTCAAAGACTTGTCAGGACACACTGCGATTCCACACTTGTTAAGAACAACATCAACAACACAAACATGAAACAACAGAAGCAAAACCCTAAAACAGGGGTGTCTGGGACCATTGGTGCCAAGGCGCCCGTGTGGCTTGTTTTTAAATGGGAGATGGTGTCTTCTATTTTCTTCTTTTCTATTATCTGTAGTTTTCAATTTTTCTAAAGTGAACGTGTAGCAAGTAAAGATAGTGTGAAAAACAAGGAAACTGATTTCTAATGGCTTTATTGAGATAAAATTCACATGCCATACAATTCACCCATTTAAAGTGTGTGATTCAATGGTTTTCAGTGTATTCAGTGATCTGTGTAGCTGTCATCACAGCTGATTTTAGAACATTTTCATCATTTCACAAAGAATCCCCACGCCCTTAGCAGTCACTACCAACTTCCCCATGACCGGAGGTGACTGACTACAAATCTACTTTCTGTCCCTTTGGCTTTGCCTATGAAAGGAATCAGACACTGTACGGCCTGTTGTGCCCGGCTTCCTTCACTTACCAGTGTTCTCAAGGTTCTTCCATGCCGTGGCCTGAATAAGTTCTGCATTTCCTGTCTACTGCCATACAATATTCCGTTAAACCAGACATCCCACTAACTTTTTTAATCTCAGAAATTTAATAGTAACAGTGAAAATGGCAATTTAGCGATGTGTCTGCCCAGCACCTCAGCTTCTGTAAAGATCACACAGCTGTTTCCTCGGATTCTCACTCCACCTGGAGGAGCCTGGGGGTCACCAGCCCATCAGGATCCCCCGACCCAGTTCTCCGGTCCCCGCCAGGCTTTTGGACATAGCAGCTCACATGTCACCTTTGACTATGGCTTCTAGTCTAGTTTTTCAAGTAACACCCTGGACCTTACGACTCGGAACAGTAATGAAAATTCTAGGCCGAACATACCCTTTCTTCAGCTGGACTATGCGCATCTTGAAGACAAGAACCAATTCTGATTCATCTCTATAGAGTAGACCTGGCACACAATAGGTCAATTAGTATTTGATGAATAAATGAATGGATGGATGAATGAATGAATGAATGACTTATTCTTCCCAATTAGAATTGGGAACACCTAGAAGGTGGAGACTTGACCTTGCTCATCTCTATAACCCCCATGTCCTGTACATAGGAGGTGTTCAATTAATTCTATCCTATGGCTTGGGCCATATAACACAATCATTTCTTTTAAAGAACTTTGAACTTTCCCCTTCTTAGTTGGACTTTTTTCTACTAAAACCCTTTACTTTTTAAAGGATAACGTGGTAATACAAGCCAACCCTGGACTATCTGTTTAATCCTCTTTCCCCTAAATATTAGCGCTGTGGGAAAAGGAGCCTAACCACTCTGTATATTTTTCTCTGTGTATACTTTTGGCCAGAAGGCTGGAAAAAACAGGAATAAAGCAAGATGCTTAGAGATTGTGAGGGAAGATGGGGAGAAACGCCTGCCAGAGGAAGAAAGAGGGGTGTCAGGAGGACAGGAACAGAAGTGACACATCTCTTCTAGAAGGCTCTGCCTGAGGATGTGCCCGTCTTATGTGTGAGCAGTTCTCAATGACAAGCCACTTGCACTTCCATGTCCCTGAGGGGAGGGAGTGGCTGCCTGGACTGACCTTAGCCAGGTTGCAGTGCCCTCCAGGACCCAAAAAGCACTAGGGGTGCTTTATCTGCAGCCTGCTCCAAAGAACACAGAGGGCTGGATTGGGTTGACGGCTGTACAACTCAGCCAGTCTACTAAAGATCAATGAATTGTGCACTTGAACTGGGTGGATTTTATGGTATGTTAATTATACTTCAATGAAGTTGTTAAAAAGTAAAGCATGGTTATTGGAAAAATTACATATACATATATGTCAGTATATTGCAGATACACATATACATATCTTTCATAAACACATGTACACATGCACCCATACATATACACACATATACATATGTGCACCTATAATTTAATGCATAAAGAATGAAGGCCTTTCCCAGCAGGCAGAGTCCCAGACTGAGAGGCAGGAGACCTGATTCTAGACCCGGCTCTGCCCATAATGGGCAGAGTGACCCTGAACAGGTCACTTTCTCTCCCTGGACCACATCTGTCAATCTCTCCTTTTCTCTCTAGAACAGTTTCTCAGCACAGCAGCCAGAGTGACCCTTTGAAAATGGCATTCCTCTTCTCGCACCCTCCAACGGTTTCCCATGTCTGTCGGAGTAGACACCACAGTTCTTAGATGATTTTTACAAGTTCTCACAAGGCCCCCGAGCAGCGCTGCCCAGTAGAACTTTCTGCCGTGATAGAATGTTCTAGATCTGCAATATTTAATATGGTAACCACCAGCCGCATGTGGCTATTGAGCACTTGAAGTGTGGCTAGTTGTGGCTGAGAAGTTGATTTGCAGCTTGATCTTTAATTAATGTAAATTTAAATGTTAGGAGCCACAAGAGACCATTGGCTTCCAAATTGCCCAGCACAGCCTTAGTCCATCGGCCTTCCTCCAGTTCTCTGACCTCATCTCCCCTCATTCTTTCTGCTCCAGCCACACTGGGCTCCTCTCTGCTCTCCACCTCTCCAGGCATAGTCCTGCCCCAGGGCCTTTGCATCTGCTGTTTCCTTTATGTGATTTTCTTGTTAATTATGTTTCCTTGCTCACTGTCTCCTCCCATGGGAAGGTTAGCTCCATGAAAACAGGGGCCTCTGCCTGCTTTGTACATCATGCTTCCCACGCTTCTAGAATAGTGCTTGGTACCAAGCAGGTGCTCTGAAAATATTGATTAAATTAAAAAACTGAACAATGTCTCCTGTTCGGGTTTTGCAGTGGAGAGGATCTGATCACTCATGTGCCACGTCCAACCTCCCCTGGCTCGCTCTGGCTCACAGAATCCTGATTTCCTGAATCTCCCATGTCCAAGCAGATGGAAAACTTTTGACTGAAAGAGCAAGCCACTCGTTCCCGAGCACGGTGGCTTTATGTGACTCACGGGGACGATTTCACGGGGACTCTGGTGTAATGGGCTGGCCAGTGGGAGGGGCGTGGCCTGGAGAGGTAGAGCCCCCTTGGAACCTGAGTCCCTCACACCCGTCTCCCTAGCCTTTCCCTGGCCCACACTTCCTGAACTTCGCTGCCCTTCTGCACTGAGTGGAGAAGCTGGGACTCGTGCTATTTAGTGCAGAATCCTCAGCTCTTCTCTCCCCACCCGCCTTCCAAAGCCTAGGAGAGAAGGCTGGCTCTTCGGCGGGGAGACGTGGGTTTGGATTCCCACGAACGCATGCAGCCAAAGGGGACCAAAAACTCATTTCCCCTCCTGGACCAACCCCGTGGTATGTATTTCCTGGTCTACAGGTTGGTCTCCCTTTTCCCTTGAAATAACGCACCCTTTGACGCTCTCTTTGAATCTGAACGTTCCCAAAATATAAGTGCATCCCTGACTTTGTCCCCGTAGAAATGGTTTTTGCTTTCCTTTGCTCCGGAGCACTGTGTCCACGTGACAAGACCCAGATCTCCTGAGATGTGGGGAAGGCTGCTTGCTTCCTGGCTGATCCCCTTATCCCTGCCCCCTGCAGCGCCCGCCGACAACCATTTATAAACGCCAGGCCGGCTCGGCCCACTCGAGCAGCGCTTTCGTCTTGTGGCCAAACTAAATCTGTAAATGGTGGAGAGGCATTTAGATTTCTCTTCTGCCCAGCTGACAGTAGGTTTACAGTTTATAATCTGGCCTTTGTAAAAGCATTTGTCAGCCTGGATATTTCATTTTAAGCCCGACCACCCATGCAGAGGGACAGGCAGGAAGCGGCCCTTCACTTGCACCCCCAGTCAACTTGGAGCTTGGCTGCAGAATCACAGAATTCAGTCGCAAAGGGGGACTTTTTTGGCATTATCTCCTTTGCATCTCGGCAGCAAAAGCAGCCCTTGTTTATACGAAGCGATTCCTGAATGCTAAATTTGGAAATTCTACGTATTCCTCTAATCCACCAGGCCCGGGCAGGATGGGGCCTCCTCAAAGAAGCTTCCCCACCTCCCCGGGCATTCCTCATGCCTCAGGTCTCCAGCTGAACCTCCCAGCATGACAGGAAGGCTGTGAGCGCTCGAGGACAGGGCAGCCAGGGGCCCACGCCAGCACCCAACCTAGCACTTTTCCTGTGAGCCAAGGAGGCACTCCGAGGCCGGCGGCGGTTTTATTTTTAAGTGTCTGTGTCCACATGTATATAATATGGCTCCCTGTGGGCCAGCCCAGCCTGAGCTTTGGCAGGATCTCAGGGCTCTGGTCCACGGGAGTGGACTGGGAGGAGGGGGAGGCCTGTGCAGAGAGCATTAATTGATAAGGAATCTCAGTAGCTCAAGCTGGCATGATAGCAGCGAAGGAATGTCATATAATAAATAACACTCACGTTTTATCTACGCTGCTTGAAGACATTTTCAAGGGAGGAAATAACACCATTTCGGGCGACAGATAAAGGAGATAGAGTCAGCCATGGTTCATTCGCAGAGCACGCTCCCCCATCCCCGAATCCTCTACCTGCGTGAAGATGTTGGAATGTGGCTTTGTGCCTTCCTGCTGCCGCTGCAACACCTTATCACATACCAGCTGCCTCCCAGAGGCTGCACCCACCCTCCCCGCTGCCAGGCCCTCCGCCATCACAGCTCACACCTCCCGTGGTTCAAACTCCCCCATCACGGCCTCCAGGGAATCAAGGGTGAGCAGACTGATGGGGACATGGATTCCTACAACCAAGGGGAGCTCCGAGGAGCTCCCAAACTCCCCGCCTTCACCACTCTCCCTACCGTGGAGCTGAGGCTACTTTTCTGTCCCCATGAACGGGGCATGCCCCAGGCCCCTGGACCTACCCAGAGACAGAAGGAAGAAATCACTGCCAGCGACTCACTTCCGTAGGTCACTTTATCCTGCCTCAGGCTGGGGGCTCCCACGCAGAGCCTGAGACAAGGATTCTCACATGAAGTAGATGACCTAGGAGGCCACCCCAGGACACGCAGTAGGAGAGTGGGGAAGTGGGACAGGGGAGAGAAGGAGCCAATGCAGGCGCCTTGCCAAGCGAGCTACACTGAGGGCCACAGGAGCGTAATGTCTCCGGGAGCTCCATGAAACAGAGTAGAACACGCACCCCAGAGTTTTCTACCCTCAGGAGACGGGGAGCTGGAGGATTTACCCACTAACTCACCAACTCCAGTTCTCCTTGGTTGGGGGACACTGGCTGGGTGGCGTGATTTCCCTGAACTGCTGGCCTACTGTATGCATGGGGAGAGCCAGTTCTTACAGCTGTACTAAGCCCCTCAGGCAAGGGACTCTAGAGCGGGCAGGTGGAAGCCAGACTCGCATTTGGTAAAATGGCAAGAGTGAGGGGTGTGGATGGCTCTTTAGCCTGAGGTCACTCAACTAGAAGGTAATGAACATGGAACCCACACCCAGGTGTTTAGCCATCACCCACTGCCTCACCCATCAGACGGGAAACCTGGTCTGTTTGGCATAGAGCCCTCTCTCCAGCCAGGCTTTGGTTTCTGTTCATGCCTTATCAACTCAAATAAATGTCCATGAAAGCTCCTGGTTTCTCATAAGGGACACATATTTTATTTGGAAAGATTTCTCACATGCCACATTGCAAATACAAATACTCCAACCCCAAAGAGTAATGTTACCCTTAAAGTGGCTACAACCAAATTCTGATGGGACTATCCAAGTTATATCCAGATTCAACAGACGTTTGTGCCAAAACACATTTTACCCTCTAATAAATTAAGTCTCTAATATGTAAGAGAGCGGTGGAGACCAGTTTTTATGAATGACTACATGGATACTGGGTTGGGCTGAGCACTTACTCATGTAGATGCATGCGGAATAGCTTCTGGTCTCCTAGTATAGTGACAGCCTAATGCAACTTCTTTTCTCAGAACAGACATCCTCACCTAGAATAGAGACAGAATTGACTAATGTCATCAATAAAGATATTACAAATCTGCAGGTGAGGGTAATGGTAGAGGGGTGGATACAAAAATGGTTCAAACTCATTTGTCGAGTGGAATAAGTTGGTATTGTTCTACTATTTATTTTACAGATATTTACAGATTATTTTACATTTTTCAAAAGCTATAACACTCCTCATAATCAGAACCTACATTCCTTAATATCAGAAAAGTTATAAAGGGATGCTTGCATCCCCAAAGTCATTTGCTAATTATGCTCATATAGACCAACACACTGATTTTACTGAATGTCACATAGAGAAGGTATTTAACCTAGAGATACTTATATTGTGGATTCTCAATATTTTTCATTTAACAAAAATTCTTCCTATGAGGTCTTATGTAGAATTTCAATATGTGAAACAGATAAACATAAAGCTGTTTTGACAGCAATCGAGTAAGGGGTTTCTCATTGAAACCTCCATACCCCTCTCCAAATGATGTTTGCTCATGCACCTCCATGCAGCCCCAAAGACTGAATAAAACAGCATGAAAACCACTAAGACCAAATTCTACATCTGATATATGAGAAAAGTAAGGCCAAGCAATGTTCAATCATTCGGGTAACATAACAGAGCAAGCCTGAAGCCAGAGCCAAATCAGAACTCAGCTCTGTTAACTCTGGGCTGGCCCTTCTAGAGCCACAGATAAGCCAGGATACTCAGTAAAAACTCCAGAAGGGCCATGCCTTAGCAGCAGAGCTACAGGGCCCTTAAAGTAAAGGCTACTCTAGACCTTCCCTAACAAAGATTAAAAACAAGTCTCAGAAGGATCAAGCTGATTTTCAAGTAACTTAACCTCCTGCCAAAATAAATTTCTGCCCTGTTTAGCTGAAGACAACCAAATCCAAAAACTCAATAACAAGCATTTGTAATGTTTGGCATCCAATCAAAAAATACTAGACATATAAAAACCAATAAAATGTGAACTACAACTAGGATAAAAATCAGTCAAAAGAAACAGAGCCAAAAGTGACAGTAATATTAGAATGAGTATGGAATGATTTTAAATGGCATTTATAGAACGTTCAAGGATTTAAAGAAAAACATGAACATAATGCAAAAAGAATTGGAAGATATAAAAAAAAGAATCAAATGGGATATTTAGAGCTGAAAGCATGATATCTAAAAATAGAGATCTCACTGGGTGGGCACTGCAGAAGGAAAGATCAGTGAACTTGCAGGCACAGCGATGTACACCACATCAGCCAAAACACAGCTCCATGGGACAATGTCAGCCTCATATGCACGCAACTGAAGTCCCAGACGAGGAGACAGAGAAAGAGAAAGGAGGGCGAAAATAATTGAAGAAACAATGGTCACATTTTTTTCAAATTTGATGAAAACTATAAACCCATTGATCCAAGAAGATCAATGAAACTCAAGCAGGATAAATACAAAGAAAACCACATCAGACCATACTATGGTGAAACTGCTGAAAAACAGTGATAAAGAGTAAAATTTAGAAGCCAGAAGGAAAAAGAAACACTGGCCCTAACCGGTTTGGCTCAGCGGATAGAGCCTCGGCCTGCGGACTGAAGGGTCCCAGGTTCGACTCCTGTCAAGGGCATGTACCTAGGTTTCGGGCACATCCCCAGTAGGGGGCGTGCAAGAGGCAGCTGAATCAATGTTTCTCTCTCATCGATGTTTCTAACTCTGTATCCCTCTCCCTCTCCCTTCCTCTCTGTAAAAAAATTAATAAAATATATTTTTAAAAAAAAAGAAACATTGAATTCAGAGGATTAAACAGAATACTCAGGAAAGCAGCCATCATGGCTACAGGAAGCTAATCAGTAAGCAAGCCAAGCTGAATTGGGATGCCATGGTTAGGCTTCTGGCTGGAGAACCATGCCACCCCTGCAGTGATCCATGCCAGGAAAGTGCGTGCCTCACACTGTCTCTCTGCTCACGAGATTAGCCCCTGTGGTAGATCAGATCATTGTTCAACAAGTATTCACTCCCTCCACAACCCCAGCCTCCATGGAAGGAATGCATTTCTCCACTGCTTGACTTTAAGCGTGGGCCTGTGGCTTGATTTGGCTAAGATATTAAGCAGACATCACACTAGCAAAGGCTTGACATGAGCTTACACAGTTGGATTTCCCTCTTGCAATCCTTTCTTGGGCCCAACCCACAGCTCAGAGCCTAGCCCAGCTGAGCCCACCCTAGATCAGCCAAACCTCAGCAGATGCGTGAACAAGAAATAAATGTTTATTCTTGCATGCCACTGTATGGCCCTCTTTTCTTTAAAATCCACTCTGAAATATGTTTGCATATTCATTCTGTTGTCCAATTGTGTAGCCTAAAGCCAAACGCTTAACCACTCTGGGTCTCAGTTTTCCTCTTCTGTATGTAAAATAGAATGTCAGATCAAATACAGGGGTTCCAATATTTTCACCACAAAAGACCTCTTTTTATTATTTTTCCATGAAAACCATTCTTAGAAAGGCTATATTTTACATGAAGAAACCAACTTTGCTGTAATTAATTAATACAAATAAGAAAACCAAAGGCATGTGTAAGTAGGAGTAAAATGGGCTCAAAGGCATGAAGTAGTAGCCCGTTGGGGGACATGTAATTAGCACAGGCAAAGAGTCACAAGGAAAGGTAGATGGGACTTGTAAAATAATGAAATGGGTCCTAGGAACTTTCTAAGGATCTGTGTTGGGAATTCTCTCATGCTTATATCTATAAGCTCCACTCAGCGTCACTGGGTGTGGAGAGAGGTTCCTGCCTTCTCTGGAAGCAGAGAGGAGCTCTCAGCAGAAAGAAAGGCGACAATGCATCTTCATTGCCTCTCTCTGGCTCAGTGGTTTGGCTTGTACTTGCTCTCCTGAAGTCTTGACCATTCTCCATACTCTGGCCCTCTAGCTCTCAGGCAATCCTCCCAGTCCATGAATTTGTGTTTTCTTTGTTGTCATTAGTTTGTTTGTTTTTTAATTTTGACCTCCCACTCTTCCCGTCCCTTACTTCCTGCCCAATATTTGATCCACTGCCTCCAAATAGCAGTTGTCTCAGTGTGGGTCCCCTGAAGGCAGACGTTGAGACAAGGACTTGAATGCCAATAATTTTTTTGGGAGGTGACCTCTGGAACCACACATGAACAAGTGGGGAGTGAGTCCAGGGAAGGGAGACAAGCCAATAAAAGATGCATTAATGAGAGGGCTACCACTGTTTATACATGGATTCAATGCCACGGGATCCTGTGATGAACTGCATAGAATGCACTTCATAGTTGTCCCACTGAAGGATGGGGAACCAGGGGTATCTATCCACTTAATTCCACACCTGTCTGATTGAGGGTTACTCCTAGAGACATTCAATCATGGCATTGCTAGGCAACCCTGCACATGGGCTGATAAAGTCCCCACAGTGCTGTAGACAACTGTCAGGCAGAGGCAAGAAGAGATGCAGAGGCTGAGATGGGAAGCACTCAGGATGCATGGAAACCGCCCAGCACAGCTGGAGGTGGACTTCAAGATGCGCTCTGAACAGTGGTGTCAATAGCACCTTCTGCAAAGTAATGCTCACTCCCAGCTATTGCCACATGCCAGATTCTGTGCTGTGCTCTTTATAGCCATTCGGCCGTTGACCTTGCTACTTCTATATGGTAGGTATTACTGTTCTTCCCTCTTCAGAGGTGAAGAAGGTAAGGCTGAGAGAGGTTACATATCTTGCCCAGTCACCTCTCATATGACTGAGATAGGCAGGATTTGGACCCAGGCCTGACTCTAGCCTCATGAGCACCAGGCCATCCTCCCTTTTGGCCATGACTCTGGAGGCTCTATCAGCGCTGACCTCTGATCTCTGGCACATCTTAGCTTTATTTAAAGTATCACCTACTATCCTCTCTGTCCCCCGGTCCACCTTTGGTGTTCTTTGTTCATAAGGGAATGCTCACCACTTTAATCCCAGAGCCATGTAGAATTACAGGGGCTGCCACCACTAGGCCCTGTCCCGATGGACATACCCAGGCCTCCTGTTGCTCACAGGGGCCTTGCAGATGTGTGCAATTAGAGGGCAGGGGAGTGCCCACATCGGAAAACATAATTCTGCCAAGGATGCCACAAGGGCTTTGTCAAGAATGCCAGCCTCATGTGATCAGTGCTGGGAGCAGGGAGGGCAACCATCATCCCTTTTGGGACAAAGGCTAAACCCTCCTCTGACCACATTTAAGAAGAGGCTTACAGGAAGAACAAAGAGTTAGCGGGCCAGACGACCCGCACGATCCTGGCTTGGTTGGTTGGGGTAATTCCAGGACAGACAATGATTAAACTGCTTATGATTTTGGCTTTGAACGCAAAGAGCTCAAGGCAAGAGAAGAATGATCTAAGAACCAGGCCCATGTGGAACCTTCAAAAGGGAATCTGAAGGCTGTGGCAAAGCCCACCCATCCCCCAAGCCATCTGTCCTCACTGTCCCTGAGTGCCTTATGCCTGAGTGATGCCATGGGACAAGGGACTGTAGAGTCAGCGAGACCTGGGTTCAAGTCCCTGTCCTGTCATTAACTTAGCTTAATTCCTAGGGCCTCCATAACAAAGTACCCCAAGCTGGGTGGCTTAAAAGAACAGGAATTTATTCTCTCACAGCTCTGGAGTCCACAAGTTCAAAATCGAGGTGTCAGCAGGGCCCTACTCCCTTCAAAAGATCTGGGGAAGAACCCTTCTGTGCCTCTCCTGGCTTCCAGTATTGCCAGCAATCCTTAGCATTTCCTGGGCTTGCAGTAAATCTCCTCTCTGCCTCTGTCTTTGCATGGCTATCTTGTTACCATGTCCAAACTTCCCTCTTCTTATAAAGTCACCAATCATTGTGCTGGGGCCCACACAAATCTATTGTGACCTCATTCTAACTTAATTACATCCACTAATGCTCTATTTCCACACAGTCACGTTCATAGAGACCAGGGGGTAAGGACTTGAACATACCTTTTGGAAGGACACAATTCAACCCACAAGTGACTCTGCATAGGTCTAATTTCTTTAGACAAAGGCTCCTTAACATGTGTTCAGAAGATCAATGCGGGTCTGCTCGGAAATTCTTACAGCAATCTGATGTGCCCATGACATCCCATGTTCACCCAAAATCTAGATTTTTAAATTCCAATTCCTGGTGGCTAGTTCCCTAATTCTACTATTCACGCCTAAGTACTCAGCTCTCACTGCCAGCAACCCACCGGGTGAGTCTGAATGACAGCACCAAGGCTAGTGCTTGCTGTTCAGTGAGTCCACTGAAAGGCTAACGCAGAGCTCTCTGGGACGGGCACACGCACACGCACACCGTGTCTTCTAGGAGAGCTGAGTCTGGTGATCTTTATCCTGAGACCCTTGCCCAGGTAGCCCAGCCTTTGCCTTTAAAAACCTCAAAGATAAGCCTTTGCCTCCTCAACTGCAATAATGCCTCAGAGCTCTGCATCCCGGTCACCACCTTTCTTGTAGAAAATAATGCAATCTTGTGAGGGACCTTCACAGTCAAGAAACTTTAGTTTCAGAAACAGGTTTGAAAAATCTACAAAAATGGCTGTGACTAGATCTTATGATAGGTTTTATGGCCTAAACTCAACATCCAGAAACATCCTATTGCTCAATGGAAATTAAACAGCTCTTCAAGGAGAAAGCTGCTTCCTGTGCCATGCTCCCATTTCAATTACACAACAACCCCAACTCCGGGAAGGCGGCAGGTGTAACAAGCTTTCATGAAGGAGATGACCCAGCAGCTAGGAGGATGGCTGGCCACCACACTAGGTGCCGAAACAAACGAGACTCAGTGGGTTACTGCAGTCTCCTTACTCACAGCACAGCGAACAATGAGAGTGGCAGCATGATCATGTCATTCCCTCTGAGCCAAGTCCCACAGGGCAATGTGCTGAGCCCAGAGAGTGGCTTTGCACATAGTGTGCTGTACCCCAGGACCACGGGCTCAGCACCCTTTATATCAAGCAGTAAACAGATGTGGTCACCTTGACCTTCTTAACTGTCCACATGGCCAGCCACAGAAATGGCTCCGTGTCAGAGATGCTAGGACAGGCTAGCATCTTGCCTAACAGTAAGCACATGTGACAAGACTGGGCCCATGGTTCTTCCAACAGAGCCCACCCCTCGGCTTAAGAAATAAAATTTGACAGACACAACTGCGGTTCCCTGGGTGGGCTTCTCGTTAACTACACTGACTGGTCTGATGCTAGTCTTTGTACTTTTACTACATAATATGTATTAACGTCTATTAATAATATATAGTTGAGTTTGACACGCTGCTCAACTTCATATAAATAGAATCACACCGGGTATGCCCTCCTGCTCTGGCTCTTTTCACTATTACTTTATGGAAACTCACCCATGTTGATGCGTGTGGCTGAAATTCATTCACTCTTCACTGCTATGCAGTATTCTATTATGTGAACATATGACAATCTATTTTTCCTTCTGTCAAGGGACATGTCAGAGGGGCATTTGTTTGTTATTACTAATTGTCCTACTAGAAACAGTCTTGAAGTAGTTTCCTTATACACATTTGGGAGACTTTCTCTAGGAAGTGGTTCTCAAAGTGGGGTCTTCAAACCAGCAGCACCAGCAGCACCTGGGAACTTACTAGAAATGCAAATTATTTGCCTCCCACCGAACCACTGAATCACTGCACACATGAATGGGAGTGAGTGAAGGAATGAGTGCGTGGACAAGCAAAGACGTTGCAACCTCAGCCCACAATGATCCCCTAAGCCAGCAGCAAGGAAAATACATGAACAGAAAATCGCAAAGACAAACAATGTAAAATGGTGCAGCCACTTTGGAAAAGTCTGGCAGCTGCTCAAAAGTTAAATATAAAGTTACCCTATGTCCCAGCAATTCTACTTTTAAGTATATACAGCTAAGAGAAATGAAAACATATGTCCACACAAAAACTTGCTCACAGATGTTCACAACAGCATTATTTATAACAGTCAAAAGATGGACACAGCCCAAATGTTCAACTGATGAATGGATAAAACAAATGGGGTCTAGCCACACAATGGAATATTATTCAGCCATAAAAGGAATAAAGTTCTGACATACACTACAACATAGGTGAACCTCGAAAACATTATGCAGCATGAAAGAAGCCCAACACAAAAGATCCCGGAGTATAGGATTCCATGTATACGAAATGTCCAGGAGAGCAAATCCATGGAGACAGAAAGTGGTTTACCCAGGAGTGGGAGGTAGGAGGAAGGGGGGAGTGACTACTAATGATATGGAGTTTCTTTTCGAGGTGATAAAAATATTCTAAAATTAATTGTGGTGATGGTTGCAGAATTTTGTGAATATACTGAAAACCACTGAATTAATTACACACTTTGAATGAATTGTGTGGTATGTGAATACCTTAACTAGAGGCCCGGCGCATGACATTCGTGCACTGGGGGAGGGTCCCCTCAGCCA
Source organism: Myotis myotis (assembly GCF_014108235.1). NCBI lineage: Eukaryota > Metazoa > Chordata > Mammalia > Chiroptera > Vespertilionidae > Myotis > Myotis myotis. Next base: position 16,449,121 of record NW_023416323.1, read on the forward strand.
GGCCTGCGCCCTCTCGCAGTCTGTGACCCCTCGGGGGATGTCCGGCAGGCAGAGTGCACTGACCACCAGGGGGCTGCTCCTGCGTTGAACGTCTGCCCCCCTGGTGGTCAATGCGCATCACAGTGACTGGCTGTTCCGCCATTCAGCCGATTTGCATATTAGGGTTTTATTATATAGGATACAGATGTACACACATACACACAGACACGGCAATTACATTAGAAATGTCTATGATCCACTTCTCTGTTTTTTGAGCAGCCTGGAGAATAAGCACAGGATGGTGTAGACACACCTGGATTCTAATTCCCTCCACTGTGATACCTAGATGAGTATCCTTCTCCGCTCTTAACTTTTCCTCCGGTGCAGAGTATGCATGAGCAGTGCCTAGCCCCAACGGCTGCCGTGAGGATTAAATGAGACAAAGTGTGGGCACTGGCCACAGGGCTTTGTCACGTGCTGGGGCTGCCTCAGTGTCATCAGGCGACTCCTGATGGCGCCAGCCACGGGCCGAGGGCCACTCAGGAACCAGCGAGAGCTACACCCCAGGGGAGACAGCCTGGAACGTCCTAAGCTGGGGCAAAGGGGGTATCAACACTGGCCAGAAGGTATTTGGGATGAAGTTGAAGAAGCTGCTGTTCCTATTAACATGTTTGTTCCTGGCACAGAGATTGACAACATTCCTCAAATTAGAGAGGGCGAGAGAGAGCCTTCTAAGCCCAAGGAAAACCATCAAGAAAACCGACACAAGACAGGGGCCATTACCCTCCAACTTCAAAAGGCCGCATCTGAGTCAGGCCTGGTGTTACCAGGGTCTCCCACCCAACCCCCACCTCAGCTCGGAGAAAAAAAAATCCTTGGACGGGATCCATCTTTAACTCACTTGCTGTGTCTGAGGCCCAGACACACGCTGTTTAGACAGCCTGCTTCGGTGGGTGGTCAGGCCGGGAGACCCGCGTGCAGAGTTTACAGAAGGTCCTGGCACAAATGAACTGTTGACGACCAATTGGAAGGGCTCAGTGAAATCACAACATGTGAAATATGAAAGGGGGCCTCTGCCATGCCGGGGGGGGGGGGGGGTAGAAAAGAGGAAAGAAAGGCCCATTTGGAAGGAATTCAAGCAGCCACAATAAGGCCACGCACAGAAGTCTCGCCATCAGACACATGCATCCTCCACAGAAATCAGCCCCCCTTCCTCCCCACCGACACACACTGCCTTTTTTTTTTTTTTTAAGTTTCATAGATTTAAATAGTTTTTCTGCATCAAATACAAGAAACAGACCGACATTTTCTCATCCCCTGTTATGTGGAAGGCTAATATTTGGCCATTTACGCTCCATTGAAGACCATCTCTGGGAGAACAAGGCCCTCTTCCAGGTTGGTGGCCCACCCGCCGCCCGCCTGGCCACCCGCGCCCACCTTGACCGCCATGCAGGTCTCGGCGAGGGGAGTGTGGGGCTCGGTTCCCTAGTCCACCAAATGGAAAAACTCACTCTGCAGCAGGGGACGTTGGAGGAAAGATGTGGGAAGATCCTCTTTGTGGATGTCAGTGCCCAGTAATACTACGGTGTGAGAGTTTGTGAAGTATAAATTCTAGAATCTGCCCACTAATCCTCTAGTTTTAAGAAATAGAGCATTACCATGGATCTGAAGACCCCCGAGGGACCCCTCCCCACAGGACCCTTCCTCCCCAAAGTCCCAGGAGTTCTTTTGTTTTTTCCTCTTTTGCTCTTTACTATTTTCACTTGCATTCAAGAAGAACCTTTGACTTTATTTTGTATTTTTTAAAGTGTATATATAACAGCATCACAGTGACATTTCCTTTGAAACTGTTTCATTTTGCTCCAAAGTCCTTTGCAGAGTGCTGGATGTGGACACACAGTATTCTGAGATGACCAGGATACACACCCACCCACAGTCCTGCAAGGTAAATGGTGGGCATTTTTCACTGTAGACTGTTGCTGGGAACATTCTCCCACATTCACCCAATGCATATGACATGCACATCTGCAACAATTCTCCAGGAGTGGAAAGTGCATTGTGGGGCTACTTGTCTTCAATTTTACTAGCCGTTGCCAAACTGTCCTGTAAGGAGAATGCTCCATTCTCACTACGCAGACATGCTGCCCAGTGCTCGGTGTACTGATGAAATTCAGTGAACATTTGTCAATACGATGAGTCTAAAAAGTTATTTCATTGTTGTTTAAATTATCATTTGCCCAACTATGGGTAAGAATATGCACCTTTTTGGTGATATATTAACATTTGGTTTTGTCTTCTGTGACTCACCTGCGCATATCCTTGCATGCTGTTTTGTGAGGTTGTTTTCCAACTATTTACTGATGTGTTTAAAGATATTTTACAAACTTGAATAATGACACTACTGGCAACCCCGAGGGCTGCGAGGCTTTCAGTGCTGTTCTAAGCACATCATGGTGACGCCACGTGTCCTGACCCTCACAGTCATTCACAGATGGGGAAACAGGGAGACGCTGCAGCCAGTGCTGGTGTACAGCTACCATGAGGTAACTCGAGGCCAGGAATGGTCACGTAAGATGAAAACACCTTCTCTACTCTGTGGAGAATCCTTCCCATTTCGTTCATGATGTATTTGTTAAGGAAAAGAGAATTTTGTGTTTTAATTTTAATACACTCATTTAATTAACTCCTTTAATAAGGCTTGTGATATGTATGTGTTGTTTAGAAAGTTCTAATGCGAGGAAGATACTCTCTTCTAATTTCCTTTTAGAATTTTAATTTTGCCTTCCGCCATTAGATGCACATAGGCATTGAACTTTATTTTATTTACTAGATAAACTTCTACCCTGACTTTGAGGGTGCACTGATCGGTTATGGATTGATCAGTGCAGCTGTCTGATAGACTGAGACTCTCCCTAGGAGCTCGGGGAGCTGCCGAAACAGCCATTAGAGGACGTTTAGGTCATAAAAACATGGAGAACCCTTGATCTGCAAGCAGCAAAGTTTATTGCCTTTGAGATTATTTGGAGGAGAGGAGGTTACAATTGCACAAATTTCTTTTAGGTCTTCTTTGGTGCTGTGTATACACTAATCCTACACCCCACTCGGCGACAGCCCCGTCTCTGCAGGACGCCCTAGTTAAAACGCTCACAGGCCCACAGCTACAGCTGCAGCTGCAACGCGGGCTCTGCTGGGAAGCCAGTTTTGCTGAGCACTGCTGTGTTCATTTGTCCCACCTCTGCCTGGCTCTGCAGTTTGTAGTATCTGCATTTACAGACGCTGAGACCCTGGGGTTCAGGAGATGACAAGCCTTGCTGATGTCCCAGAGACAGAATTCAGAGGGAAAGTGGATTCTGACATAAGTGCTTCTTCTCTGTCCCAGAATTTCCCAAGGTGTGTGATGGCTGCTTCTGGCAGCGTGCCCAATGATAGAGGGGGTACGTAGGGAGCACCTGTTTATTTTCTCGGGCCACCCTAGCAGTTCGTACCCACTCCCTCGTGTTCCTTACATCCTATGTGCCAGGCAGGATCTTTCCCAGGGAGCATGTGTCCCGTATGGTTCCTGGCGCAGCATCTGTGCTGTACAGAGGAACAGTGTGGAATGAACCCAGAAGGGAGGTGGGCTTCCACAGCTCATAGTTACATCAGGTCAGAGGCTTGAGGCTGGGCCCTTTTTCCCAAAGACCCACCTGGGTGAGAACTTCCCACCCCTGCGCCCTCCAGGCCCCTTTTCTGCCTGGAGTCCCCTGCCTCTCTGGGACGGAAGCAAGGGCACCAATAGCATCCCTGTCACAGGAGGTGGTCAGACCTGAGGCAGCACTCATCCTGCCTCCCCCATGTGCCCCAGGAGCACCAGCTCCAGGGCCCGAGGTCACAGCCCGGCTGCACACCTGCACATCTTCCTGAGCTCATGGAGTCTCATTTTCCTCATTTGCAAAGTGAGGATAATAAAGCACCAGCTACTAGAGCAGCACTGAGGCTCAGGGGAGTCACGCACGTGGGCATGGCATGCTCATTTAATGCTGGCTTTAGGCACCAAGGACACTCTTCCAATCAGGCTGGCCAGCAGCTATCTCAATCAAAGGAGGGGGAGGGCAGGGAGAAGCAGGAGGGGGGGGGGGGGCGCGCAGGGAGAAGTCAGTCTGAGCCTGTGAGACAGTGGCCCTAGGGTCTTCCAGTCTTCATTTCACATTCAGACTGCAATTACACATATGGGCTGGCAAAGAAAAATATGAACTCCCAAGAGGGTCATGACCTCAGAGTATGTTTTTAAACACATAGAGGAAATTTCCAATTTGATGCTGCTGGATGGGTAATGTTCTTATTCTTTCCCCTCATGAAAACCTGGTTCATGACCTTCAGCCAAAAAGCAGTGCTACCTTGACACTTTGCTTTTCACACTGGGGAAGGGTCGCAGCTGGTACTGCTTGTTATGGATGAGAGGCTCAGGGCGTGAACGCGGTCCTGCCGCCATAAATCAAGCCAGATGCACCTTCTGCTTAGAGAGGAACTACAGAGCCACCTTAGGAAGGAGGGAGGGAGGGAGAGAGAGAGGGAGGAGCTAAGCATATTGGTAATTTCCAACTTTACAAATGAGGGTGTTGCATTTTTTTTCTATCAAAAACATATGGCAGGTTAAGCATCTAACTAATTAACAAAGTGTAACCTGGCCACCAGGCCTGGTGGTTGTTTCCTAGCCAACAAAACTGTGTGTGACCACACTGTAGCTAAGCAGCCACTTAATCAGGTCCCCACATTATTTGTGCAGATTTCAACAAAACATTTTTTTTTATTTCAACCATTTTTATAGAAATTTTCTTTCCAAAATGACTTGCACATTTCTCAGAGGGTTGGAGACATATTTTGAATTTCTTCACATGCCTACGGCCCCTGCTGTGAGTGTGGGTCAGTGGGCAGGCTTCCCAGGCCACGCTCTCTCCGAGGCTCCTTCGGTCATCTCATCACAAGCACCCATCATGCCCCGGAGCTGCTGTGGGCCCTGGGACATCAGGAAACAAAACAGACAAGATCCCTGCCCTGGCCTGTGTGGCTCAGTGGGTTGGAGCTTCATCCCATACACCAAAAGGTGGTGGGTTCTGTGTACCCTCAGGATACATACATAGGTTTTGGGTTCAATCCCCGGTCGGGGAGCATATGGGAGGCGACCGACTAATTTTTCTCTCTCTCTCTCTTTTCTCTCTCCTCTATCCCTTCCCCTCTCTCTAAAATCAATGAAAAACATATCCTCAGGTGAAGATTAAAAAACAGACAGACAGACAAGATCCCTGCTCACAGGACGTTGACATTCTCAAAGAGAAAGCCAGCAAGACACTCAAGTCATGCAGTCCTAACGTTTGGAGCTCTGTGCTATGAGACAAAGATGGTCTTTGGCAAGGAGATTAGCCACGTTCCTGGGAATTTCAGCATATTTGCCCTGGTACTAAACAGTTCTCCCATGCTGTTCCTCTGATGATCATATTGATTATTTTTTATAATATTTTTCTTTCCCCTGCTGTTGTCATCCTTGAATGGGAATTCCTGAGCAACCAAAGAAGTGGCACAGAGTCGGATCTACTCACGCCCTCCCGCTCACCCAGAGGTCCCCACTCCAGGATGTGCCCTACTCTGCTCAATGCATTTGCGCCTCTGGTGGGCAATGTGAGCACATACTAGAGCTGCAAGGTGAGAGGACTGCCCGAGGCGGGAATGTAGTCAGCAGTACAAAGCAGAAGTTGGGTTTTAAACCCATTGTGATGGCTCCAATGCTTTTTAAATTTAGAGACTTAGCTAAATTCTAGAGGGGAAAGGTCCTGGCTCGTAGGGTGTGGCCCTATTGCTGCTGTACTCAGATTTATAAATGGGTTTTGCAGGGATTAACCGGGCACCTTCCTGGAGGAATGGTGGTGATGAAGGAACGCTTTCATGGTGAAAATAACAAGGTCTCTTTAAACCCATTCTGCCCTACTTATTTAAACTGGTTTCTCAGCGCCAAGGAGAAAGGGCAGCCCTGTGACCACAGTTCTGAGGCCCCACTGTGTGCTTGGCACTGGAGCTGACCATCCTGCTACAACTCTAAGGACCAGTTTGTACCCTAGGGGAGCCCCTCACCCCATGCCTGGAGCAAGGCCGCCTGGGCTCCAGACCTCAGTTGCTGTGTGACCTGGCGCAAGCTACTTCCCGTCTCTTCCACCTCAGCACTTCCATCTTGAAAGTGGGGAGAAAAACCATTTGGCTCTGTAGGAACGCTGAGAGAAGTGAATCTGTTAATCCATGTAAAATAGTTAGAACGGTGCCAGAACAAAGAAAGTGCCCAATCACTGTTAACTATGATTCTTCACATTGTTTGGGAGCTGTGTGAAGCAGGCATTGATATCAGTCCTAGAGCGCCTACAGCTGATAACGCAGCACAGCTCCTGGCATATCAAGAAATATCCGTGCAGTGACTCTTTAATGGGTCTCACATTCTGCCGCACATTGGAATCACCAGTGACCTTTAAAACTCCTGATGTCCCAGCCAAGTAGACACCAATTAACCAGAACCTCGGCGCTGGGATCCAAACAGCAGACGGTAACGTTTGCAGATGATTTCAATGTGCAGCCAAGTTGGGGACCCCATCCGTGCTAATCTAGACCAGAGGTTCTCAGAGTGGGTCCCCAGACCCACAGCAGCAGCATCACCTGGCAGCTGCCTACAAACGCAGGCTCCTGGGCACCGGCCCAGAAATCCGAATCAGAAACTCCGGGGTTTGTTCACAGCGTGTGTTATGAAACACAACTGATGAGAAGCCGATAATTCCTTCCACCGTGTAAGGACCTGGAAAAACAGGACTTGCCGAGTGAGGTTCCTGCAGGGCCTGGGCCTTGCGCCCCCCAGAGTCTAGCTCACTGTGGGAGTGAGCTGACCCTCCCTCCTACACTGAACTATCTCCTATTCCTCCCCCAACTCCACACACCCTCACCCCCCCCCCCCACACACACACACACACCTCTCAATCTCGCTGCCTCCTTTACACAGCTCACCAGGAAGCAGGGCGTATCGCAGCCATTTTTCTCCTGTCTCAGCTCTGCCATGTGGTTGATAAAGGCAGCCCTCTGCTTGTGGAGACTCTAGCTAATTAGATCCAGATGTGGCCTAATTAGTCAGTCGGCAGGAGGGCCTGGGCCGGGCCTGGTCACACTTGAGCCCTTCCTGCCCAGGAGGGGCATGTCTGTGCGGGAAGGAGGGTACGGGGCATGAGTGGGAATGGAGGCTCTGAGGACAACTGTTGGTGTGGCAGCCACTGAGGGAGGGGACGGGAGCACCTGCTGAGTGAGAATGGCACAGCTGGAACGGTGCGGAGCTGTCACAGGGCATCCCCTCCCCATCCCATGAGGGAAGGCCTTCTCCCCTCAGCTATCTCTGAGACCTCCCAAAGGAGACTGTCCCACAGGCCCCCGGGCCCCACTGGTCCTCTGGAAACCATCAGGCAGAATTCTCGCTGGACCGTATGGCGGTGCTCAGACCTCTGAAGGGTGTGTCCCCTCCCCCAGGGCTTGCTCTGGAATGAAGGAGCATGTTTTCCTCTGCTCTTTGGAACCTTCTCCATCGTCGTTTCCAAACCGTCACCGTCACCTGAAGGGCATGCTAATATGCAGATTGCCAGGGTCCAAGCCCCAGCATTTCTGATTCAGGAGGTCTGGGCGGGGGCCCAAGAACCTACATTTCTAGCAAATTCCCAGGTGATGCTGATGCTATTGGTCCAGGGGACTCCACTCTGATAACCTCTGCTCTAGATTAACAGGGGTCCCCAGCTTGGCTGCACACAGAACTAATCTGAGACGGCTTCCATGTTCCACAGTCTTCCAGCCCCCATCCCAGAAATTAGGAAAGGGTGGACTCCGGGTGGCCTCACCTGTCAGTTCCTCCCCCCAGTGAGGAGACAAGCAGGACTGATGACACAAGGAAACAACGGTCTGGAGGCTCCTTTGAGGCTCATTAAGGTCTCACTCACTCTGGGTGGCCTCATCAATCCCATTTTGCAGATGAGAAAACTGAGGCTCAGAAAGCTCAAGGACTCCTAGTCAAGCACCACCTGATTCCAAGTTGACACTGTTTCCCTAAAGTCCTGAGGCCTCCTTAGGGGCTCCATGGCCTCGGCTTTGTCCCACTTTGCCTTAGTCTTAGAACAGTGTCTCTCAAGAGTGAGCACCTAGAGAAGCAAAGTCATGCTGAGGTTGTAACTAGAAAGCCCAGAACGGACCCTGGCCCAGCACTGGAGAGGGTCACTTCTTCTTCTCAGAGAGTCCAAAATGGGCAGTGCTGACTAGTCCCGGGGCCCTCGTCCAAACTGGGATCCTTCTGTTTTGTGGCTCTGCCTCTTTAACCATTGGCTTCCAGGGTCGACATGTGCACCTCAGCCAGGCTGGCAGAAAGTCAAAGAGCATGGAGGACGGTGGGGAGGTTAGGCCTGGAAGTGGCATCCATCACTTATGCCTGTGCTCCATTAATATAACCCGGCCCATGGCCTCCCCTGACTGCAAGGGCTGCTGGGAAATGTGGTCCACCTGGGAGCCCAAGAATAAAAGAAAATTGGTTGTGAACAGCTAGCTAGCCAGTCTCCACCATATCTGGTAAGAATGAACTTAAAATAACACCAGGTGAATTTCACCCCTAGGTATATCACCCAAAAGAAATAAACATTTCCACAAAAGACTTGTCACAAAATGTTCACAACAGCCTTATTCCTAAGAGCCTCAAACTGAAGACAACCTAGTGTCTACCTCCAGGAGAAAGGGTGAACAAACAGGGGTCTGTCCCATACAGGGGAATACTACTCAGCAATCAAAATGAATGAAGGACTGATACACACAACACATGGATCAATCTCAAACACCAGGAGCAAAAGAACACATTCATATGATCCCACTCTATGAAGCTCTAAAACAGGCAAAACCACTTTCGAGTGAAAGAAAGCATCTTGTGGTTGGCTGAGGCCGGGGGGCGGGGGAGGGGAGGGGGTGGGCTGCAGAAGGTGGGGGTCTTTCTAGGAGGATGGAAATGCTCTGTGTCTTCATGGATCGAGATACAAAGGTGTATACATTCATCACAATTCATCAATCTGCACACGTAAAATGGGTGCACTGTACTATCGGTAAATGATTTCCAAAAAAAGTTGATCTACAAAGAAAAATGCATGTATGTATGTGTATGGAGCCACCTGGCTTCATGGATAGCTGTCTATGTTTTCCACTCCACATTGTGCTGTGTTCCCTGTGGAACATTCTAATCCCCCATGGTCAACACCATGCCTCACATTTCACAACTCACTCAGCCAGTCCTTCTGGAATGAGATGAAACTGAAGGATCCCCTCCAAATCAGCCACAGCCGAACACCGCCCAGATATACCTGAAGTGACATGAGGGGGGGACTTGCCAGGCTTATAGGAATACTAATCCCAAAACTTCCTTTTAACCAGCTGGAACCCCCTCACCCAAATCTCCAGTCCAGGCCAAGGGCACGTCAGCTCCACCCACATCCACCTGCCCCAGGTTCTATGGTCTTGGACTTCTGCTCTTCACCACGTCCCTCTGACCCTTGGACTCATCTCCCTTATGCTCCCCTTAACCTTGACACGAACACTTGGCTTCCACTTTTCAAATTAAATATAATATCTTCTGAGTGCTCACAATGCCCCAGACACTTTTTCAGTGTATTAATACATTGACATGCTTAATCTTTACAACTGCCTCCTAAATACCCTGCTACACAAGGGCAAGCTGAGGTATGGGGAAGTTAAGTAACTTAATTCCAGAGTCACCAGGTAAGAAGTGGCAGGGCCAGGGTTTGAACCCAGGTTGGCTGGCCTCAGGGATTGGACCTGTACCCAGCAACCAGTCCGCTACAATCCCTTTGAGAGCATTTTACCCACAGCATCTCAATTCACAAAGAGCCTGTGATGTAGGTTCCATCATCATTCCCACATTACTGATGAGGAAGCCCTGCCTGGTGGAGGTGAAGACGAGCCTATGGTCTCACTATAGTAAGAAAAGATGAGATTTGAATCTGTGACTGTAAAGTCTCTGCCAGTATCCCTGAGTTTTCCCTAGGGATAGGGGCTCTGTCTCTGTCTCTCCTCACGCCCAGCCCCTCCAGTACAACCACAGCCAGGGCCCAGAGGCTAACACCGACCCACCTGGCACACTGGAGGGTCAGCAAGGCCATGTGGTTGGAGCAGCCATGGGCAAACTACGGCCTGCGGGCTGGATCCGGCCCGTTTGAAATGAATAAAACTAAAAAAAAAAAAAAGACCGTACCCTTTTATGTAATGATGTTTACTTTGAATTTATATTAGTTCACACAAACACTCCATCCATGCTTTTGTTCCGGCCCCCCGGTCCAGTTTAAGAACCCATTGTGGCCCTCGAGTCAAAAAGTTTGCCCACCCCTGGGTTGGAGCATAGAGGGCAACGGTGAGATATTGAGAGAAGGGGTCTGGGTGTAAGGAGCAGGGTGGGTGGGAGCTGGTCACAAGGGAAAGTTGTAGTCAGCTTGTTGGCTTTACTTCACGTGAGTCAGGAAACACACAGAGCATTCTGAGTAGAGGGTCAATGTGTTCTGACTTTTATTCTGAGCACTCTAGCCAATACTGGGAAAAGGCTATAGGGAACAGAACAAAAGACATAGACCAGTAAATAGATATTCGGGTGAGGGATGAAGGGGGCTCAGACCACGAGGGGTCACAGGGGAAGTGGGAGAGGAGGCTGAATCTGGGTATATTTTGAAGACAGAGCCAACAGGATCCACAACCGACGAATGTGGCACGTGAAGGAGAAAGAGGTGGCCCAAGGCTTTGAGCCTGAGCAACTGGAATGAGAATAGTCATTTTTTTCTTTGATATCCAACTATGAACAAAATAGTAAAGGCCCTTTCCTTGCTAGACTGTGCAGTCCAGTGAGGGAGGAACTCTTTAAAAATATAAAAATAAGAAATGCGTGTAAATTATACATGCTATAAAGAGCAAAGGGGGAAAATGCATTGTAGAAAAATGTCAGCCCTTGGTGGGCAGAGATGCCTTATTATTCTAGTAATATAGCACCTGGTGATCAATATTTGCTGTAAAACAAGTGAAAAAGGACAGGGTAGGTCACAGTTATTGAGCCTTTGGTATATGTCAGGTACTGTGCAGAGTGCTTCTGTATGCAACATCTCACATCTTCACAACCTCTGAGGTAAGTACTGGTAATTACCTCATTTTAATCTTCCACATTTTAATCTTCAGAAAATGGAGCCCCAAAGAGGCTAAAAATTTACTTGAGGTCAGCAAACTAGTAAATGGTAGAGATGGGATTTGAACCCAGGCAGTCTGGTTTTCAAAGATCTGGCTGTTAACAGTCACATGATTTTGCCTCCAATTAACCTTCTATCCATCCATCCATTCATCCACCCACCCATCCATCCATCCACTCAGCCATCCCTCCAGTCAGCCAGCCATCTATCCAACCATCCAGCCTTCAGTCCACTCAACCATTCTTCCACCCAAACCTTTATCCACCCATCCATCCATCCATCCATCCATCCATCCATCCATCCATCCATCCATCCACTGAGCCATTCAACCAAACATCTACTCAACCACCCACCCATGATCCATCCAAACAAACGGCACTTATTGAGCACCAGCTGTGTGCCAGGCACTAGAACTATGATAATGAACAAACCATACATGCCCCCTCATACTCTTGAAAATTTCAGTCTACAAGGAGAGACCAACATGAAAATTAAACCTTGGAGGATGAACGGGAGTGAGCCAAGGAGTGTAAACAAAGACACATCTGTTAGTCAGTGGAACTGGCTCCACCTGGAAGAACTGTCCTTGCACATAAAAGCCAGAGCTTGGCTTGAAGTGGCTGAGAATTTGCTCAAAAGTTCTGCTATGACAGGGTTGACCCAGGAACAAAATTGTGAAATCATGCAGCTTGTTCACAAACTTCTCTGTGTTTGGAAATGTCCAGCACCCACACCAGGAGCTCTCACGCTATCCTCTGAATGCCAGAGCCTCCCACTCAGACCTCCTGAGCTCCAGAATTCTCTCTCCCTCCTAGCGTACTTGTCCTCTGCTCCAGGACCTCAAGTCCCTGCCTGTGCTAACTGACAGTGGGTATTAGTGAGTTAATCAGATAAATCCAGCCCCTGTTAATATGCTAATGAGGATCTCCCCATTAGAGCAGCAGAAGGTTAGAGCCCTGGTCCTCAGGAGGTTTGGAGGGGGCTGTGCCAAATGTGGCGCTGTGCTGGATGGCCTGTTTGACTACCCAACCTCCATGACTACTGCTCCGAGGATCAGCCCCTTTGCTCCTTTTTAGAACTATCCCTTCCTCACTCTGACTCCAAAGATTCAAGTGTAGATGACACCCGCCCCTCCTCCCCCCGTCTCAACCCCCGACAAGTTTCAGGGGGTATACACAAGATCCAAACCTAGACAACCCAAGTCACAGTAATTGGTCCAGAGGTGTCACATGACCAGGCCAATAAGAGTCAGCCCTAGGGTGTTGCTGGGACAACTGACAACAAAGCACACTCTTCACATGGACATCGCTAAACTGGGTGTAAGTCCAGAGTTGCCAGAGGCCAGTACAAAGAGCAAAGCTCCCTAAGGATGAAACCAACCTAGAGCAAAGCAGAACTGAGGGAAGGGAGGAGGCCGACTCATGCCACTATTCAAACACTGCAATCCAACTGTGCCTGAACTCCTGGGGTCCTTGTACTATATAAACCATAGAGTCTTTTTTTTTTCCACTTAAACGTGAAGTGAGTTTCTGTCTCTTAAAATTGAAAGAATCTCAACTACTATGACATAGGAGGAGTCTCATAGGACCACGCATAGTCAACCCTGTGTGCAGATTAAAGTCCTAATGTCACTTTCTCCAAGAAGGTGCCCGGACTCATCCTCTCCTCTCCCACAAATATGTAAACCCCCTTCCAGGCGGCCTAGAGATGCCGCTTCTGGTAGCTGTGTGGCCCTGAGCAAGTCAGTTCCCCTCTCTCAGGCTCCAGTTCTTCATCTATGAAGGGTGGTTATACACAGCAGCAATAAAAGCACTGCACCGTGTCCTGGAGAACTCAGTGGGCTGCTGCAGACAGGCCTGTGCAGAGCTCACCTGCAGCCCTGGATGTGCAAATGGGTGAAGGGAAGGAGGCTCACCCGTGGAGCCTGATCAGCTCTGGTCACACAGTGACTGCACCATTCTCTGCTGAGGCTTCACAACCCCAGGGCCTCTTTTTCCTCAATGAGGCCATGAGTTTGTCATTATATTTTTTAATGAGTGAAATTAGGCAATGTGCCGTGCATAGGTCAGCTTTCCCTCCCAAGGTCGAGGAGAGAAATGTGTGCCTGAAAGGGGCTGGGTGGGGGAAGCGGTCTGGAAGGAGTATAGCCAGTGTTAAAGATGAATTATTTCTGGGAGGTGGGATTTCAGATGATTTTAATTTAATGCCTTATGCCTTTTTGCTTAGTATTTTACTGATTTTCTATCATGAAGATATATTCCTTTTCTTATCAGACCAAAAATGAATTTTATTTTAAAGGAAAGAAGGAATTAAAAACAGAAGTAACCTGGACTCCAGAGTTGGCAGGAGGAAAGAAGTTGGCCACTGACATAATAGAACCAAGGTGGAGGGGATTTTCCTCATGAAGAACACTAAATTGCTGGCATTCCCAATGTCCTTTGAAATTTCTGTCCATTATATTTTATCTGAAATGGCAGGGAACATGAGGTTTTCTTGCTAACACTACAAAGAAAGCTGCACTGCTAAACTCCAGTGCAGCCTGGGAGACAGAAATAGACAAGGCCCCCAACTAAGATGATCAGAGTTTCCCAAGATAAGTCCTCTGGTGTAAAAGAAACCTTCTACCTACATCTAGACTTCAGACTTGAAGCCAGGAACTCCAAAGCTCTCCACACCCATTCCCAGGCGGACATCACTAACTGATCACTACACTCCTGCCACTTAGCCCAGGAAAAGCTTTGCGGTGGCTGGCTTCTCAGGAAGCCACCCCAGTGGATTCAGTTGGCCTAGGCCAGTGGTCGGCAAACTGCGGCCCGCGAGCCACATACGGCTCTTTGACCCCTTGAGTGTGGCTCTTCCACAAAATACCGACTTCTGTGCATGGGCCATAAAGTTTCAATCGCACTGTACGTGTGCGCCCACATGTGGCTCGCGGGCCGCAGTTTGCCAACCACGGGCCTAGGCGATGAGACCTGTATGCCTCCCCGAAGCCTCAGGGACTTGAGGAGCAAGTGGTCAGCTGGAAGGAGGTTGGGAGCACCAGGGGAGAGAGCAAGCAGGCCTGTGTCCCGGGTCAGGGCTGAACCTACATCACAGTCACCTGGAGGACTTGTAGCAGACAGGTGCTCAGTGACTGACTCAGCAGGTCCAGGTGGGCCTGAGAATCTGCATTCTAACAAATTCCTAGGGGATGTGGATGCTGTTGGTCTGGGAAACCAGCTTTAGAGTCGCAGAATTAGGCAAGAAGAACAGAGAATTAATTACTTAGTGGTTGAGGTTGATTGGAGGCTAGTGGTTCTCAGCCTTAACTGCATTCAAATCAGCTGGGGAATCTATAAAATAATCCAACCTGATCCCTCACCTCCACTCCACTCCCAAGATTGTGACTTAGTCAGTTTTGGGAAGAGAGGGTGGGGAGGTTAACGCAGGTATTTTTTTAAAGCACCTCAAATGATTCAAATATGCAGCTAGAGCTGAAAACTACTGCTGTAGACCTTTCTAAAGTATTAGATTTCTATTGCCTTTACTTCTTGTTTCTTATATCTTTTTCCCTTTTTAAAATTTATTTGGTAAATTACTTATGGCTATAACTTCAGCTCCTAAGATGGGCCTTGGTGGTGGGCATTTAATCATTACTTGTTGCAGGACTCATTTCTCTGATGAGTGACAAAGGAGAACACTTAATTGCTGGCGTTCCCATTGTCCTTTGAAATTTCTGTGGTTGTAAGAGGAACTACAAACACACCGCAGTTTATTGTGCTTCACGGGTGTTGCATTTTTTTTTTCCAAATTGAAGGCAAGACCCTCCACCAGCAAAATGATCATGTCTCACTTTATTGCAACACCTCTGAGGGATGCCTGTACTGGATCTAAGGGTGACTACTGAAATTACAACCAAAAAGTCCAAAGAAAGGATATTCAGTCTTGTATATTCAGCTATTTGGTCCAAGAACAAGGTGGATATGCCAGCTGGCATGGCTCAGTGGTTGAGCGTCAACCTATGAACCAGGAGATCACAGTTCGATTCCTGGTCAGGGCACGTGCCTGAGTTGTGGGCTTGATCCCCAGTAGGAGGCGTGGAGGAGGCAGCCAATCAATGACTCTCATCATTGATGTTTCTATCTCTCTCTCCTTCTCCCTTCCTCTCTGAAATCAATAAAAAAAGAACAAGGTGGATAAATCAGCTATATTGAAACCCTTATTATAACAAATGTAATGAAAGAGAAAGGGAGGCAAGAAGGGAGGCACAGAAGGAGGGAGGGAGAGATTAAAAAAAGAGGGAAGGAGTTGGTTCTGAAGCATCCCCAAGTGTGTTTTAAAGTTAAATTCAAAAAGATATATGCACCCCTATATTCATTGTAGCATTATTTACAATAGCCAAGATATGGACATAACATACGTGTTAACCTACAGATAAAAAAGATGTGGTACAACTATACAATGGAATTATTGTTTAGCCATAAAAAAGAATAAAATATTACCACTTTTGACAACATGAACAGATCTATTATGAAATAAATTAGTCAGAGAAAGACAAATACCACATGATTTCACTTATAGGTGGAATCTAAAAATTAAATAAACAAAACCAAAAAAAACCTCATAGATACAGGGAACAAACTTATGGTTGCTAGACAAAAGGGGGTTTGGAGGGGATGAGTAAAAAAGATGAAGGGATTAAGAATCATAAATTGTCAGTTATAAAAATAGTCACAGGGATGTAAAGTGCATAAGGAATAAAGTCAACTAGTGGTCCAGCGCACGAATTTGTGCACATTGAAAGGAAATTAATTAGAATATTTTAATATTGCTATTCGTGCTTTCTCTATAAATAAAAGTGTCAACCAAATTCACAATCGACAATGACAGGTCAAAACACGCATGTACAATTGGTGCCAGTGAGAGTTTTATATGTATTGTGCATGCGCAAGTCAACTTAGCCTTTTATAGATATAGAATAAACTTGCTTAATTAGACCTGCTTTCTGTAGCTAAACTTTTTCCAGCCCAGTGAAGCACCCCAATTTATCTTTCAGTTAATTGTCAGCAACACAGCAGTAAATATCAACATGAAGCAGATTATTATTGTAGATCTCACAGGGAGAACAAAGGGTAAAATATTTAACTGCAGCAGTGATTGACTATATTCTGCACAGTGACAAACCTGAAGTTATTTTCAAGGTCCACTATTTCTTCTTTTCAATGGTGCCAAGTTTCTAAACTTTCTAAATCTCCGTTTTTTGGCTGATGAAAAGAAAAGAGGATTCCACCAAGTCTCCTATCTACCTACTCCAGAACTTCTGTGAGGACCAAATGAGATGAGGCACGGGAAAACAATTCACAGACATTTGGTTAAAGTGTGAAATGTTTGCACCTGGTTATAAAGCAAGTTGTGTCCCTGGGCTGAAGAAGCTGCAAGGAGGCTATTGTAGTCGTTGCTAGGGAGAGGAAGCTGGGCATTGCTATGTGACTTCATTACTCAGCGCCCACAGCAACCATTTCCGGGCTGGGCCGGGCTGTGGGCCATATTTTGTGCCATGGGGTCTTGGCAGTGTTGGCTGTGATTTGGTGGGCTGTCACTCTGGGGTGGTGGTAGGGCCTGTGTCCCACTTGGGGGAAGCCGAGTATTGCTTTGTGGTCACCAGGTCCGCAGTACCATTTCTCTGTGTGTATCACGGCAGCTCCTGCATTGAGCGTCTGCCCCCTGGTGATCAATGCATGTCACAGCGACTGGTCGGATGGTCGGACACTTAGCATATTAGCCTTTAATATATGTAGATAATATTGTAATAACCATGTATGGTGCCAGGTGGTTACTAGACTTATTAGGGGATCACTTCATAATTTATATAAATGTCTAATCACTATGTTGTACACCTGAAACTAGTATAATATTGCACATCAACTATAACTGAAAATTTTTTTAAAAAAGGGGAGAAAAAGATTTAGCTAAATAAAAATATTTTGAGATTTTTTTTTAAAAGTTTGTATCATACAGCTGCAAGCTAATCTCTTGATTGAAATGCCTGCCCCCACACATTCCAACATCCACACCCTCGTGCCTTTCTTCACCCACATGCCTGCCACTTTTTCTAACTTTATACCGGTCCTATAAAAACCATACCCTTGTGGGACCCTCCTGGCTCACTTATGTCATAGGTATTACTTTCAACATCTCACAGATGAGGAAAATAAAGCTCCCCAAGGTGACAGCTGGCAAAGCTGGATCTCAACCATGAAGCCCAGATTCCTACGAAGCCAAAGGGAGCCCCACTTCCAGAAGCAAAAGCCTTTGGTCTAAGGGTTAGGCCTGGGCTGAAGGCCCCCAGCCCAGAAGTCGCCACCACATCATTCCTGACTCCTGGGGACAATGGGCAGGGCAGGAGATGCGGGCAGCATGGATGGGAACGTGCTCCCGTTCCCTCAGCAGCGGGCGCAGGAAAGCTGTAAGGAATGCATGGCCTCAAGGATCTGCAGAGCTGCAGGTGCTGGATGTGGGACTCTGGGGTGGGAGAGATGTTGCTGAGCTGTCACTCATTCTTAGTCTCACCTGTAGGCTAACCTGTGTTCCAGGACTGCAATGGGACCGGAATCTAAGGGGCTGGACTACAGGACCACAATCCCCTCATGGGCGTGTGTCCAGCCCAGAAACAGGAGGCGGGAGTTGGCAAGTCCCACAGCCCAGCCCTGAGGCCACATGTGATTGCAGGTCTATTTTTAAAAAGATACCAATCTTTGCACAAGGGCCTCGGCAGGCAGGCCCCTCCTCCCACGAGGCATCTCCGCAGGCCAGGAGAAGGAGACTGCTCTGTCCCAATCACAGTTTCAGGGATTGAGTCGTCTTTCTCTAAATAAGTAAATTAGCTCTAATACCCTTATTTGCTATCAACCTTATAAACCTAATGCAAACCAGATGGGCCTCGCTTCCCGAGCCCCCCACGCCGTATGGCTCAGCCTCCTCAGGTCCGCCTTTGGCTAACTGGCTTCCTTAGCCCCTCTGTACCCCTCCCTCCTCATTCCCACATAAACAGCCCCTCCAAAAGGAAAGCACATTGGATTGCTGCCCATGCCAGAGGCTTCCTGGGGGGCTCCCAGACCTTCCTGGGAAGCAAGCTCAGGAGCTAAACAGAGATTACTCATTTTCAGGGTCAGCCCCAGTGGCGCATTTTGTTCCCCTATCTCATAATTTATTATTTGTAATAAAAAAGCATTGATGATTTTTCTTCCTTATTGGCAAAAGTAATGTTTTCATTTCTGAAACATTAGAAAAGACAGAAACATGAAAAGAAGAAAATGTAATCTCTCTACAGAGATGGTTAACATTCTGGAAAACAGCTTCCAGACTTTCAGCTAGAGTAGATATCTGCAAACTTGGTCTGTAAAAGGCCGGATAGTGAGTATTTTTGGCTTTGGGGGCCATATCATCTCTTTTGTAACTACTGAACATAGCCTCTATCTCATGAAACAGCCATAGACATATGTCAAGGAATGGATGGGCTGTGTACCAATAAAACTTTATTTACAAAAAACAAAACGGGCACTGGGCCACATTAGCCCACAAGCTATAACTTAGCTGACCCCTGGTCTAGAGCAGTGCTGTACAACAGAAATAAAGTCTGAGGCCCAAACTTAATTTAACATTTTCTGCTAGTCACATTAGAAAAAGTAAAGAGAAATATGTAAAGTTGTTATTTATAATATAATTTACTTAACCAAATATATATAAAATATTTCAATGTGAATCACAATATTAAAAAAATATCAATATTTTACATTTTGGGGTACCCAGGTGTCAAAACCCAGACCTCATTTACACTCACAGCACATCCCAGTTCTGATTAGCCATATTTCAGATGTTCAATGGCCGCAAGTGACTAGTGGCCACTCTAATGGATGGTGTGAGTCTCTACCCCACTCCACCTCCCACTTTTATTTTTCACAAGGTGGCATGCTCCACTCATTACGTATCGGGCCTTTATCAGTTAACCTCTCTGGATTCCCCATCTGTCAAGTGAAGATCATAATGCATATCTCACAACGTTGGTATAAGAATTAAATGAGAAAGTGCTTAAACGTCTAGCCTGGGATTTAGCAAACAACAGATATTCAGTGAGTGTAAACTCTGAGGTTAGCTGTTAACATAAAGGCAAAGCCACAGAAAAAAACATATTCTTGTCAGCATTTTCATCATCCCCAGAGATGTTAAGTGACTTATCTAAAGTCACTCAGTAGAAAGGCCTAGAAACCATTAGTAATAAAAGATACAGGAAGCATTTTAAAATGTCAATTTTTGTTCATCAAAAATCCAATTAGGCCCAGCTCACGTGGCTCAGTGGTTGAGCATCAACCTATGAACTAGTAGGTAAAGGTTGAATTCCTAGTCAGGGCACATGCCCAGGCTCTCAATCCCCAGTGAAGGCAATTGATCAGTGATTCTCTCTCATCACTGATGTTTTTATCTCTCCCTTTCCCTCTCCCCTCCTCTCTGAAATCAATAATATATACTTTTAAAAAGGACCTATAAAAATACCTACAGTTAACATCATCCTTAATGGTGAGAGACTGAATGCTATTCCTCACATTACACTGGAAGCCCCAGCCCGTGCAAATAAGGCAGGAAAAAGAAAATAAAGGGCATACAGATTGGAAAGGAAAAATAAAACTGTCTTATTTGCAGCTGACATAATTATCTATATAGAAAATCCCAAAGAATTGTTTTTTTAAACCTACTAAAATAAATAAATGAGTTTAGCAAGGTCGCAGGACACACACAGGTCAAGATATATAAATAATTCTTAAAACTCTACAATTTGATATATAACTCATACTTTATACAAAAGGTAACTCAAAATGGATCATTAACCTAAATATAAGGTATAAAACTATAAAGTTACTAGGAAATAAAATGATAAAATATACATTACCTGTGTCTGACAATCAGTGTTTAGCTATGTCACCAAAAGCACAATCTAAAAGAACAAAATAAATAAGTTTTACTTTATTAAAATTAAAAACATCTAGTCTGTGAAAGACAATGTTAAGAGACTGAAAAAGCAAACAGTAGATTTGGAGAAAATATTTGAAATCATATATCTGATAAAAGGACTTACATCTAGAAAATATAGGGTGTCCCAAAAATGTATACACACTTTAAGAGCTGATAGCTCAATTTTGAAAATAAAATGTATTTTAATAAGCCCTGTCTTTATAATCATTCAAAGTGTGTGTATACATTTTGGGGCACCCTATATAAAGATGTCTTAAAACTCAACAATAAGAAAACAAATTAAAAAATAGGCAAAAGATCTAAACACTCACCAAAAAAAAAAAAAAAGGATTGCAAATAAGCATATGAAAAGCTGTTCAACATCATTTGTCATTAAGGAAACGCAAATTAAAACCACAATGAGATCTTACTATATGCATATTAGACCAGCTAAAATCCAAAACCTGGCAGGAATTCCCAGTTTCTTGTACAGTTAAACATATACTCACTATATTACCTAGCAATCCTATTCCTAGGTATTTATTCAAGTAAATTTTAAAAACTCATATTCACACAAAATTGTTTATATGAATGTTCACAGCAGCTTTATTTACCAAAACCTGGAAGCAACCAAGATGTCCTTCAACAGGTGAATAATCAAACTGTAGCATATCCATATGGTGGAATACCACTCAGCAATAAAAAGGAACGTGCTACTGATTCATGCAACATGCATTAACCTTAAGTATATTTTTCTAAGTTAAAGAAATCAGATCCAAAAGGCTATGTATTTACATATTCCATTTGTATGATAATCTGAAAAGGAAAAACTATAGGATGGAAAATAGATACGTAGTTGGCAGAAAATGGAGAAGGGGAGAGAAATTCATTATAAAGGAGGCACACACAGGAATTCCGAGGAAGTCTGGAA
The DNA here is from genome assembly GCF_014108235.1 of Myotis myotis. Lineage (NCBI taxonomy): Eukaryota > Metazoa > Chordata > Mammalia > Chiroptera > Vespertilionidae > Myotis > Myotis myotis. Next base: position 16,470,280 of record NW_023416323.1, read on the forward strand.
CTTTTCTGTATGGCACTGGGCGATGGATCAGATAAAAGACATTATGGGAAAAACTGGTGCAATCTGATTAAGTGTGTAGTTTAGTTAACAGTAATGTACCAATGTTAATTCCTTAGTTTTGACAAATGTTCCATGGCTGTGGAAGATGATCACATTAGGAGCAAATGGGTGAAAGGCATATGAGAACTCTGCATTTAATATCAGTGTTCTTTATCCAACATTTCTAGTCCTCCTTCCTGTTGCACATGGGAGGAAAGGTTGTACTTCCACCCCCTTGTGGTGGGGTGGGTCACGTGACTAGTTCTGGCCAGTAAGTTTTGAGCAAAAGTGACATGTGTCATTGCAGGCAAGACCATCTAATTAGAAGTGTGAGAGAGCTCCCACTTCCCTCTGACATGGGTGCTGGCAAGAATCAGAGTGGTGGCTGCTCTGACAGCCTAGGGTGCTGAGTGACCACAATGAGAACACCTGTCCTATTCTGCATTGGGCACATGGGGTGAAAGATGAGCTTTGTTCATACTAAGCCACTAAGATTTGGGGTTACTTATTACTGCAGCACAGCCTAGCTTATCCTGACCAATACATTAAGAGCAGGCTATTATTCCTAAATGTTCAGTCTGAAAAATAAAGAGGCGGTGGAGTTCCATGTGAAATTGGCTTGGAAAACGGATCAAACACTCTTGACCCCTGTTTCCTCACATTACCTATACAGTGTGTGTGCGCCGGGCACAGAGCTAGATACTTTCTCGAGCACTGTCTTACTGAACCCAAAATTTCAAATGAGGAAACTGAGACCTCTGCAGATGAGCCACTCACTCAATGTCCCACCGCTGGGTGCCCTCATCTGGCCTCCCCTCTGCTCCGCTGCTTCCTCTGTCGCACAACTGTGCTGTGTGGAAGAGGAGAAATCCATCCACGTCCTGTGAGATGCGGAGGAGGACATCCTGGGAGAAGGCCGCTCGCAGGTGAACTGCCAGCTTCCCGGGAACTCCACGTACTGCTGCCATGATCTCAGCAGCAGCTCAAAGACCCGCAGACTCGCCCTCACCGGTTTGGCTCAGTGCACAGAGCGTCGGACTGTAGGTTGAAGGGTCCCAGGTTCGATTCCGGTCAAGGGCATGTACCTTGGTTGCGGGCACAGCCCCAGTGGGGAGTGTGCAGGAGGCAGCTGATTGATGTTTCTCTCTCATCAATGTTTCTCTCTCATCAATGTTTCTAACTCTCTATCCCTCTCCCTTCCTCTCTGTAAAAAAATCAATAAAATATATTTTTTTTAAAAAAGACCCGCAGATTCAGTTTCCCCCTCTTGCTCACAACGGAGTACATGAGTTGTTGTGAGGATGAAGAGTTTGGAGAAAGAGTACTTAGCTCATGTCATGGGCTGATAGCCCCCAAAATGTCCCCACATCCTAACCCTGGAACCTGTGAGAGTGACCTTATTTGAGAAAGGAGTCTTTGTAGGTGTGATTAAGTTAAGATGATCCTGGAATATCTGAGTGGACCCTAAATCCAGTGACTGGTGTCCTTATGAGAGAAGGACAGAGGGAAATTTGAGACACAGACTCAGAGGAGAGTCATGTGAGGATGGAGGCAGAGACTGGAGGGATGTGGTCACTAGCCAAGGACCGCCTGCAGCCACCAGAAGATGAAGAGGCTGGCAGGATTCCGCCCTGGAGCCTTCGGGGGAGCATGGCCCTGCCCCCACCTTGACCGCAGACTCCTGCCTTCCAGACCTGTGAGAGGATACATTTCTGTCATTGTAAGCCCCCAGTTTTGTGACAGCGGCCAGAGGAAACTCAAGACAGCCCAGTTCCCAGCACCTGGTTCACACTCAGTAAATGGCAGCTGTCCTTTATTCTACAGTGTATCTCCAGCACCTGCCACGGGCCCCCTGGTCTGGCACTGCGGACACAACGTGAACACCATCAGCATTATCATTAATAACGTTGTACAGTATATTAATCTCATTCATCCTTGGGCCTTTTTACCAAGCACCCTCATGGCTGTGTCTAAAGCACAATAAACCTTGACCCCATGCCAGCATGGTGGAGACGGAATGCCAAGGCCCTATACCTCTCTGTCTGGGTGCCTCCTTCGCCTCCATCCTCCGCACAGGTTGCAGGCTCCTCCTACCTGGGACCCGGGGACAGTCCTTCAGCTCCCAGCACAATGGCCTCAGCCCCAGGAAGCACAAGCCCTGTTTACACAAGGCCGCCAGCAGTCAGAGGATGTCTGAAGTCTCAGGGTGGGTTCCCAGCCAGGTAAGCCTGGGTCCCCAGGTCCACAGAGAATTCTGAGGCTTTGAGCTTCTGAGTTTAGGATTCCAAGCTGCCCCTTCGGACTAGAGAGCTCAGGGAACCGAGACCTTTGAGATCACACCGAGGCCTCATTAGTTAGGTAGGAACTAGAACAGAGAGGTGACTGGACTCCTATCACTGATCCCACTAAAACCCTCCAGGCGCTCCCACACCCCTGAACCCAACCAAAGCCAGGCTGCTGGGGCCAGTGACTCTGCTCCTGGGCCACAGTTTCCTCATCTGTAAAATGGGCCTTGCCGGAGCACTGAACACAAAGTGCCTGCATATCGGACAATAAACAGTAGCTATTATTATAGCTATCATCTGCATTAAATCATGAAGTCTGCAAGGTGAACATCAGCAGTCTGTTCAAATTAAGGACATCCTGGTTACAAGCCCAGTGTCCATCAGCTCTTTCCTCCCAGAGGAAAATCGAGTCACCTCCCCCCACCACCTCCACCCCAGGACCTGAGCCTGTGACCACGGGAAGGTGAGTTCATTGGAAGCTGGCCCAGGAGTGCCGGAGTCCTCGCAGGGCCACCCGCCACCAAGCCCAGTGGGGACTTAATCCATCCCACATGGAGCCCTGTCAGGCACTGACCTTTGCCCATTAACCCCGGGCCCTGGCTGCCCCAGCGGAGAACTACCGTCTGTCCCCGATAACCTCCCCGACATAATTCAACTGCCCTCTCACAGGCTGCAGAGATGGGCTGATAACGCCGCCCATTCTGGGGTCAAGTTAGCAGGGCACAGCTGACAGGCCTCAATGCCTATTAAAAACAAAAACCCATGTCGCCAGGCCCCTGTGCACAGACACCGCTGCACTCTGAACTGCCTTTGCTCTGGAAACCTGGAGGGAATAACAGAAGGCAGTGCAGGGACTGACAGACTCCATCCTGGCAGACAATGGCCAAGCCCACCCCAAAAGAAGTTTATTGTGTGGCCAAAAAGCTCCGAAGCCCTGTGATTTGGCTGGGGAGGAACAGCCATGGCGCTTGCCTCATTCGGTTTTTACAGACACAGGTTGTGAAAATGGACCCAGGGGTCGAGAAGCCCTGAAGCTCTTCTGCACCCAAATGGGAGCCACACCCCAGGGGCTCCAGGGCGCACCTGGAGGTGGGAGCAGAACCCTCCCCTGAAGATCTCTGGAGTCAGGCAGCCTCCAGGTCCAAGTCCCAGCTCCACCACTTCCTGCCTGAGCAACTTCTGGCAAGTCACATATCCTTTCTTGGTCTCATCTATAGAAAGGAGGCAAGAACAGGGCTATGGTCGGGGTTTGAGAAACTTCTAGTACAGTAGCTAACAGGTATTAACGTGTCAATCAGTAGCATCTCTCACTCTTCCTGGACTCAATGTTGAATTACCTTGGTGTCTCCTCGCTAAGAAAGCAAGAGAGTTCAAGGCGAGATATGTGAACCCCAGCTAACTGCTCAGGCCTCTATCCCTGGAGGTGAGTCTTGGGTTCCTGATACTGTGGGAACTAGGTCTCTACCACTAGCCCTACCCTGACTTCCCCCATCCGGGCCCCAGTTCCTCACCTGTAAACAGGGGTCATCCCACTTGTCCTGTGAGACTCTTCTACCCTCCCTGCCCTTTCTTGGAAACTCAGCTCTGGAGAGAAAAGAGCATATCCCCCAGGCATGACTCAAAGCCCTAAAGTGTCTGTGGACATGGTGGGGACTCTATCTTGGGGTGAGAAGGGCGCCCACCTCTGAAAGTCCTGGTGTCCTAGCCAGTACACCAGGCTGGTCCCTGAGACTGGTGCCAACACAGGCAATGTATGAGCCGGTGCACACTGACCATCCTGGGGGCCCTGCAAGTGGAGGGAGCTCATCCCGGGCCAGGCCTTTGAGAACGGGAGTCATGTCTTGGATACCTGGACTTGGAAGGTGCTATAAAGAACACCTGAAAATGTAGACGTGGCTTTGGGTAGAGACTGGCAGAACTTTGAGGAGCAGGATAGGAAACGCTGAGGTTGCCTTGAACTGACTCTTGAGGGAAATACGGATGGTAAGGGGCTGCTGGTGAGGGTGCAGGCGGCAGCGGGGAGCACAGTGGAGACTGCCTCGCTGTCTTAGAGAACACAGAATCCGTTCATGTCTTTGGTGCCCACAGCCTGCCTGCACACGGTGCCCTCTGGAACTGGAAAGGCATGAGATGCAAGAAGGAAGGACGAGTGAGATCATGGGATCAGAGTGCTGTGAACACATAAAACCATACACAGCAGTCGCTACTTCACGATGCAGGAAGCTGACCAGAAGGTTGTGTGGCTCATTCTGATTCTTAAAACACAGGGAAAGGGCTGCTGTGTTTGAACCCACTCTGCCAGTATGGGTCAGGCAGTTTAGTGACTGGCTTACCCAGGACCAGCAGCAGCACTTCGGAGCTTGCTGGCGATGCAGGTTCTTGGGCCCGACGCAGACCTACTGAATCCGAGGGTCTGGGGACTGGCGGTCTGCGAAGGAGCCCTCCTGGGGAGCTGACTGACGAGCAGCTGCTGAGCAGCTGTGCTTCAGAGCTGGAAACACTGCGTTCGGGGCCCCAGGCCTGTGCAGCGCTACTGTCCTTGTCGCGAGTTGGCGAGTTGGGTTTTCTTCTTTCATAGATATTTATAACATTTTTAACAACAGCAAGATATATGTACTTAAGTAGATATACAAATACATATATTTAAATATAAATATATAGGAATATATACTAACAAATTTAGTATTTATAAGATTTCTTGAGAAATGGTCTCTTTTCTAGCAGTTCAATTTGTGAGTGGTATTTAAAAATGCTGAATAGCAATGTTACTTTTCAGATGTTACACATTCATTGGCCTTTGCTTTCTTATAATGCTTTACTGAAGTATAAGATACATATAAAAAAGTTCACTAATCATAAGTATATGGATTAATGAATTTTTATAAATCAAACACACCCGTGTAGCCAGACCCCAGACCAGGACACAGGAGGTGACTCATGGGCCCCCAAAGCCCCCTGGCTCCCCCCAGTCACTACTGCCCAACCAGAAGCATGATCCTCACTTTATGGCCCCATTTTGCCCTCCCGCCAAATCTCATTCAAACAAGAAAGTGTAAGGAAGTACGCAACTTTCTGATTTTCCCATATGGTTGTTGAGACGCAGCTACACCAACATTCAGTATAAAGCTGTTGCAAAAGATAATATCTGCCCCAGTTTGCTGGCACCCACTCAGTCACTGAACCAAGGATCCCTGCTCTGGGCAGCCTCTCTTCTCCGGCCTGTGATCCATGTGCCTGGAGCCCCTCTCCATTTGTTTGGGGATCCAATTGAGGAGGATGGACCCAAGTTCAGTAGCTGGGTGCCCTGGCACGTCACAACTTCTTTGAGCTTCAGTTTCCTCGCAAGCAAAATGGACATCGCAATAGGCACCCCCCCTCCCAGGTGGCTGTGAAGGTGAATTAAATGAGGCGGGATGGAAGAGCCCGCAGCAGCCCTGCTCAGGGGAAGCCAGGCCTGGCAGGCCCTGGGAGCTCGGGCGTCTGCCCGCTCAGAACCCTCGACCATGGGCTTGATGACAACACCCTTACAGGGCTACAGTAAGAACGGTATTTGTAAAAGGTCTGGTGCATAGTGAGTCTTGCTACTGCTCTTTGTTATATTGTTATATTTTTAAAAATGTATTATTTTCATCTACCTGGCTGAGGAGGATCACCTCCTTGAGGCAGGTGGAGGTCACCCACAGGGCAGCTGGGGAAGTCTGGGCCCCTGGCTGCCCACCCCGACCTGGGAGATAAAGTCCAACACAGACCATCTGGGCCAGGACATGTCAGTTGTATCCTCTATGGGAGGAGATGTGTCATCGGCCAGAGGCCAGCTCCCTGGGCTGCAGATAACCTGAGACCTCTCAGGGATGGAGCTCACCCACTGAGAAGCTGGGAGACCCCGTAGGGCACCCTCTATGCAGGAGCCGACAGCCCTGCCCTTGCCCATCCCCACTTCCCCTCACCCCACTTTCAGCAGGCCACCGCCAAGCACAGGAGATGCTCAAAGATACCCGTTTCATGCGTGAGCAGAGGGGTGCTGGGTCCCCTTGGCTATTGGCACATTATGAATCACCATCCCCTGGTCACCCCATCTTCCCTCTGACCAGGACAATGGCGCTTGGGGATTTTACCTGTTTTTTAAGATCTGCTATATTTGTGGCCCAACAACTGAACACCTAACAATTTGTTCTTCTACCAGGAAGCAAACTCATGTGTTCACCATTGCCCATCTCGTTGTTATGTAAGATACAGAAAATAACCTAGACACAGCCGAAGTCTTACAATAGTGGTGATGCTGATGATAATCCTGCCCATTGCCTAGTGGAAAGGCAATCTGCCAAAAACGATTAGCTTCAAAAACAATATTGCTTTGTTTTATTTAATTACATACCTCATCCAAGTCCACAGAATAATTGGAAACTGCACAAAGAACATCTGCATCACCTGTCCTGCCTCACCACAGATGAGCACCATCACTCCTCTGGATAACAAAAACTCGCCAAGGCTGGAGTGACCAGGCAACTTCGGGATCAGGGGCCCGGGAGAGGAGTGAGGGCATCTGGAGGCCTGAGCTGAGGGCAGCTGCAGCTGGTTTGACTAATGGACAGGCCCCCGCTTCGACAGGGCTCGCAGGCACCAGGCCAGATAAACGCATCGCCTGTCCAGGCCATTTTTCCTTTGCTATCTCTTGTTGAGGCCGTGCTAACACCCCGTCAGCCCGCCAAGTGATGGATGGCCTTGGGAAGCCACCCACTCCACTCCCTCGGGCCGAACCTCAGGGGGGCCTTTCCAGAGCCTGCCTGCTAATCTCTAAGACTTTTTCTCTTTGGGGTGAAAAGTCAGCACCCCGGATCGGGGCTTCACACACCTCTACACACATCTATACCTACACACACCCACGCACACTACCACTTCAAGACGGCCAGCTTTTAAAATTTGGAACTTGCCCGGGGTCACACAACTGCACATTTAGCTTATTACTAACCCCCAGCAAGTCTTTATGGGGCCACGCTCATGTTTTCAAAAGGCTAAGATGCCAATAGAGCGATTTGGGACAAGGAGGCCAAATGATTGAGACCCAACTATTTCCTGGGAAAAGCTGCTCAATAGTTCCTGTCCCCCTAAAATCCTCAAAGGTAGTCAGAGACAGAAGAGTGATTAGAAAGCCTTACACCAAACAGTCTGCCTTTAAACCATAAACTTCCTGTGAAGCAAAATAGAATTAGCTTCATGTGCTCATTATAAAATGAATGTGGACACGTCACATGGCCAAGCTGGGTAAACAGCAGGCTTTGCATTTGTTCCGACCTCTCCTCAGACATATTCATGCCAGTCTCAAACCCCACCCTCACCCGGGCCGTCTCCGGGGAAATGACAAACACCGGATAGAACCGATGGGACCCCGGAGCCCGGATGCCCACCGTCCAGCACTGTTTATGTTTGAGGCTGTCCTGGAAGAAAAATGTGAGAACGCCTTTTCAGAACATGGTGGCCCAGCAAGGCTGCCCGGGTGCCAGGGAAGCCACACAATAGCGGCAATGCGTATCGGAAGGATAGGGCTGGGCACGGGCACGGGAGGCGGATGGGGCAGATTTGGCCCTTCCCTCTGCTCTCTGCCCAGATGCTGCAGAAAAGGCACCTAGGCTCCACTCCCCCACTTGGCCCTCCTTCTGACCTCCCACCAAGTTGTGTGAGCAAATCCTTGTTTATTTCATGTAAAGGGGCAATGGACATTCAAGATGGATACACAAGAGTTCCCTTATGAGGGCTGTCGGTTCAAGTCCTCTCTAGATGCAGATCTTTTATTTTATTCCAGCTCAAACACTTTTATTTATTCAGAGGCCAGGTAAATTTTTCAAAAACAAGAGGCTCTCTGAACAGACAACACTCCTTATAAAAGACACTGACCTTTTAGCATCGAGGAATCGTGAAGCATGTGACTTCCTAGGATCCTCCAAGAGAACCAGTCTCTGAGGCAATGTCACCATCATCAGTCTCACATTTTAATAATAACTTTTTTTTTTTTTTTTAAGATCAACCCAGAAAGAAAAAATGCAGTGTCTACTGAAACCCCACCCTGGCCTGGTCCAATGGCTCGGTTCGTTGAGCGTCGTCCCATGCACCAAAAGGGTGCCAGTTCAATTCCCAGTCAAGGCACATGCTCAGGTTGCTGGCCTGATTCCTGGCAGGGGTTGTGCAGGAGGCAGCAGATTGATGTTTCACTCTCACATCAACATTACTCTCTCTAAAACTCAATGAAAATCGTTTTTTAAATAATTCCCACCAGCGGAAAGTAGCGTTGGCTAAAACCCACCAGTCCCTGAAAGAAAAGCTGGCTGCTTTCGTGGCCCAGGAGCCCCCCTCTCGAATTTTCTGAAGACTAGCTTTTGGGGGAACTTCAGATCTGTTTCTAGTACGGGTTCTGCCTTTTTACTAGCCACGTGACGGCTGCACACAGCTTCTTAAAACCACCAGCCTGACCCACTAGGCACACCACCTCCTAAGCAGTGGGCAGAGGGGGCATGGTTTCTCTGTGCCAACTCAGAATCTCGTGGAACAAGCAGTGTGGTCATTTGGGGGCAGGATGGGCACCAGGAAGTGTGGATCAGCTGGTGTGTGCCATTGGGGCCTCCCAGGCAGAGACCACAAATGCAGGCAGGCAGTGTTCTCAGGAATGTGGCTGCTCCAAGGTGGGAGGCACCCTAAGAGGGCTTTCCACGCTGGTCATTTTTTCACTGTCTCAAGAGATTAAGATAGCAGAGAGGGAACATCTCCCTCGGGAGCTGTGGCTGCCCCCACTCGGGCCAGCAAGCTCTCCTCCTGGCCTCGTCCAGCGGTGCACAGTGGGGCAGGTGGGTATCTTAGGGACAGACTCCCTACTCCTGCTGTTCACACTAATGAGCTGACACTGGCTGGGGGGTCCTCATGGGCCTGGCAATGAGCCATATCCCAAAGAGGTGGGTGCTGCTATACCCCCACTCCCCAGTAAGGAAACTGAGGCACAGAGGCATGAATCAACATGCTCAGGTGATTCAGGTGCCACGGGAGGGTTTGGAACCCAGGTCACGGGGCACCATGACATCAGCCTGGTCCCACGCCGAGCCGGTCTTCTCGCAGGCTAGGATTGTAAATGCACCTCAGGGTGGCCTCCCAGTAATTCCACCAAGCAGCTTTCACATAGCAGTATGGCACCACCCTCGGACAGGCCTGAGAGTCCAAGAGATTTGGGTTTAAAGAGAATATTGTTGCCACTCAGGCATTAGGCTTGGATTGCTTGTGTGCATATCTCGGCTGTGCTTCCTTTGCTGGACACTTCACTTCTCTGGGCTCAGTTCCTCGTATGTAGTGTGTGAGGAGAGTAACCATTCACTAGGGCTTTGGGGAGAAAGCTGCCTCACAAATAGTAACAGGAACTGGCATCACTGTCCTTATTTGTATTTTTCTTTGCATTTCAAATGAAATAAAATTTTAAATTATTAAATGTAAGCCATAGCCGGTTTGGCTCAGTGAATAGAGCGTCGGCCTGCCGACTGAAGGGTCCCAGGTTCAATTCCGGTCAAGGGCATGTACCTTGGTTGCAGGCACATCCCCAGTGGGGGGGGGGGGGGGGTGTAGGAGGCAGCTGATCGATGTTTCTCTCTCATTGATGTTTCTAACTATCTCTCTCCCTTCCTCTCTGTAAAAAATCAATAAAATATATTTTTAAAAAATAAAATAATTAAATGCAAGAAAGAAAAAGAGATGGAGTGGAATCTACAGATTACAAGATAGAACAGATTACAGCCAACTGAAAAGGAAGCCATGGTCATCACCACTGACCACACTTGGTGGACTTGCTGACTGCAGAACCATGTAAATGTGTCACCAGCAAAGAAGAAATACAATTAACATTTTTAAATTAAACTTCTTAAATTTTAAAGCCTATTTCTTGCCCACAGAGACTGGTCTGGACACAAATAACTCCAACCAGGAGAGAGGCATGAGGGTGATGCTGAGACCAGCCACAGACCAGGCCCAGTTCCCACACTAATATCTCCTCTAAAAAAACGGGGCCTCTAGCAGGAGCCTCACTTCACCTGTGAGGAAACTGAACCTCAGGAAGTCACAAGTTCAAATCACGCTGCTCCCGTGTGCCCAGCTCCAGACCTGCAGGCCCTGTGCCAGGACTGCCAGATGACATACAGAGCGACTGAGAGCCTCAGACAAGGATCTGAGAGCAAGTCATTTATTTGGGGACGGGGAATGACCAGAGCTCCTGCAGGCAGTGGAGAGGTTGGCACGGCAGCCCTTCTGGGGGCACAGAGAGCAGGAGACTTCGTGGGCAATGCTCTGTCCCTAGGATGTCAATGGGGAAAGCTTAGAGTCAAACCCATTTACAGAGCAGAATACCAGGAAGGCATTCTGAATTGGCAGCACCAAGTACTTCAATAGATGGAGGTGAACTTGGGCTCAGAATAAGACAACCGAGACTTTCATACTAGTAAAAGTCACACCTGGCCTATGTCTACCGAGGGGTGAGGAGCTTCATTCCTGCCCTTTCTGGTCTACCCTGGGCTTCCTCCAAAGCCTCGGGCAGGGATTCCCAGGTACATGGCACAGGAAGCCAGCAGCTTGTTCAGGAGCCTTGAGTGCCAAGGGGTTGGGGGCAGGCGGGAGCCCAGGTGTTTGCATAAAATCTCTGTATCTGGCCCTGGATGCTCAGTGGTTAGAGCGTCAGTCCTTGGACGGAAGGTTCTCAGGTTTGATTCCCAGCCAAGGGCACATACCTCTGTTGCAGGTTTGATCCCTGGCCCTAGTCGGGTGTGAGCGGGAGGCAACCAATCAATGTGTCTCCCTCTCCCCCTCCTCTCTTTCCCTTCTACTCCCTCTGAAAAATCAATGGGAAAAATATCCTCGGGTGAGGATTTTTTTAAAAATCTCTGCACCTGCACTTCCATGTCTTGTTCCTTTCCCTCAGCCTCATCTTTCTAAGTTTAAGGAATAACCTTTATAATAAAAAAAGAGTAATACAAGTAACTGTAAATTTTTTAAAAGACATGAGAACTGTTTGCCCACGATTTCTCCCAAGAATCAGCTCTGCAGTGTCGCGGGCAGGGGGGACCTGGACAGCTTCCTTCCAACCAGGCCCCTTCCTCCGGCCACACACCACCCCCATTTCCTCAGACACCTGTGGCCCATCAGGTGACACATCATTGTGTATTTGAACAACTACTGGTATCCATCAGCAGCCTGAGGCCATTGCTGGCCAGCTGTGATAACCCGGTCCTGACAAGGGTCCCCTTTAGATAGAAAATCCTCATTCTTGATGGTCAGGATTGGATTGGCCCCACTGTGGGAGCTTGCCCTTTTTATTTTGGTACATTCAAATTAATATTAAAATATTGTCCATGGGAGGAAGCTCCCATGATGCAGTGAGCATGGGGACCTGGGGTCTCCATGTGGAAACACGGGTTCCCTCCGCCTCCCTAACCTCGCTAACCTTGAGATGACCCAGGCCTGCGAGTCTTGATCCCTCCTGAGCCCAGACACCCAACTGTCAACTGCTTAGGTGGTCAATGGACAAACTTTTTATTTTAATGAGTAATGCATTTTCATGTTTATTAGAAAAAATGCAAAATTAAATATCAATCCCATCACTTTTCAGGAATTACTGGGAATGAATTTCCTCATATACTGTTTTTAAATGTCTTCTATAGTGAATCTATTTAAAGAAAAATATTAGTAGACTAGGACAATGAACAAAAGTATCACAGGAATAGATGAAGTTAGGTTGGAGCCCTGCCTGTAGCCCACCACAACTGCCATAGCCCTCGGCCACCTGAGTCCCCAAAGCCCGTGCCAGGGAATCGCTCGGCCCTGCAGAGAACCATGCAACTGCACGTAGCACACCGGCCGCCCAGGCCTCAGGGACAACTGTGAGGCATCACCTGGGCTGCGTTCCTTAGGGAAGCCCTCGGGAAAAGGTGTTCCCTTGTCTTTCTCAGCTACAGCCTCCTGCATTTCTTGGCTCGTGGTCCCTTCCTCCATCTTCAGGGCCAGGAGCAGTGTAACATTTTCAAATCCTCATCCTACACTGTGAGAGCCAGTGGGAGGCTTTTGTATGGAATGTGACCTCATGCTGCTGTGACACACACTCAGATCCCAACAGACTCACTGACAGCCAGTGTTCCTGGCGGCTCTTCAGTTTCAGCTATCTGCAGAAATATCAAGTTTTGTCTCAAAGGTGACCCTGGCAGCCTGCTCCCCTAAAAGAAAGACCCTGAATGAGATACCAGCTGCTTTTCCCCAAAGAACTCAAGAGCCCCTCTGTCTCCACTAGCAGAGTCCCCAAGCCACTGGCACAGAGAAGATACCCTGCTGGGCAGGGTATGGGAGGCTGTAGCAAATGGGGGTCATTGTTGCGAAAGGGGAAGATTTCCCCTAAACTCCTGGACTTGGGAGTGGAGTCTGGCTGTCCAGACTGAAAACCCAGCTCTTCCACTTTCTAGCTAACTGAAACTGGGCAAGTCACTTGCTTTCTCTAAGCCTCCATTTTCCCACCTGTGAGATGGGATAATAATATTTACCCATCTCCGGGGGTGACATTCAAAATGTCTAACAACTCATATAGAATAGGCCTCACACATTACAGGCAGGGCCAGGCATGAACAATCAATACAGTGGGCCTTGTTCTAAGAGCCAAAGACCCGTCCCACCCACCTCCTGAGCCGTTATGAGGTTTGATGAGAGAAGGCATTTAAATACGGTATGCTTTCAAGCAATGGTGGCTGTGATGAACTGTCATTCTACCAACATCATCCAGGTTATATCATTGTGCTAATGGTTAGTCCCTTGGCTGGATGCAAGCTGGGTTTTTTTGAAAAAGCAAGTTTAAATAATTGCACAGAAAGCAAGCATCGGTAATCCAATGCCTGGGACGATGCAACAGAAGCCAAGGCTGTGCTGGAAGGAGAGGCAGAGTCAGGACTGGCCACACTCCGCCAAGTCTGGACTTTATCTTGAAAATCAGAGCATGTCTCATTTGAGACTCGTACCAAATTGCTCAACTAGAGCATCACATCTTGGCATCTGCGTGTCCTGACAGTGGGCCACGTAGACATGAGTCTCTGAAGCAAGGGTCCCTGAGAGGTCATGAGGGCGCTGGTACAGAGCAACTGCCGTCCTGCTCGGGGAAGGGAGGGTGGGCTGCTGGCCAGGCTCCGAAGCTCAGGAAGACACAGGGACACTGTGACCTGGAGCCCAGAGAAGCCAACATCTGCAGATTCTGTCCGAGCTGAAGCCAGAGCCGAAATGTTCTGTTACCTATTAGGGGACACGAACTCTGTGAAGGCCCAGCCTGGTTTTGGAAAGCAAATGTGGGTGATTCCTACGCTCTGAGTCACTCTTGGGAAAGAGTGTTGGTGGACCACGTTGCACAGGGTGGATTCTTGTTTCCCATTTTGCTCCCCCACCTTGAGCCTGCGGGGAGGCAGGATGGATGGAATATGGAAAGAGTACATGCCCTCACCTTGGGGACCTGGGGGAGAAACAGCACAGAGGAAAATGATGGACGGAACAGACATCGCATCATTCCTGCCTGGCATCACAGAAGTCGTCTACCAAGAAGGACTTTCCCTCCAGGCAGCCACAGAGGAGGGGGTGAAATTCTAAGCTCGTCCACAAGCAACTCAGAGAGCTCAATCACCGAAGCCACACACAGCCGCAAAACAAGTACTACTGTACCATCATTTGTGCAACAGGGCCCTGTACGTTCAGAGTGGGGCAAAAGGAGGTTTACAGTTGTTCATATGGAAAATAACAATAATTAATAAATAATAATACAAGAATAAACTCTGTTTTGTGTACTCATAACTGTAAACCTACTTTTGCCCCACCCTGTATATTATCTCACTCAATCTTCACAGTAACCCATAAGTAGATACTATACATCAATCTCATAGATGAGAAAGCTGAGGCCCAGAGAGGTTAGATAACATGCCCAAGGACACACAGCCGGTGAGGGGTACAGCCAGACTCACTGTCTGGTCTATGAGGTGCTAAATCCCCTTTAACACCCCGAGGAATAGAGCTATAGATGTGCAGTGTCTTCGAGACATACATCCAGTGGAGCCTAATCAATGGCATTAACCTGAGAGAACAAAGAATTTTCCAAAGGAGAAGTTATTCACTCAAAAGCAGGGGTTATTCCAAACAAGATCCTGATACCAGGGCCCAGTCCTCTGACCACTGAGCCCCCAGCTGGGAACCCTGCGGTCTGCTTGCCAGCCTGAGCGCTTGCCAGCAGGAGCCCACCTCTGGGACTATCCCTTTCGGTGCCTGCAACTTCCATGTCAGCATCTTTGTGCTGGGAGCTTCATAATGTCCTGGACGGAATAACATCCCCTCAAAATGCATGTCCATTCAGAACCGGTGAATGGGGCCTTATTTGGAAATGGGGTGCTTGCAGATGTAATTAGTTAAGATAAGGTTACACTGGGTTCGAGTGGGCCCTAAAGCTAGTGCCTGCTGTCCTTTCAGGATGGCCATGTGAAGACACACAGAGGGGAGAGGCCATATGAAGATGGAGGCAGAGACTGGAGTGATGCAGCCACAAGCCAAGAACACCAAAGGTCACTGGAAACCACCAGAAGCTGGGAGTGAGACAAGAAAGGGTCCTACCCTAAGCCATCAGAGAGTGTGTGTTGCCCTGCTGACACCTTGATTCCAGATGTCTTGTCTCCAGAGCTGTGAGAGAACGCATTTCTGTTGTTTTATACCCCCCAGTTTATAACACAAAGTCTTAATGATCTTACCGCCTAAGTCCTGAATGTGTCCCCTTCTCTCCATCTCCATTCAGGGCAGGGACCTCCTCTGTCGGGTTTTCAGCTGCATGTCCAGTGTTGGCACCGAGTAACTATATATTTCAGGGGAATGTCCCCTGCAGAAATTTGTGTCTCATGTATGTGACAGTCTAACGTGGACGTTCTTGATCAGCAATTCATCTTGCCACACGGTGATTCAAGAGCCCAGGCTCCCTAAGTCTGTGGCCTTGCTGTCCCTGGGGTATCTGATTCTTTGGCATCCAGCTAGGAGATGGGGGCAGACAGAGAGTATAGAAAACCCACCCAACTTCCTGAACACCTTGAAAAGCACCTGAAGTCTTACCACTCTTATTGATGGGAACTATTTAAATGATTGCACCTGGATGCAAAGATGTCTGGGAAACGTAGTCCCTGGACAGCCAGCCACTCCCTAGAGGCAGTTCTACACAATGGCAAGGGAGCAGAACTTTTGAAGTACAGCTAGTCATTGGTGCTTAATAAATATTTGTTTCATTAATCAATGCTAATACTAATGGATGGACAAACCACTTGGAAAGAGGTTTAATAAATGGTGGTTGAAATGTTGAGATGACTCAAGGACCCTCATGATTGACCAGACTGAGATACAGATCTGGTAGAGTTCTCTGCTGACTTTCCCCTCTCTCCCGCCAGTACCCCTACAATGCTCCCTACATGTCACCACTAGGCGTGTCACCTCCTTATGGGACCTTAGAGGAGTCTTGGAGGCCAGCTAGGCAGCCTCTGCCTTTCCCACCCAAGAAAGAAGCCCACGGTGGCGTGGGGATGTGCCCAGGGTCAAAGGCAAATTTGTCAGTGACGAGCCAGGCCCCGGCCGCCTGACCCCCAGGCCAATGCCTGGGCCACTCAATAGCTGCTGGACCCTCATTGTTCAGCTAATTACTGCAAGTCCAGGCCTGCGGAGCGTCTGTGTAGGGACACTGTGTAAACATTTCCTCTTTGGCAGAGCAGGAAATGAAGGGATGACGAGGTCAAGTGACTTCACTCGGCTCCTGCTGCCCTGCCCATCATCCCAGGCCCCCACCCGTGCCTGCTGGAGGCCCTTCCCAACACTCCTGCATAGGGTCAGAGGAATGGCCAGGCAGTTCTGTGGTGCCCCCTCACCTCCTGTGCCTGGACTAGGGCGTCCTGCGGTTGAATCCTGCTCTGAGTGCTCTTGGGAAAGTTGCTCAACCTCTCTGAGCTTCCACTTCCTCATCTGCCAAGTCCTTCCTCATCCAGTTATGAGGATAGAATGGCACGATGTGGGTAACGTGTTTGGCAGACCCTGACAATGGGTTCTCACCATTGTTTTCCTGTTATCTTTAAGCTCTTTTTAAAAGATTATTCACTGAAACTTTAAAATGGTTAATTGTATGTTATATAAATTTTACTCCAATATTTAAAAAATTTGCACATTAGATTTTTTCCTCACTGTCCACCATCTCTCACACACACACACACACACACACACACACTCATTTGTTATCATGTTGAACTCACAACCCCTGCAGACAGGTAAATGGGCTCAGAGACACAAGCTGCCACAGGGCAAGTATCCAGTTAGTGGAGGCCCTAGTGTTAGCCCTGGTCCACTTCAAAACCAGTGGTAAACACTAACTTCAGACCAATCTGAGTCCACCCCTCTGTCACACACAACTCATTAGCATTTATTAACTGTCTCTCCAAGGCCTGCCTCACCCCGGACACCATACCAGGCTAGCAGCCCACCCTTCCCCACCGACTTCTGTGCTCAAAGGAACTTCAAAATGAGTTAATTTGGCACCCCATTTAACAGAAGAGTAAACAGACCAGAGAGGTTAAGTGACTTGCCCAAGGTCACACAGCTAATTAGTACCAGACCAGACACACAGCTGAGGCTTTCTGGTTCCCCAGCCAGGGCAGCTCCGGGACTTGCGGTAGACATCTTCAGGGCAGCTTTGCTCCAAAGAAAGAGCCCTGTGACCAGGATGCCAGCAGGCAGGCTGGCAGTGATGGCTGTAGCAATCCATCAAACTTTTAAAAATCTTAAGATACCAAGCTCTGTTCCTGAGCTGGTAAAAATCTAAGGCCCATGCCACAGGTTTCTCAAAGTCTTGAAAAGAGAAAAGCTGCTTTAAAACTTAGGAGAAAATAATTTCCCAATGGCTTGTGTATCAAATAAAGCTGTTTTTAACTCTTATGTGGACTGTGAGATTTTTCAAAAATATATTTCCCATTAAACTTCAAAAATAAGTTCAAAGAGGGAAAAAGAAATGAGCCCTTCTGAGCCTGGCAACAATTCCAAGCTGTCGGGAATTGGCTGCCCTCTGCTGGTCAATGTGGGCACTGCAATTTTATGGATTTTTAGTTCCCGTATTCTTAAAAGAAATTATCAGAGCCCCTTTTTCAATCCCAAAAATAATCGTGGATTCTACGTAACAGTGTTGTGCTCTTCACAGACAGGTTTTAATTTTACTCATTACTAACAGGAACTCAGAACTCAGAAATGTATTTAAAAAATTATCTCTTTTGTTCCTTCATTCACCCCACCACACATCTTTATTGGGCACCTACTCTCTGCTGAGTGCTGTCCTGGGACAGGACAGAGAAAGCTGTGTTCTACATCTGTCCAATTGAGGCCACAGACTATAAGCAAATGAACAAATTGACAGACAAAGCAAATTCTCCAGGAAGCCAGGTGGTTGTAAAGGCTGTCAAAATATATCACAAAGGCAGGTAATGGGCAGGCAGGCTGCTCTGAGCACAGATCTGGATGCCGTGAGTGGTGGAGCTGCAGGAGTGGTGCTCCTGGCAGAGGAAACAGCCAGGGCGAAGGCCAGAGGACGGGGTGTGTTTGACTGGTCAGCAGGAGAACAAGGGGCCAAGTGAAGGGATTCGGGAGAAATAGGGAGATGCAGTCGGGGGACCAACCACACAGCCCCAAAGACATCGGAATCAGACCTGTGCCAAGCAAACATGTGAGGAAACCACTCCAGCAGGCATCACCTCCGCTCTGCACTAAGGACTCCTGCGGATTACTCCCACCTCCGGCCGGGAATCCCACAGCTTCCCAGAAATTCGGGGAACCAGGGACAACATCACAGGGAATCTAGCCTCATCCACTGCAGTGGCAATCCCTGCTCATGTTTGGGAGAACTAACTCCACTCTCAGTCCTTGGTACCCACGCTCAGGGACGCAAGCTTCCCTGTTCCTGGTCCCCGCCTAGTCACCTGTGAGGCGGTCCTCTTGGGGAAAGCGACAGTGGCAGCACACAGCCATCTGGAAGTTTCTGGGCACTCGAGGACAGGGGCCAGCCTCTCTGGAGTGCACTGTGCCTGGGCACCCCGGCCTGTCCCCTCCCCCTCCCCATTCTGGCCAAGCCGGGCCGGTTGTGCTGAGCAAAGGCCTCCGTGGCCAAGGCCGTCACTGCCCCCACTAGTTTCCTCTCAGGAAGGGGCCCTGCCTCCCCTGGCTTGGGTTGTGATGACGAATGGAGGACAGCTGACCCCTGGCCCAGGGTCAGAGGGCACAAGTGTGCACCCACGGCCAGGCAGCATCCAAACTCTTTCAGTACGTTGGTCCCTCTTGGGGGCGGGGAGGCAGAGCAAGGGCCATCCATTATGAGGCTCCCCCGGAGCTGCCTTGCCCTCCAAGCAGAGAGAGTCCTTGGCCGCTGCATCAGCATCACCAGGGAACTGGGAGAAAGGCAGAGCTGGGGCCCACCCACACCACCAAGTCAGGCTCCGCCTTAACACGCCCATCTCACGGGTGCTGATGCAGGGGCCGCTGAGACCCGGCCTTGGTGCTTAGAAAGGACCACTCTGCCCCTAGCAGGCCGCTGCTACCGCTGGCACCACTGTGTGACATGAGATCTCCCTCTCTCTCTACCAGCAGCCCCCTCCACACAGGGTGTGAAGGCCAGCTCTGGGCCAGTGCTGGGTGCCCACCCCAGGACAGCCCTCTGCTCCATGCCACCAAGGCCATAAAATGCAAGTGTCTTCATCCTGCCCTCCTTCCTGCCTTCCTGCCCTCCCCATCACCTCCTTGCACCCCAGCTTTCTCAGCAGACGTTCAGCTCCCAAAAGGCTACCAACCCTGCCCAACCCCCACGCGGCAGCAGGGCCATAATTAGCTCACACCCATCAGCACTTTCCAACAGGCCCCCCAGAGAGGAAAGCACTTCTCAAAGCTGACATGTGAATGTGCCGGGGAGGAAGAGGTGCCGGCTGTGCTGGGACAACACGGCTCCACCACCCTGGGTCCGGGGCAGCCCCTGGGACAGCTGGGAACAGACCTGCTGGGCAGCAGCAGGGCTGTGGGAGGAGGAGTGGCTGCAGCACTGGGAGAGGTAAGGGACACATCTGCAGGTTCCTCCGGTGGTTCTGCCTAAGAGTCCTGGGTGGGAGAAGGGCCCTCTGGCCAGCCGAGATGGGCACCTGAAGGACTGTGATCAGCCAGCGGCTCACGGGGGCGCGGCTCCCACTTGCTGAGCAGTCAGTATGTATAGACACTTGTAGCAGGCGTTTTCCACCTTCACCCAATTTCTTAAATTTCATTATGACATTTTCCAGAGAAAATTCGTAATAAAAGCAAAATCATTACCATTATCCACAACTTAGACGCAACCATTATTTTGTTGCTAAGTTTTCTGCTCTGCAGATAGTTGGATGGATTTTGTTGAACCATTATAAAGTATCTTAGGGACGGACATGCAGACTTCTGCCCTAAGTGTTGTAGCGGACATCTCCAAACAGGCGATCCTCCATGAGATCGCAATGCTGCTAGCTCACCTGCAAAGTTAGCCGTCGTTCCCAGTATCACACCCACGCCTGACCCTCCTGGCAAGAAGGGCCCCAGTGATCAGCATCCGCAGACACAAGACCAGGACCTACGTGGCCATGGCCACACTGGGGACAAAGCACCCTGAGGAGTATCAGCCGCAGCTGCCAGAACCCCTCAGCTGCAGCTCTGGTTGTGCAGAGGCCCAGGGGTCCCCACTACAGAGCTGGGGGGAGCCTGGGTGCCGAAGCGGCAGGAGGAACAGTCAGCCACCAGCAAGTTCTCCATGTGCTTGTCTGTCCCCTTATTCCGGCCTTGCTATTTGAGGGCTCCACTGGGCACCAGGCTCCCTCCTTTCCTCCATCAATGCCAACTTCAAGTCTTCACAATCACTTCCTCAAAGAGCCCCCAGACCCTCCCAGACCCATCCTGTCCCGCACAGATGCACCCTGAGGGAGGGGTTTCGTTGTCGCCCACTGTTTCTGCAGTGTCTTAGTAGGTGCTCAGAAATGTTTGGAGACTGACGGAGGGAGTGGACATGAACAATGACGACAATAATAATAATAGCTGACACTCTCATCTTGCAATGAACCACACACTATACTAAACACATCACTATTTCCGTTTCACAGGTGAGGAAACTGAGGCCCCAAGAGGTTGTGATTGCCCCACATCCTACAGCTAGTAAGTGACGAAGATGGTGGACATACCTGAGCTCTGGGCAGGAGGTAGGTGGGGAAACTCTGAGGTGGGTGAGCACCGGGTTCTGTGGCTGCAGAGACTCGCTCTCTCCCTCACCCAGGGAGCCGACACCTCAAACTTGAAAGGCGGCAAGTGATAACCCAATGCAGACAGGTGGGCAGTCTGCTGGGGATAGATTTGAACAGAGAGGACAGTGCAAGGACCTAGGGCAGTGATGGCGAACCTTTTGAGCTCGGCATGTCAGCATTTTGAAAACCCTAACTTAACTCTGGTGCTGTGTCATATATAGAAATTTTTTGATATTTACAACCATAGTAAAACAAAGACTTATATTTTTGATATTCATTTTATATATTTAAATGCCATTTAACAAAGAAAAATCAACCAAAAAAATGAGTTCGCGTGTCACCTCTGACACGCGTGTCATAGGTTCGCCATCATTGGCCTAGG
Organism: Myotis myotis; assembly: GCF_014108235.1. Lineage (NCBI taxonomy): Eukaryota > Metazoa > Chordata > Mammalia > Chiroptera > Vespertilionidae > Myotis > Myotis myotis. The sequence continues at coordinate 16,491,321 of NW_023416323.1, forward strand.
GGGTGATTCTCAGTCCAGGGCACTGGGACTGACCAGGGCCCACCCCAGGGGTCCTGATTTGCATACAGCCAGGGCAGGATATGCAGACCAATTAAATGTTAGTTTAATTCCTGCAAGGTAAGGAATTACTGGCTTTGGAGACAGCAGAGATTGATGTGAGAACTGGGATTTAATTCAAATGCCTTAGAAAGTTCCAGTACAAGGACAGCAGCGGTAGACAAGACTGAGAGGTACGCAAGGGTCAGATGACACCAAAAATGCCATGTCAAAGAACGTGGATGTCACCAAGGGCAAATGGAGTGTCTTCTGCCTGCAAGTCTCCCTGTGCAGTTAGGGCCCACTCTGAGGGCTGGGAAGAACTGAGGTGACACCATCTGGGGGTGCAGGAGAAGGGGTGGCAGAGTAGGATCTCCACCAACAGGGACCCAGTTCCGGGCTGCAAGCCTGAAGGAAAACTGGGTCCCTACTGGAGTCCCCAGGTCTGACCAACCCCCTAGAATGTGAGCCCCATGAAAGCAGGATCCCCAGCAAGTGACCCAATGCAGTGCCTACACATAGTAGGTGCTCAATAAATATGGGATGAGTTGTTAGATGCTCAACATGGGACACAGGGGCAGCCACTCAGATGACAAAGAGAGAACCCGTTCCCGTACGGGAGTCAAGCACTAAAGATGCTTCAGCTACCTCCTCCCCCCACCTTATCCCCCTCCCTCCCTTCACTCTCTTCCTCTCTTCTCTCTTCCTTCTTCTCCTCTCATCCTCCCTAACAAGCTGAGGCAGCCCCCTGTCAGGGCACCTGTCCAGGACACACGGCAGTTTGTAAGCTCACAGGAAGGGGATCTTGAAGGGCAGGCCCGCAAACAATACTGAGGGGGAGGGAACCACAGAGATCAGCAGGAAGAAATGGGGAGACTGGAATCCCGTGACCCCGGCCGGTAGGGAAGAGAGTGTCAGAGGAGAAACTGGCCCAGAGTCACCAGCAAAGCGATGCAAAGTGTGCTCTAGCTCCTAGTGTCTCTGTGGCGAATGGACATCAGCCCTAAGGTCCCCACTGAAGCCATCAATCTACAAACAGGGAGCAGACCCCCTTGCTGCCCCACCCCAACAGCATCCCATCACTGTCACGGTTTTGGTATGTGCTCCCCCCGCATCTCTGTGCTTCTGCTTCTATAGGCGCACAGCTGGGACTCTCTCCTGAGAACTGTACATGAGCTACTAGAACCCTGAACCACAGCTTCCCGGTGGGACTATGGAAGCCGGCTTTTTTTCCTTTTACATATACAGTGGGGCCTTGACTTACGAGTGTCCTGACTAATGAGTTTATCGAGATATGAGCCGTCTCTCGGCCGATTTTTTGCTTTGAGTTGCGAGCTAAAATTCGGGTTACGAGCCAGCTTCAGATACCCCACCGCTAGCTGGCGCAGCGAACGTCACAGTGAACGCCACAACATCAGCCCAGCATCACGTGTCTCACTCGTTCACTGTTGATTTGACATACGAGTAATTTGATTACGAGCTCCGTCACGGAACGAATTAAACTCGTAAGTCAAGGCCCCACTGTAATCTCGATTAAATCTGTAGACAAGCCTGGAAGGATGTTATCAGACAAGGAAACCCAGGGGCAGAGGGCGGGGACAGGTAACCTGCCCAGGGCATACACCCAGCAGGGTTGGTGAAGTGGGACGCCTTGGGACCTGCCCCCGGTGCCCAGCCTCCCAAAGCGTTGGATGGTCCCATTCAGAATGCTGTTGGGAGACTCCCAGGGGCCGCACAGTGTTGCCGCTTTTCTGGAAAGAGAGCTTGCGGACCAGAAACCTGGATCTGTTGCCTTAACTCCCATGTCTTCTGCTGTTCATCAACCTGGGAACACAGCTGCTAAAATATCACTTCCACCTCATGGGTTCCCATGCGCCTCGCTCCCAGAGCTGGGGAAAGTGCAATGCTTTCCATAGTTCATAACCTTCGCCTTTTCCTCTCCTTCCCAATCCGGGAACTGAGTTGAATTCCTTTCTCCCCAGTGCTGGGCAAGGGAGGAAGCAGTTTCTACCCACCACAGCCTGCGCAGGCGGAGACTTGGTGGGCTGCTGGTTTCCTGCCTGCCCTTTGCCCCTTGTCACTCCCAGCCCATCCTCCACTAACAAATGAGCCACCTACTGCCACACGTTCCCACTGTACCTGCCAAGCAGCCCACCTGGATTTTACCCAGTCACCAGAGAGGAACAGATGAGGGTGGTCAGGGGTCTCTTTTGCAATAAAAGTATGAGCTTCACTCACCACCAACACCACCATTTGTCCCTCCCCCTGTGGCAGCCACCAATTACTCTGGGGCCCTGTGCCCACAGGTCATGAGTAGGACATTTTTAACATGACCACCCTATTACACCACCAATGCCTGCTCAGTGGAGAAACACCTAGAGCAAAACATAAGTCAATAAAATAAGAACTAAAACCAATTAATGTGAAGGGCTTACTGGGCCAGGCAGTTATGCATTTACTAGAGGCCGGGTGCATGAAATTTGTGCACTGCGGGGGGGGGGGGGCCTCAGCTCAGCCTGCGCCCTCTCACAGTCCAGGAGCTCTCAGGGGATGTCCGACTGACAGCCTAGGGAAGCAGGCTTATGTTGGCAGTCTGACATCCTTAGAGCTGCCATGGAGGCGGGAGAGGCTCCCGTCACCGCCACTGCACTTGCCAGCTGTGAGCCTGGCTTCTGGCTGAATGTCACTTCCCCTGTGGGAGTGCACTGACCACCAGGGGGCAGCTCCTGCATTGAGCGTCTGCCCCTGGTGGTCAATGCACATCATAGCAAGCAGTTGAACGGCCTTGGCATATCATTAGCATATTATGCTTTGATTGGCTGAACGGATGACTGGACACTTACCATATTAGGCTTTTATTATATAGGATACTAGAGGCCCAGTGCACAAAATTTGTGCACAGGGGAAGGGGTCCCCTCAGCCCAGCCTGCACCCTCTCCAATCTGATACCCCTCTGGGTATGTCCAACTGCCAGTTTATACCCAATATGGGGATTGGGCCTAAACTGGCAGTTGGACATCCCTCTCATAATCCTGGACCACTGGCTCCTAATCACTCACCTGCCTGCCTGCCTGCCTGGTTGCCCCTAACTGCTGGCCTGATCACCCCTCACTGCCTCTGCGTGCCGGCCTGATCATCCCTAACTACCCCCCCTGCCGACCTGGTCACCCCCACCTGCCCCCCCCCCACTGGCCTGGTAGCCCCACGCAGCCTGCTGTTCAGTCATTTGGTCGTCCCTCACTAACCCCCCTGCCGGCCTGGTCGTAGGCAGCCATCTTGTGAGGGTGTGAGGGTCAATTTACATATTACCTCTTTATTATACAGGATATTCTTCCTTCATGTTCATCCACTGGCTAGATTATAGTCTAACTCCATGCTTCATCTAAGGCAGTGACGGCGAACCTTTTGAGCTCGGTGTGTCAGCATTTTGAAAAACCCTAACTTAACTCTGGTGCCGTGTCACATATAGAAATATCTTGATATTTGCAACCATAGTAAAACAAAGACTTATATTTTTGGTATTTATTTCATATATTTAAATGCCATTTAAAGAAAAATCAACCAAAAAAATGAGTTCGCGTGTCACCTCTGGCACGCGTGTCATAGGTTCACCATCACTGATCTAAGGCTTGAGTCAGCAAGAAGCTGTCATCCAGCTTGTGTGCTTTAGGAGTGCGGAACTCATTCCTCTCCAAGACTAGGAAGTTCTTCCACATAATGAGATGCAACTGGCCTCCCTGCCCTTCCTCCAACAGGCCTTTGGAACCAACCTCACAGAGCAAGCCCAGTATGACCCTGAGACACCTGAACACAAGTGCCCTTCCTCCCTCTCACTTCCTTCACCCTCCCTCTGGGGTTCGTCCCCATCCTGACCACCTCTCCCTGGTCGACAGAAGCCAACTCTGAGTGGAGACGTCCTTCATGCCAGGAGCTTTGTGGTCATCCTCTCTGTCTTCACAATATTGCCATGGGGGCACCGTTATTATCCGTTATACGTGTGGACAAAAGGGGCACATTCTAACCTGATAAGCTCAGGGAAGGCCTGCATGGCAGTCTCACAAACTCAGAGACCTAAACTAAAGTAACCACAAAAAATGGTCTGAAATTAAACTTTAACTAAAAGCAGTATGGTGGGTAGTTAACATGTCCTAGGCCGGTATCTTCACTGTCAAGGTCAACCTTTACCTTAACTTAGCCTACCTGTCTTTTTGCATCTATAATAACATATCCTTGAAATGTCTGGGTAACTTGTAACTTCCCTTTTTCCAGACCCCTTGGGGCACAACCTAATGTGCCTGCCTGGGCGCCAGGACAGATAACACAAATTCCTTCACTGTTAATTGTTATCATGTTAATTGTTGACTATTAACTATCTTGCACCCACCTAAGTAAAAGAAGTATATAGCTATCATTTTATTCTTTATCCAATCCTAGAGGTTCCCCCCCACCACTCTCACTTTGCTTTCTCCCACCTCTCTAATCTATCACCAATGGATTTCATGTAACCCACCTACATCCCTCCTTTGATTGAAATGTATAAAAATAGAGGAAAACCCGCCATTCTCCAGAGCACTATCCCAATCCGTTGAGATACTGCTTCCCAGCAATTGTCAAGTTTGGCTCAAATAAACTCACAAAAATTCTTTACAGGTTTGAATGTTTTTTTTACATTAACATACAGCTGAGCAAGCCTGAGTGTCAGGTGAAGCTCTGGCCAAAGGTGCATGGCCAGAGTCCAAAGACCAGTCTCAACCCTTAGCCCTTAGCTTTCATAACCCAGAAGTACTTCCATGAAGCCAGTATTTCGGTGAACCCAGAAGACTAGGGGAGTCTTTGAGGGCACCTATTAAAGGGCTATGAGCCTAAGATGGAGGGGGTGCCTTAGAAACTGACCGGGAATGTTCTCCATAACATACCTGTGTCTGCTCAGATCTGCCTGGAAACTGTTACAACTCACTTCCCCAGGGGGCTGGGGGAGGCATTAGGGGACCAGGAGTCAAGGATGAAGGGGAGGAATCCTTTTTACTTTCTATTCTTTTTCACTGTTTGGACTTAGCTTTACCCTGTATAATTATTTCCTCTTTGAAACATTTTTTAAAATGGAGAAATTAAATAATATGAACCCTTGAAGGGCAGAGACATGGAACAGTCATCTGTTTCCCCGGGGGGAGAGCGGGAGAGCAAAAAGGGGGTGGGAGGAAAGGGTGGAGGAACAGAAAGAGAGTAACTTAAGATAGTCTCTTGGAAAATGTTATCCAAATTGTATCACATAGCAGGTATCGTGTACTAAGCCATCGTGATTCAGGGAGGGCACTGGAATGAGCTTGAAAAGGACCTGTTTTGCAGTTTTCTTTCTGCTATATCCAGCTCTGTAGATACAGTGGATGCACGACTTACGAAATCATTACCTTTCATGCTGACCACAGCAACCATCTCTCAGACACCAGTTGGAAAAGATGAGGGAAGTGTCTAATTTGAGCTATGCTTTGGCTCTTGGCCATCAAACTCTGCCCACTCCTGAGGGGCCCCAGGCGGGGTCCCTGAGCAATGCCCCAGCTAATGCTGCCTGAGTGACCTGAGCCAGCAGTGTTTGCGCGTGGTGTATGCTCCCAGCCTGGCCTGCTGCCTGGCCTGCCAGGCAGAAGGGCCTCCCACCTGCAGGCCTCCCTGAGTGCCTGAGGGAGAGAAGTGCTCCCAGCAGTTCAAATATTTCTCCCTGCAGGTGCCAGGGCCCTCCCAGCCCACCTCCACCCACAAGCCCTCAAGAATAGCAGAGGCCGCAAGTTTTCATCAGTCCAGTCTCTGATAAGAGTGAGTTGGCAAAGAAACACCAGAGGTGGGAGCCAGCAGAAAGGGCGGCTGGCTCCTGGGATTTGTCCTCAGGGCATCTCACACACTGCCCAAGGAAATGCAGATCTGACAACGACCTGCTGCTGGGCAGCCTTAACAATGTCAACCAAAGAAGCCACTTGATGAGCAAAACCCCCCAAGGATGTTTAGCTCAGTGTGGTTATCTATCCTATCTAATAAAAGAGAAACATGGTAATTAGCATACGACCGCTACCCTTCCAATTGGCTAATCAGAGCAATGGGCAAATTAACTGCCAGCCAAGATGGCGGCCGGCAGCCAGGCAGCTTAAAGCGAACATGAGGCTTGCTTGCTTCAGTGACGGAGGACTCCAACATTCCCCACCTGCCACTGCCGGCCTCTGAGCTGCAACTCTAAGCAACTATGTAACAAATATAGAAGCTAAACATAACCCCAGAAACCTGCTTTAGTCTACCGGGCTTCAGCCAGCAGGATTGCAACATTGTTTCAAATACAGAAGGTAAACAAAGGCCAGAAACCTGCTTTCAGCAGCAGAGACCTAAGAGCTGGAGCCAACCTCAGAGCTAAAGCTGGCCCAGAATAAAAAGAAAAAAGAAAAAAAGGAGCGGTTGGGAGCTTCAGTCACCCGCCAGCCTGAAAACAGCCCTCAGCCCCTCATCCAGACTGGCCAGGCACTCCAGTGGGGACCCCCACCCTGAAGGGTGTGTGACCAGCTGCAAACAGCCATCATCCCCTCACCCAGGCTGGCCAGGCACCCCAGTGGGGACCCCACCCTGATCCGGGACACCCTTCAGGGCAAACCAGCCAGCCCCCACCCATGCACCAGGCCTCTATCCTATATAGTAAAAGGGTAATATGCCTCCCAGCACCAGGATCAGTGGAGCCGCGAGACCTCCTGGCACCGGGATCAGCGTGACAGGGGGCAGCACCCAAACCCCCTGATCGCCCTGTGGCTCTGTGTGTGACAGGGGGCGGGGCCACAACCTCCCTATCGGCCCTGCTCTGTTCGTGACAGGGGAAGGCACCCCAACCCCCCGATCAGCCCTGCTCTGTGCCTGATAGGGGGGAGCTCCCCAACCCCCTGATTGCCCTGCGGCTCTGTGTGTGACAGGCTGCAGCGCCCCAACCCCCTGATCGGCCCTGCTCTGTGTGTGACAGGGTCCGGCGCCCCAACCCCCTGATTGGCCCTGCTCTGTGTGTGACAGGGTGCGGTGCCCCAACCCCCCCCCCCCCCACGGGCCCTGCTCTGTGTGTGATGGGGTAGAGCCATAACCTCCCCATTGGCCCTGCCCTGAGTGTGACAGTGGCAGCACCCCAACCCCCTTACCGGCCCTGCTCTGTGGGTGATAGAGGGTGATGCCCCAACCCCGGCCCCATGGGCCCTGCTCTGTGTGTGACAGGGTAGAGCCATAACCTCCCCATCGGCCCTGCCCTGAGTGTGACAGGGTGCGGCGCCCCAACCCCCTGATCCACCCTGCTCTGTGTATAACAGGGGGCGGTGCCCCAACTCCCCTATCGGCCCTACTCTGTGAGTGACAGGGGGGAGCTCCCCAACCCCCTGATCGGCCCTGCTCTGTGCGTGACAGGGGGGAGCTCCCCAACCCCCTGATCGACCCTGCTCTGTGTGTGACAGGGTACGGAGCCCCAACCCCCCTGATGGGCCCTGCTCTGTGACAGGGGGGAGCTCCCCAACCCCCTGATTGGCCCTACAGTGTGCATGAAAGGGGGTGGCGCTGCAACCTGCCCATCGACCCTGCCTTGAGTGTGACAGGGGGCGGTGCCCCAACCCCCCAATCGGCCCTACCCTGAGCGTGACTGAGGGTGGCATCGAAACCTCCTGATCCACCCTGCTCTGTGCATGACAGGGGCGGCGCCCCAACTTCCCAATCAGCCCTGCTCTGAGCCCGACCAGGGGCTGCACCTAGGGATTGGGCCTGCCCTCTGCCATCCGGGAGCGGGCCTAAGCCAGCAGGTTGTTATCTCCCAAGGGGTCCCAGACTGCGAGAGGGCACAGGCCGGGCTGAGGGACCCCTCCTTCCCCCTGAGTGCACAAATTTTTGTGCACCAGGCCTCTAGTATATACAAAAGCCTAAGTGACCGTATGATCGGCCGACTGATCAACCAGTTGCTATGATGCGCACTGACCACCAGGGGGAAGACGCTCAATGCAGAAGCTGCCCCTGGTGGTCAGTGCGCTCCCAAAGCCAACCTCCCGTGGCTGGCCAACCTCCTGCAGTCCCTCTCCCCACAGTCCCGCCCCCGCCCACCCCTACCCCAGGCCAGCTGGCCCCTATCGGCCCCATCGCCGGCCAGGCCAAGGGACCCCACCCATGCATGAATTCATGCACTGGGCCTCTAGTAATAACAATAATGGGCAGCAGCTTAAATGCCCCACAGGCAGGCTGGGTGATAGGAACGAGGATGAAGCCACAGGACACAATACTTCCACAGCAAAAGTGTGGGTATAGAAGCGCTTTTGTGGATGTGGAAATATGTTCTCAAGATGCTGTTCAATGGCAACAGGAAATGTCAAAATAGTGAATGTTACACGACTCTTGATTTTGTAAAACAGGACATATACATGAACACATACAAAGAAAATGTCTGCACCATCATTTGGGCGGTACTCCAAAATATTTACAGGATCCTTTCCAAGGGGTAGGGTTAAGAGGGATCTATCTTCCTTTCTTTCTTCCTTCCTTCCTCTCTGTTAATATGTGCATTCTAATTTTTCTGTGAAATGATAACTTTTTTTAAATTAACTTTTTTGAGGTATAATTTTTGAACCATAAAACACTCACATTTGAAGTGTACATGATAAGTGTGTTGACAAATTTCCACCACCCATGTAAAAACCACCAAAAACAAGATATAGAACAACATCCCATCGCCCACAAAAACTTATCCTGAGCCCCTCTTAGGATATCCCTGCCCCCATCCCCGTCCCAGCCCCAAACAACCTATGATCTGCTTCCTATTACTGAATTAGATTTGTCTATGCTAGAGTTTCATGTAAGTAAATCATATAGTACGTTCTTTTCTGTGTCTGCCTTCTTTCACTCAGTGTAATGTTTTTGAGATTCGCCCATGTTTTATGTATCAGTAGTTTTTTTCTTTTTTATGGCTGAATAGTATTCCACTGTATAGATTTGCCATGATCTGTTTATTCATTCACCTCTTGTGGGTATGGGGACTGTTTCCAGTTTGGGGTTACAATGACAAAGTTGTTGTTCATGTTCAAATCTTTCTGTGGACAAATGTTTTTCTTTCCCTTGGGGAAATGAGTAGGAGTGGAATTGCTGGGTTATACGGTAAAAGTTTAGTTCTATCAGAACTATGAAACTGTTTTACAAAGTGATCATATAATTGTACATTCCCACCAGCAACGGAAACTCCAGTTGTTCCATCCTTGCTAACAGTTGTCAGGCTTTTTAATTTAGCCATTGTAATGGGTGTGTATCTCCTGATTTTAATTTGCATTTCCCTGATAACTAATGACGTTGAACATCTTTAAAGATTCATATATCTTTTTGTGTGAAGTGTCTTATATGTTCCCCATATTTTCATGAAGTTGCTGGCTTATTATTGAATGTAACAGATTTTTTGTTTTTCTTTTTTAAATATACTGGACACGAGTCCTTCATCAGATATATATGCATCATAACTATTTTCTCCCAGTCAGTAACTGGAATGGGCTTTTCCATTTTCTTAATGGAGTCTTTTGAAGAACATAAGTTTAAAATTTTGATTAAGCTCAATTACTAATGTTTTCTTCTATGGTTTATGCTGTTTTGTGTTTTATCTAAGAAATCTTTAACTATCCTAATGTTATAAAGATTTTCTCCTATTTTTCTTCTTGCAGTTTTATAGTTTTGGCTTTTATATTTAGGTTTATGACCCATTTTAATTTTATAAATGGTGTGAGATAATGTTCGAGGTGCATTTGTTGCTGTCCCTCGTAACTTTACATTGCACTCAGTTCCCACCATTATTTCAAAGGTGGCCTCATGGAACACTCACCCCCTACACACAAGCAGGTGTTCCAATGCTGATTTGCTGAAACGCTCACGTGGATGTTCTGGTCAGTTACAGTGTCAGGGTTAATTCAGAGGCGGAGAGATCCCTTGATGCTCTAAGCCAGTGGTTCTCAACCTTCCTAATGCCGCGACCCTTTAATACAGTTCCTCATGTTGTGGTGACCCCCAATTTCATTGTTACAAATTGAACATAATTAAAGCATAGTGATTAATCACAAAAACAATATGTAATTATATATGTGTTTTCCGATGGTCTTAGGCGACCCCTGTGAAGGGGTCGTTTGACCCCCAAAGGGGTCGCGACCCACAGGTTGAGAACCGCTGCTCTAAGCCACTTGCACTGTCACTTCCCGGGGTCCTCCGCCACCCTGCAGGGAAAGGTGACTCTGCAGGGCTGTGGTCACGGAGGTCCCATCAGCACAGCTTGACCACAGGAGCCTTAGACCTCTGCCTGTCATCGGGTTCACTTAATCCCTGAAAAACATTACAATCTGTGGCATCCTCAGCAGGATTGAGGACATAAAGTGTGATTTATTGCTGCTGAAGCATGTCCTTTTGTATTTCCAAACCGCCTTGGGGAGCAATTCCTCACGATGTCAGCAGCTGGCTCAGGAGAGGAAGAAAGGGGGGAGCGTGAGGAAGAGGGAACTAGGACTGCGCATGTGCGCCCTTGCCCCAGGGACCCTCGCCGGGACCCCTACTGACCACCCAGGCCAGGAAGAAGGCCGGCCTCCAAGTCCTAGGGAGGCGGCTGAGGACCCTGGTGTGACCCGGGCTCCTGGGCCCACGGGAGGAGCCCTGGTCCTCTACGCTTCCTGCCCTCCCCGGCCCAGCTGCCCTGGTTTTATTAGAACCAGTTGCAGATGAGTTTCTGGAAACAACAGGAGCTGATCTCATCTGCCTCTCCCTGAGCGGAGGAAACACACTCAGCAAGAGCTGGGGTCGGTGAGCCTTTCCCGTGGGTCCCTCCTGAGTCCTCGCCCAGGAGGGCAGGCTGGCACCACTGGCACTGCACAGGAGGGCACCTCCTTGACCATCCCCCTGCGCTACAACTTCAGGGTTCATGTTCCCCTGACACTGCTGCCTGCATCCCAGGCCAAAGCCCTAGTTCTAATTAGTGCAGTCAGTAGAATTCTCAATTTCCAGTTGACCAATATTTTCTAAGCTCCCTGGTGCCCCAGGCCTCAGGTTAACCTCTGGAGACACTAACAAGAACACAGTCCCTGCCCTTGGGAAGCTGCTGGCCAGGCAGGCGATGGACCCATCCCCACCGAACTGCTGCCCGAGCAGCAGGAACTCTCAGTCACATCACCTGAGGCCTGGCCTCGGGCCTGAGGAGGGAGGGGCACTAATGCCTGGGGGATCTGACGGGGCCTCACCAAGGAGACATCGAACTTTAGGGGCTTAGGACAGGGTTCCTCGCCTTCAGCATGGTTGCCTCTTGGGGCCAGACACTTCTTGTTGTGGGGGGCTGTCCTGCGCATTGTAAGACATTGAGCAGCATCCCTGGTTTTGAGCAGTAACACACACCACCAAGTTTCACAAACAGAAATGTCTCCTACGAGCAAAATTACCCCTAGTTGAGAGCCACTGGCATAGAAAAAGGAGCAGGACTTGTTCTAGGTGGAGAATAAAGAAAGGGCATTCCAGGTAGAAGAAACAACCTAAATACAGGTACATTCAAGGTAAGGCTGAAAGGTAGGCTGCATGGTGGGGGCAACGGCAACATATGAAACTGGAAAGGGGAGCGTAAGCTACCCCGGGAGAGCCTGGGCTACCTCATGAAGAAATTGGCCTCTATCTCACAGGCATGGGGAGCCTTGGAAGGTTATTAAGCAAGGAGTGGCATGGTCAGGGTTACTATTTTAAACAGCCACCCTGTCAGCGATGTGGAGGCAGGAAGAGCTGTTGGGAGGCTACTGCACCAGTCCAAGCAAGAGAAGATATGCACATCACAAAGAGGAATGTCATCATACAGGGATGTCACCAAATCGATATGTCACTAGGCAAGTTTTGTGAAGTGCTGCAGGAATTTGGAGGAAGAACGAGCTGGAACAATGGCTGAGGGAAGTCCCAGCCAATTGAAGCTTTGTGTTAAGCCTCGAAGGGGGTGGCCAGGAGGGAGAGGGCATTCCTTGCCATTGGAGAGGCGCAAAATCAATGAAACAGGACTGCAGGTCCACCTGGCTGAAGTGGAGGGCATCACCTTCAAAATGCCAAGCTAACAAACCTGGTCTCGGTCCTAGAGCCATGTGCTCAGAAGAACATACACAGCGTGTTGGAAAGTGGTGTGCAAGATGAATCATGCACCCACATGCACGTCCAACCACCGGGCTGCCAATGGGGAGGGGAACCCAGGATACAGCCGTCTAACCCCAGAGGACTTTCCAGAGAATGGGTCAAAGTCTGCCCTGCCCAAGAGTCTCCCCATCGGCCGGAACAAGCCCAACAATTTTCTCAGAGCAGGTATAAATCCAAAAAGGAGAAACCTAACTTCACATGGCCAAAATGGAACTGTGAGTGAATCCAGGAGATGCAGAAGCAGAATCTGAGAGTATCCTTTTGCAGCCCCCTACCCCGGCCCCCACTATATGTGTCCTGTATCTTGTCTCACTGGGCCCCGTGAGGTCTGGGAGGTCCCATGGCCACACCCGAGAATGTGGCCAGGACTTCTCCACTGCGGCACAGCCCACATGCCTGGCTCTGTGCCTGGAATTGATGCTCAAAAAATATGCATGAGGCCAAGCTGCTGCTTGGCCCATTAGACAGGTTCTGGAACCATCCCATAAACACACCTTAAAAACACCAGCTTCTTCTGCGAAGCTATGTGAAGAGTCAGCACCTTTTTATCCAAAGATAGAACTCTGAGCCTCTTTATCTGACCCTCAGAGGCTCGGCAAAGCCTGAGGGTTTTGAGAAATGTGCCCACACAGAAGGTGGGAGAGAAGCACAAGCCATCAACACAGATTAAAAGCTCTCTCCATGTCGCAGGGCCACTTCTCACCGTGGACACCTGGTGCCCTGGCTCCAGGGACTGACCTTCTCACAACTATTTGTTGATTGAATTTTTGCTGCTGTTTTCTGCCCCAGTCTACTGCTCTGATGGATAATGCGTAATAATGAGAGGAATGGGGTAGGAAACACTTGTGGGGCTGTTCCTATAGCCAGGCCCTGAGCTAAGCTCCCGGGTCTCCACTCAGCGTCACAGTCATGCTTTGAGGTCACCTCTGTCGTCTCCTCATTTCGCAGACAGGGGATGGAGGGTGTGAGATTCAGGCACGTGCTGTGCTCTGCTGCCACCCAGGAGCTCATGGAGGGAGGAGGCTCCCCACCTCCACCTGGCACACAGAGGGGGCTTCACTCTCCCCAACGAGCTCCAGCCCCTTCGGGTGCTGCCTCCTCACTTGGACCTATTAGAGCATTTGATGCTCTCATCCCCATTTTACAGATGAGGACACCAAGGCACAGAGAGGTTAGATGTCTTATCCAAAGTCACACAGCTGATAAGGAGTGACGTCCTTAACTAGGAAACCACACAGTCGCTCAGGTCACTTGTACTCAGTAAATGCTTGCTGAGCGACTCAGAAGTGAAGTACATGAGTAGATTGGTTGTGATGAGCATCACCATCGCCACCGCCATCACCACCTCCATCATTAGTAGCTGGGCAAGGGGGATGTCTTTCTCAAGGCTGACTAAGAATAAGACAGGACTGCAGCCAGCTCCTTGGATGCCCAGGCCATTGGTCACTACTCTGTTCTGAGCCTTGGTGTGTCCAACATGTTCCACCTGAGCATGGCCACCCTGCTGAGTCCACTGGGCAGCCCTCCCTGCCTCTCCCTCCTGGGGACCTAAGATCGCCACCCTTCACCCCCAGGGTCCCACACATCAGAGCTTGGGCCAGGTGTCTGCCTATAGCCCGAGGGCCAAGAGTGTGGGTTTGGGAGGTGGATGAGCCTTCAATGAACACCATGGCTGGGCAGTTTTCCTAATCTCGTCTTCCTCATCAGGGCAGGGGGGACAAGAACAGACCTATCCCATAGGGTCATCATTTCCTTTCCCAAAACCAGCGGTGCCCATGTTCAGTTTGAGGTCTGACAAGCTCACACACATGAGCTCTGATGGCCAGGCCTGGGCCGAACAAGCACTCTTCCACCAGAGCCAGCACAGGGCATCTCAGTGGGCTGTGGGGATGGGGTGGGGATGGAGGGGTGAAGGGGCAACAATGCTGCCCACCTGGCCAGGTTGTGCCCAATGGTCATTGTCGAGGCCCAGTGCTCACTGCCAGGGGCCATAGGTTTGGAAGATTCATGCACACTGTTGCCTGGATGGTACTGCTATCTTGGCTGTTGCACTGTCAGAATGTACCACAGTTGGTTTAGCTATTCACTATCAATGGACACTTACTTGGGTTATTGCCAGCCTGGGGCTATCATCAATGAAGCCAATGTGGGCATTTTTGTACAAGTCTTTTGGTGACCTACGAACTCATTTCTCTTGGGCATCTCCAGGAGGGGGATTACTAAGCCAGTTTCCCATGTCCTTGCATCATTTTAGACCCCGAGGACCATGTATGAGAGTTCTAGCTGCTCTGCCTCGTCTCTGACCCTGGATACTCTGGGGGGAGTGAGCTGTGTCTGATTTTGACTCACATTTATCTAGTGAGTAATAATGCTTGGCAATATTTTATATGCTTGCTGGGCAGTTTGTATCTTTTGTGGAAGGTCGATGCTAAACCTTTGCCCAGTCTTTAACCCAGTTGTCTGTCTTTTCCTTCTTATTGATCTGCGGGAGTTCTTTATCCATTCTGGATCTGCTTCCTTTACCAGATACATGTAATCTGAGTGTTTTCTCCCTGTCTGCAGCTTGTCTTTTCAGTTCCCTAACGGTGTCCTTTGAGTAACAGAAGTTTTAAATTTTGATGAGGTTCACTTTTCCATTGGTCTCTTATTGTAGTGTCATTTGGGTCCCGTTTCAGAAACCTTTGCCTGCTCCAAGGTCCTTAGCTCACCATAAAATATGCATTTGCCTGTGCTCCATTTCTTCAACCTCAGCCCTACAAACTTCACTCTGTCCGGAGGTCTCTCCTGTCACTGTACCCAGCCCCTGGCACAGCCCTGGCTTCTCGTGGGGGCTCCCCAGCTATGTGGCTGACAGAGTCATTAGGTTTGCCGCTCAAAGCCTGGACTGCCCCTCACTGCCTCCTGCCCTGCTGCACAGATAAGATGCAACCCTTTGATGGGGCTCAGGTTCTGAAGGCGAGGCTGCAGAGAGGACGTCCAGCTGCCCCGTGATAACTGCCCCTGCCTGACAGCTTCCCCAGGGGGCTCGTCTTGCAGAAGACACAGGACTCTAGTCACCTCCAGCCTGGTCCAGACACCAGGGCATCCCTGGGAGCTCAGATCTCCCTCGGAGGGAAGATCAAAGACCCAGCCCCACTTAAGAGGCAGGAATTTGGATTGTGGAGATAATTGGGTCATGGGGTGAGTGAGCAGAGATAACTGTGGCGAGATTATTGGGTCACTTGAAACCCTGACTCCTTGAGCGTGTAGAAGACTCTGCCAGATCCTCACACCCTGGGATCCTGGCTGGACTGGAAGGCCCCAGTTTAGAGGATTCAAAGGGGAAAAATCTCACGCAGCTGTCCAAAGCCTAAGAGGGCATCACAAAGATCCAGGGATCCCTCGTGTTGGAGGTGGGAGTTCCTATGAGTCCAATAACTTTGGAAAACCGTCAGAGAGAATCTATTAAATCTAAGCATAAGTGCCGTTCCTGCGTGCCCCAATTCCACTCCCAGGTGTATACCCCGCAGAAATGCACCCATGTGTTCACCAAAAGGCATGTCCTATAATGTCCATAGCAGTACTAATACTAATAGCCCCAAACCGGAAACTACCCAAATACCCAGCAGAGGCTGGTAAGTAAATTAGGGTGTATTCATGCAATGGAATACACTAAAGCAATGAAAATGAATACACTATCACTACAGGAAACACAGGGGAATCTCACAAACACAATGCTGAGAGAAAGAAGCCAGACAGAGAAAACACTCCATGATTCTACTGTATGAGCTTCAAAAACAAAGAGCCTAACCTGTGCTGATAGAAGTCGGGAGAGGGGTTGCCCCTGTGGTGGGGGGAGCAAGACGGGGTATGAGGGGACTCCAGAGGTGGGTCAAGTTCTGTATTTTGGCCAGAGCTGGTTACTGCACTGTGTTCCGCTTATGAAATGCCACTGAGGCGTCCCTTATCTCTGTGCGTTTCCTCACATGCATGTTACACTGCAGCCAGGGTTTCTTTTTAAAAAAGAAAGGAGAATCCTTGGCATCAGAGAAACCTAAGCTTACACCTGGAATCTATCACTTGGCAGGTAACTCTGCCCCCTGCTCCTCACCTGCCCTGTAGAAGAGAGGGGAGCGCTCCCTCTCTCCTTGGCTTGTGACCAGGGTGCTGAAAAGAGAAACTGTACGCGCGTGTCCCACTGACCCACGGAAACTTCATCGGAAGCCCTAGGAAGCCAGCACCCGCCAAAAGGAATAAAAATAAAAGAAACGTTATATTATTTGACAAGGCGCCCCAGCTTTATTCAAGGACTAAGAAATAAGGATTAAAACAAGGCTCAACAGAACAAAGCTTGTAGTGCACGGAACAGACTTCCCTTTCAACCCAAAGACAGGCTATTTATTTGAACAAGAACTTGTACACGTCTCTTTTTATCCCTGTTGGAGCATATTTTATGTCACCACGAATTTCGTGGTTATTAAAAGCTGCAAAGAAAAAAATCCTTTTTAAAACTGCCTGTTTGTAGCCAGAGGCAGGCAGGTTTTCAAAGCAACGAGGATGGCACGGATCTAGAAGGGCCTCTGAAAGCTGACGGTCCAGAGCCGACGAAAACTGAGCACACCCTGACCTGGACTGAACTATGCCGCTTCTGGATCCCTCCCCAACCGAAAGGCACATGCTAGAAGAGTGGTTCTCAACCTTCCTAATGCCGCGACCCTTTAATACAGTTCCTCATGTTGTGGTGACCCCCAACCATAAAATTATTGTCGTGGCTACTTCATAACTGTAATTTTGCTACTGTTATGAATCATCATGTAAATAAATATCTGATATGCAGGATGTATTTTCATTGTTACAAATTGAACAGAATTAAAGCATAGTGATTCATCACAAAAACAATATGTAATTATATATGTGTTTTCCGATGGTCTTAAGCGACCCCTGTGAAAGGGTCGTTCGACCCCCCAAAGGGGTCGCGACCCACAGGTTGAGAACCGCTGTGCTAGAACGTTTGCAGCTGTGCTGCCCAAATATCCATCGATGGTAAAGTGAAGAAATGAATCAGGACATATTCTCACCATGGAATACTATATAGCAATGAACATGAAAAACACAGCCACACACCCACAAACATAATTATGATCAAAAGAAGCTGGACTCAGGCATGGACACACCATATGCCTCCCTGGCCATAAAGCCCCAAATCAAACAAGAGCGCCGCGTGGTGACGGGGGCCAGCACAGTGGTTCCTGAAGAGGGAGAGCTGTGGGAAGGGGACACAGTGGGGACTCTGGGGTGGGGTCATGTTCTGCCCCTTCGCCTGGGAGCTGGCCTCAGGGCGTGCACTCAGCGATAATCACCCAGTGCTGCATTCACCATGTGTTGCTTTTCTGTAAATGCTTTTCCAATACAAAATCAGGGTAAGCTTAAAGCACATTTAAAACTGTGGCCTGGACAAACCTTGTATGAAGAGTTGGGAAATCTACCCGAACCTGAACCTAAAGTACCCCTTGGAAAGTGAGGCTGATGGGCCCCGCTCACTCCAGACACCACGCACAGAACCCCAGCGACAGGGTCGACTTCTCACACCAGCGCAGTCCCAGCCCCGGGGCCACACGCCAGCTGGTGCACGGATGCTGGGCAGAGAAGGAATGCTTCTGAGCAGAGCTCCACGTGGAACCAGCTCTCTGGCCCTGAGACAGGAGGCCGGCTTGGCTGCAGGCCACGGAGGCCCAGAGTCCCGTGAGCGTCAAGGACAGAAGGAAGGCTGCAGCCATTCTGTGGTGCACAGGTTCTTTGGTGCTGCTGGGGAGAGATTCGTGGCTGTGATTTAAGCCTGTATCAGTTAGTATTAAATTGAAGGGAGATGGTTGGGTGGGCCTGGCTTACTCAGTAGGAAGTCTCTACAGAGGGATGCACATCTTCCCTGAAGGAGGGAGTCCAGTCACAGGGCCTTCAATCACTCTCCGTTTCTCTAGCTCAGGGGTCCTCAAACTACGGCCACATGCAAATACAAATATTGTATTTGTTTCCGTTTTGTTTTTTTACTTCAAAATAAGATATGTGCAGTGTGCATAGGAATTTGTTCAGTCCGGCCCTCCAACGGTCTGAGGGACAGTGAACTGGCCCCCTGTTTAAAAAGATTGAGGACCCCTGCTCTAGATCCTCCTTCCTTCACGCCTGCCGCCTGGGCACACAAGCTTCACCCCCTCCCACGGGCCCAGCCCCCTGGTCATCTCCCTTCCCGCCTTCCTGCCCTATGGACATTGGACAGGCTCAGCCCCCACAGCAGTGTAAGCTAGCACCTTGTGACGGGTCTGTCTCTCCATCCAGCCCTCTGGATACGTCTACCTATATTTCTGCATCTACATGTATGTCTGTATCTATATGTATGTTTCTGTCTATATGACCTCCCACTGCTTCTGCTTCGCTGCTTGAGCCCCAATACAGATGCCTCTGTTCCCCATCTGAGGGGTGCCAGCTAGAGTGTGGCAGTGACGTACCCCCCACACCCCCCACCACACACACACACACACACACACACACACACACACACACGTGTTAGGTAATCATTCTAGGCAGGTCATTTCACCTGTGTCTCAGCAGCCTCATCTGTCCAGTGAGGGTAATGCAAAGTGCCTTCCTCACAGCGTCACTGTGAGGATTGAGTAGGTTAGTGCATTTAAAGAAAAATGGCTGCACAGAATAAGTATCTTATACATATTAGCTATTATTTCCTACAAAATGGAATAAAAGGACAGTGCATTTCTCCCGCCAGGTCAGCGTGGGGCTGGGCGAGATGGTGTGCCCTACAGGCAGGTCATTCTGGCACCCATCACTGCTTGGACTGCATCTGCATGCCACCTCTATCTTCCGCTTAATGTATTTCTTTCAATCAGCCTTTTGAGACTTAAAATTGTATTTAGAAGAGAAACTGCATATCAGCAGGATAAAAGGGAAACCAGCCTCACTTTCCATAGGTGAAGGGAGCCATGAAAATCAACACACCTTGTCCACCATCTCAAAACCCACAAGCTCCGAGAAGAACGCGATTGGGGGGGGGGGGGGGGGGGGGGGGACGCGGTTCGTTTGTTTGCAGTTCTTTTGTTTTCTAAATCTGGTGCGTCCTCCTTTGATGGCAAAGCCTGACCTGATCAGACTCGAGGCCTCTCTGGCTGCGTATCCCACTCAGCAGGAGCATCACGTTTCACCCAAGAAACAGAAATAGAAAAGATCAGCCTCCATTAGTGATATGCAATAAATCACCGTGTAAGCACCGCGCTGCCTTCCTAAAATCCAAAAGAAACACGGATTTCAAAATACTTCTGACTCGAAAGCTTGGCTAAGAGAAGGTGCTGAAAAACATGTGCTGTGTAAGTGCAGTTATGAGGGAACAGATAAACTCGCATACACCCCGCACCCGAAGGAAGTGGGAAACGGCCTTACGCTCCTAGGAAGTTCGGATCCCGGGTCCACTGGCCTGACGTCCACGCGGGCCTCTCCCGCGGCGGCAGCTGACGCGGGTCGCCGTCCTAGCGCTCAGCGGGCTGGGGCCGCGCACTCCACGGCCACGCCACCACGGCGGCCTGTTCCGTAGTAAGTTGGACGTCTCACGTGATAAGTTGGATGTCTTACGTGGTAAGTTGGACGTCTCACGTGATAAGTTGGACGTCTCACGTGGTAAGTTGGACGTCTCACGTGGTAAGTTGGACGTCTCACGTGGTAAGTTGGACGTCTGACGTCATGGCTGGCTGCCCCAGATGGAGCGTCCCGATAGAGCCAGCGGAGGGCGCTGCTCCGCTGACGAAGCCTCAGACGTCCTGCTGCCTCATTTCTGCAAACTCTCTGGGACACATGGTCACAGATGGCAGAGCTGGAGGCAGAGGTCCCACCTGACAAGGACAGGAGAATCAAAGAAGGCGGTAGTCCTGTTCTAAATGCACCGTATTTTATAAGCTTTGGTGTTGGTGGAATTTGTACAAGCATGCACTTTTTTCCTAATTAATAAAGAAGACGTTTGCATATCTGTTTTCTTTGCGGCGTGGGCTATGGAATCCAAAGATCCCAACTCCATCATCTGCTGAGGACGTGAGGCCGAGTGAGTCCCCGAGGCCCGCAGAGTGACCTTCCCAGTCTGACATGTGCCCCCCGATTGAGCTGACCCCTTTCATACAACGTTGACAATTCTCTCATGTCTCAGTCAGTTAGTTATGCCCCCATTGGAGGCCGGAATGCTGGCTGGAGGGAGAAACCCCCACGGAGCCCCTCCTAACATGCTATTCGGGAATGGTGAGTGACCCTTTGGGAATTTCCCTCCGGCCCTGCCCAGTCCCTTCCTTCCCTACCCCATTCCCAGCTCCCTCCAGACTCCTGTGCGCTGGGAAGTCCAGACGCCTCCAGCATCCTCCATCCTTCCTTCTTGTGCCAAACAGGGGCCCAGAGGGGAAGAAGCGCCTGGAGGCTGAGGGGAGATGGTCATCCTGGCGTTTGGAGGCCAGCGGTCCCACTGAGACTGTCAGGACAATGCTCGGCAGCACGGCTTAGGAGTTCTAGGTGGTTTCCGTGGCTTGGAACTTATAACCTTCTTTTCTTTTTCCCATGTAGAGCAAACGCTTTGGCTCCCGGCCAGCCTCTGACCAGCAGCTTCTAATTACCCAGGAGGGGAGAGAAAAGCAGGCTGGAGGCAAGCAG
Source organism: Myotis myotis (assembly GCF_014108235.1). NCBI lineage: Eukaryota > Metazoa > Chordata > Mammalia > Chiroptera > Vespertilionidae > Myotis > Myotis myotis. The sequence continues at coordinate 16,512,195 of NW_023416323.1, forward strand.
GGGGGCTGAATCATGGGGAGCAGGGACAGGAAGCCCAGAAGCTTTCCTCCTCCCCAGGCCACGACGATGCTGTGCAGGGGAGGTGGCGCCAGTTTGGGGAGGCCTGGACATGTGCACTGCGGCTACACCCCCTGGGCTCTCCGTGGCCTGGAAGCACAGCCCTTTAGGGCAAAGGAGGACCAGTCCCTCCTCCAGGACTGTATTAGTCAATACACTAGCTGCTGTAACAAATGGGCCCTGAAATTTAAGTGGCATCACAGAAAATTTATTTTTCTCACTGGACATAATCCAGGGGCTGGTCATACACTCACTTAGGAGCCAAGCTCCCTTCATCTGTGTGTCTGTGTTCCCAGGGGTATACAATGTCCTCTCTCAGATCCGTCCTGTCCCACCAACAAATGGGAGGGGGAGACGTGTGGAGAAGGCACACAGTACTTAACCACGGGCTTAGTCAATGCTGCCGAATATATATTTTGTGAGCCACATGTGTAATTTTACATTTTTGTAGTTATATTTTTAAAAGCAAAAAGAAAGAGGGGGTAGATATTAATTTTAATAATTTATTTTTAACCCAATATACCTAAAATATCAGCATGTGGTCAACATAAAAAATATGACATTTTACATTATTTCACACAAAGCCTTCAAAATCCGCGGTGTATGTTATGCTCACACCTCTTCGTGTGGAGGCTAAGTTTCACTGGAGGTGCCTGACCCAGAATTTAGAGTTCATAAAATGTATAGTGGAAAAGGTCGATTCACCTGCCACGTTGGTACAAACCGGTTTAAGCGTTTTCTCCACAGCTGAGTCGCGTTTTCAAGTTAAAATTCGTTAAAGTTACGTAACATCGAAAGTGCAGTCCCCGGGTCACACGGGCCACATTCAAGTGCTCTGCGGCCGGACTTGGCTCGTGGAGACCGTGGAGAACAGAGCCGCTCCGGAACTCAGGCCAAATCTACAATGACCCCTGGGATCCCTCATTACAGGGAAAAATCTGTGAGAATTACTTCTTCCCCAGGCTCATTTGAGAAAGAAACAATCGTACTGGGAAAATAACAGAGGCGGGGAGACTGCTCATTATTCTTCCTTCCCTGCAGCCGTGCCCCTGGTTTCCCAGGGCTCTTGTCTGACAAATGGCAGCGTGGTGTCCCCTGGCTCCCCCAGGGGAAGGCAGCCTGAACCTTCAACAAGACCATCAGTGCCTGGGGACAACCTGGATACGTCCTGGACGATTCTCTGTCGATTGGATGGGAAGACTGTAGGTGGGGTGGGCGCATGGCTTTTGAGCAGAGCCAACGCCCTGAGACCCTGCAGGCTGCCGGGGCACATGGCCGCCGAGAGTCTGGATGCAATTACGGTCACTCAAAGGATGGGACGCCAGGTCACCCACTGCGTCAGTTATGTGGGGCTGCTGCACACGTATCACAAAGTAGGGGGCTCTACACAACAGAAATGTATTCTCTCACAGCTCTGGGGGCAGCAGCCTGGGTTCAGGGTGCTGGCAGGGTTGGTTCTTTTTCAAAGGCTCTGAGGGAGGATTCTTCTGCCGGTGGCTGGGGGCGTTGGCCATCCTTGGTGACCCTTGGCTCATAGACGCACCTCTCCAAGCTCTGCCTCCCTCTTCAGATGGCCTCCTCCCTGTGTGTGTCTGTGTCCCAACATCCCTCTTCTTTCTAAGGACACCAGTCAGATTGGACTTAGTACCCACTCTGGTCCAATCTGAGCTCATCTTATAACATCACATCTTCAAAGACCCCACTTCCCATAAAGGTCACGTTCACAGGCACGGGGCTTAGGACTCGAACATGTGTTTGGGGGGAGGGCCCCATCCATCCTGGAAGGTTAGTGACCCTGGGATCCCCATTTTACAGGCAGAGACCTGGGGCAGTGGGAACCCAGCTTGTCCATGACAGTCTTCATTTCCAAGCTGGTCCTTCCCCAGAGCCCACTCTCTCCGTCACTCCCTCCTGGCACTTCCTGGGACTCTCGGATCTTCCAGCTCAGATACTAGGATACTTGTTTTGAAGGACAATCCATAAAACCCAAGGCAGTCTGCTCAGGTTCAAGCCTCCCCCGTTTAATGACCCAGGATGCCAATTCTGATGAATTACAAGCACTTTCCTACGGGATTGACCAGGAATCTGAAAAAGGCCATTTGATATTTCTCTACTCCCTCCAGCCTCAGCAGGCCTGGAACACAATATGGAAAACTCCAGATGCAGCATGTGAAAATGAGATTTTCTTCTAATTAGCTAGAGAGGAAGGCCCAGATGGCTGTCCTGTTCCTGCAGCGGGCACGCCCCCTTGCCCCAGTCTCAGCTCATAGCGTCTACCTGACCCTCACACACACAACTCAGCCCTCTTCCAAGTGACAAAGAGAAGGCAAAGTCAGAGTTACCCTCAGGAAAGCAAAACCCACTCTGCAAGTCATCCACCGGGACAGGCCGCTGAAGCCACACGGTTACTGCACCCGTGAGGGAAGACAGCCAGGAGGGCCTGCACATGTCCACAGCATCCCTCCTCACACCTGGCCAGATGGGCGCTGGGAACAGCATCCATGACAGCAGAGCTATCAGGAGTGATTCTGCTGCCAGGTCCTGCCCTCCCGGCCAGGGCCATGTAAGGCTGCCCCAGAGAGGTTGGTGGCCCCCAACCGTTCCTCAGCAACCTGAAGGCTCTCCCCAAGTGACAGTGGGAGGAAGGCCCCTCTGAATGCACCCACAGCCTGGACTCAGGGAGGTCGAGGCTTTGATCACAGCCCTGCATGCCGGCTGGAGCCCGGCCATTTTCCTGCATCTCATTAGGGCCGCGCGGTGCCGCCAGAACATCAGACAAGCCTGGCATTCTCCGTTTGACCTAATAAAGCCTCGCTAAATTGCACTGCTCTCATTCCTGGAGAAAGGAGGCCTGCTCCAATTACTCTCCTAAGAAAAGCCTCTTAGAAAATGCCGGAGTGGGGGCAAAGGAAGGCGCTCTCTGCCTGCCTGGGAGCGGGGCTCGGAAACCCTGGGTGCTTTCTCCAAGCAGCCTGTGTGGGAGGTGGGTGCTCTGGGAGAAGGGAGGGGCCCCTAAAAGGCACGGTTTCCCCCCACGGGTTAGGGGGTTCCTATCTCCCAAATTGGCAGGTGACATTGAGCGTTAAGGAAAAATTGGCCTGGCCTGGTCAGGGTGGAGGTGGAAAGAACTTGGCTTTGGTAGGGGATACAGTGAAGAGAGAGAGAATGGTGCTGGATTTCCTGAATCAATGATGAATTATAGGCCTGCTTGGGTGGCGCCCCGGGAAGAGGCTCCCAGGATGAAGGGGTGCTTCTCGGGATGAGAGAAGGGGCTCCCCTGGGGAAAGGAGCCAGGATACACACTCGTGTATACCCCGCGCATGCGCACACACACACACGCACACATATGCACACATGCACACACACGCACACTCTCTCAGAACTTGGCCTGAGGTTATCCAGTCTGGATTGGAAAACATGGTGGGATTGATCTGGTTGCTTCTCAAAATATTCACTTCCTCTCCTCCCACCACCTCCTCCTGGCCTTCGGGAGGTGATGGGAGCTCTCCTGGGAAGGTGAAGGAAGGGAAGGAGGCCTGAGTGCTGGGAGAAGCGGAGCTGGGCTCCCGTTCCAGGGGAGGCCTCAGCTGCCCGTGGAGAGAGCCTGGGTGAGGTGGCCCTTCAGACCCGTCCCGGAGCTCAGGGGTGTGAGCGGCCCCACGCTGTGATAAAGTGTTAAAAATTATTCAACGCCACTGTACACAAAGTTCTAAGAATTAGCTTAGAGTTGCAATTATACAAAATTTTATTAAAAGGCCTATTTTTAAAAGGAGCTTATTTTCATAATTTTTTTAAAGCTGAAAGCCCAATTTACTATGAAAACAAATCCACTTTTTCAGCTCAAAGCTTACCTGCTGCTACTACACCCACGGTCGGCATTGCTAATCAATCACAGAGCACACCAGATCTAATCACACTCCTTTCAACATGACGCTCTCTCTGGCTGAAGCACTCTCCCTCCCTTCCCCCTGGCTGGGTCTCAGTTTAAATTTTTCTCCAAAACTACTTTCCAGGCCATTGCCAAGCTGGGTCACCTGTCCCTTCTTTGGGCCTGCCCTCTCATAGCATGCCTCTCACCACACTGCCTGTGTCTGCTTTCCTGTCCGTCTCCCCCACCAGGTGAGCTTCATGAGAGCTCAGGTTAATGCCCTATTCACCAGGACCCTCCAGGGCCTGGCACAAAGTCTGGCACATAGTAGGAACTCGTGGTGGGTATTGCAGGGGTATCCCCAAGATCCCTTCTCTCCTGCCTCTTTGTGATTTAGACACAGGTGTGGAAGGGGCTGATCCCACCCCCAGTGTCAGGTGTGAATCCTTATCGCAGAGATCAGCCCAGGTAAGTCAGAGCTAAACGAATCAGAGCATGTTATTCCTTGGGCTGGAAAGATTGAACCAGGAATGAGCACATGATTCATCTGCAGCCATTGAGATGTGATGGGGAGCCTGATGGAGGCTTCTGGGAAAGCAGCGGCTTCTCCTAGGAACCAGCTCTTTCACCTATGAGTGGGGTGGTGTGTGAGGCGATGCCTGGAACTCCTGCAGCCCTTTTGCAACCTAGAGGTAAACCTGAGCATGAGCTAACACTTCAGAAAGAAAGAAATCAGGCCCTTGGTGACACCATAGGGATCCTAAACCAAACCAATGCTGTAGCCCACCCGTCTCTGGAACATTCCTTACTTATCATTGATTTATTGTGTCAGCCGATACAACTGGGCTCAGACCCTGGTTCCCACCTTTCTGACTCGGCCACATAAAGCTACTTTTCCTCCTGATCCTGAAAACAGCCTGGGTTCAAGCCCCAGCTCCAGCACCACTTCCTCACCATGGGCCTTCGGCAAGTCACATTGCCAACTTGAGTCTCGGTTTCTTCAGGCATAAAATGTGGTTAATAAAAATCCTCCGGGTCAGGTGTTAGGCGTTACTTCCCCTTTCACACTGTCCCCCTGCGCGCTCACTCCACCCGCCACAGCTGGTGGTCACGGGAGAACGGACATCCCCAAACCCTTGGGCGAAGGAGGGATGGTACCAAGGATCGGGGCTCTGGGTGCTGGCTCTTTCTGGAACCAATAGGTATGTTTTTTTCATAAATGTTGCCATAGCACATACTTAATGCCGGTCTCTATTCTACATGCTTTGCAAATATGAACTTGCATATCATCAACAGCTCTATGAAATGGATACCGTGGCTATACCCATGAAAAAACCAAGGCCCAGAGAGGTTAAGTGACTTGCCTGATGTCACAGAGGCAGTGGGTGGGGGAGTCTGGCTTTGAACTCAGGAGGCCTGTGGCTCCCGTTGGAACATGCAGCCACCTGGTCACGTCATAATAACGTGTGTATTTGCTGTGTCTAGACACTTTACATAAAATGGCTCGTTTGAGCTTCACAGCAACTCCAGGAAATAGACATCATTACTACTGCATTTGACAGATGGCAACTCCATCTCTGAGAAACAGAAAAATATCCCCCATTCATGGGTGGGTGAATGAATGAGCAACTGAATGAATGACGGTGGGCCGACCTGCGGAGTGATCTTGGCTTGATCCCTGTGTTCCTGGCCAAGAGTCGACTCAGGAAGTCCCAGTTGCCCCCAGAGTGTGCTCTTGGGACCAGGGCCTCATCCTGTCCGGAATCCCTGAGAGCGGCCCTGGGCACTGAGTTCCCAGTAGCTTCAAAGGGAGCCCGGAGCCGGCTGAGCTCCCAGGGGGCGAGGACAGCGGGGAAGCTGGCCTGGCCCCTGCTGCTGCGGACTCGGCCCCGCTGTCAGACGTCAGAAGCGTCAGGCGGCTTTGGTCTCAGGCCTCGGCTGATGGGACAGGGCAGCGCGGAGCCAGGCGCTTCTGGGAACCGTGCTGGCATTTCCTTGTTTTGTCAACGCTGAAGAAGCGCCCCAGAAACCACATGCAGAACAAAGTCTCCGGGGTGCTGCCTGGAAGGCGAGAGGATTAGAGAGAGGGAGAGGAGACGGTGCCGCGGGGCGAGCCTCCTCCGGGGCCTGGGAACTTCTTCTGGCCTCCCCTGAGATGTCAGCCGCCCCAGGGTGTCTCGGGACCTCACACTATAACTCAACCACCAGGCCACAGGTTCCATGTGCTGAGAGTGGGCTTGTCGGCCAGGTGTGCCAGCCAGGTGTGCTCCAGGTGTGCTCCAGGTGTGCCGAGCACCCACGGGCCTGCTATCAACCATCCTCCGTCCTCCCCATCCCCCGGGGTAAGGACCTTTGTTGTCCCCAGTTTACAAATGAGATCATCGAGGCTTGGGGCAGTGGAGTACCTGGGGCGATGAGGCTGGATCTGGACAAGCCCATTTCATCCCACGGTCGGTCGGGGTCTGGGGTTTCGCCAGCTTCTCTGTTTTGTTTTCTTAGATAACTTGGCTGGCAAATGAGAAGGTAGAAGAGGTATTGGTGAGGAGTCCCTGCGTCCCTGACAGATGAGGAAACGGAGGCCCAGAGTGGGGAGAGACGTTTTCGAGGCTTCACCCTCCACACCCTGTGACACACATCACACAGGCTGGAATCCAGGTCCTTGGCAACACGTGGAGGTGGGGCTCACCCAGATCCATCGGCCCCCTGCTTGGGGTGAGGCTGTAGGCCTGGGCCGCGTGGCCCTTAGTCCTGCTGCCTCCGTGGGGCCCCGGAAGGACACTCCCAGGATGAAGGGATGGTTCTCAGGATGAGAGAAGGGGCTTCCCGGGGAAAGGAGCCAGGATACACAGTCATGTATGCACAGCTTCGAGATGGACACACACGCGCACACACGCACATTCTCTGTGCACCCACAACCCAGGTTCCCATTCGCTCTCCCAGACAAGGCAGAATGGGGGTCTTGGGAGGGTCGGGGGACATGCTCAGGTGAGTTGCTTAACTCCCTGACGGGATCCCCCCTCAACCAGGCGTGCCCCCTTTCTGGTGCTCTGGAGGCGGCTGTCAGTCTCGGGCTCCCTGTTTCCTCCTCCGCACGGTCTCTCCTGACTTAGGTCTCTCACACTGCCTGCCGGTTTCTTTGCATCCCTGCATGTGTAGCTCTCTCCACCTGCCCCTGATCACCTGAGCGCTCCTGCCTTCTTTCTCCCCGCCCTTCTCACTCTCCCCCACTCGCTTTGCTCTCTCCCTCTCTCCTCCCTTCCTCTCTCTCTTCCTCTCCCCACCACCTTAGGGGCCTCCCCTGTGGACATTGCAGGGCAATCCTCTAACCAACCTGCCCTGGGACCTGGCCCCTCCCGGCCCTTGGAGGCCTACTCAGCACTGAGTTCCTGGCACCAGGAGGCAGCCAGGAGGCAGGAGTGGGCCCTGGCTGGGAGGCTTTTGCGGGAATTTGTGCGGAGGGAGGAAGCAGAAGGCAGCTGAGTCCACCTCCCCCTGTCCTCCATTTGGGGTGGGGGGGCTCCTGTCTGGAGGGTTTGCATCTTATCAGGGGCCACTCCCCCACCAGCCTGGGGGGCGGCGGCTCGGAGCAGCATTCTTGAGCTACCCTGGAATGTGCGCAGGGACCAGCTCTGCTCTCCCGCGATAAGCTGTGCCTGGGATGGGTCTGGGTTTTCAAACCGTAAACGGCCCCAAACCTGTGCTTCCAGAGTGTGGCCTTTGTCCACTTCCACTGTCCTGACCCCCTGCAGGGGAGGGCTGTCGCTACAAGGAAACCCAGGCCGCCTCTTGGCTGGAAATTTGACCAATCCTGTCTGCTCAGAAGTGGGGTCCGCAGAGTCCTCAGCCCAGGCTCCTGTCTCCTCTAAGAAAAGGCAGCCGGGGAGATGGCTGGCGGCTGCGGAGCCCAAATGGGGAGTCAGACAGGTAGCAACAGAGAAAGAGAGGCAATGAGGGACCATCAGGGAGCCCGCCCGAGAGAAGCCAGGGCAGCCTGGAGGCACCAGGGGAAACGGGACACGGGCTCCTGCTGGTGGTCCAGCAAGATGCTGACCGAGGCCACGCCCCCTGCACCTGGCAGCCTTGGGAACACATGGGAGCTACAAGCTGGTTATGTGAATATTTCAAACCCTGGCCAGTTTGGCTCAGTGGATAGGGCGTCAGCCTGTGGACCGAAGGATCCCGGGTTGGAATCTGATCAAGAGCACGTACCTCGGTTGCAGGTTCATTCCCCAGCCCTGGTCAGGGTGCGTGTGGGAGGCAACCAATCAATGTGTCTCTCTCACATGGATGTTTCTCTCTGTGTGTCTCTCCCTCTCCCTTCCACTCTCTCTAAAAGTCAATGGGAAAATATCCTCGGGTGAGGATTAACAACAGCAACAACAACAACAACAACAACAACGAAAGAATATTTCAGAACAGCTCACAGAGCCACCTCTTCTCCGTCCTCTTCACCAGGAGCGTAGAGACCCTCCCGGCAGAGGGGCTGGAGACAGACCTGGCTGAGTTGAGGGTTACCCCAATTCAGACCGTGCAGCCCACTCTCCGGGTTTTGCCCTGTCACCACACCTGCCTGGGTTCAAATCCCCACTCTGCCACGTATTGGCTGTGTGACCAGGGGCAGGTGACTTAACCTCTCTGTGCCTTTGTTTACTTACCTAGAAAACACGGATAATAATCTACATCGTCGGGTTCTCATGGAACTCTGGTGCTCCTGCCAAGGACACAGAACTCAAGTCGAGTCACAAAGGTGCATCAGACAAACCCAAATCGAGGGGCATTCCACAAAATAACTGGCCGGCACTCTGCAGCGTCTCCAGGGTGGAGAGTCACCCCAAAATAAATACATACATACATACATACATATATGAATGCATACATACATAAATACATAAATAAGAGTGACTGTCTGGCCCTAGCTGATTTGACTCAGTGGATAGAGTCATCGGCCTGCGGACTGAAGGGTCCCAGGTTCGATTCTGGTCAAGGGCACATGCCCAGGTTTCAGGCTCGATCCCCAGAAGGGAGCATGCAGGAGGCAGCCGATCAATGATTCTCTCTCATCACTAATGTTTCTGTCTCTCTCTCCCTCTCCCTCCCTCTCTGAAATCAATAAAGATATTTTTAAAAGGAAAGAATTCACTACTTTAAAAAAAAAAAAAAAAGTCTTTCTTTAAAAAAAAAAAAATTAGAGTGACCGTCCGCACTGAGACATGGCAGCTCAATGCAACGTGGGGTCCGGCACGGGGCTCTTGCACGGTAACAGGATTCTTGGGACAACTGCTGAGACCAGATGACAGTGGTGTGTCGGTGCCGACTTTTCGTTCTGGTCGCTCTCGTAGTTCTGTAGGGGACTGTCCTGTGTGCAGGACACACTAAGGCATTGGGGGTGCTGGACCTCAGGTCAGCGACCGGCACTCAGAAAGCCCGGCTGCTCCAGGCTGGCAGCTCTTCTGTAGGTCTGAGAGTCTTTTTATTTTCTTAATGTATATAAAAAAATCAAAAGAATACATTTGTATCTGAAACAAACGACAAGAACAGTAAAACCCCAGGAGACATTAGTAAATTGCGGGGGGTGTTAGAGACCCGGGGGTACCACTCTGAGACTTTTGTCTTGATCAAAGGCCTGTGAGCCTTTCTCCCGCGTGGGAGTCGTGTTTTTAGGGCCCAGCCCTGCACATTTGGGAAACTTTGAGGCGCTAGGAAGACACTGAGCTGCAGTGTCAGACAGACCTGTCCAAACCCCAGCTCTGCCTTCTAGCTGGGCAGCCTTAGACAATACATTCACCCTCTCTGAGCCTCAGTCTCCTCCTCTGAAAGCAGCATGCGAATACCTACCTTCGAGTGGTTGTAATTAAGAAGGCACGCATTCAAAACGCAATCGAAGGTGGCTCGGTGGGAGGCTGTGTTTAGAAGCAATTTTCATGTGGGTCCTCCATGGCCAGGGGTCTTTGTTCCTGTCCTTTGTCCTCCTGGGCTTCATACAGGCCCCCTCCTGGCTGGGTCAGGTCCCCTCTGGAGCCACTGATCTCCCATTCAAGACCTGGGGGAAGTGGGGCCATAAACCGCCTCCCTTCCCCCCCTTCCCCCCCCCCACCCCCAGTCACTGGAGATCAAACCCTTATCAGAATCAAAGCCGCCCAGCTGATGGATGAGCCCACAGGATCCAGGGGCCCAGGCGGCCAGCCCCTCGCGGTTATATGGAGCCCAGAGCCCTCCAGCCACCTCACCAGGAGCCTGGGCACAATTTAATTTGGGCCAGAAGGTGACTGCGGCCTCCTCAGGAAAGATGCTTATCTCTCTCTGAAAGGAGGAAGGGGCCGAGGTGTCAGCAGGCAGGCGGGGTGAAGAGGCCACGCTGATAGGGAAGGCCACCTCGCCGGGGTCCCTCAGCTGCACTGCAGATGGCTGGAGCCCCAAATGGCTTTCAAAACCCAGCGAGCCCAGAGCCGAAAGTTTGGCAGCAATTAACAGATCGACCAACCCAGCGCATTTGTCTCAGGAGGCTTTGGTGAGAGACACCATGGGCAGCGCCACTCTGACACCCTCTGGACTCAGCCTCCCAGCAAAGAGACCCCATCTCCAGGGGATGGAAGATTCCAGAAGGACCTGGCCAGTCTGAGAGCTGACTAGAGCCCCAGCCTTGGGGGAACCCTGAAGGGAACCACAGAGTGGGCAGGGATGTAATTCTGAGCATGTCAGCGTCTGTCAGACAGAGCTTTGAGATAAAGGAACGCCGTTGCTCTTGCTGGAGGCACCAGAGCTCTCTGGGCAGTCCAGCTCACGCCAGCTGCCGGGTTCGGGACCTGGCTCCTGCTCCGTGACTCATCTGTAGCATCAGGGTGGGTAAAAGGGCACCCTTCAGTGTGTCGTCATGTGGGCACGTCCAGGGTTGTGCTATTACTATTGCTAGGAAATGGTTGTGTTACAGGGTCACATCAAAATTCAAGGGACGGTACATGAGTGGTGAGTGGAGCCTGCAAGGAAAGACACCAAAATGTCAATAGCGATGGAATTTGAGCCTGAACGAATGCTTTGTTGCTTTATGTATTTTCCAGAGCCTTTCCAATGAACCTCTATTCCCCTTTTAAATGAAGAACTGAACTCTGAGAAACTCTGTCACAGATGCCCCGTGCAGCCAGACCCAGGGCAAGGCGGCTGGTCCTGCTGGCTCTGCCCCCTGGAGAACCCCGAGGCCTATGGGGTCACACTGCCCCTCCCCCCGGCCCCTCCAGGATTGACGCTGTGAATGTCTGTGCTGTGTAGAGTCACTTGAGATGATTGTAACTTTGCCACCTTATGTTACCAGCAGCTTTCTCACACTGTGCCGATGGTGTCTGGTCCCCAGGACTCGCTGGCCCTGTGCTGAGACTGAGTTCCTGCGGGCAACGCCCCCAGCCCCACAGTCCTGTGTGCCAGTGCCCGCTTGGGATCAACCCGGTTCCACGTGCAAATGCACTTTTGGCTTCGGCTTTCCCTGGCTGAATGAATGAATGAATGAATGAATGAATGAATGAATGAATGAATATAGAAATGAAACCTTCTGGAGGAACACTGTGGGGTGGGATGGAATGGGGAGGAAGCTTGGGCATGCAGGAGAGATTGGTTTTCCTCACTCTTAGGACTGGAAAGCCAAGAATTACAGGCTGAGAGGCGAAGCAAAGGGACTGTGGAGGCAGGGAGGCCTGGGTTCAGATCCTGCCTCTGCCTGCCACTCAATGTGTGGCCCTGAGCAAGGTGCCTAATGCTGGGAGCCTCGAGCTTGTTGTGTGCAAAATTGGTTAACAGTTTCTCTCTTGTGGGTTGTGAGGGCCGGAAAGATGCTCTATGAACAGCACCAACACATAGTGAGTGATCACTGGACATAGTTACGGAGATAATGGAACATCCAAGCCCATCCAGTCCAGTGGCTCTCAACTCCAGCTGGGAACGACCTGGGGGAATATTTACAAACAGGAATGCCAGAAGCCAAGACATAGCTGACTCAAGGCTGGGCAGGAAACGTCAAGAGGAGCCCAGGACTGCCCAGAGCTAGTCCTTCGGGGAGGGCAGCTTGGGCACTGGGCGCAGGATGAGTTCCTCTGAGCTGAGGCCCCTGCAGGAGATGCGCACATGGAGTGCTCTGCGGACAGCGTTGCCCGGGCTTCTCCAACGGCCCTGCCCCACGCATGCTCTTCCATAGCCATTTTATGAAGCTCTGAGGGTGAAACCATGTACCCAGAGTCCACAGAGAACCAGGATTTGAATACAAAAGCATCTAACTCAGAAGCCAATTTTTCCACTAACCCATATAGACTCCGTTTGTATTTTCATGGGGCAGGGGAAGGTCTTTGCAGGAATCTCTGGGTGGAGCACATCACCCCTTAGAATTAATTTTCACAGTCCTATTCCAAATTGTCCTTGATGCATAGTGTGTGTGTGTGTGTGTGTGTGTGTGTGTGTGTGTGTGAGGAGCCTGGTCCCTTAGGCTGTGTGACAATGGGAAGTTATGTCCCCTCTCTGGAGTGTCTAGAAGCACCTCTGGACTCAGTCACCTGGGTGCCCTATTGCGTTTGTGAGAACAAAAGCTCAGCATGTGAGTGTGAATTGCAAGAGCTTTAACCTGGGGCAGAGGTGTCCCACTTCAGCAGGTCTGGGTCCCTCAGGCTGTGTTCAACAGTGACACCATGTGGCCACCACTGGTGCAGCAGCTGTAAGGAGGAGGGGGAGGGGTTAGGGGAGGGGGTTGGGGGAGGTGGGGTCAAGCATGTTAATTAAGTGTGTATTCTCCACCTGCAGCCTGCGGATGTCAGCTGACCTCTGCCTTGCACTGAGAACATTCCCAAAGCTCTTGGACAACAGTGGAGGTCTTCGGGAGGTGATACCAGACTTGGGATAAATAAGGACAAGTTGAACTTGATTACTTTTTATAAAATGTGATCATCGTTGACCTCCAAACTGGGGAGAGCCGTTATATTTCAGAGTTCCAAAAGTGGCTTTTTGGGAAGCACAGCCTCAGGCTCACAATATCTGTCAGTGAGAAAAGGATAGGTGATTGGCACACATTTGATTCCTACAGAAATTCCAGGGGTGGGCAGGGAGGCGGGTCTGCACTTTGGGGACACTTGCCCAGCGCCGACTCTGTCCACTTCCTCTTCTTCTTTCATGTGCGAGAGCTCCGCCGAGGGTCTTTCCTTGGCTGACCCTGTCCCTGTTCTCACATGGCTCTGTTTTTCTGACAACAGCTGGTTGCCAAGGAAACGCAGTGGAGCCCAGAGTCAGAGCCTGTCTTCCCTGCAGGGAAATTCAGCCTTTACTCATCCCTCCATCCACAGCCACTTCTTGACTTGACCTCAGAAAACTCTGCCAAACCCCAAGCAAGGAGCTCCCCTCCCCCGCTGGGACCTTCCACTGGAGGCTGAGCGCAGCTCAGAGAAGGAAGCAAGGCTGGGCTGAGAGAGCAGGGCCGCAGAGCCAGAGTGGCCTCTGGACACCGCATCACTCCAACGCGTTATTTTTTTCAATGTAAACTTTTTATCAAAGTGTAACCTGTACAGAGTCCTAAGTGTACTGCTCAATGAATGTCGCAAACTGATCACCGAGTCACTCGCACCCAGAGAAAAGGAACCAACACCATCAGCCCACCAGAAGCGCCCTTTGCACCCCCTGTGGTCTCTCCTCTCCCCCCTCCCCCCCCGCCCCCCACGCCCAGGAAGGTAACCACTCTTCTGACTTCTCACAGCAGAGATTTCTTCATTTGTTCCTGAACTTGATATAAATGGAATCATGTAGCTCGCACACTTTGGAGTCTGGACTATGCTTTTAACACTGTGCTGGTGAAAGCTACACATGCCATAACCTGTGGCAACCGCTCGTTCATTCTCACCCGCGGGGCATAGCCCGTTGTGTAATGACCTACAGTTTACTTCTCCCACCACTATTGATGGGCACTGGGGCAGTTCCCAGTTCTTGTCTAAATTGAGCAATGCTGCTATGAGCATTCTTGTCCATGTCTTTGGATGAATGTAAATTTGCGTTTGGAGTGGAGATGCTGAGTCATAGGGACGGATCTAGTAGCCACTGCCAAGAGTTTTCCAAAATGCTTACAGCAAATTTCACAAGTTGTTCTCTTGTCAACACTTGGCATTGTCTCTTTTTCTTTTTAGCCACTTGCCCATCATCCCTTTCATTTTACGGAGGCCAAAGAGACTAGCCATTCCCCAAACCCCAAAAGCAGAGGCACTGGCAGGAGCCTGGAGCCGGCACTACAGTCACATCATCCTTCCTGTTGTGCAAGAGGCACCTGTTCCGTTCTCCCGTTGGGAGAGTCTTGTCCGATTAAACCATCCTTATAACTCAGAGCATGGCAGGCACTCCCCTGAGAAATAACAGCGGGTTGTTAGCCTGTCTGGTGGGGCAATGGGAGCCAGACAGGTCTTTCCCAATCTCTTTCAGGTTTCTCTCTCTTTGGACCCAACAGGTGTATAAATGTCTAACTTTTCAGAATGTGCTAATCTGAAAATTATATTTTTCCAGAATTCGATAGCTAAAGAAATCTTTCCAAAGATGCATGATTTTCAGGTCTTTTGACTGACATTTTAAAGCACTCTCCCGTGAATATGCATGTTTTCACGCACATGTGTATGTGTGCATGCATATGTATACACATGTGTGTGTTCTCATTGCCTCGTTTCATTCCAGGGCCCTTTACATCAGCGGTTCTCAACCTGTGGGTCGCGACCCCTTTGGCGGTCAAACGACCCTTTCACAGGGGTCGCCTAAGACCATCCTGCATATCAGATATTTACATGACGATTCATAACAGTAGCAACATTACAGTTATGAAGTAGCAACGAAAATAATTTTATGGTTGGGTCACAACATGAGAAACGGTATTTAAAGATCCAGAAGGTTGAGAACCACTGCTTTATATCAAGTCAAAGCCTTGCAATCAAGAATCATCTGCCTGAAGAGGTTTGAGGGCCTCAAGGACTGGTCCCTTTATTGACCCATTCATTCGTTGACCCAAGATTTCTTTATTTGGCTCTGTATGCCTGGCCCAGAGCACGTAATGATGAGCCTCTGACACAGCCAGCCCCTGCCCTTGCAGAACAAACAGCCCAGCAGGAGAAGACAGGTGACAAGGCAAAGTCAGTGAGTGTGAAAAGTGCTATGATGAGGAAATGCAGGGCACTAAGGGGGTGCAAAGGAGTGGCCTGATCCAGTTTCGGGAAGACAGAAGCTTCCTGGAGGGAGCTGGCACCTACAAGATGAGGAGGGGTGCGCCAGGGAGTCAGGAAGTATGTTCCAAGCAGAGGGCACAGCAACTGCCAAGAGGGGGCGTGCATCAGGGAACCCAACAGGCAAAGAGGCTAGAGCTCTGTGGGTGTTGTGTTATTGTGCTAATTTAATGAGCTTTAACATGCTCGTCTGCACTGTGAGTCTCTAAGAGTGGCTCCCAAGCTCTTTGACCAAGGAATAGAGCTGTACAGGGTAAGCCCTTAAAAGGTCGGAAACACCTCCATGTGCTGTCTTGTTTGGTCTTTCAAACCTGTCGGATCTGTGCACCAGCAGCATTGGCGTCCCCGGGAGCTGGTGAGAATTGCAGAGTCTCAGTGCCTGGCCCAGACCTACTCGACCAGAATCTGCATTTTAGCGAAACCCTGGGTGACTCCTGTGCGTGTGAGAGTTCAGAAGCACCGCTGCCGTAAGAGTCCATGAAGCAAGTTTTGTTCACCCATTTCAAGGTAAAGAAACAGAGGCCCAGCAAGAAGAGGTATCGCCGTTAATAAGTAACTAGTGGCTCCAAATCTCGCTGCTCCCTCTCTAGTCCAAGTTACGGGGCTTGAGGATGAGAACACGGAGGCCCAGAGAGAGAATGTGCCTTGCCCGAGGTCACACAGCAAGACTAGCACATGCATTCGTTCAGTGGGCTTTCCCTAACCCCAAATTGCCAGGAGCTATGGTTCGCAGTGCGGTCAGCGGGCCAGTGACATCAACATCACCCTGGACGCTGTTCAAATGCATATTTTGAGGCCCCTCCGCAGACCTGCTGCATCTGAATCCCTGAGGATGAGGCCCTGTAGTCTGCATTTTAGCAAGCTCTTCAGATGCATCTTAGGCTCAGTTGGAGAATTGCTGAAGGGGTTCCTTGAAGGGATGCCATGCAATTCTTCAGTTTACTCACTAGAGGGAGCCAGCGCCCCAGAGACACAGCCTGCTGGCCTTCCTCACTGTGGTTTCCCAGTGGTTTTCACCTGCTGGCTCAGGAGGACTGCTGTTCAGGGGAGATCCTCAGGTCACACCAGTCAGTGGTGCTGAGGAAGGGAGCCCCTCCATTAACACGGGAGGCAGGAAACCCGGGTTCAGATACCACCACCTCCACCCTCGCCATCCACGACTGTTGTAGGTTCACCGTGAGGTCTCAGCAGAGCCCTTCACTTCCCTGCGCTTCATTTTCCTCATCTGCAAAGCAGGGCTGTGGTACCCAATGGCTTTGAGTCCCCAATCCCAGCCTTGGTATTTTACATGACCTGTGGATGTCTGTGAGTCGTTGGGAAACAAGGGCAATGTTGTGAAGATGGGTGTTCTTTTTGGGTGGTTCTGCTATGATTCCATGTGTTTTATAGTATACTAGTGGCCCGGTGCATGAAATTCGTGCATGGGGGGGTGGGGGAGGGGTTTCCTCAGCCTGGCCTGCACCCTCTCCAATCTGGGACCCCCCGGGGGATGTCTGACTATCTCTGGGATTGTGGCCTAAACCGGCAGTCGGACATCCCTCTCGCAATCCAGGACCTCTGGCTCCTAACCACTCACCTGCCTGCCTGCTTGATCACCCCTAACCACTCCGCCTGCCAGCCTGCTCACCCCCAACTGCCTCACCCCCCCACCCCCCTCACCCCCGCTGGCCTTCTCGCCCCCAACTGCCCCTCCCCTGCCAGACTGATTGCCCCCAACTGCCCCCCTGCCAGCCTGTTTCCCCCAACTGCCCCCCCCCCCGCCAGCCTGATCTCTCCCAACTGCCCTCCCCTCCTGGCCTGATCGCCCCTAATCGCCTCTGCCTCTGCCCCACCACCATGGCTTTGTCCAGAAGGACGTCCGGAATGTCTCCCAGAAGGTCTCCTGGCCTTAGCATATTACCCTTTTATTAGTATAGATACCCATGAATTACATACTCTCTAGCCAGGGAATGCGACTGCATGTGAGGACTGGAACTGTGGCAGCTATCTTGAGCCCATGAGGAGAGATACCCGAGGAAAACATGCTGAGCATGGCAGTGCTAAGTAGGATTGAACTTGGCTCCTTCACAAGGTCATTGGCCTACTGAATTATCCCAGAGCTCTCCCACCTGGGAACACCTTGTGATGTAAGCTAATAAATCCCTGGCAGCCTGCTCCAACTGGGGTTGGGACTTCTGTTGCTTGCAGCTGAAGGAGTTCCATCTGTCTTGCTTATCTTGCCATCTTAGCTAATTGTGAGAAGATTCCTTAATCTACACAGGCCATGGTTTGCTTGGAAACACTCCCCTTCTAGGAATTACACCACCCCTCCCTTCAGCCATGAGGTTCCACATGGAGCCACCGTAATTCCTACATGGATGGCTGAAACGTGCACATCTCTCTTCAGCAGCACAGGCATTCCTTGAAGAAAGTGCAGGTTCTGTGACAGACCACTGCAATAAAGTGAATACCGCAATAAAGTGAATACCGCAATAAAGTGAGCTGGGCCTTTTTGCTGGTGGAAGGTCTTTCCTTCAGCTTGTAAACATGCAATATCTGTGGAGTGCGATACCGTGACGTGAATAAAACTAGGTGCAATAAAATGAGGTATGACTATAGTTACCCGACTTTGCCAACACAAATCACCTGTGCAGCTTGTAAAGCTTTGGACACCTGGCCCAGGCTGTACCGGGAGCCAATGACATTTAAAAGTCTTTATTATCACATGAACTGAAATAAAAAGAGACAAGAGAAATGCTTGGAATGCCACTTTTCATTTAGGACATATATCCAAAACGTCCTCCTTTACACATGTGAGCCAATGCTGAAAAATTATTAATGAGACCTTTTACATTTGTGTTCTGTGCCAAGTCTTTGAAGTCTGCTGAGCATTTCACATGTAGGGCACAGCTCAATTCAGACTCACACATTGCAAGTGACTAGTGGCTACCGTTTGCACACTCACCTGGCAAGACAGGCAATCCCCACTTCGCAGATGAAGAAACCGAGACTCTGAGAGATGAAGGAACCAGCCCAGGCCTCACAGCTGTTCTGTGGCAAAGGAGACTGGCACCCAGGTGTCTGGGCCGCAGCCCGGCGCCCTTTCCTCCCACACCAGCTCCAGGTGGTTCCTGGCTTCTGCAAGCTGTCTGGAGACTGCCCCCAAAGGTGTGGGGGGGGGCGGCAGAGAGCACCCCAGAGGCGGAATTACACCTAGTCTGGGGCTCTGGGGTCCCCACCCTTCACTCCCAGGGCAGCAGCTGAGATATGGGCCTCTTTGCCCAAAATGTATGCCTCACTGAGCACAGTGCTCAGGGCATAATGGGGGCACCGGTGGAACCACAGAAACTAGGAGTGTCCCAGGGGACCTCTGGAGACAGCCAATTGGTAGGACAGGAATTCTTGGGGGTCCCAGGATTGTTGCCTCTGGGCAGTGGCCACTCTGTTCCCATGGCTTGGTCATCCCCTCCTGGTGGCTTTCCTCAACAGAAGCCCTTTCAGGTCCTTGGGGACTCCCAGGGGCCCACCCAGACACCCCTTGCTGCTTGACTTTCCCACCATTCACGGCACGGCTCCTGTGTTCGTCAGCGTCGGTCTCAGCCGGATGGAGCTGCAGGCAGGTGGGCTCTGCGTCTATTCATCTCCCGCTGACACCACCCCCTCGCCTATGAGGGGCTGACGCACAGCCGCTCCACAGACACTGGTTAATGCATTCGCTGAGCAGTTCCCAAATCCAAGGCACGTAGAAAGGTTCGTGCTGCTTCTAAAGACTCCACACTCTGAACAGACACTAACTCGGGCCTGGAAGAATCCAATTCCGCAGGCATTCGGGAGAGGAAGCCATGGGGTCGTTGCAGGCGTCAGATTAACAGGGTTCGTCTCCATTTGCTCAGTAGAAGTTGCATAATGTGCCACTTACATCAGCTTAGCACAACCTCCTGGGCGGGTCTTTGCTGATGATAAAATTCAATCAGGGACTTGGGACCCAGCTTTCCACTCAAGGTGTCTCCCAAGAGGAGGGGAAAGCGTAGTTTCTTACTTTGGGTAGCACTAACACTCGACATATTATTCCTGTGTAGCCTCTCTTAAGTCTCCTGCATGTCTCATCCTGTCCTGGAGCCCCCTCTCCCCCCGCCCCCGGGACCTGGACACAAACCCCGTAGCTGGCACACCTGGGCGGCGCTCTGTGTTGGGTGTCCCCCTTCCAACACCTCCCCAGCCAGTGTTCCAACAAGCACTTTGTGGGGGAAGCCCTTCAAAGTTTTGTATCCTGTATGAAATTTCCAAGATATGCTCAGAAAATATATACTCAAAAGTGTCTGGTGGATGTGACAGCCCCTCGCAGAACCAAAAAGACCCACTGGCTGTGCGTTGGGGCAGTAAGAATAATGCTGGGTTCCAAGAAATGTCAATAAACCTCAGAACAAAGCTCAAGAGTATTTACCAACAAACCCCCCAAATATCTAGCATCCAACCAACAAATTAGTGAACTTGAGTGTAATGCTACTCAGCAAGCAGTGGAATGAACTATTGATAGCCAGAAACAAAATGACCCAAAGTGAATAAAGATTGAACAATAATGAACAGAGCATCTGTGAGCTGTGGGACAAGCAGCCTAATGAATGTGTAGGTATATATGGGAGATAGGGGGACGGGGGAGGAAACAGAAAAAAAAATACTTAAAGAAATAACAGCTAGAGCTAAGAAACTCAAAACTCAATAAGAAAATAAACAGCCCTGTTTTTTAAACGGGCCAAAGACCTTAACGAACACCTCACCAAAGAAAATACACAGGTGGTGAATAAGCATGTGAGAAGATGCTCAACAGCATAAACCATTAGGGAAACAAATGAAAACAACAAGCAGGTACCTCTGTACACCTATTGGAATGGCCAAAATCTACACTGATAACACCAAGTGCTGACAAGGATGTGGAGCCACAGGGACTCTCATTGCTGGTAGGAATGCAAAATGCTACCTTTTGCCCCTTTAAAGACAGTTTGGCGCTTTCTCACAAAAGTAAACATACTCTTACCATAAATTCAGGTATCACGCTTCTTGGTATTTACCCAAAGGAGTTGAAAACTTACGTCCACACCGATGTTTAGAGCAGTTTTGTTCCTAATTGTCAAAACTTGGAAGCAACCAAGATGTCCTTCAGTGGGTGAATGAATAAACAAGCATCGGTACATTCAGAGGATGGAATATTATTCGGTGATAAAAAGAAATGAGCTGGGAGAGAAACTAAGATGGTGGCATAGGGAAACACCGAAATTGCTGCCTCCTACAACAACTTCAAAACACAATAAAAAGACAAAACAGACATCATCCAGAACTTACAGGAAGGCTGGCGGAGTGGAAATTCTACAACTAGAAGGAAAGAGAAAAGCACATTGAGGGTCAGGAGCTGCGGAAGTAAAGTGCAGAGGTACGGAGGCTCGAGAGTGCGAGGAAAGGGGCTGGTACCTGAGGACGCGGCTGTCTTTTTGAATCCGGAGGGAGTCACAAGCTCCCGACTGCTCTGAACTCCGGTTCTGGGAAGTCTCTGGGGACCCAGGACTCATACGGGGAGAAACTGGGCTGTCTGGCAGCGGGCAGAACTCGGAACTCGAGGGCGGCTTTCCCTCAGAGGTGCTTGCAGCAATTAAATTATCAGGACACTGAGATGCACGCGGCCCCTTAGGGCAGGGCTGAGAATCCGCCATAGTTCCTTGCTCTGCCCTTTGATTCCCTGAGACCCCGCCCCACCCAGGCTGCGGCAGAGGCTTTTGCATATGAATGCCCTGGCCCTTTGCAACCTGAAAATTACCTAACAAACTGCAGCTGGGCCACAGACCCAGAACTTCCAAGAGAAGGCCCAAGGCCCCACAGCAGCTTGCATTGCTTCACAGCTGGGCCTCATCAGGGCACCTCCAAACTCCAAAAAAGGAAGGGGAATCTGCAGTTCTCTTCATAGCTCCTGCTGGGTAACCTCCAAGAGCCAGTGTACCCAGGGGTCAGAGGGGACCATCCGGATTACAACTCCTCAGATCCATAAGGGACACACCCAGGGGGCAGACTCAGTGAGCACCAAAGCCCCACTGAAGCAAGTCTTGCCCCAGAAGGGTGTCTTCAGCACAGAAGTTCTCCCACTGCAGACACAGCCAATTCTCACTGCCAATTGGCCTGGAGGTCAATTCCTCCCAGTGATCCTACAACAATCAAGGCTTAACTACAACAAGACTGTGCACAAAGCCCACAAGGGGGTGCACCAAGAGTGTCCACCTCAGGTAACGGGGAGGCTGAGCCACTGGGCCCTACAGGAGACCTAGCACACAAAACCACTCTACCAACACAGGGAAGCATAAAAAATGCAGAGACAAAGAAACAGGTCACAAATGACAGAAATGGAGGAAAGCAAACAACTGGATATAGAGTTCAAAACCACGTTTATAAGGTTTTTCAAGAATTTTATGGAAACCGCCGATAAATTTAATGAATCCCTCAATAAGTATAGGGAGACCATGGAGGACATGAAAAAGGACCAACTAGAAATTAAGCATACACTGACTGAAATAAAGAATAATCTACAGAGATCCAACAGCAGACAAGAGGATCCCAAGAATCAAGTCAAAGATTTGAAATACAAAGAAACAAAAAATACCCAACCGAAAAAGAAAAAAGAAAAAAGATTCCAAAAATATGAAGATAGTGTAAGGAGCCTCTGGGACAACTTCAAGCGTACAAACATCAGAATTATAGGGATACCAGAAGAAGAGAGAGGGCAAGATATTGAAAACCTATTTGAAGAAATAATGACAGAAAACTTCCCCTACCTGGTCAAAGAAATAGACTTACAGGAAGCACAGAGAACCCCAAACAAAAGGAACCCAAAGAGGACCACACCAAGACACATCATAATTAAAATGCCAAGAGCAAAAGACAAAGAGAGAATCTTAAAAGCAGCAAGAGAAAGACAGTCAGTTACCTACAAGGGAGTACCCATACGACTGTCAGCTGATTTCTCAACAGAAATCATGCAGGCCAGAAGAGAGTGGCAAGAAATATTCAAAGTGATGAATAGCAAGAACCTACAACCAAGATTACTTTATCCAGCAAAGCTATCATTCAGAATAGAAGGTCAGATAAAGAGCTTCACAGATAAGGAAAAGCTAAAGGAGTTCATTACCACCAAACCAGTATTATATGAAATGCTGAAAGGTATTCTTTAAGAAGAGGAAGAAGAAAAAGGAACTCTTACCATTTGCCACAGCATGGATGGAACTGGAGAGCGGATAAATACCACATGATCTCACTCATTTGTGGAATATAATGAACAACATAAACTGATGAACAAAGACTGATCCAGAGACGGAGAGGCATTGATTGGCCTGTCGGGCCTTGGAGGGAAGGTAGGGGCGGGTGGGGGTAAGGGGGAAAGATCAACCAAAGGACTTATATGCAAGCATATAGGCCTAACCAATGGACACGGACAACGGGGGGGGGGGGGGGTGAGGGCATGAGCGGGGGAGGGGGAGGTGTAGGGGGTAATGTGGGGATAAGGACACATATGTAATATCTTAATCAATAAAAAATATATTAAAAAAAAGAAAAGAAATGAGCTATGAAGCCATGAAAAGCATCGAGGAAACTTAGGTGTGTGTTACAAAGGGAAAGAAGGAAATCTGAAAAGGCTACGTGCTGTATGATGCCGACTCTGTGACATTCTGGCAAAGGCAACGCTATGGAGACAGTGGTTGCCAGAGGTGGGGCCCACCTGGAAAACCAGGGACAATCTCCCTACTTAAGGTCCGTAACCCTAATCGTATCTGCAGAAATCCCTTTGCCATATGATGTAACTATTCACAGATTCTAGGGAGAAGGGTGTGAATATTTGGGGGAGGGGGCTCATTCTGCCTACCACTGTATATGTGCATGTGAGTTCTTGTACACAAATGTTCATAGCAATTTTATTTGTAATCACCAAAAACTGGAAACAACACCAACATGGGAGGTGGGCAAACAAATTGTGCAATGTCTGCAGTGTAATTCTACTCAGCAAGCAGTGGAATGAACTATTGATATATGCTGCCACGTAGATGGCTCTAAAAGCAGCTATGCTGTATGAGAGAAGCCAGACCCCTTCCTTCCCCCAGCTGCACAAACCATGTAATTCCATTTGTATAAAATTCCGGAAAACGCAAACTAATGTATAGCGACAGGGGTATATCAGCAGTTGCCAGGGGTGGGGTGCGGCAAGGAAGACCTGGTGGGAGGGATTACGAAGGGGCCTGAGCGAACCTTTGGGGTGATGGGTACATCATTATCTTGTGGGTGGTTGTGGTTTCTGGAGTGTATACATATGTCAAAGCTTATCAAATTGTGCACTTTAAATATGTGGGGTTCATTGTACATCAATTATACCTCAATAGAGCTGGTATTGAAAGGCATTTCTCTACAACGGGATACATACTTCATCAAAGAGAGAAAACATTAAAACGCCAAATGTTAAACTGTTGGAAGCAGACAGTGGCGATACAGGTGATCATCCTACTATTCTTTCAACTCCTCGAAATACTTGAAAATTCTCAGAGAACAAATTGGGAGGAAAGCACCCAGGCTTTGGAGCCAGACCTCCAGGGAGTCAAGCCTGATTCTGCATATCCTGGCCGTGCTCCCCAGCACCTCAGTCTTCATCAGTGAAATGGACCCCATCTTCTCGCTGAGCACCCCGAGGCCGTGCACGTGAAATTGGATGAATGCACGAAGCAGGCGGAGCAGGGGCCTGCGATGTAGTGAATGCTTGCTCCGTAAGGCAGCTGTCGTTCTGGTCTAGCTCCCTTCTCTGAGGGACACAGACTGAACTAGAGAGTTTGAGAGACTTAACTGAGGTCACACAGCTACTGCCAGGCCTGAATCTGCGCTATCTCTTTGGGACACTCACTGGCTACCGCACTTCTGAGAACCCTGAAGTTAATCATTTATGGAAACAGTGGCCAGGCCACACACACCCCACTCCCAGGGGATGCTGTCCTCGCTCTGGTCAACAAAGGAAGCCAGGCCTCGCACCCACATGTATTTTTAACAAGGGGAAGATACACACTTTGCATATCTTGTGTGTTGTTGTTTTTTTCCACAGTTTGAGGCTCAAGGTCCCAGTTAAAATTAGATATTTTTATTTGTTTGTTTAGAGAGGTGAGATCTCATAGGCACAAACTCCAGGATCAGAACTCTTTCTTTAGAGTGCAATCAGATCATATGATGCACTCCTGAAAACACACTAATTGGGTTACTGCCACTTGTATTGAAGCCTTAAGACCTCCAAGGGCCCCGCAGGGCTGCCCAGGAGTGTACTGCAGAGACTCGTGTACCGGTGCCCAAGACGTGAAGCCAGAAGGTGCCCGGTTGAGTCTGGAAGTGAGGGGAAGATTTTCTAGAATCAGGGAGAAGTCTTGTGCAGTCACCCTCCTCTCAGCCTTCGGGGATCTGACCACTTGATCTGCTAAGTGGTTTTGTTAAAGGGAGCAGAGGGGTGTAAAGGAGATTGGCGTGTGATTGGAGAGGAGAGGGCGTGGAAAGGCAATGACTGTGCAGGAGAAAAGAAACTTTCTCCTCATCCGCCTACCTACCCACCGGCCTCGAACACACACAGTAAAACTCAAGTCTTGCAGTGGCCATGACATGAAAGGCACGTGTGCTGTGTTGAATTATTTATTGCAAAGAATTCCCTTTGGTGAGGCGACCACATAGCTGCTGGGACTTCCCTCCCGCCCGCCTGCTATTCCGGTGTGGCACCTGTGCCGTCCACACACCGTTTCTGGTGCACGAGGAGCGAAGAAATTGAGAGGAAGAGTTCGGAAACTTCTGTAGCAATTTGACGGAGGAGGTTTGCGTCTCTTACTAATAAGTTTGGAGCTTATATTTTGCACATCTTTGTTATTTTATTTTTCTAGTCATTCACTCTTACTGTATTTTGGAAGCATGTCAGTGAGCAATGGATTAGAAAATATTTTTCTTTTCAAAAATGATATGCATGTTTGTTTTTATGCATCAGCTCCAAACATATTAATTAGAGATCAACCATCACTTTAGAACCTGAGTCAAGTATGTGGCATAAATTGAATACAAATATCCCCCGATATCCATCACCTTCAGTTGGAAAGTGCTTTCTCCCTGGAAGCAGAATAAAGACTCACCTTCCAGGTAAGTGATTACTGTGTATGGTTAGTGGAGGGAAAAAAAGATAAAATGTTTACAATATGAATTTGCCTCTAAACAGGGCCGGGTCCGTTTTTGTCACCCGGATACAACAACCGTGTGACGACCACCCTGGTTTGTCCGCTCCAGTGAAAGGTACAGCATTTCGCCACAAGCATGCGCACGGGCAGTGTTAGCACGCCTGCTTCAGTTCTGAGCAATGCACAGTTCACGCCATCCCAAAGGTAACACACCCAACGTTCATCTAGATAAAGCACTATGCTCTTAACGTTGCAAAATGGCCACTAACGTTTTCAATTTCAATTTTAGTTCGCCTTATGCCCTTCTCCACAGCTGGTTTGAGAAGGGCCGCCTCAGGGCACAGCTGTGTGGTATGGTGGCAGGGTTTCGCTTCTGGGCATTCTACACGGTGGCCCGCCCACCGGACAATAATAAGGACGACCTGGGAGCTTATACAAATGCACCTGCCCAGGCCCCGTCAGGGAGACCAAGGCTGGGCCCAGGTCTTGGCTTTGGAGGCTCCCACCCCGTGACTGGCATTCAGCCGGCCCACAGCTGTGCTGGGGCACCTCTGTGCTTTCATACACCAACCACCGCTCTGCCAGTCACCACCCCATTGTTCTCTGGTTGAACTGCCCATGCACTGTTCCTGTCTCCAACCTCAGCTGCAACGAAGGAACAGCTCGTGAAGAAGACAGTATTCGGGCTGCCCCTTTAGGACTCGGTAGGATTGGAACATGCAGAGAGGGATCGGACTTGAGGAAAAGTACAGATGCAGGAAAGTGTAAGGAATGTCAAGGTGGGCGGTAGAGAGGGGCCGAGTTCGGTGAAAAATAGGCAGGCAGATACGGATCACACTCCACCCTCCCGCACCCGCAGCAAGCACCCTTGCAGTGAGCCCAGAGAGAGCCTCAAAACCCCAATGATCACAGAATGTTCCAGACACACAACCACCAACCAATCACAGTTTTGCCCATGAAATATCATCTCAGGGCTGAAGAGTGGAGTAAGGGAGGAGGAGAGAGGGGGAAGCTACATTTAGGGCAAGATCGCAGCAGGCACTGAAGACACTGCTACGGAATCAAACGTCCCGATGGCTACAGGGTTGGAGCCGAGGGCCTGCTGTGGTCAGAGCTGCGCGTTGGCGATCACGCGGAGCCATGTGGCTCATTGGGAGTTGCAGAAGAGAGAGCCAAGGAAGTGACAGGGTCCGAACAGACACTCTGCAGGTGAAAGAGAGGGTTGAAAGCAAGAATTAGTATGGAGGTGAAATAGTCAGGAATTCGTAACATTCCATCCGGTTGGAGAGAGAGGGAGAAGAACTTGGCAATGACTTTGAGGTTTGGAGCCTCAGTAAATGGGGGATGGGTTGGCAGCATCCACAAGAATAGTAAAGACCAGAGGAGAAACTAGGAGGGAGAGGATGCTGACTTCAGTTTGGACATTCTTAATTCATGTGGCCAGAAGGTCACCCAGGTGGACATTCCCAGCAGGCAGTAGGACCTGTGGGCAGAGAGAGGAGAGGTCAAGCTAGAAAGAGCCACTGGGCCCAAAGGTCATTGATATCGCTGGCGCCCAATGAGCAGGGTGAGGCTCACGGCAGAGCCCTCCTCCCATTCTCCCCCCCCCACCCCCCAGCCTGCACTCTGCTCCATGCACCGCTCCTCCTGCCCCAGGATGCTGGGACCATGAGGCCTCTCCACCCTCTCGCCCCAAGCCCACTAATGACTTTCTGGTTTCAGCTGCCTGGAAGGGAGGCAGGCTTGCTTTCTTTGAAGAGAGTGGAAGTTGGTTTCACAGAAGGTGGTGTCCACATCCCAGTTTCTACCTGCGGGCTGCAGCAAGGTTTCAGCTGAGAGGGTGGCTCGGCGGCGGCTTTGGCTTCATGTGGGAGGCCTGTGGTGGCCTGTGACTTGAAATGAGATTGATGGGGCTGAGCCAGTTCCCTCTGGAGACGCATCACATCTCCAAGTCCATACCTGCCGTGGGCACAGTGCCCTGGCTCTGAGGGGTGGCCTGCAGGAGGCCCAGCTGCTGGGGACCCCCAGCAGAAGAGGAGGGAGGCCCGCCTGTGGACAGTCCCAGGGGGACAAAGCCAGGGACCACCTTACTCCAGGAAGCCCCCCAGCCTGCCCTGGTGGGAGAGGGTGGAGAAGTTAAGTGCCTAAATAGGTTAGAGCTGGAGCTGAGATTTAAAATCAGGACTAGAGAAATGAGGAAACTGGGGCTCAGAGAGAAGTGATGGCCAGGACCTCGCAGGCACTGGGCCACTTGAACTAATTCCCACGAATTTTCTTCTTCCCTCCCTCTTTTATGTCTTCTTTCTTCTCTCCCTCCCTTCTTCCTCCTTCTCCCCCTTTCTCCCTCCTGGCCTCTCACTCGCCCACCCATCCCTCCCCCTTTCTTCCCTGCCATGTTTATTACACAGTTTCTGCGGACACTCATGGCAGTGGTGAAAAGACAGGTGCCTCTGTTCTCTTGGAGAGGCACCAGGACCCTCGTTTTCTTTGCATTTTAAAGCAGAGCTATAGGCCAGGGCTGACATCAGGACCAGCTGTGATGACTAAGGACTCCTTGCCCTGGCGCCTACCAATCAGTGAAGACCACAACCCTGAAGGCGCATACCTGGAAAGCGGATGAATAGTCCACTGAGAGCCTCCCCTGGGAGGGCCCCCGCCTCTCTCTCTCTCTCTCTCTCTCTCTCTCTCTCTCTCTCTCTCTCTCTCTCTCTCCCTCCCTCTCCACCTGCACCTTCTTCCTTTAGGTGTCTCTTTGCTTTCTTTCTCCTAAGCACCAAGGACCCTTCTTTTGCCTCTGTAACTTGTTTCCTGCCTGCAAGCAACAGTAAAATCATCTAAAACAGAGCTATCATTCACATAACACGAAATTCGCCATTTCAAGTGCAATTCGGTGGCCTTCTCACAGTCACAATGTTGGTGCGTTTTCAGGGACCCAAGGGTTCTGTGTCCAGCTTGGCGGCTCCTGGTTTCACAGACGTGGCCGCCCCTGCCTTGGAGAGCTAGTGCGAGGTCCAGTGAAGAGCACCCAGTAGGCGTCCTCAAGTGGTGCCTGCCGTTACCTGCTGATGGGCGGGCCCAGAGCCGCACATGGACAGACGGAAGGTAAGTCCCAGAAACCGCCTTCCCCAGGCCTGCAGCCTGCGAGAGGAGCTCCCTCTTCCTCGCAGAGAGAAAGAGCGGCCGCCAAGGAACGTTCTCACAGGACTGCGGGCGTTCGATGAGAATGTTCCGACAGGGCGGACAATCCGTCTCCTGACTCTCAAGCCACGTGCTGTTTTTCTGGTTTTCATCTCACCCCCTATTTTTCCAGCTTCTAAACTAAGACATTCACATGATTGAACAGTTCACAGGAAACTGAAAACAGGTGCTTGGGTTCCACTCCGGGGCCAGCTGGTGTGGGCATGAGGGCCAGTTTGTCACTCCAAATGCCAGCCCTTCCTCCCCCGGCCTCCAGAGACTCAACAGTGCTGGTGTGTGTACCACCAGGACCCCAACGTGGCCCGCGGGCTGGGTGCGGAGAGCTGGCGCCCATGGCTGACCCCCCGGGAAGGCACTCAGCATCTCCAAAGCTCAGTGCCTGCAGGACGACGCTGCAGCTCCCGGCTCAGCCTGGGCCCAGGAGCAGGCACAGCCTGGTCCTCCCGCCTGGGCCCTGCCCTCCCGCTCCAGGCGCGCTGGCTGCTGAGCTCTCCCCGGAACGTGCCTGGCTCGGCGCAGGCTTTACTGTCCCCGTCTCTGTACCCCAGATACTTAGTAGCGCATAGTTGGTCCCCTTCAATGTTTGTTGAGTGAGTAAATAGACCGGAGACCCACAGCTCCCATTTGCCAAATCCAGAAGGAATAAGACATAAAGGGGGGCGTGGGGGGGCGTGTCTGTGTGTTCATTAAGCCACGAGAAGACGCAGGTTGGTAAAGATTCAGTCCCCCCAAGGCAAACGGGAACGGACCCTCCAGTCTTCTCAAACTGATGACCCAAAACAAAACTGAGCGTCGGCCCGCTCCCCGGCGGCCTCTGCTTGATGAGGAAGGTTCCCGGTTCCAGCAAAGGCCTGACGGCATTTCTGCTTTGAGAGCAGCCTTCTGCCTTGGCCCCACGCGGGGAGTTGGCCTCTGAAGGCAACGATGAGGGGCATTCTTTGACCAAGGATGGTGTTTTCATTCTGTGACGTCAATTTCAAAACTGTGTCCCAGGACCCCGGCAGGCAGCATCAGCCCCCAGCCACGAAGGCGTGTGAGCAACAGGGCTGCGCGAGGCCAGAGGCCATCTCTCCGCACAGGAAAAGTGAGGCGCGTCCCTGCCGCTGACACGTGGGGTGTTCGATCACACGTGGCCCTGCTGCCCACACGCACACCTGTTGGGGTCAACGGAACATTGCACTTTCCTACCTGGGAGGACTGTCCATGACCTGCCCGGCGACTGTCGCACATGATTGAAGACCCTAAGACAGTGCCTGCTGAGGAGATGCCGGAGGCATCCATGGGCTCGGGAAGCAATGACGACGGACAATTTTTGACCGAGGATGAGATTTTCATTCTGTGACATCGGTTTCAAAAATCTGCCCATCGCGTGCCCTGGAGAGGTTGTTTGGGTGGCCGTCCATGAATTCACAGCACTCGATCCAGACAGACCTGGCCCGAACTCCAGCCCTGAGGCCCGCGTCCCGTGTGATTGTGAGCACATGGCGTGGTCTCTCTGAGTCCAGTCCCTGTCCTTCCTGGCTTTGCCACTTACTACCCACAGGACCTTGAACGGGTGTGTCTCTCCAAGTTCAACGGCTCCACAGGAGGTCTGAGGTAGCAATAGTTCTCACAACTCCCCAAGTGCCTTTGAGCACCATGGCCAGTGGAGAGCAGTCACTGGGGACGTGACCTTTGACACCAGCAGTCTCCGTGCAAAGCTTGGTGCTTCCATTTGCTGTGTGGGAAGCATGGTGGGTGTTCCTCTTAAACTAAACCGTCATTTTTCTCCTCTGTGAAGTGGGGACAATAACAGCACCCATCACATAGGACTTGGGGGAGCTGAAGGAGGTAAGCAGGTAACGTTTTAGCGCCATGCCTGGCATACAACCCAGTTTTTACCCTTTGATGCTACCTATTGTAGAACCCACTCCAAACTGCTGCTCGCACGCCTGTGGCTCAGGCTTCAAGGAGTGACCCTGCACTGACCACCCCGATTCTCAACTTAGATTCATCGTTCATTTACGACTGAAGGCCTGGAAGCCAGCTTCTCATAAAAGAGCTGCTTGAATGGTTAAAGGATTAAACCCCCAAACATGCATCAAAGGCCAGCAGCCATTCAAGAAATGGAACATACCCACTTCCCCACTTCGCTCCTTGCATATGCAGCTGAGGTTCCGTGATTTACAACTTCAATCATGACCTTTCTTTTAATTATTTTTTTTAATCCTCACCCAACAATATTTTTTCCATTGATTTTTAGAGAAAGTGGAAGGGAGAGAGGAAGGAGGGGAGGGGAGAGAGAGATAGAGGGAGAGAGAGGGGGGGGGAAGAGAGAGAGAGAGAGAGAGAGAGAGAGAGAGAGAGAGAGAGAGAGAGAAACATCCACACGGATTAGTTTTCTCCCACATGTGCCCTGACAGGGGCTTGGGATCGAACCTGCAACCGACGTACATGCCCTCCACTGGAACTGAACCTGAGACCCTTTGGTCCGCAGGCTGACGCTCAAACCACTTAGCCAAACCAGCCAGGGCATTTAGTCACGACCTTGACAATGTTCGGAACTCCCCAGAATTCCAGGGCACTGGAGCTGATTCTCTTCATACGAGGCCATTGTGTGGGCTCTTGTTAACCCAAGTATGTCATCTAATGTAGCTCCTGTCTGTGAAGGAACAAAGCACAGGAGGCGCCCCTTCCTCTGAAAAAACAACATCAGAAATAACACTTTCTCTCGAAAGAACGGCAGCAGCTTCTGAGCAGCTCAGTGTGAGCCAGCAAGTCTAAAGGCCTCAGAGGAGAGTTTCAGGGAGAACTTGGTTTTGTTCTTCTGTCTCACCTTTCACATTCATTTATGCCACCAGAAGAAAGGAGCCTCCTAATGTGAATGAACGTGATTGTTTGCTTTGCTTGCAGATGTTTTAAACACCATTCATGTCTGTTTGTAGTCCTAAGACCTTGTGAAGCATTTTGGGTGATTGTGCGAATCACCAAATAGCTAGAGTGTAGATGGACTCTTTGTAGACGGTGTCATTTGCTGGAAAGGATCGAGGGTGAGCTCATGAGCCTTCACGCAGGGTGTCCTGTGCTCCAGCTGGACAGCCTCCGCCTGTGCTCTGGGTGTGATGAGAGGGGCGTACCGGCTGGTGCCCACTGCAGGGTGCACACTTAAACGTTTTTCATTTTCCTAAAAACCCAGGCACAACGCAACTTTTCCTTTTGTGGAGACATGATCAGTCCCATAAAATGAGAGAGACCAAACGAAGATGCAACACAGCGACACGGGGGTCCTTAGACACCATGTTAGAATGGGCCTTGGAAATGGGGAAACTGAGGCCCATAAAATCCAGTGAGTGTCAGAGCCATAAAGAGCCCCAATCAGTAGTTCTCATTCCTGGCTGAGGGTCTAAGTTAATATGCAGGAGACTCCAAGCTCCCATGTCTGACGGGCTATGTTCCCACCACTTTGTAGCCAGCAGAGGGGCCCCTCCCTTAGCCTCTGGGCATCACTCCCAACTGGCCGTCTGGTCAGGGTAGCCATTCTGCTCGAATCAGACCCCTTCCCCTCTCCCTCCATTCCCCCCCCCCGCCCCCCCCAATAAGCCAGCCGTTTCGTTTCTCTCTGCAGTCTCTCACTCACGGTGTAAAATTAACTCAGCCATGAGTTTCAGGAACAAATACCTGCAGAAACCAGTGGGGACTTTCCTCCTCTGCTGCCAGCAGGGCCGGGCCCCCAGCAATGGAGGAGTGCTGGGGAGATCTTGACGGGGGGACTCCGCTGTAGCCAGGCGGCCCCCTCACATCAGCTGGGATGCCCAGGAAGCAGAAGAAAAGTCCTAAGCCTTTCCCCCTCTGGTGGCCTAGGCAGCTGCTCACCATGTCGCATGCATCCCCTGTTCTGGGTGCTCTTGTAAACATCCTTGCTGCCTTAGGGGCGCACGCCCCTGAAGTGTGACATTGGTACAGAAGAGTGACACTGGCACAGAAGAGGGCACAGCTCTGAACACAGGGCTCGGGGCATTTTCGCACACTGAGCACCCCTATGCCGGCATTCGGTGAAGATCTTATTCACCCCCAGAGCCTTCCTCCTACCCACCCACCCCCGAGTCACTACTCGCCCCCAAGGGGAGCCCCCATCCTAGCGTCCAATACTGTGGATCTGTTTTGCCTGATGTCAAACTCTGTTTATGTGGATTCAGAGTGCAGACTGTTTTGTTTCTGGTTTATTTTCCCGAATCATGTTCGGGAAATGATCCGCAGTGCTGTCTGTAGTTGTCGATCCCTCGTCCTCAGGGCTCTATTCTCTCTTCTGTAATCACACCGCGGGTTGTAAGGTTACTACCATTTCTGTAAGTTAAAAAGGGCAGCAAGACAATTGGCAATTTCGTATGGTTCCACCCAGTATTTATCCATGCATTTTATTTCTGACAAGCGCTTAGTATGGGCTTATACTCTCATTCTGGTTTGTTTTTAAATTCTTGCCGCCTGCCCATCAGTCTGAATGGCTGCATCACCCTGCGCAGGGCGTGCCCAGCACATTGCCCACCCCTCGCTGTGGGCATCAGATGCTCCCACGCTCCCCTACAGATAGAGAATCTTTATCCGTGTCCCCTGATGGACGTGGTGGGAATTTGTTGGGGATGTATGTCCAGGAGTGGGATGTGGAGTCACTTGTGTATTCTTGGGAGGTCACATTTTTTAAAATATTCACTGCTCTGATACCGGGTAGCGTGACTAGCAGCGCCCAAGGCAGTGTATTCAACGGTTCTCAACCTGTGGGCGTGACCCCTTTGGGGATGGAACGACCCTTTCACAGGGGTCACCTAAGACCATCGGAAAACACATATATAATTACATATGGTTTTGTGATTAATCACTATGCTTTCATTATGTTCAATTTGTAACAATGAAATTGGGGGTCACCACAACATGAGGAACTGTATGAAAGGGTCGCGGCATTAGGAAGGTTGAGAACCACTGGATTAAGTGGTGAGCAAACATCCTGCAATTCCAGGGTCAGGGGCATGGTGAAGGGGGTGCCATGACCAGCCAGCAGGGGGTGCTGCTCCCCTTGGGATCCTCAAGGCCAAGGGTCCCAGGAGGTTAGAGCGGTCATCTCATGGCTGCTGTTGTAAGTATCCCAACACCTTCTCGGTGACCCCGGACACCACCTGGAGCTGGACTGGGCCCCCAGGGTCATCCATTGATGGGGGATGGGCTACTAACGTGTGCTGGGTAGAAAGGGGTCCTCAAATCTCCACACACCCATATGCCCTCCTCTGCCTTCACCTGGCCACCAGGAAAAGACAGCAGAAGGCAGCGAGACACCCTTGAGGCCCATCTCAGCACCTCAGGCTTCAGCCCCCTGCCCCCACCCCCAAACCCCAGGTCCCAGCCAGGGCCTCCAAGCATTTTGCTGAGGCATGGCCCTTTCCATGGCCCTGCCCTGTGGAATGGCAAGGGTAAGAAAGAAAGTGAAAATGAAAAAGAAAGTTGAACAAACATCGATGACAGGGTCCATGGCCTGGGGGACAGGTGTCCCCTTATCCAACATGATAAGAGCCGATAGCATTTGAACCTTGGGATCAAATCTCAACCCAGATGACAGCCTTAAGCTCTGACAGCAGGAAATGTTCTTGTCTCTGCACCTTTTCCTATGATGACCGAGTCCCATTCATTCATCCATTTGTTCATTCTTTCACAAGCACTAACTGGACACCTACTGTGTGCTGGGCGAGGTGTCAGCACAGAAGATCGAGTGGCAACAAGACCAGAGCCTGGGACAGTGGGGCAGGCCTGTGCCCTCCTTCACAAAGGGTCTCAGTCACGAGTTCAAGATCCTTCCACACAACCGTCCCGGACTGTAAAGGAAGACATCCACCATAGTGTGTTGAACTTCTGTCTGCTTTCGGGGCTCTGTTTTGGCATTTCTTCACTAAAAAAAAACACAAATAAACCAACAATATGAACCCAACTGGAAGTGGCCCGTGCCTCACTCACCTTCTGACCGTCAGTCCTGGACAAGACGTGGAAGCCCCTGGAGGGAATGCTGCTTGAGCTTCCCCGGGCTGCTTCTCTCCCACACTGTGTTCTTATAGCAACTGGTTTTACTAACTTGGTGTTTGGGGTGTATCTAGAGCAGTGGTTCTCAACCTTGGCTGCACATTAGAATCACCTGGGAATCTTTTTAAAATCCTGATTTCTGAGCCTCATCCTCCGGAAATTCTGTTTCTTTGTTATGGGGTGGGGCCACAACATTAGTAACAAAGAAACAGAATTTCCGGAGGATGAGGCCCAGAAATCAGGATTTTAAAAAGATTCCCAGGTGATATTAATGTGCAGCCAAGGTTGAGAACCACTGATCTAGAGTCATAACAACAACCACCATGTGCATGCACTTCTGTCCTAAGCACTTCACACTGATCCATTTATTAGGATCCCCATTTCACAGATGAGGAAGTTGAGGCACAGATAATCGAGGAAACTCTTTCGAGGTCACCTAGGAAATTGGTGCAGAGAGAGGGTGCAGCCCAGGCAGACTGGCTGTAGGGCACCTGCTACCTCTATGCTCTACTGTGGGATATGCAACAGGCCAGAGGGGCCAGACCAGGGCCACCATCCCCACCAGTGGCCTCATGGATAGTGGGCATCTGGAGAAGGTTCTAGAGGATGAAGATTTCCTCCAGCAGGCTTCACGTGGCTTCTGGGAAGGCAGCTCCCTGAGATTTTATGGCTCCTCAATCCCGGAGCAGGACAGCATTATTCCCAGAAATGATGCAAGTTTTATGACAGCTCCGTATCCGGTTTCTGAACGTTTGTTCGACTTTCCTTTTCACTTTCTTTTTGTTTGGGGAGTTTTATTTATTCCCCACCCTGTGTTATTTTCCTTCCCTCCTTCCCCCCAATTTTGTATCTTCCAGTGCTTTCCAGGTTTTCTGCATTGAGCCCATGTTATGTTTAGAATTTGTTAAACGTTACTTTGTGTTAGTAGGTAAATAAATGCTTACTGTCTCTAACCCATGGGTCAAGGAAAAGAAATTGGGGGAATAATTCAAGCAATCAGTATCATTCCGTTGTGAAATTTTCTCAGCATATGCTTTAGGCCAATGGGGCCTCAACGAAAATTCTTTGAAAACATTGCTCTATTTCAGGATCGAGACTTAATTGGGTCTGATGGTACCGGGGGACCGAAGGGGCCCTGCTGGCGGCATTGCCGATGAGGAAACTGAAACCCAGAGTGGTTAGGTACGATCCCCAAGGCCCCACAGCTGTGGCTCCACTGCACCAGGACCAGAGCGGACCAGGGAGGTGCTGTGGAAGCGGCCAGAACACAGCGGGAGGGGAGCCTGGCAGCTGCCCTTTGGGTGAGACGCAATTTTCTCCAAGGGCTTGTTAAGCCTGTGAGCCGCCTTCACCCAGCACTGCTCTGGTGAGTGAGAAATACCCCCTAGAGCAAAACCCCCTTCGTGTCGAGGAATAGGCTTGTCAGCTCTGCAGTGACATTTCTGCAAAGAGCAGGTGGTGCTCACAGAGGCCACTTCCTCTCTCCAGGCCTCAGTTTCCAACCTATGCAATGAGAGGGCCCGTCAC
The DNA here is from genome assembly GCF_014108235.1 of Myotis myotis. Lineage (NCBI taxonomy): Eukaryota > Metazoa > Chordata > Mammalia > Chiroptera > Vespertilionidae > Myotis > Myotis myotis. Next base: position 16,548,296 of record NW_023416323.1, read on the forward strand.
TATAGTCACAGTAACGCACACACAGGAAGGGTTGGTTACCTACCAGGGACAAGCTCACTTCAACCTCACAAGCGCCCCATACGGATAGGTAAACTGAGGCAAGGTGTGGTTAAGTCAGCTACCAGAGTGTGCGATGACGATGAGCAAAATCAGGATTTGAACCGGGGCCTCTGACACCCGAGCCTGGGGCCCAATCTCCCCACCATCTGATTCTGGGAAGTTCTGGCAGCCCAGTTGGCTCTGCATTGTCCCCCAGTCCTCACCTCAACATCAGAAAGAAGCGGGCCCAAGGGTGTTCCCACGTGAGCTGGGACGTTTCCGTGGCCCCATCACCCTCCCAGGGCAGAATGTGACGGTGATTGTGCTGACTGTCTGCCCCTGATTCTACAAGGGAAATACTGGGGCAAACTGGCTTCCACGACATTCAAGAGGAAAAAGAGGAGGAGAAAGAGGTTCCAGTAGCTAAGCCAGGAGCCTGATCCCTCCTCGGGTCTGAACGTGCTGAGCTTCAGTGTTCCCCATCTGCAAAGTGGGAAGATGAGACGCAGGGAGGCACCAATTCCTGGCCAAGGCCGAGCTCAGAACCCCTCCCCTCCTTTGAGAAGGTGACAATCACGGCTCCATGCAGGGAGCACTTCCTACGTGCCAGCCCAGTGCCAAGGGCGTCACACAAGTAACTCATCAGTCCCCACATGGCCCAGTGAGGTGGAGGCTGTTACTATCTTCACATCCCTAATGGGGAATCCAAGGCACCGAGAGGACCAGTGGCCCTGTGGCTAGAAAGGGAGCCACACAACAGGGCTCCAGGACCTGGGTTCAGGGCACCACACCACAGACCTCTCAAAGCCGGCACCACTATTGCCACCTGTATGCCAGGAGCTGGGGTCATCAGTGGACAGCCCCAGAGGAATGGAGGTGACAGTTCTGCATTCCCACCCCAAGGCCACCATCCCAATGCACTCCACTCTGCATGGGAGGAAGCTGGGAAGGCTGCAGAAAGTCAACTCTGAACAGCTGCACAGCTGGACATCAGGAAGGAAATCAGAGCCTCCCTGCTGGCCCTCCTCTGGGGCCAGGAGGCGCTGACCCACGAGACACAGGAGGCTGGAGGGGCAGGCATCTTCCATAAATCCCAGAGCCTCGCTTCGACCCCGCTCGGACTGTGATTTTGACCTTCTCCGAAGGCATCAGCAAGATGCCAGGCTTTGGCTATCTCCCTGGAATGTAACCGAAGGAAGAAGACTTTAGAGACAGGTGGGCAAATGTTGCCACCCTACTCGAGTGGCTCTTAGCTGGAGGCCTTGGAGCTGCATTCCCTACCCCCATGGTTCTCCAGCCATAAGCCAGGCTGAAGTCAGGCCTCTCTGCAGAGTCACCAAAAGGGTTAAGAAGCCCCAAGGAGGCCAAGGGTCCCACCTGGCAGACTAAATGGGGGCAAGAGAAGGTAGCCCCCTGCCGAGCATCCTCTGCAGCCTGGGTGGTGCCGGCTGTCACTCTCCATGAGGCCGTGGAGTGCAGCATCAGGGTATTAGCCCTGGACCCTGCCTCCTGGCTCTGCACCCCATTGCTGCATGGCCTCAAGAAAAGGACTTCACGTCCCCAGACTTCAGTTCTGCTCCATCCAATGGGGCTAAAGGTAGTTCTTATCTCACAGGGCCATGGGCTACACCCATGGGAGCTATGAGCAGAGCCCTGCACATATAGTGAGAGCTCAGTGAGTTAGTTCTGAGGGCTTGCTGACTGTCCTTAGAGAAAAGGCCACCCAGGGGGCAGCCTGGGACCCTGGTCTTCAAGGAGGGCCTAACACTAGCACACTCACGCACACACATCCAAACACAGCCACACTCACACGCACAGCCACATGTGCATCCACAGGCGCGCACACACACACACAGAGGCACCCCAGCGGCTGCCTCTCCGCTCCTTCCTTCCAAGGGAGCAGGGCAGGGTGGGGCAGGCAGTGGGTAGGGTGCCAGGGCAGAGCCCGATTGCTCAATGCCAGGACCACACTGGGTCTCAACGGTCAGGGACCTGGCTGTCAGAGAGCCTTGCAATCCGCCTCTGCGGGCCACGGGCTTATAATATTTTTAGAGAAGTTGGGTTTCTGCCAAGTTCCTCTGCTTCAGATTCTTCCTGGAGCTGGTGGGTTCCCACCCACCGAGGTCCTCAGCCCGACTCTTCAGCTTCTCAGGGGGCTTTGCAGAAGCACAGACATCACCACCTCTGACCCCAAACAGGGTGCCCAGCCAATCAGATACCACACCTGCCTCCACGTTCCCTCACACACGCCAAGGACCTTCGGTCCCCAGGGCCTTTGCACTGGCTGTTCTGTCTTCCTGGACAGCCCTTCCCCCACCTTCAACGCCAGTTCTTTTCCTTCCCAGCTGGCTCCTTCTCCTGCTCTAGGACGCAGCCTAGATGGACTCCCTCAATGAGAACTCTCCCTGAGCACCCATCTGAAGTAGGCACCTCCTTTCAGGTTGTCATTCTATATCCATCCGTTTGGTCGCTGGTTGTTCAGAATGTGGGCCGTGCATGTCTCTTTGCTGACCATGCCTGGCCATTAGTGAGCGTTCTTGGTGCTTGGTGACTAAGCATGGGAACCCAGTCCTGCAGCCGTCAATCTAATTTAGCAACCCCCCTCCTGGGGCCGTGGCATTGTGCTGCAGACCGCGCACCTCAGGGAGAAACACGCACAGAGGGAAAGAGAAATGAACAGACCTTTAGGACCTGCGAGGTGCCTACAGATGGGCCGTTCTCAGACACAGTGAGCAGTTAGCAGCTGCGGTGCCGGTGCCATTAGCACTGAGTGCAGTCACCTGCCCTCTCACTTCGATGAGCCCCACATCAACTCTGTGAGTTAGGGCGTGTAGGGTTCCTGTCCCCATTTTAAAGATGCAGAAGCTAAAGTCCAGAGAATTTACTCAGACTTCCCAGGCCACAGAGCTGGCCTATGGCTCGGGTCCCTGGTCTCCAGTCTGCCGCTCACTGGGCTTCTCAGCCCGTTTCTAATCTTGGTGGGGACAGGAGACCCCACCGCTGTGCTGCAGAGAAAGCATCCATTCTCTTTGGACACCACAGTAGCGGGGTAACTGGCCGTGTTTCTATAGGCCAGGAGGGAGCGCATGTTCTGAGCCCCATTCCAGAGTCAACACTAAGGTGCCAAATTCATCGAGCAACTTGGCCCTGCCCTGGGTCACCACCGATGCACCCCAGTGACATTGGGAATTTGCAGAAGAGGGGAGATGACCAACCAGGGAGCAGAGCTGAGCAGGATCTAGGCTGGAGAGGATGTAGACAGCGGGCTGGCCACACCGAAGAACGGGCGGAGGGCTCTGGTCTGCAGAACAAGCTGGAGGCAGCCAAGGGGTAAAGGCTGCATGCGGGGATCAGCTCCAGTGCGGCCTCATGTTCCTTGCTAAGTAACAAATCATGACTGTGTCTATTTTTACCTAACCTCCATCATTCCAGTGGTGAAAGGGCCTTGACAATTGAGGAAGTATGGATGGACTCTTTTTCTTCTTAATCAAAGTGCAAGATTCCAGCTTTTGAGAGAGTGTGTGGGGGCCTAGAGGGGGCAGCAGGAGGGCGGGGAGGGCAGGGGGGTGCAAGCAGAAGCATTAGCTACTCCAAGATGAATCCTTCCTTCACCCTCCTAACTCGGAGCTGGGAGGCCATGGCTGCGTCCCGTGGGTCCCGCATCGGTGGCCCTGGCAGCTGTGTGTTGTGACATCCCCAGGGTGGATCGGGCACACTCTGGGCGCAGGGTTGGTTTCTAGATTACCCCCAAGAACTCTCGCCCAGAGCCCTTCTTTCATAATGTGGCTCACAGCATTCCCACAAACCGTCACTGAGTATTTTAGGCGACACGTTTCTATAACTGTAATGCTCCTTAAAACTTTTTTTTTTCAGTTTGCCCTTTTGCAAAATAACTGTTTTTATACTGATTCAGACGCTCTTTTTCTCGGAACTGTCCTCAGCCTATGGCTCTAGCCCATGGCATTAAAGAGAAAGCTGAGACCGAGGGCACAATTCCTCTGTGACTAGCCGGGGGTCATGCTGTGGACTTTTAGCCCAAAGCGGCAGAAGCCACCTCCTCTGCCTCAGTGTCCCCTAGAGAGACCCTCCCCACGCGCCCTCCCCATTTTCTTCTCCTCCATAACAGGAAAAGGTGTCACCATTTGAAAGCAGCCATGAGAATAAGGCATCATTCTGATATCCCACGGGGAGGGTCCCAGACACAGGGCTCATCCAAAGCAGGTCTCTCTCGGGTCCACTTCACTATGAAAACAGCCACTGGGAAGCTGTAAGCCTTCCTCTGCGTGCAAATCTGCGCTTAGTGTAATCCTATTTTTATAAACATATACACACACACACACACACGCACGCACGCACACACGTCTGGGAAGAATGCAACCAAACTAGTAGCATCAGTTACTTCTGGTTTGGGAATTGAGGAAGGGAGAAGCTTTTTCACTTTCTACATATTTCCTCTATTATTTAAAATGTTGCCAATACACATATTGTTTCTTAGATTTGTGTGTATTTTTTTCTTTGAAAACAAAAAAGGGAAATATGATTGTGCACCTAATACAGGCAAGACACTAAATTGGATGCCGAGTGTCATACGAAAATGAGAAGTGGCCATCAAAGCAGTCGTTACTGTTTAGTTGAGGGATTACTGCGTGCCCAGCACTTTTATAACCACTTTGCACATGTGATTTTATTTGATCCTTAAACAGCTCTTTGAAGTGGTTACTACTAGTCTTTCCATTTGCTAGGTGAGGAGTGAATGCGAGACCCAAAGTTAAGCCATTTGTCCATGTCCTCAGCGTGGAGGAAAGAGGGCGGCGGCCGGGTTTGAACTCAGGGGCCCTGAGCCAGCAGTGTGCGGCAGGGGAGCATGCAGAGCGCAGGGGGCTGAGCCGGCAGCAGCTGGAAGGCACTGGGGGTGGAAAGGCGTGAGTCAGCAGGGGTCCTAAAAAGACCTACATGTTCAAGCCCCAGAGATACGTTTTGGGGGAAGGGTGGGGCGTTCTCTGCAGTTACACTTTTGAGATGCTCAGTTTTCTATGATATACTCCAATTTTTTGAAAACCACTTTCCTGTGCATCTGTTTACACATCACCCTGGCCATACAGATATAAAAAACATGAAACATGAGCTCCGTTGACCTGGCCGGTGTGTTTCAGTTGGTTGGGCATCATCCCATACACCAAAAGGTTGCCAGCTCGATTCCCAGTCGAGGCACATACCTGGGTTTGGGGCTTGATTCCTAGTAGGGGGCATGCAGGAGGCAGCAGATTGATGTCTCTCTCTCTCTCTCTCTCTCTCTCTCTCTCTCTCTCTCTCTTCTCTCTGCAAATCAATAAAACTATTCTTTTTAAAAAAAGAATGAGCCCCTTTAAGCCCCTCAGTAATTTGTGGTAAGGCCACACAGTGATACTGGCTTCTGCTGAGACCCCTGAAAACGAAACCCCAGAGACAGCACCCCGGGGACATTAAAACTCAAGCCAGTAAATGTTGGAGATGATGTTTTAAAGGACGGTTTGCACAACATAAAACTCATAACTCAAAAGATGGCAGCACAGACGCAGTCTTCCCTGAGACTGTGAATCGGGAGACGGATTACTGCAGGAGCAGGTGTTTAACACACACATTTGTTTGTGGGGGGAAGCAGATGCCATCTAGAAATTTGGTTTGAGGGCATTGAGTTCCAGGTCATTCGTCTACTTTGTGACTTTTTGCCCAACTTCAGCTTGACAGCGAGGGTATTTTTGAGGCATGTAAGTGCTTGGCTGGCAGGAGTCTTCAAGGCAATGGCTCCGGAGTCTGAAACAGCCACGCACAGGGGTGCAGCGTGCACACTGCATTAAACACCCGGCTTTCGGGTAAAGTTAAAACTACACGCTGTGTGCTGCCCTGTCTGAAGCAAAGGGCTCCTTTTATTTTGCATAAAAGTCACAACTGTGAGCTGGTCTGCATTCACCCAGTGGGGGCACCTTCTTCTAACCCGTTTGTTTCCCCAGCAGGGTGCCTTGGCCCAGGTTAGCTGGCCATGACTCTAGTCTAGGCTCTGGAGCCAATGCAGTGAGAGAGGACCAAGGCAGGCCTTGAAGGTGCTCTGTGTCAAGGTCAGGAGGAAGTGGTCTCAAGGTGTGGTCTGATTTTTTTAAAAAGAAAAAGAAAGAAATGAGGCACTTTTATGAGTTCAGGTTGCAGTGAATGTGGAACTTTCGGGAGCCCCTCACCTTGAGGTTGGCCATGAGCCCTTTGTTAATCATTGACAAGAATGGATGGCAGCTCCAATCTGAGATGCTCTTCAAAGTCACACCTGCAGGCTTGGGTTTGTATGGGGCCATGGCAGGTAAGGATGACCCGCCAGGAGCCAGGCTGGTGGCCTCCAACTGGCATGATTTTTTAAAAATATGTTTTTATTGATTTCAAAGAGGAAGAGAGGGAGAGAGAGATGGAAACATCAATGATGACAGAGAATCATTGATCGGCTGCCTCCTGCACACCCCTGCTGGGGATCAAGCCTGTAACCCAGGTATGTGCTCTGACCGGGAATCAAACCGTGACCTACTAGTTCAGCGGTTCTCAACCCCTGGGTCGCGACGCCTTTGGGGGTCGAACGACCCTTTCACAGGGGTTGCCTAAGACCATCGGAAAATACATATATAATTACATATTGTTTTTGTGACTAATCACTATGCTTTAATTATGTTCAATTTGTAACAATGAAACTGGGGGTCACCACAACATGAGGAACTGTATTAAAGGGTCGCGGCATTAGGAAGGTTGAGAACCACTGTTCTAGTTCATAGGTCAACACTCAACCACTGAGCTACATTGGCTGGTCTAGCTGGCATGATTTTAGTTAAACAGCCCTCACGCCTGCTCACCTGAAATTCTTTCATCAAGTATAGATTAGTCCAGGAATCAAGAAAAGGCACCCCCTGTCGTTGCTCTAAAGGAAGTGCTCTGTTGATTTAAATCACGTCGAGGGGTAAGTGGCTGATGCTAGAACCCCTGAGAACAAGGTGTGGCCCAGGCAGGAGAGACCCCAAGGCAGTCCCAAGCTAAGGAAGGGGGCGCGTCAGCTCTGTGCCTCTTCCTTCACTTGTTCCATGAGCAGGCACTGGCCTCTGCTATGTGCCCGTCACCCAGCCGAAGCTGGGAAGAGGGAATGAAGACGTTTCCTGCTCTCAAGGAGCTGTCATCTCTACAGTAGTGTCAAACTATGGATATTGGTGGGATTTTCCGTGTCGGGCACTCACCAAGCACTTTTAACTGCATTTCTCATTAATCCTCATATTAATCTCCAGAGGCCGGTGCTGTTTTCAGCCCGTATTTCATAGAAGAAACGGAGGCTCAGAAAGGGAAGGTGATTTAGCTGAGCTCACACAGCCAGGACCATCTTGCTCCAACCCTGCAGTCTTACTGACTCAGAGACATCCCTTTAAAGCAGCTATTTTAAGCTGGTATGCCGTAAAAAAATGTAAAACATGCAATCCTGACCATTTAGTCAGGGCCACTGACCTCTTTTCCCTGAGATTGTCAAAACTGACAACAGCCAGCACAATAGCCGTCAGGTGCGAATGCCCTGTCTGGAAGCATAAATGTATAGGTCATATAGTAGAGTTGCATCTTATTGGTCACATCACATAAGGTTGCACCTGATTGGTCAATTCTTGGTATCAGAAATCCTGATTTTTTTAAGTCACTTTGGCCCAGCCAGTGTGGCTCAGGGGTCGAGTGTTGACCTATGAACCAGGAGGTCACAATTCGATTCTAGTCAGGACACATGCCTGGGTTGCGGGCTCGATCCCCAGTAGGAGGCGTGCAAGAGGCAGCCGATCAATGACTCTCTCTCATCATTAACGTTTCTATCTCTCCCTCTCCCTTCCTCTCTGAAATCAATAAAAATATATTTTTTAAGGTCACTTTGGAGCAAAAAGAGTAACTGCTATTGTTATGATTTTTGTAAATCAATCAAAAGTATACCTATTTTTGGTCAGATCAGCAAAAAAAATATTTTTGGTGTGCTGCAGAATTTTAGTAATTCGTTTATGTGTGCCGTGAGATAAATAAAAGGTTGAAAATCACTGCTTTCAAGGAATATTTTACCAGTAAAATGTGTCAAATGTTGGGTAATTATAGGAATAAAGAGGTTTGAAACTTTGTACTTTATGACGAACACTGTACCATGAACTCTAAATTGTCACTGAACAGAAACTCCGCATGGACTTTTTATCACTGAGGAGTCCGCAGTGAGCTTGAGTACCTGACCAAAAGTCAAAAAAAGTGGGTCCATGGGTAAAGGGGGTCCCCCCAAGGTGCTGCAAGGAAACAGTAGCGGCGGTCTGAGCTTACATGGTGTAAAACCATCCCTTCCGTGGAGCTGAGCTCAGGTTCAAGGTGAGATCACCCCTTCACAATGAGAGGTGGGCACACCAGGCTGACTCCCACCCACGCTGTTCCTAAAGGACACCAGCCCACGATGCCAGGCCAGTCGATTGAGGCTCAAAGAGGCTAGTGTTGGAGAAAAACGTAAGGCAATATTCTGCAGGGGATGCCACCTGAAAAGGAGCTGCACGGGCATCCCTCCAATTACATGCAAGTACCAGTCCTAACAGTAGCAGTAATCCCAGTAGCAACAGTCGTAGCCATCACAGTAGTAACCGTCTCTGTGGTAATAATGGTAACCACAGCAGTGGTCATGTGATTGGTAGCAAGCATCACAGCAGTAGAAATGGTCACGTGGCATAATAAACAGTGGCGGTAGAAACAGGAGCAACAATACTAGCAGCATGTGCAAACACCCTGGGGCAGGAAAAAGCTGGGCACTTTCAGACAGAAGGCGGTGAAGGAGGAGGCAACAGCCCCTTTCCATTGCCCAGGAGAGGAAAACATTTTCCGTTAGAAATCTTTTGAAAAACATTGAGAAAATACACCACCTAACAAAATCATCCAACCAGTTAGCTGGGTATCAGCCCGTGCATCGAAAGGTTGCCAGTTCTATTCCTGGTCATGGCATATGCCCAGGTTTTGGGCTCAATCCCTGATAGGTGGCGTGCAGGAAGGAGATAGAGTTGATCCATGTTTTGCTCTCACATTAATGTTTATCTCTCTTCCTCTCTCTCTAAAAATCAATTAAAAATCAAAAAACAAAAACCATCATCCACAATCTCACCATTTTTGCAATTACATGAAGAAGCAGAAATTCCCCTTTTCCATCCTTTTGCCCCAGTCAAATTTGGGGACTTGATTGGCAAAGGGGTAGGCCTATCAAAGTGTATAAAACCATTCGCTTTGGCATGAACTGTCCCAGATGTCTCTGTTTTTATCACTCCCTTGAATATATGTGACCGTCCCTCCTCCGCAGCTCCCAGCTGGCCTGTCTCTGGCAGCACAACAAACGGTTATGGCCCGAGAACATGTCGACTGAGACCAATAGTCTCTGAGCAAAAACTGCAAGTCCATCCTGTGCGCAGGGCACAGGCGAGAAGCCCTGGTCTTTAGGTCACCTGTGTGGAGCTGAGGTTTGTATGTGGACCTGAGCCCTCTTGCCCTCATCTTTATTCTCATGGTGACTTTCCGGAAGGTTCGGATATTTTTTTTTGGCATCTGACTTTGAGAGTCACAGTGTTGAAAGAGTGACAAATGAGCCTCAATAAAGAGAACGAATCGTCTGCCAGAGAAGGATGAGCGAGCGTTGACTTAGAGCTAATGGCCGCCCCGCACAGACTCTTAGAAAGAATGGCCCCTCCAGCAGGGCATCCACCCTTGGGAAAGCCCTGGGCAAGTCTTTCAGAATGAGGTGAAATGGGTTGATCATACCATGAAAAAAGTCAGTTCTGAGGGCTATTTTCAGCAGGAGGGATGGGGGGGGTGGGGGTGGGCATCAGATTCTAGCCACAAAGGCAAATGAAAACCCAAAAGTAATGAAATAATCCAGCCAGTGAAAACTGCCTTGGGCAGCAGAAACTTTCATTTTTAGGTAATGACTTAAAAGACCAGAACTGATTATGGGCAGTCCCCTCCTCCTCCAGAAGTCTGAGGTCTATTCTCACATTCTCAGGCTGAGTTCCTGTCCTCTCACCTCCTGCCCAAATTATCATTACGATAAGCTTAAAGCCACATGGCCTTCCTGGTGTCTCCTCTCCTTTGTAAAACTCCATTAAACTTCACTCATTCATTCTGATTCTATTTTGCATCGTTTTTTGAAACACGGCTCCCCAAAAGAATACCACTGAATAGAAGAGAAATGCGGACACAATTTTGAAGGAACGGTGCTGTTCTTGAATGTTATGCTTATGTTCAGAGAGCTGATGGTGGCAGGCATCACAGCCAATGCTGGTCTGTGGCAGGGGGAGTGGAGGTGAGATTAAAACAGGGGTGAGTCTCCTGCCCTAATCAGGACCTCTGGGACACCTGCCTGTCACACTAGTGTTTTCTTTCCCCACTTAACTATTTTCTTTTGGTCTTTCCTGCACGGTGGGGGCCAGGCAATCTCAGGAACCATCTTGGTGTGTGTTTTTTTAAAGCCTACTCAAAACTTCCAACATAATTCCCCACCAAGTGGTAATAAGACTGTTTTGCATCTTTGCTACTCAAATTGCACCCAACACCATCAGGTCCCCTGGGAGCTGGTTAGAAATGCACCATCTCAGACCCCGGTCCCAGACCTCCTGAGTCAGAACCTGCGCCTCTGCCCCCAGGACGCCACATGCAGGAACATTGCTTTAAACGCAGTTTTTCATCCGTTTGCGCAACACTTGTTTGAACCCTTGCTATTCTCAACGTGCCAGCCTCCTTCCCAGGAAGAATACAAAACATAAGATACCACGGTGTCACCCCAATAAATTCAACAAAAAGGTAAAAAACGTGAGATACGGTGCCTGCTCTCAGGTGCCCACTGCCCTGGGGAAGACAGGCACCCAACCCTGCTGGCTTCTGCCGAATGCCTCCCATAGGAAGAAGCAAAGGGCACTTCGGAGAAGTCTTATTCACCCACCCCCACCAGATGTCTCCAGGGATGTCCCACAGCACCTAGCTCTTAGCCATTTGGAAGGATTTTCTGTTGATCTGTCTCCCCCATAGTCTGAGAAACATTAGGATCTGTGTCTCCTGTGCAGTGTGTTCCAAGTGCCCAAAATATGTGTGTGATTGAATTAAATACATGTGTAACTGAATTAAGCAGCCAAGGTTCATTGTAAGCACCTGGAACAATCCATGCCTCTTCAAAACCAGTCCCTATCATGCCCAGCCTGGTCCTCAACCTCTTTGCTCTTTTCTGCCCACAGCTGGCACCATTAAGCCCCCTTAGCAGGGCCACCCCCACGCAGGCTTGGCCTCTGGAGTCTCAGCACTAGTGCTTGGGCCACTCACCTGGCTGCCTTTGAGTACCAACTGTGACCTTGTCATGAGGTTGACCTTGGGGGCCTGGGTTTTTTCTTCCTTGTTTCTGAGGTTCCTCCCTCCCCTCCCCCGCCTCTGCTTCAATTAATGGTGACTTGAGTTTCTTGCTTGCTTATTACATCTGATCCCCTTGTCTGGGGCCCTGATTTCTTCTTCGCAACTATCCTAAAGCTCCTCATTCACATGTAGGTGCAGCTGTTCCCGGCGTCCTAGAACTCTCCCCCCTGCTATCAGAGCTTCCCGGCTGACCAGAACTGCCCCCGCAGACATTCAAGTGTGCCCTGTTTTCAAATTCCTTTACGCTCTGCTCTATATGAGTGTCGAGCTCCTCTTGACTTCCCCTTGACTGGCTAACTTTAGCCGATGATAACCTTCTCCACGCAGACTCTGGCTTCCCGGCCTGGGTTTCCCCTGCTCCCCAACATTGCAGCTGTGTCCATGTTCCTCTCTCCTGCACCCCTTAAGCCCATACTTAATAACCCATTTTTAAGTATTCCATACTGAAGCTCAACAAATATTTGTTGATGAATGAGAAGACAGATGGATGGATGAATGGATGGATGGTTAGAAGAGTGGAAGATGTCTAGACAGATAAGTGAATTGATAAATGGATAAATGATTGGTTGAACAAGTGGGGAGAGAGAGAGAGAGAGAGAGAGAGAGAGAGAGAGAGAGAGAGAGAGAGAATAAAGACATTTACTACCTCAGACTTGAAAGTCCAACACACCTGCAGCAGAAATTACTGGATCAACTCTACGGTTACCAGTGTGCCTAGAACCAGGGTCTATAGAGAAGAATGAAAGATGGCCCTGCCTCGTGGCACTCAAAGTCTAGAATACCCAGGCCCTAATCTTCAATGGGAGTTGGATAAGACCACAGTCTAACTAAACAACCCCCAGTCATATCCAGTGCTTCCTTCATGGTCAGGATCCCTGCTAGGATGGTTTCCTCATCTGTAAGATGGGGATGATGATATTCATTGCACCTACCTGTGTTAACTTCCTGTGGCTGCTCTAACGCATGACCACAAATGTGGTGAGTTACAACAATACAAATTAATTTTCTCACAGTTCCGGAGGCCACGAATCTGAAATCAGCTTTGCTGGGCCACAGTTAGGAGGTCAGCAGGGCCCTGCTTCCTCTGGTAGCTCTAGGGGAGAATCCTTTTCCTCGCCTCTTCCGGTTTCTGGCACTGGTGTCTTCTCTTAGCTGGTGGTCTCATCATTCAATCTCTGCCTCCACAGTTACAGGGCTTTTCTCTGTGTAAAATCCCCCTCTCCCTCCCTTGAACTTGCTTTAAGGGCCCACCCAGATAACTCAACATAATCTCCCCACCTCAAAATTCTTAACTTAATCACATCTGCAAAGTACCTTTTTTACCATAAAGGTAACATTCACAGGTTCCGAGGAGTAGGACATGGATATCTTTGGGGGCTATTATTTAGTCACCACACTAGCAAATACTCCATAAATATTGTCTATCTCAATAATAACCATTACTCAGTACTGTGCTAGATGTGCTTGTGAGCATAGGAGAAGAAAAAGAAATGTTTGTTCTGTGAGTCTATAAAATGGAACCATCACTGTCTCACATGTTTCTTTGGAAAACAGATGTATCCTTTGCTTTTTTGTGTGGCCATAGACCCTGTGGCTACTCTCCTGAAAAGGGTCAGTCAATACAACTTACTCACTGAGAAACCTAATTTGGAGGAATTACTGCTTTGGTGTTGGAGTCCAGACAAAGCAGAAGGCTACCAGTCATCACAGTATTATTAAAAGTCAAGAGAATCTAAACCAGCAGATGCTAAGAAGGAAAAACAGAACCGACTTCCTAGCCAGCTGCTGATGCCAAGATACATCATCTCCTGCCAAGACCCGGGAGCCTTCCAAGGACAGTGCACTTGAGTTGCAGACTAAAATGCCATCTGTTTTCTGCCCTATGTGTGACCCCCAAAAAAATCACTTTGAGAGGTTCAGATGGGGATAGAGAAAGGAATAAGTGGGAAAATTGTATGTCTCTTTCAGTGTAATTTTGGTCACTGAATAGCAAGCTCATTAACCACTCAGAGGCTGGGAGAAATTTAGTTTCCTTACTGATTTAAATAAATGCGAAAGATAGAGGCATCATTGGGAAATTTTAATAGGGGCTAGATATTAAAGATGATACTAAATGTCTTTGGTGTGGTCATAGCATTGGGATTCTGAAGGAGGAAGTCGATTCTTAGGAGACCCCACAAAGGTATTTGTGTGTGGTCTGTCAACATCCCAGTGACTTACTTTCAAATGGATCAACAAATATATAAACACAGCTCTATAAAGCAAATAAGGCAAAATGCTAACAGCTGTTGAATGTGGGTAGTGGGTGTCCATCACTCTTAACTTTTCTGTGTGTTTGAAAGTTTTCATAATAAAAAAGCTGTAGGGACGAGGAGAAAGTAAAGATGGTTGAGTGAAGCAGAGAGTTCTACTGATTATTCTTCCAAGATTCAACTTGATGAGCAGGGGGTGCAGTTGAGGGGAAAGCCTCTGAGACCAGAGGCTATGGGAACAAAGATATTAAACCTGGGCTTCCAGGATAAGGATCAAAGAGAGAGAATGAAAGGGGAGAGAAAACTATGGTTGAGGTGCTTTCTGGGCATCAGGACTTAAGCAGAACCAGAGCCAAAACACCCGTGGAGCCGTGGGGACCTGGGCATGTACTGGTGAATCGCTGGGTGCATCTCAGGAAATCAGATGTCAGCCAAGGAATGTGTTAAAGGTTGATCAGTAACAGGGGCAAGGGCAGGGGCGGGCTTCTGAGACTTGGAGTCTCAAACACAGCTGCTCTGAACCTGCTGTTTAGGGACTCCACTCTGTACGTTTTAATACAGAAGAATTAGGAGTTCTGGATTTTCAGAGGAAAGAACCCCCAGGCTCACAGAATCGTGAGCTTTTAGGCTGCAATGGACAGGAAGGCTCAGGTTGAGTGCCCTGAGCCTTCCTTCCACCCTCTATCATTAATCTAATCCAACTATAAATCCCATCCCTCCCTGTGACCCAGTTCTGGCCAATGAAATGTAAGACAATGTTGGCCAGGAGGACTCTGAGAAAAGTCTCCTCACTTCCAGGAGAGTGCCATGGAGAGATGGTCTCTCCTCTTCCTCTGGATCCTGTCACCTGAATGGGATACCTGAAGCCACTGCCATCATATTGTGACCAGTGAGAGGACAAAGTCAATGTCAAGGTTGGCAGAACAGAGAGATAGAAAGAACTTGGGTCCTTGAGGACATCTCTGAGCCAACCCTGAAGTCCACTGATAACATCCTGTATGTGAAGTAATGAATGTCCTTATTCTGCAAGTCTGCTGGATTCCATTGCGGTTACTGATGCGAGACCAGGAAACGGAAGCAGCGCTGGCTAACATGGGGCCTTCACCTGAGTTCAGAAAGGTGTCCCTTCCTCCAGGAACACATCCGCCTGTGGGGTGGGATGCTGCTGGCTTTCAAGCCTCACGTGGCCCCGACTCCAGGAACCCCCATCCATTGAACACCCCACACAGTGATCCTAGAGGACATCTGGTGAAACCCCCAGTCCCATCTTCCAGGCTGGCACATCTGCAGGGACTGAGAGCATACTCCCTCCATTTCTGGATGATTCTGGCCTTTGAGAAGTCCAGGATGGTGCCAACCCTCCAATTCAATCATCCCTTCATATCTATTTGTATGACAACTCACATTTCCTTGGTTCTTATTCAAAGTCTATTTAAATGTAAGTTCAAACCCCAGCCCACTTCCTTCAGGATTTCCATCACGAAAGCTCAGGGGTCACTCTGATTGGAAAGGAAGTGGGCTGGGGCTGTGGCGTGAGCACTCTGACTATGCTCCTCCTCCTGCCTGCCCTACGCCCACCCCAAAGGCTCTGGGGGGAATCAGAGCAGCTGGCTCACAGTTTCTGAGATCCCACCACCTCTTGGCTCAATGAAGACCCCAGGGTGGATGGATACAAGTTTCCCAAGAAACATCCTCGGGAGCCAGATGTTTCCAAAGTGGACCCAAGCCTCTGCCTGACCTGGGAAATGAGGGGGTGTTGGTGGGGCCCAGGGGATATGAGGCAGGATTGAATTCAAGGGCAAGGAGAATATTTTGGTCTTGACCCCTGGGCTTCATGCAAGAGGTGATCAGGCCCCCAACTTCTGTTTCTCATCTAAAAAAGGAGACATTGTCAGCTTCCTTTTCCAACAAGGGGCGAATTCCACTGCTGGAGCGTGGTAGGCTGTGGAGGGCCCTGCTCAAGCTTCTAGAAGAGCCATATGTGGACCAGGCAGTGGTGGCAGCCAGGAAAATTCACCTGCCTTGGTGAGCACACTCACTGGCCACCTTCTCCAGCCACAACACTTGCTGACCCTCTCTCAGTTCCAGGAGCCAGGACAACCCAAGGAGGCAACTCAGTGTGATGGTCAAAGTAAACTCAGGTGGATCCAAGATCAAGTATCAGCTCTTCCTGTTCTCAGCTGTGTGACCTTCAGCAAATGACTTCACCTCTCTGGTCCTATTTCCCTGTCTATGAAATGGGACTGTTACCCTCTGTTCCCTCTGGGGGATTTTAGTAGGGCTTAATATACACAGAGCACTTAATACCCTTCCTGGCACATACTAACCATCAATAACTGTGTCTAGTTACGGGTAAGAATACACAACACTTTACAGTTCCCAAGCACCTTCATGGCTGTTATCTCATCATCCTAAAGAACTGTTGCTCTGTCTTAAAAGGCAAAGTAAACATTGTCCTGAAGCAGAAATTCAGATGATTCCTGGCCCCATACTCCCTGCCACCTTCCTTCCGTGTTCCTGCTGCCTCTAAAATCATTCACTCCCCAGCACAACTCCCTGAAAGCCTGACAGGCAGCCCCCGGTTGAGTTTCAATGTTGATATTAACTCTCTGGATGACTTTGGGTAAGTTGCTTCCCCTTTCTGTTCCCAGTTTCTTTATCTGAAAGTCAAAAGCTGGATCACCTCCAGGGTCCCTGGCTTTCCACATGCTGAGATTTGCTGCTAGAATTGAGGTCTGTCGTCTTAATTCTGTTTTTAATACTGATTGTGGGCTCCCTTTGTGCCAGACATAGTCTAGGCACCATCAATACATTATTTCTAAGCCTCACAGCCAACCTTGGGAAGGAAGCCATTTTACCCCCATTGTACAATGGGGGGCCTGAAGCTCAGAGAAGGCAGGCCACACTGAGAGTGAGCGGCAGAGATGGAATTTGAACCCATGTTGGTCAGATTCAAAACTCAACCTTTTACCACAATGTTGCCTTCCATCAGTCCCTCTGTGGTCATATCATCTGTTTTGTCAATAACCAGACTTCTCCTGTAGTCAATCAATTTGAAATTGTGTGGTGCTGGTGATATAAGAAAGACCATACCTAAGGATGGAAACAACAGATTTTCCCATGGGGAGGACCTCTGAACCCAGCACCCAGTCATTCTATGATCACCCTCTGCAGTAAGCAGTTATGTACAAGAGGAAACAAGACCCAGCCCTGCCCTGAGAAGCCCACTGCCCAGCAAGGAGCGCTGTAAGTTATTTAACAACTGCCGGGTGATAAAAGCCCGAGGGAAGTGCAGAAAGCCCCACTGGGTCTTGCTTCCCATTGCATCTTCCCTGTGTGTTCTCCTCTTGAATTCCTGAGACTTCTGAGCCCCACCCAGGGAGTGTCAATAGCCGTCTCACTCACTTCTACATCCCTAGTACCTAACATAACATGTGGCATGAGGTTGGTCGCAGTCAATATTTTCTAAATTAGCTCAGGAATAAGTGAATGAGTCTGTGGATGAGGGGATTCATGGGTATAACACTTGAACCTAAAGTGTATTGCTTACTGTATGGTCTGTGTGGTTCTAGAGACCATGGTGCCATTTCGTTTACAACAATCTTTATTTACCAATTTTTACGTCTCTAGCCTCTTTAGATCTAAGCCTTTTACATTCTACAGAGAAATCTGTATTCAGTCCTCGAGAAGATCACAAAGCTAGTGTGCTGGAACCAACTTTTTGCATCTCTTCCTAGTTGACATACATCAGGGCTTAATTGGGCTGTGGTGGGAGTGTTTACACCATGGAAATGGGCAAACACTCGTCTTTCCTAGAGAGTCAATTGATAAAATTTCAATTGACCTGAATTTCTTTGAAGTATCTTTAAAATTTCTTTAAAATTCCTGTTTATTCTGCAATTATTTCACAAAATATTATTTTTCTCTTTAAGAAATGTTTTAATAACCAGTTTTATTACTTCATTTCCTCCTCCCAAATCTTTTATTAAAATGAATGCTCTAAGAAGGCCGCCATGTTTATCCTGGCTGAAAACATCTGCCTGCAACTGGATTTTCCCGTTTAAAACAGAACAAAACGCAGAGCATTGGAGAAGGAGGGATGAAAAGGTGGAGCAGAAAGGATTTGGGGGCAGTAAAACTACTCTGTGTGATAGTATAATGGTGGACAGATGCCATGATCCATTTGACCAACTTCCAGAATGTATGCTGACAAGAGTGAACCCAAGTGTAAACTGTGGGCTTTGGGTGACAAGGATGTGTCAGTGTAGGTTCATTGATCATAACAAATGCAGGGAGGGATGTTGACAGTTAGGGAGACTGTGGAGAGGCTGGGGGTGAGGGCAGAGGGATATGGGAAATCTCTGTACTTTCTGTTCAATCTTGCTGTGAACCTAAAACTGCTCTAAAAATAAAATCAATTAAAAAAATCAAAATTGAAAAAAGCAACAGCATAGCATGATTTCCAGGTGTCCTTCCAGAGCTAAGAGTTCACAGGGTTTTGTCTCTCTTCTTGAACCGGCATCAGTGAAAATAGGATTTCCTTGCACTGGTTTCGGGGGAAACTCTGTGGCTCACACAGGTGGCCAGCCATTCACCATCAGATGTCTTCCCCGCGAGGTCAGCGTTTGCGGAAAATGAGCCCAGTGGAGGCTCAGTTCTTGCAGGCCAGTGGTTTCTCCAATTGTCTGTAGCCACCTGCATCACCATCACCTGCTGAATTTATGTAAATGGGTGAGGGTGAGGGTTCGGTCCTGGGGGGCTGAGTCCATAGATTTGTGGAAATAAACCCCAAACACTGCTTCACAAGGGAACTAGCATCTCCCAAAGTTGAGGGCCCACTGTGTGCGAGGCTTACACGGGCTATCTTACTTAAGGGAGGTTGTTGTCAGTGCGGGGGGAGTTGAGGTGGTGCCCAAGCATCAAGCCTTCCTCATGCCCCGTCCCGCACCACAGCGAGCTCTGTCCCAACCCTTCCCTCCCTGGGAAGCCTGGACAGCAGGACACTGAAACTCAGAGAGGGTGAGGGGCACGCCCAGGGTCACACAGCAAGTTGGTGTCAGTCTGTCTTGGAACACAGGATTATACTTGCCTCTGCCTGGTCCTTGGGCCACCCCCTGGGCTACCCAGCCAGATTCCTGTGGCAGGAGCCCAGCCCAGCCAGGGAGGTGAGCTCCGTTCCCAGAGAGGCTGACCCACTTCTTTACTTCCTCCTCTGTGTCCGATTCAGGGTCAAGGCCCCAGAGCTGAGACACCAGAGTCTGGATCTGGGTGAGTTTGGGTCAGGCCACCCTGGGGGCAGGTGAGCATCACCTGGACCACATGTGCTCTGGCTTCTAAAGTGGGGTCCCCTGCATTGGAGAGCGAGTGGATCCTCACAAGTTTTCAATTGTGGCGCCTGTAGCCACAGCCTGAAATCTCTAGGACCCGAGTGGTGAAAATTGTCTAAAATGTCGCTTCTAGAGGCGGAGACCTACTCTTCCATCCGGACCCACCCTAGTGCGACCAAATTCACACCCAGGATTTTTTTTGTGTAGGTGTTATTAGAGGCGTGAACGTGTCAGAACCACTCACCAGGAAAATCCCCAACTGAAGTTGCACCTTCATGGGAGCCAGTCATTGACGAGCACCTTCCGTAAACAACGGTCATCCAGGTCAAGAGGCCTGCCAATGTTCGTACCCCTCCACATATCCGAGTGTTCACTCGGCAAGTGCTGCTGAGCTCCCTGTGTGCCAGGCGCCTGCAGGAAGCTGGAGGTGCGCCCACCCATGCACAAGACATCGTCCTCGTGGCGCCTACTGTCTAGCAGGAAGCCATCAGCTGCATCAGTGTCACGTGATGGCAAGCGCCCCCAAGAAAAATAAAGCTGGACAACTGCAGAGAACGTGAAGAGAGCCCTCTCTGAGGAGGTGGCATCTGAGCAGATGCCTGGATGAAGTCATGAGAAAGCCTCGTGAACATCTGGAAAGAGAGTGTCCTGGGAGGAGGGAGCAGCAAGCAGTGCAAAGGCCCTGAGGCAGGAGGCCTGTGTGGCTGCAGTGAAGTGAGTGCCAGGGGATGAATTGGAAAAGTGGCCAGGGTCTAGATCACATTGGTCACCCAGTAAGACCACTCCTGGGTATTATCCTAGGAGAGTAATTAAACAGAAGCAAAAACGCACACATGGGAATTCGTATGTAGCATTGTCCCTGAGGATCAGACTTTGCCGACCGAGACCCCCTGCATGGGATCGGTAAAGCAGGGATGACACAGCAGCTCCGTCGGTGCTGTCCAACTCTCCAAAGACAGCCGTGAACTTGTAGCCATGAGGAGGATGCGTATGATATAATAACTTCAGAAAATGATCTCGTGCCGGAAAGAAGACCGAGAACTGTTAGGTTGGGGCAAGGTGGGGGGCCGGGGGGAGGGAGGAGGAACAGTTCTTTTTTCCTTTTTTAAATTTTATATAATGCGGTTGCTGCATTATTTTTATAATTTAAAAAAATTCAAGGGGGACAATGTGTTCAGACCAAACCAATGGCGGGGTGAGGGGAGGGCAACTAAACAGATTGGTTTCCCTTCCTCCTGATACCAACCCCCCTCCCCCGCCCCCGACACCCGGGTTTTCTCGCCACCACCTTCTGGAACCCAGCCAGCCCAGGGACATGGCACCCGGCCCCAAGGGCCACACAGGTTCTTAGGAATGTGAGACTCCTGTCTCTGAGCCTAACTGGGTTTCCAGAATGGGGTTGGGGTCACAGGTTCTCACAGGACAGCTGAGAAAACCTTCCCCCGAAGGCCTCCCCGGCTTCAGTCTGAAATCCCACCATTTGAGGCCCATTTGGTCTCAGGGGTTTCCTCCATCCCTAACGAAGAGAACAGCCTCTCCCTCAGGCCCCACATTCAACCCAATGTGAGGCCCAGCCCAGCTGCCGCAGGTCCAGGCTTACCGCCGCTGCCCATGGCAGCCCTCATGCCAACCTTCACATCCTCTCCCCCTCATCTCCTCCTCTCCTAAAGCCCCCCCTTGCCCATGTGCCAGCCACCGAGGGGGCTGAGGTTCTCAAATGACACTGGACGTTCTCCTCAGGCCTCAGCCTTGCTGCTCACAGGGCTTTAAGCATCTTGCCTGCCCGGATCTGAGCACCTGACACTCAGCTCAGATGTCCTCCTCCTCTGACGCGAAGAATCCCAGCATGGATCAAGAGCCTTTGGATCCTCCTGCCCACACTGGCACCCTCCACGGCCAGCCAGGAGTGTGGGGTGCTGACACAGCTCGGTGAGGCTCGGGAATATGGGTTGGATGAGCTGGAGAGAAGGGAGCACAGATGGGGTGTGTGTGCACGTGGGGAAGGGGGATGCTCATGTTCGCTTGGGGACAGAGGAGGACCCAAAAGGACCTGGAGTGCCTGGGTGGGTCCCTGCCAAGACTGCCGAGGTGTCATGGCTGGAGTATGGTCACAGCCCAGGCCTGGTGGGAAGATGCCAGCAGCACAGGAAGTCACTGGGAGGAATGAGCCAGGCAGGCCACACCCCAAGCCTGGCTACCAGAGTCCCTTTGCCTTCCACACCCTCATGGGGTCTGACCCCCATCAGCAGGGAAGGAACCTGGCGTTCACCAAGTGAGGCCCCCCCACCCAGAAGTGGCGATATCTGAGCCTGCACTGGCTGATGGGGACCCTATGGAGCTGGGCGCTGGGCACTGAGGGCTGTGTCCAGTGGCTGAAGAGAAGACGGGGTTTCCCAGACCAGCCTGCACGCACAGGCTTCCACGTGGCAAGAGTCTTGGCTTTCTTTCTTTTTTTTTTCAAAGTGGAAATAGTATATAAATTGCATCCTCCTGCTATTTTTTTTTTAAGTGTTCATTGCAAAAGTAAATTCAAAACATATGGAAAAAAAATACAAAGGTGAAACCCAACCTTGGACTCATTCCTAGGCCCACCCTCAGAAGGGTCTGGAAATGTTAAAGAGAACTTTAAAGGGGGATTCTCAGCCAGGGCTGCACATCAAGTCACCTGGGAGCATTGTAAGTACAGATGCCCGGGCCCTGCCACAGGCCATAGGTGAAGCACAGGGTTTGGACTCTAGAGTTACTGGTTCTGTGGGCCTGGGAGGTGGGGCTGGGCCTGGCTGATGGGCTCCAGGAGGATGGGGAAGCAGCCGGTAACCCTGCATCTCTATTGTCAAGTGCTTGCTCTCAGACTCCTGCTGAAATCTCCAGGAGGGAAGCATGGCTTCAGGAGAGGAGTCCACGAGAGAGAAACGGGGAGACAGGAGGGCGAATCTTCTAAATATGTCACAAGCCTGTGTTGGGGTCTCAGCATACCACTCCCTCTGCACATGGCCTGGGCCGGGCAGGCCCCTGGGGCCTTTGTCCTCGCCACACAGGAAGCAAGTGAGATGCAGACTCAGTCTCTACGGGGCCTTCCAGGCGGAGATTCTGCCTCAAATACTAGTTTCCTGGTTCCTTAGATGCTGAGGTAGCAGAATGTACTTCACCTTTGGTGCAAACGCCACCTCATTGAAGCTCTTGTTCTAGAATTTCAGCTTGTTTCCTCCAGAGGTTCATTCTTACCTAAAATGCTGTGTAAGTAGTGACTCCCAAGCCCACCCCAAATGGGCCCACTGATGGCAAACCAACATCAAAGAGGTGAGGGCTTCTAAGGAGTGAATCTCCAAAATTAAACATAAAGTGCCTGGCCCTAGTTTGGCTCAGTGAATAGAGTGTTGCCCTGAGAACTGAAGGGTCCCGGGTTCGATTCCGGTCAAAGGCACGTACCTACTAGTTGCTGCTCAGTCCCAGGCCCTGGATGGGGCACATGAGGGAGGCCATCAATCAATGTGTCTCTCACATTCATGTTTCTCGTTGTCTGCCTCTCCTCCTCCCTTCCACTCTCTCTAAAAAAAATCAATGGAAAATTAACCAAAAAAATAATAATAATAATTTAAAAAATAAAATAAAACGCCTTGGAGAACTGTTTTGTTTGAGTTCTGGGGTCTCGACAGTTTCTTATTTTTGCCTCCCTCTCTGTTCCCACCTGGTCTCCAGTCAACACGCAACGGGTCCGATTAAATGAACAGAAACCAGCCTGGAGAGGGTGTGGGGAGCTGTTTGGTTGAAGCCATCTGTGAAGCGAGGGGGCTGGGAATGGGGTGGGCCTCCCGCCCCGCTTCGTGTGTGTGGTTTCTGCATCTGCTCAGGCTACAGGGATGGGATGAGACTCTGTGTCATGGAGAATGAAATGCGGAAGTGCACAGGCCGAGGTAGGCCTGCAATTAGAGAGAGGTCCCCCGACCTCCGCACGAAGAACCCGAGGGTCTCACTAGAGCCCTCCCTCGCTCGATGTGTGGTCTCGGGCCACTCAGCGTCTTCACCTATGTAATGGGAACGATGAGCAGAACGTAGAGCGGTCAGCAGTGGTCCCCCCCAAAGACGTCCGCGTTCGAATCCCCAGCTCCCGTGGATACGCTAGGTCACGTGGAAAAGGGGAGCTGCTGTTGAAGACAGGCCCAATCTTGCTAACCAGCTGACTTTAAAACAGATCGTCCTGGATTATCTGGGTGGGCCCAGGGTAGTCACAGGGGTCCTGAGAAGCAGAAGAGGGAGGCAGAGAGTGAGTGCTGTGAGGCAGGGACTCCGCAGCCGGCTCTGTGGATGCAGGGAGCAGCCAGGAGCCAGGGAGCGCAGGTGCCTCATGAAGGGGGAGAGGACAGGAAAGTGGGTTCTCCCCTAGAGCCTTCGGGACACCCGCTCTGCCAATGCCTCAGGTTTAGCTCAGTGAGGCCACGTGCAGAACTGATCCGGTTCTGAGCCCCAGAACTATGAGGTAAAGCACGTGTGTTGTTCTGAGCCATCCTGCGGGTGCTAATGTGACAGCAGCGACTGGAAGCAAATCCACATACTTTGAAAGGTCGTGGGTGTTCAGTGGTGGTGTGCGTCTGCAGCTCTCAGCACACGGGGAGCCCTTGGGGAGTGCTCGCTGTTTCTATCACATCTGAGAGTGACTGGGGTTTGGAGTCGCCACCTCCCTGACATACTCCATTTCCCAGGCTTCCAGCAGCCCTGGGAGCAGCCAATGCAGCGTGCCTCCTAACGGTGCCCTGGGAGGTGGCAAAACTGGGCCCTGCGTGCCCATGAACAGACCCTCAGAACCGTGCATCCCTGCTCACTCAGCAGAGCTGGACAGACTCACGTGGCAGGGAAGTCACGTCCCGCTTGGTCAGCACCAGGTCAGGACAGCACCCCCAACACTGTAGCACCAACTTCTTCCTAAATGGAGGTGCAGGGGGCATCAGTATTTTTTAAAGCGCCCCACATGGTTCCCATGGGCATCATGGCTGAGAATTTAATCTAATCTAGAAAGACTGCGGACCAATGATCCACAGAGCTGACCTTTATTATTTCGATAATAACAACGATGATGACAAGGGTGGTCACCGTTTGCTGATCGCACGCTGGGCTAAGCATCTCACACATGCTGTTCACTAAATCCTTAAACATGAGTCGTGGCTGAGCATCCCCCCTTTACAGAGGAAACTGAGGTTCAGGAATAAGGAGAGGCTCACCCAAGGTCACTCAGTTATCAGGGATGGCGCTCGGATTGAAGTTGCCGGACATTCACACCTTTCCCCTTAGCCAAGAATGCGTGGATGCTCACGGGCTCCACAGGAAGCTGAGGGCGTGGCCATCCTTCGGGTCCTCCAGCGCCCTGAGGGCAGGCGTGGGCTGCAACCTCAGAAGCTCCCCTCCTGCTTAGCCAGGCCAAGTTTAAGTTCAGACTTGGGGAGACGGCAGTACACGGATCTTTGCATCACTGAATGTATATGATGGCGTGGCCTGTGGCTTGCTTTGATAAATGCAGTCACCCTGAGTCGTGCGCTATCACAATGAATATCTTTGAAAAGAAAATTCCACGTTTTCAAAAAGATGCTTCATGTATAAAGCAATGGAGTTGTGTTTCGTTTGGGGGCCATATGTTTCTGAGAGTGTTGAGGCCTTGCAGCGAAGACCCAGGAGCTGGGCTGGGTGGAACAGTCATGCTTACTCCCGTGGCAGCGGCGGGAGAGGGGGCCAGCCCTCCCCAGGGAACGTGGAGACAGGATGTCAGAAAAGCTTGAGGAGGACTGGGCTTTGGGTGGGCAGTTTGAGGAGGTTCGGGGCTCACCTCACTTGAGTGCAGTTGGAAGGGGGCAGTTCTCTGGTGGGGGTCCCCTCAGTCTCAGCTGCAGGGGGAGCAGCACGGGATGAAGCTGTGACCCTCGCTGTAGCCGAGAGGGGGGCAGGTTTGCTGCTGTGGGGGTGCCACGTATTCTGTCTCCTCTCCCTTCATCATGGACTCAGGGACCTTGTCTGAGGTTGATGTTGAGCCCAACAAGGGGACAGCCCTCCCCACTGGGAGCCAGGACAGTGCCCAGGGGCCAGGGGCCCTTCTTGCCAGAATAATACGAGTGAATTGAACCCTTTTTAAAATATTCTACAATGCCTGCTTTTCACATTGGTCTTCCCTCTGCGCAGGCCACGGTCGGGGGTCTGAGATGCGTCCCCCCGCTCCACACTTCCGCTGGCCCATTTGCAGAATTAAGCCGTGTTTTCCAAAGCTTCTTCCACATGACACTGGTGTCCTGCGTTTCATGGGAGTGGTTGGAAGAAAAGCCTTCCTCGGGCTACTGAGCTTGGGAAGCACTGGGTTCTTTGCCGCCAGACTTCTCAGAGCCTTTGACGTGCTCCTGTGCGTTATAAAATGCACAGAAAATCCTCTGCAGGGGCTCAGGCGGTTGGAGCATCGTCCTGTACATCAAAAAGGTTTCAGGTTCGATCCCCAGTCAAGGCACATACCTAGATTGTGGGTTTGATCGCCAGTCAGGGCACGAACAGGAGGCAACTGATTGATGTTTCTCTTTCACATCGGTCTTCCTCTCTCTTGCTCTCCGCCTTCCTCTCTCTCTCTAAAAAAAAAAAAAAAAAAAAAAAAAAAAAAAAAAAAAAAAAAAAAAAAAAAAAAAAAAAAAAAAAATTAATAAAAACATATCCTTGGTGAGGATTTTTTATTTTTATTTTTTACGCACAGGAAGAATTGGATTACTCTCCAAACTTATTTGACTACAAAACCTTTTGGTTTGGTGGGTTGGGGTGGAGGCGGCGTCCTATGGGACAGAGTTTATAAAATGCTGAAATAAAGGAGAGGCTACCTGGCAGATAAGGCATGAACTTCTGGGGACCCTGGGGGGTCCTCACAAGGAGTTCCCATTGCAAATACTCTTTCTTGCACACATGTCCATGGCTACTGTTCAGATACATGAGAAGCTGCTGTGATTGATTAGGGAAAACCAGTTGGCTGGTGTGTAAGAGAATGAATTTAGCTGAACCGGTTTGGCTCAGTGGATAGAACGTCGGCCTGCGGACTCAGGAGTCCCAGGTTCGATTCTGGTCAAGGGCATGTACCTTAGTTTCGGGCACATCCCCACTGGGGGCATGCAGGAGGCAGCTGATCAATCCCTCTCATCGATGTTTCTGGCTCTCTATCCCTCTCCCTTCTTCTCTGTAAAAAAATCAATAAAATATATTTTTAAAAAAGAGAGAATGAATTTAGCACAGCTTCCAATCGTTATGGAGGTTCCCAGTGCATGGAGGCAAACATGCTCAACCCTCCATGAGCCCCGCGTGGTCTGATCTCACCCCCG
Organism: Myotis myotis; assembly: GCF_014108235.1. Classification (NCBI taxonomy): domain Eukaryota; kingdom Metazoa; phylum Chordata; class Mammalia; order Chiroptera; family Vespertilionidae; genus Myotis; species Myotis myotis. The sequence continues at coordinate 16,574,687 of NW_023416323.1, forward strand.
CATGTCCTGCGGCCTCGGCTTGCTCCTCTTCCCTCCCTCGCTAACCCTCCCGCTGAAAACAGGCCTTGTGCTCATTCTGCCATCAAGCCCGTTCCTTCCCAGCATCGCCTCTCACAGGCTCTTCCTCTGTCAGTGGCCCTCCTATCTCCATTCACCCGCAGGCGCTGCCCTCACTCCCCAGGCGAGCGGAGGTTCCCTGCTGCCTTCTCTAGTGGGTCTTTCTTTTCTAGCACCTTCCACACTGGGATGTACAGGGACTCCTCTCAGCATTGAACAGGCCTGTCTCCGCCCCTAGAAGCAGGGCTACGTCTGTGTGCTCGCTGTTGCATCTACGGCTCCGCGTACCCCAGCCTGGCGCAGAGCAGGTGCTCAGTTAAGCATGTGGCGAGTGAATAAATGCATGCGAGGCCTCTGCAGACGATTGTAATATTTTAAAGGGCCCCACGAGTAAAAAACAATGGCAACCACAGGTGAAAAGGATGCATAAAAAGTATTAATAGTAAAAAAGGTGGGGAAGAGTAACAAAAGTGAGGGGGTGGCAGCCAAAGGGTGCGGGGCTTTGGGGGGAGGGAGCAATGAAAATGTCCTAAAATTGACTCCGATGATGATTTCATAAGTCTGTGAATATATTAAAGGCCATTGAATTGTACATGTTAGGTAAATGAATTGTATGCTCTGTGAATTACATCTCAGTAAAACCTTTACAAAAGATTGATGAATCTGCGTAAAAAGTATGAGACTGTTCTTCGCACTATTCTTATAAATGTTCTGTACGTTTTCAATTACTCCCCAATACGTGTTTTAAATGGATGAATCAAATCCTCTATCTCGAGTGAACGGGATTTTAGGAATCTCTCTTTCCCTCCCTCATTCAATAGATATTTGCTTTGCATTTATTCTGCGCCATGCTTGTCACTATAACAAGCACTTGACATGCATTAATTCGCTCAACCCTAGCAGCCTCCCTGTGAGGGACAGTCTATTCATTTCTCCACTGTACAGATGAGAAAACTGAGGCCCACGGAAGGGAATAGCTTGTCGAGATAACCCAGCAAGTAAGGAGAGGAGGCAAGACCAAACCCAGGATGTCTGACCAAAGAGTCTGGACTCTTCACTATTGGAGTGGCCAGACCCAAGTGCCAGCTTCAGGCATAGATGTCGGTTATGGGGTGTGGGTCCAGAGATGAACCCTGCAGAAAAAGGGGCGGGGTGGGGTTTTTTTAAGGGGGTCTAATTCAGTCTCTCACACATGCCTTGCCCACAGCACCTGGGCTGCCTTCTTACTGGAGGGGCCGCAGAAACCTCAGCAGCTCATGTTGCAACAGTGTGGCCCTGCCACATGGCAAAGCTGGCAGCTGCTCAGGAAGACGGAGCCTCTGGCTGCCCGACACAGGTACCCGAGAAAGGGACAGGCCACCCCAGCCAAGCGCAGTGTGGACTCCGGCCTTGGAGCCCAGGGCGGCAGGGCCCTCCACAGCAGGGAGGGGGTGGGGGAGCAATCCTGACCCCCCATCGGCAGTGAGGTGAGATCCTGAAACCAACCTCCCTGACCAGTTCCCCTTCCATCGCCAGCGAAACATGGGACTTCCACTAATGATTCCTTTTTGGGGGTCGCTTGTTCCTTAGGGCAGGACGTGGAGAGCTGGATTCAGGAAGTCTTCAGTGTTCAACTTCGCGTTTTCACTTTTCTTATCAGAAAGGTGTATGACTAATCTCACGAGCCGGGCACCCCGTCGCTGTGGAACTACCTTGATGTTCACGTTCCCTGAAACTTCGCCCATCTCTCATGTGTGTGTCAAGGTAGGGGCCTGAGACAAAACGAAATTCAGAATGAGAAGAGCTGAAATAGAAACGAGAAGAGTCGGGGACAGGAGATGGTCACATGGCTCCAGACCCTGAGGCTGTCCCACCTGGAGGGGTCTCTGCACAACACTGGGCTGTTCTACAAGCAGAACCCACCTCAGAGGCCCCTGGGAAGCAGCATGGTCCCAGATAGGCACCCACCCCTGGCTCCACCGGTGGGTGGCTGCCTGACACAAAATCGCTTCTTCTCCCTTAGCATCAGTTTCCCCATCTGTAAAATGGGGCAACAATAACACCCAACCCACCAGGTTATAAAGACTGAGTCAGCATGCCTACCCATAAGTTGGCACTATTAATTATAACAATAACTGTGATTTATCGAGCACCCATTTATTCTATCAGTCAAACAATATGATCTAATAGTTGGGAATTCCACTCCTACCATGTGATTGTTGCAGCAATCCATTCAGTAAGGAAGGTTTTTTTATTCCTGAGGTTATTAGGGCCAAGGGGCCTGTCCAGATTGAATCTAGGTTTGTGGCCTGATGCTCCTTGAGACAGAGTATAAATTTCAGCACCCAGCCCAGTAAAGAACCAGTGTAAGAAAGGAGCGCAAGAGCTTAAGCTTGCTTAGCCTCTGCAGCTGAGCCAGGATCCCCCCAAGACTGGGTGATCCCAGCGCCTGGGCCTCAACCTCCTCCACATGCAAGGAAGCTCCAAGAGCACCCAAAGCACTGAGTACATGCGGAGGACAGAGCCCTCTGTCTTCCTGGGGCAGCCAGCACATATGTCACCCTAGGTTCTTGCAGGAGGAGTAAGGAAAGGGAGAGGATGGAGAAGAACAGACATGGAAGTATGGAGGTGCCAAGAGAATATAAAGGCAGAAGCATGGGGCTGAGAGTGAGGGACGGGGGAGGGAGGCAGGGAGGAGGATGTCAGACAGTGGATAAGGGTCAGCCAGGAGCGTGAGCCATGCAGTATGGCAGCCACTGATGGTTAAGCAGAGGGTGGGAGTTGGGCACTGGCCCCATAAGAGACAGTGGCTCTTGTGTGAAGAATGAAGCAAAGGAGGCAGCCAGGAGACTAGTTGGGAGGTTGTCATGATTTTGTTTTTAATGAATTTGAATTTCATTAGCCACATGGGACTTTTGGCCTCCATATGGACACACAGTGCTAAATCATTATAGGGTTTGGAGTGGGGTTGTAACACGATCAGATTTGTGTGGCTCAATGATGGCTGTCTGCTGTGGAGAGAGCAGATTAGAAGGTTGGCCGAAGGTTTGCAGGAAAGTAGTTACCACACTATGGCAGTGATCCAGACAAGAGATGACGGTGGCCGGAAGGAAGCGAGGTGGCAAAGGTGACACTCCGTTTTCTAGCTTCTACAGTTGTCCTTAACTGAGACACAGAAGCCAGGAGGTGCAGCTAGCTTTGGGGGTGATGGCAGTGGTTGAAATAAGGAATTTTGGTTAAGACATTTTGAGCGAGGTGCCTGTGGGTCATCTTGACAGAGAAGTCAAAGGTGTGTTCCTTAGACACTTCTGAAATCTATCGCGTTTCGATCGCTTTGGTGCTAAAGACATTGATTCAGAAGTCACCAGCCAATGGCAGTGGCTGTGTCCTGGGGGTAGATCTGGTCACATGAGAAGAGCCTGAGAGGTAGCAGGTGAAGTAACAATTCCCACCTGATGATGCCACCCACACACCTGAGAAATAAATGTTCAAGCACCGAGAAGGGGAGTTTCTCTTGACCTTGGGAGCGCTATCTTAAGCACCCATGTAGCAGTTGCTGCAGACCCCATACTCCTCACCTTAACCCCTCATTACTAGCTGGATGCCCCGCATTTCTCCACCTAATGGCTTTCTCTGACCACCTGTGTCTGCTTTGCTGTTCAGGCCACAAGTGCCAGGGAATCCACACCCCCTAGGAACAGCACTGTTATATGTGCTCATTCCTCTCACCCTCACAATCACCCTGAGAAATTAGTACTGTCAGTGTCACCCCCAGTTTACAGACAAGAATCTAGAGCACACAGAGATGGAGGCCCTTGCCCAAAGTAACACAGCTGATAGGTGGCAGAGCCAGGATTCCAGCCAGGATGTCTGTCACCTAGTTACACCAGCAACAGGCCCATATGATTCACCTACCTTGACATTTGGCTGTCAGGATAGTAATGGCTGCAAGTTTTGGGTTGTTGCTTCCAGACCCTGTCCCATGCTCTCTGCATGCATTTCATCCTCGCTGCCCCACCCGGAGGGGTCCCCTCATTTCCACCTCCCACTTCAGGTCCAGGGCTGGGGTTGACACTTCACTAGAGGAAGCTTCTCTCTCCGCACTCTAGACAGAGTTTAAAAATAAAGAAAAATGAAGCTTAATGCAAAATTAGTCTCGCTACAAATAACACAAGACACAGTTTCCTGTGTTTTTTTTTCTTCTTCTTCTTCTTCTTCTTCAGTTTTTTTTTAAGACTTCCAGAAAAGTTTCCCCTACAAAACTGAGACCAAAAGGGTAAGAAATGCAAATGTGATGGCCCAACCTTGATCAATTATCTTATGTACCCAGCCCAGGAAGGCCACAAAGAGACTCAGGGAGAAAGAGAGTCACGGAAGCTCCAAATGGGAGCTGGCTAGAATTGCTTGGAGTCACCAAAGCTGTGGACCTCTTTAGGGCAGGGCAACTCCTTTAACCATGTGTCCTGAGCTTGGCACCATTCTTGGCTCCATTCTTGGTAGACTGATGGGTGAATGGGTGAATGATAGGTAGGTGGGTGGATGGGTGAATGATGAATGGATGGGTAGGCAGATTGATTACTGGACAGTTGATGGGTGGGTGGATGGATGATGAGTGGATGGATGGGTGAGTGGGTTGATGGGTGGGTGGAAGGATGGATTATGGATGGGTGAATGGATGGATGATGGATGGGTGGGTGAATGAATGTGTGAATGAACAAACTGGTCTGAAAACTCCATTACTTGATAGCCAACAGAACCAATCTGAAAGGGAATGCAGTCAAATGTGTATAATGTCAGATTTGGGACTCACACAGACCTAGACCTAGACCTAGACATGGGCCCTCACCCTGATCTCACTGGCAGGGTGACCTTAGGAAAGGACTCAACCTGCGGAGCCCCCACTCCCTCACTGGGAGAATCTAATTGCTAATCCTAGTAGTTCCTGCCCCATAAAGCTTAGATAATGTGTGCAGCCTGAGAGCACAGGGGCCCTGTGTGAGGCTCAAGACAGGGAAAGGTTGTAATTAGCCAAAAGAGGGTCATCAGGGGAGGCAGTATTCCAAATCACTGTCCTGGGGAGGAAAAAGCTTCTGTGGGATTCAGAAGGACAGGCCCAGGCATTGGTGGAACAGAGGGAGGCAGGAATCTAGCCAATGGAAAAGATGAGCTTTCAACATCCAATCTCCCGAAATAGAACAGGCTCTGTATCAAGTAGTAAGCTCCCCATCACTTCACATATTCAAAGTCATGAATGGCCAACTGTGGCAGATTCAAGATGACCATGAATTCCCTGACACCATCCCATTAAGCACTGAGGTCTATGACCTCTCCTTCAAACTAGGGAGTACTGTGCATTCTTTGACCAGTAGAGTAGGAAAAAATGACAGTGTCCACTTCCAGAACTGACCCCATCCCTATCTCTCAGAACACTGGCTCTTGGTGTTCTAGATCCACCAGGCAAGAAGTCCCTCTACCCTCCTGGAGAGAGCACATGGAGAGACTCTCAGACTTCAAGGAGACTGAGCCAGTCTTCCTGGATCTCCATCAGTGAGGCAGGTGAGTGAGTAAAGCCATCTTAGGCCTCCAGAGCAGCCCATCAGCCAGCTGAGTCCCACTGAGGACCCCAGTCAATGCCATGTGGAGCAGAAGAACCGACAAGCTGAGCCCTGCCTGTGTTCCTGTCCCACAAAGTTATGTCAGAATAAAGTGGTCGTGGTCCTGGGGCAGGGTATTTTGCAGCAATGGAGAGCTGGTATACCAGTTGTCAGAAATACCATGGAGGAGAGTTCTGGAAAAGAAGAGGAGGCCTGTGTGGTCCATGAGACACTGAGAATCCGTATTGTGTGGCTACAAGACCAACAGGGTCAGACCCTTTGAATTTCACTCCCACTTTGGTTTGATAAAATCCAGATGAGCAGACTGGGACATAGACCAGAGACTGGAAATCCCAGATTAAATGACTCAAAAATTTCATTTCATCCCACTTGAAATGTGCTCTTAAATGTCCCCCAAGGGATGGAAGGGGGTGGGGGGAAGCTAATATGAACATTAACAATGAGACTTGTCCTTCTGTGGTGTCCAAGATGTCTAATGCCCAAGTCTTCCTATTCACTCATTTCATCCAGCAGATATTTACTGAGCTAAGTACCTGCTGTGTGCCAGTTGCTTTGTGATACAGGCTCTACAGATGCAGCAGTGAACACAGACAGACATAGTCTTGTTCTCCTTGAACGTAGTGTCTTGTAGAGGAGACATGCTAATGAAAAAGGAAAACTGGCACATGAGTGTGTAAGTGCTGAGATGCTTTGCTCTGCGAGTGTGTGTTGGGGGAACAGTCCTAACCTGGAGGGTGATGAGGAAAGGTTTTGCTAAAAAGTGGTGCTTAAGATAGAATCTAAAGGAATCAGGAGGTAAGCAGTCCAGGAGGAAAGGGAGCAGATTCTGGGCAAAGGCAATGGCCTGTGCAAAGGCCCAGGGGCTGATGGAAGGGGCTGGGATATGCTGGGGAAAGTCCAGGGTACCTGGAGGTTGGTTGGCCAGGGTGAGCATGGAGGGAGATAAGGCTTGAGTAGTTTGTGGAGCCAGAGCAATCAGAGCTTTACGGACAACACAAAGGATTTGGGTCCTTCTCCTGAGAGTAATGGGAAGCCACAGGAGAGATTTAAATAATGGAGCACCATGTTCCTTGGCGTTTGAAAAGATCACTCAGACCCACTTTCTATAACACCTTAATAGCTGCTAAATGAAGGGCATCTTGGCCATGTCAAAATCCCTGGACAACCAATGCTGGAAGGACCAAAGAGCCTGCCTTGGCCACTGCTCTCCTGTGTAGACCAGACAACAGGTTCCTAACCAGAGGCCAGAGCCTGTCCACCACTTCCTGTCTCTGTTACCCTGGGAAAGTCCCCTCGTGCATCTGGGCCTCGCTTTTCTTCCAGAGCACAGGATAGAAAGGGGGAAAGAGAAACTGCACAGAGGAGGGGCCAGACAAGCACCACTTCAGCCAGGGATCAAGGTCAGCGCCAGCACGGGCAGTCATGGTGATGGCATGCACCCTGGATATGATGTAAGGAGAAGGCAATCTTTCTCCCAAAACCAACGCCCTGGTCTAACCATGACAAAAACACCAGACAAACCCGAACCGAGGAACATGCTACACAACACCTGACCAGCACCCCTTAAAGCTGCCCAGGCCGGTCTGAGAAACTGGGGACACCCGAGGACAAAATTGTAATGGGATCCTGAGCAGAAAAAAGACACCAGGTAAAAACTGAGGAAATCTAAACAAAATAAATATGGACTTTAGTTAACAACAATGTACCAACATCGGTTCATTCATCATAACAATTATACTGGACTCATGGAAGACATTAATAACAGGAAAAACTGGGTGTGGGGTTTATGGGACCACTCTGCCTATCTTTGAAATGTGTATGTAAATCTAAAATGGCCCTAAAAATAAAGGTGCTTTGGTTTTTTAATTTGGATATTCAAGCCCCATCTTGAGATACTGGTTCTGGCCTACATGGGGCACAAGGGTTGTTCTTTCTTAAAGCTTCCCAACTTGCCCCAGGGGCCAGTCAGTGGCCATGCTTTCCACAGTCCAGCCTTAGGAGCCACTCTGAGCTGGTCCATGGCTGAAATCCACAGTGCTGGGCCCACAAAGACTGTAAGTAACCATCAGTCATGGTGCTGTGATTGGTATCCTTATCCTGATGGGGAAGCGATGCTATTTGCTCTGAGGTTCCTGTCAACTGTAAGATTCCTTGGCTCTAGAAGGGAACCTGGACTCTAGGGCAAGAAACATGTCCTTGGCTTCATGATGTCTGGGCTCCAGTTTCCACATCTGCAGAGAAAGGGCTGGGTTTGCATGCGAAAGCTGTGCTCCTCAGACAGAGCATCACAACAGGCTAGCACACAGCACCCCTCTCATGGGTGGGCTGGCAAATTTTGACGGATGGTAAGTTCAATGTTTTGCTATAACAGCAAGATGTTCTGTAGTGAGCATCAGAGGAGAATAAAGTGAGTGCAGGGGCGCTACATTCTGATGGCTGTGCCTTTGATTAACAAGCTGTGTGACTGTGAGCAAGCTGCTTAACCTCCCTGGGCCTCGGTTTCCTCATCTGCAAAAGGGGATTGACAAGAATAATGACCTCACGGTGTTGTTGTGCAACTAGAGATGATACAGGAAATGCTCTACAAACTGTTGTCCATGAGCACACAGGCTCCACTGGACAGAACCCTGAGGTTTTTTTACTCAATGATCTAGATCACGCCTGGCACATGGGCATTTAGTCACCATCCATGGGACTGTTCAACAAGTCTCCAAATATTTGTAAGATAAAACAAGTGTTCTGTCACGGCACATGGTGAAATTTGCTACCGGCATAGGAAGGAAAGAAGATGTATTTCCTGTAACTTGGGAAGACACCCTACTGTCAATGTGATAGACATTTATTTCCCCTACACACGAAATCCCCCATGGAGCCTTGGCAATCACTGGCATCTTAGTGAGCCAAAGTCGGCTGTCTGTTTCCCCTAACCCGGCCAAGCCGCTCGTCCTGGAAGCTGGCTCCAGCCTGGGCCTTTGGCTCAGGGAGGTCGGGTCACAGTGAAATGCATGTTATTCACCAAATGTCATGGCCACCATAACATTTGAGGTAATTATTTCTCACCTGACAAACAGTTCAAAGTGAGAACACAGGATGTGCCTTAGAGGAAGAGCACAGGGGCCACTTCGGGAGCATTCTGGTTGCTTCGGAATGCATAGCTCACCCTATATTCATTTGGATGTTCATTCAGTTAACATCCTTGAGCTCCTACTATGCGCCCGGGAGTAAACTAGACACCTTGTTGGCAACTGTGAGGTGAGGTTTCTATAGTAAGCACTGGCTTTTTTGAAATCATTTTTGGCATTTTGAAGCACTTGGTCTGAAATGAAACAGAAATCAGAAGCTTCACTGAGAAAGTAATTCCTTTCCTCCCACACAGCCTAACATAATGAGTCTGATGATGTTGGTCAGACTTTCCAGCTACAGCTCACCTTTAGGTCAAGCCCAAGAACTAAATGGGAGCTGAGGAACATTTCTTAACTCATTACGCTAACAGTGGTTTTGAGTGGAACTGTTTTCTTGACTGTGACAGCATCATGGTTGAATTGTCCACCAGAGAAAGGAAGCACTGACTTTAACCTCAAAAGGAGGAAGACCATAATAGTCACCCAAAAAAATAAAACTAAAAAAGCAATATTTTAAACCAGAGGCTCCTAGCTGCTTACTGACAGTCTGGCCTGGGAACGTGTCAGATTTTCCCAAGACAGATACTTCAAGGCCAACCTGGAGAAGGCAGAGAGCTTGGCACACGGAGGGCTTGAAACGGGAGGGAATGGAGAGAAGGAAAATGCCAGAGAAGACGCGGCTGGCAGAAGCGAGTCAGGAGGAAGTGGCTTTGTGTGTCGTCGACCTCACAGCAGGCTGAGAAGCAGAAACTTAACTCCGCAGGGCACAGAGCTATTTTCATCCTGGGGGTTTTTACCCCATGTCCCCAAAGTACTCTGGGCAGCATCGCTCGCGCACGACACCGTCAGGGCCCTGGACTCACCTGAGAGGACCAAAGAGAAGGCAGGTCCGAGAAAGAGAGAGAGAGAAGGGTGCATGTGGTGACATGCAATGTCTTCCTCGGCTCACTAAACATAAAAATAAAATGAAGAAACTTCTGTATGAGTTTCCTTTTGCTGGTGTAACACCTGACCACAAACTAAGTGGCTTAGAACAACACATATTCTCTTATAGTCTGGAGGTCAAAAGTCTGACACAGGTCTCACTGGCATCAACAGGGCCGGTTCCTTCTGGAGGCTCCAGGGAGGTTCTGTTTCCCGGCTTGTAGACGACACAGAATCCCTTAGCTCACATCCCCTTTCTCCATCTTCAAACCCAGCAGGGTAGCATCTTCCGGTCTCTCTCTGACCCTCCTGCTCCTCCTTATTAGGATCCTTGGGATGACACAGGGTCCCCTGGACAATACAGGTTCAAGGTCTTTAGCTTATTCACATTTGCAAAGTCCGTTTTGCCATGAAGGTCACACACTCCCAGGTTCCTTCTGAGCACTAGGATATGGACATCTTGTCTACCACAATTCCTTCCCTTTGGAACTAAGAGTCAGGGTTAGGGAGATGAGTCTTCTACAGACCTCATCCTCAGTTACAACAGTGGCTAATGTTCACTGAGGCCATCCTTCCCTCATTTCGCAGTGTCCAATCAATCCATCTGCATTCCCATGAGTCAGGCCCCATCCTTATCTCCTGCCCTCAGAAGAGGAGAGTAAGACGGGTGAAGGGTGATAATTGACCCATCCACATTCACACCGAAGTGAACAGCAAAGTTGGAAAATTGAATCCACATCTTGCCAGAACCTGAGCACTTGACCATGAGGATATACGGCCACCCCGGTGTCAGAGGCCAGAAGCACACTTACTAGTCGAATCGCAATGAGTTAAAGACAGAATGGCTACCACATAAAGCACCAAGTGTTGGTGAGGAAATGAAGCATCAGAAATGACCACACTCCGTTGGGCAGTCCATTGGGAATGTGGGAGACTGGGAGACAGCATGCAGCCAAGCTGCACATGCGCACACCTGCAGCTCAGAACCCTGAAAGGGTGCGTGGACCAGAACTTTCACACAGGACCACCAGTGGCGCCCCAAAACTGGAAACAAACCAAGTGCCCTGCATGGAAGATGTGAGCAGTCATGATGTAGTCACACCCACGGCTGGTCTAGGGGCTGCTACTTGGTAGTAAAAGCGTAAAGATGATCAGGGAGGTGGTTACCCCAAAAGTCAAGTGGGAGCTGTCCTTCCAACCGACACCTCCCGCCTTGGCGGTGGAGAAAAGAGTATCAACCCGGCACAGACACCTGAGGTCAGGGCCAGCGAGCCCAGGGAGCAGAGGCTGCACCGTCCCTGGGCTTACTCTGCAGCCCCCACGGTCCTTTCACAAAACATAATGCCAGGTGGGAGCAGGGCTGGGGGAGGGGTGAAAACGGGGACAGGATTAAGTAATAGTGTAATAACTATGTATGGTAAGCATGTCAAACTTGCAGCCTGCGGGCCGCATGCGGCCCACAACGAATATTTTTGCGCCCTGCCAATATAACAGTATGTAAGAAACATTTCAATAAAAATTTCGTAACTTAATTTTTACCATATCCTGTTATACATAATTATTAATAATGAACTACAATGTTCGCTATTGCTGATTACTATAATCATATTGCATTCATTTCCCTCACTCGCCTTACGCGCAGGGGCACCATTTCTCTCCACGAATACTAGCAGCGAATATTTTAGCAGCCAATTGCCACATCATTAGTCTTGTACTGACTTGTTTGGTGTGTGGAACAGGAAATATTTCACTTTGGAGAATAAGAAAAATAGGTTTATTTGTGTAACGCTTATTAATTTGTGCAGTTATTCAGTGTCTGGTAAGTTAATGTTCAAGAAAAAATATTAATTTTTATTAAAATGTTCTATTATTTTATGTTAACGATGACTCGTTTATTTCAGCCCTTCGGATTCAGCATGTCTCTATGGAAATAAACCTACGTTTCTATGAAAATTGAAGCTTTTTTTTTTTTGCTCCCACATAAACTTCAACCTTGTTTATTTGGCCCATGTTAGCCTTTGAGTTTGACATGCTTGATGTATAGTGTCAGATGGGTACCTAACCCGGTTGATCACTTCATAAGTTATATAAATGTCTAGTCCCTATGTTGTACACCTGAAACTAATATAATATTTTGTTAACTATAATTGAAAATTTTAAAAATTTTAAGTGTAACCTCACTCCATTTGCTTGGTGAGGAAACTGGGAGCAGAGATCACACGATCACCCACATGGCAGCGGTGGGCAGAGGGCACTGGCCTGGGCTGCGGGCAGCGGCAGCGTCTGTAGGGGTGGCTGCTGCTGACCGTGGTGCCCACAAGTTTTCACGCCTGAGTGGGAGGGAAGTACTCTCAGCTAATGTCACGCTCAGGAAATGAAAGGCGCCCTTTAAGGAATTACCTTGAGTTTCAGAACCACCCGAATCCCACACCTTCGCCAAGACTTCCGAAAAGCAGGCTCGTCTTGAGTACAGCTCTGCCTTGGCTGGAAACCTTGCAGCTTTGGTTGGGCCAGGCGAGTCAACTGTTTGGATCTGTTGTTTTCCTGCACAAGAGCAACCCGTGTACAAAGGCCCTGGTGGCTTCCGGAGACCTGCAGATTGGCCGCCACCTGCCCCCCGCGGCACCCAACAGCACGGGTGACACCACATGATGGTGAGCGTCTCACCCCATCTCTCATCCACACCAGGCCCAGTCTTCAGGCCCCAGCTAAGACATCTCCCCACTGGCCACCTCCACCCTCCTTCTCCTCAGGGGTCCGCCAACACCCCCACAAATACTTAGAGCCCTCTATCTTGACCCCCTGAGCCCCCGGTGTCCATGCCACACCCTGCCACATGCTCATACAGTGAGTGCCTTAGGAAGTATGGTTCCTACTGGCAGAAAGCATTCGCTTATTCACCAGAAACTATTATTTTGAGCAAATACTAAATGTGAAAATGTAATAATAAGACAGACACTCTCCCTCTATGAAGATGAATGAAAAAGCTGTCAAGATAGTAAATATTTTAGGCTTTGGGGGTCATGTGATCTCTTTCTAACTACTCAGCTCTGTCACTACAGCAACAAAAGCAGCCACAGACAATATGTAAATGAATAAGCATGGCTATGTTTCAATAAAACTTTACTGACAATAATAGGTGATGGGCCAGATTTGCCAGATTTGCTGATACCTGGTCTAAGGGAACCAGAGGGACAGCACAGGAACCAGGACTGGTAGCAGCAGTGCTGTCACCAATGAAAGATGGTGGTGTCCAAAGGGACAAGGGGAGAGAGTGGCTACCAGAGCCCAGGTAGAGTCCACTGCCTTGGGAGGAACATGGCTGACTCAGGTAGGCTATGGGAGAAACCTGGGGTGTAAGCAGCCCTGACATCTCTCTCTTCCTTCCCTCTGATCTCCTACAGGGGCTCCCATTGCCTGAGCTCTGCTGGAAGCCAGAGGCCAGGGGAGCCTGTTAGTGGCACATGGAGGTCAGCCTCCTGGGGAGCAAACAGGGTGGTCACTGGGCACAGTGAAGACATCCAGCATGATGAGCTGAGAACAGGGTCGGCTCAGTAGATGCTCAGATGGTACTAAACCACCTCCATGGACAGGCCCTTTTGGAAATCTCTTAGCATCCTCTGTTTAATTCCACGCCCACTAAGCGGTCCCCCGAGTTGCTGCCCAGGCCACCTGCCCCCAGGGAGAGGCTCATCCATAAACTCTACCTCGGGTGCTAGGCTGCACGCTCCTTCATCACATCATCAGAATGATGTCACTAGGATCACACACACCCCTCTCCTCAGCGCTTACTGTGTGCTGGGGTTTGTCTAAGCACTTGGCACAGTTAACCCCCTCAACTACCCCTGGAGGCCAGGGCAATTCATCCTCACAGCATCCATGTGAAGTGGGAATCATGGATAATTTATCGCCAAGGATACTGAAATTCAGAGAAGCGAGCCACTTCCCCAGTGTCTCACAGCTAATCCATCAGCAACCGAGTCAACATTTGATCCCAGGTCTCACTGACTTCTCACCCATTTATATGCCCTTTGCATCGGCCCATACTGGAGCTAGGAAAGAATTCGGGCACTTTTCCCAACCCGTTCCCCTTTCTCCTTCTCCTCTCCAAACAAGACGCTCCCCTCTCCTCTCGGCCTGCCTTTGGACCACCGGGCCTTTGGCCCAGAGCCCCCAGGGGTCCCTGCCTCCGTTCTGTCTGGCCCAGTGATGCAATAGCTCCAGCCAACCTTGCAGTTGAAATATTCTGAAATTTACAGTAGGCCCGGCCATCTGCTTCCTCCAAACATTGCCTTCTGCCTCTGCTGGGACCAGAGCAAACGTGCACGAACACCAAAGCAACAGTCACTTTATTTCTGGGCTCAGGCTTTCTAACTGGCTGGATTGCTCAATGCCTCGTCGCAGGCGAGGAGCAGGGAGGAGGGCAGAAGAGAGGCTCTGGAGATGCTGCAGGAAGGGAAATGCGGGAGGGAGAGATAACGTCTGGGTCTGCTAAAGGCACTGTGATTTTTCCCCCCAAAAGCTCTTCAACAAAATAGCCAGGGTCCCTTCCTCTTATGCTCCTCTGAGAGATTTTTTAGCTTCAAGATTCTTTATTCTTTCTCACTCCCTGTGGTCCTTGTGATTTGTGAAGGAGGGGATGACTACTAGGTACCAGGCACTTAATATACGCGTGCAATCTTTATAGAGATGGGAGCCATGGGGCTCAGTCTCAGAAATGTCCCTCTTGATAAAAAGTAGCTCCACGACCAGACGTACTTTCAAATGAGCTCAAATCCCCTATTTTTCGTGTCTTGAGGACCAGGAGGTAGATCACACAGCTAACCCATCACAGCATTTGTAAAAAGCCTTCTCCTCTCCTATGCACCATCATTCACATCCCAAAACTCCCTCAGCACTCGGGTGTAGTGCCGTCTTTCCTTCCCTGGCCTCGCCCTTTCTTTATCCCAGAGATTAACTGCGTCTCTCTCCAGCAATTCGCCTAGAAGGGAGAAGGCAAAAGCTGAGTTTTCTCGTTGGAAGACTGGAAGGAGGGCAGAGATCTGTGGATGGGCTCCCAAGAACTTCCGCTGCAAGGATTCTGTGAGTTCATTGGACCTCACAGAAGCCCTATGAAATCCTCTCATTTTTTCACGTTTTATAAGAAGGGGATGGGAAGGGAACATGTCTTGAGCACCTGCTATGGGCCAGGCATCTTTGGATACGCTGCTTCCTGTAGCCCTTTCTTCCTGTGTGTCCTGCGGTGGCTTCTCCCACCGAGCGCTGCTTTCAGCACCAGAGAGAGCCCTGACCTGCACGCATTCACCCGCCACTCACTGGACAAACAGCCCAGCCCCAGTATGTTCCAGCTCTGGTTAGAGGGCTGCCATCAGAGTGGTCACAGGGCAGATGGCCCTTATCTGCCCAAGAGCAGACAGTAGTAAATAAAAGATGACATTATAAGGATTTAACAATTGCATTATAATTATAGCAGCCCCCCCCCCCCCGCCCCCGGCCTCACCCCCCATTCACAGCTTCCCTGTCCGTGGTTTCAGTTACCTGCAGTCAACCATGGACTGAAAATATTAAATGGAAAATTTCAGAAGTAAACAGTTCATTAGTTTTACACTGTGTGTCGTTCTGAGTAGCGTGATGAAACCTCACGCAGTCCCACTTCATCCTGCCCAGGACGTGAGTCACCCCCTTCTCCAGTGAATCCTCACTGTAGATACTGCCCATCTATTAGTCACTTACAGAAACTTACCCTCAGTTACAGAGAGAGGGAGACCACATGCAAGTAACTTTAATTACAATACACTGTTATACTCGTTCTTTTGTTATTCAGGTGCTGTTTTAAGTTCTTTATGCTTACGTAGTCATTTAATTCTCACAATTGGTAGTATTATCACCCCCATGTTACAGATAAGGAAACTGAGGAACAGAAAGTATAAGTGACTTTCTCAAGGACACACAGCTAAGAAGCACTGAGCTGGAATTGAGCGGTGGGCCTTCGGGGTCTGGAGGCTGCTCTGTGGCGCTGCACATCCTCCCTCTCCATAACCAAGGCAACACGTTTGGAAACAGATGACTTCCAGTTGCCAGCACCAGCGTCAGTGGCTGAGGCTTCTCTGGCCACCAGGGCCCACGCCTCCTGCACGCAAGGCAGGCCAGAAAGACCAAGTAATTACCCGCCCCTGGCAGGCTTTAAAAAGCCCTCACCCAACAGCTGATGGAGACAAGTGTATGAATATCCTGCTCCCTCATCCCTGAGGGCCAGCTTTGCAGGCTGTGCCTCGTCGTTTCCCAGAGTCCAGCAGGATCACACTCCAGCAGCCACAACATCACCGGCTCCATAATGCGTCTTCATCAACTCATCCCCTTCCCTACCAGCCTCTCTTGAGATGACCTCCCAAACAGACTTCCCCTGGAATCCTTGTTCCTGGCAATGCCACTGGGGGAATCCAAACCAGGACCATGCACAGCTTCTCAAAAATGACAGCTCATGTTAATAAATTGCTGATTCTTTGCCAAGCTCTATTCTAAGTTGCTTTAATATGTTAACTCACTTAATCCTCACAACAAGCCTACAGATAGGGGAACTGAGACATGGGGGGGCTTATTGACCTGCCCTCTTTCGCTCAGCTACAGGTGAGTTCAACCTGGGCCCCACAGTCACCATAACCAGTGGCATAATCTTTCAAATTTTTGCAAGAGCCATAGACTTGGGGATGAGAGGAGGGAAACGTGACCCTGCTTCACCCTCAGGATAATGAACATAAGGATGGATGGGAACAGGAAAACTCCATAAGGGGCTCTCACCATAGCAACCAAAGTTCACCCTATCTGGAAAGTTCCCTGTATGCCCCATCTTCACTCCTGGTGGGAAGGGGATCTTTTTCACACAGTAACAGATCAGAGTCAAGCCCTAGGACAGTGATGGCGAAACTTTTGAGCTTGGCGTGTCAGCATTTTGAAAAACCCTAACTTAACTCTGGTGCCGTGTCACATATAGAAAATTTTTTATATTTGCAACCACAGTAAAACAAAGACATATATTTTTTTAAATATATTTTATTGATTTTTTACAGAGAGGAAGGGAGAGAGATAGAGAGTTAGAAACATCGATGAGAGAGAAACATCGATCAGCTGCCTCCTGCACATCCCCCACTAGGGACATGCCCGCAACCAACGCACATGCCCCTGACCGGAATCGAACCCGGGACCTTTCAGTCCGCAGGCCGACGCTCTATCCACCGAGCCAAACCGGTTTCGGCAAGACTTATATTTTTGATATTTATTTTATATATTTAAATGCCATTTAACAAAGAAAAATCAACCAAAAAAATGAGTTCGCATGTCACCTCTGACACGTGTGTCATAGGTTCGCCATCACTGCCCTAGGAGATGAGCAGTACTTGCCAGAAAAGGACTATGTTCTGAAGAAGACAAATGCCAAGTTGGAATGAGGAAAAGATCTACCTGTCTGGGACTCAAGATTGGGGGCAGAAAGGAGCCAGGACTTCCAGGGAGAGGGCAGAAGACTTTAAAAGGCATATGGGATGAGTAGCAAAGGAGAACATGCTTCTGGGCCCCCGTGGCAGTTTTAAAATATGACTGCAAATTCCTTGACACTCCTATCATCAGAGGGTGGGGGCTCAGCCTGTTCTGAATCTGGGCAGTCTGTGACTGCTTTGATCAATAGTGTGTGGCAGAAGTGAGGCTAAATGGAGTTTGAGGCCAGACTATAGACAGACTTTCAGCTTCTTCTTTCTCCATTGGTCTCCCCTCAAGGCCGCCATATTGTGAGGAAGCCCGAAATACATGAAGAGACCACGTGTCAACATTCCAGCTGTGCCCAGCCTTCCAGTCCTCCTGGCCCAAGCAACAGACATATGGATGAAAAGGGCTTCAAGTGATTCCACCCCCAGGCACTCCAGTCATCCTCAACCATTCAAGTTTTCCCAGGGAAGGCTGCAGACATTATGGAATAGAGAATAGCCAACACCATCATACTCTGTCTAAATTCTGGCCCACAGAATCCATGAGCAAAATACAATGTTTCTATGCCCCTAAGTTTGGGGGTATTTTATTACACAGAAAGAGATGAGTGAAGCCATCCCCACCCTGGCAGACTCCATTTAGACCGAAAGACAGGCCAATAAGAGCAGGATAGAAATATGCACAGTTAGGCACCACTCATCTATAGCTACATTGCAAGGCATAACATTAGAGCAAATGACTTTGGGAAACATTGAATTAAATAAGAGTCTGACCATGAGTGAGACCTTTTAACATGCTGCTGTACTGTGCACCTGTCCAAGAAGGAGGTATAGATTATGAGTGGGTCACGATGTTTGCTGCTTCCCTCCTACTTCTAGTAAAAGCAGCCAGTCTTTCCACTGAGAAAGCACCCCCTCCCTCACTCCCAGCCTACTGAGCTGTCACAATTACAGTCATTAATTATAGATAATTCTTTAGAAAGACTTTCTGAATATTTCTGGGTAATTGAGTTATGAAACTTTCTATTGTGGAGATCCTGAATCATTCACACAAGTTAAGTTCCCACAATTGCTTCTTTGTGAAGAGAATTATCCCTGTAGTTCACTGGAATGCCTGCCCTTCGGCAAAATTCTCCCAGGATTCTGAGGGCCCAGCAGAGCCCCTGGATGCTAACCCCTGGGGTCACCATCTCAATCCATCTGGACATTGCAAAGAAAACAAAAAATTTCCCATTTTAGATGTATTTTGCCGGAGTTAATGCGCTAAATGGCACTCAGAAAGTAACTGTTGAAATACCTTCATTCCTTTGAATGTTTTCAAGTACAAAGAGTGGACGCCGTTTATTTCCCAGCATGTCTCATCAGCCCGTTCCCACCAGCTGCCCCTCAGGTCCTGGAGAAGTCAACCTCTCAGAAGCTAATTCACATATATGGTCCTAACAGCATTTTCTAGAACTTCTGGTTACTCCTGATGCATCTTATCCCTGCATTCCCTCCTCGCCCTCCCAGGATGCTGTAAGAAGCTAAGTGGGAAGAATTTGCCAACTATCGGCACAAGGGTGTTGAACTCTGGGGAGAGGCAGACTTCATCAAGTTGGTCCCGAATTCGCAGGCCAGATGGACGCACAGGCTTGCTTATAAACAAAATTCCTACTTGCAGCATTCGGGAATGAACATGACTCACTGCAAAGATTTCTGGGAAAGGCAGCGGTTTGCCCAGCTGCTGCCTTTCCCATGTGGTGTTATCAGCTAGGAGGCTTCAGCACGGCAGCAAAGTGTTGTCAGAAAGCCTCTCAGACCTGACCCGCAGTCAGTCAAACATGGGCCGTGCCTCGGTTTCCTCATCTATAACCTGAGAATAAGAACAGCCCCAGTCGCCCTGGGCTCATCTGAGGCTGGAGAGGTCATACCCATTGCCATGGAGATGAGTGTGTTGGGTACCATCTCTCTACCTGGGTTGGCCGGAGCCTGTGCCTCCCCGCAATTGACAATTTTTGCTGGGTTGTTCAACAGGCATGTCCCATTAAACTAGAAGCAAACTGGGTCCCTTGTGTCCCCACTCTGGTCCCAGGACAGTGCAATGAGCATGTGTATGAATGAAAGGATTCACAGTCCCATCACATGTAGTTGACCCAACCCAGGAGGCCCTCCTACAACTCATTTCCAGCAGCTTCCAGGAAGTGCTGCTACCAATGCCAGCCTCCTACTACCTCCACACCCTCTGCAGTCATCAGTCAGTTCACAGAACCCCAAATAGGCCCTCAGTTTTAGTAGAAACAGGGTGTGCCCCACATTTCTCCAGGAAATTCTACATGATCTGCAAGTATCCGTATAGTTTTTCTATTTTCCTGGGGATGAGTGAAAAACAAACAAGCAAAGCATTCTTAAAATCACAGTGTGGTGTTATTTTTTAATTCCCCCTTTACAGTACCTAGAACCTAGTGAAAATGATAACATATTGAACAGTAACTTAAACAAAAAAAACAGAGCACACATCAGCTTTAAAAAAGAGCACTTTATTTTAATAAAGAATAAAGGAGATCAACATATTTTTAAATGCATACAAAAATAAATATTCATCCTGCATATTAAAGATGTATATTTTGACATTCAGTTGAGCTACAAACTAAAGCCTATCCACCAGTATCTCACCAAATTTCAGAAAAGAGCTGTTATCCTTAAAACTGTAATGCTCACTTGGTTGGCCAAAGGCGAAGAGCCACTTTTACTGAAGTTTTCCTATGTGCCCGCGTGAATTCCGGCACATCCGAAGGCCCTGTAATTGTTAAGCTGGCTAGTGCTACACCTGCATCACCCTCGCAGCAATAATGGGGGGAAATAAACAGGCATTCTTTGGCCTTTCAGATTTTAAATCGGGGACTTTTGTTATTCAAGGCCACCAGATTGGCTGAGCGGGGGCAATTTGTCCCTCAAATTCCAACTCTTCCCATTTCTTCACATTCGATGTGAGTGTTTCACATCGATGGGGTGACATGTCCTTTCATGGTAAGATTCTGAGTCAGGGGTGGTGATGACCCAGGCAGTGTGACAAAGGGAAAAGAATACAGAAAAGATGCTTCTCCCCACCCCCAAGAAAGTGGAAGCAAAGCAACCGCGCCCTCCCAACCCCCAAACCCGCCTGGTGCATCCACGGTGGGACTGACTCTGCCAGACCAGCAAATTGCACCACCAAGAAGTGGGGCAGGCGCTCCCCACATGCATGGGTGCCAATCTCTGCCAGGTCCGGTGCAGCACACAGGGGCCACACAGACAAGAGGCACCCCAACCTGGCAAAATACAACACTTATTTAGAAAAAAAAAAATGTTCAAGTGCTCTTTGATCCTGAAAGCAGTTTAGCAGGTTGTGGATGTGGTTTACTGCTCACTGGAGGGTCTGAGGTAGCCTGAACTGCCCTCTCTGTTAAGCCAGGCCATTGGTTTCAGCCTTCTGTCCCTGGCTTTTGATTAGCATCAGCATTAAACTGGGACTTCTCCATGGAAATCCCACTAGATGGCTCTTCTGAAGAATTTGGTGTGCAGTGGGGGCGTGGAGGAGTGGTAGCGATGGGAGAAGGCATTCCCCCAGCCACAGCTCACCCCAAGACCAGTGTAGTGGTGACAGGTAACATGTGTCGTCCACATCCCCAATCCACTCTAGCCATGGCTTCACACTCAACACCACCGGCTGGTGAGTGGAGTGACTGAATCGAGGTACAAGCAAAAGGCTCATAAAATCCACAATTATACAGGGTGTCCCCCAAAAATGTAGACACACTTTGAATAATTATTAATTCCAATGGGTTAAATATGAAAAGAAAGAAACAGCAATTGAGCTGTCAGCTGTTAAAGTGTGCAGACATTTGGCGGGGGGACGCCCTTTATTTTGAACGCGTGCTTTCTGTCCTGCCCACTTTATGGAAAGAAGGGGGGGAACGAAAAGCTGCAAAGCAGTT
This sequence comes from Myotis myotis, assembly GCF_014108235.1. NCBI lineage: Eukaryota > Metazoa > Chordata > Mammalia > Chiroptera > Vespertilionidae > Myotis > Myotis myotis. The sequence continues at coordinate 16,595,815 of NW_023416323.1, forward strand.
TATAATTGGACAATTAAAATTACAAATATTTTAAAAACAGGTCAAACCCATTTAGAAAGAAGCAGCCGGAGAGGTTATCTGGGATGACTTCATTGCAGAAATGAAAAAATACCTTTAGCTCTAAGCTTCCTGCAACAACGTGCCGAAGGGAAACCTCCCACGGCCTGCAAATCAGAACACACCAGGCTGCACGGTGACGGAAACGCTTTCCTAGCACCGGATTCTGGGAAGAATGTACGTTCTCCAAACTCGCCAAGAGCGCTTGCTTTCACTTATTAAAGGGAAGCTTAATAATACTTATTAAAGTACTTGTTAATGTATTTTTAAATCTTACCAATATGCTTAAAAGTACAAAAGCACCTCACATCGAATCAAGCACATGAAATCATAAATCTATAGCTCTAACAAAAGATAAAGACGAAAAGCAGACTTGTCTTCACAAGTTGATCCCCAGATTTCTTTACTGCAAGCAACTATGTGCTAGTCAAAGTGAACGAAAGCCTGGGGAAATATCAATGATCCCAAAATGCTGAAGGATCACAGCAACTAATGATAATTAGGGGACAATACAGGAAACAAACGTTTTAATCAGAGGTTCTAGTTACACCATGCAGACCACTTGGTGTGGGCTTCAATGTTTACATCTGAACGAGAGAATTTGGACACAACTTCGCTTTGAACGTGGAGCCCTCAGAGAATGCCCTTACTAAATTAAGAGCAGAGGGAGGCATCCCACCCCAGGTCAGAGGGATCTATATCCTTAAATAATTACAACAGTAATTGTAATAATGAACTATGAGATGTGGGCGGGGTGGGGTGCCCAAGAGAGAGACTTAAACTGTGATCTGTTGGTTTTCTCTGAAAAAGGGTCTCTGGTGGGAGGCACAAATATCTGGAAACATCCGGAAGACCTGGTCTGGCTGGGGCTCCTCGGGAGCCTGCATCATGGACCCAGCACCACAGGTCTTCATAGCTTCTTCCACCAGCTGCCGGACATAGAGTTGCTCAATCTAGAGGGATGGTGCACAAGGTCAGAGTTGGAGATGGGAAGTGAGGTGGGGCTTCCTTTGACCTTAGCCAGATTCTTTGATTACTCCCGTCTAAAGCTAGCCTTTGAGTCCCAAATGAATGAACCCCGAATAAGGAGATGCAAAGAAGGGGAAAGCAGTATCCCTACAAAGATTCCTATGTATGTTTTTTCAATATTGTCCCCCACTTGGCTAGCCAGTGTCCAGAACTCCACTATTAGAGCTGCATTCCTTGGACGACGGTTAAATAAGGGCTTGTAAAACCCTTATTAAGGTCACCTAGGCCTTAAGGCAGGGTGGAATCCTTCTGGAAAGGAGGTTTTGATTTTGAAAAACAAACCAAACAAAGAAAGGGCAGGGGAGACACACAGATTGTGAGAGTCCTGGAGCAGGAGATGGCTCGGCAGTGGCAAGAATCCATTGCTGCCACGTGAAGGTCTCGCCAGGCCTGCCCCTGCACACAAGTGGAGCACCCCAGTCCCTTCCGCCCAAGAATAAGCTGGGTCCCGATGTGTGGTCTGGGAGATCTGGCCACAAGCCCTGAAGCTGCCTGTTCTTACCTGCACGAGGATGAGCTTGGAGCGCAATGGGGTCATATCTGGAAACTCCTCTCCGAAGCACAGCACCACCCTGCTGTCGGGGAGCCGGCTCTGGTTGTTGTAGAAGTGCTGCAGCTCTGGAAAGACACGAGGAGGAAGGACGGGTGTTTGCAACTCCTCGGTGCTTTCACACCTGAGCTCACACATGCTACCTCGCCCACCTGGCCAGGGCCCCTTCTCCAGGAGGCCTCCAGGAGTCCTCAGGCCAGGAGGCAGGAGGGCTGTGCCACTAGCTCCTGGCTGGAAGAGGGAGAGAAGCAGAGAGCTTTGGAGCACAGAGAAGGGTTCCCAGGCAGTGCTGTAGGCAGCCTGACTGATTGGTTTCGGACACCCTGACCTCCAGGAGGAACACACACAGTGGGAAGCTAATTATACGCCTCCCAGAATACCATGGCTGATGTGCAGCACTTCTGTGTGGGGGCGTGGTCCCGAGGACTCAGTGTTTACAAGGTCCACACACAAACCCCTGGGGCCTGGCCAAGATGCAGATTCTGCCCCAAAGGCACATGGAAAGAAATGCTTTCTAACCAGCTCCCGGGGTGTAGGGACGGTCCATACAGAGCTGCAAGGTGCTAAGTTCCTAATGCTCCCAACAGCTGTGCGAGGAAGCTGCTGTACGCTCCTCCCATTCTACAAGCCGGAAGTCCAGGCACGGAGAGGTTTCCCCAGGGTCGCTCAGCAAAAGAAGTGCAGAGCAGAATTCAAGTACAGGGGGCGCCCCTGCTGCAGCTGTGCCTCTAGCCCCTACATATCCCCATGGGGACTGTGGGCGACAAATGGCCCTGGGAAGAAGGCGTGATCTTTAAGATACAGGCAGCAGCCCAGCCGGCGTGGCTCAGTGGTTGAGCGTCGACTTGTGAACCAGGAGGTCACAGTTCGATTCCCAGTTAGGGCACGTGCCTGGGTTGCAGGCTCGATCCTCAGTGTGGGGCGTACAGGAGGCAGCTGATCAATGATTCTCTCTCATCATTGATGCTTCTATCTCTCAGTCCCTCTCCCTTTCTTTCTGAAATCAATAAAAATGTATTTAGGGGGGGAAAAAGACACAGGCAGCAAGGTGACAGTGTACAGACCTCGGAAGAACTGACTGGTGTCGAAGACCTTGACCACCTCGTCGCGCTCCAGCTTGTTGGGCCTGTCCTTGCACTGCACGGCGTTGCCGCTGTAGAACACGCGGCCCTGGCACAGCCGCTTGACCAGCACGCCCTGCCGGTTACTGTGCAGCACCACGCCTCGCTCCAGGTGCCCGAACAGCTTCCGCGTCACCTGCCTCTGCCGCTCGCTGGGGATGGTGTCCGCAGGCGGGAAGCGCACCAGCTCCAGGCCCTCCGGCCCATACAGCTTGGTGCTGGGCAGGCCCGGCTGGCTCAGGGACAGGCAGCAGCCCTCGGGGCAGGTGGTGGTGGTCTGGCCCACCAGCTTGCCCCCGTAGTAGAAGCTGATGACCATCTGGGAGAAGACTGTGGGGAAAGGGGGGGACAGGTCAGGGGCTGAGGGGAAGGGGGTTCCCTGGTCCTTCCTGGGGAAATGTCCAGAGCCTTTCTTCCTCCCAAACTGGGGGAGCCTAACTGTCTGTGTGTCCAGGACCTTTCTGGCATTCTGGGAAGTTCATGCACTCTTTCTAGAAATAATAATTTTATAAGCCTGAATAAGTACACAGAATTGCTAAGGAAACCAATGATTCCAAATATAGAAAACCATTACAGTGCGCTCCCTACCGCTGGGAAGGCCTGACGGCTGAGAGTGACGAGGTTTTGACAACTTACTTTCCTAGGAAACTGGCTCCCCCTCACAGGCACTGCTATGTTATAAGATGTAACATCGATTCTTAATGTGAAATCCAGGGGACTGTGAATTTGTCAAGAAAAAAGATATCTCTTTATTTTCACTAACCTTGAATTCAGACCTAGCATATCCTTCCATTATGAACATAGACAACAGGCTACATTGTTCTAGAGTATATACAGCTATATAGCTAGGCAACCGTGTACAATACATGTATGTCTATGCTCTCAATCTCTGATCACCGAGAAGCAAAGCCCCGCTTTGGTGCCGGCAGATCTTTAACACTCATGCTGACAACCTCCCTCTAACCAAGGGGCAGGCTTTGGCCAGAATCTCTAAACAGAATATCTGGTCTTCAATGAATGTGCTTTGACCTCCTGACTTCCTACTTATAGCAGTGACGCTGGTTCTCCTTCCCAGGTAATGACAGATGGCCCCCATTTTACAGTAAATTTAAGTTTTAAAAAGTAAGATTGAGAAAAACAGGACATTCATGATAGTCCAGGGGGTACCCAGATATGAAAACCAAAGTGTGAAAATGGGGCTCAAGTGTCTAAAGTTTGGGAACCTCTAAATTAAGGTAGGAATAAAGACAACAGCTCAATTCAGGGATACTCCTAGAGAAATCTGCATTTTAATAGCCTTAAATTATGAGAATTACATGCACTATCAATGAGCTTGGTGAGTTTCGGGAACCCTTTAAGACCAATCTGGGGCTGATCCCTTGAGCCACATGAGCTGTGAGCTGCCCAACTCCATGGTGCCCCCTGCACAACCGTGCACAACCGTGCACAACCGTCAGGGGCAGCCTTGTGGGGGCCACCTACCTCAGCTGGGTTCGTGCTGCTGTGCACTTACAATTCCCTGGACGCTCCTACGGGCTTTGCTCAAGAATCATTTGCTCAGTCAAATACTAAGACTCCCCACTGTAGTTCACAGGCTCCATTTCCTCCCACGCTGGCGTTAATGGCAGTCTAGACTCACACAGGGCCGGGAATCAGAGCTGCAGGGGCTCCAGTCCAACTCACTTATTTGATATTTGGGGAAACTAAGGCCCAGGTGGAGTCACCCAGCAGGTAAGAAGCAACACTAGCATCCGACTCCCTGTCTCATTACCCCCACTCACCATCCTCCCACCTCCAAGTCTGCCATGTCCGCATCGCCTGATGACTTGACACATTCCACTTCCTTCACTCTGAAACAATTCTGAACTTTGTCCCAATGGATGAAACACACCAGATGACTCTGCCGCCACTCTGCCCCTTTGCCCTGTCATGGCTGTGGCCTTATTTCACGCTAGTGTCTCTTGCTGTATGAACTTCAGGAGCAACGGACAAGGTGAGCCAGATGTCCAGGCAGGGCTGTCCTAGTGACCCCAACGCCAGGGGACAGCTTAGGTTCAGAGGAGATTCAAGCCAGAAGGGCCTGAGCCATGGCTCACCGTGCCCTACAGGCAAGCAGTGGAGACCCACAGAGCAGAAGCCACTCACCAAGGGCCTCCAGTTACTCAGTCCAGCCCTTCGCAATCCTAAGGTTGCAGGACGCTGCAACCCTGTCCTGCTCCCGTTACATCCACCCACTCACCAAGGACGGCCCTGCCAGGGGACAGTCTGACCGTAGTGGCAGCAGAGCTCACACTCTGGAACCCACTGCCTGATGCATTATCCCAGCTGTGTGACCTTGGGCAGCGGCTTCCCTACTCTGTGCCACAGTTTCTCCATCAGCAAAGTGGAGATAATAATACTCCCACTTCACTGGGTTACTGTGAGGATTAAATGAGCTTGCATTTGTACTTAGCATATGTCAGCACCGTATAAGTGGTTATTAAATAAATTGGGGTAATAGGACAAAAGATTAGCTATATAGATGAGACCCCTGAAGTTATAAGCCACAGTCCCTGGTCTACACAGCACATCCCAAGTGCTGTTCCCAGTGCTTTAGACCTATTAGCACATTTAATCCTCACAACAATCCCATGAGGTAGAGACTATTAAAATTATACCCATTTTTCAGGTGAGAAAACTGAGTCATAGACAGGTTAAGGTGATTGTTGTCAATGGCACGATTGCTAATTGAGGAGCCTGGATGCACTCCCTCCCTAGCAGACTGGCTCCACATCTGAGTTCTTTTTTTTTTTTTTTTTAATTGATTTGAGAGAGAGAAAGAGAAAGGGAGAGGGAGAGAGAGAGAGAAACACTCATTAGTTGCTTCCCATAACCACCCTGACTGGGGATCGAACCGCAACCTGGGTATGTGTCCTGACTGGGAATTGAACCAGTGATCTTTCGGTGCATGGAACAATGCTCAACCAACTGACCCATCCCAGCCAGGGCACAACATCTGTATTCTTAAGCTCCAAGTCACACAGTCAGTTTCAAACACTGTACTTCACCCCGATTATTTCAAATACATACAGTTAAGAGCACAAACAGCAGCCACAGACATGTTTGGATCCACCAGCACAGTGAGGTGTTGCTAACACAAATTTGCTGCCAGCCTTCTATATGGGAAAATTTCACCTAAAAATTCAGACCTCTGGTTCTAAGAAAATGGGAAAATTGAGCCTGGCTGGGTCTGTGAGTCCACTGGGCAGGAACCACAAGCAGCCCAGAGGAGGGTGGCCCCTCCACTTTGCCACAGTCTCTGCCACTCCCTGTTGTCCTTCTCCTGACACTTCACCATTATATTACCTGTCCCTATAGGGGTAAGAACTGGGGGCCCCTGACAACTTATTTACATGGGGGGAGGGGTTGTGTGAACCGAGCAGAGGTACCGAAGTCCACAACTTCCAGAGCAGCGGTTCTCAACCTGTGGGTCGCGACCCCTTTGGGGGTCGAACGACCCTTTCACAGGGGTCGCCTAAGACCATCGGAAAACACATATATAATTACATATTGTTTTTGTGATTAACCACTATGCTTTAATTATGTTCAATTTGTAACAATGAAATTGGGGTCACCACAACATGAGGAACTGTATTAAAGGGCTGCGGCGTTAGGAAGGTTGAGAACCACTGTTCTAGGGGAACGGTGTAGGATTCTCTTTGCGAGTCATTCCACCTGCTGTGTGCTGAGACAGCTCTGGAATAACTGAGGACGCTTCCTCCTCAGACCATGTCTGCTCGCCCAGACACTGCAGCATGTGCCAGACTGCTCTCCTGCCCCCGGGAAGCGCCGGTCAGCAGACTCCCGGGGCCATAGCCCAGAGCTAACCAGGTCAAAGGCCCGGTCCCATGACCCAGGGCCTCTAGGAGCTGAGCTTCTGGTGAGCATGGTGGCTGCCCAGCATAAATCTAAAAACAGACTTGAAGCCAGATGCCTGGGTTTGAAGCCGGCAACCCCATTTACCAGCTGTGTGATCTGAGATGAGAGATTTAACCACTAAGCCTCAGTTTCCTCATCTGTGAAGCCAGAATTATAACAGTCCCCAGCTCCCAGGGCCGCTGTGCAATGGGCAAGGGCTCGATGAATGGGAGCATCGTTTGCTTTAAAATTTTCTTGCCTGGGTGAGACCCTACCTCTATCCACCCAAAAACACTCATCCCATGAGGGCCGTGGTCAAGACCCTTCTCTCTGCACCCCGTTTCCCCCTCTGTGCCAGGAGGCCTCGGGTCCCCGGCCCCAACATTATGTGGCCCATCTTAATGAGGCAGGCTGCTCCCTTCTCACAGAACCTGCCGCTTTGGGGGAAGGCACCAGCTTCCTTTGCTCTGAAGACGCCATCAACGAGCCTGAATGTAAATTCCAGGAGCCGCTGGCAGGAACACGGTCTGAGTCCCCAATGTAATTAGACAACAATGTGGCACAGCGACCACCTCTGTCATCTGGGGCAGGAGCAGGGATGGAACAGCCTGGGGCCACACCCCACTCTGTGGCCGACAAGTGTTGTGACCAGGGGTTTCTGAGCTGGTGAAACGGAAATAACAGCACCTACCTAGGGGTGGTGGAAAGTGATGATGAGATCAGGCCATGAAAGTCTCACTGATGATCCTGGACCCAGTTAGCATTCACTAATGTCAGCCACCACCATCATCATCACCACCATCTCCACCAACATCATCACCACCATCATCATCTTTATCACCATCATTACCATCACCATCATTACCATCATCATCACCACCATCACCACCGCCATCACGACCAACATCATCACCACCATCATCTTTATCACCATCATTACCATCATCATCACCACCATCACCACCAACATCATCACCACCATCATCTTTATCACCATCATTACCATCATCATCACCACCATCACCACCAACATCATCACCACCATCATCTTTATCACCATCATCACCCTCACCATCATTACCATCACCCTCACCATCATTACCATCATCACCATCATAACCACCATCATCACCAGCATCATCGCCACCATTATCGTTATTAGCATTGTTATTGTTATAAACTTAGGTGGGAGAAAGTAAAACAAACTGTCACTGGTGACATCCCTTGACCAATATGTCCCTACCAGAAAGTTTTAGTAACACTGTGTTTGACCCTCACAACATTCCCATGAGGTAGTTGCTACTGTTGTCCCTACTCTACAGAGGAGAAGCCTGAGGTCCCAAGTGGTTCAATTACTTTGCCTGGGGTCACATGACAGGGGCAGAGCTGGGCCTTGAGTGTATCTGTCCCCACACTCTTTCTCCCATATAGTTACACCTGCAAAGAGCTCTTTGGATCTATTTGTTGGTCTAGTCCAAGAAGACTCTCAAAGAGGCCAGCCACTTGCTCACTCCCAAACCAAACAGTGAAAAGGAGGAATCAGGTGCCCGATTTCTGACACCAGATCATGCTCATCCAGGGGCCCTCAAGAACCCACACAGGTCCTTCGAGTTTTGTCTTCAGAGTGCCCCCCACCCGGCCTGGCCCAGAGCACTTCGTACCTGAATGCTGTGCATCATAGGCGGCGTAACCCGGCACCAGCGGCAAGCCTGCTGGAGGAAGAGAAAAGCAGACTCAGATCCAGCCACACTCAGTTGTGTGCAGGGGAAGCAACCCACATGCTCCCCCTCTCCAAAAGTTTCTTAAAAAGCCGCATATGGCGTGCTCCTGAGGCCCTGCCACAGGCTTCCGCTGAATTCGGTGTTTTTCCCTCTCAGTGCGGCGACCTATGTTTCATAAACGCAGAAAACCAGACCTCAACCCAACCAGCATGGAGGGGGGAGACTTCCTCTGTGCTGTGGGATTTCTGACCATGTGTCAGTGTGACATTGTGGGGCCGCGCTTCCTTCCCCCTGCTCCCAAAATACCGGGGGACTGCGTGTCCACCAGCCAGGGCTTGACTTGAAGGGGAGCCCGGCCCAAGCTAGCTTTCTCAGAGGTGCCGCTGGCACAGGGAGGGGGGGCTCTCCAGGGCCCCTGATTTGACACCACCCCACACCCACAACCGTTGAGGCCCATTAGGCTAGCGACCGCCTCCTGGTCTCCCACAGGGGACAGTGGGGGAGAGGCCAAGTAAGGGAGCAAAGGCACTCATGCTCCCGGAGGGAGGGTCATTTCAAGCAGTGGTGCAGGGCGCGGGTCATCAGGAGCTAATAAGAGGGTGAATGCCTCATTTAGCTTCCAGACCCTGTAGGGTCAGTCCTGGTGTCTCCATTTGTCATGAGGAAACTGAGCCTTGTATACGATATGCAACTTCTGACAGGGGACTCAAATCCAGGGCTCTGAGCGAGCAAGTGCCCGTTCTGGGGCTCCCCTGCTCTCCAGCCGCCGCTCTGGGCCGTGCTTGGCTCTGAGAGGTCCCTAATGTCTGAAGAAACTGGATGGAGGGCCGTACAGGCCTAACATGGCCCAGAGCTGTGAATACCCTCTGGTCCGGAGACGTTCACTGCACTCCCTCCCCTCTGGCGTCCCCAGGAGCTGCGCGGGAAGCAGACACCTCCTATGGGAAGGACACATGTGCCTTCCTGGGAGGCAGTCACCGTCATTAAAATAGGGATCATAGCAGTACCCCCGTCCCGTCCCCACACCACCCTGGCTGCTATAAGGCTGAAAGCATTCAAACACGTCCAGCCCCCAAGCACTGGGAGTGGTCTGGACTCCCATCCTCACCTGCGCTGGGCTGCTGCATCCACCAGTCTGGGAGGAGCTGATTCCTGCAGGCCTCAGGCGGGGAAGGGCTCCTTTTGACCATCCCCATGTACTCATCCACAGGACGCTGTGCGACCGGGAACAAGACAGAGAGCAGCACGGTCACTAGGCTTCCAAAGCAGGACCCCAGAGTTGCAAAGATGAAAGGCTTATGCTTAACTAAGACCATATTGTCACCGTTAGCTCATAAGACAAAAGGGAAGTTTTACTTGTATCTTGAAAGAACCAGGATAGTCAGCGATCACTGAATTACTAGCCTCTTCAGGGCCCTTAATAATAAGTTTATTGACCTTTCCCTGAAACTGCCTGTTGCCGGTTCTGGGACCACAGCGCCCCTGACATTGAATGGACTCTGCCAAGCTTTCGTGAATCTCACTCAATACACCATGTCTCAACTCTCCATCTCGGACCCCTTTCCTAAAGGAGGTGGGTAAATCCAGTGAGGAAACGTTTTTGAAATCTGCTTTTCCTGTGATCCTGGTGCACCAATCCTGTTATTTCACTCTCTTCGCTGAGTCAGCAGAAAAGCCTCATGGAAAACGGGACATTGTTGGAGTGACAGGAAACCAGGAATTCCGCTGATCTGCTGCCAAAGACCACCCAGACACGTAACAGCTGCCACGTGCAGAAGTCAGGCAGCTCAGAGTAGATTATATTTTGTTATCTGCATTTCCTGACCACCAAGCCACTCCCAAGGATTCTAGCATTGCTATGTGAATGAAGAAGAATTATATAGCACCTCCACCACCTTTTACAAGGGCTGTGTGGGATTATTTTAGCTATGCAATGTCCACCCTGTAATAGCCATAAAAACATAGTTAAAAGGCTAAAGGTAGAAGAAAATGGCACCCAAAGAGCTAAAATTGGTATTCAAATACCCATTGCCTAGGACCCCATTAAGCCTTTACTTATAGCCTATTAACTATGACTTTACGTACAATTCTAACAGGCTTGGTTATATGGCGTTCTAACCCATCCAGGATGAAAAGCTGTGTACTGGAAGACAGGCAGCCCACCAGCCATGAAAAGCTAGTACAATAATCATGCCATAGGGACAACCCTAAGCAGGTAGGAAAGTTCCCATACTGTTCACTGCAGCATGCTAAGAAGGTACGAAAATATAGGGTGCATTACCAAAGACTGGCATTCAGAAGGTTTAAGTATGAAAATCCAGAGCTTGCGGAAGCATCACTGACACAGAGCAAGCACTCTCCCCAGCCCTTGGGATTAAGGACTGGACACCAGGTGAACGGGCTGACCGGTTGGCGGAGGCTGGCCTCACACCGGTGGCCCAGTCCTCACGTTCTCTCTCTGCCGGGGCAGAGGCAAGCTTTGCTGGGAGAGCCCGAGGCTCTGGATGTCTTCGTAGAGCAAGAACAATACCTTCTGCTGTCGAGCCAGACCTCCGGAAACACTGCCCCACTTACCTCCTTGATCAGCTCATCAATTTCAGAGTGACCACATTCCATCTCAGTGACTTCATTCACACAGCCAGGAGTCGACACGCCTAATTTGCCTGTGGAAAAGCAGACAAACATGACAAAATGTGGCCAGAGCACTGAGGCATCCCTACCATCATTGAGGCCATCAGTGGTTTGTTTCTAAATGCTGAGTGGAAGGAAATAAAAGTCAGTATCTTCCCTGGTTTGGGAAGGCCGAGAAATTTTTTTCTCAGGCTTCTTCAGTCATCTGATCAGCAGAATCAAAAGAGAGAAGTTGGTTGTTGTTGTTTCTAACACTTAGAGGCCAAAGAGCACTTGGGTCTCTTCCCTCTGTTTGTGGGGATCTCAAATGAATGCGTATCAGAGCCCCTTGACACCAAGTGTCTACCGCCCTGCAGAGGTTAAATTTACAAGCTGGGCACTTGTAGGTTTCCTGGCAAAATATGTTTGCAGGTTAGGTTCTTTTTTTTTTTTAAGTTAATTGGCAGGAAATCTCCTTTTAGCCTTTCCAAATATACCAGTACACGTGTGCATCTGCACACACACACACCCCCCACGCACACGCACGGCACGGCAAAGACTCACCCAGGCCCAGTTCAAACCTGCCTTCGTCAGGAATCACTAAAGGCATGTGAGCATTTCCACAACAAGCTCTCTGGATCAGGCTAGTCTCCTCCTCACTCTTATGCCTCTTCCCCAGGAAGAAGTTTAAGTTTTATCAGTGTGAGATGTATTATAACATTAGTCCCAGCGAGCTACAAAATTGGCCTATTGTTTCATCCTCGCTGAACTTTTATTCCACTTTGATAGATTCAAGAATTCACTTAGAAGCTGTTGATGGGGGAAGTAGGGGGCAGGTGGGGCACCCCCAATGTAGCTTGCAAACTACTGAAGTACAGAGGCGAATGGGTCCATGTAGACTTTATGCAAATACCATGCCTCTTTGCCCCCCTGAGAACCTGCTTCTTTAACATCCACCCTTGCAGGTGATGCTGGCTGTGCCCTATACTATAAACAAGTTGGGGTCACCTGCCAGGTCAAGCTTGGCTGCTCCTGGGGGTAGAGGCGTAAGAGAAACTTCTCCATTACTTCAAATCACAATTTACTTTGTGGTGACAAAAAAAAATTATATATTGGAAATATATACATATTTCCAAAACTGAGAAATAAAGCAAAAAGATGACTGGCCTTTTGAAACCATTCCAGAGGATTATCCAAGAGGTCTCCCCTAAGGGTCATCTGATTTTCCAGGTCAGTTTGTTTGACTTCGTACTGACTATCGATTAGACTTCAAACTCAGTAAAGCCAGGTGTTAATGTACAGGCAATTAAGCTACAAACGACCAGCAGAAAAGATAACTCCCAAACTGTGATGTAGGGCCAGGCTCAACCTTCGCCCTTCACTGACCATGTCTGCCAGGGTGGCATATTCTGTCAAACAATTTTTGTCATTGAGCTGGTTCCCTCACTAATGAATCAAGTAACTCTCTGATCCAGGTTCACCATATATTTGTTAGGGTCACAACTTTAACTTTTTTAAAATTACCCATCAACATTTTTAACCTTCCCACAGTGGGAAGAACTCAAGCTTAGAATTTCTACATAGCCCTTACCAGAGAGTTCTATCTCTTTCAGGCCTTACTGGACTTCTCTGAAGGAGAAAAGGATGCCATGCCAATATTCTAACTGCTACATCTAATGGCTAAGAAAGTCAATGTGTTAACAAATGTTTTAAACCAGAGGTGGCAATTAGATTTTATCTCATGGGCCAGCTCCCATGCATAGCAGCTGCACAGCACACCACTTTGAAAAGGATTCTGGGGCCAGATCTGAGCTCCACACATCCTGGTTGATCAGTGATGTCTGACCGGAGCATGGGTATCGGGCCTTGGGAGATGTGCAGCACGTTGTTGCTATCCCTGCTTTGAATTCTTCACAGATGCTTTCCTGGGATTACAGAGCTGGAAGAAACTTCAGGAATCATCACATCCTGAATTCCTAAACAATGATCACGCTCTGACAGTGTTGAGTCATAGCAACGAAACTAACAGTGTCATCATCCAAAAATTCATTCAAGAACTTCACTCTGTACCTTAGTCAGCCATCCCTTCTTTGTCCACCTGATGGTCCCCTAGCCTCCTCTCAGAGCTGCTAGAAAACAAAAGGAATTCCTTCCACACTGTCAGAGGATCCCTGCTCCTGCCCAATCTCATCCCTGACCCCAGGGATGTCCTGCAGCACTCCAAGTCAGCAGAGCTGGCTGCCACCCAATCTCCCGCCCTTTCCTCCCATCGGCGCCACCTCTCACTCAACTGGAAGCTGCCACTTGGTCAGCAGATGGTGGGTGAGGTCAGTGGGAAGAGAATTCCTTATACAAAGGAGAGAACTATTTTGTTTAGCTAAAACCCCTTGCCCCAGACCCTGTGGGCGGCGGCTTCCACCCCCGGCCTGGGCCTGGCAGCTTCCGTTGGACTGAGTGCCCATCCAGGATAGTTACATTTTTGCTCTTCCTCTGGGACGATGCGGTAAACTTTGTATGGCTCGGAAATGTCCAGCTGGGACCGGTCTGTCACTTCCTCAAAATCTGGACTCTTGTTTAAAGCGCAGCGTAGCCTTGTCTTCCATGTGGCTGGTTCAGCTTTGTCCCCTTCCTTAAATTTCCCTTTAAAAACCGCCCAGGCCTGAAAGGAGAGAGAGCAGTACATGAAACAGTCAGCCCCTCGGCCACAGACATCCATGGCCACAGTCCCCACCAGCACTTGCTCGCCCTCCTGAGAGGCATGTTTAGCCATCGACTCTCATTCAAGGAATTCCAGGCCTCAATCGGACCACTTTCTCAGACAGAAGTAAAAAGACCGAGGCCAGGAAGGGGACCCCAAGATCTCCCAGCTGAGCTGAAACTGGAACTCAGGCCAACACAATTCCTTCCCTGGACCAGCGAGCCAGGAGGAGCTTGAGGTCAAGTAGCACAAGGAGGAAGTGCACATGGTTTCACTAGAATGTTCAAAACAAAGAACAATTTGTGTGTGTGTGTTTTTTTAATCAGCCCCTGGCATGAAAATTTAGCATGAGAAGGAAACATTTGCAAAAATTCTGAGTGTGGTCATCCACGGACTGCCCTGCTACTTTTAATAGAAATTGTGTTTTGCATTTTGGCATTTATTCTAGCCTTCCCCCCACCTCCCCAGGCGCTGTTTAAAATGCAATGAAATAGTCTCTCACTCTGTTGGGCTTTTCACAGCTCTGTTTTCTGACCTCTCCAAACCTTAGACTCCGAACTAGGAACAAAGATGCAAAACTGGAAACTTAAGGTCAAAGGTAGAATGGGGCACTGTTGTTTGTTTGTTTTTTTAAATCAAAGGTGTGAAGGGACATAGTTTTAATTTCAAAATTGGAATACAGAACACACCAATTAGGTCACCACTGTCAGGTGAAAATAACCTTTGGCATTAGGCAGAATCTTCCAACCTAAAATAATACCAGAGCTAGAGGAAATTCTCAACCCCGCTTGGGAAACTGCAATTCCAAGGGGTACCTTTCCGAGGTGACCCTGTATGGGATTAAATGCCAGCTGTTCTCGACTTAATGGCAATCCCCTGGGAGCTCATGAAATGCAGAGACCCGCTTCCAGCCTGCACTGAGTTCTTTCCAGGGTTCTCGGGCTGGCTCTAAGATATCACCCCACTGGGAGATCTGTCAAGAACCCCTTAACTCAATTTCTACCCTGAACATTCTGAAAAAGAAGCAAAATACTTTTTTTAAAATAAGTATGAGCTGCTATCAGGGCCTCATCAGTATACCAGGGATAGTACAAACTGCGCCCAATGTCCTTTGCAATCTCCCATCTCTGGTCCCCACCATGAAGCCGGCCTCAGGATGACGCCTGCGGACAGTGAAGGGGTCTCTGGTATAAGTAGATTCTGAAGACCCACTTACACAGGCAGAAAAACAAACTGGTTTTAACTCAGACATTTTTAAAAGGTGGTCTTTGTATGAAACGAAAGGGTTCTCCACTTCCCCGAAAAGCCCTAAATGGCTCTATCTCACCAAGGCCTGCCTACTGACTCCTTCCAACAGCAGGCACATTTGGTGGACAGAGAAATGCCCCTCCGAGGATGGCGTGAGCTAGCGCAACTCAGAGATGGCTCCTTCCCACCTGTATTTCACCAGCCCAGGCTGTCGCCCTCCCAGTGGCCCGCCCAGCTCTGGGTGGGCGCCCTGTCTCCCTCCCGCCCCCATTCCTGCTGAGATTGTACACTCATTTCAGATTGCCACACTGAGCGACTGCGTAATCAACGGAAACATTGGGAATCTTGCACATTTTTCTCAACGCTGTTGAAACGGCCATGCAGAACATTGCATAAGATACATAAATCTGGGGCTTTATTTCATTACCCCCAGAGCAGAAGCTGAAGCAGGGAGCAGTGGGAAGGGAACGGCCTTGCTTCTCCTCCAGCAAGCCACCAGCCGGGGTTATGCAGCCTACGGGTCCAGCCCCCTCTACTCTCCTCTACTCTCCTCCTGAAGAAGTTTTACTGATGGTCAGCCTGCCACTGTGCCCTCAGCACCCCACACTTCTGCTTCAATCTGTCCTTCCTGGCCATGGTCAGCTCCTTGAGGGGCTCTCAATGTGAAAGGGGAGAGCACGCCCCGGGGAGCGTCTGGCAATGTCGGAGGCATTTTTGGTTGTCACGCGTGGGGGGGGCAGGTGCTGCTGGCATCTAGTCGGTAAGGTCAGGCATGCTGCCAAATATCCCACAGTGCACAGGATGACCCCCAACCAGGAACAATCTGGCCTTAGATGTCCCAGCTGAGGAGCCCCGGCTGCTAGCCACTGATAATCTAGAACAGCGGTCGCCAACCGGTGGCCCGCGGACCACTGGTCGTCTGTGAGGCCCGAAAGGTTGGCAACCGCTGATCTAGAACTCCCAGCTGACCAGGTGGACCCTAGCACTGTTTAAATTTAGCTAGAGTCATTCCCAAGAGAAGTTCACCATAACGCTAAAGGCAAAAAACCTCTATCAGAGAGGAATCCGCATTCCCCCCCCCCCCCCCCCCCCCCCCCCCCCGTGAATAAGAAAGGATGCACTAGCAGCTCAAAAACCTGGCAGAACCCAGGCTCCTGACCTGGGGTCCTTGATGGAAAAAAACATCTGCTGGGCATGCAGGCCACATGGGGCCCCTTGAAGGCGAGTGCAAAACACCCACAGGTGCCCACTCTCCTTGGAGAGAGCCAGTAGTTGGCATCCGATTCTCAAAGAGGCCTGCAACCCCAGGTGACAAACTTAATAGAATTGCTACATGTGTGGCCCCACTGCAAAGGTCAAAAAGAGAACTGAAGGACGGAAATGCCTCATAAGCCAACTCTGACCTACTTATGCTCCACTCTGAGGCCAAGCAAGGTATGATCTTTGGTCATTTTGGGCTTTTTGTGTCAGAAGACAGTCATCCCTGGCTGAGTCTGGTGTTGCCAAGGGGTCCCGCAGGGCCTCACTCCCCTCATTCATCCAAGGTCTCAGGTCTGGTTCTGGCCCTTCACAACTCAGCCTCTGCACTCCTCCTCCATATCACTCACTGTCCCCTCCCTGTCCCGGTTCTGTGGGCATAAGCTGAAGCAGGGAGCAGTGTGATGGGAAAGGCCCAAATGCCCACAGAACCAGCACACAGCAGCAGCAGCAGTTTGCAACCCGGGCTCTGAGTCAGACCACCTGTGGTGCATCTGTTTGCAAAAATGGAAGCCTGGGCTCACCTTGACTAGGGCTACAGATCTCTTCAGGGGATGGAGACTGCACTTCTGGAGCCTTAGAGAAGCACCCCAGGGAGCGGGCGGGGTGCGGGACAGGATTCTGGTGACCCACTAGGCTGCAGAGCTGCGCTGCCCTGGCTCCTGGCTCCTCGGCCTGAATCTAGGTGTAATAGGTGTAATGGCAAGAAACCTCTGTTTCTCAGTACTGCTAGAGCTTGGGAGTGTGGGCTCAGAGGGGGGCTGCCTGGGTTCAATGCTGGCTCCATCATCCAAGAGCTGTGAGATCTTAAACAGGTCACTTCTCCTCTCAGTGCCTCTACAGAACAAGGACAAGGACAGCACCTCCTGCAGAGGACTGTGTGAGAGGAAAACTCAAACCCTGTGGGGCCAGGCCTGCCACAGAGCAAACCCTCAACCAATGCTGGCAGTCACCGTGCAACTGGTAGATCCAAAGAGCAAGTCCCTCAGTGCTTGGGGTGCTCACTATTCTCAAGGGAAGGAGGCTATTTCTAGGCACCTGCAGCAGGACATCCCATCTGACCCAGCCCGGAAGCAGTGACAGATGGTGTCTCTCTCACTGAGCTGACCCTACGCTGCCAACCAGAAGTTACAACTTTGCAAGAATGAAGAAAGTGTCCTTAATCTCACCAAAAAAAGGCACCACTCTACAACTGACCTCAAAGTGATTAAATCACATAATAGCTGCAAAATCACATGGTATATTTTTTAGACACATTCTGCACACAATCAATGTTTGTTTTTAAACATTGGATTCATTTTCAAGCAAATAAGAAAAGTTGTCGCTCAACACCTCCACCAGCTGGTGAGGGAAGACAGAAGCTAGGCTCATGGTCAGGGGAGGGAAGCCCAGCCTTTACCTTGAAAATGGAGGCGTCCACTTCCTGATTATAATCTTGTTTGCCAGCGTGTTTCCAAGGGATCCGGAACATGCTCTTCTCGTCGTTTTCCCAAATCAGCCCTGGGTACATGTTGCTGTCAATTTGCTCAATCAGCCACTGCCGAAGCCTCCGGCCTCCGTTCCGGTCACACATCCTTAGAAAGAAAACAACATATTCTCAGACATTACAAGCACTGTCTCATTCATCACAGCACCCCAGGTACTTAACAGCCCAGAAGTACTAACGGGAAAATCAGAGGGCGGCAACGCAGGTGCCAGCTGGGGGAATCCCGCAGATCCAGGACTGCGGCCGCCTGCCCTGAGAAGACAATGCCTGGTCCAGGACTCAGAGCCTCGAATGAAAACCGAAAGCTCCCTGGGAACTCGGCAGCTGCCCTTCACCCAGATGTTGGCCCCACCTACTGTTCTGGTTGTGTCCTTCCAGCTTTTACCCCAGGTTTCCTTTCAGGCACATCTAAGGGCATCATTCCGTTTAGAGCAGGAGATAGGGAAAAGTCACTTTTACATTTCCAGGCCCCTTCCATGAGCACCCATCACTCTAAGAGCCAATTCCATTGCTCGATGCCCAGTCTGACCAGTGTTTGTGAGCAAATGGGACATTTGTGATCTCCAAGAAAGAGGAAAGTCTCAGGCTATCCCTCTAGATTGTTCCTTCACAGCTGGTTTAGTGGTAACAGCATGAGTTTGGGAAGGGCAGAGCGCAGGTCCCATTCGAATCCCGCCATCTCTCAGCAGGGTGGCCTGGGAGCATCTTTTAACGCTGAAGTGTCAGCCACACTGGCTGAAACTCGGGGACAACTATCAGTACTTGGCATCATTGTAAGGAGGGCTCAGACAATGTGTAGAAAACATCTGGACCTTTGAAGAGTTCTCTAAATACAGATGTTATTATTACCCCAACTTTCTTCCTCAGGACCAACTGGGAGAGAGCAGACAAGCGTGAGGAAATCAGCTGTGGCTACAGACAAAGTTAGCCCAGATAGACTCTTCCAGAAGATGCCAAAACCAGGGGACCTCACCATCCCAAGGTGCCCAAAGACATCCTTTGGGAGATCATTCTGCCAGAGCAGACAGCTGTCCCCACAGCACAAAGAAAAGAGAAAGCAATCATGCTGTATCAGCTCTCAGCCCACGTTTACAAGAACAGGGGTGGGAATCCCCTAGGCAGTTGGACAGACGCCCACCCAAAAAAAAAAAAAAGGCATTTCTATTCTTCTGATTAAAATGTGACCTCTTCTGGCAAACAAGTTTGAAACCATCAGCAGTGACAAGACATAATGTCCCCAAGAATATGGTCACATCTAGAGCCATGCTGGTCCATAAAGCAACAAGTTATGAAAGTTCTGCAGGTGGCTATGGGGTCAGAGAGTGCATCCAGGTCCTGAGAAAGAGGTGAGGTCCTGTGAGCACCCAATGAAAAGGTTACAATAGCCCCAACTGCCCCATTGTGGATGGAAAAGGGGTGAAGTGTGTGGAATGGTCATTGGGCTTCAATTTGAAAACCGTAGGCTCCAGCCAAAGGCTTTTCTCTAACTTGGCCTGGCTGAGCTGTTTGAAACTCTCTCTGAGGTTCTCCTCGTGTACAAAGTGAATGGAGCTCGTGTCCCCGAATTCTAAAACAGTCCCTTGTGATTATAAACATGGGACAAAGTTGGGAAGAGCACCTAATGAGAGAAATGAAACGACACCACCAAGTTCCTCCCAGAAAGTAACTTGGCAGGGTGCACATTCCTATGGGTCTTTCCTGCTGGAAAGGCGGGAGACTGTCCCCTCCTTGAGGAAGGAGCTGTGTGGGGGACAGGGAGCGGGGCCAGAGCACAAGAGAAAGGTGTCTGTGGATCTGTCTATTGAAGGACACGTTCCTGCTCACTAGCATTTTGCTCACCCCCTTAGTACAAGGTTCATACACTAGAGTTCATGTTCCAGGAGCATCCTGAAATGAAAAGCAGTATTTTGTTTGTATGGGAATTTTTCCAGAAAGTGATCACCACCTTCTTGGAGGGATTTTTAATGGATTTATAACCCCAAAATAGTTACAGACAACTCTCTTGGTGATTTATGAGGAAAAGAACAGAGAAGAGAAAGTAAGAGAGCTGGCATTAAGAGGGAGAGTAAGTCATACAATATAAAAGCTGGACCAACTTTAGAAATCATCTAATCCAGCCCCTCTTGGTCCAAAAATGGAAAAACTGAGGCCCAGAAAGGCACCCCAACCCCAGCAAAGGGGTCTTATTTTACTCACTCTGCAGGGAAAACCATGGTTAGATTATAAGACCTCAGCACATGGACAGCCCCGCCTGAATTTTCAATGAGATCACCTGCAAGATTCTAAGCAGCATTAAAAGCCTCTGATTCTAATACAATGGAGATCCATAATGATCTATTAAACACTAACAAATTAATTCCACCAAATGCTGAGCCAGGAAAATTTTATAAGCCCAGTCACATGTTTATAACTTCCTCTTCCTTGATTTTTAGGTAATAATTCTTTTTATGGGCCAAGTCCTATCTGGAGCTAATCTCTACCCTATAAATGAGTCCGGGGGTCAGGCTTCCCAGGTGGCAGGTGATAAGAGGTTGCCCTGGGCCCAACTAACCCGATTCCGGGATGTACCTGCCAGGTGGTGCAGGACTCGCCTGCTCCCACACCTCTCAGGGCCCCTGGGCATCCGCCCTGGCCGCCAGGAGACCCAAAAAGCATCAAAGCCATGTCTCCCTCTGGCCCTAATCTTGCTAAAATAACTAAACCACCCTTAATTCTTTACAATGAGGAACGTGCCATAATCCAAAAGGAAACTCTCAGACTGGCTCCTAACAGGTTTTAAAAAGTGTGTTATATCCCTCCATATGTTAGGGGAATCGTTTAAAATCCTGGAACATGCGGTCTCTAGTTTCCATTCCTGAAGCACTTCACGGCTCTGGGCAATACATTTCATCTTCTCACCGCAGAGTCTGCCCTTTGCCGTGGGGACATTTTACATAAAAATGGTCTTGTTAGTTGTGACCCCATACAGACTTCTTGCCAGGGGAGACTGGGCTATGGTGGAAGCAAAGGACCTCAAACCTCACTCAGAAAACCTGTCATCGATCAGGATAAAAAATCCAGTCTGCCCCTTCACAAGGTAACCCGCACAAGCAGTACTGGTTATTGGACAGCTTCATCGCTATGACCCTCCAACTATCGTTCCATGTAGTGGGATTTGAGTGGGACAACGGGAGTTTTATAGTAAAGGGTAAACATTTCCCTTCATTATATGAACCATTCCAAAGTCGTCCATGCAAACCAGATTTTAAGAAAAATGAGATTTTTTTTTTTTTAGCATCAAAGCCATTTAGGGGCAGCCGCATAATGATCAACGACTTGGACCTTGAGAAATAGAGGGTTGCGGGGGGAGAAAACAGGGCACTGGGGGAAGCGGCAGCGCCGGCTCGGAAACCGGCGGCAGCTGCATTGGTGCCCGCTGTCTCGGCCCGGCAGAACCTGGTCGCCGCCTGATCCCCTCCCGCCCGCCCCGGCTACCTACCTGCAGCCGTGCGCGCCCGGCCCGCCGCCCGCCTTCGGTGCCGCCGCCCGCGTTCCCACGCTCGCCCGCCGCGCTCGGGAGCTGCGGCCGCGGGCTCCGGCGCCCGCGCGTATTTAAGGTCGGGGGCGGGCCCGGCACGCCACGCGCCGGTCGCGCCAGCCAATGGTCGCGCGAAGGCCTCCGGAGCCGCCCAATGGGCGTGGCCCTCCTGGCTCGCCTTCTTCCGAGAAATCACTTTGCAAGAAGCACGCTGCGCCTTCGGGTCCCCGCGTCTTCCGGGTCGGCGCCGGGGTCCGGGGGGGCGCGGGGCGGGCGGGCGTGGCCGCCGGAATTCCCGAGGGGCCGCGGGGGCGTCCGGCGGCGCAGCTTAATGTCAGGGCGAAAACGGGGTGTCAGGTGGCGGAGATGAAGACGCTGCCTGGCGGTCAGGGCTCAGGTGGGGGTCACTGGGGAAGGTCAGGGCTGTGGGGCGGTTGTGGGCGTCCGATGGCCAGGGGGGTCGGAGGAGGAGGTGTGGGTCCACAGGTCAATGCTGCGGACTCGGTCGTCCCCGCATAGGGACCTCAGTACCTCCTGAGGCCGTTATCTCATGGAGTGTGGCCCAAGTTCCCAGAGCAGCGGGGGGGGGGGGGGGGGGGGGGGGCGGAGGGCGGGGTCACCCCCAACCGGATGAAGCCCCTAATAACACATCCAGACGGTGACAAACAGTCCACCCGAGATGCGGAAAGGACCGGCCACATACAGACCTGTCGCCTGCACTTGACCAGGAGTGGCAGAAGAAAAGCAGAAAAATGCCCAACTTAAAAAAAAAAAAAAGTGTCAGAAACCACTATCCTCTGAAGACCAGAAATTAAAACAGGAGTGTTTCGCATGTTCAGGCTGGAATGTCCACTTAAGGAAATGTTCATCGTGAATTATTTCCCCCGGAAAATCAGTTGTGTGTGTGTGGGGGGGGGGGGCGCTGTGTGTCTGTGACTCGGTCTCCAGCTCTCCTGGATGTGAGCTGGCATGTGTTATACACTTGGAAGCGGAGTGGGGACACACTGCTGAAAGAAATGAGAACGAAAGTCCTGGAAACGGAAGGGAAAGCCATGTTTCCCCTTCTTCCGCTCTGGGGTGTCTTAGAGAAAAATGAGAGTCTTAATTGACCTTTTGGGTTTGTTGGTTTGTTTGTTAATCCTCACCAAGAATATTTTCCCCATTGATTTTTACAGAGAGTGGAAGGGAGGGAAGGGGAGAGAGAGGGAAGGAGAGAGAGAGAGAAACGTCAATGTAAGAGAGACACATGGATTGATTGCCTCCCCTACGAGCCCCAACCAGGGCTGGGGATTGAACCTGCAATCCAGGTGCATGCCCTTGACCAGGAACCAAAGCCTGGACCCTTTGGCGCCAGGGCTGGGGCTCTATCCACTGAGCAACACCAGCAGGCTTAATTGACTTTTATTGCCTAGTTGGCCAATCATACACAAGCAGCTATGTGTCCTGGGCCATTATATTCAATGGGCTTTTCAAGTACCTATGAAAATGTTTGAGACTGAAACAATTTTATTGGCCCCAAGTTACAAAAAGTACAATGCAAATTTGAACTTTATAAATGTTCAAAGAAAGGTCCCCATAACATAACATGTCAACTTCATACTTGTGATTTATTTACTGATAAACATTTCATTATAACCACGTGTAAGTTGGAAATCACTTAGTAAGAATTTCCTCATACCATGATTTCTGGGAAGTCACAGCAATTATAAATTAACTAAGTTCCTGTCACCAAATAAGTTCATATGAAAACTGTTGTTTTTTTTTAAAGGTCAATGTTTTAAGAGTATTTAGATCATGTGGGAATATTTTACTATATTTGTTATGATGTGGGATGAGCTTCCAGAACTCAGAGTGCCTAGAATGAAAGAAGTTCTTAAAATAGCCTGCTGTGTATGTGTATACTCGCATGTTGTCACGAATGTGCCCCTTCAGCCTACCCAGATTTACATTCCTACAGATGTCCCTGCCCCGGGATGAGTGCTCAGGTTTCCACTCAACACTCCACTTAGGTAAAGACAGGAGCAAAGCATACAGAAGCAGTCAGCCGTGGACGGCACTCAGCGTATGTTATCGGCAGTAGGTGTCACTATATACATGACAGGAATCATTCCTAATCAACTGCTTGCATCAGAACTGATCCTGAAACCCCATGTGTTCACTGTGGTGACTCCTCACCACCTAGAAACAATGTCTAACCTTATCTGTTTGGTTCTGTTCTTACATAATGGGCATTTACTGAGCAGCTACTATGAGCTAGATATGGTGCCAAGGACAGGTGACCTCCCTCGCCTGTCATTCCTTCCTTGCCAGTTACCTGCCAGGATCTCCTAATTCTGCTACGTGTCATCTGACTTCTACAGCGGCCTACTCACCTTCCTACCTCCATATCATGTCCCTCTTTATCCTAATCAGTGCTCCCTCAGTTGAAGCCTTTTTGTCTCCGATGGTCTCCCTGTAGCTGCTTCATCAGGTCCAGAGGCTCATCCTGGTATCCAAAGCCATCCTCTACCAACCCAATCTTTTACCATCGTCCAAAGAAGCCCTATTTCTGTGGATAGCATCCTGTCACCACAGTGAGAACCGCAGGTTGTGGAGTCAGGCCTCACTTCAGCTCCACGCTCCCTGACATCACAAAATGTGTGACCTTCAGCAAATGATTTAACCTTCCTAAGCCTGTTTCCTCATCTGCATAATGGTGTGGATGATAATATTATGTGAAATTTTCAATATTCAGCTGTTCTGTTTTTTAATTCTTGCCTGAGGATATTCTTATTGATTTTAAAGAGGGAGAGGGAGAAGGACAGGGAGAGGGAGGGAGAGAGAGGGAGAAACATCAATGTGAGAGAGAACATCGATTGGTTGCCTTCTGTATGTGTTCTGACTGGGGCTAGAACCCGAAACCTACAGAAAGGGCAGTTTCATATGGTTCAACATAATCATTCCTGCCTCTCAGGATTAGGGAGATGTATAGGGAGGTTGGAGACCACGTAAGGGAATTGGCGAAGTGATTTCTGGGGAAGACCTTTTCCATTTTCAAGTCCCCACGGCTCCCTTCGCACTTGCAAGCCCAGGCTTCATAAGAGGGTTCCCCAAGGCTCCGAAACGTGTGTGCTGAGGAGACACGTGCCAACACACTCCCAGGAAATCTGTGCTCTCGGAGGTGGGTTGTTTATACTCCTCTGAGTTGGGGTTCTCTGAGAACACCCCAGGTTGGTAATTTGCAGAAGGACTGGTGGACTCAGCATGTCGCTGTGCTCACTGCCATGATTTATTACCGTGAGAGGATGCAGAGCAAGATCAGCACAGGAAGCAGCATGGGGTGCAGCCCAGGGGAACCAGGCCCAGCTCCCAGCATCCCCTCCCAGTGGTCGCCCAGGACGCGCTGAACTCCTCCAGCAACATGTGAAATGTTGCCCGCCAGGGAGGCTCGGTGCTCACGGTTTTCAATGGGGCTCGCCGCATGAGCACCCTCTGCCTTCCACAAATCCAATTCCCCGACTCCTGAGGGGGAAGCAGGTGGTCAGCACCATCCATGCTGTTTAAACAAACAAACAGTTTAGTCACAGGGAGCCCCTGATCAGCTCTGGAGTGGTGGGGACCCTCCCGAGATCCAAGTTCCCAGATGCCAGCCAAGGGCCAACCTTGGAAGCAGGCCTTCCTGGGGACGCAGTCTCAGACTTGCTGTGTTAGCTCCTTCCTGCACATGCTCCTCATTCCGAGGGGTTTTGACACGCAACACCTGCTACCCTCGTTCCAAAGGTGCCCGTGGCTGCCTTTTCCTGCCTTTAGCTGCCTGTGTTTACTGTCATTAACCAGGGTAGGTTGGATTGTCTCGGCTTCACAGGGGCCGAGGGCTCATGCGTAAGGCAAAGCGCTACATGCCAGCCCTGAGAGGAGGGCGGCGTGAAGAAGGCGGGAGAGAGGCAGGGTCTTCCGGGGAGGGGCCTCCTCACTGCTTGGCACCTCCCTAGGGATCTCTCCACCTGGGAAGCCCGGCTCTTCCCAGCCGCAGTGCTCATGCTGACTTAATCAGATGGCCAGAAAGTAGAATGAAAGCTCTTTTTCCTCTTTTCAGCCTTAAGGTTCTCCATTCAATCTGCTCTCTGGATTGCCCATGCTCTGTTGTACCTGCTGGCCCCCACTGTGCTTCTCTGGTTTTTCTTTCTTCTCGAGTCTGACCCCGGGGCCCTGGAAGTACTCCTCAGGATAAAGGACATGGGTACATTTTTGAAATTTTTCCTGATTGCATACTTCCACAAGAGAATTTCTGCTTAAAACCACATCAACACAAGAATGAGAATGCCAAATCAGAGAAAGGATAGTTAATTGTACCAAGAAATGGTACCAATGCTGAAACTGAATGGGCAAACCAGAAAAAAAAAAAAAAAAAAAAAAAAACTAGACAGACAGGCCCAAGAAACAGGAAATAATGAAAGATCTATCAGTCAGCAGGTCAATGAACTGGATGGATAAGAAAGGCTTTGAAGAATGCCGAGTGTGATGGGGTCAGGGCAGGTGGGAGCTCAGAAATACAGAGCAGACAAAACAGGACATTTTCTAAGAATTAATCTAGCCATCCAGAAAACAATAAGGGGGCAGGTGGTCAATGATGTAAGAGAGCACCAGCAATAAAAGATAGATAAATTGGGCTTCATTAAAATTAAGAGCTTATGTTCATTAAAAGACGGCAGTAAGAGTGCACAAGGCAAGCCAAGACTGGGGAAAAATATTCACAACACATATTTTCAAGAAAGGACATATCCAGAACATAAAAAGGAATCCTGTGAACCAAGAAGAAAAAGGTCCCATCCTAAATTCTCAAGCTGAGAGAGTTTATCATACTGATCTTCTTTGTTGCCGGATCACACAGCCATTTTAAGTTAGAAAATGCAATAAGAAAATGACTATTATAGAAATGCACTTTGCTCAGTAATGTTTGACTTATTGCAATATTTAATTACCCACTTGGTCATTCACAAAAATTCTCAGTGGTAATTGGTGGCTGTTGCTATAATAGTACATTGCCCATACTTCTATCTCTTGTGCTATCTGGGGCCTGGAAGGATCCTGAGGCTTATTAAAAGAAACATGATTTACTTGCATAAAACTGATCAGGAATTGTTTGGGGAATTGTTAATGTTGTTGAAGTGGTTTTTGTGGATGCAGAACAAATGGTAAACTTGAATTGGCCCCTCTTGTAAGACTTTGGAAATTAAATCTGCTTAAGTTATAAAGTCATGTTCATGGCCTGATTCATGTACCATCAATATGTGTCTATCATTAAACATTGTGATACTTGAAGAAAAAGGAAAACAAACAGATTGAACAGCCACTGCACTAACCAAATAGCCAACAAGGTATGAAAAGGTGATCAAAGTCATTAGTCAGGGAAATGCAAATTAAAACCCACCCAAACACCTGAAACCAATATAATATCGTATGCCAACTATACTTCAATAAAAGAGAGAGAGAGAGAGAGAGAGAGAGAGAGAGAAAACAAAATAAGACATCACTACATACTCACCAGAATGGCTGAAGTTAAAAAGACTGACAATATGCCCTAGCCAGTTTTGCTCAGTGGATAGAGCATCAGCCCACGAACTGAAGGGTCCCTGGTTCAATTCCAGTCCAGGGCACATACCTTGGTTGCCGGCTTGATCCCTGGCCCTGGTCAGGGTGCATGCGGAGGCAACCAATTGATGAGTCTTTCTCACATCGATGTTTCTCTCTGTGTGTCTCTCCCTCTCCTTTCCACTGTCTCTAAAAATCAATGGAAAAATATCCTCAGGTGAGGATTAACAAAACAAAAAAGACTGACCATATTATATATTGGAAAAGATGTGAAATAATTCGAACTTTCATTCACTTCTGGTTGGAGAGCAAATAAGTACAATTGCTTTGAAAAACATAGGATAAACCTATGCCTCTCCTAACCCTAGAACTTGCTCTCCTAAATCTCCAAAGAAATGAGTGCATGGGGTCCCCTAAAACACACATTCAAGAAACTTCATTGCCGCGTTACTCCTAATAACCCCAAATATTGTCCTGGAAACAGCCCAAATATCAATCAACTGGAGGCCAGGTAAACCAACTGTGCTCCATCCGTGCAATGAAATGCTACCTAACAAGAGAAAGTGCATCATGGCTGCACTCCACCACAAGGATGAAGCTCACAGACATCACGCTGAGTGAAAGGAGCTGACACAGAAGAACACCTGGGAGTCTGGCTTCATTCACACAAAGTTCAAGAACAGGTAACTGGGTGACAGAGGTCGGAATAGAGGTCATTTCCAGGAATGGGGAGGGGTGGGGGGATTGATGGAATGAACCACCAGGGAGCTTCCCACGGCTGGGAAGTTCTACATCTTGATCTGGAGGTATATGCACGGTGTGCATATATGGAACAGTCACCCTGCTGCTACTCACTTAAGGTTTGTACAACAAAAATGAAAACAATGGCAACTGACAACTTGAGGGCAACTGACAAAGACGTTGGCTCAAGCAAAGATTCCTAATACTCCTTCCCCAGGTCAGGAACTGAGACCCAATTACATGCATGGGCAGCCCTGGGCCCACAGGTGCAGGAAGGTATATGATTTACCTGGGAAAAACAATTTGTACTGGAAAGCTGGCAGTTTGTCTTGGCAAATAAGGAAAAGATTCACTCATTAGTTTACTCAACACCGAACAAATGGCTACAGCTTATCAGGCAGTTAAACACACAGGATGTGCGTGTGTGTGTGTGTGTGTGTGTGTGTGTGTGTGTCCATATTTTCATGTTAAGATGCTATCTTTTAATATAAAGGAGATTTTTTTTTTCAAGGTGGTGAATTAGGGCTGACTCAAGAGCCTTGGAAAGGAAAATATTCAGAAACTGAGTAAAACCTACCTATTCGAAAGATGTGAACTTTGACCCTATTTGCATAGGTGTAGTTTCTCTTTGCTGAATTAATTGCTCTAGGTGTTCAAGGTGGATTTAGATGATAATGTACTAGTTGCTAATATTGCCCCAATCTATTTCTTTACTCTAGAGAGATAAATGAAAAACCTGAGGTAAGTCTATGTTTGTGCATATACTAAACATTATTACTTTTAAACACATTGTTAAAAAAAAAAAAACCCACACACACATTGTTCATTCATTTAGTGGATATTTATAAAATCCCTGTAATGTGCTATATAGCTAATTCATTACCATCCTCCAAAGAGGGTCCAAGCATATAAAACTTTAATGAAAAGAAAAAAATTGCCTTAAGCATTTGTTAATTTTTATTTATTTTTTTGTTTTTTAAAATGTACATTTTATTCATGGTTATTACTAGGGAAAGAACTCCATAGAGTAAAAGGATTCTAAGCATAGATCAAAAAATCTATAACATTTGGGGCTATTGCTAGGACATACTAGTACTGGTTTACCAAAAATATAAACTCTGATATGTAGCATAGATGAGTGATTTTAAATTTTAAGATGCGTAGCTGGAAGCCCTTATTCACAAATTTGAATCGGCAGAATTCAGAAACCTGTGTGCTTGACAGCAAGGCGAAAGACTCCCAAATAGGTCTACCCATATCCATCTCCCAGTGACCTTTGCAGACATGCGACAAATTGATCTGTAACGAATGTATGGCTGAGGCACATGAAAAAAAAAAATAGTGTAATAATAATAATTATGTCCCTCTAAATAAAATAACACATTTTGAGGATTCTAAGAGACTTTTAAAATGGTATGCTAGAATTCCACCTTTACACTGGACCTGAGAAACAAGACCGGGGACTCTGTAAGGGCCTTTATTTGTAAGCACTCTTCACATCAGACTCCCGTGGCATATGGCAGCTGCGCATCAATGGGCAGAATTTGCTCCCATGTTGACTTCAATCCACTTAATAATGAGCTGTGCGTTAATGGCCTTTGTAAATGGGATGAGGTGCCTGGCAAGGTGGGGAGCAGCCTCTCCCTGGAGCTTGATCACCTGTAAAAGGTTTTTACAGAAAGTGTTCCTGCAGCACCTGGGAGAGTTCACTACTTAATCAGTGATGTCCACGTTCCTTCCAACTTTAAGATTCTGTGAGTCCAGTTCAACTTTTCTGTCACCTGAACAGGTCTTGGGTAAATATTTCCTGAACTGAGGCAGTTGAATTCGCACTGGGTCCTCATTTCCTTTGCTGTAATCTCATGGTTGGCTGCGATGTGCCACATAACTGCCTGTACAGGAGGAATACAAGGAAGGATAGCTGGCAGAGTTGGGCCAAGACATAAAGCAAGATCCTCTAATTCCCAGCACTGCATTATGGACCCAACACAGAGAATGAAGCGAAGAACTAATTCGCCATGTGGTCCTGAGTGAGACTTGCAGTAACAACTTCCACCTGCAATTTGCTTTCTCTTCTACAAAACACTTGCTCTCACATCTTCTCATTTGTTTCTCAGAACAACCCTGTCAGGAGGGACAGGTATGACTGTCCCCATTTGACAGATGGGAAAACTAAGGGTCAGGAAAACTAAAGGCTCTTGACTTAAGCCCAAGGCTCTTTCTACTCCTGCACGTCACTTTACTCAGGGATTGGAGGTGCAGCCCAGAGCAGAAGGATATAACTCACGCCTCTATTTCCTCTTCTGGAAAAGTAAAGGGTTGAATTAGTTAGGCACTAAAATTTCTTCTAGATCTAAATAAATGCCTAATTTCTCCAGGAAGAGTTGTTCTACAAACCAAAAAAGTGAGCCAACTGGGAACTTGGTGGGGGAGGGACTGAGGAGAGGACAAATAGCTGAACTTCCTTAGGAGTTAGTTATTTCCTTCCTGACAGCCTTCTTGTTCTGGCTCTTCATTTTACCTTCGTCACCCATTCATGCAAATAAATGCATCATCACTTGTGAGTCAAGCTGGAGGTATGTGCAAACAGCACCTGCTTCACGCTGTGCTCCTGGAATGTGAATAAAAGCTCCATTTGTATGAGGGTCACCTAAGGTCACACCAAGCCCGGGAGTTGCATAAGTTCTCTTTCCTCACTCAGCTCCAGCTCTTTGGGATACTCTTGGGGCCCTGAAAAGTTTGGGATCCACTCTTTGTAGAATAATTTCCAGGGACTCTTTTCCAGATTTAGGTAAATGGACAGCCTGATAGTTTCATCGGGAGGCAGGATTCTGGGGAGCTCCCCGGCACTGAATAGGTGAGCTTACCCTTTCACGATGTGGATGTCAGATTTCTTTCCCTAAAGACTCTTCTTATGCTTTCCTCTCCCCCTTGGTTGCTTGCATTAAGTTATTCGCTGTTTCAATGCATAAATGTCCTTGAATGCTGCTATGGAAGCCTAGTGCCCAATGTAATGGTATTTGGAGGTGAAGCCTTGGGAGGCGATTATGTCATAAATAAAGAGCCCTCATGAATGGGATTAATTCTGGTATAAAAGAGGCTCCAGAGAGACCCTTCACCCCTCCCACCTTGTGAGCTTATAGCAAAATGCACGATCTATGAACCAGAAAGTGCCCAGTTATTGGAAGTTACTAAAGATATTGTGACTGAATAGATACTCTACCATGTTTATGGATTGGAAAATACAATATCATAGAGAAGAGCCAAGACAATTTTGAAGAATAATTGGAGGACTTACCTTACCAAATGTCCAGTCTTGTCATAAATCTGTTGGAACTAAGAGAATGTGATAGTAACACAATAAGAGGCTGAAACTAATGGAGCGGTAAGATAGGCCCAACAACTGTCCCCCCGGGGGATGTTGACACTTGGTGTATGAGAGAGGAGCCAGTAGAAATCAATGGGAGGAAAGTGGGCTGGTTAATGTAAAGGAACATTAGGTGCAGGGACACTTACTATCCATTTAGGAAAAAAAAGAAAAAAGAAATTAGTTCCATGTTGCACAACAAGCATACAACAAGATTCCATGGATTAAAAATCTAATTATAAAAGGCAACAAGTAAAAATCCTTAGAAGAAAATATAGGGAAATAACTTTCTAACCTCAAAGTAGGAAAGGATTTTTTAGACAAGACACACCAAAAAAGCATAAACCATACAGGAGATGATTTGTACATTTTAAATTTCTATACCATGAGAAAAAGAAAACATAAACAAGACCACAGCCTAGAAGACATATGCAACAAAGAGTATAGACTGTTACCGAGGAAGCATAAGAATTCTGCCTGGCCGGTGTGCTCAGTGGTTGAGCATCAGTCCATGTACCAAGAGGTGGCCAGTTCGATTCCCAGTCAGGGCACATGCCCAGGTTGCAGGCTTGATCCCTGGTAGAGGAAGTGCAAGGGGCAGCCGATCAATGATTCTCTTTCATCATTAATATTTCTATCCCTCCCTCTCTCTCCCTTAACCTCTGAAATCAATAAAAATATATTTAAAAATAAAATAAAATTGGCTGTGGTTACTCCCTGGCAATGAGCAAGGAGACACCCGATTGGTGGCATTGCTCTTACCAGTCAGGGGCAAAGCAGATGTAAGTCCTTAGCTTGATGCCTGTGTTGGTGGC
This sequence comes from Myotis myotis, assembly GCF_014108235.1. Taxonomy (NCBI): domain Eukaryota; kingdom Metazoa; phylum Chordata; class Mammalia; order Chiroptera; family Vespertilionidae; genus Myotis; species Myotis myotis. The sequence goes on from NW_023416323.1 coordinate 16,627,500, forward strand.
CAGAGCTGTTTCATGCCTGAGGCACATGAAAAATAAACAAATAAATAAAATTAATAAATTGACTGTGGTGATGGTTACACAATTCTATGAACATACTAAAAGCCTTTGAATTTTATGCTTTTAGTGGGTGAATTGTATGGTATGTAAATTTTACCTCAATAAAGCTGTTTTTAAATATTTTATCTAAGTGGATAATTTATAGAAGACAAAAATCCAAAATCCAATAAGCATGCAGAAAGATGTTTACCTACAATAGCCGTGAGTCAAAACTGTGAGGCAGAATTTCATGCTCATCCTAGCTGCCAAGATCTCAGTGTCCAACAGTACCAAGTCGGGCCAAGAAGGCAAAGGAATAGGAGCATCAAACAGGCTGATGGAGTGAAGTTGATGTCACCTCATCAGAAAACTCTGTGCATGTCCAAAAAGGGTGACGTCGCTCACAGTCAATGAGTCAAGAATTCCACTTCTAGGCAAAGACCTTGGAGAAATCCTCACACCTGTGCTCAGTAAGATGCAGCATAAAGAGGGATGCGGGCCATGTCTGTTGCGTTGGAGATGTGGAAGCAACCTCGAGGTGCATCACCAGGTGAGTGGCTGAGCAGTGGTACCGGAATACATGGGAATTACTATACTGCAGTTCCAATGATAAACCTTCAAAATGTAATTTCCAGTCAAAACCACAAGTTGCAAACTAAGTACATGCAACTATCATGTCATGTAGATGAAGTGTGAAAGCATGCACACCGGGACTATGTGCTGCTGATTGAGTCACACGTATGTAGAAATAAAATGGAAAGGGGCCCAGGGATGCTAGAACACGGCAGCGGCGCCTGTGAGGAGGAGTGACATCAGACCCACCGGTGAGGAGAGTGCAACAGCCTTGGTTGAATCCGTTACATTTTATATCATAAAAGCAGGTTATTGTTTTAAGGTCAGTAGAACTGGAGGTAATGTTCATTGAGTTATTCTCTTCTTTTATGCTTCAAAATTTAACCGCTTATGAGAAACCACATTGGTATGTATTGTGACCCTGAAATGTTCACATGAACATGCATTTGGTCAACATGGAGGTTGGCATGTAGGCTCCCTGAGGTGGTGTCCGGAAAGCTTGGAAGCCTGGCTGCCAAGGCTCAGGGTCCAGAAGGGCGGGGGCGGGGGGCGGGGGAGGGGGTTGAAAGCCAGTGAATACAGTAAACCTAGAGCCAGGGAGCCCAGCGGGTAGACCCCAGGGCATATAATGTGCGAGTAGGAGTGTGTCTGGGACCAAGAGCCAAGCCAGCAGACAGAATAGCTTCAACTAAAAGCAGAAATCAGATGAAGGGCGAACTCAGAGGTGGGACCCAGGGGGAAAAGAGAGAGACTCGGGCGAGAATCAATGCGCTCACGGGGAAACACAGAGACCAGACAGATATTGCCGTGGAGCACCCAGGATAAGGAAAGAACCAGGACTGGCTTTCAACCTGTTTAGAAAACGCACACACGCGGTGTACGGTGAACAACCAGGAGGAAGACAGAAGAGGAACCACGTCTTCTTCCTCAGGGGTCCAGAGCCTGCCTAGTGGGGCAGATGGACAGGTGCACAAATCACTGCAATTCAAAGTGTAACATGTGGTTGGAAGGACCTGAGCAGGGCCCGCGCAGTGGGAGCCCAGAGGGAAGGCCAGCAAGGCAGTGCGTGGTGCGCTTCGGAAAAGCCCGCAAGCTCCTTCCCACAGGCTTCTTGCTGGAGCTTCCCGTCTGTCTTTCAGGTGAACCCCAGAACCCCCATTGTACACCGTGAGAGTCCACCCACCAGGCCTGGAAAAGGGGAAGAAAAAAACACAGGTTTTCTGCTGTGAAGGAAGTGGGGCTTACCCCCTGCACTGAATTCACCCCCCACTGAAGCAGTCAGGAAAGACTTCCTGGAGGAAGCGGCATTTGAAATGGACCTAAAGCAGCCGTGGGCAAACTACGGCCCGTGGGCAAACTACGGCCCGTGGGCAAACTACGGCCCGCGGGCCGGATCCTGCCCGTTTGAAATGAATAAAACTAAAAAAAAAAAAAAGACCGTACCCTTTTATGTAATGATGTTTACTTTGAATTTATATTAGTTCACACAAACACTCCATCCATGCTTTTGTTCCGGCCCTCCGGTCCAGTTTAAGAACCCATTTAAAAGCCCTCGAGTCAAAAAGTTTGCCCACCCCTGAGTCCTAAAGGCTGAGAAAGGTTTTTTACTTGAACAAGAAGAAAAGACCCAAGCAGGAGAAGAAATCGTGCCAGAGACCCCTGGGCGGGTAGGAAACCTGGTTTTGCTTCTTAGAATTGATGGGCCTGGTGTGGCTAAGGAGGAGTGTGATGTGGACACGCTGAGCACGCCAGGGGACCGCAGAGTCACAGTAGGCTAGTGTCCAGGTTACAGACAGGAGAGCAAGGTGCACACTGGGAAGGGGATGGGGGCCATGCTGAGAAGGGCGTCCTCCATCAGAACTGGGGTAAAGTGCTGGGTGACCCGAGTGGGGCTGGGACACAAAGGAGTGTCCCTTAGGGAGAGGGTGGGGCAGGGAGCCTCTGTGCATCCGCACATCAGGTTGGCGACAGGATAAAAGAATGTATTATGTCATTCAGAAAAGTTTTCTGTGGGTGGCTGGTGTCCCTGACCATGAACCTGGGGGTTTCCAGAGAAGCACTTCTCCTTCCCTGGCTCCCAGCTCCCTGCGGCCGTCCGGCTTGGCAGCGCCTCCCCCACAGTCATCCCTCACACATGGTCTCCGAATCAGAGACTCGTGCAGGCTCATAACAGGCTCTGCGCAGAAAATATTCATTTTCATATCCTCCATTTTTAAAAATGTGGTTTCGATGCTGTGTACCTTAAGAAACACTACACAGCCCTAACCAGTTTGGCTCAGTGGATAGAGCGTCTGCCTGCGGACTGAAGGGTCCCAGGTTCAATTCCGGTCAAGGGCATGTTTCTCTCTCATAGATGTTTCTAACTCTCTATCTCTCTCCCTTCCTCTCTGTAAAAAATTTTAAAAAATCAATAAAATATATTTTTTAAAAAAGGAAACACTACACAGATTCCATACTGGGGGAAGGGGGATGTTTAATTCTTTGCCTCTGCAGTAGCCAAGCACCCCAAATATCACTTGGGCCAACCTTGTGAAGGTACTAAAATCCACTGACTTGTACATTTTTAAATGGCGCATTTTACGGCGTGTGAACTCAATAAAAAGCAGTGAAGAAAAACAGGCACAAAATAGCGGTAGTGGGTTTGGGGATGGAAACATTTCACGCTCGGTATAATGGTCAATTTTTAGCTACTGTGCTATTTCAGAAGAATTATAATGAACTAAAATCACCAAAACGTTACTCTACATGTATCCTAAGTATTGAACGACTGTTTTCACCTGAGGTTTCCCACTTCTCTCTTCTGGTTTGGACAGGAGGAAATTTTAAAATGATGTCATCCAAAGACATTGAGGTTGCCTGCCGCCGTGCTGTGTCAACACCAGCAGTAAAAGACAAAGCAGGAACCAGAGAGAAAAGGCGAGCCCTCCGGGCAGAAAGGGTGGTTAGGCATCTTTGAGATGACATTTAAGCTGAGACCTAAAGAGCAGAGAAACCGGCCATGTGAGCTGGAGGGGAACAAGCATTTCGGCCACATGAAGTCATGTGGGTGAAAGTGGTCTGTCAGCTGCAAAGCTCCAGCCAGCTCTGACCCAGCAGCGGCTCCCAGTGTCTCGGGAGAAGTGGCAGGGGGCAGGGGCACGTGGGTGTCAACCTTGAAACTGAATTATATGAGACATGAGCCCAAAGCTGAGAAGCATCACCCTAAGCATTTGGGAGTTTCCTCCGCCCGAAAGCATTCAGTAAGTATCACCAGCAGAATGCACACGGGAGAGATTTTCAGTCATCTTCACTCAGTGGTTTCCTGCTTAGATGATTCTTGAAAGTTTAAAAAAAAAAAAAAAAGTACTTTTCAGTTCTCGCCATAGCTTAATCTAGTTCAGAAGTTTTTTTAAAGGGTTGGGGGATGGGGGTGGGGAGGATGCATTGTTATCTTCAATTTGCAAGTCAGGAATGCAAGCAAGTTACAGCAGCAAAACGTCAGGAAAAAGTGAGATTTTGACAGGAAAGATCTGTAATCCTCTAGGAAGATCACGGGGTGGGAAAAGGCACTTAACCTTTTTTGGGAAGGAAGTGGGGCTTACCCCCTGCATTGAATTGGACTCCCAAGTAGGTTGAATTATGATCTCTCCAAAGAGATATGTCCATGTCCTAAAGCCCAGGACCTGTGAATGTGACCTTGTTTGGAAAAGGGGTCTTTGGAAATGTAATTAAGAACCTCAAGATGAGATCATCCTGGATTTAGGGCGTCTTTATAAGAAGAGGATGGAGACACATAAGGTCATGTGCAGACGGAGGTGGAGATGGGAGTGAATGCAGCCTGAGCCAAGTAACACTCCAGGTGGTGGGAACCACCAGAAGTTGGGAGAGAGGCACAGAACGGATTTCCCTCCAGAGCCTGCTGATGCCTTGATTTCAGACTTCTGGCCTCCAGAGGTGTGAGAAATGGATTTCCAGTTGTTTTAAGCCTCCACCCCCTACCCCCCCCCCACCCCCCACCCCGGTTTTGGGCAATTTGTTAGAGTAGCCATGGAAACGCCTTTGGCAGACTTCTTTGGCAATCTGGTGAGGCTACTGTGCCCCTTGTCAAGAATAATGTTTTTGAAATGCACATAATGGAATGTACAGGATTGAAAAAGAAGCCATTGGCCCCAGTGAAGAGCTAGGAGAAACTTCCAGGGGATCCCACTAGGATTTCTTGGTGCTTATCCCTATCTGATAGCAGAAGACACCCCAGGAACCCTGCTAATTCAGTGACTTCCACCTATCGAGCCACTTCCATGGATCTAGCCATGTATCTGGCCAGGGAGGGGCCATCTGTCACTCATGGCCATTTATTTGTGCCTTCTGCCATAGACACAGTACGCCCTGAGGCTCCTTTCCGAGGAAATTCAGATGATAACACAATGCCTGGCACCAGTGCCAAGTGACTAACATGAAATGTAAAGCCCCGAACTTTTAAAAGAGCCCTGACTTTTAACAGAGGTAAAAGAATACAAAACATTTCTGGTAGAATCTTCTATTTAACTTGTGTATAAAAGGCACAAAGCATCACACCACATTTATTTCAGGGAGTGGGCACACTGGCCTCAGGCTCTTTAAAAGGCACGGATCTGCTCGTTCGAGTCATTCCCTGAGGGAGTCTGCACTGCTTCTGTGGATCAGTTTCCTCTCCCCTCAGTGGGATCCAACCCTCACAATCGGGAAGCCTTTTGACAAATATTGGTTTTGCTCCCAAAACATTCATGGTAATATTGCCCTACAATTGCCAAAATGACACACACAAAAAAATGTTAGCACTAGATCACAGTATCCTCTTATCTATGTACTTAAGAGGGGGACCAATCTCCAATTGGCCTTGGTCAAATATTGGGGAGATCATTATTTCAGAGAAAAAGAGAGAATGCCCAGGAGCAATCACCAGAACCAGCACTAGATCAAATGGAAGTGCAGGATCTACAGATGCCTTTACCCAGAGAGCCATGGCCTCAAACAGCCCCCTAAACCTTACTGTGACATCCAAACCAGCTAGACAAGAGAGCCTCATGCCTCCACCACCCCTACTTGAAGTAATAAGGTGAACGGAACTCATAAATGGCCTTCAAGATTCCCCACCCTAATTCCTGCGACTCTGAAGGTGATGAGATATCACACCTGATCATGTTATGTTACATGGCAAAAGGGATTTTGCAGGTGTACTTTAGGTTACTCATCAGTTGACTTTGAGTGAATCAAAAGGAAGATTATCTGTGTGCATCTAATCTAATCACATGAGCCCTTTAAAAGCAAAGTTTTCTCTAAGTGGTAGCAGATAGGAAAGTCAGAGAGTTAAAGCATGATGAGACCACATGGAAAGCATGAGATGGAATGTGGGGGCCTCTAAGAGAAAAGACTGGTCCTCTGCCAAGACTGGTCAGCAGACCCTGAGCAATGGATGAATAGATTACTCTGACACACGTTTCTGTGAAAGAGAAGGCTAAGGGGCTGTTTGGCAGGAGGCACCAAAACAGCCTAGATTTCCTGCCTCATTAGGCTTTTATTGTAACAACAGCTTGAACTAAAATTAACCTCTAGATACAATCAGCAGGGTAAATATCCTTGAGAAAGCACATGCTTCTACAAGGTTGGATCTAAAAGACTAAACACAGAGATTCCAGCAAAACACCCAGGGGCTCAGACTTGTTTGGAAAAGTCAAGGCAGGGGCTGCTGCCTTCGGCAAGGTCCCCCTAAGAGGCCCCCGACCTTTCGGAGAATCCTCCTTACAAACTTTCCAACCAAGTCCTGTGCTTCCCCACAGTCCTCGATGATATCCCTCAAGGAAATGAGGAACTTCAGTCCTACAACCACAAGGACCTGAATTCTGCCAACGACCTGAATGAGCATAGAAGCAGTGTTGCCCAGTCAAACCTTCAAATGAGAATGCAGCCCTACAACGCCTTTACTGCAGTCAGTAAGACCCTGAGCAGAGAACCTGGTTGAGTCCACATGGACTTCTGAGCTACAAAACAGTGAGATGACAAATGGGGGCTTTTGAAGCCACTAAGCTTGTGGCAACTTGCTACATAACATCAGGAAACTGACACAGGTAACATTCCATTGGGAGAGTGTTGACTGCTTGGCCACTTGGAGCTGGCAAATTCACATAGGAAGTGCCAAAAACAGTCCACAGAGCACCAAGTACTGAACACTCCCTTCATGCCAGGCCTTGTCTACTGCTCTATTTAATATGGCAGCCACTGACCACATGAGGCCACTGAGTATTTGAAATGTAGCTGGTATGAAATGAGAGGTTCTATAGGGTAAAATACACCAAATTTTGAAGACTTAATATGAGAGGAAAAAAGTAAAATATCTCAATGCAATGGAGGGGTGGGGTGGGGGGCAAGGAAAGGGACATCTGTAATACTCTCAACAATAAAGATTTAAAATTTTTTAAATATCTCAATTTTGTATTTATTACATGTTGAATTGCTAATTTTATAATTCTTTGGGGGTAAATGAAATATATTAAAATTAATTTCACCTGTTTCTTTTTAAAAAAAATATATGGGTTTTTAAACTGATTTGAGAGAGAGAGGAAGGGAGAGGGATAGAGAGATAAAACATCAATGAGAGAGAAACATTGTTCAGCTGCCTCCTGCACGCCCCCTATTGGGGATCAAACCCCAAACCCGGGTGTGTGCCCTGACCAGTAATGGAACCAGTGACCTCTTGGGGCCAACCACCAAGCACACCGGCTGGGCTCACCTGTTTCTTTTTAATGTGGCTTCTAGAAATTTTAAAATTGGGCTGTGGATCGCATTGTATTTCAACTGGACAGTGCTGATCTACGGATTAGCTCGTCTAATCCTCACAGCAACCCTGTGAGGTCAGTGCTACCCCATATTTCAGATGAGAAAACTGAGATTTTGCAGAGAAAAGTAAGTAGTCCAATGTCATACAGTACAGAAGTGGCAGAGCCAGATAGGAACCCAGGGTCGTCAGAGCCCACAGCCCTCTCTTACTGCTTAGCGGGTTACCCTCCCAAACGACAATAAAAGTTTGCCTTTTCAGCAGAGGCCTCTAATGCCTTGAACCAAACAAATGCCTATGATTGGGGACAAGACCACAGTGGATCAATCTAGGAAAGTATTCTGGGGCAGTGAGAGATCTTTTGTCACCCTTCAAATTATACTCTGGGAACTGGCTCCAATAATCCCAGGAAAGTGGGTCTTTTCAGGGGGTAATAAAGCAATCATTGGGGAAATTTTGGGATTCTTGGTCTTCTTCCCCATGACATCTACGGACATTTTATAAGAAAAGAAAGGTTATGATCCATACAACATGATCAATTTTTATAAATGCCTTTTATAAGCCATCAGCATTTGAATTACTAATAGAGGTAAAACATGCTGGTTTTCTACGTAAGTTCAAGCCAAGATCCTTCCAATCACCTGAAACGAACCCCCAGTGAGCCTGCCTTGAGGGGCACGTGCTGCATCTCAGTTCCACTGTGGACACCATCCGGGAACAGAGAGGGCAGTGGGCCTGTGCTCTAGCAAGGAGTAGAAAAGCATACCCTGGGATTGCTCAGAAGTGACTGGGGCCAGGGGCCATCCTCAACCCCAGGAGAAAGCGAGAGATATTTGCAACTATTCTGAAAGCTGCGATTTAAGAATGTGGCCCTACCCCTCATTATCACTTACTGTTCATTCGATTTTGCTCTGTCACTAATCCCAAGACACTCTGTCATACTTTACAATCTTTTAGTGTCTCATTCAATTTATATTCCATCTTCACTCCCTCTTAGAAAACTTTAATTCATTTACAATTTAGTATTTATTGGGTCGAGGATGCTGGTTTCAAATTCCTCCCTTAGAAAAACTGCTTTATAATTGCCAGGCCTGTCATCGAGGATGCAAAACTACCTCCCCGAAGACCACTAGGAGGAGGCCGGGGGAGGTTGCATGGTGTTGGTGGGGGAATCTCCAGGGCCATGTTTTGAAATCTGGTCTATACTGGTTTGGGGTAATAACATGTGACACTCTTTGTTACTTCTCAAAAATACTGCTCCAAACACGCTGACCTCTCCGACAGGGACTGCGGCTGCCGGAACTGGGGTCCTTCCTGCACACCCCAGGGCTGGCCCAGGAGAATGTGCTTCCTTCAGAGTCACATGACCAAACAAGGATAACTGTGTGTGAGGGAAAGGCAAAGTGCTACACTCCAGTTCCCAAGGGCTTGGCAAGCAGGTTATCGTTTTCCTAACATTGGAGAAGAACCGAAATTATTTGTTTACAGGTTATGGCTCTGCCGTCAAGCCTTTGTATATTGTCATTTATTGAAGTTTTTCCCTGCCACTACCTCACAGGGTTAACGTTGTCTGCATCTGTCTTAGTGTTTGATGGAAACGGAGTTCCAGTTTGGGAAGATACATTCTGCAGCTGGTGGTGGTGATGGTTGCACAACAATGTGAATGCGCTCAATGCCACTCAGCGGTGCACTTGAAAATGGTTAAAATGCTGCAGTTTATGTTATGTATGTTTTTTCATCAAAAAAATGAAAGTCATTTTCAGCAGCAGGAAAAAATAGACTAGATGTACTTTTTAACTGATAAATGTCAACCTTATAAAAACAAAAACTTTCCAATTCTGAAATGTTAAATCAGCAGCCAACCAAATAACGTGGGATGTGGGGGGAAAAGAAATAGCTATTTCCTGGAACTTGTGCAGAAATAAATAAATAAACTTGGATGTAAATAAATCTCCCTTCTGTTGGAGAAGTAAAGGTTAGCATTTTCTGTAAAATGAAAAAAAAATTTTTGAAGAGTTGAGACAACATAAAAATCAATTACCATGTAATTTCATGTAAATTGCTTGTTTTCATTTACTTATTCCTTTTTTTCCCTGCACTTCACCATTGATTTTTTTTTAGGATAACTCCCTATTAAAATTGGTTTTAATTTTTATAAAGATAAAAGGTACTTGTAGGAAATCTCCACAATATAGAAAACATTAAGAACAAAAAAAAAAATTTTTTTTGAAACGTAACCACCCAATATAAACACCATCATCATTTGGTTAACATTTTCCAAACCCTTGCTATTATAATGGATATAGATAGGTAGATTAGTTAGGTAGACTAGAGGGACAGATAAACGACAGATAGGTAGGTAGGTAAGTAGGTAAGTATGTAGGAAGATTAGATAGATGATAGATAGATAGATAGATAGATAGATAGATAGATAGATAGATAGATAGATAGGTAGATAGATAGATAGATGATAGATATTGAGACAGATATAAATAAGATCAGATAGATTAAATTTACGTAAATAAAGTACTTATATTTGCTCTTTTTTTACTCAGCAAGATGCTGGGAATGGATATGTACGCTTATAAAAGGCTGATGAATAGCCCGGTGTGTGGATAAACCACAGTTCATTTAACCAGTCCCCTAATATTGGACATTTTAGTTGTTTCTGATTTCTTCCTACACTAAATAATGTTGTGATAATCACTCTGGCCTCTATAACTTCATGAACTTGTCCAGGTACCCCCTAGCATAAATTCCTAGGTCTAGGATTACTGTGTCAAAGAATGTGCACTTGAAGTTTTTGAACATTTTCCCAAATTGCCCTCAAGAAAGGTTGTGGAAATCGTATGCTCCCTCCAACGTTGCATGATCATGTCCCCTTATTCTGCACTCTCGGCAACGCAAGCATTGTCATGCAGCTCTCCGATTTGCCAATAAACAAAAGGCATCTTGCTGTCTTTTTTTTTTATTTTTTTATTTTCCTGAGTAGTAGTGTGGTTGAGCATTTATTTCATACACTATAATTACAGGCCATTTTATTTATTTTTATTCCTTGCTTATGGTCTTTGCTCGCTATTAGAGTATTTATCTTTTTCTTTATTATCTTATAGGTTTTTAAAATATACCTTTATTCCTTGTCACATGTGCAAGCATGCTTTCTCGGGTTGTCTTTTTAACTTCGTTAATGGCATTTTGTTTTGCTTTACTGTTTTTTGTTTTTATGGACTCAAACCTATCAAACCTTTTCTTTAGTATTTCAAGATGATAAAACACTCACTGAAATTTCCCTCAAGTGGTTCTATGGTTTGTTTTACATGTAAACATTTCATTGTCTCCTCAATTTATGCTGATATGATAAGTATAGACCCCACTTTCATCCCAAATGACCAGCCAGCTGTCTCAGCATTTAGTCCCCACACTGACTTAAAATACTTCCCCTGATGTTTCTCATGTGATAGGAAGTTATTTCTGCATTCTTTCTTTCTCCTTAGCCTGTTTATTCCTGCCCTGTTACCAACAGGATTTGGATTACTGTGGCTTTAGATGCATATCCTGGGACTTTGGATTCAGCCTGATGGTGTAAACACATTCCATCCTCTCTCCCTCTGACTAGAACCAAAGCCTGAACAGACACCTGAAGCAACTATTTGAGGACTATTTTTTTCAATTCCCATTTCAATATTATTTTGTATTAGTTTCAGGCGTACGGCATAGTGGTTAGACAATCATATACTTTACAAAGTGTCCCCCCCGCCCCCTTCAATATATCTAATACTCACCTGGCACCAAAAATAGTGATTAAAATATTTTTTACTATATTCCCTATACTGTACTTTACATGTCCATGACTATTCTGTAACTACTGATCTGTACTTCTCAATCCCTTCACCCCTCCCCCCTCCCCCGTCTCACAGCCCCTCCCCGCATGTGAGACTTGAAAAGGTCAATAATAGCAAGTGGATTCTTGTAAGGAAATAAAAATTAAAGATCAACTGCTAGGGCGATGAGATCCCTGAGCTTTTCCCTCCTTATTTCCAACCTAACTATAGGGAAGCCTGAATCCTGAAACAACACGGGGGTGTGAACAGAAAAAGCCCCAAGAGAAACTCTCTTTCTGGCCAGAGGACCGGGAAGCCGGGCTCCTGAGAGACAGAAAGTAGGGGAATCCCCTCTTCTTTTTTCTTTTCACTGTCCTGGCCCTTCCCCAGAGCAAACCCCATCACAGATCTGCACTCCCACAGGGGTGCCATTGGCAGTGCGAGTTCAAAGAAAACCAAACCTGAGAAGGCCCTTCTTTATGACCAGAGGGACTAGGGAAGGGGTTCCTGGCCACCCAAAGACGTGTGGGACTCCTCACTATTCTTCTCTCTCTGTTCCCTTGTCGCTTCACCCCAAGGCAAATCCAGCTGCAAGAATTGTGCGACAGTGCTGGGAGGCTAACACCCCATCTTTCTAGTGGGAATACCTGGAAAAGAGGCCATCTGGAGAGGCGGGAGCTGGAAAGGGGGATTTTTTGTCTGTGGACAAACTCCTGGGTTCATCTCCAAGCTGCACTTGTGTATAATTGGCCTAAAGCAAAGGTCTCGAGAACTGACCTACATACAGTGTACTCAACACCCATGTCCCAGACTGTTCCCTGGTGGCGTACATGTGGAGTGACCAGATTAATAGTTCAGAGGCTTTGGAACTAAACAGCCTTTGGGACCACAGCCCACAGAAGGCAGGTCAGTACTTTGCAGTCTGACCTTAACCAGATTGGTAGTCTGCTAAAGCAGAGAAAGAAGTGTTCTCCAGAGGAATTTAGCAGAAGCCAGGGTTCATAACATGATGTTAAAGTGTCCAGGATACAATCCAAAATTCCTTGACATACAAAGAATCAAGAGAAGCTCAGCAATTCTCAAACGCAAGATGACCCAGATGTTGAAATGATCACAGCCTTCAAAGCAGTCATTTGAATCATGCTCTGGGAAGTGAGGGTAAACTCTCAGAACAAAGTAAAAATAGAGTTCTCAGCCCAATGGGCGTGACTCAGTAGCTGAGCATTGACCCATGAACCAGGAGGCCGAGGTTCAATTCCCATCAGGGCACATGTCCAGGTTGCAGGCTCCGTCCTCAGTAGGGGGTGTGCAGGAGGCAGCCGATCAATGATTCTCTCTCATCATTGATGTTTCTGTCTCCTTCTCCTTCTCCCTTCCACTCTCTGAAATCAATAAAAACTTTTAAAAAAAAGAGAGAGAGAGAGAAGTTCTCAGCAAAGAAATAGAAGCCATAAAAAAATCATATATTAGAACTCTGTCACATTGGTGTGTGTGTGTTTTTTTTCAAATGGTAGCACTTTTTGGATAACAAACAAAAAGACCAGAAAGAAAAGAAAAAATATTTATTATTTTTTCTGGTATTTATCGTGGCTAAGCAGTCCACTCTTTTTCTTGAAACATTAAGCTAAACAAATGGAGACATACCCCAAGTAAACCAATATAATTATACAAATGCTATGCAGAATGGGATCTGTATTTTGTTTCATTCTTTTTAGTCAAGCTATAACTTGTGCCATTAAATAACTGCAGTAATCACCAACAAAAAATAATAATAATATAGAAATTTTAGAGCTAAAAATTTCAATAACAGAAATAAAAAATTCACAGCTTAACAGCAGACCAAATAATAGAAGAATTAGTGAGCTTTAAAACAGATCAATAGAAAGTATCTAATTTAAGCAGTAGAGAGAAAAAAAAAGTTTTTAAAAATGATCTGAGCTTCAGAATATTTAACATTCATGTCATTGGAATCCAAGAAGGGCAGGGAAAAGAAATTAGTGCAGGAAAATTATTCAAAGAAATAATGGTTAAAAACTTCCCAAATTTGGTGAAAGACATAAATTTATGAATTGCAAATTCCTAAATAAGATAAACCCAAAGAAATCCACACCCTAACATATCAGAATCGTACTGCTGAAAATCAAACATAAAGGAAAAATTACTGGAAGCAGCAAGAGAAATGGCATACCTTACATATAGGGGAACAGTGATCTAAAAGATTAGCGATTTCTCATCAGAAACATTGGAAGCCAGAAGACAGTGGAACAATTTTTTTTTTTTTTTAAGCACTGAAAGAAAAGAACTGTAACCCATAATTCCAAATCCTGGGAAAATATCCTTTGGAAATAAAGTGAAATAAAAACATTCTCAAATGAAGCAGAACTAGGATCCACTGCCAGTGGGCCTTCTGCAAAAGAAACGCTAAGAAAGATGTTCAGGTAGAAGGAAAATGGTAACAGAGGTAAACTTGGAACTTCAGGAATAAAGGAGAAGCAACAGAAATGGTAAATACAATAAACTATTCTTCTTAACTTCTATAAACTATGAATGGCTGTTGAAAAGAGAAATTACCACATTTTCTGATGGGGTTTTCATTTTATATAGATATAAGACTTCTGACAAGTTAAACATAGAGAGGAGAATTGCAGGAATATCTATGATCATGAGTTTTCTACATTTTACTTGAACCAGTAAAATATTAATCCAAAGTAGACTATGGAAAACCCTAAGTAGGTGTATATATTATAACCCTTAGAGCAACCACTTACAAATGACACAAAAAAATATAGTAAAAAGCCATTAATAAATTAGCATGGAACACTAAAATATTCAAATAATCCAAAAGAAGGCAGGAAAGAAGAAAGAGGAATGAAAAACAGAGAAACAAAAAGAAAACAAATAGTAAACTGGTAGACCTAAATTCAAGTGTACCAATAATTACATTAATGCAATTTACATTAAATACAAATAGCCAAACACATGAATGAAAACACAGAGGTTGTCCAATTGGATTTTTTAAATATCCAACTCTATGCTATCCACAAAAAAATCTACTTCAAATATAATGACAAATAGGTTAAAAGTTAAAGAATGCAAAAAGAATATCCTAAAAAATGAAGTTAGGAAAAGCTACTCATACAGTTAAGCACAGGGTTATTATAAGACCCAGCAATCACATTCCTAAGTATGCAGCCAGAAGAAATGAAAACCTATGTCCACCCAAAAACTTGTACATGAGTGTTCATAGCAGCATTATTCAGAATAGCCAAAAAGTGGTAACTGATTCAGGCTACACCATGGATAGCTTTTGAAAACATTATGATAAGTAAAAAATGAGTCACAAAAGACCACAAATTATATGATTTGACTTACATGAAGTGTCAAAAGTATGTCAAAATGTATAGCGACAGAAAGTGGACTAGTGGTTGCTTACAGTTTAGAGGAGGGTATGAGGAGAATGGAGAATGGGTATTGATTGCTAATGGATGCAGAATTTCACTCAGGGGTACAAAACTGTAACCAAATTAGCCATGGTGATGTTCTTACACACTGTGGAATACTAAAAAGCATTGAATTATGCACTTTAAGTGAATTTTAGGGTAGGTGAATTATAGCTCAATAAAGCTGTTTATTTTCAAAAAAGAAAGCTAGAGTGGCTGTATTAATATTATACAAAATAACTTTAGAACAAAGAAAAATAATAAAGAGGAGTAATATATAGGGAAAAACAGGTGAGTTCATCAAGAAGACATAACAATCCTAAATGTGTATGCACCTAACAACTGAGAATCAGAATACATGGAGAAATAAATAATTGAAATTAAAGAGAAATAAACAAATTCTAACATTATACTTGGAGACTTTAACACTCCTCTCTTAATAGTTAATAAAGCAAGTAAACAGAAAATCATCATGAATACAAAAGACCTGAACAATTCTAGCAACCAACTTAACCCAAGTAACAGTTAATTAATTGGGACACTCCATCCAACAGCAGAATATCGCTTCCTGTCAAGTCCACCTGGGCTTTCCTCACAATAGACAATATCCTGAGTCACTTAACAAACCTTAACAAGTTTAAAATAATTGAAATCATACAAACTATGTTCTCTGACCTTAACAGAATTAAGCTACAAAATAACAACAGAAACATATTTAGAAAATCCCCCAAATGTTTGGGAATTAAACAACATACTTTCTAAATAATCCCTGGGTCAAAAAGTAAGTCACAAGGGAAATTATAAAATATTTGAATGGAATGAAAATGAAAATACAACTTACAAAATGTGTTGGATGCCAGGAAAGCAGTGCTTAGAGGGAAGTTGAGAGGCATTAAATGCTTGTATTAGAAAAGAAGATAGTTTTCAAATAAATACTCTAAGCTTCTACCCCAGAAAGTGGAGGGGAAAGAAGAATAAGTTAAACCCAAAGCAAGAAAACAATAAAGATAGGAACAACTACTAATTTAAAACAAAAAAACCCTGGAGAAGCTGGTTCTTTGAAAAGATCAAGAAAATTGATAAACCTCTAGCCAGACCAACGAAGAAAAAAGAGAGAAGACAAAAATTACTTACGGATCCTAGAAGCATAACAGGAGAACGAAGTAGTATTATAAACAACTCTGTTAAATTTGACAACTTGGATGAAATTAATCGATTCTTTCAAAGACATAGACTACCAAAACTGACTCAAGAAGAAGCAGATAATCTAAAGAGTCCCATATCTATTAAAGTGAGTTTGTGGTTTTAAAAAAACCTTCCAAGAAAGAAACCCAAGCATTTAATAAAGGAATAATACAAATTCTACACAGACTCTTCCAGAAAATAAAAGATGAGACAACACTTCCCAAGTCATTTTCTGCAGCCAACATTACCCAGATACCAAAACCAGAGAAATACTACACAAGAAAAGTGCAGATCAATATCCCTCGTGATCGTAGGTGCAAAAGTCCTCATCAATGCCCTAGACTCCGTGGTCGGCAAACTGCGGTTCACAAGCCACATGCGGCTCTTTGGCCCCTTGAGTGTGGCTCTTCCTAAGCCTTAGGAGTACCCTAATTAAGTTAATAATAATGTACCTACCTATATAGTTTAAGTTTAAAAAATTTGGCTCTCAAAAGAAATTTCAATCGTTGTACTGTTGATATTTGGCTCTGTTGTCTAATGAGTTTGCCAACCACTGCCCTAACTGATTTGGCTTAGTCGGTAGAGCATCAGCCTGCGGACTGAAGGGTCCCGGATTTGATTCCCAGTGGGGGGCGTGCAGGAGGCAGCCGATCAATGATTCTCTCTCATCATTGATGTTTCTATCTCTCTCTCCCTCTACCTTCCTCTCTGAAATCAATAAAAAAATATATTTTTTAAAAGTCCTCATCAAAATATCAGCAAACCACATCCAGCAATAAGGGAAATTCACCATCTCCAACCAGAGTTTATCCCTAGAATGCTAGATTAGATCAACATTGGAAAATCAAAGTAATCCACTGTATTAGCCAACTAAAGAATGAAAACCGCAGTATTGTCTCGATAAATGCAGAAAATGCATATGACTAAACCTAACATTTATTCATGAATTTAAAAAAAAAAAACTAAGCAGATTAGGAATATAAGTGAACCTCTGTAACCTGTAGGTAAATGACATCGACAAAAAGCCTACATCCAACTTTATACTTAATGTTGAAAAGCTGCATCACAAATGGGGAAAGCAAGTATGTCCACCCTCACTCTACAGAATCAAACATGTCCTTCAAAAAAACCTGTACACAAAATGTATAGCAGCTTTGCTCATAATTACTAAAAATCAGAAGGAAAAAAAAAACCCTAGATGCCCTTCAGAGGATGCCTGGATAAACTGTGGTGTGTTTGTTTCCATTCAATGGTACGGCCTGTGGTATGCTTCCATTACCACTGTGGTATGGGGTATATTTCCATACAAGGGGCTATTACTCGGCGATAAAAAAGAACAAGCCATTGATTACACACACAGGGGTGAATCTCAAATACACTAAGTGAAATAAGACAAACATGGAGATTGCATTCTGTATGACTCCATTTATATGATGTCCTTGAAATGGCAAAACTAGAGGGAGAGAGAAGAGGTCCCTAGTTTCCTTGGATTAGGGGGTAGAGAGAAAGTCGACTACAAAAGGGCTGCATGGGAGGTTGGGGGGCGTGGAACTGTATCCTGATGAGGTGGCAGTTACACACCCTGCATTTGTCAAAGGGTAAAAACTATACACCAGAAAAAGGGAATTTCATTGTATGGAAATATTATAATAAATGTTATAGAAATTAGCAAAACACACAATTCCGAGCCATCTACCCATATATATAGTCTTATAGATAAACTTTAGAATAATTGTGTTTTTTAACTAAAAAAAAATAAAATAAAATAAGGAACTCATGGGTAAGTTGCTTGGACTGCATTGAATTTATAGAGAATTTGTGGGGAATTGATATATTTTTTTTCCCAAAATACATTTTATTGATTTTTTACAGAGAGGAAGGGAGAGGGATAGAGAGTTAGAAATATCGATGAGAGAGAAACATCGATCAGCTGCCTCCTGCATACCCCCTACTGGGGATGTGCCCGCAACCAAGGTACATGCCCTTGACTGGAATCGAACCCGGGACCTTTCAGTCTGCAGGCCGATGCTCTATCCACTGAGCCAAACCGGTCAGGGTGAATTGATATATTTTTAATGACAAATCTTTCTCTCCAAGAACAAGTCATTTTTTATGCCCTTTTTAGCGGCTTCGATTTTTTTTCATTTTGGGTCCTGCACATTTTTTGTGGAAACTTTCCTAGGTTACTTAATGCATTTTGTCATTGTTAATGAAATCTTTTTTCACTAGAATTTTTAAATGAGCAGTATTGGCTTAAAGGGAAAATACAGATTTCTGAATACTTGTTTTATAACTGGTCACCTCATTGAATCTGTCTTATTGGTATTAATATCAGCTATTAATTAATATGCTTACATCACCACAGTGACTGCTTTTTCCCACCAGTTATATGCATGACTTCCCTTTTTTAATTATGATGACTAATATTTTGAAACAATGTTCAGTAACTCCACTTTTATTTTCTAAGTTTCAGCCCCATGTGGATAAAACAGCTCTTTTGCCTTTTGCTCTCACGCATCATTTTTCTGAAAAAAGAAAAGAAAGGAACTGGATCAGCATGGCTCAGTGGTTGAGCACCAACCTATGAACCAGAAGGTTACAGTTTGATTCCTGGTCAGGGCATATGCCCAGGTTGTGGGCTTGATCCCCATTGGGGAGCATGCAGGAGGAAACCGATCAATAATTCTCTCTCATTGATGTTTCTCTCTCTCTCTCTCCCTTCCTCTCAGAAATCAATAAAAAAAATATATTTTTAAAAAAAAGAAAAGAGAGGAGCTAGTATACACTTACGTATATGCTAGAGGCCCAGTGCATGAATTCATGCATGGGTGGGGGCTGAGCCTGCCGGGGGGAGGGGTCACGGGGGGTTGGCTGGCTGGCCCTGCCCCCTGGTTGAACTCCTGGTTAAGGGGACAATTTGCATATTAGCCTTTTATTATAGAGGATTTCTCATAACTTTCCATTAATGAAAAGTTAATGACTCAGCAACTTTGAAAACATGAAAAGGAAGAAAGCAAATCATTTCACATTCTACCACTCCAACAAACCACCTGTCCTCTCTCCTGCTCCCTATCTGTGCTTATCCTGTGTCACTTTTACTCAGCTCTCATCATCACCTAGGAAATGTCAATTTCCTAGACCCAGTCAGTCACCAGACACATTCCCACTGCTCTGTCAGAAATGGGGATTAAGCCCTGGCTGGTTGACTCGGTTGGTTGGAGCATCGTCCCATACACCAAAGGGCACATACCTAGGTTTCAGGTTTGATCTCAGGTCCGGGCACAGATGGGAGGAAACTGATTGATCTCTCTCTAAAAAAAAAAAAAATCAATAAAAACGTATCCTCAGGTCAGGATTTAAAAGGGGCGGGGGGAGGCCTAAAGAATTGGTAACAGGAACAGATCAGAGTGACAAGCTCCTCTAAGGATTAAGACAGGATGAAGGCAAAAAAAAGAACCGAATTTGCTGGCTGGCCCCACAGTCCCTCATACTCTCCAAAAGATGGCAAGGCTGGCAAGGACACGCAGAACAAGACAGTTTGTGGCATGGCAGCATTTGAAACTGAGCTGTTGATCAAGCAGCTAGAAAGCCCAGGAGAGCTGGTCCCAGTTCACTCCTTATCTCTGGCTAGCGGGTGACCTTGCACAGATCAACCCCCCTCAGTAAGAGCAGCAGACTGAGTGTCCGACTCTAATTTCACGTGTCTGCTTCTTTGGAAAAACTGGACAGCTAGGACGGGGGCTGGGCCATCAGAGCAAGACAACTGAGCAGCAATTCCAGGTGATTCCGGGTCAGGATATCATCTGCTCTTTCTGCTGGAAAGGACCAAAGGGGTGACCTAACATAACTTCCCACCTCTTGCAGGAATCCCCTCTAGAACAGCCTTAGCAGCCTCTTTGAAGTATTTCAGAAGTAAGGAATTTGCTATCTCCTAAAGCAGTTTGTTTTCTAACAGCTTAACGTTTAGAAAACTCTTAAACGAAGACAAAATCAGTTCCAATTCAACACAGAGAAATTGGAGTGGGCCTGGCCTCTGTAATAACACAGATACAGCTCTTCTCTCCAGCATGTAACTATCTTTTCATTGACATTCAGTGAATTCATTGATAGCGATGCCTATAAAAAGTTGAACATATGGCATATTATCACATGCATTTAAGTAGCGAAAATCTATTCTGTAGAAATTCTGTTCATAAGTGGGAGGATCATAATCACAGGTTATGTAGCAAAAGTTCCATTGCAATTGTTTTCTAATTTGAAAAAAATCTTTAAGGTGATAGGGAGGGAAAAAAAGTGAAATAAAAATGGTTCTGTTGAAAACAGATGGAAATTCTTAAGCTAGTCCCATAAAACAAAATACCGACTTCTGCGCATGGGCCACGAAGTTTCAATCGCACTGTACGTGCGTGCCCATACATGGTATTTTGTGGAAGAGCCACACTCAAGGGGCCAAAGAGCCACATGGGGCTCTCGAGCCGCAGTTTGCCGAGCCGCAGTTTGCCGACCACTGCGCTAGTCCAAAAGAAAATTTAAGTAAATTTGCAAGGTAATTTTGCCACCACCCATCACACAAAACAGGGGAAAATGAAAAAGGAAAGGTTAAATATTGTATTTGGTTTCAATGTTACTATACCAAAAACTTCGTGGCTTAAAACAACACGCAGACGTCACAATTCTGGGGGTCAGAGGTCCAATATGGGTCTCGCTGGGCTAACAGCAAGGTGTCAGCAGGCCTGCCTTCCTTTCTAGAGGATCTAGAGGAGAATTCCTGTCCTTGTCTGTTTCAGCTTCTAGGCTGCCCGCATTCCTTGACACATTTCAAGTCAACAACAGTACATCTCCCAAACTCTACTTCCCCAGTCACAGTGCCTCTGACTCTGTCTTCTGCCTCCTTCTTCCACTTATAAGGACCTTGTAATGACATTGGGCCCACCCAGATGACCCAGGATGACCTCCCTGTCTCAAGGTCAGCTGGTTAGCAACCTTAATCCCACCTGCAACCTTAACGTAACATAACCTTTGCCACGTAACCTAAATATTTGAAGGTCTGGGGAGTAAGGTGTGGACATCTTCGGGGTCCATTAGTCTGCCTACCAAGCATTTATTCAATGTGAATACTTGAGAGAGATAGTTTGAGAAAGATAAGCAAGTACATACTCACTTTGTCACGATTTCAGTGGACATCTGGGAATTTTGTATGATTTCAGTGGACATCTGGGAACTTTCAAGAATGCCCATGGTCATTGTCACTGGTTAGTGCTTCTCTCTAAGTCTCACAGGCAATGCTGCGGCTTTCCTTTGCTTTAGTGTGACCCCTCCCACTCTGAGTCCATCTGTCTGGCAAAGGGCTTCCATTCATAAGTGGAATGAAAAAGGGGGGATGATTTTTCTCCAGGTAAATGGGCAAGATTTGAAAGAAATCCAGAGAGAGGGAGTTTAAAAGTGTGCACTTGAGAAACAGCAAAAGTAAAGGAGGGGAGAACAAAGAAAGATGGGGGAGAATTGGAGAGATGGGTGTGTGCCTGATCACAGACAGAGGGAGCTCACTGACCCACGGTCCCCATTCCCCTCCAGCACTGTCATCCCTAGGAGAGGCGGTCATTGGACTGGGTCACAGAGGAAGTGCCCGCAGATTGCACTCTCCTCTCCTGGTGTGTGTACCAGCCTGAACTGGTACTCAGACTTCCTGAAACCCTGAGGAGCCAAAGCTGAGAAAACAGTCATTTAAACAATGAAAGAACCTTCAGTGTAGAAATGGAGTGTGGTTAATGCTCATCAATGAGAGTACTCAGAGAGCACATCTACATATATAAAAGCCTAAGCAACCAAAACGCCTGAATGACCAGAACGACCAGTCACTATGATGCACACTGACCACCAGGGGGCAGACGCTCAACACAGGAGCTGCCCCCTAGTGGTCAGTTCACTCCCACAGTCAACCTCCAGTGGCCGGCCAAACTTCCCTGGTCCCTCCCCACACCAGCCAACCTCCTGCGGTCCCTCCCCGCATCAGACAGGCCCTGGCCAGCAGGAAGGTGGGGCCAGTTGGGGGGAGGGGCCACAGGAGGGAAGGCCCTGGCCAGCACCCAGAAGTCCTCAATCGGCCCTGATCGCCAGCCAGGCCTAGAGACCCCTCTAGTAGTTTCATAAAGTAACAGACCCCATTTTGCACCCTGAAACTATCTGATTCCAGCCCTCTGTCCTTTCTGTGACTCTAAATGGCAGTTCAGGGACAAAGTTAATCTGAATAGTCTTCAAAATTTGGAGCTAAAATATCCTTTCATTTATGAATTATGACACTACTAGAGGCCTGAAGCACAAAATTCGTGCAAGGGGCTCGGCCCTCGCAGCCCCAGCTTTCTCCAGAAGGTCGTCCGGAAGGTTGTTCAGCTATCCGGTCTAATTAGCATATTACACTTTTATTATTATAGATGCGGTTGCTGGTTTTTTAAATGAGCTTATTACAAAGTTAAAGTATCAACACACACAGTTTTATTTTTCTACTGGTCTTTGAAACACAAAAGAGAAAGAAGCTCTAGACAACACCTTATATGATACAATTCATCATAAACAAAAGTGGGAGAGAATAGGAGAATATCTATGTTCCTATACACATGACAAGCCTAAATGAGAATCTGGAAATAGGGCTTTTCGGTGGCAGGAATGTAAGTGCTTTTTTCCATTTCCCCTCCCACTGCCGTGGTGCATGTCCCAGCACTGTGAGATGAACGCGTGAGAATGAGCATATTGGGTAACACGGGATTATCTACAACTGGTGAACTTTTGTATTCATCACCATTCAAGGCACAGAAATTCACCGAAGTAGACGCATGCCTGACATTCAAATAACCACAGGAATGTAAGGTATTCCTGGAGATTGAGAAATGCCACTCGGGTACAGTGACATGGAGACCTGTGTTTGAGAACAGCAGCTCTCTTCCTAAGTTTGAGTCAGAGGTTTCCTTGGAGACTCATTGACCTGGGAGTTGTGTAAGACAAAGAAAGGCAAAGCCCTAACCGGTTTGGCTCAGTGGATAGAGCGTCAGCCTGCGGACTGAAGGGTCCCGGGTTTGATTCCAGTCAAGGGCATGTACCTTGGTTGCGGGCACATCCCCAGTGGGGGGGTGTGCAGGAGGCAGCTGATTGATGTTTCTAACTCTCTATCTCTCTACCTTCCTCTCTGTAAAAAAGTCAATAAAAATATATTTTTTAAAAAAGAAAGGCAGAAATAGCTGCGACACATACATTTCAGATTGTTCTATCTCATTCTCAAAAGTCATCATACATTTTGACCATTTGTTTCCGTAAGTTACAATATTTAAATTGGGCCCAGCTATTAATGCTTTTAGCCAAAGCACACTACAAAAATAAACTATAGCCTTCAGAGTAACATAAATATTCTATTTGGCATCCCAGATAAATGCATCATTTTATAAAGAATGAAAGTGTTGCCCTAGTCGGTGTGGCTCAGTTGGTTGAGTGTCAACCCATGAAGCAAGAGGTCACCAGTTCAAATCCTGGTCAGGGCATATGCCAGGGTTTAGGGCTTGATCCCCAGTAGGGGGTATGCAGGAGGCAGCCAATCCATGTTTTTCTCCCTCTCCCTTCCTCTCTCTTTACAATCAATTTAAAAATAAATAAAAATTCAAAAAGAATGAAAGTGTTTTCATGAGAGGTACTGTACTTTAATCTTATTTTTCCTGGTAAAATCACAACAGACTGTAGAAGTAGATGGCCACATATATGTGGCCAATTGATTTTCTACAAAGGTGCCAAGGCAATTCAATAAGAAAGTAATAATGTTTCAACTAATGGTAGTCCGGACAATTGAACAATTGGACATACATAAAGATGATTAAAACAAACCACGAATCATATCATATACAACAATGGACTCAAAATAGGTCTAAGATATAAATGTAAACACTAGGACTATAAAACTTTTAGAAGCAAACTTAGGAGAAAATCTAAGTTACCTTGGGTTAGGCAAAGATTTCTTAAATAGGACACCAACAAGCACAAACTATAAAATAAATATTTGGTAAACTGGACTTCATCAAAATGTTTTAAATTTTATAATTCATATGGCAGTATTAAGAAAATTTTAAGGGCAAGCAATAAAAAATAGTTGCAAGCCCTAACCAGTTTGGCTCAGTGGATAGAGTGTCAGCCTGTGGACTCAAGGGTCCCGGGTTTGATTCCGGTCAAGGGCATGTACCTGGGTTGTGGGCACATCCCCAGTAGGAAGTGTGCAGGAGGCAGCTGATCGATGTTTCTAACTCTCTATCCTTCTTCCTTCCTCTCTGTAAAAAATCAATAAAATATATTTTTTAAAAAATAGTTGTAAAATATATACCTGACAAAGGATTTGTATCCAGGACATATAAAGAACTCTTGCAATTCAATAATAAGAAAACAAACAACCCAGTGTTTTTTTTTAAACAGTCAAATGACATGAACAGACATTTCATCAAAGAAGATATACAGATGGCAAATAAGCATATGGAAACGTCATTGGTAATTAGGAAAACACAAATTAAAACCACAAGTCCTGACTCCCACATGCTCATTAGAATGGTCACAAGTAAGATTCTGACAATATCAAATGCTTACAAGGCTGTGGAGCAACTGGAGCTCTAATACACCTCTGGTGGGAATACAAAATAGTGCAGCCACGTAGGAAACAGTTTGGCAGTTCCTTGAAAAGTCAAACATAAAATTACCATGTGGCCCAGCAACCCCACTTAAGGGTATTGACCCCCAAAACAGAAAAATATATATGTCCACATTAATACCTGTAAATGAATGTTTATAACAGCTTTGTTCGGTTTCTGGTAACTGGAAACAACCCAAATGTCCATTAACTGGTGAACGCATAAGCAAATTGTGGTGTCTTCACACCACGGACTAGGGCTCAGCTATATAAGGAGCAAAGTACTGACTTGAACAACAAGGTGGGTAAGTTGTAAATGCATTACATTAAGCTTTAAACGCCAGACGTTTAAGATTCGGTGTATACACAATTATTTAAAAAAAGAGAGAGGCCGAGACCGGTTTGGCTCAGTGGATAGAGCGTCGGCCTGCGGACTGAGGGGTCCCAGGTTCGATTCCGGTCAAGGGCATGTACCTGGGTTGCGGGCATTTCCCCAGTGGGGGATGTGCAGGAGGCAGCTGATCGATGTTTCTCTCTCATTAATGTTTCTGGCTCTCTGTCTCTCTCCCTTCCTCTCTGTAAAAAATCAATAAAATATATTTAAAAAAAAAAAAAAAAAAAAAAAAAAGAGAGAGAAAGCCAAACCACAGTGATACAAGGGAAATGGGTGGTTGCCAGGTTGTTCCCGGGAGAGGGAGGAAACTACAATGAGAGGCGAGGGAACTTTTGGGATGATGATGGAAACGTTTTATGTCATGATTGAGGGAGTTAGGTGACTGTACACATTTGTGAAAACTCATCAGATTATACACCTAAAATGGTTAAATTTTATTGCACACAAATTACACATTGACAGAGCTGACCTCGAAAAAGCATCAGAGCCCACAGTCAAGGGCAAGTCCATGCACTGCAGTCACCAGGAAACTATCAGTGGAGAAGCAAGATTTCAGTTTCATTTTGCCAGAGGATTCCTCTAATTCTAGGTGAGTAAAAGCAAAACACTGCAGAATTTTCATAGTTTTCCTGATGCCTCTCCCCACCCCCACGCCCGTACCCGACCATGGCGGCCCTCCCGGCACATGGCCTGAGACTCTCAGTTTCTCTTCTTATTAGAGGGGTTTGATCACATGCTCAAAAGGGGTTTTAGTTCTCAACTGCCATGTCAGCATGTACTTTCCAAGCTGCGTTCCCCATTGGGCATCCCAGACCTATAGCCTCGCTCATCTGTGTATGCTCACACGGACCCTCGTCCTTCATGCGCAGGTGGCTCCTGGCTGGAATTTACATCAAGGGCAGTCTTGAGGAGAGAAGGGTCCTCCATGGACCCATCACGAGATGACACACGTGGAGAAGGGAATGCCATTGCCAGGTGCCCAGCTCAGATCTCAGCTTCCAGGAAGTAATCATTAACCCTTGAAATAGCTTGGTGTACCCCAAGACTGGGCTTGGCACCTTCCCCTGAATGCTGGTGCCCAGTGGATAGTGCTGCTCTCTTGCCCAGCCACCAGGAGCTGTTGTTGTCTCATGGAGAGAGGCAGGGTTTCTCTGCCTTTCCCCACAAATGCCCATACCCAGCGAGTCCCTGACCCATGTGCTTCCTTAAGGCTCAGAGCACACACCCCTTACTGATCACTCCTGTTCCAACTCCCTTTTCTCACCGCTATAATGGCCAGATCCTCTGATTCCACCTGGAAAACCCAAGTTGGAGAAGGAGAGAGACCTGCCCAGCTCCTCTGTGCCGCATCCCCACGACAGCCCATGCAAAGCTAGGAGGCAGCCTAGGAGAGACTCAGCCCTCCCAGGACAGCTTCCCGCCAGCAAGAGGCCAAACTCGGAGGTGAGAGCCAAGTTAGTGGGAGGCCAGGCTAGTGGGAGGGGTGACCAGGGAGCCCCTCACCAACAGTGCCACCCTGCCACACCCAGGTACCCAGAACTTCCTAAAGCCAGCACAAGCCACCATGTCACATTAGACAAAAGGTTCAATGGTGATTGTCCAAAGGGGGTAGTGTCGGGTGTACAATCATTTGTATCAAATGGCTGACGACCCCCTCCTGTTTGGATAAGAGGTAATCCAAAAGGATGCTTCATATGGAAAGATCAAAGCCAAAGCCCAGAGCCCCAACATAACTTCTCTATTTTCACGTTTTGCCTAAAGGCCACATCACAAACACTAAGCAGCTCAAGGAAAAAACAATGAAATGTTTTCCATTGGATAAATGGGCTCCTCAGCCTCCCCACTCAGCCAGTCCTTCAAGTTACACTGGGGCTCTGGTGACATTTGGAGCTGGATCATTCTCTGTGACCGAGCTGTCCTGAGCATTTTATTTTATTTTTTTAATTAAATCTTTATTGTTCAGATTATTACAGTTGTTCTTTTTTTCCCCCCATAGCTCCCCTCCACCCGGTTCCCACCTCACCCTCTGCCTTTACCCCCCTCCCCCGCTGTCCTCATCCAAAGGTGTACAATTTTTGTTCAGTCTCTTCCCCCCCACACCCCTCCCCCCCACCCCGAGAGTAGTCAGTCCACTCCCTTTCTATGCCCCTGATTCTATTATATTCAACAGTTTATTCTGCTCATCAGATTATTTATTCACTTGATTTTTAGATTCACTTATTGATAGATGTGTATTTGTTGTTCATAATTTGTATCTTTACCTTTTTCTTCTTCTTCCTCTTCTTAAAGGATACCTTTCAGCATTTCATGTAATCCTGGTTTGGTGGTGGTGAACTCCTTTAGCTTTTCCTTATCTGTGACGCTCTTTATCTGACCTTCAATTCTGAATGATAGCTTTGCTGGATAAAGTAATCTTGGTTGTAGGTTCTTGGCATTCATCACTTTGAATATTTCTTGCCACTCTCTTCTGACGTGCAAGTTTCAGTTGAGAAATCAGCTGACAGTCGTATGAGTACTCCCTTGTAGGTAACTGACTGTCTTTCTCTTGCTGCTTTTAAGATTCTCTCTTTGTCTTTTGATCTTGGCATTTTCATTATGTGTCTTGGTGTGATCCTCTTTGGATTCCTTTTGTTTGGGGTTCTCTGCACTTCCTGGACTTGTAAGTTTATTTCTTTCACCAGGTGGGGGAAGTTTTCTGTCATTATTTCTTCAAATAGGTTTTCAATATCTTGCTCTCTCTCATCTTCTGGCACCCCATAATTCGGATGTTGGTATGCTTGAAGTTGTCCCAGAGGCTCCTTACACTATCTTCATATTTTTGGATTCTATTTTTTTTTTTGCTTTTCCGGTTGGGTGTTTTTTGCTTCTTCGTATTTCAAATCTTTGACTTGATTCTTGTGATCCTCTAGTCTGCCGTTGGAACTTTGTATAATATTCTTTATTTCAGTCCGTGTATGCTTAATTTCTAGTTGGTCCTTTTTCATAACCTCGAAGGTCTCACTAGATTTCTTGAGGGTCTCACTAAGTTTATCGGTGGTCTCACTAGATTACTGAGGGTCTTACTAAATTTATTGGCAGTTTCTAGAAAATTCTTGAAAAGCATTATAAGTGTGGTTTTGAACTCTATATCCAGTAATTAGCTTTCCTCCATTTCTGTCATTTGTGACCTGTTTCTTTGTCTCCTCATTTTTTATGCTTCCCTGTGTTGATAGAGTGGCTTTCTGTGCTAGGTGTCCTATAGGGCCCAGTGGCTCAGCCTCCCCAATTACCTGAGGTGGACACTCTTGGTGCACCCCTTTGTGGGCTGTGTGCACAGTCTTGTTGTAGTTAAGCCTTGGTTGTTGTAGGTATTACTGGGAGGAATTGACCTCCAGGCCAATTGGCTTTGAGAATCAGCTGTGTCTACAGTGGGAGAATTTCTGTGCTGGAGACACCCTTCTGGGGCAAGACTTGCTTCAGTGGGGCTTTGGTGCTCACTGAGTCTGCCCCCTGAATGTGTCCCTTATGGATCTGAGGAGTTGTATTCTGAATGGTCCCACTCTGACCACTGAGTACACTGGCTCTTGGATTTCTAAGGAGGTGCTAATTTAGCCTCTTCCTGAGGCTACCCAGCAGGAGCTATGGAGAGATCTGCAAATTCCTCTTCTTTTTGGGGGGTTTGGAGGTGCCCAGATGAGGCCCAGCTGTGAAGCAATGCAAGCTGCTGTGGGGCCTTGGGCCTTCTTTTGGAAGTTCTGGGTCTCTCTGACCCAGCTGCAGTTTGTTAGGTAATTTTCAGATTGCAAAGGGCCAGGCCTTTCATATGCAAAAGCGTCTGTGCACAGCTTGGGTGGGGCAGGGTCTCAGGGGATCAACAGGGCAGAGCAAGCAGCTATGGCTGCTCCTCAGTTCTACCCTAAGAGGCCCTGCATCTCAGTGTCCCAGTAATCACTGCAAGCACCTCTGAGAGAAAGCCGCCCTCGAGTTCCGACCGATGCCAGACAGTCCAGTTTCTCCCCGTATGAGTCTGGGTCCCCAGAGACTTGCCCTGAGAGATCTCGGGAGCTTGTGTCTCCCTCCCGATTGAAATAGATAGCTGCATCCTCAGTTGCCAGCCCTTTCCATGTGTGCCTCTGTACCTCTGCAATTTACTTCCACACCTCCTCTGAGTCTCAGTGTGCTTTTCTCTTTCCTTCTAGCTGTAGAATTTCCACTCGGCCAGCCTTCCTGTGGTTCGGGATGATGTCTGTTTTGTCTTTTAGTTGTATTTTTGAAGTGGTTGTGCGAGACAGCCATTTCCAGTGTTTACCTATGCCGCCATCTTGGTTTCTCTCTGTCCTGAGCATTTTAAAGTTATGAGCAGCACCTCTGGCCTCAACCCAATAGATGCCAATAGCATCCCTTGCCCCAGTTGTGATACAAAAAACACAACACTCTCCAGACATTGCCTGATGTCCCTTGGAGGAAGGGGAGTGGGTAGAATCACTCCCAGATGAGAACCACTGAGTTATATTTCTTCCTTTTGTGTGTGTGTATGTTTTGTTGTTGTTGTTGTTAATCCTCACCAGAGGATATGTTTTCCATTGATTTTTAGAAAGAGT
Organism: Myotis myotis; assembly: GCF_014108235.1. Lineage (NCBI taxonomy): Eukaryota > Metazoa > Chordata > Mammalia > Chiroptera > Vespertilionidae > Myotis > Myotis myotis. Next base: position 16,656,972 of record NW_023416323.1, read on the forward strand.
GAGAAGTAGGGATGGGAAGAGAGAGAGAGAGAGAGAGAGAGAGAGAGAGAGAGAGAGAGAGAGAAACATCTATGTGAGAGAGACACATCAATTGGTTTCCTCCCGCACGAGCCCCGATTGGGGCCCAGAATCGAACCCTAGACTCTTCGGTTCCTGGTCAGCACTCTAACCACTGAACGAACCACATTGGCCATGGCATGGTTCTTCCTTTCGCTTCAGTCTCCTTCAGATCTCCCCTTCGTTCCCTGTCTTTCCACTCCCCTTCTCTCTGCTCCTCAAATTGCAGTTGCCCCATTGGCACTGCTCTGAGTCCACAGATCCCCCATAGGGATCCAGAAGAGAAAGGGTCTCTCAACAATGGCAGAGGCAAGAGCTTCCCATATGAGACCACCCCCAGTGCAAGGTCCAGGGAGGAGATGATGGCTTCCAAAATGACCGAGTGCCAGTGTCCCTAGGTGAGCACCCACTTGGCAGGGTACAGCCTAGACCTGCCTGCCAGGCATCACCCAAGTTTTCTCCAGACCAGTTGGGGACTTCTGGTTCCAGGATGCCCACCCTTTGCCTGCCAATGCCCAGGGCCCTCCAGCAGATCTAAGACACAAAAGCCCACAGCACAGAAATTCCTAGAAAGGGCTTTTCCCAACCCATCTTTAAGTATCAGGGTAGCCGGACTCAAAAGAAACTCATATGAAAGGAAACTAATTTAGAAGGTGCCACTTTCCATCAGTGGGACCTACCACAGTAGGAAAGTGGGGAAGTCCCTCAGGCTGCCTGAGTCATAAATGTGGCCCATAAAAGGTATTGAGAATAGCCCTCTCGGGAGCAACCAAGAACAGCCAGAAACTTCGTCTTCAAACCTCTTGGCCCCTGGTTTTTTCCCATTGCCTGTCTTCAGGGGCAAAGACAAACCAGGCTTGGTCATACTCCTATGTTCAAATGGAAAATAACTTCTGAGTTTGCTAAATATCATATACTGACATGTTCCTATCTCAGTTGATCTATTATAATCAGAATGTAAGTCTCTTGAGGACTTAGACTTCCATGAACCCCATCTGTCGGGCATGTGGTAGACACTCATGCCATTGCAGGAAAGTGACAATGGTGGCAGAACTCTGCCTTCAAAGTGAAGATTGTCCCTGGTAAGTTCTCTTCAGACAAATGTCCCTGGGCAGGGATCGGGTCTGGAACAGCCAGCCTGTGTTCCCTCCACCCCACCTGCAGCTCACCTCCTGCCACAAGTTGGGTGAGATCTGATTAAAATTAAGAGGTTCTCCTGTCCCATGAAAAGACCAAGAAGCACATCTTTCAGATCCACACAAGCAGAGATGAAGGAAGGCACATTACAGTGTACCTTGGTTCTGGTGAGAATGTTCTGGATGTTCGGATGTACTTAAGCTCCTGCACTCTCACCTCTGAATCAGGCACCCTCAGTCCGCAGTGGGAGGTTCCACCCAGTTTGTGGAAAAGGAAGGGGAACCTGTTTCCGCAGTGTTACCCACTGGACAAACACCAAGCCTGGCTAAACGCCTGTGTCCAGCAGCTGAACGTGGCCAAAGGGGAACATGCAACCATGCTGGCCAACCTCCCTCTCCATCGTGCCCTTGGCCTTCAGCAAGTCTTCCTGCTGCTGAGGGACCACACCCATTTCTCTATCCTTTTCTTCTCTCCTCAACAACTATTTCATACGTTCCCTCTCCTCACACCTCCAGCACCCCTGTATCTTGTTGCTATTTCACTGAGAAGATAGAGGCAACCAGAAGAGAATGGGGCACGGCCTCTGAGATGAGAGCTGAGGTCTGCTGCAGGCGGGGTCTCCAGGGAAGGTTTACTTCCTAGCCCTAGGGTGCCCGGGCACCCAGCTCCCCAGACCTGACACTGCCCAGAGCACAGTGTCACGTGAGGAGGCCACAATGCTTACCTAAGTGCATTACCGAGACTGGCTGGAAAGCCCCTGGGGTTAGTTAGACTATGGTGTCGGAATTTCTTCCTTTTTTATTGGACAAATGCATGGCCTGCAGATGGACAGGAATAGATTAAAGGAGGTACATCTTCAATTTGAGGATAATTCAACCAATGTTCCTTTCTAGGTCCCAGGAATATAGCTGTGGATAAGAAAATGGAGTTTCCAAAACATCAGGGGAGATGGACCTGAAACACATTCGTACTGGTTTAGGATTGCAAATTGTGTCGATCCTGTGAAGGAAAGCAACCAAGAGGGGAGGGAGAGGGTGAGAGACAGGAAAGAGAGATTGAGAGAGAGAAAGAGATTGAGCTTTGAAGGGGCTACACTGCTGGCTTTGAAAATGGAGGAAGAGGCCACAAGCCAAGGAATGTAAGTGGCCTTCAGAAGCTGGAAAAGGAAGGAGCAGATTCTGCCCTGGAGCCTCCAGAAAGAACCAGCCCTGTAACACCTTGACTTTGGCCCAGTGAGACCCACGTCAAACTTGTGACCTACAGAACTGTAAGATAATAAGCGTGTGTTACTTTCATCCACTAGATTTGTGGTGATTGGTTACAACAGTAATGGGACACTAGTAAGAGACTTAAATGTCTTCTGCTCCAATCCATTCCTTGAGTGACGAAATACTAAAAAGGGAAAATTAGGTAATATTACACAGCCGCAAAACAACACATACTAGATGCTAAATCAAATGCAAAAATAGTAAGTATCTTGACAGTTGAGGAGTTCAGCGAGAAAATGCCCAGGCTGCTGAACACAACAATCTAGAACAAAGCCTCTCCAGGCCCACACAAACAAGAGCAGCTTACCTGAGACATCATCTAGTGTCAATTACGTTGAACAGCCCTACAAAAAAAAGATGAAGGTTGGGGAACAGTTAAGTGCCTGTGTCCCAGGATTAACAAGAATCCCACTTCATGCCTCCTGGGATATTTAATCATAGAGTCAACAGGGTGCTCACCAGGAGGAGCTCTGTACACATAAACAATTAAGAACAACTCGGTTTAACCACAAAATATGTTACGTTCTTATGACCTACTTGAGGCCCAGTGCACGAATTCGTGCATGGGTGGGATCTGGCCGGCCCACCCCAATCAGGGTGGATTGGGGCTGGGCCTGTCTGGAAGAGGAGATGGTGGGAGATTGGACGGCCGGCCCTCCCTGATCGGGCCCAATCAGGGCCAGGCCTGGCTGGGGGGAGGGGCTGCAGGGTGATTGGCCAGTGGGCCCGCCCCCAATTGCAGTTGGGGGGCTGATTTGGGCTGGGGTCAGCCACGGGGAGGGGTTGTGGATGGTGGGCCAGCCGGCCCCACCCCTGAATGGGGTGGGGGTGCTGATCGGGGGCCAGAGGCCTGGGGGAGGAGCCATGGATGGTTGGCCAGCTGGCCCTGCCCCTGATCAGGGTGGGGGGCCGATCTGGGGTGGGACTGGGCAGGGGGAGGGGCTGCGGGAGGTTGGCCAGGGGCCCCACACCCTGATCAGGCCAATTGGCCACAGTGGGCATCATAGCAACCGGTCGTTCTGGTCATATGGCATTATGGTTACTGACTTTTCATATATATAGATAATCCAGGCCCTGGACAGGTCCTAAAGCACAAAGATGAATAAGACATAGGGATGCTCTCAAGCTCACAGTTCAGATTAAACAAAAAATGCACTGACAGGAAGATTGAGTCCCCCCTGTCCCATGAAAAGACCAAGAAGTGCATCTTTCAGATCCACACAAGCAGAATGATGCTGGCTGATGGTGTGACTCTGGATGACTTGATCATGGCTAAAGCTGACCTCTCTGGTGCGGACATCAAGGCAATCTATACAGAAGCTGGTCTGATGGCCTTGAGAGACGGAGGATGAAAGCAACAAACAAAGACTTCAAAAAATCTAAAGAAAATGCTCTGTATAAAAAACAGGAAGGCACCCCTGAGGGGCTCTATCCTTGGCAAACTGCAGTGGCCTTCAAGGAAATGGTTGGGAGTGCCCGAGCCCTTGAAGGGAGGAGTGTCCCAGAGGAGCCCCATTCCAGGTGATCTTCGTTAGCAACACGGTCTGTGCACTGTGTGCCTTTCTGAACATCATGTGTAGAATAGCCCTTGTGCAGTGCTCTTCCCAATAAAGCATGCTCTCTCTCAAACAAACAAAAAAAAGACTCCAGGTCCAAGAGAGCAGTGCTCAGGAATGAGCAGTGCCTCCTTGTGGCTGGAGTCTGTCTGGTTCCAAAGATGCTGATGAGGAGGGCTCCGCGTCTACTCCAGCTGCACTCACAGAAGCTGCACTCAAGGAAGCGTGGGATGTAGCGCCAGACAGGTGAGCTCATGTCCCACCTTCCCCATACCAGCTGTGCACCTTACTCAAAAGTCCCTCTGACCACCCTCAGCCTATCTTCCTTTGCAAACGGCAGATAGAAATAACTACGCAAGGAGCTGTTGTGAAGATTAAATGAGGTCTGTGAAGTAACTGGAGCCTGGTAAGCACTGAAAATGGTAATTACTTCAACGCAAAGGTGCACGGAGAAAGAACGATGGTGAGAAACAGAGGACAGGAAGTCAGATGACTTTGATCATGGCTACAACTTGAATGATTAGTACTTTTAAGTGCAGAAGGGCTTGAGGAAAGACCGTTGGGGGGAACCCCCCCTTGCTTTATGGGGATAAGTGCCAACATTGTAGTAAGTCGTTATGCAAGATGCCAATGTTGGTTGCACATTTCTCGGGGCATAAACCAATGACCCCGACCTCCCCATCTAAGCAAATGGGTACTTTTAAGAACAGCAGCCCCAGGTCACTTTACCTCCCAGTAGTTGGGTCATCATTCTATTTTTTCCGAGTCTTCCTCTAAACTCTTAGCTTCCCCATTGCAGAATCTCATTGAGTAGACCTCTGACTTCAGCTCATTTCCAGAAGTGTTTAGACTCTCTGTTCTGAAAGTCTCTTTTTTAAAAGTAAATACTTAATTACCATTTTGATTCTTACCTTTTCTGTCTGTATGAGGGGATCCCACAGAAGTTATAAGTGCTTCTGACAGCATTTGACTCCCAAATTATAGCTGCCATTGAGGGCATGGGGTCTTGATCCTCCACCTAAATGTATGCATGTTGTGAAATCCGGGGTGTAGAGGGATGTTCAGAAAATAGCTCCTTGAACAGGACTTCCTTCCTGAGGCCAATTTCATGCAGACATGTCACAATTGGAGGGGGGAAAACGAAAGGTTAGAGAAAATACTCTGGATTTGCTGAAAAAGTTATTTCTTGTAAAGCTTCTCTCTTCCACTTAGGGAGACATGAACAAGCACATTCCCCTTGGTTTCCTAACCTTGCAAAGGTAAAGAAAACCTGGGCTCAGCAAGGGTTCTGTGCCTAAGCCTGCACGCTCTGCCCAGCTCGGGGGTGGAAGTAATGTTGGTGGTAGATCAGACCAAACCCAGGACTCACCACTGACAAAACTCACGCCTGTCCATCAGGTTCTATTGAGCACTTCTCATGACTATGAAAAAAGATAATGGGTAGGAGTGCTGGGTAAAAAAGGTGAAGGGAGTAACAATAAGTATACATTGGTAGTTACAAAATAGTCACAGGACATAAAGTACAGTAGAGGGAATCCAGTCAATAACATTGTAGCCCGGCTGGTGTAGCTCAATGGTTGAGCATCAACCGATGAACCAGGAGATCACAGTTCCATTCTCAGTCAGGGCACATGCCCCGGATGTGGGCTCAATCCCCAGTAGGGAGCGGGGGGTGCAGGAGACAGACAATTGATGATTCACTCTCACCATTGATGTTTCTATCTCTTTCTCTCCTTTTCCCTACCTCTCTCCCTCTAAAAACCAATAAAAACATTTTTTTAAAAACACAATGAGCGAATATATATATATATATATATATATATATATATATACTCTATTACCCACAATTCCACATCTAGCATATACCCGATAGAAACACAAACTCCAGAACACATATAATTAAATACATATAACATATATACAGATATGTGTGTACTATATATAATGGCAGCATTGTTCATAATTTCCAAAGCGTGGGGGTAGGGAATAAATGTCCATCAACATTGGAATAGATAAATCACTTGTAGTATATTCATGCAAAGCACTAATATATAGCAATGAAAAGGACAGCCTAGGGCAATGATGGTGAATTTTGAGCTCGGCGTGTCAGCATTTTGAAAAACCCTAACTTAACTCTGGTGCCATGTCACATATAGAAATTTTTTTGATATTTGCAACCATAGTAAAACAAAGATTTATATTTTTATATTTATTTTATATATTTAAATGCCATTTAACAAAGAAAAATCAACCAAAAAAAATGAGTTCGCGTGTCACCTCTGATACGCGTGTCATAGGTTCGCCATCACTGGCCTAGGGCTATGTACAACATGGGTGAATCTTTAATAAAGTGTTGAAAGAAAGGATCCAGTCCATCTACCCCAAAAGTAAAAACACCAATCTGGAAACTAAACTGTGATGTTTAGGGGTGCACACACAGGTGGTGGAAGTGAAGACAAAGTAGAGCCCTTTCCCTTCGGCCTCAAAATCCTTTGAGGTGGGAATTCTTAATGTTCCTGTTCTGTAGACAAGGACAAGGACACTCAGACAGGTTGAGTGATTTGTCCAAAACCATAACAGTGGCGGACATAACTAGAACTGGAACTCACCTCTCCTGTGGCCAAATCCTACTTTGCTTCCCAGTAAACTCCTCCTGTAGAGATGATCCCATATTGTGGGGCTGAGGAGCAGGGAGGGAGCAAAGGATCCCACATGAGAAGAGAGGAAGTGGGGTAGTAGGAGTAGACCACACCTTCTCAGAACTTAGCAACCAAAGGCACAAGACCACAGTGCTGAGTGGGAAAAGGATGGAATAGGTGATCTCACAGAAGAGACCTACATGCGTGTGAGTGACAAGGACATATGTGACCTGGTACTATGACTATTTCATGCCTCAACAGAGCCTGGTGCTCAGGATTGCTGCCCTTCCTCACTCTTATAATTGAAGAGCCAGAGGTCCCAAGTGGCACACAAGTCCCCAGAGGTAGTAAGGCAAGAGGTTAAGGGCGCAGGCTCTAGGGACAGGGGGACCTAGCTCTTAACCTGGCTCTGAGATGCCCAGCTTCAATTCCCATATATAAAACTGGATAGCACTGGCACCCTCACAGACACCAGCTACATGCTCAACTGTGTTCGCTATTATTACTACTGCTATTATTAAATCATCAGAACCAGCACCTGCATTAAAATGATGGCTTATATCCATCAAGCATTTTACATATGTCAGATACTTTGTTAAAGTTTTGTAGGTGTGAGCACATATTTTTTTTTACTCCAATTCAAACATCATTTTCATTATATTATGCCACTTCGTATGTATAAACAGTCTGTGAAAAGGAAGAAATTAAGGATGCCTGAAAATAAGGGGCTGGCTGAGATCGCAAAGGCAGGAAGAAGGGCTGTGGTGGCCATCAGGTGCAGCCAGGACCTGTCCCCTGGGAGTGGAGGGACGCATGCAAGAAGCCCAGGGCACCACTACGCTACCTAAATGCCTATTGAGAGCTCACTGCGAGCCACCCACTGCTCTGGGTGCCGAGCAAACAAAAGTGGAACATTTTATTAACCTGCCCAAACTTCTCAGACAGTATTTCCTCACCGCAATCCCTGCCACGGAGGTTAGAGTGACCCATTTTACAGATGAGGAAACTAAAACTGAGAGGTATTAAGCAGCTTGCCCGAGTTAAAAAAAAGAACCCACAATTAGGAAATGACAGAGCCAGGTCTGTGTCTGCCCAAGCTTTCTCATACACCATGCTTCTTGACCTCTGAGACCAGGCAGGGGATGAGGGCTAGCAACAGGCTCAAGCTGAGAAAGATCTGTAACGTTCTTTTGTGATATATAAAAGCACGGTGTGCCCTCCCAATCCCTGAACCTTGGGGGTGCAGAAGCAGTGCCCCAAAGAGAGACAGCAAGTTTGATGTAGGAGGTGATAACAATTAGGGACACATCCTCACTACATGGATGCCCCCATGAGCCTTCCATTCTCCTTGCCTGATCAAATAGCTGTCTGTCCATCCTCCCTTATCTACCCAGCTTAGCTTTTTTGATACATTACAAAGTAGGATGCAGACATCAGTACCCTTGACCTAATACCTTAGAATGCACGTTAACCTGTGCTTAACATTTGTTTCTAGTTTATTCTTTTAATGTAAAATTTACAAATGGTGAAATGCATATGTTTTTCTTATATGCTTGCTGAGTTTTGACAAATGCATATAACTGTGTAACCCAAATCCCTATCAATGTATTAGATTGCACTGGCTGGGTGGCTCAATTGGTTGGAGCATCATCCCAGATACCAAAAGGTTCCTGGTCAGGGCATATACCTAGGTTGCAATTTCTATCCCTAGTCAGGGCACGTACTAGAGCAGCGTTTCTCAACCTATGGGTTGAGACCCCTTTGGGGGTCAAAGGACCCTTTCACAGGGGTTGCCTAAGACCATCGGAAAACACATATATAATTACATATTGTTTTTGTGATTAATCACTATGCTTTAATTATGTTCAACTTGTAACAATGAAATTGTGGGTCACCACAACATGAGGAACTGTATTAAAGGGTCACGGCATTAGGAAGGTTGAGAACCACTGTATTAGAGGCAACCCTCTCACATCCATGTTTCTCTCTAAAATCAATAAAAACATATCCTAGAATGAGGATTAAGAAAAGATATATAGACATTACCATCAGCCCAGAAAGTTCTTTCATGCCTTTTTCTACTCAATTCCTGCCCCCTCACACACACTGACTACTGTCTTGTTTTTCCACCACATAGTGGATTTGCCAGTTCTCGAGCTTCGTGGAAACAGAATCACACCGTAAGGATGCTCCTAGGTAGGACTCCTTCCACTCGGCATGAAGTCGCTACTCACCCACGCTGCTGAGAGTAGCAGTTGCCTGTGCCCTTCTGTGCTGAGTAGCATCCCGTTGTACCAAACACCATCATTTGTTTTCCCATCCTCCCACTGATGGACCTGGGCTGCTTCCAGTTTCTTCCTATAAGGAATAATGTGCTCCATCCATGTTTGTGCCAACTGGCACATCTTTAAGAGTAAAAGGAAGTGTTATTAAAGGTCAGCCCTGGCCAGGTGCCTCAGTTGGTTGGAGCATCATCCCATACACCAAAAGGTTCCGGGATCGCTCACTCTCACATCAATGTTTCTCTCTCTCCCTCCCTTTCTAACATCAATAAAAACCTATCTTCGGATGAAGATTTTTTTTTTAAGGAAAAAGAAATAGGGCCCAGTTTCACCCTCTCCTGGCAAGAACCTGCCCGTTCCGGCTCCCCATGGCATCAATGCCTCCTGTCCACCGCTGCATCCACAGCTGAACACCCATCTTCCTGCCCCCTGGCTTCCCTCCACACCTCCGAGTCAGGCCGCTTCTCTGCCCTAAGCGCTTAATCTAGGCCCCCAACAAGTGTTTGCGGATGGCTTTCCTTTTCTCCTTCGTGCTAGTTTTCTGGAATATCTGATTTCCAGGTCCCCTTTGGCTGTCCGTCAAGTCTCCAAATCTTTTGTTTGCAGTAAAATCATGGTTTTTAGAGTTCAAATGCACCTTAGAGATCATCCACTCCAGCTCAGGGCTTCTCGTGTGTCACTCCTGTGATCTGGAATGTTCTCCCCTCCCCACTCTGAAGCCGGCCAGCTGGCACTCAACTGAAACAACCAGGGTGCTTGTGACGCTGAATCTAAAGGCGGTCTCCCTGTCATCTGTCTCAGAGGACGCTGCTCCCTGGCCCCTGCAACCATCCAGGGAGCCAGGTGTGCTTGGCACGTCTAGCCCAGCACTGGACGCACAGGACCTTGCAAATCACCTTTGGCGGAATCCTCCAGTCGGATTCTTGAAATCCAATCTCGCAACTGCCCAGATGGAGGCGCTAGGGCCCAGGCAGTTTGAGTGGGGAGTGTGTGTCCAAGTTTCTACTTGAGCAGATAAAATGGACCCGGCCTCCCGGCACCTAAGTCATCCTGAATTAGTTTCTAGTCTTCCTGAAACCGTGGGTTTGGGATCCTTTTGAACGTGTCTGACTTCCGCTGGCCCATCCGAAGCTGGGTGAGGGCGTAATTTTACATCTGATGGTTTTCGTGATCCCGACAGCGTGTGGCCCGGCACGTCTTGCCCATACAAGGGTTCCCATAAATATTTGTGCGAGGAAGGGAAAGTGAGGACAAGGGGAGCGAGAGCAGCCTGGAAGGAAAACCACGGAAGACCAAGACCTCCTTCGCAGACAGTGTGCGTCTTGCCAATGTGTAAATATGAGAGTTTGAAGATTATACACTTTTTTTTCTTGATAGCAAGTCTGAGGACAAGGCCTCAGGGAAAAAGAAAAATGGGCCATAGAGCTGCAGTGAGAACTGGGATTCAGACAAATGGCCTCAAGGGACAAGTTCGGCACCGATGGCCTCGGCACAGAAAGCCTCCTTCGGGTTGGAAAGAGGTGTCCTGAGTTAAATGTGTCCAAGGAATGTGTGAGAGCGTGGCCGGGCCAGGAGAGGAATCCATGCTTCCTCATAAATCAGCAATGCGTGAGCAGCGTCTCCTCAAGCAAGTGTGGTCCCCGTGACACAGTTGTTCTTGACCACTGACCAGGCACCTTTCCACTCTCACCAACAGAGAGTATTGAAAAATGGGCAGGATCTATCTGGGGGGGGGGGGGGACGCCTTTCTCAGTGACATGAGAACTGCCCCCACCTGCTTCTGTCAGCACTCTGAAATTAAGAAGTGGGAACTTTCTGGAAACCGCACCAAACGCGGAATATTCTGCCTGCCAGACGAGGTCAGTCGCTAGACACAAGCGTGCTACACAACCCAGAGCTCCAGCATCGCCATCAATCTCCCCTGTACCACATAGGAGCTAAACTCCATCTGACCTTCAGAAACCCACAGGCGCATAAACAGTGTGAGATAACACACAGCCCGAGATATCCGCTCTGCAGGGGAGAGCGGCTGGGAACCTCAGAGAGGGAAGTGGCCGCGTCGCTTAAACAGAGCACGTCAGTCACTAAGTCCCAGGTTCCTCCCAACAGCTGCCTTTTGCTGTTTTATTCAAGCAGAAATGCTCTTGGCTCCAGAAACATGTGGAAAGAGTGCAATGAAGGGGTCAAAGCAATAATACTCAGGAGCAGGCAAGCAGAGACCTGGATGCGACAGCGTTTCAGGAACACGCTTGTACGGCGTGCCGTGTGTCTCGCTGCACATCGTCAGCAGCCTGAGCAGGAGGAGTAGACATGTCCACACCCGAACAACTAGGGGGAGTGAAAGTCAACGTAGAAACCAAGTGATTTATTAAAGACCCGGAGTTATATATTTCTAGTTTTAAAAAGCCCAAAGTGGACACATTAAAACCGATGATAGAATCAATCTTGCACTGGGAGACCTGACTGAAGATAGGTTGCAGTGTGTTTTACACGTGAGATAAAAGAGTGATAAAAATTCAAACTGAAGGTGGCGGCATATGAGAGAGGGCACTGGGATGCTGGGGGAACACGTGGACGTCTCTGTTACAAGGACTTTGGGGGCCAAAAATAAAGTATAGAGAGAGGGATGGGAGAGGTGCTGGGATTCTGGGGAAGTGTTTGGGAAGTTCCAAAACCCTGGTCATGAGGAGGCCAAAGAGGACAGTCGAGGGCATCAGGACAATGTCACCGCTGCAGGCCTGAGACTATGGTCCCAGAAGAGCTTCCAAGGCTGGCCCTGGGCTGACGTCTGGGAACATGGATGTCGGGAGGGTCCCCCACTCCCAGAACTGATCGGAGTGGCTCCCTGTGCCTGAACTGTTTGCACACACAGGGTGATTGGGGCTGACCCCCTGCTTTCCTCCTGGGAGCCTGGGATTTTGCTTCATGCCTGGCAGAGGGAGCCCACATGGCCGGCCCCCAATATAACCCTGGGCGCTGAGCCCCTACTGAGCTTCCCTGGTGGACAGCACTTCACACATGCTGGCAGGGCCCGTTGCTGGGGAGGGCAGCATGTCCTGAGGGGCTCCACTGGGAAGGGACGCTGGGAGCTGGTGCCTGGTTCCACCTTTGCAGCCACAAAGCCGGACCTAGAACCCAGGTCAAACTCATGCTTTATCCACCAACCACACCCCTAGAAGGTGGATGAAGGGCATCCAGATACGAATAGTGAGGAAGGGAACATGCTCTTTTTTTCCTAACAGACTAACCTCCTTGCCTTCCTGAAGCTTTTTAAATTCTAGGACTTGTGTGTTTTTTTAATTCTCACCCGAGGATGTTTTTCCATTGATTTTTTTAGAGAGAGTGGAAGAGAGAGTGAGAGAGAGAAATATTGATGTGAGAGAAACACATCGAATGGTTGCCTCCTGCATGTGCCCCCAACCAGGGCCTGGGCCAGGGAGGAGCCTGAAACTGAGGAACATGCCCTTGACCTGAATTCAACCCGGGACCTTTTGTTCTGCAGGCCAGTGCTCTATCCACTGAACCAAATTGGCTAGGGCTCTAGTACATTTATTTTAATATGTTTTTATTGACTTTTAGGGAGAGGGAGAGAGAGATAGAAACATCGATAAGAGAGAAACATCATCCATTAGCTGCCTCCTGTACACCTTCTACTGGGGATTGAGCCCGAAACCCAGCCGTGTGCCCTGACTGAGACTTGAACCAGTGACCTCTTGGTTCATAGGTCGACACTCAACCACTGAGCCACACCAGCCGGGTTGGAACATTGCTCTTAAAAATCCAGCCACTCATGGGCCAACTAAAGACCACATACAAGTGAATTCCTGAGTTACCACAGGAATGGGTAAAACCAATAAATAAGTAAAACAACTATGCTTTTTTATGGACTTCCAAAATTACTGTGCTCTAAGTGTAAGCTCTACTGATTAAAAAAAAAAAATAGGACTCAGTTTTCCTCTTTGTTGTGGGTTGAATTGTGTTTCCTGAAAAGATATATTGAAGTCCTGACTCCTGGCACCTGTGAATGTGACCTTATTTTGGAATAGGGTCTTTGCAGATGTAATCCAGGCAAGAGGAGGTCAGACTGGATTAGAATGGCCGTAAATACAATGACGGGTGCCCTACGAAGGAGAGGGTAGTTTTGACACAGACACAAGGAAAAGGCTGTGTGATGATGGAGACAGAGGTTTGAGTAATGCATCTACAAGCCAAGAAAAACAAGGATTGCAGCAGCCACCAGAAGATTAAAAAAAAAAAAAAAAAAAAAAAAAAAAAAAAAAACAACAAGGAAGGATCCTCCGTTCGAGCCTCCGGAGGGAGCAGGGCCCTGCCCTCAGCCTTCTGGCCTCCAGAGCTGAGAGAACACATGTCTGTCTAAAGCCATGCGGCCTGCATCACTTCGTCACTACAGCCCGAGGAAGCTCATAACCGACCTAGGTTGGTGTGTAGAGTGTGTACGTGGAATGCATCTTGCTCCGTCCAATGTAAGATCGAAAGCTTTGTGCACACTGGAGGTATTTCAAAGAGACTCCATGCAGCTTTTCACTCTGTGTAGAAGGGAACCAGTCGACTTTAGCAAACTGAATGGCACGAGTCACAGTTTTAAAATCCGACCTGCGAGCCCTCGCTGGTTTGGCTCAATGGGTAGAGCGTCGGCCTCCAGACTGAAGGGTCCCAGGTTCAATTCAGGTCAAGGGCACATGCCCAGGTTGCAAGCTTGATCCCCAGTAGGGGGCGTGCAGGAGGCAGCCGATCCATGATTCTCTCTCATCATTGATGTTTCTATCTCTCTCTCCCTCTCCCTTTCTCTCTCTGAAATCAATACAAATATATTTAATAAATAACAAAATAAAATAAAATCAGTCCTGTGAGCATGCAAACTATCAATCAGTCACTTCTGCCCTGGAGAGGACCTTGTAAAGGTAGCTGACTCAAGTCGGGTCTGAATGGGTGGTGACAGGACATCCTTCCCTGACAGGTGGGTGTGTTCTCGGTCCTCAGAGGTTGGGGACAAGAGGGGGCTGCAGAGCTCTGTGTCTGCAGAGCAACGGGGACCAGGCTTCCTGCCATCAGGAGGGAGTAACCACACCGGGCTGCTCACGCATGGGGAAAAGTTAAAAATTCTATGTGTTGCAATTGAAAGAAAAAAGACTTTACCACCAAAGCTGGGGTGATTCCAAGTTCAAAGGCACACTTTGGAATCTTGATACCACACAGAGGATTTTAAGTCACAAGCATGCCCAGGCGTGCCAAAAAGCACAGGCAAGCCGGCGATGAGGACACGTGGAGGGCACATGTACAGGTGGGTGGATGATTCACAGCTCAATCTGGGGGCATGTGTGACAACTATTCAGACCAGGCATTGCCCTAACTGTTATCATGGGGAAGAATTCAGAACCCGGAGGCCCTGCGGGGACACCACGTGAGGACACCAGGTCTCCCCAGTGGTTCTGGATTATCCAACAGGCGGGAGACGCTGCTGGGTGTACATCCAGGTGTTAACCTTTACCTGGCTGTGGCCAATCTCCTGGGCCCTGTGGGAGTTCGGGGAGCACTGCAAGGCCACTGAAGCTCCTGGTAGGTTCCCACACTTCAAAGGCGGCAGAGTAGAGGCTGCCCGCCCTCTTCTCCCTAGGGATCCTGTGGGATCGGGATGAGGAATCGAGTCCCTGGCTCTGCCCTGACCAGCGTGTGAACATGTGGGGTCTACCCACAAGGCGGCTGGAGGTGAGTGTGCCTGCCCCGGCTGAGAAACATCTAGCAATGGATTTAGACACAGAATGCCTTTGGGGGAGAATGGCAAGAAAGTCTTGCCCCTGGGAATTAGGACTATGTCTTGCTCCTAACTTGTTAAGAATTGTCCCTGAGTCACATATGCAGGGAGCTTTGGGGTTTGACTTCCCTCGAATTTGATTGTCCCTGTGGTCACTCCGGATTTTAGAAGTGGGCCTTGTGGCTGTGGCTGCCTATTTGCAGGCCAGAAAGGGGGGAGGGCACACGGCCACCACTCTGACTGCATCCGGATCCTTCCATGCAGCAGGCAGACCTGAGTAAGTGCTCCTCCGAACCACGTGGTCCCAGCCAGGGGCCCCGGGAACCCCATGTGAAAGGCCAGCACGTGTGTTTCCCAGGGCACCTCCGTGTGTGACCCCTGTGGCTACAGAGCTAAGGGGACCAGCACCAGTGCCCACCTTCTGGAGTTGGGGGTATGGCGGGGTGTCCTGTGTGGGGAAGGAGAGAGGCAGAGCAGCGGAGGGAGCAGGTCCCAAGAGAGGCCTTCAAAGAGAAGGTGGGCTGAGCAACCTTTAAGCACCAACTAGTGAGAGGGAGTCTATGCATTTTGTCCCATTGGATCCTCCCAGCGACCCTCTGCCAACTTGAGGCAGGCTGAGCGGTTGATGGCTTGCCCAGTGACAACAGCACCCAGCTCAGGTCGGGCAGCCCTGGACCCCCGACTTCCCTTCCGAGAGCCGACACTCACAGGCCAGACTGGCTCGCACCTGTGTCCCCATGCGGCTGGGCAGGCGCTGACACACACAGCCACATTCCCAGCTGCTGAGCCAGCCACAGAAGAGGGACCACAGTGGCCAGGCTTCCAGCTGGTGGGGCAGCGGCGACCCTGGGAACGGCGGGCTAATGGGGAACTGAAAAACAGCAGCCCGGCCCAGCTGGATGAAGAGCCAGTTCCCAGGGACTCAGCCTGGGACAAGGTCAAAACCACACTGGTGTTTATGTTTGTTCATCCGTCATTTCTGGACCACCGTCTGCCTTCTTTGGTAATGGTGCGCCCACCTGCCTGTCCTGGCCAACAGCAAACGGTTTCATCCTTATGAACCAACTTGATGGAACCAGGGTTTGCCGGCACCGAGATGGAGGCTGAGCCCACTGGCAGGGATGCAGTCAGAGAGGGCAGAGGGGCCTGGGGGCCTAGCTGGGAACTGTGCCCGGAACGAGTCCAGAAGTCTCACTCCTCCCTCCGCACCCTCTGAGTCTCACGCGGATGCCCTGAGCCCTGAGCGCAAGGCCGCGCCTGTGCTGCCCGTGCGCACACCCAGACTCACCTGGCTGCCCTGCCGCGGGCGCCAGCACCTGAGCTGTTCATGGAATAACATGTCCCCCCACTCTTCTGGACTTTCATCAATGCTCACCCCTCAATAACTGAGGCGCCTTCTCCCACTTGGTTCTCAGTGTGCACTCGACACAGCGCCAACAGCCTCCTGATGTCGCCACGCGTTTCTGGATCCGCTCCGGTCGTGATTTCTTTACTGCAAACAACACGGTGGGGATGGGTCCTCTTGGTCAAGAGCAGAGTTCATGGGCAATGTCTGAGCTCTCTCCCATGCAAACGATGACTTTGCCTCCCCCACCCGATGTGGGATTTCATTTATTTTTACGTCTATTCTCTAGGGAGTTACCCCCATTCCCTACCCGGGAAGCCCCATGTGAACAGGGCTCAGTGGTCTATGAGCATCAGGGGGCAGGACAGCCTGCCTGCTGCCGTCTGGGAGAGGACCGGGGCTGTGTTAGACACGAATGCCTGCCTCCAGCCTGGACTTAGTCACGTCACCTGGTGAGTCACCCCAGTGGCTCTGGGACTGAGCTGTGACACAGGGGACCAAGGACTCACCACCGCCCTGGGCTCTAAGATTTATGATTCTAACTTGCATAACCACCATGGCCATTTCCTCCTGAGGCCGAGGGCTGCTGAGGACCCGGAAGCACTTCCACTTCGAGAGCCAAGAATCCTTCCCCACAAATGGCGGCGGAGATGTGGGTGAATCCACACAAGTCCCTTCTGTCGTTTCTACTGCCTAATGTCTACGTGCTTTCTCATAATTTGGCTCTTTTTCTGAAAGACAGAATATGTTTAATTCTCTTATTTGAAGTTTTAGTTCATTAGGAATTTTCAGAACAATATTCTCTCCTACTTTTCAAAGTGATTTGGACTCTGAAGTTGCATAAATCATTTTTGACTTAGTCTTATTTCATTCTGAGAGTTTGAATAGAAATTCAACTGATCTCAAAAGCTAGGGACCTACTTTGCAAATAACTTCTTCTGTGTAACCTCCTATGGTTGCTGTCAGTGGCCGGTTAGCCTGCTTTTAATCGCTACTTTGAAATCAACTTTAAAGCTGAAAGCTTTACAGGCATTTGATTCTCCCAACAATTCCAAGGTGGTGGTTATGACTCCCGTGTGACGAGAGCCCAAAGACAAGAGCTGAGGCCTAGGCTGTGTCTTGCAAACCCTCCCTGGCTGGACTCCCCCATCGCATACCCACGGGCCGAGCTGATGTCGTTAACCCTTTCCAGCACAGCCTGCTCACGTTGCTTCCAAAGCCTGGTCTTTGACAGCAACGTGCCGTTTCGTAGTGGCTTCAAACCTCTCTCTCTGCAGAGCAGTGGTTCTCTGCTGTGTGGCCCACTCTTTAATATTCAAGTCTTGCACAGCTCACTGAAAAACATGAAAAGACTCAACACCATAGTCAACGAGATTGCAACAATGCAACCAGACTTCAGAGCCCAGCAGGTCCCTGGGAGGCATGAGTGGCCTGAAGCTGTCACCATGGCCACGTGTGGCCCTGACTGTGGCCTCCTGTTTGCCTTGTGTCCTTGGGCACAACAGGACTTGTTGGCTTCAAGAGACACCTTTGAAACTTCCCTAAGGACCCTTGGTTATGCCTTCCATGGGGCAGAGGGTAATTTCCCCTGAAGCACAGTGAGAATGACCTGCAGCCCAGCCCCTCAGGTTTCCAGGCCAACAGGAATAGTCTTTCCAACTCCACATTCACTGACTCCATGTGGGTAGCTTGCCATTGGCCATGGTGGGAGCATTTACACCATGGTAATAGGTGAGCACGAGGACATCAGGGCTTCCCTCCAGCCAGCAAGCTGCTGACATCTACCCGTGGCCCGCCAGAAAAAAAAGGAGCCCAGAACAAGCCCTGGGCTGTGTTTTTCTTCTTGGTCAAATGCAAGGTTAGACTAGATGAGCTCCAAAAGCCTTTCTGGCTTCTGACCCAATATTCTTTATAGCTTGGCAAAAGGGTGCTCAGAGGCAGACCCAGAGGCCCAGAGCTGCTGCCCTGCCCTCCCTCTTCTCCCTGCCACGTCACCACCCCCACGTGTGCAGGAGCTAAGAGCTGCTTAATGTCCGCAGGGCTGTTTGACAGGCGCGATGAGACAGAGGAACTCAGCCTGCCGTGGCTTTCCTGGCTGAGTACTTATCTTCTCTTCATTATTTATAAGCGGCATCCTACCTTCCAGAAAGGTTGGAGGGTTGCTGGCAAGGAGCTTCCCCATCCTGATACCCCAACAAGCAGCACCTGCCACTGCAGAGGAGACTGGAATGTGGACCAGTGGGGGTGGGGTGCTGGAGACCAGGTGGCCCTCTCCAGGAGGCCTGAGGGGTGACCTTTGTTCCCTTGTCCCATTAATCCTGCTTCTCCCGGACCTGCCATTCTCAAAGATGTAGAACAATTGCAGACCCCCACTTGCTAGACTAGCCCAGCAAACCAGGATGCTGCGTATTGATCGGTACTGAAAAGTCTGCCCTTTGGGGGACCGGAATACGCTTGTCAACCTTACCTGCGTATTCTCTCCCTCAGATGGATCTGCATGGGAAGCCGAGTCATAAACAGGCAGTGTCTTGGCAGGCTCCGGGCCAGACAGCAGGGCTGCATGAAGCAGATGCTCAACAGCCCTGGCTAAGAGGTCTGGGTCATCCATCCCGCAGTGGACTGGCGTCCTGTGGGGCAGAGCTGACACCCTCCTCCCCGGGCACTGCCTGGAGGGACAGTGGCCTCTGGGACTCTCCCTTCCCCGAGTGCCCACAGCCTCCCTCCACTGTGGAAGCCGATCTTCCTTCTGCTGTGCCAACACGCTTCGTGGGGCCCGTCAGTCCGTGCGGGTGGGGAAACCACATCTGACTTTCTGCCGGCATATCTCTGCTTCGGTCCAATATGCCAGATGGCCATGCCAGTCCAGGTCAAGGCTGCCCGGCTTCCAATCCTGCCTCTTCCACTTGCCAGCTGTGGATGTGGGCTGGGTCACAGACCGGCGCCCACCTCTGTTTGCTCAGCTGTGGAGTGCAGAGGCTGGAGGATTGCTCGAGATGCTACCTGGAGGGCCCTTCGGACAGCGCCTGCCTGGCGCAGTGATCGCACAACAGAAAGGTTAATGATTACCATGTGCGGGGGTCGGGGCTTGACTCTGAGGTCAAATTTATTTTTCCTCTCTCTTCCAAGCTTTTGGGGAATTCCTCATTGGATCAGAAAATTCTCAGCTCTCTGTTCTTGGAAGGACACTGGAGTGCAAAAGCTGTCTCCCCTCCCCCCACCCCACTCCCCCACCCCCACTCCCACCCAAATGACCGAGGGAACTCCATTGTGCTGTGTTGCTTAACTGAAAGCTTTCATTGTAAACGTGCTTTATCACTTTGAGCCGAAATCTGCTCCTGGACCTTTCACCCACAACCAGTCTAATTCCGAATTCCTTTTCCCCGTGACAGGCTCACATGTTTGCCCACATGTTTCCCCAAAGAGCTGCCCTTCTCAGGGCAAGCATCTCCCGTCCTCACACAGCTCCCCATTGCTGGACTCCGGCTGCACCCCTGCTAATCCTTCACCTGATAAATGTGTGGAGTTTGTCATCCGACAAAAATCAGAGCACCACCCAGTCCCTAAAGATGCATGCGGTTAAGCGCTGGCATGTATACTGCAGAGATATCTCTGAGGAGAGAAGCTTTTTTTGTTGTTGTTTTAACAAATGAGATGTAAGCTGAACTGTGGTATGTTCCTTTCGAGCATTCCACTCAAAGCTAAAGAAGTGGTTCTGTCTCCCTTTTCTCTTTCTTGTTGACTGGAATACAGACATGATGGCTGGAACCTGAGTAGCCATTTTAGACCATGAGGCGCTGTGCTCGGAATGACAGCACAGCACATAGGAGAAGCTCAAGGTGCCAAGGACTGTGCAGAAGCCATACCAGCCAGGAGCAGCTTCCTTTGGAGTTTTCTTGTTTTAATATATGGAAGTGAGCCCGGCCAGTGTGGCTCAGTGGTTGAGCATCGATGCAGGCACCACCAAGAGGTCACCAGTTCAATTCCTGGTCAAGGCGCACGCCCAGGTTGCAGGATCGATCCCCAGCGGGGGCATGCAGGAGGCAGCCGATCGATGCTGATGTCTCTCTCTCATCCATGTTTTTCTCTCTCTCTTCCTCTCCCTTTCTCTCTCTCAAAATAAAAAATCAATAAAAGAAACATTTAATGTGTGGGAGAGAAATTATCTGTCTAGTGAAAAAACGGTTTTCCTCTCTCATCCCGGCCCTCCTTCCTTCTCTCCTTCCTTTAATCTTTCTATTTCCCCTTCCCTCCCTCGATTTCTCCCACCTACCTCCCTCTCTTCTTCCCTTCTTCCTTTTTGCACCCAAACTTAACTCTATCTGATACTCAGCCTGGCGCTGCTCCATTTCTCCAATACAACAGATCAAACAGAAGAATAAATTGGGCGGAGCCGTCCCACCACCTGCTCTGCAGGAAAACACCATCCGTCAGAAGAGTCCGCTCTGTCCAGACAAGCAGAGCTGAGGAGGAGCAGAGACCAGCCCCGGGGAGACGCTCCCCAGGCGGGTCTGGAGGACAGTCCGGGCCATGGGCTTTGTGCCTGCCTCTCCGGCACCCGCTCACTCGGGGGAGGGCGCGGCGAGGGGGAGGGAGTGAAGGGAATTAGCCTGCCATGCATAGAGCTGTGTGTCTACGATTTTAAAAAAAGCAAGTGCTTGGCAAAGAGGGGAAAGAAAGAGGGAAAACTCGCTGAGATCCCTTGTCTGAGGCCCCTTGTTAAAGAGCCCCCAACCCCCATTCCATCTCAGTCTTTGGAAAATTCACTAAATCCTCAGTGCCAGAATCTTCCATCTGCCCCCCACACACACATATTCACCTCCCCTCCTCTCCTTCCTACCCTGGGGCTGGCCTGTGCGGCCCATCAGAGGGCTCCCCTGGCTCACATGTTGGGCTAACGGGGAGTCCTGCAGGAGACTAGAGGGAAGGAGGAGAGGGCTGTGGGGCATATAGCCCCGCCCCTCCCTCTCCCACTGTGTCCCCTGATGGAAAATCACTGTTCCCCTTAGGGCAACCTCGAGATAACCCTCTCCTTCCGGTTCCAGAAATTTCTTCCATGCCCTAGATGGTTTGGCTCAGTGGATAGAGCGTCGGCCTGCAGACTGAAGCATCCCAGGTTTGATTCCAGTCAAGAGCACAGGCCCAGGTTTCAGGCTAGATCCCCAGTAGGGGACGTGCAAGAGACAGCCTATCAATGATTCTCTCTCATCATTGATATCTCTATCTCTTTCTCCCTCTCCCTTCCTCCCTGCAATCAATAAAAAAAAAAATTTTTTTTAAAGAAATTTCTTCCTTCCCTCATCCCTTCCGGCCTGTGGTAGAGACAGCTCCCTGCCGCCCGCCCAGGGTTCTGAACTCTTCCTTCAGGCTCTGCGCACCTGCCACATCCTCTAAAATGGTCTCTTGGGAACAAAGCACCTGCACTGTGCTAAGTCGAGAGCCTCTTTGCATGGGGACCTCTGACGCAGCCGCCCAGAGCTCAGGTCCTCATATGTAAATGTGGTGATCACACCTACTTCCACGGTTTTAATGAGAGTTAAGTTGATGATAAATATGAAAAAGCTTCAACTGTTAAATCCACTGCAGACACAGACTTGCCAAAACAGATGGGGAAAAGGCATTTTGCTGACTGTAAATTCAGCTGAGTCAGCAGTGGGCGGGGCTGCCAAATGCAGCTAGCATCTGGCAGTGGGCCCTGGGGTCCTAAAGAAGGGAGAGGAGAGGCCTGCTGGTCCCCTCTGGTCAGGCCACAGGGAGGTCTGTGTTCACTTCAGGGACCTCACCTGCAGACCAGACTGAGATCCGAGCGAGCGAGGGGCTGGCGAGGGGCCCGAGGCAGGAGTGGGGTTGGAAGAACCATGGCCTGTCCCTGGAAAAGGGAAGCTGTGCGGGGCCTGCCAGCCGCCTTCACTGCTCCATGACCTGGTGAGCATTTGAGTTGAGAGCTCATGGCTCCTTTGCGCAGAGCCTGGACCCCTGGGTGGGTGGGTGGAGGCTGCCAGGAGCTGGATCTGGGTTCTAAAGGAGGACAAAATTTCTAGGGACTTGAGCTTCTGAAATAAAATGCCTCCCACAGGGAGGAGGGCTCCTGCACACATATTTATTGCAGTATTGTTGGGGGAAGTCGGGGATTAAGGGACCATGGATAGAACTGTCACAGCACAGAACAACAGGCTGCATTTAGAAAGAGCATGCTGCCCCTGGGTCCTGCAGGGGGACGAGCTCTGTCATAGATGGTTGAGTGACAAGAGCAACTCACAGACATGCATGTGTAGTTGAGGATGAAAAGAAGTATTAGCAGAGTTGGGTTAGAATAAAATAGGGATCCATTATGTATATTAATGTAAGTGAATAAATACATGAGGAGGAAAAGAAAGCTCTAGAGCAGAATGCCATCTCCTGTAAGGAACACTGGCATTTGAAAAATCACCATTTGGCCATCCTAATAGCAATCATTAATTAAAAGAAGAGATATTCATGGATTCTAAAATTAGCAAAAGAGGAATAAGAAACAGGATTTTACATAGTCTCAACGTTTCTCTCAACAACAACAACAAAAAAAACATATTAAATACAAAAGGGGAAAGTAACTTTACAGGGAAGAAACCAAGCAGCCACATCTTAATCAAGTGATCAAAGTCAATGCCACCGGGTTGGACAAATCTCCATCATGCACTCCCTCCCCGCCCTCACCCCAGAGGATGCACTGAGAACTCAGGATCATTTCTGTGATTTTCCAGCCAAAATGCACAACTTGTAAACATCAGACAAATCCAAATTGAAAGGCATTGGACAAAAGACGAGTCTGTGATATTCAAACAGGTCAGGGCTGTGACTGCCGAGGGAAGACCGCAGAACGGACCCAGACCGAAGACTGTTCCACGCGTTATGAGTCGGGCCCTAGAACAACGGCTCCCTTCTACTGGGCAACTTAAATGGGGTCCCTGGGTGAGGGGTACACAGGAATCCTTTGTGATGTTCATATGTTTCTGTACATTTGAAATGGTTTAAAATTAACAGGAACAATGAACGTAAAGGAGAAAAATCACAAATAAGCAAAACCAAACGCTATGGAGCTGACTTCTGTGCCTTCTGATAAGAGGCAATAGGAAGGGCAGGGCACCCTCTGAAATGTTCCTGCTGAAAACTGACCCCAAGCCTGACCAGCGTTGTTCAGTGGTTAAGCATCGACCCATGAACCAGGAGATCACGGCTCAATCCCTGGTCGGGGAGCATGCCCACTTGTGGGGTAGTTCTCCAATAAGGGCGTGCAGGAGGCAGCCCATGAACGATTCTCTCTCATCATTGATGTTTCTATCTCTCTCTACCTCTCCCTTCCTCTGAAATCAATGAAAACATTAAAGCACACACACACACACGCGCGCGCGTGCGCGCGCACACACACATGCACACACACGCACACGCGCACGCACACGTACACGCACACACGCACACGGAGACGCGTCATCCAAGTCAGCATGTGAAACACTCTACAGGACCACCACCCAGTTTCTTCAACAAATAAATGGCAAGAGCGAAAGTAGAAGGTAAGGGAGACCTAAGAGACAGGTTGACCTTTTTAAAAAAAGAAGTTTTTATTGATTTTAGAGAGAAATGAAGGGAGAGGGGGAGAAAGAAACATTGATGTGATCAATTGGTTGTCTCACACATGCACGCCGACCAGGGATTGAACCCAAAACCCAGGTATGTGCCCTGACCAAGGATTGAACCAACAACCTTTCAGTGCAGGAGACGATGCTCAACCAACTGAGCCACACCGGCCATGGCCTTTTTTGGATCCTGATTCAAGCAAACCAACTTAAGGAACAGTTCACAGAAAAATCAGAGAAATCTGAATACTGACTGGATAGTAGATGATATAAAGGCATCACTGTTAAGTTGTCTGCAGGGAATTGTGGTATTGCTGTGATACACAGTTTTCTAAGTCCTCATCTCCAAGAGCATTTATAAATGAAACAAGATGATCTCTGGAATTTGCTTAAATAAACCAGGGTCAAACAACCTAAATGTCCATCAAAAAATGAAAGGGTAAACAAAATTCAGTTTACACATACAATGGAATATTATTCAGACATAGAAAAGAAATTCTAACACATGCTCCGCCATGGATGAATCTGGAGAAACATCGTGATAAGTGAAAGAAGCCAGACTCAAAAGGTCAAATATTATCTCACTTACATGAGGCACCTCAATAGTCAAATTCATGGAGACAAAAAGTAGAACAGAGGTTACCAGGGGCTGGGGAGGGAGGAAGGGGAGTTCGTGTTTAATGGGTACGGAGTTTCAGTTTGGGATGATGAAAATGTTTTGGAGATGATGGTGATGATGATTGCAGAACAATGTGAACGGGCTTAACGCCACTGAACTGAGCATTTAAAAATAGCTATAATGATAACCTATATGTTATGCATGTACTAGCACAATGTTCTTTAAAGTCCAGGGCAGGTGAAGCACATGCCTACAGTTGTTGAAAGTGAATGATGAGAGCACAGAAATTCCTTTTACTACTCTCTCTACTGTTATATATGTTTGATTTTTTTACACGCTAAAGTGCTTTCTTTTTTAAATAATTTTTAATTTATTTCAGAGGGGGAGGAACAGAGAGGGAGAAAGAGAGAGAAACATTGATCGGCTTCCTCCTAAACAGATCAGACTGGAGATTGAACCCAAAACCTAGGTATGTGCCCTGACCGGAAATCAAACCCGGCACTTTCCAGAGCACAGGATGGCATTCCAACCAATTGAGCCACACCAGCCAGGGGTAAAGTGCTTCTCAAAAATTTACAACTCAAATAACCGCCCAAACACCCCAGGCTGATGAGGAATAAGTATGAAAACAAAAGCAGCATGGAAAAATGCTCGTGAAATTATGTTGGGTAAGAGCTGGCTCCCCACTTATGTCTACACTCTATATCATATGCAAATATATGCATTAGGGGGAAAAGTCTGGAAGGAAATAGACCAAAATTACAATAACTATAGTGTTTGGAATGTAAGATACTGGGTAAATTTTCTTTTCTTTTTTTAAACTTTCTCTAATAGGCTTACTTAGATAGTTTTTAGAAATAAATTACATATACTCCAAGGTATAGTCATAGGAGTGGATATTAAGAAGCAAGAAATGTGAAGGATGCTGAGTGATAAGAAAATATCCTTCTAGATGGTTCTAAGGCCTTCCTGGGAGAGGATTTACCAGAGAGCTGCAAGCCCAGACCAGGGGGTCCGCATCCTCTGCCCACCTATCTGACCCTGGGGTTTAAAGGTGGGCACCCACCCTGCGGGCGCCTCCGTGGTGTGGTGTGTGTGAAGAATGGACCCCAAGGCGCCCACCCTGCACAAAGGGGCTCGTGAGTCCAGGCTGGGGGGGCACTTCCTGTGCCAACGCCTGTGGTCGTCCGGCCCCAATCTGGGCTAGGAGTTGTGCAACCCGCCATGCCTTTCCTGTTCCCCTTTTCCCGGGCGGGCGTGCAGCCTCTGCAGCATCGGCGGGGGCTCTGTGGGCTCACCACAGGGAAGAGCCAGCTCCCGGCACAGCCAACCCCCCCCCCACCACCACCACCACCCAGAGCTGTTTCCACGTCTCTGATTGTTTTCCCTCCCCGGGTTGCTAAACAGCATATGAAGAAAGCCCTTTCTTTTGCTTTTTTATTTTAGGGAAGGAGACTAATGCTGTCTGTTTTTGAAGATGCTAGGATGAGCCAGCTAAGGCCATGGGACAAGCCCCGCTGCACCCCGAGAACAAGGTGGAAGCAGCTCCCCCTCCTTCCTCTCCATGAGCAATGGTGCCCGAATGTGTCTGGAGTTTGCACGATAATAACACCACGAATGTTTACCACCAGAGCGGGGAGCAAGCCCGTCCATCCCATGCTCCCAACAGCCCTCCCTCCCCCACTTCCCCTCCCCCTCCCGTGACCCTGGGGTTTAGATGAGGAAACTGCAGAGGCACCAGGAGCTGACCCAGCTGACCTGGGTCAGGGAGGGGACTGGGGGTGGGCAGTGGGGAATGGGGCGGTGAGCAGAACCAGGATTGGACCACTCACTGTCCCAGGTGCCCAAGGGCCTCAAAGACCACTCTGAACCCTGCGGGAACAGGGGTCCTTGGTAAAACCGAAGACTCACTCCCAAAACCACACCTTTTGGAAGAAAGCTGCAGGGGCAGGGAGAACACCTATGTGGAGAAGAATGTCACTTCTCTGGGGGGTTGAGAATTGAGGGGGTGATAGAGAAGGGGTCCCAGTTAATGCTTTTTTTTCTTAAGCCAGATGACAACAGGTCCATGGGGTTCATTATATCATCCTGCATACAATTTTGTGTCTGAAATACTTCACAATCTTAATTAAAGCAAAAACAAAAGCCCAGCTGCACAGATCCCTCCCCTAACAGTGGGTAAATACTCTGAAAAATACTGGCCAGTATTCTGGTGCTTGATCTTTGCATCAAAGACACTGGGCTCCATTGTGTATCCCAAGACACAACCTCAGGATTCCAGCTCCCGGAAGACAACATAAAAGCAAAGCCAGGCCCTCCCTGACAAAGGCCCCGCCACAACCCGCTGGCTCCGAGGGCCACCTGACCTCCTTTATAAGAACCTGTGAGACTCTCCACAGCAACCCGGACTCAGAGCAATTGGCTGTGTTTTTCAAACCCAAGGGAAGAAAAATTCAGGCTGCTCAGACATCTGAAACAAACATTGGCTTCTCTGATTCTGAGACCTGCGGGGATCTTTATTATGTAAACATCTGAGAGATCTGTTCTCTGCAAATGGACAAAAATACATAATTCATTTGCAACGTAAATAGCTCAGCATTCAACTACTCCAGACCCTGGTTATATATTATTATTTGAAAAATCTCCTGAAGGTTTCATGGCCAGTGACCAATGCTCTGTCTCCATGAGTGTAAGTCTGGCCACAACAGGCTCTGTGTGGAGTAAGGGCAGGGAGAGCCTGGGCTCAGGGCAGGGACATCCCAGGTCTGCGAAGCTGCATCCCAACACCACCCCCGGCTCCTTCTGTGCCAGTGGTGTGGGACAGGGGCTGAGTTTCGAGGCTTTGTTTTCTGGGATTGCTTCAAGTTGAAAACGCTTTTACGTGGTAGCAGGCTATTGTTGACACCGGTACAGCTCACCTCTCTGAACCTGAGCTTTTCACCTGTGTGTTAGGGGGAGGGTGGACTAGATCCATGGTTAAAACGTTCCCCAGGAGTCCAAGGTCCCCAAGTTGACCCCTTGAAGTTTTTTTTAATATTTTTAAAATTAATTTCAGAGAGGAAGGAAGAGGGAGAGAAAGAGATTGAAACATCAATAATGAGAGCGAATCGTTGATCAGCTGCCTCCTGCACACCCCCTACTGGGGATTGACCCCACAGCCGGGCATGTGCCCTGATCAGGAATCAAACCCTGACTTCCTGGTTCATAGGTCGATGCTCAACCACTGAGCCACACCAACTGGGCAACCCCATGAAGTGTTTTGAAGTCAGGGGTCTTCAGCCGCCAGTAACAGGAAAACACCTATTCTAGGCAAAGGGAAAGGAATTTATGGACCCATATAACTGGGCAGTCCTAGGGTAGATCCAGCATGTGGGGTCTAGAGCTTTAAATAAAACTGCCAGTATTCAGTGTGTGTGTGTGTACGTGTACTAGTATGTGTGCAAGTCCATGCATGTGTGTACATTGGTATGTGTACATATACGTATGTGCATGTATTCACACATGTGCATGGTCCTGTATGCATGTGCACATGCGTTGTGTTGTGTATGCATGTGTATTTGAGCATGTGTGCATATTGTGTGTGTGTGTGTGTGTGTGTGCATGTGTATCTCTGAGACCAGGCTTCACAGAAAACTCGGAGTGACAGCTGGAACAGACGCTGGAGTGGGGGTTTTCTGTGTCTGCTTCAGAGCCTGGTTAAGAACTAAAACACCACAGAAAGCGATCCTCCAGATCCCTTGCCCAAACCAGGGCAGCCGCTGCCCTGAAGTCGCATGATCCCACATGCCCACAGCCGTCTCCTTTTCCACAGATGAAGGTGTCCCTGAAGACTGCACATCACTGCCTCGTCTAACATTTCTCCATCGTGGTTTCATGCAGTCCACGTCCTCAGCACCTCCCCCCTCTCCCTCCTCCGAATGGTTCCAAGATCTGCCTGGTTGATCCAGGTAGATCTGCTGTGTCCTGATTAACTGCTGGATGTGATTCCATGGTGTGGCCACACCACAGTCCATTTCTCCATTTCTCTCTCTTTTTTTATATTTTTATCAATTTCAGGGAGGGAAGGAGAGGGCTAGAGAGATAGAAACATCAGTGATGAGAGAGAATCATTGATTGGCTGCCTTCTGCACACCCCACACTGGGGATCGAGCTCACAACCTGGGCATGTGCCCTGACCAGGAATTAAACCGTGACCTTTGGTTCATAGGTGGACGCTCAACCACTGAGCCACACTGGCCAGGCACTCTGTTTCTCTCTTAACAGTCAGGTTCTTTCCATTTCCTTCTGTTTTATTTTTATTTTTAAAATATATTTTTATTGATTTTCAAGGGAGGAAGGGAGAGATAGAGAGATAGAAACATCAATCTGCTGCCTCCTGCACACCCCTCACTGGGGACCAAGCCCCCAAAACCCAGGCATGTGCCCCGACCAGGAATTGAACCATGACCTCCTGGTTCATGGGCCAGTGCTCAACCACTTAGCCACACCATTTTTATAAAAATAAAAATATTTTATTTTATTTTTATTTTATTTTTTTAATATTTCCCCCCAAAAAAGATTTTAAATATAATAATATCAGCCCTGACCGGTTTGGCTCAGTGGGTAGAGCGTCAGCCTGTGGACTGAAAGGTCCCGGGTTCAATTCCGGCCAAGGGCATGTACCTTGGTTGCGGGCACATCCCCAGTAGGAGATGTGCAAGAGGCAGCTGATCGATGTTTCTCTCTCATCGATGTTTCTAACTCTCTATCCCTCTCTCTTCCTCTCTGTGAAAAATCAATAAAATATATTTTTAAAAAATATAATAATATTACATGTAATAAACATTAATATTTCAAGAAAAAAAGATTTTAAATATATTAATATTACCAAAACCGTACTAATAGATAATATCACAAAAGTTGTAGGAAATATTAAAAATCTGCAAATAACAGGATTACTTCTATTATATTCTAAAATATTTTTTTCCTCTGGCTCTATTTTTGTTCATCAGTTTATGTTGTTCATTATATTCCACAAATGAGTGAGATCATGTGGTATTTATCTTTCTCTGCCTGGCTTATTCCGCTCAGCATGGTCAGCAGGGCTCTATTTTAAACAATGCCACCGTGCATATCCTCAGACACTGTAGGGATCTACAGGCCCAGCTTCGCCCAGTATAGCGGACCATTCCCCAGTGTGGTCCCACCCATCTAGTCTCTTCCCAGCAGTGTTCGAGGACTTTCTCCTGGAAGGCAGTGCTACAATGACCGATGTCAGAGGAGCGGAGAGAGCACTGGCTGATCAACACAGGAGATGATGGTGCGGATTCCACGCTGCTCATGCTCCGATGAGCCTGGGAAGAAGAGAGAGACACCATACACAGCTCTGTCTCACCTAATCTCAGAACCTGGAAGGCTCCAGTGTGGGCTTCCAAGAGCTTTTTAGCCTGAGATTCTTGGTACCCAAAAGGTCCATGAAAGAGACCCCTTGAGCCAATGGGCTCCATCGCATGCCGAAGTCTGTGTGCTGGATTCTCAAAGCAGGTGGGGACTCCAAGCCTTTGAACCTCTGTTTTTCAGTTGGGCTCTTCCAGTTAAGATTTTTTTTAAATCCGGTTTAATCTGACAAGCAAATAAAGGAGAAAAAAGGAATTGATTGGCTCACCAGGGCAAAAGGTCAGGAATAACTGGCCTCAGGTAAGGCTGAATCCAGGGGCTCACACCACACGAAAGAGCCCAAATCTCCATCTCTGGCTCCACTTTCCTGTTAGCTTTGTCGTCAGGTGGACTCACTCCACCCAGGTCCCCCAGGGTTCAGACTCACGCTCTTGCAGGCAGCATAGAGGGGGACTTCCCCCGTCTCTTCACAGGAGGCCCGGGATCCAGTAGACCAAGCAGGCCATGTGCCCGTCCTCTGGCAGAGGACTGGGATGCTCCAGGAGGGCTCAGGGTCATGGCGGGGTGGCAGGGGCAGTAAATGTCCCCTACACTCTGAAGAGGGCTACTGCCGTAAGCGAGTTCAAGCTCAGGTACTCCGGTCTTCTGTTGTGACTAGTCATGGCAGAGACCTGGCAAGCCTGGTGCCATCTGTAGGGATGGCCTGGGGGCAGCAGTGCCATCTGTTTTGAGTTAAACTGTGTCCTCCAAAAAGATACGTTAAAGTTACTGAAGTCTGACCCCCGGTTCCTGCGGTGACCTTATTTGGAAATAGGGTCTTAGCTGATGTAGTTAAGATGCTGGAGTAGGGTGGGACCTAAATCCAGTGTCAGGTCTCCTTAAAAGAAAGGAGGGGATTGTGCAGACACAGGGAAGGCCAGGTGGGGGCACTGGAAAAGGCAAGGACGGATCCTCCCATAGAGCTTCCGAAGGGACCATGGCCCTCCCACACCTTGATTTCAGGCTTCTGGTCTCCAGAACTGAAAGAGAATACATCCCTGTTGTTCTAGGCCTCCCAGTTAGGGGTAGTTCGTTGTGATAGCACTCGTCCACCATCCAACTCTGATCCTCGGCTATGACCTATCAGTGAATCCAGGCACTGGCATGGCTCCTAGGTCTCTCCAGCCTGTCGCCCCTGCAGCCCAGACTCATGAGGATCCCAACCTGGTGTTTTCCAACGTGGCCTCGGAGAGATTTGAGGAAGTGGTGGCCCTAATGGCTGGGAAAGTCCTTAGGGCAGCCCTGCGATTCTGCTTGGCAGGTGACCCCAGCAGGCTACTTGATCTAAGGGGAAACCCATGAGTCTCCCTCTCACCCAGAACGGCCATCACATGTGTGGAAACACCTGGGCAGCACCAGGAGCCAACGCAACCACTGGCCAAGAAGCCCCAAGCATGAAATTGCTGCCTAAATCCCCTTGCTGGTCACAACTTCTGGACACATGGGTCAACTCCAGCTGGTGCCCTCTACTACTAGACACTGAATTGTCTCTAGAGCCAACAAAGAAGCTAAATCAAAGCCATCCTTGAGCTCAAGTCCAAACTGATGGCTGTGCCAGAGCCTCAGGCCACCATGGTGCAGAGAGGAATGCCCAGGCTCCGCAGCTGGAAAGACTGGGGTGTAGATCCTGACTCCTGGGGTACAGCCTTTGGAAGTTGTCAAACCGCTCTGTGTCCCCATCTGGAACAGATACCTATACTTGCTACCTCCTGGGATTATAGTAAGCAGTAACTGAGATAATACACAACATAAATGTTAGCATGATTAAATGTTGAGGAGGCATTGATTCCATAAATATTTATTAAATACCTAATATGTGTCAGGCAATATCCTAGAAGCGAGGATTATAGTAAGGAACAAATCAGACACAGGGACTTGGAGCTTATGAAGATGGAGAAGGTAAGGATGGTGATGATGATGATGATGATGGTGAGGAGGAGGATGGTGGTGGTGAAGATGAGGCTAAAACTCCTCTCTAGACCATGAGATCCTCATGAGCAGGAGCTGTGTCTCCCATTTCCTGCCCCCCTACTGTCCAGCATAGAGCCTTGCACATAGTAAAGTACTCAAGAAATGTGTGTTGCCTTAGCCAGTTGTTCAGTGGTTAGAGCATTGGCCCGTGGACTGAAGGGTTCCGGGTTTGATTCCAGTCAAGGACACTATCTCGGTTGCAGGCTCGATCCCCACCCCAGTGGGTAGGCATGCAGGAGGCAACCAATCAATGATTCTCTCTCACATTGATGTTTTTCTGTCTCTCCCCCTTCCTTCCACTCTGTCTAAAAATCAATGGAAAAAATATCCTTGGATGAGGCTTAACACACACACACACAAAAGAAATATGTGTTGTTGATGGATTGATTCTTCAAGTTGCTTTAAGCAGAGATTCTCTCCTTCAAGGGTAGCTCAAACTGGCCCCTATGCAAACCATTTTGAAGTTATATGTTTTATCTTTAAAACTGACGTGAGCTTTTCATTCTATTCAATGACATATCCATGTTTGTTTTACTTATAAACAAGAATTTTTTTTCAAAACTTTCAGAGAAAATGATGCCCCAAGAAAACATGCTCTGTTTATTCCTGTGGCTTTTGAGACATTAACAACACACACACACACACACACACACACACACACACACACACCAGTCCCCACCCCAGGCCACCCCCATAGACATCCAGAGGTCCACAGAGCCCAGGGCCAGAGCATGACCCAGACTGTCCCAGGCTGTTAGACACTCTGGAGAAAACGAGCCTCCCTCCTGGTGGTGCCGGGGCTGGGGGAGCAGGGAGGGCCAACGCCTCGAAGGCAGCTCGAGTGCCGCTCTGTGCTCTGAAGGGCAAGGAGGCTGAGCCTGGACTCAGCGACTTTAAGCTGAGAGCCAGAGTCAAAGTAAAAGGAACCTGAAGAGGTCTCTGGAAATTTTGTTTTCCTCTTAAAACCTAGTGTCATCAACGTGAGAACCACACCATCGCCATGGACAGACCCTGGGTTACGAAGCAGCAACATCAGTTCTGAGAGTCCATGAGCATAAACTCTGGGAGTGCATGAGTCCAGCAGGCATGTAGGGAGCTGCAGCTGTGTCTGGCCAGAGTTTTAGGATTTGCTTGGGCATCTTGCCAGTTCCCCAGTGACAGACAGCAAAAACAGGCAGGAAGAGGGAAGGCCTCAGCCCGGGTCCCTTTGACTTGCTTCAGAGACTGCTCCCTGAGTGTCTATTTCCCCATCTCTAAAGTGAGTCTTCGACATGCTCTCTAAGATGGTTTTAGCTCTGTTACATAACATTCATCCTCACAAGCTCAGAAGCATGGGAGTGGAAAGCAGTTTGTGGATAATTTGGTCATGACACGTGTTCATAAGTAAACTGGAATTAACTGAGCGGATGAAGATCCCTGAGGATGGGGTCCTGTCCTTCCCAGAGCAGAAGCTTAGCATCGATGAGGAAATGAACAAAGGGGACAGTCAGTCTCATTTCTCCCCCTGCATAGGCCAAGGGTAAATCTGGAGCCCAATCATGTCGTTCTGAGCTTTTCAAGCCAGAGGAGGCACATTGACCTTTGATGTGTGCCGTGCCAAGAGGCTGCAAAAGCATTTTCTGGGGGGAGAGGGTGTCAATTATATTTGTAATGTGTGGGAATAATTATTTCTATATTAACACAAATACAGCCCTGGCCAGTGTGGCTCAGTTGGTTGAACCTCATCCCGTGCACTGAAAGGTTGTCAGTTTGATTCCTTGTCAGATTGTGCAGGAGGCAGCCAATCTCACATCGATGTTTCTCTCTCTCTCCTTCTTCCTTCCTCTCTCTCAAATCAATAAAAACATATTTTTTAAAAATACAGCAGTGTCATGGAGCAAAATACAAAATTCCCATGGATTTTCACAATCAAACACAAGACTTTTAAAGGAACATCACACGCATGGCAAAACAATTCAGGCCATTGCCCCATAATCCAGATTGCACAAAATCTCCTTCTAACTTTTCAGTAGG
This sequence comes from Myotis myotis, assembly GCF_014108235.1. Taxonomy (NCBI): domain Eukaryota; kingdom Metazoa; phylum Chordata; class Mammalia; order Chiroptera; family Vespertilionidae; genus Myotis; species Myotis myotis. The sequence continues at coordinate 16,690,654 of NW_023416323.1, forward strand.
CGAGTCTGAGAGAGAAAAATCAATGCAGAGCCAGCCTCTGTGGGTCCAAGGACAAGCACGGAGCCTGGATGCCACCTCGTGTTCACTTGGGATATGACAGCCAGCTCCATGCAGCCTTAGTGAAGATGTCTGATTCAAATGTGGACAGGTGGGGGCCGTCCTGGGAGATGCTTCCCGGATGTGTCAATAGCATTGTAATAACTGTGTATGCTGTCAAATGGGTACTAGACATGGGGGCAGGGGGAATCACTTCATAGGTTATATACATGTCTAACCACTAGGCAAAGCACTTAAAACTTATATAATCTTGAATCACTGGCATTTAATAACTGAAAAAAAGTTTTTAAATTTTTTAAATAAATTACAAAAAATACCAGTTAGAGCTATTTTCTGCCTCAGTAATCGGCAGAATCAATCAGCTAAATTGCAACACTAAGAATGCAGGGCTTGAGTGCTAAAACTGGGAATGTCCCAGGAAAACCAAGACAAGTTGGTTTTCATCCTCAGACCTACCTCAGACTAGCAATAATTGGGGCTGGATCTCAATGAGTACATTTTTGAGAGTAGCAGCCAGAATGTCCATTAGATCCTTAAAGGCGTTTGTAATCCCCAAAGATGATAATCCTGCTTTCCACGCTTCTCTGCGACGCAGGCCCTGGTGGTGCATGGACTGAATCTGCCACTCGCACCACACAACTACTGTTATGAAGGGAATGGGATGCCTAACACCCATCCCAGGATGAGGTGCTGCCTGCAGGGCAGGGCAGGCAGAAAGGGCTCAGTAACTGGTCAGTTTGAGAGCAATGGACATCTGAGTTTAGCTGGTTTTGTTGTTGAAGTTTGGTTTGGTTTGGTTTGGTTTGGTTTGGTTTGGTTTGGTTTGGGGGTGAGGTGGCTATTAGGGCAAAAGATGAAGCCCTGTGAAAAGCCTCTTAAGATTTGGGCATGTTTGCTTATTCGCTGAACACTTACTGAGCACCTACTATGTGCCAGGAATTGCACAAGGTACCCAAGCAAAAACAGTTACACAACAGGCATTGACTGGGCTCTGCCATAGGCCAGTGGGGATTCGAATACCAGCTCTGCCTTTACTGGCTGTGTGGACCGTGGACAAGACACTTAACCTCTCTGTGCCCCCTCCCTTAATCTATAAAATGGGAGAATGACTTCAGAGCTCAAATGAAAAAATAATGCACGTAGGGCAGTAAGCAGGGGCTGGGACCCAGGCAGCCCGAGTTGGTGACGGTCCACTTAACCCCTTGCCGGCCTACTTCAAAAATAAAGTCCTGTGCACTTTGACTTAGAGTGCAGTGGTGTCAGTAGCTAACTGCAACTGGCTCTCAGGAACATTTTTTCCAGCGTTGTAAGCCTACATCACACCCTCGTACATTATGTTTTGCTCTTGGTAACTGTGCCAAGTCAGAGCCGTGCAAAGATCCCTGGTGGTGAAATGAAGTTTCCAGAGCATGTCCCTGTGGGCCTGATGATTCTGCAGGACAGAGAAAAGGCAGCTGGAGAGGAAATTGCAGTGAATGCCTGGTGAGTGATGGGTTTGGCCAGTGCTGCCCTGGGAATCCCTTGCCTATTGGTGAAACACTGCTATGAGTAGAGACACGTAAAGAGGAAGGTGTGTGGACAAGTGTGCCATCCATGCCTCACCCTCTGGGCTGGAGGAAGCTCCAGGGGAAAGCCCCTGATCGCTCTGCCCTGGTACAGGTTTCTGGATGCCCCTCTCTACAAACAGGATGGGTTAGGTCTCAGCACACCCTCTGCTGTTCAACACTGAGAATGCAGCCCACTGAAATACCAGGTCCAACTCTCCAATACGCAGGTCCTATCGCACGATACGAGACACCTGCAAGCTAAAGAGAACCCTTTAAAAGGCATCTGAGCCCCTGCTCTGGAACAGGAACTGTGGCTCAAGGCTGATGAGGACACCAGCACAAATTAACCATATCTCAAGTGGGCAAAGGACCTGAACAAACATGTTTCCAACAAATACATACTAAAGGCCAACAGGTATCTGAAAAGATGTTCAATATGACTAATCATTAGGGAAATAAAAGTTAACACTACAATGAGGTATCACCTCACACCTGTTAGAATGGGTATTATAAGAAAGGTAAGAGGTAACAAATGCTGGCAGGGATGTGGAGAAAAGGGAACCCTTGCGCACGGGTGGGAAGAATGTCAATCAGTAGAGCCACATTGCAAGCAGTACAGAGGATCCTCAAAAAAATCAAAAATGTAAGTACCATATTGTGGACTGAGTCAGTATTGAACATGTCTGAGAGTTGCAGGAACAGTACTGGTTACTCCTCATATCTAGAGTAAAACTCCAGTTTTGAAGTGAAATTAGACACAATAGACTGTCTACCTGAATTTCTGCAAAATCCTCTGTATGTAAGGAAGTTCAAAAGATGGCCCTTTCTACACCTCCTAACCTAATAACAGCTTTTCCCCCTTCAATGCCAATATCAAAGCTAAATTAAAAATAGATGTTCAATTTATTCAATTGTTCTTTTCCAAAAAATTCACCATCCTCCCTTTCAGAGCATTCTGCGACACCTCGTGGGACCCGGGAAACCTCAGGCTTCTTAAAGCTCCGTCTGGCGGCCTCTGCGCTGCACGGGAGCTCATGCAGACACTCCTCAACATCTTGGGCCTTGCTGTGTGCTGCTCTCCCCCAGGGCCTGGGCTTCTCACAGAAGTGGCTGAGGCTGCTCCTGCAGCGTGGACACAACTGAACAGCAAACGGCTGCAGCTACGGAGAGAACTGCCATTGCTGGGGTGAACACACCTGCTGGGTGACACTCACAGGAAGTAAACAGGACACCAACAGAAAGCAGACAGGAAACAGAAACAGATAGGACACAGGAAGCAGACAAGAAGAGCTCCTTTCTCCTCCAGCCTTCTAGGCTCCCTCAGGGCTCTAGTCACAGAGGCCAAGCCAGCGGGCCAAGCTGAAATTCAGTTTGCAGCCTCCCAGCGCCCACATCTGTCAGCAGGTACGGAAGGGTGGGTTTGAAGCTGCAAGACAGTAACTTACCTGGCACAGTCCGTCCCTTAGGCTACTCAGAGACCATGCACATTGCTCTACACATTTATGAACCTCCATACATCAAAACAAGTCTACAGCCCCACCAAAGAAGATGCAAATATCCTTCATTCGAAAGATGTTCTTGCCCTCATCCCAAAATGAGGACTCAGTAAGCCCCACAGTCATAATAGATTTACCCTTGAGCCGTGTGAATTGCTGCTCAAATTCAGTCACAGTTCCTTCTGAATATCCTGTTATCTAAAGGCTCAATTGTAAAATCAACCTCCAACAAAATTGTATAAAATAAGGGAAAGAGAGGCCAAAAAAAGAGACCTCAACCCAAACTCATTCCCAGGCCTGAGGCCCCATACTCAGGCATCCGCACTCTGCACCCTCATCCCCACTTCCTTCCTCTCTCACAGTGCTCCAGATCAGGCCCCATTGATGTCTCTTAATTCCTGAACAACCCGCCCTGCCTTAGGGGCTTTGTGTCCTTCTGAGCTTGGAACTATCTCCACCTGTCACCCATCTTCACTCACGTTTTGGCGTGAGTGGCTCCTTCTCATTCAAGTCTCAGCTCACGTGTTACCTCCTCGGTGATGTCTCTCCCAGCCAAACTCAAATTGTTCCCACACCTACCCAAATATCCCCCGCCCCCTCAGCCCCAAGGAGCACTGTTAAATCTTCCCACTATTTTATCCATTAATATTTTACTTGTCCTCCATGAGGGTGAGGGCCCCAAGGGTCATGGTCACCATTACATCCCTATGACATAAAGATGATCAATAAATGGCCAAGTAGATCCCCAGCTTAAGGATGGTGGGTTGAACCTAGCATTAACTCTACTCCCTCCCAAATTTGCACTAAAATGACATTAAAGGGTTTTTTGGTTGTAGTTTTTTTAAGGCCTAAACTCACAAAGACAAAAAGAATGGGAGATAAGTCAGTTTAGAATCTGAAACTGATGTACAAATGGAATCCTCTTAGCAAGTTCAAGAGAGCAGGCTCCTATGAGGTAAGGGAGACCCAGGAGAGCCTGATTATTCCATGGAAAGTCTCGGGCTCAGGGAGACTGGAGCTCTTCAAGGATAGAAACGGTTTGGGGCTCAGAAGGACCTGCAAACACCATTTCTATCGCCTACTTGTTTCCACTCAAGCAAAGCCCTGTCTCCAGCCCAGTCAGTTCCAAAGTGTAATCCAGACTAACAGCCCCTTCTCTAGGGGTTGTCCTAAGATGGTGGTGTTGGGAGTGCCTACCCCAGGGAAGGTACACCACCAATGTCATTTAAGAGCAGGTGATGGGCCAGGGGTGACCTTGGGCCAGGTCGGCTCACCTTGGAAAGGAACTGAAAATGGCATCACTCAGTAGGAGGTCCAAGATTTGTAGCCAAAGCCACAGCCGGGCCCGCATGCTCCCAGACATCTTTTTCCCCACCAGGCAGGAGAGCCTCCCAGGGAATCAGTTGGCCCTTTGAGAACCAGGGATCAAGGGCATTTCTAAGCAGCCAGAAGACACTACAATCACAGGCTATATTTAACCTGCTCTTAACTTTAAACTGGTTAACTACCTAAGGCCCTCCTCCTGTGACATTCCCTCAAGCAAGTTCTAGGGACAGAGTTCCCGTCCAACTTAAAGCTGAGCTTCTCCAGGGTCACCTCCCACCCTCGCCTCATTCCTACACTGATACTGCTGGGAGACCCTTTGCACCAGATTCTCTGCAGCTCTCCCCAGGTAGCTTGTGTTCCAGGATTTATTCTGCTTCTCCATATAGGGCAATGGTTCTCAACCTGTGGGTCGCTACCCTTTGGGGATCGAACGACCCTTTCACAGGGGTCGCCTAAGACTATAGGAAAACGCATATATAATTACATATTGTTTTTGTGATTAATCACTATGCTTTAATTATGTTCAATTTGTAGCAATGAAATTGGGGGTCACCACAACATAAGGAACTGTTTTAAAGGGTCGCGGCATTAGGAAGGTTGAGAACCACTGCTATAGGGTCTCCTGGGACCAGCAAAGGGAACTAGGGTTAGAACAGGGCAGAACAGGACAGTGGGATGAGAACCCTACAGGAATCTTGCCAAGGGCCAGGATAATGTTCCTTAAATCACTGCCTTGCCTGGCATTGGCTTTGTTGTAGCTTTTTGGATCAAAGCCTGAGTAGCCAGGGAACTGAGCAAGCCACAAGTAGGCGAAGGGAAATGAGTCTATCATTGAGACCTCCTGCCCTTCCCAGGCACATGGTCCACCCACCCAGCCAACATTGATAAATATAAGGGGAAGTGGCCATAGTGACTTCTATCCATCTGGCTACAATAAGGGGATTTTACTCATAAAAATCTCATCATAAACCGAATTAAAACATCCCACATCAGATGACTCTATATTTTTAGTTTTTACATGATGTCCCTGTATACAATCTACTTTTGCCATTTCATTTACACCCAAAATATATTACTTCAGACACTTGGGAGAAACCTCTTGTGTTACAAATAACGGACACTTCCATTTAGTTATCATCAAGAAACCGATCACAAGGATTTCAAGTAAACTGTGCGTTTATTTGCATTGGGACTGCAACAGAGCAGTTTCCAGTGAATATGCAGAACTGCAAGGAAATGACAGAACAAGGTGAGGTGTGAATGGCAGGTTCTTATTTCTTCCACTCGTTCTTGTCGTAGTCCCACTTGGCAGAGAAGCCCTGGATCGGGCTGACCTTCATGTCGAGCATCCTCTTGGTCTGCTTGGCCACCCACTCCTCTTCAAAGGTGTGCGGGATGGGGCCATACACTACGGTCCAAAACAACTTCATGAGACAACAGTATCTTGACTAGTTGTTTCTAAAGTAATGTGCTATATTGGTTAGGTCTGTTACAACATACTGGCAAGCAGGTCAGTGAAGTCATCTGCCACTCAACACCAATGCCTATGCAAATGCACTGGTTTTGAATTCTGGGCACTGACAAGTCTTGATAGTTCCAAATTATTCCTTTGTAAGTTAGCAATTAAACACTTAAGCTAAAATCAGAATGTTTTCTCTATTGGACATAGCTAAAAGGGTTACAGAGTAGCACAGAGCATAAACCGAGCCAAGGTGACTTGGGAGAGGATCAAAGATATATATCCACAATCAAACCACAAGTACAAGATTGTTATCTACTCAGAATGGGAAAATACCTATTCTGCCTGGACATACAGAACACAGAAGAGGCAGCACTAGGATGAGTAGACAGCCCCAAACCTGAGCAGAAACTGTTAGGTCTTCTGACCCAGAATTCTCGTTACTGAGATGCAGTCCCTAAAGAGCTAAAACAGTCCTTTAATGAGTAAGTTTTCTTCTCTTTTTTACTACATCACCTGCTAGCTGACTGGTGAGCAAATATCTACTGAAAATGTGGTGTACGGTACAAAGTAGGTAAGCAGTTCACTACCATGCAGGTATGGCTCACCCTGAATGGGATTCTGGCTTAGCCAGTTTCACAAACCTGATCAACAATCCTGGGATGGAACCTAGACTGGAGGACCCTACCTTATGTGAAGGCTCCCCCACCCCAGCCCACTCCTAGGAACTGAAAGACGAAGCTGTGCTGGCTAATTCCAGCTCTTGTGTTGCTGGGGGCTTTTCACCTGAACCATTCCAGGCACACAGCCTCTTGTTTCCTCTCTACTCACCAAAGCGCTTCTCCCAGATCAGAACGAGAGCAGTGAAGCCGATGAAGAACATGGCCGCACCCACAACTGTCTTCCATTCATTCGTGCTCCTGTTCATTTCAGCAAAGCTCTCGTTGAACTTAATGCGATACACTGGGAGCATAAAGAACAGCCATTTGCAGGCATAACAAGCTACAGAGACCAACCACTCCCTCATCCACAGTGCTCCACCATTTCTCCCCACAACACAGTGAAGGATGAACATGGAGCTGAGAAATACAACAGAGAGGCCTGAAGCCATAATACACTCATGCATGTACACACACAAGCTGTCACACGTGCACATAAGGGGTCAAGGAGGAAAGAAAATGCACGGAGTTTGCTTTGGGCAAAATAAACAATAAAAATTAAAGAAATAAAAAAACTGAAAGTCTTCCATAGAATACAGTATAAGGGTCAATTTAGTTATTTTCATTCCCCTTTCCTACCTGATATTTTGCTGACCTTATGTCAATCATTTACAGTAAACCCAGTCCCACCCAGCAGAGGCAGTGATGCTGCATCCACATGCTACAGACTTAACTGATCCAAACTTAACTGTTCTGCATCCATGTTCATGCTTCTCCCCAGATGAGGTCCCCAGCCAGCAGACCACAGAAACACAACACACCTAGCCTCGGTGTATGCTGGTCTCTGGGCAGCACGCCAGTGCTCAGAGTAAAAATGATCTCTCACACACTGTACCTTACTTCCCTTCAATACCCACATTCAACTTTTTCATCAATCGATAGACTATTCCAGGGGTTCTTCTCCTTCTCTTTCAAAGCCTTCTGGCTGGCAGAGAGGTTCTTGACGTGGGCCACATCAGGCAAGGGATAGTCACGCCGATCAACATAAGCCGGGAGAGAAAGGTCTTCACTCTTCACAACACTCCCTAAAAAAACAGTGGATAAATATTTGAAAATTCACATAGATTCACAGTTACAAACCAGGTGGTACTTTCTAAAAACCAAAATAAGCACATGTATGCACACTCTGAAAACCTGTCATCCTAAGGGGCTGCAACCACTGTTTCAAATAGCCAAAGGACTATCATATGGAACAGGAAGCAGAATTTTCCTGTGTGGCCCAGCCGGCCGAATGAGGATGGTAGGTAAACAGTTAACAGTAGCAGGTTTCATCACAGCAAAACAGATACCTACCAGGAGCAGCTGCTCAGAGAGGCAGCACTTCTTGGAACTAAGAATAGTCACGCAGAGGTAAGACAAAGGCTCCCCTGCCTTAGATGGACACTGAACTAAAGAAAGGCCCTTCTGCAAGTGACTCAAACTAATGAAGAACAAAAACAATATAAAACTCATAAAAGAAGTGTTTTTCTCACATCAATGTTTCTCTCTGTCTTTTCCTCTCTCATCCACTCTCTCTAAAAGACAATGGAAGCTCAGCCAGCATGGCTCAGTGGTTGAACGTCGACCTATGAACTAGGAAGTCATGGTTCAATCCCCGGTCAGGGCATATCTCCCGGTTGCAGGCTCAATCCCCAGTGTGGTATGTGCAGGAAGCAACTGATCAATGATTCTCTCTCATCATTGATGTTTCTATCTCTCCCTCTCCCTTCCTCTCTGAAATCAATAATAATATGCTTTTTTAAAAAAACAATCAATGGAAAAATATCCTCGGGTGTTAACAAAAATAACAACAAAAAAGAAGTATTCAAAGTTGAGAAACAAAGACATATGAAAAGATGGTTACTGCTTCACTGTTTGTTATCAGGGGGGAAAAACACCTGTATCCAATACAGATTAGCTAGCTCCTTAGAAATGTGTATCACTGAGCCATTCATTTACCTGTTCAACAAATGTTTACTGAGTATCTGCTATATGCTAAGTGTGATTCTAGACATCTGAAATCATTAGAGAACAAAGCATAGAATACCACCTACTGGTGACTACATGCTCAAAATGGGAAACAAATAAATATAACAGACATGTAAATTACAAAGCATGTTAGAAAATAAGCACTCTGGAAAAGAAAAAGAGCAAAGGAAGAGAATCAAGAGGATATATGTATAGCAGGAAACAACTCACTACAGGAGAGAGAAGATCCATGTGTTCAAAAGGAAAAAACAATCATGTACTCATCAAGTCACAGAACAGTATCGGAGTTGTTTTATTTTTCTTTTTAAAAATGTAAATCATGTATATATACTCATATAAACACAGAAACCTCTTGGCAAAGTAAACTCAAGTTGTTATCAGAAGAGAGGATGAAATGGGGATTTCTGCTCAAATAGGAAGAAATTTTAGTTCCTTAAAATAAGCATGTACCCATGTATTAACTAGAGAGGGGAAAAGTTCAGACAGCAGAAAAGAATATTTTAGTTTTTACTTAGGGTTTTCCTACAGCTAAAAACTGTTTTTTCAATTCTATCAAACATCTGCAAGGTGTTCCAAATTGTTCTAAAGCAGCGGTTCTCAACCTGTGCATCCCGACCCCTTTGGGGGTCGAACAACTCCTTCACAGGGGTCGCCTAAGACCATCGGAAAACACATAAATAATTACATATTGTTTTTGTGATTAATCACTATGCTTTAATTATGTTCAATTTGTAACAATGACATTGGGGGTCACCACAACATGAGGAACTATATTAAAGGGTCGCGGCATTAGGAAGGTTGAGAACCACTGATCTAGAGGTATGAAGTCCTGCAAAAATGCTTTCCTTCCATTAGCTTAGTCCCAATGGTTAAAATCTCCCAAATCATGTTAATAGTAAAATAAAACATTCAACCTAAAGCAAAGCAGTATAATTTCTCTAGATACTTATCTTTGTCACACAAATGACTACCACTTTTATATTTTTACTTAATCTTAACCCAAAAGGATCTGATATGAAAATGGCTAGAATTACTTCCCAATTTTACAATTCTAAGATTCTATCAAAATGATGAGTGAACTAAAAATAATGGCTGTATACTAGCACTCAGCTTACACATGAATTTTAAAAATACGCCTAGTGCCCAGCCAGTGTGGTTCAGTGGTTGAGCGTCAACCTATGAACCAGGAGTTCATGGTTTAATTCCCAGTCAGGGCACACATTATTGTGTGTGTTGTGGTGATGCTGGTGTAAACTTACTGTGCTTCCAGTCTTATATAAAAGTATACATGTACAGTACATATAATACTAAATGACTATGTTACTGGTTTATGTATTCACTATACTGTACTTTTTATTATTATAGTGTCCTCTTCCTACTTAGAAGTTATCTGTTAACAGTATGCCATGTTACACTGGCAGCAGCCTCATACGTCTCGAGTTTACCATTCTTGATTACGTCATTTTCTCTCCGTTTCACTCAGTCTCGTGTGGTTTTGTTCAGTGGCATGTGCACAGGCTTGCAGCCTACGAGCAGTGGGCTATGCCACACAGCCTAGGTGCGGAGTAGGCTCTACCATCCAGGTTTGTAAAATCGCCTAACGACACATTTGCCAGAATGTATCCCAGTTGTTAAGCGGGGCATGACTGTAAATGCTCATAACCTAGGAGCACTCTAAGCATAATACTGCATTTTCTAGAACAAGAATGGCCAGTCTGTGACCTCAGGCCTGCTAGAGGCTCTTTAGCACTTGGGGCCAGTAAATGGAGGGGGGCAAGAAGCAAAGATTAACATACTAAACATTCCTTTTCAAAAGACAGAAAAGGGTTTGACTCAGTGGATAGAGCATCGGCCTGCGGCCAAAGGGTCCCGGGTTCAAGTGTGGTCAAGGGCACATATCACGGCTGTAGGCTTCTCCCTAGCCCAGGCCCAGAATGGGCACATGCAGAAGGCAATCAATCGATGTGCCTCTCTCACATCGATGTTTCTGTCTTTCCCTCCCTCTTCCACTCTCTCTAAAAAAAACAAAACAAAAAAACAAAAAATCAATGGAAAAATATCCTTGGGTGAAGTTAAAAAAAAAAAAAAGAGAAAGCCCTAGCCAGTTTTGCTCAGTGGATAGAGCGTCAGCCTGCAGACTAAAGAGTCCTGGGGTCAATTCCAGTCAAGGGCATACTAGTATACCTGGGTTGCAGGCTGGGGACGTGTGTGGAAGGCAACCAATCGATGTCTCTCCACATCAATGCTTCTCTCTGTCTCTGTCTCTCCTCTTCCCTTCCATTCTCCCTAAAAATCAATGGAAAAATATCCTCAGGTGAGGATTAACAAAAAACCAAAAAAAAAGAAAGTAAATGACCTGACTTCTCTAATGGACTATAGTTTCCCCCATCTGCCTACGGAGTGCTAGAGATGCAGCAATGAGTAAGACAGGCATGGTCCCTGGGCTCAAAAAACTTGCACTCTAGAGCAGTGGTTCTCAACCTTGGCTGCACATTAGAATCACCTGGGAATCTTTTTAAAATCCTGATTTCTGGGCCTCATCCTCGGAAATTGTTTCTTTGTTACTAATGTTGTGGCCCCACCCCATAACAAAGAAACAGAATTTCCGGAGGATGAGGCCCAGAAATCAGGATTTTAAAAAGATTCCCAGGTGATTCTAATGTGCAGCCAAGGTTGAGAATCACTGCTCTAGAGGCACCAACAGACAATGCTCACACACACAAACATACAAACCCACAGTATGTAAGTGCTCTAAGGAAAAACAAAGCAGGGTGATGTGCGACAGAGCATCTTTAGAACAGGTGCTCAGGAAAGGCTATCCTAAAGTAACATTTGCATGGAGGGAGGTGATTACAGGCAGCCTCCCACAACTCAGGAGCTGAGGCAGGAGGGACCAACCTAATGTGTACGAGGAAAAAAATACTGTACTACTGACCGCTGAGACTTTGAGCAAACAAGGAGGGCTGGTTGGGCTCTTTACTTGAGTATGATATAATGAGATCAGAAAGGCCAACTTCAGATCTTCCTTTAGGTATGAGAAGGCACTGGAGGGTTTCCAAGAAGGGACTGATTTGATCTTACTTCCTCACCAAAAGTAATAGCTAAGAGTAAGTCATAGCCAATACCACTATAAGGAGATAGAAATTGGCTTCTTATAAAGGAGCAGAATGACCAAAGGTAGATGAAGGAATCTGGGGGGTGATGGAGATGTATGTCCTGATGGAGTCGTCGTTACACACTGTGTGAGCTTATCAAAATCCATATTTTACTTTCCATAAATTATACCTCAAACAAACTCAACAAAAAACTATCAGCAAACCAAAATGGAAATAAAATGTGATCTTTGTCATAGTGACCTCTTAGGCTTTTAATGAAGGTGTTTCTTTCTGTATGTATGAAACAATGATTTTTTTCTTTATTACTTACTTGTTTAAATAACAGACATTTCAATAACACTCTTAATAAAATGATCTGTTTGAGAGTCTGTATCCATAGTGTTATCCTGGGCAATAAGGAATATAGAGAAATTTAAGACAACAGTATCACTAATTAAAGGACACAATTTCAAGAAAAATTCACATATAAAGCAGTTCAGTTAACAGAAGTTACAAGTTATTGATCCCCTAGATACATAAACCTTGCTTTCCAAGTTCATCATCCATCACTCAAGCCTTGCAATTGACCGTCAGTAACACACCTTGCCATGCTGACTCGCATTTTGTCCTTTTGCTTCCTTTCCCTCTGCCTGGAATGCCATTCCCCTCTTGAAAGTGAGGTTAAACCTGCTAGTCTTTCAGCAAAGCCAAGCCTCTCCTCCAGAAGCTTCCTCTGAACTCCAAGCCAGGCTAAACACTTCTCTGCAGGGGCCATCTGTTACTGAAACACTGTCTGCATGTATCTGTCCCTCTCCAGACTGCAAACATTCATTCTTGTGGAAAGATTCCACATTTCATATTGGTTTTATTCTCAGTGCCTGATGGTGTCTGGCACAAAGAAGATGCTTGATAAGTGCAAAACTGAACTTGCTATGTGCCGAGCACTGAACTAAGTTCTTTACATATATTTCAGGTAAGAAAACAGATTCCTAAACTTAAGTAGCTAGTCTAAAACTAAAATGAGACGAAACCCAGCTCAGGCAGAAAGCCCAAGCTCTTTCCTTTCCAATGCCCCAATAATGTAAACAGTATTAAAGGTTAAGTGACTGGAAGTTTTTTAGAGGGGGAGGAGGTCATTAAAACCAGGTACAGTGAAGAGGAACTCTTGAAAGGGGTAGAACTTGAACTTGAAAAGGAGAAAATATCAGTAGAATCAAAGACCCAGGACTAGTATTCAATGATTCATAAATAATCTTTAATATAGAACTCTGTATCCCCTGTTAAAATATTTATCCCCCCCCCTCCGCCCCCCCTCAAATCCAACAGCAGGATCTTAGCCATCTGTGTTTGAAACCCGGCACAGGGCCTTACACATAGCGAGAGCTAAATGAAATTAGCTCAGCCTACGTAAAAGTAAAGTTAACTTACCGTGTGCTCGTGCACACACCGAGGTGGAAATTGCTCGCTTGCCAATCAGGCTAAATACTCTGGTTGTCAACATTCTGAAAGATAAAAGCGTACACCTTCTCTATGAATGAGGGCAAACACCCACGAGGAACGATTCTTCTTTTTGCCCCAGTGCATTTTCAAAGTCAGTGAAATTCTTTTGTTTTCTCCTCCCCAACATACATGATCCATTCGTTACTGACTCTGAATTCACAAAATAACCTAGGATAAGGTTTTTCTTCGTAGTCAGCACGTCTTTATGGAACTTCATTATAAACCAAATGCCATAATATATACGAGATTCAGGCAATTAGCAGAAAACTGGCTTCCTTAAAAAACAAGGGGAATTATAAAAAGGACACTAAAAAAGCTAAAAATAGTAAAGCACTGTGCTGCCATGATGGGCTCCATTGTTTGGAGGGAAAAGGTAAGGAATGGCTCCGAGGAACGGTGGCATGCGCTGCATTCCACTTAGTATTTAGGACGGGAAACCCGGGAGAAAGGCTGCAAGCATGGTCCTGGTTCAGTTCCAATCCCTGCAGATAACGGGTGACCTGGATGACCCACGCCTCACTCGACCCTTCCTGACTCAGGCCTATCTCCCCTACCTACGATTCCTTTAAAACTGGACCTTTTGGGGGGCTGTTGCCGATGAATAGGCTCCCCAACACATTCAGAAAATACCCCAACTAGGGCCGAATAAACAGAAGCATGACGTCAGAGCCGAACTTCCTCCACTATCGCTTCTCTTCTTCCCCCCATTGCCAGGCCGCGTGTGGTGGACGCTGGACGCCTTCCAGTCCGGGAAGCGGAGCGTCTCTACCCGAGCCCCGTGAAACCCCGGGAGACCGTGCAGACATCGTTGTAAGCAGAGGCTGCAACGCAGGCCCCGGGCCGCTCCCGGAAGGCCAGCAGGCGACCTGCCCCTAGCGTCCGCTTCCTCGACTAGCGGGCGCTCCAAGGTCAGAGCCCGAAGCCAGTCCGCGGTCAGGGCAAGGCGGGGGGAGCCGAAGGGAGGCTTCGGAGCCGCACATAGGCCGGGACCCGGCGGGCCCTTAGTCTGGAATCCCCGCAGTCCAGCCTCAATGTCAACGGGTCTGAGGGCCAAACGCCGCTTCCTGCTGGCGCCGGGCCGCGGGCATTCAGGCCCGATGGCTTCCGGCCCCCCACCCTCCCCAGCCTCCCGGCGGCGCGGACCGGCCACCGCTCGCCTCACCTGCCGCCTCCGCCGACCAGCCGCAGCCCACCGTGCCCGCCGCGACCGCCCTCTACACCCCGGTTGCTCGCGACCGGAAGAGAGCGAGGCCGTGCCGCAGAGCACCACGGGATCGTGGAAGACTCCACCTCGCGCCCGTCAGCGCTAGAGGTCACTGAAGAGGAAGGAGGGGAAAAGCCGCGGACGTCGTAAAACGCCGGGCTGGGCTGCTTTCCGGCGGGCGCTGAGGGACCGCTTTCCGGCGGCGCCGGGCGAGTTGCGGGAGTAGAGTCTGAGGCTCGCCTGTCGACTTCCTCGTGCCGGAGTCGATGTCCAAGGAATCCCAGCCCAAAGTGGGAGTGGGCCTGTGGGGGGCCTCCGCCAGTGGCCGGGCCGCGCCAAGCAGTTGCCACCTCGTCCCACTTCCCCGCTGAGGCGTCGCGCGGCCGGGCAGCGGATCCAGGCCTCAGCCGGCGCCCAGGGCCTCCGGGGCCATCCCGGGCTCAGCATGCCCGGGGTGAAGCTGACCACCCAGGCCTACTGCAAGATGGTGCTTCATGGAGCCAAGTACCCGCACTGCGCCGTCAATGGACTGCTGGTGGCTGAGAAGCAGAAGCCGCGCAAGGAGCACCTGCCCCTGGGCGGCCCGGGCGCCCACCACACGCTCTTCGTGGACTGTATTCCCTTGTTCCATGGCACCCTGGCCCTCGCCCCCATGCTGGAGGTGGCCCTCACCCTGGTAAGCGTGGGAACGGCTCCTGGCCGCCCCTCGGAGATGGCCACGCAGTCCCTGCCGGAGGCTGACAGGCGTCCGGCGGGGCCTGGAACCCGCCCTCTGAGGTCGCCGTGACGGTGAAGGCGGGGACCGCGAGCGCGCGGAGGTCCTTGCCCGGCGCTTAGGAACTGCCCCGCGGATGGCAGCTGGTAGTAGCGGTGGCCCGGGGAGCCACCCTCACCGTCGTGGGTGTTCTTAAAGGCGCTGTGGGCAACGAGTAACCCATGAATTTCCTCAAAACAGTAGCCTTTCTAGAAACACGCTGTCGTTAACTGGGTGATGGTTCGAAGGCGTTGCCGTTTGGGATTTGGAGTCGCGGGCAGGGTTGAAGCCTTGACACCCGCACGCTGGAGTTGGGTTCGAGCGCACCTCCGCTGAGCCGGCTCCCCATCCGACGTGGGGTACACACGCTGTGGCTCTTTTGATGTTGGGACTCCGCAATCCCACAGCCCAGACACGTTAGAGCGGTGGCAAGAGGTGGCGTTGGCATCACAGGCACTGCGCCCCTTGAGCGCGTGTGAGCAATGTTAAGGTGAACTTATCTCTCCCCGTTTGTGACTTATCTAGCATTGCTGCCCCGGTTTTAAGGGCTCGAGACTTTGTAAAATTAAAAAGCGGGAGCAGTGGTACCTTCTATCCACCACACCTTTATATGTCTTCTTACGATGACTGCTTTATTGAAGCTCAGTGGGGAAGACCTTGGGCTACGTGTAAACTGGGTGGTAATTGAATGATAGGCAGTAGTTTTTGCGGTATCGTGATCAATAAGGGAAAAAAGACCAGCTATAAATTCCTGTGAGTTGTTAAAACCTTGCAGCGGTTCTCAACCTGTGGGTCGCGACCCCTTTGGCGGTGGAACGACCCTTTCACAGGGGTCGCCTAAGACCATCCTGCATATCAGATATGTACATTACGATTCATAACAGTAGCAACATGACAGTTATGAAGTAGCAACGAAAATAATTTTATGGTTGGGTCACAACCTGGGGAACTGTATGTAAAGGGCCAGAAGGTTGAGAACCACTGCTAGAGAGACATAAACTAGCCTCAGACCTGCCTCAGTACCTGAGCTGAATGAAATACTGTGTATTTTTCTTTTAAGTATAATAAACTATGACTAAAAGCATATTTAATTCTTGCAAAAAAGTAGTTAAATTTGAGAAGGCATAGGTAGAAACCCTGTATCTATACGTCCCACCAGGTAAAATAAGTCCATTTCACAATTCGCCTGATTATGGCACCCGTGTAAATTGGTAAGCAGGAAGTACCTTTGGGCACATGGTCCCGGCACATGCTCACTGGGCATACCTTTGAGTGCCTGTAAAACTGAGGCATTGTGTGACTGTCTTCATATCATCTCTAAGCAGGAGATAGATAAGAAGTAGATGGTATGTATAAAAGCAACCATTTTAGCTTCTGAAGAAATGTACTGTTAATACCAAAACATCACTGGGGTATATACGTGTATATATTTTAATACAAGTCTTTTCAGCCAGCTGTCTTAATTATTCTGTTATCAAGGGAATTGCAGGCTGCTTGGTTGTGTAGTGTATTCACTTGCAGAGAATTAGATTTACCAATTGCATTAATGTAGGATTACTTATTTCTCCAACAGTACCAGGCCTGTGATGGAGGGATTACAGCTGTATATGAAACACAGTACCTGCTTAGCAGTTGAATTTGTGCCAAGCAGACAAGTACAATGCTGAAGAATAAGTTTCATGTGGGGTTAAGAAGAAGGTGGTGAGGGGTCCAAGAGAAAAGTCAGCTAACGGAAGCTTACAGAGTAAGGAAAGGCAGGCTGCCCAAAGAAAGAGACATACAAGTAGTGGCCCAGTGGGCCAGTCATAGTAACCCAGGGAGTAGAGGGAGAACGTTCAAGGCAGGGGAACCAGCATGTGCAAAAGGGGCCACGGGTAAAGAGGTGAGCAGTGGACAGATATCACTGTAGAGGACCTTGCAGATCAAGGTCGGGACCATCATGAGGACAGGGAATCCACTGGAGGTGGGTTGCGTGGTCAGACTTTTAGAGTGATGGTTCTAGCGTCTAGCCTATAGCAAAGAGAAATTTGGGGCCCTAGCTGGTCTGGCTCAGTGGATAGAGCATCTACCTGTGGACTGGAGGGTCCCAGGTTCTATTCCAGTCAGGGGCACATGACCGGGTTGCGGGCTCAATTCCCAGTAGGGGGCGTGCAGGAGGCAGTTGATCAATGATTCTCTCTCATCATTGATGTTTCTATCTCTCCCTCCCTCTCAGAAATCAATAAAAATATATTTTAAAAAAAGAGAGAGAATGTTGGAGACAGGAGTACATATAAGACTAGATGCAGAGAGGTGGCCTGAACTGAGTGCAGTGTGAATGCAGACAAGGATCAGGGGGAGCCAGGAGGGAAAATCCACAAGACTTGGTGACTAATTCAATGTGGACATAGGGAAAAGGAAGCAAGGGGGAATGCTCAGTTTCTGCGTTAGGCATTGAGAGGACAGTGGTGCCTTTCATTGAGAGAACATGAAGACAACCTAGTGTTAAAAGTTGAATGCATCTGCAGCTCAGAAGATGGATGGGCTGGAGACATAGATTTGGGACCAATAGCTTCTCAATGACTTTTGAAGCTGTAAGAACAGGTCATGTTGGCCAGGACTGTGTGTAGAATGAAGAGAGCTATGAACAGAAGCCTGAGGAACTATAGCTTTTTCAGGGTGGATGGAAGAACAGGAGTTACAGGGTAATTGAGTAGCCAGAGGGGTAGGAGGAAAAGGAGTATTGCTTTAAATCCATATACAATTCTGTCAGAAATACATAAAGACAGACTTGAACTTCACTGGGAATTAGTAATAAAAATATTACTAATTCTCATTCTTAAGTAACCTTTACAGAATTAAAGAGTTATGTTCCTATAACAAGATATGATTGCAACACTTGAGAGAATGAAATATGTATACTAACTATAAACAACTGCATTTGAGTCACCATTGCATGAATTTCCCCATGGAGCAGGGCTGCTTCCCAAATCACTTACCTGGGCGGAAAGATGCCCAGAGAAGACCTTGACTCTTAAGATGGGCCCACTGGTAAGAGGGAAAGAAGTCCTGTTCTAACCTTTCTCACCCTGTGTCATTACACTCTGCACTCCATACTCTCAGCACTCCCCCTTCAATGTTTGAGTCTCCCATCCTGCAAACTTAAGTCCAAACTAGATTCTCTGAAACAACTTTTCAACAGTAAAAACAAACACCCGAAGTTCTGTACTTACCAAGCAGTGGTGGTTTATGCTGGCTTTTCTTACTTACGTTGACAAAAACTTTGAATCGTAGCCTCAGTATTTGACAAATATGAAAAAGATGCCAATCAAGTACAAATTAAATAACTTTCAGAGTAAAGTTATAAAAGAAAATTTTGCCTTCTGAGTCCATCCAAAAATTTTGTATTTCAGTTAAGGTATTTAAATTTATATTATTTAGCTTCTGACTTAGCAACTTTGTAACCTAAAGGCAATGAAAGATCTCAGTGCAAGGAGCCGATACACTGATGGAATTTTAATAAAGCACCTAAGTCCATGAAACTGTATAAATGAGGCCTTGCCGAAACCGGTTTGGCTTAGTGGATAGAGCGTCGGCCTGCGGACTGAAAGGTCCCAGGTTCGATTCCGGTCAAGGGCATGTACCTGGGTTGCGGGCACATCCCCAGTGGGAGATGTGCAGGAGGCAGCTGATCAATGTTCCTAGCTGATCGATGTTTCTCTCTCATCGATGTTTCTAACTCTCTATCTCTCTCCCTTCCCCTCTGTAAAAAATCAATAAAATATATTATAAAAATAAATAGAAAAAAAACAATAACCCTAAGAATAAGGCCTCATTTATTTATTTTTTTAATATATTTTATTGATTTTTTACAGAGAGGAAGGGAGAGAGAGAGAGTTAGAAACATCGATGAGAGAGAAACATCGATCAGCTGCCTCCTGCACATCTCCTACTGGGGATATGCCCGCAACCCAGGTACATGCCCTTGACCGGAATCGAACCTGGGACCTTTCAGTCCGCAGGCCGACGCTCTATCCACTGAGCCAAACCGGTTTTGGCTGTTTTTTTCTATTTAGAAAATTTCATATTGTAATTATTTTTTATAATTGGGAAATGCTGACTTGATATATAGCCCATCATACGGCAACATCAGATTCTTTTGAAAGGCTTTTCATCATAATTTTCCATTTAAAAAAAAAATCCTTGCATTTCTGGGTGCTTTTTATTTTTTTTATTTTTATGCCTCTTACCTTATTTATCTTTATAACCCTTTGATGTAGGTAGTGACAGAATTATGTCTAAGAGCAGAAACCCATAAAATGTTAGTAGGAAAATTAGCATAGACCTGCTATTTCTCTAAGCCCTCTTTGTCCTTTTCCCTCTGATTTCCTAGTACAGTGGAGCAGCCTTTGATTACATTCTGCTCAGATGACTTTCCTATTTGCCAATTGGCCTGGATTCTTCCATGTGTTTCTTCCATGTGTGCCTTCTCTGGGCTCATTTGCAGGAGCTGCTGTCCTCTAGCTCTTCCCTAAGCCCCCTGTCCTTCTGCCCCTTGTTTATTTCCAGACATTCATGTGCTAGCCTGGGAGAGGGAGATGTTTACTCTGGGCCTTCCTTTCAGTTCTTCCCCCTGACTTCTCCCTTTGTCCTATTCCATTTACCTCCAACCCTCTTCATTTATGGAGCTAGCTACTTTCTATTCCATAGAAAACTCAGCATCCCACTTAAGAAAGAGCTTTTCTTCTCAAGGAAACGAACAGCCCCTCTAAGTTTAGCTTCCAAGGCCTGCTTGTTGCCACAACCAACCTCAACTTGTAAGTGGCAAGCCCTCCTCAGAGTGGCTCTCTTTATCAGTTCCCTGTCTTACCTACATTATGTCTCTTTTATAGTCATGAGAGGTGGGTGATAGTGCTTTGAAAATTGTAACGTGCCTCACATATGCAAATATTAGCAAGTTTGCTGAGCAGAGCTACTTTGTACTGTATCTAATTGGGAATGTATGGGTTGAACCCAGTGCCTTTAGTTCTAGTGTCTGGACTGGAATAAGCCAAAAATTGCATTGACTAGAGAGTATATCAGGCTTATGCCAAGGCTGAAGTGTCCTTTTTTCTCTCTGAAAAATAAAATAAACTGCATGAATAAATACAGAATTGGGACTCTTCTATTCAGAGTCAGTTTTACTACGTTGACATCAGTTTTCAGGGTGTTATATGAACTTTGATTTTCATTTTCATTATTCACGAAATGCATGACAGAAGTAGGGAATCATAGCAGCAAGGCAAGGGAAAAGGAAATGGAACAGGTTCACTGAGATCAGAGGGTCAAACCGCTTCTCAGCTCTTTTACCTTACCCTTCCCCACTTGGGAGGAAGCAAGTTGCCTTTACTGAGCAAGTTACCGCTTAAATCCACTAGGATTTTTATTAATGAGCCATTATGTTGGGCTTACTGCAAGATTCTGGAGGCCCTCCCTGCCCCATCCCCACCCCAACCCTGCCCACACTGTTCATCTTCCACACACTGACTTTTACTTCACTCTCACCTAATATCCGGTACCATTTTTAAGACTATCAAAGAAAACTCTTCCCTTCTTATTAAAACCTGTTACCAGGACAGAGTGGCTCAAGTGGTTGAGAATCATCTTGGGCACCAAAAGGTCACCGATTTGATTCCTGGTCAGGGCACATACCTGGGTTGCAGGTTTAGTCTCCAGTCGGGGCACTTATAGAAGGTAACCAGTTAATGTTTCTTTCTTCCTTTTCTTTCTTTCTTTCTTTCTTTCTTTCTTTCTTTCTTTCTTTCTTTCTTTCTTTCTTTCTTTCTTCCTTCCTTCCTTCCTTCCTTCCTTCCTTCCTTCCTTCCTTCCTTTCTTTCTTTCTTTTTCTTTCTCCCTCCCCCTCCCCTTCTTTCCTCTCCCTAAGCATGTCCACAGGTGAGGATTTTAAAAAAGGGGAAAAACTTGTTTGCCCTTCTCTCTGGGCTCTGGTGGCGGACGGAAGGCCTTAGTCCTGCATTTCTCACTTTGTGTTTTCCATTCCGCAGTTGGTGGCCAGTTCTGTCTATATCTGGACAGCTGCATACAGTTAACTTGGTTATTCTTGTTTAAATCATTTAAAAGTTTCTGAAACCAAGCAGAGCTTTGTGACCTGGTTCACTTTTTAGGATAGCCTATTCAGAGAGTTCTACTAGAAGTTCAAGGTCATGACATTATTTTTATGCTGGAATTTGACTAGGCCCTTTAAGTTTTTTATACAGGAATTTGCCCTTGTCGGCTAAAGTGTAAGTCAAGGTGTGCAATGTGTTTGCTGAGGAGTCCTGTACCCTTGCCTTCAACCCAGGAAAGGGATCTAATAGCAGCTTACACTGCTCATTAAAAACTGCTGCTGGGGATGGTCAGGACATCACCAGTAGCAAATAACTATCTTATCCTTATATTAAAAGTAGCTGGTGTGACTCAGTGGATTGAGCATCATCCCATGCACCAAGAGGTCACTGGTTCGATTCCTGGTCAGGGCACATGCCTGTGTTGCCAGCTTGATCCCCCAGTAGGGGCCATGTAGGACTCAGCCAATCGATGTTTTTCTCCCATCAATGTATCTATCTCTCTTTTCTCCTCTCTTCCTCTCTCTAAAATCACTTTTAAAATATATATATTTTTTAAAGTAGCTGTGATCTGCCCAAAAATATCCTCCCATAATGTCCACATCCTAATCCCTAGAACCCATGAATATGTTACTTGGCAGATGAAGATTCCGGGTTTTGAGATGGGGAGATTATCCTGGATTATCTGACGGATCCAGTGTAAGGGTTCTTAAAAGAGGGAAGCAGAAATTCACTCAAAGATGTGATGACAGAAGCAGAGGTCACAGTGATGCAGCCACTAGCTAAGGAATGTGGATGTCCTTGAGATGCTAGAAAAAGATAGCATTCTCCTGTAGAGCCCGCAGAAAGAATCAGTTCTGCTGACCCGTTGTAGACTTCTGACCTATAAAATAATAAGTCTGTGCTGTGTTGATCCTCTAAACTTGTGTAACTTGTTACAAGGACAATAGGAAACTAAGACAGTAGCCAAACTTGGGACACATCACTAGTTCTTAAGTGGGATATAAGGACAAACCCATACCAGAGGGCAGGGAGAGGGACACCAAAGCGGGCAGAGATAAAGATCACTTTGAGTGAGGTGAGGTCACACTCAAGAGGGTGGTCTTTGATTAGCAAAGGCTGGGAAGGCTACATTAAAGGGGGAACTAATGCGTCTGAGTGCAGGGGAAGGGGTCAGATGCCACATTGTAAAGCTATATACCCTTTGGTGCTACATAGAGGTGTGTGTGTGTGTGTGTGTGTGTTAATGAAAGACATTGCTGCTATAAGCAGCAATGGAAAGTTTCTAGAAGTCATTCTTTTAAGGGGTGAAAGAACAAAATACTGTATAGGTAATTTTGGAGTCATTTGCAGCAAAGTTACAGTGAAAGAGCCATTATAAATATTTTGGAGACACGGCCCTAATCTTTTGGGTGGATGGCCAAAATATCTAATTGGTTCAATAAGCCTTGGTTTTGACCCAATATGGTAATTCATGAGCTCTTAGGAGGCCAGAATTATTCTAATCCTCCTGTGAGCCAGGGAACCTTGAACTGTAACCGTCTTGTAATGTCTGCTTTTAATCATAAAGAAGACTGAGGTCCAAACCAGAATTCAAGAAAAAGAGCCATAGAACTATATTAAACAAAAAAATGAAAAAGAAAAACATTTTAACCAGTTAATTCGCTGTGAAAAATGCGAGGATCAATTTTTGTTCTTCTTCTGCAGACTGAGAATAGAATTTATTGCAGTGTATTATTAAAATTCCATTATGGCAAAACAGGATGACCTTTTGTTTTTAATAATAGCATTAGACCTGCAGGAAGCTAAATCTGATGAGAGAAGAGTGGCATTAAAAACGGACAAAATAACTTTCAAAGTCAGCCACCATGCTCCCATTTAAAAGCATGCCACATGGAATTGAGTGTGTGTGCGCACCCGCACGGGGGCATTCCTGCCTGCATCTGCCCACCTGTGCATGTGTACCTGTTTACCCCACATTCCAGTATGAAGAGTTTTTCATGGTATGTTGCTAGGAATACTGAAGTATAGTACAAAAAGGCTTGGTTTCAAAAGAGACTTAGATGCCCTACCAGGTTATGCAAACTTAGAACCTCTGAGCTTTAGATTGCTTATCTGTGAACGATTGATTTAAATGATCTTAAGTATTTTTCACGCCCAGAATGCCTCGGTTCTTTATATTGTAAGAGCAGGTGGGTAAAGATGGTCTCCTCTACCCCTCCTCCCCACAGCACTGCACCTGTTTAATATGTCTCAACATTGGGGCCTTCTGAAGGGACTTGGTGGGAAGGTCATTCCTCATGTCTAGCCCCACCCCTTCTGGCCATTACAGGGAAGACATACCACCTCAATGAGAGTGAGGGGCCCATGCTCTTCTATGCTCTCTCTGGCCTGTGGAAAGCAGGTTGGAATGACCTTTTTTCCTATGAACACCCCTTTCATTTATTGTAGCCCTTCTGGGGAGAAGGATACAGGTTTATATGATGTCTTGTCTCAGCATTTGGAAGGGCGAGGTCTCCTGTGTTTATTAAGACTTGATACTTAAGGGAAAATTATTTATCATCCCAATTTTTGTTCCTCTTTCAGATTGATTCATGGTGCAAAGATAATAGCTATGTGATTGCTGGTTATTATCAAGCTAATGAACGAGTAAAGGATGCCAGGTATGTTCATGCAAAAATTCTCTGTGGTCTGAAAGAATGATCATGTGACAGACAAAGACATCTCTGGTGTGCTTTTTGATCTTCTTCTATAGGCTCGAGATGTGAAATCTGTGAGAACAAAACCCCTCCCTGCCCTCTGTGCTTGTTTATAGTGTTTGAGGGGAACTGTGGAGTGGATAATTCTAAACAACAGAAAGTCTAAACATTTATATTAACTTTGGGTTTCTGTTTTGTATCTTCTTTATTTTGCTTGAAGAAAATTCATGCAATGAAAGCAATGGTCATGGACCTCCAATCGCTGTCCCCACTCAGCTCTGCCTTGCTTCCCATTCCCAAACTAGGAATGATGTAGGACAGAGCATTAGGAAAGAATACCGCTCTCTTTTGGGATGAATAAAACAACTTTTGAATTTGGTGCTTTAAAGGTCTGATACTATGATGAAAATATGGTGTGTGCTGCTTCCTTCGTTTCGGCTCCTAGGAGCAAAATGGAGAACTCTGCTTTATTTTTGCCTCGGTATCAGTCACAACAGAGAAACAGATGACACACTAAAATTAGGATAATTTAAGGAGGATTTAATAAGCAGATTATTTCCAAAGGTGTGGGAGTTATGTAAGAAACCTCACAAGAGAATAGTGCAGTAACTGAAAGCTGGTGACAAAAGCCAATACTATTCCTGGGCCTGATAGGACAGGGAGGAAAGTTGAGTACAGAAGTCCACTTCGGGAAGGGATTAAGATGTACAAATTTCCAGTTATAAAAACAGTCACAGGGATGTAAAGTACAGCATAGGGGATATACGTCCACACTATTAGAATAAGTACTAGAAGCCCAGCGCACAAATTGTGCATGGTTGGGGTCCTAGGCTTGGTGATTGGAGCCGTCCAAGGGGAGGGACCATGGGAGGTTGGCTGACTGTGGGAGCTTGGCTGTGGGAGCACACTGACCACCAGGGCGCAGCTCCTATGTTGAGCGTCTGCCCCCTGGTGGTCAGTACGTGTCATAACAACCAGTCGTTCAGTTGCTTAGGCTTCTATATATATAGACTAGAGGCCTAGTGCACAAAATTCATGCACAGAGGTGGGGGGGTCCCTCAGCTCAGCCTGCACCCGTTCCAATCCAGGATCCCTCTCGCAATCCAGGACCTAACCGCTCACCTGCCTGCCTGCCTGATCGCCCCCCCTGCTGGCCTGGTCGCCCCTAACCGCTGTCCCCTGCCAGCCTGATCACCCCTAACCACCTCTGCCTCAGCCCCAGCTACTGTGCTTTGTCCGGAAGGACATCTGGAAGGATGTCCGGAAGATGTCCAGTCTAATTAGAATATTATCCTTTTATTAGTATAGAAGATGTGTGGTGTCAGCTGAGTACTTGACATATGGGTTGATCACTTCATAAGTTATATAAATGCCCAATCACAATGTTGTACACCTGAATCCAATATAATATTATATGTCAACTAGAGGCCCGGTGCACAAATTTGTTCACCGGTGGGGTCCCTTGGCCTGGCCTGCACCCTCTTGCAATCCGGGACCCCTCGGGATGTCGGAGAGCCAGTTTTGGCCCAATCCAGACAGGAGGCAGCCCAATCCTGTGCATTGAGCGTCTGTTCCCTGGTGGTCAGTGCATGTCGTAACTGGTCATTCGGTTGTTCGTTTACTTAGGCTTTTATATAGAGAGATGGTAATAGAAAAAATAATTTAAGAAAAAAGAAGTCTGCCTGGCCGGTGTTTCCCAGTGGTTAGAGCGTCAGCCTGCACACCAAAGGGTCTCAGGTTCTTTCCCAATCAAGGGCACGTACCTGGGTTGCAGGTTCCACCCCTAGCCCTGGTTGGAAGACAACAAACCAATGTGTCTCACATCAATGTGTGTCTTTCTCTCTCTTTCCCCCTCCCTCTTCATCTCCCCCCCCACCCCACCCCCACCCCCACCCCCACTTACTTGCTCCCTTCCTCCACTCACTAAAAATCAATGGAAAAATATCCTTACTGAGGATTAACAAAAAAAGAGATCACCGATTTTCAATTCCCAGTCAGGGCACATGCCTGGGTCGTGGGCTTGATCCTCCATAGTGGGTTACAGGAGGCAGCCGATCAATGTTTCTAATATATCCTCCCTTCCGCTCTCTCTAAAATTAATAAATCACATATATTTTTTTAAAAAAAGGAAGGAAGGCCCTAACTGGTTTGGCTCGGTGGATAGAGCGTCAGCCTGCGGACTGAAAGGTCTCAGGTTCGATTCAGGTAAAGGGCATGTACCTTGGTTGCGGGCACATCCCCAGTAGGAGGTGTGCAGGAGGCAGCTGATCAGTGTTCCTAGCTCTCTATCCCTCTCTCTTCCTCTCTGTAAAAAATCAGTAAAATATATTTTTTTAAAAAGAGGGGGAAGAAGGAAGATAAAAGTAGTCATCCTCAAGAAGAGCAATGCCCTTTGGTTGAAGGACATGGCCAGCAGCCGACCTGAGGAGAAGCCCAAAGGAGTCATGCCCTGACACACACACACCGCCCCCCTGAGTTCCTCCAGCCAGGAGCCTGGCCACAGGGGAAGCCAGGAGCACAGGACATAATGGGAGGCACTGACTCACTGTTCTCACAGTGGCTGACTCCAATGTCCAGGCAGTTGGGAGATGCAATGAAGGACCTTAAACCTAAACTCCTGGAATTATGTCCACTTGACCAGGACAGGCGAGAGGTTGGACTCAATAGCATTTTTGGAAATAATAAAATAAGCTGGTGACCAAATATTGCTATCATTGATGAGATACAAATGCACTTCAGAGAGTTAAACCCTCTTATCCTTGGAGGACTGAGTCCAGTGGGGATTCTGAGGGAGTCAGAGTAACAAGGGAAACTCTAGGCTCAAAACAACTATTGAAGCCTCCCCTGGGATGACAGCACATAGGCACTCTCTGAGCCCAAAAGCACCACTCATTCTCCTCAGTTGCATCTCTTACTAACTTCCCTCCTTCTAGGACCTCTTCTCCATTTTATTCTATCCACCTTCCATGTATTGATGACTCAGTGCATTCCCATCTCTGATCTAAAGCCTATTCATGGGGCCATGTCAGGCTTGGTCTTTGACTTGGCACAGAGTGCCTACCCTGAGCAGCCAAGCTCTGATGAGCAAAGCTAAAGACTCTGCCCTTGCCTGCAGGTTGATGGGTTGAATATGAAAGATATTGCCAACACAGGACTAACACGAAACAATAGGCCAGTTGCCATGAGGGTGGTGCAGAGGGCTGTAACAGTCGGAGCAAGGAGAAGTTGCATCTGTTCATATGACCAGAGAAGCCTACAGGAAAGGGAGTCATTTGAACTGGGCATTCAAGAGTGGACAGCATCTTGTCAAGTAGGGACCATGAGGGGACAGCATTCCAAGAGGGGACAACATGATGAAGACACCAGCTGGAAAAGGGGGCAGGGACATAGGGTGCACACACAGAGGAAATTGTAGCAAGGAAGTCTGAAAAGGTAGGGTGAGGCCATACTCAGATCTTTAAGATATTTTGAACTTTATTGTATAAGGAATAGAGAGCTGTCCTTGGAAGGAGGGTTTTCCTGAACCAAGCAGTTCTTTCCCACAGCTATTCTTTTATATATATACATATATAATATATTTTTATTGATTTCAGAGAGGAAGGGAGAGAGAGAAACACCAATGATGAGAGAGAGCCATTAATTGGCTGCCTCCTGCACGCCTCCCACTTGGGATTGAGCCCACAACCGCATGTGCCCTTGACCGGAATCGAACTTGGGACCCTTCAGTCCGCAGGCCAGCGCTCTATCCACAGAGCCAAACCAGCTAGGGCAACCCACAGCTATTCTTGAAGAAAGGAGAGGAGACTAGGCAAGAGGTAAGGGCACTTGGCTTGTCAGGTGATTGTAGATGCCTCCCCTGCCTTTATTCCCCATGCCTACCCCCAAATCCATTTCTTATGTGATCATCGCTAGTGTACCTGCACAGGGTCTCATCCACATGCCTCCTTTGGCTCATGGCCTCTCCATCTTCCTGCCTCTATTCGGACCTCAGACCTTATTTTTTTAGCCCAACCCAGTAATATCTTAGGCACCATTTTCATGCTGTTTTATACCTGGTTCCTTCACCTGCTCTGTGCTCAGGAGGTTTTGCATTCTCCCATTGATGTTGATATTTAAGTACCTATTAACCAGCCATTTCTCAGATCCATAGAGAAAATTAAACATTAGCAGGGGGAGGGAGTGCAGAAGTGTACCCAGTAACTCTTTAGTTGTTTCTGGTGAGTCTGCTCTGCTTCAGGATTTCATCCATCCCTCCCACACGCTGGTATTGTGTTAGGAGTTAACCTGGAGTCCCAAACTCTGTACCCAACCTGAGACTTCACTGGCACTGTCCTATGTGACCCTCACAAGGATGCTCAGGTGAAGAAACTCCAGCCAGAGATGGTACCTGCACAAAGGCCACATGCTTGGAAGCTTAGGAGCTGAGATATACCAACTTCCTTCTTCAGCACTATTTGCATCTACCTGAAAATCTTTCCTTCTCTCTTCAGCCAGACCTAGCTAAAAATGTGCTCTTCTTTTAGAAATGTCAGCTGATTAACTGTCTCTCAGAATAAGCTTTGGAGCCAGGGGACTTGGATTCAAATTCTAGGTGACTTACTGATTCACCTCCTTGACCTTGGTGGTCCTATCTGTAAATGGAGCTAAAAGCTTATACCTCAGTGAGTGGTTGTAAGGATAGTGAAGGAACAAGCAGCATTTTAGTTTTGTGCTTGGTTCAAAGTAGGAGCTGGCACTATTATTAGCCCTATGATTACTTTAATCAAAAAAGGATCATTCAATGTTTTATTATTTAAAAAAGGAAATGTAAGATGTTTGTAACTGTTTAGTCATTTCCTAAACTTGAGGTTTTTCCATCATCTCATTATATCATGTCATAATTACTGGTGTTTTGTTTCAAAATCAGCATTTCATGTATAAATTTCAGTACCGGGCACCGTGCCCTTGCCTAAGGTAGATACTCAGTAAAAAGCTTATAGATATAAAATGTAAGATTTCAGTTAGGAGTAAATGCCTACCTCTGTGCCAGTTGGGAAAGGGCTTAAAAGTGGTCCCAGTCTCCAGGGTCCCTGCAGTTTGATGTGGCAGCTGATTCTTCACAGGAACAGTAGTTGATATGACCTGGTTAAAACTTCTTTCAAAAGAATAAATTTTAAATTTGAGTTCTTGGGCATCTAAAATGGTAGTTCTTATTTTTAATGACTGTTTCTTGATTCTTGTTCCAAATAAAAATCACCAACTTCATGATAATCTTAAATGTTAGGATAATAGTTTTATTAGTTTCTTCATGGCACATGCTTACAAGCCCCTAGAGCCGTGGTCGGCAAACTGCGGCTCACGAGCCACATGTGTCTTTTTGGCCCCTTGAGTGTGGCTCTTTCACCAAATACCACGTGCGGGCGCACGTACAATGCGATTGAAACTTCATGGCCCATGCACAGAAGTCGGTTTTCGGCCTGGGCGAGTCTATTTTGAAGAAGTACTGTTGATATTTGGCTCTGTTGACTAAAGAGTTTGCCGACCACTGCCTAGAGGATCATGCACTTAGCACATGCCAACTTCTTTTCCCTTTGCACGTGAGGTGTGAGTCGGGACCGGTAACGATGCAGAGCAGTCAGGGCATCGCTTTTCCCATCTAAGCTGTGGAAACTTGGCCCTTGTGTACAGTGAGGCACTGCCTTTACTTTGGGAGCTTTCTGTGCTGCCCTGGGAGACAAGACTCTCTAGGCTCCTTTCTCAATGTTGTTTTTTGATTTTTTTTGTGGTTTTTTATTTTCATTTTTCTTAACATAATGCAAACTTATAATCAGCATATCACTATAAATTCCCAGTTTTGAAAGTGAAAATAGGTTAAGATATAAAACACGATTCTGCTTTTTTCAGTTTAATCACAAGGTAAGGATTGTAATTGTATAGTGTGTCATTGATTTTTAGAGAGTGGAAGGGAGGAAGGGGGAGAGGGAGAGAGAAAGAGACAGAGACAGAGAGAGAAAAAAAACATCAATGTGAGAGAGAGACACATCGATTAGATGTCTCCAGCATGCACCCCGACCAGGGCTGGGGATCGAACCTGCAACCCAGGTACCTGTCCTTAACCAGGAATCAAACCCAAGACCCTTCGGGTGTGGGAGTTCCTCCAACCATTGAGCAACAACAGCCAGGGCATATAGTATGTGTTTTTAAATAAATTAAAAATAATCAATGTATTTTTATGGTCATTAAAATTCAGGATGTCCCAAAAATATATATACACTTTTAATAATTATTAATTCCAATGGGTTAAATCGTAAAAGAAAGGGACATCAATTGAGCTATCAGCTGTTAAGTGTATATACATTTTAGGGAACACTCTGTATATAGCTCAGTATCTGTTCAAAAAGCTGAGATTCTTATTGTGTGGAGAAAATAAGATTCAAAAAAAGACAACTGCACACCAAGAATTACGTGTCAAAGACTTTAGAAGTAAACAGTGTTTAGAGACAGGACAAATAGATCTCATATGGGGCAACTTGGCAAGACCTCCCAGCAAGGATGGCATTTTCTAGGCATTAAAGATGGGAAAGAATTCAACAAGCAAAGATTGGTATCAGAGGGCATTCCAAACGGACCAGTGTGGGTGAGGGAGGTGATACATAGACAGTTTTACTGAATATGTAAATAAATGAGTCATTTCCTGAAATTAAAGACACACAGAGCTTTGTTCCTTGGGTAGGAACGGTAGCTAGGTCCATGGTGAGAAAGGCCTGAATTTGCCAGGCTGAAAAAGGTAGGCTTTTATCTTATAAGCGAAGGTGGGGAGCATGGAAGTTTCATTTTAGGAAAATTGATCTAAAGAGCGTTTTCAGAATGTATCAGATACGAAGAGCCTAGAAATTTAGACCAGTTAGGAAGCAATTTTAAAAACCCATAGCTAGCTCTGGCCGGTTTGGCTCAGTGGATAGAGCATCAGCCTGCGGACTGAAGGGTCCCGGGTTCGATTCCAGTCAAGGGCACATGCCCAGGGTTCGGGCTCGATCCCCAGTAGGGGGCGTGCAGGAGGCAGCCGATCAATAATTCTCTCTCATCGATGTTTCTCTCCCTTTCCCTCTCTGAAATCAATAAAAAATATTTAAAAAAAAAAAAAAAAAACATGGCTAGATACCCTGAACAAAATGGATGATGGAGAATGAAGGAGACAGAGGCAAGGAAAAAATCTATAGTGCCTGTTGAGTGAGTGAAGAAAAGTGGGAAAGGTAACCTCAATCAAAGAAATTAGAAAAAGTCAAGCCCCGCTAGGAGGCTTTGGAAGTGTGGCAATTGCTTGGTAGGTTTCAAGGGTGCTGGCCCGCAGAGGTAAAGAAGTAGAACCACAGTGCACAGTTGTATGAGAAAATGGAGCAAGAGGGACAAGATCATCAACTTATCAAAGGAGCTTAAGAAATCTGGTCGAGCCCTGGGTGGTGTGCTCAGTGATTAGGGTGTTCGCCCATGCACTGAAGGGTCACAGGTTCCATTCCCAATCAAGGGCACGTACCTGGGTTGCAGGTTTGATCCTCAGGCGTCACATCCATGTTTCTCTCTCTCTCTCAAAAAATCCTTCCCTCCCCCCCTTCCACTCTCTCTAAAAATCAATGGGAAAAAATATCCTCTGGTGAGAATTAACAAAAAAATTTAAAAATAGAAATGTGGTTGAAAGGGAGGAGAGAGTTTATAGTGGCCACTAGACGGAACCAGTTAAATATTTTTTTATCCTAAATAGGAAAAGACTTATTCAGATTTGACAGCAGAGCTGTCAGATTTAACAAAGAGAACATATATGTAAATTTTTAAAATATGTTTTTATTGATTTTAGAGAGCGGGGAAAGGAGAGGGATAGAGAAATAGAAACATTCAT
Organism: Myotis myotis; assembly: GCF_014108235.1. NCBI lineage: Eukaryota > Metazoa > Chordata > Mammalia > Chiroptera > Vespertilionidae > Myotis > Myotis myotis. The sequence continues at coordinate 16,722,434 of NW_023416323.1, forward strand.
GAGAGAAACATCGATCAGCTGCCTCCTACACGCCCCCTACCAGAGGTAGTGCCCACAATTGACCAGGAATTGAACCGGTGACCTCTTGGCTTATGGGTTGGTGCTCAACCACTGAGCCACCCTGGCTGGGCAACAGAGAGAATATAAATAAGACCCAGAGGAGGAGGTCAGAATGGATAGGCCCATGGGTGGGAAGAGGCCTCTTCCTAAAATAGGATAGAAAAATAACTTTGTGTATGGGGGTAGCCAAGGATGATGTGGAGCCACTCTGTAATTCGTTTTATTGACTGAAGGTAGAAAGTTGTCATTTATCAAGGTCGGGATGGGACAGGCCATAGCCAGCAATTCAAAGGTGACGAGCATGGTGAAGATTTGAAATGGCTTGGGAATTTTAGAGATTTTCTTTAAAAGAAAAGGCAAGCAACTCAATTGCCAGCAGCTGAGAGCTGGACAGAGTCACTTTGGGAGCTTGCAGATGGAAAAAGTGGGCCCAGGAAGTTCCAGCCTGGAGCTTGACGCTAGCCTGGAGCGTTGAGCAGCAGTTCATCTAAGTGCCTTGGGTAGCACTCTCCCCTGGGTTCCAGGGAGCCTTTCTGTTTAGAAGATGCCGTCTCAGGATCCCCTTCACAAGGGCTTCCTGGTGGGATGAGACAGAACCTGCTTTGCTCTGGGCTCGCATTGCCCTCACAGCATTCCCTGTCCTCGGCACAAGTCATTGCAGCTGGACCACTGGTCTTTTATCATTGCTTGTTAACTATGCTATAGGTATACAGTGTTGAGTTGCATTAACTAGAATGTGGTAAACTCACTGGTTCTTTGTTTGCAGTCCAAACCAGGTTGCAGAGAAGGTGGCCTCCAGAATTGCCGAGGGCTTCAGTGATACAGCTCTCATCATGGTAAGTCACTTCATTGCCTGTTGTGTTTTCTATTTACAGGATGGCTACTGAGCATTTCCTTGCTAACCTAGAGCTTTGCTGGATAAGCAGTCTTTCTTTCTGCAGATACTTCAGACCATTGCCACCTTTTTTGCAGTCACAGCACACAAGTCTCCAGAAGTGGGGAGTCATTTCTCAAAGTGGGACCCCCATGCTGGCAGTATCAGCACCAGCTGGGAACTTGTTAGAAATGCAGATTCGTGGGGCCCAGCAGTCTGTGTTTTAATATGCTTCCAGTTGATTCTGATGCACCCTCAAGTGTGAGAACCATTCAATTAGAATACCCAGCATAGCCTATAGGGAAAGAAGAAGGAAGGAAGGAGTCAGATAGGTAGCTAACAGAGCCTTTTTAAATAATCTCAATTTAGATAATTCTAACAGGGAGGGAAGAATAAATGTTTAAAAGCTCTACTTTTGTGAGAAAACAATGAAATGCTATTTATCCTGAATAGCACACAGTTTACCTTAGGCCACACCATGGTATGGTTCCACACATCACATTTGCAGTGTTTGCACACTGTAAGGCAGGGTTTCTGATTGTGGGCCACGAGGAGGTGCTAAGGACTTCCAGAAAGGTGCTGGCCCTTGACTTTTTGTTAGCTCTGTTACAGCTGTCCTTTGTCTTGTGTGCAGGTAGACAACACTAAGTTTACGATGGACTGCGTGGTACCTACGATCCATGTGTACGAACACCATGAAAACAAATGGCGGTGCAGAGACCCACACTAGTGAGTGCTGTGTCCTCAGGGTGAACTATGTGCAGAGTGTGCTGGGGCCTGTTCCAGCTACCCAGATCCGCCAAAAAGCGGGTCCCAACCTCCGTGTTTTTTTCAGTTAGCTTCTTCTCCAGAGGAGCGCCCAGCCCTCATACAGAAATCGTGTGTGTTCCTCGGCTCCTGGAGGACTGAGGCCAATAGGGCTTCAGAGCAGTAGAGAGAATCTGAGTGTTACTCAGGGGCTTCCCACCCCAAACCTCAGGACACCTCTCCATAAACCAAACCCTCTCTGCAGACGTGTGGTTTGGTTTACTGGTCATCACTCAGAAAGCATCAGTCATCCACCACCAGCTTTGTCAGCATGTCATTTGGAGGGTGTCTCATTTTAACCACGTTTTATATTGTTGCTATGTACAGTTACATGTTTGCTAGTACTCATTATTGTCTTCTTTATACCACTCTGTGTATGGTTTTTTGTTTACTCTGTTGAAAAGCTAGGTTTTGTTTTGTTTTTCATTAAGAGATTGATTTCTCCTGTTCCACCTCGTAGTGATTACTGTGAAGATTGGCCAGAGGCCCAGAGGATCTCAGCGTCACTCCTGGATAGCCGCTCCTATGAAACGCTCGTCGATTTCGACAACCACCTGGATGACATTCGGAATGACTGGACAAATCCAGAGATCAATAAAGCTGTTCTGCACCTGTGTTAGGGAGGGATTTCAATGACTAGTCTCTAGGTATTTCCACTAGGCTGAAGAAAAAAAAAGCTATTTTTAAATGTAAATAAAATATCTCATTGCCTGTGTGGAAAGCTGACAGTTTTCAGAAGTGGCGTGTGCCTTGAAAGAGGGCAGAATGTTTCATCAGTCGTCTTTTTAATGTAGAATCTCTAGAAGAGGTACGGACTGTCCAATCTGACCATCCCTGTGGAGTTCTTCCCAGTTTTACGTTGCCATAATCCTCCCAATCAAGCTGTTTCTGCTTGTCCAAGATTGTTCCTATTAAACAGTTTTAACCTTTTATAATCTGGAGAGGATACTTTTTAAGACTATGGACTACCTTTTTTAAAAAAAAGCCCATATCTTATACCTGTATGGGAGTGTTGGTGAGTTTTTGTCCAGTATGAGTCAATGTCATCCAGTCCTGGGACTGGGCGGGTGCCCAGCCGGTGCCTGAGAACCTATGTGTTGGTGTTCTGTGTCGGGAGGCTACAGCTGTGAACAGCACTGCCCCACATGATGTGGAGCTAATGTAGCTGCAACTCTACACAGTGGGAATAAAGCCACTGTTGCCTGAGAAACCTTCGTCACTAAGGGTAAAAACAAACATGTTGGTAATGGGAGCGCAGTGTAATGCTTCTCAATCAACCAGAAAGCTTATAACCTGTGGAATCAAAAAAGGGAAAATGGAACTAAGCTTATTTTTAAAAGGCAAGAATCAGTCCTAACTCTAACTTGCATGATTTTCTAAATGATTCTAATTTATGTCTTAAAAATAATTATTTCTTTTGTATTCAAAGTAACAGGAGCAAAACAAAACTTAGATTCCCCAAGTTTTACAGAGCTTGTCTGTAATGTGCATACATAGAAGTTATTGTAGTTAAACTTCCAATCATAGGAAGTTGATGGGGAAATTTGACGGTACTGTTGCAATTTTTTATATGAACTGCCAGAGGCCCAGTGCACAGATTTGTGCACCAATGGGGTCCCTCAGCCTGGCCTGCACCCTCTCACAATCCGGTACCCCTCAGGGGATGTCGTACTGCTGGTTTTGGCCTGATCCCCACCCATCCAGGCCTGGCCTGTGGGAATCGGGCCAAAACTTGCAGTCTGACATCCCCCGAGGGATGTAGTAGGGTGCAAAGTGGTGGCTGGGAAGGAGCCTGAGCCTGGGCCAAGCACCCTGACACTCCTATTGCACCTGCCGCCACCACCGCCCGTCAGTCAGCTGAGTGGCGCTCCCACTGTGGGAGTGTGCTGACCACCAGGGGTCAGCTCCTCCATTGAGCATCTGCCTCCTGGTGGTCAATGCTTGTCATAGCGACTGATCTTTCAGTTGTTTAGGCTTTTATATATATAGATTGTGCAGAGTTCAGAGAATCCTATCTTTCCTACTGTCTTTTTCTTTGACTACATGAAGGAAATTTGTAACAATTGGCATGGTCTATTGAAAGGGTTTGGGGACACAGCATTATTTTCTCTTGACAAACAGGAAAAAATTTTCAGACATTGCTTATAGTAGATGTGCTTTGATCCACCAAATCCCCTCTTCCCCTTCAAATACATCTTACCCTTAATTTTTGAAGCTGACATTATCTTGTATGGGAAACACAAATGAAAGGGTGATGGATCAGTGCACTTTGTCTTCCTCACTGTCCTCACCTTAGAGCCCAGCACCATGGGCAGTCTTGTTCCAAATGGGTTTGGGTTTTGTTTTTTTTGTTTTTGTTTTTTTTGTTTTTTTCAAAAAGGAAGAAGAGTCACCTCCAGCATTTACCACAGAAAAGCCTGTCTTTTCCTGCGATTTAAATGTATGTTCTATCTGTAGTTAAAGGTCAGAGCTACTTGGAATCAAGGTGTGCCTAAGACTAGTTTGGGAGGCATTTTAAAGATAGTCTTAAACCATGGTTGTTTTCCCTCAGTTTTCCCTCTATGTGGAATTCCCAACAGCTTCCCAGGAGCATGTGTTATCCTCCAGTTTGGATTTTAACCTGGAACCAGATCCTTTCTAAGGATGAGTCAGATGTAGATTTTCAGAAGAAAGCATATAAGTATTCGGAAGGAAAGGACCTATTTGTGAAAAAGCAAAAACGTTTCCAAGATACCTGTTCCTATATCTGAGTATGAAATGTATTCATACTGTGCCTTTGTATAGAAAAGATTTAAAGGAGCAACATAAAGTATATTTGTACATTGGAGACATCTTTGTCCATCAAAATGTTCTTAAATAATTTTTTCTTAAATCTGTAGGGCTTAGAGAGGAGAGGGTATGTGTATGGAGACATCCCTTAGAGCCATCATATGCTTAAAATTATTCTGGTGAAAAATTTTATCTCTTGTATAACATCCATTCATTAAGAGGTGAGTAGGACTAATTAATTATATAAAAATTGTCATTTTCCGTTTCTAATCATGGTTGCATTTAAGAACAGGATACTAAACATGGAAAAGTAAGCAGTAACATCATAAATAACAAAAAAGCAATGTGCTTGCTAAGGAATTGGTTTTGCTAGTTCTAATAAAATTAGGTTACTTAGAAATCTTGAGTAATTTGAATTATTAGGTTAATTTCCCTGGGATCTGGTATTTTTTTAAGTCTCATCAGTGTAAAAAGTTCTGTATAATTTAGGTTTGATTTAATAATTTATTTTTCTGATTGATGTACTTGGAAAATCTGTTCCCACATATAGTAATTCTCACCTTTCCTCGCCTATCTTTTTTGTTTTGCCTTCAAAAGAAAAATATTTGCTTCTAAAACTGCCCTTTTTTAGTATTAATATCTGTCTTAACACAGTAGCTACTTTATGACATCATGGTAAGTGGAAAATAGCCATGGGCATTAATCTCCATACCCTGTGGGCATTTTTAGCAATTTTAGTGAAGAGAGCTGAATTTAAAAATAGACTTCCGCTCACTAATTGACATTTGTTAAAGCTTTCCATCAACCCACTGTCTCTTAAGCATTGGATTTTTTTTCGGTTCAATAGCCTGGCACAAATGTTAGTTTGTGTTCCCCCTGCCAGCTCTCCAGTAAGTGATATGTTCATTTAACTTCATTTTCATACACCTCAGAATCCAGAGGATAAATATGTTTGTTCTCATAATGTTGACTGTCACCCCTTAAAATGCTGAAGATATTCTTAAATGGGATGCAAAATCTGATCAAGTTTAGTTATTTCTTAGAAATAAATGGTCATTCTAAGGAGCCTTGTCTTCCTTCAGGATTAATTCTTGGGGTCGACATTTCCTTGCAGTGATCTGGAGATTTTTCTTTAGAATGTGAGACCTAGTCCAGAACTGTTAAGAATTGTGTTGACTGGTCTTTGCTTTTAGAATATCGCAAGTGCCAGGCAAGCATCCACTGGAAATTGACTGGAGGAAACCTTTGGCTTGAACTTGTGCCGTCTTGTAAAGCAGAATAGCGATCCTATATTTAGTGCTGTGTGAAACATTCCAGATACCATCAGTAAATCTGTAAATAATTGAGTTTCAAAATACTGTTGAAGTTCTATGGGCAAGGCTTCACGGGGTGTCTGCCCAAGGTAGGAGACTCGCTGAGTTTGCCAAGGGCCCTTGATGCTCCCCAAGCACTGAGGATTAAGTGAAAACCTAAGATGGGCTGGATTTAGTGTCCCCCAGGTTCCCTACCTCAGTACTAAAGAAGAGTCGATAATTTCTCAGGATTGGATGTTCTCAAAAAAGAATCTTCCTGTTGCCCCCAACAGTGCTTCATTTCTTGCTTGATAATTCCAGATGCTGCAGCGGTGCCTAGTAGCGGCTAATAGGAGGAGGTTCGGTAGTGATTAGTCGGAGCACCAGGTGTGAAGCCCAGCTTGGCCATTTTCTAGTTTTGTGGTTGTGGGCATTACCTCCCGTGTCTTGTCTGAAAAATGAGGGTGATAACACCTACTTGCAGTGATGTCAAAAAGGCCACAAGGTCTTCACTTAATAGAATGTATTGGGCCTGCACTGACAAAAGTTCTTAACTGCCGATGTTTTAACAATTCTAGAACATACTATTGGCCAGACTGACAAGTGCTTATTCATAGTAAACATTCAGTGAACGTCTATTGAGTGAATAAGTGAGTAAATGAAAACATTTGTTCTCAAAAGATAACAACAGCTTACATTTCTTGCTTTTGTTTGTATTGCCTTCCCAACCTGTGATGTTGAGGAATGAGTGTAAGAAATAAAGAGGAGTCACTATAGTCAAGCTGCTAAATTACTAAAGTCAAGTAACTGAGGCAGAGGAACCATCTCTTGCTTTAACTAGCCTGGAATTTAAACTCTTGAACCTCAGATAAATAGGTCCTATAGGTAACCCTGATTACCCCTGAGGGACTTAGGAAAGAATGGTCACAGGTCCAGAACACCAGTCATCTAGAGGATCACCATCTTGGACCAATCCAAGGGCTTGCGGGACTGGCCCTGCTGGTGTGGCTCAGTAGTTGATCATGAACCAGGAGGTCACAGTTCGATTCCCGGTCAGGGCATATGCCCAAGTTGTGGGCTTGATCCCCAGTAGGAGGCAGCTGATTAATGATTCTTTCTCATCAATAATGTTTCTCTCTTCCTTCCTCTCTGAAATCAATAAAAATAGATTTTTTTAAAAAAAGCATGTGGGACTGATTCTTCTTAAGAGCATACTTTTTACTATAAGAACTCTCAGTTTTTCTTCAGAACACTGGATATTACCTACTTGTGTTTATGATTTACAAACCCTGAGAACTTGAATAAAACCATTTATTTCTAGCCAAAGCCTCCTGACTTTTGTGCTCAGTTGGGAAGGCTGATACCAATATTGCTATAGTTAACATTCTTGCATGTGCTTCTTCATGCATATAGATACACAATTCTTTTATGGTTTTATGTATATATGAACCTGTTGAGGAGTGTTTGTTCAATTTTTTAGAATATATTGTCAGTTGGAAACCCTACCCCACAGTGTGTGAGAGCTACAATTTCTCCATATCTTCACCCAACACTTTGTTATTAGTCTTTTTAATTTTAGACATTTTGATAATGATTAATGGTATCTTATGGGTTATTGGCCTAAATATGAAGAGTAAAATGATAAGAGCTTCCAGAAAATACCAGAATGTATTCATGACATTGGGCTTGGCAAATTTTTTTTTTATTGATTTCAGAGAGGAAGGGAGAGAAAAATAGAAACATCAATGATGATAGAGAATCATCCCCGCACTGGGGATTGATCCCGCAACACGGGCATGTGCCCTTGGCCAGAATCGAACATGGGACCTTTCAGTCCACGGGCTGATGGTCTATCCACTAAGCCAAACCAACCAGGGCTTGGCAAAGATTTTTAAACAAAACACAAACAAATTGTACTACATTAAAATCACAATACCTAAAAAAAAATCTATCAAAATACATTTAAAATTACAGGTCAATTTAAAAATAAATTGATCAGGCACCTCCCAAAAGAAGACACCCAAATGGCCAATAAGCATATGAAAATGTGCTCAACTAATGTCATAAAAAAGAAGCAAATTGAAAACCTGAGAGTTCGGTTTTTGTTTATTTTAATGTTTTTACTGAATTCAGAGAGAGAGCGAAACATCAGTGGTGAGAGAGAATCATTGATCAGCTGCCTCCTGCATGCCCTCTACTGGGGATCGAGCTCAGAAACTTCAGTATGTGCCCTTACTGAATGGAATCATGACCTCCTGGTTCATGGGTCAATGCTCAACCACCAAGCCACACTGGCTGTGTGAGAGTCCGTTTTTCAATGGGAAGAAAATGTCAAGAAGCAGAATTCCCTGCATGTGCACATTCCAAGCGTCCTGGATACCCGGGGACAGTGTCACACACTTGACTCACACATTGTCAGAATACATCCAAAGAAAGAGCAGCCTCCATAACTCTAAGAATACTGGATAGGGAAAAGAGAAACATCAATGATGAGAGAATCATTGATCGGCTGCCTCCTGCACGGCCCCTACTGGATTAAGCCCACAACCCAGTCATGTGCCTTTGACTGGAATCAAACCCAGAACTCTTCAGTCCACAGGCCAATGCTCTATGCACTGAGCCAAACCGGCTATGGCTGGGTAGGGCATTTTTCAAACAGCTTTCATATCTAGCTAGGCAAATAGTAACAATTTTGGCTTTGAGGATCTTAGCTGTGGGTTTCTCCTAGCCTACTTAGGACACTTCCCCCTGCACTCTTTCAGGAATATTACTATCAATGTGGCCTGCGGCCTCTACCATCAGGCCTCTAACCTGGTCCTGCCCTGCAGCTCAGAGCTAGACCTTCTGGAGTGGAATTGTTCTGCTAATCACCTATAATTCCTGGGATTTACTCACTGACTGCCTTCTGAGGAGCTCAAAAACCATTTGTAGATCCTGCTGATAAAATGGCTGCCCAGAGGTCAGGTAAGCTCTCTGCCAAATTACTTCTGGGCTAAGAGGCAGTCCTCAAACTCCACAGAGACCCAGGGTGCCTTTATAGCAGGCTCTTCACAGCTGGAGCCCTGGGGAGGAAGGTGCTGCGCATCCAAGCATTATGGGATTATCCTGGAGGGATGGTATGAGAGTGGTTATCAGTGTGAGCTCATGCACCCCCAGATGCAGCCACACACCAAGCTACCATTCACATCTGGGCAGAGGGAAACTGAGGCAGGCCAGCAGCAGAAAGGAGGAGAGTGTGTTTTGGTTGGGGGACTAGTGGAGCCAATAGATGGGGAGAAGCCCAGGGCCCCAAGGACGTTAAGATTCAGCTCGGTATTTTTTTGCTTTCAGCAAGAGGTCCCTTGGCTCCCTTCCCAAATGTGTTTGCCAAGATACCCACCTTGAGACAAGCCCCATCAGGGCACGGCCTAGGTCATTCTTCTGTGGACCCCATTCCTTCCTGAGCCTGCAGGAAGATTGGGAGTTGGGTGCTGAGAACTGGTTCCCCACCCTCATCTCTGCAACCTCTAACCCAGCTGACTCACTGCCCTTCCATTACTTAGCCCTGTGTTTGGGGCAGTAGAGGCACAGAGATGGACACACCAGGCTGGGTGTCCCATGTCTGGCATGGAGGAAGTATGTGTGAGTGCTACCTGCACAGGCTCCATGGAGCAGAGGAAGGGGCATTTAGGAAGGGACAAAATTTTTACAGTGAGTCAGGAAAAGGAAGTGGTCCTATGCACAGATGTCCGTCATCTCTGCTGATGACCAAGAGGCTCCCTGTAATAAGAGAACACTGGGGATTTAAGAGCACACCCCCCCTCCCTCGCCCACCCACTTCCCACCTTGCCTAGTATCTCCTGTGAAACTGCCTTTGCTAGGTCCCGCTTACTGAACCACCTCGGGGGCACCTGTCACAAACAGACCCCCAGCCCCACCCCAGATCCTCCAGAGGAGACCACAGGGAAAGGACTTAGAAATGTCCTTCTAACAGAGCCTGGCTGTCTGCCTCATTGTCTTTGGGTTGATTTGGATAGGAGATTGAGGGTCACTAGCTAAGCCTGGAGCTGAATAAATCTTGTCATTTACTGTCCCCTCTCCACAGGGAGCTGTCAGCTGGGGCAAGACCTCCCCAGCACCACAGACAGTTCAGCTGTGAGTAGCCAGTTTGCTGAGTCACTGGGGAAGGAGCACCTCAGGCTGACAACTGGTTGGATCCCACTGCATCACAGCTCGCCTCTCCACCCCTCAGAGAGATAAGACTTGACATCAACCGCCCCCACCGCTCACAGGGCCAGGAGAACCATGGTTTTGTGGTGGCATACTTAGCCCTCCTCAGCCAGAACCTGCCATTGCGCCAAGGCAGGGAAAGCCTACCCAGTCAATTAAAGAAAAGGTGAGGCCATGGGGCCTTTTCCTGGGACAGACCTGGCCACCTACCAACCCAGATGGCAGGATGCAAAACCCCCAAACTGCAGACTCTCCTCCCTTCAGGGTGCCCGGGAAGTACACACAATCACAAGCTGAGCTGGGGTTGACCGGGCCTACAGTGATATTCAATACTCAGCCCCAAGCTGCTGGGGCAGGGCTCCTGGGACGGACTTAGACTCCCAGCTGAGGATGGAAGAGGCTGAGGTTACAGTCAGATGGTCCTGTCAGGCCATACCTGTCCATGTGACAGGCTGCCTTCACCTGCACCCTTTCCACCCTAAGCAGAGGATGAGAGGAGCAGCTGAGCTGGGCTGGCACTGGGACTGTCCTGGGCGCTTTGATGCATGTGGTGACAATTCTAGAAGTCAGGACAAGTCTGGGAAAATGCCACCACGACCATTCCCCTCCTGGCTTCCAGCTGCACCTTGGGACTCCCTCAATTACTGCAGGAGCCCTGGTTCCAATCTGCCTCCAGCTCCTGTCATCTACAACAGCTGTTTTTACAGAATGGGTGGATATCCGCTATGGCTCGGTGGTGGTCAATGGGTAGAGGCCAAGGTCGGCCATTGGCAGCCTAAAGACACTCTAGGAAGAAAAAGTCACTAAGGTTGTCCCACAACAGTGGCAGAGCGCACTGGGGTGAATACGGTCCTCGCACAGGCTCTCGGCGGGGAGAACCCCGAGTTCACTCCTCTCTAGTCTGATCTTACCCAGGCTGCAGAAGCCAAAGGCCTCTGCTTCTCCCACTCGGAGATGGTGTCTAGGCATGGGGCGGGGTGGGACTCGGCCAACCCACAACCTCCTGTGCCCAACACCACTTCCTGTGCCTTCCAGGGCCCACTGCCGGCTTTAATTCCAACCACATTCTTTACTTGTGAGGGGGTCAGAGCTGAGCCTTTTCGTGATGCTTTCATTTGAACCCCAAAAGGCTCCGGAGCTAAGTGGCAGCCGGGGGAACAGGCTGGGAAAGGAGGCCGTATACCCCCTGCCTTGGTGAGCCTCGTCTCCCCTTCCAGAACTGCTGTGAATGAGTGGATTCGGTGCTCTTCACAGGTCTGAGCAGATGCCCTTGCCATGGCTGACTTGGTTCTTGTCCGCTTGCTGGAAATCCCAGTCTCTGCCCGGCTGGTCTCACCTCCCACCACAGCGCTGGGCCCTGTGGGAAGACCTCGTAGCTCTCTACCCAAACTATCGACGCGCTCACCTGCGGCTGCCTGTCTGGCCTGTTGCAGTTTGAAGTCCACAGGCCTGGATCAGGGTTGCTCTCTTGCTCTGGGCTGCTTGCCTTCCATCTCGCGTGGGCTTCATTTGAGCACAATACCCAGTCCCACCACCATTACGAGGGCACCAGTCCTGCTGCAGGGAACAGTGGTCTGCTTTTCCTCCCCAGGCCACAGGCCACCTGCTCACCAGGGGAGTCTGTGCAAAATGACCCCGGAGCCTGGAAACAGTCCTCCCAGGCTCTCAGAGTCACCGGGTCAACCCTCCCCATAAACCAGGTGTGGTGGCATATGCCTGGCACACCCCCACTCAGGGGACTCAAGGGTCTTGAGGCAGCTCACCCCAGTTCTGACTGCCAGAAACTTCCCACTCTGCTATATATAAACCATTTCCTGAAACTCCCCCACTATGGCCCCACAGGAGTCCCAGGAGAGCCTTTGGAAATGGTCACATCCTTCCTCCTTCCTCTCCTGTCATGGTTTGATTCCCTTTACCACGTGGTTTCCGTCCTCTGCATGGGCTCCAGTTGGTCCGTTCCTCTATCCTCAAGGCCAGAACTGGGGGAATGAGCCAGGGATTAATGGCACAGAGTAAGCTTCAAAAGCCACGGGGGCCATTGGAAGGCTTGAGCTTAAAGATAATTTCCCTTCTCTGCAAAGGGCAGGCATTTAGTCCAAATGGGCAGAGTCAGGAGAGAGTCAGGCCAGCAGGGGACAGGGAGCAGCCACAGCCCAGATGGCCACCCCAGACGAGCGAGTGAGCGACTCTCCAGGGGCTGAGATGCCAGGCGGCCACTGATCTCTTCTAGAGGTAAGAGGGGGGCTGCCGGGAGCCTTGCAGGGGCTCCCTCGCAGGACTTGGAGGGAGAGCAGCCCGGTCCCTGCTGCCTCCAGAGGCTTGGGGAGGGCCCTCTCTTTTTGTACTTGCCATTTGACTTCTCATCGGTATTTAACATCACCTGTGTGCCCAGCAGTGTGGCAAGCACTTTTCTATACCTCTTTTCCTGAACTTTAAAAACTGTATCGTTATTTTCTTATAGCAAAAGTCGTAAACACTCCTGGGTTTTTTTTAATGAGTCAAGATTAGAGTTTATACTAAAGAAAGAAGTGGCAGAGCTGCTTCCTTCCACCCGACCCCCACCCTCAGCAACCCACAGTTCAGTGTAGTCACTCCAATTTAAATTAAATGAGATATTGAAATTAAATGGCATGTAGAAAAGAAAGTTCATTTTCTTCTCACCGTTGACTGCCAGTGCCCGGGGGAACATGGTATTCATCTGTGGCACAATTCATTTGCTCAGACAGTGGTGCCTGCTGCCAAGGAATTTCCGAGCATTCGGTTTTGTCTTAGGCTGCAAGGGAGCCGTGACCCCCTTCGGTCCCCTGCTGAGGCTGCCAGGCCTTCCTGGGAGGTGAGCTGCTCTCACTCAGTCCCGGGGCAACTTGAAGGCAGATCTAAGATTCAGAACTCCCCCTTCTGTGCCTCCCCCCAACCCCCTCTTAGATATTTTTATAGCTGGGAGATGTAAAGATGAGACTGCTCATAGCCAAGGCCTCTGTAGCATTTAATAAGCTGATTGAACTCGGTGCATGGGGGGCCCCCTAAAGTCAGTTGGTAGCACTTTGGTCTCCCAGATGGGCTTGTCCATGGCAAGTTGTCTGCAGCCAGAGGAGGCACCACCTCCCTCTCCCAGGACTAAACTGGGCCCTGAGCGCTGGGGAGTGGTTTGCAACTGCGGACTTGAAAAATGATTTTCAGTCTCCAGGAAAGGAAAGAGATATAGCACTGATTCCAGGCAGTATACGGAAGGGGGTCAAAATGCCAGTTGTGAACCTGGCTGGCTGGCTGAGCTCAAATCCCGGGTCCTCCATTTACTAACTGGTACTGCTGGGCAACTTAACCTCTCTGCCTCGGTTTCTTCATCCGTAAAATGGGGATAAGGATGCCTTCCTTTTGTACTTGTCATTAAGTCAGTTCATTTATGTCCAGCACATAGTAAGCACTCAATAAATATTCACGACGATTATTTATTAAGGGCTTCTATTATCAGATACTGGTCATGAAAAAATAGCCACATTTTTGCCCCACATCAACTCAATGACATAGGTATTATTATCCCATATTTCAGATGTGGAAACTGCAGCACAGAAAGGATAGGTGACTCTCAAGGCCGTTTATTAATTCCTATTTTTAATTCAGAGGAGTTTTGATGTTTTCATTATGAAATAGTTCAAATGTAGAAAAGTACAGAAAATACCTTAACATGCACTCATAACATGTACTTAACATAAATTAGCCTTTTGCCATATTTGCGGAAGTTTCGAAGAGATAAAATGTTGAGATCATACTTCCTTTCTCCGCCTCTCCCAGAATCATCCACTCCTCTGAAGCCCTCTCAGAGTTCTACAGTGTTTATGCACGTTTATAAACTGCTTTGTCTTTTTTCAAATGTTCAGGTCGCTGTCGTGCCATGTAATTTTGCTTTTCTGCCACTCAGTACGCTTTTGAGTTTTCCCAGGTGGATACACGTAGATCTAGTTCTTTTATATTGGCTGCTGTGTGGTTTTCCATTGAATGAGTAGGTCATGATAATACGCCACAGATTGTCTATTCATTCTTCTGACAAACAGCGTTTCCAACTTCGAACTTTTACCCAAGATGCTAGAGATGCATCCATCAGTGGGTGGCAGAGCACAAGCTTCCCCGGATGTTGCCAGGTTGCCCCCGAGGAGTTTCACTTCTACTCCATGAGCATGGAGAGAGTTCTCAGCTCTCTGACCAGGACCAGCACTTACAAATTTCTAGTCTGATAGGCATCTCCCTGTGGTTAATTCATTAAATGCTTGTCAGCATCTGCAGCTCACCAGGCGCCATGCAGGGGTACCAAGGGACAAAGCAGGGCCCAGGAGCCCAGTCTCCAGAGCCCACATGGGAAACTCTAGACAGTCCACCTCACTCTGGAACCCTGGCGTGCTTACTTAGCTCCAATGTACTAGCACATAATTGGCTGCTTACATGTTTGCCCACCCCCATACTAGGCAGTGATCCCCTCCAGTAAGGGGAATGTGTGTTACTGGTTTTTGTATCTCTAGATCAATGCTGTCTGATATGGCAGCTGACAGCCACATGTGGCTCCTGGGGACTTGAAATGTGGCTGGTCTGATTCAAGATGTGCTCTAAGTATAAAATGCACACCAGCTTTGGAACACTGAGTATAAAAAATAAAGAATGTAAGCGATCTTATTCACAATTTTTACATTGATTACATACTGGAATACCTTTTGAATTACTTAAACTTATTTAAATGAATTTTGCCTGTTTCTTTTTACTTTTGTAATAAGGCTCCTAGGAAATCATAAATGGCACCTGTGACTCAGATTAGATTTCAATTGGATGGTGCAACCCTAGACTTTGCCAGGTCAGTCGATGCCTTGTGGCAGGTGCCCAGGGAAAGTTGAGTGAATGATGCTTGAGAACAGGAGGACCACAGTGTGTCTGAGTCCCTCTGGCTCCATTCCTGTCATTCTCAGGCTGTTCAGAGAGGCTGGTCCCTTGCATAACAACCCTGACACCCTCCCCTCCTCCCTTCTTCTGCCCCAGAGGGAGTGAGCTGCCCATGGAGGGAAGATGGTTGTCTGCCAGGCCAGCCTCCCCCTGAGCAGGGCCTCACAGAAAGCCCCATATATACCAGGGAAAAGATGTCCTTTGGGGGTCTAGAGAACACCCTCAGCCCTCTCCCAGCTCAACCCTGCTGGCACTGTCCCTGTACGTTCATTCAGAGCCCACGGGAGGCCAGGGCCACACTGTAGAGGGATGTGAGCCAGCTGCTCTGAGAAGAATGCCAAGGGTGCTTGGTCCCCGGGCACAGTGCCCAGGCCCTGCACCCCACAGCACCCGCTTTGATGCCTTGCAAAAGGTTAACTTTGAAGCTGCCAGTCAGGCAGCTGAACCAGGCAAGGCTTGAAAAAAAGAGCTCTCAAGGCCTCCTCTCATCCACAGCCTCCTGCTGAGTAGATGGTCTGAATTGTCTGGGAATTCCCCTCTCTTTCCAAAGATGTGCAGAAACTTACCCATTTGTAATCTTTGGGAAGAAATATATTTCACTTAAGGTTTCTGATAACTGAATTTACCCCTTTAGACACAATGATTAAACATATTTTAATGGTTTCATATGGAAAATATTTAACAACAGCATATCTTTTTCTCTATGGCAAATGGGGGCCATTAGGTATGAGGCTGGACCATTGAATGGCAATGACTCAGGTACTATTAAGCATGGAGGACTGTCCCTCCACCACTGTCCCCAGTGGCCACACTTTCCGGGTTCTGGGTTTGCTTTTCACAGGTCTTCCTTCTTCTGCTCTAGTACCAGGATCCTCATCAGCCAGTGCTTCCAGCTGCCTCTGAGCAGTTGCCCCCCTCCCCCCATCTCTCCTGACCTCCTGTTCCGGAGGCCCATCCAGATCCCCTTTGAAATGATTCTACTAAGCTGGGGGGGGGGGGGCAGGTTTATTCAAGTAGATGTAAAATAAATGCAGAGCTTTGGACTAGGTCTTGCCTCTGAGCCCTGGGTGGTCTTTAGCACAGGGCTTTGGGATGTGGACAGGTGAGGTCCCCAAGCATGCTCTCTTTAAAAAAAAAAAAATGTTTTTTATTGATTTAGAGAGAGAAAGGGAGAGGGATAGAGAGATAGAAACATTGATGAGGGAGAATCATGGATCAGCTGCCTCCTGCACGCCCGAAACCCAGGCATGTGCCCTGACAGGAATCAAAGCAAGAACCTCTTGGTTCGTGGGTCGATGCTCAACCACTGAGACACTGGCTGGGCCCCAAACATGCTCTTAAATAAATGGCATTGCTGCCCTTATAAGAACACATTGGTATGTGAACAAGAATGCCTATCAAAAGCAACAACTTGCCCTAGCTGGTTTGGCTCAGTGGATAGAACATCAGCCTATGGACTGAAGGTTCCCAGGTTCAATTCTGGTCAAGGCCACATGCCTGGGTTGTGGGCTAGATCCCCAGTAGTGGGTGCAGGAGGCAGCCGATCAGTGATTCTCTGTCATCATTGATGTTTTTCTCTCTCTCCCTTCCTCTCTGAAATCAATAAAAATGTGTGTGTTTTTTTTTTAAAAAAGCAACAACTTCCGTACAGCTCACAAAGGACCAATCTTTTTGTCTTCAAGACAGTTCCCAGGTCTGCTATTTCCCTGAATTTGGCACAATCTAAATTAATTCAGCAAAGTAAACTTACCCATGGCTTCAGGAGGCCCAGACGGGAGCCATTCTTGACTGCTCCTGCCCCACACATCCCACTGCTTCCTCCCTGCCTCTCAGGAACTCGCCTATCTCTCCATACTCCCCACCTCAACCCCAGCTCAGATTGGGGCTTCTGGATTTCCTGCCTCCGGAGGTTCCGCCCCAGAGCCCTGCACACATGAAAATCCCACCCAAACCCACCATTAAGCACCAATGGTTTAGAAACGCTTAAAAAAATAATTCTTATAATTTTTCATTTGAAATTATTTGGCTGGTAAGTAACTTATTAAATTTAACGTCGGTTTTGAGTGCTCAGGTCATGCATAGGCAGAGGAGTGCTTGGGAAGGAAGCTAGACCTCAATGTGTTTTCAAAGGTACGGAAACGTTGTGAAGGCTGACTTTAACGACAAATAACATTTCAATGTCTTAAGTAAAATTCTATTAGCTTCTGTTTTGCAGCTTTCTCTATATTTGGGGACCCATGGACTTCTTTTTTAATTTAACTTTTAGACTGGGTAATCCATTCTCCTGATTCCAGTTTCAAAAGGGACAAGGGGATAAAGTCCCCCAGGGCCTCTGTCCCAGCCCTCCCTTCCTCCCCTACAGGCAGCTGGCAGCACTGTGTCTGGTGGAGCCCTCCAGACACTTTATGTAGAATCATAAGCAAAGGCACAGCCATGTTCTTCTCCTTTATTATTTTTTTTAATATATTCTTATTGATTTCAGAGAGGAAGGGAGAGGGAGAGATAGAAACATCAATGATGAGAGTGAATCATTGATTGGCTGCCTCCTACACTCCCCACACTGGGGATCGAGCCCACAGCCTGGACATGTGCCCTGACCAGGAATTGACCCGTGACCTCCTGGTTCATAGGTCGATGCTCAACCATTGAGCCACATGGGCCGGGCTCTTCTCCCTTTTTAATGAAAATATTGAACATCTTTATTAGGGCATAAAGAGCTATTATTCTAATTGCAGAGCAACCTTTTCTGTTTTTGTTCTCTGAAACAATCTGATAGGCCCTGGGAGAGCCCACAGAGCCATGCACAGCCACCTCCGGGTGCAGCACCCTCCCCCTCCAGGCCAAGGCCCTGAGGCAGTGGAGCCAGCTTTCCAGCATGCCTTTCTCTGGTCTGGCCACTCCCCTGCTGAAAACGCCTCAATGACCAGCTCCAGCCATTGTCACAGAGTCCAAATTCCTGAACAGGATCCTAGAAGGCCACTGGTCTGGCTGCCTGTGACCTCCGGCCCTGGCCCACACCCTGGAGCCCTCACCTTCTCAGCACCCCCCCAGGCCTCCTTCAAGCCTTCCAGGCAGGACTGCCCTGCTGTCACTCTCATCCTGCACCTTCCCTCAGAGCCACTTTGTCCCTGGACCCTGCCATCTGCCTCTCCCACGTGACCTTTGCTTCTACAACCCCCATTATGCTTACCATCATATATGCTAGGCTCTCTGCCCTGCGGGCCTGCAGACTCCATGAAGCAGGGTCTTGCTGGTCAGTTCCCCAAACTGCCAGCATCTGACTATGCAAATGTTCAGTAGGAATGAATGAATGGCTCTTCACCGTCACAAGTGTGGGATGGGAATCATGTGACTTCACTCCTGATCCCACACATGACCCTAATTCTCAGGGCCCTGGGCCATCCAGTCTGCCTGTTAATTTGACTCTCCTCATCTGCGTCATGGGAGGGGCGGGGGGAGTTCCCAGGCAGCTGGGGCATGGCTCCTTTTCCCCAGGTTTCTCCACTTCCATCTCCTTCCTTCTCAGGTTGCTTCCACTCTTTATCTTCCTTCTTGTCTCTGCCCCCTTCCAGCCCGGTCTTCTTTAGGACCTTTGCCCTCAGGCCTACTTTGCTGGTGGTTTGTCCTCCCACCTCCCCACCCTAAGTTTCCAGGCTTTTCTTTCTGCTGCAGACCCAGCCCACATGCTGCTGGGGTCATTCACCCTCCTTCTTTTCAAGTGCCCTGGAGCCCAAAAAGCCTCCACCCTGGCTGCAGGGGTTGTTCCAGCACTTTCTGGTCACCTGGTCATTCTAGTGCCCCCCATGTCCCTGGGGGAGGGGCCTCTTCCTCCCTTTACTCTTGTGGCCTCTCACTCTTGGGAAGTGTTTCCAGGGCAGCCATTGTTATTTTTATTTTACAGCTTTAATGAAATGTAACTTACATACCATAAAATTCACCTGTTCTAAGTGCACAATTCAATAATCTTTAGTAAATTTACAGATCCCTCCGCATTCCTAGCCCCAGCCCTTGGCAACCACCAATCTGCTTCCAGTCTCTATCCATTTGCCTGTCCTGGACATTGCATACAAATGGACTCATGCCCCATCTGTCCTTTGTGTCTGGCTTCTTGCATTGAGCATACGGTTTTGAGGTGCATCCTTCCTTCTTATGGCTGAGTGATAGCCCATAGTATGGTTGGACCTCAATTTGTTTCTCCACTCATCAGCTGATGGGCATTTGAGTCATTTCCACCTTTCGAGGACTGTGAATAAAGCTGCTAGGAACATTCATGTTCAAGTCTTTGTATGCAGATATATTTTCATTTCTCTTGGGTAGGTACTGAGACGTTGAATTGCTAGGACATATGGTAAAAAAATGATTAACTTTTTAAGAATCTGACGAACTGTTTTTCAAAGCAGCTGCGTCGCTTTGCACTCCCAGCAGTCACATAAGCATTTCTCCACAGCCACAACCAACATTTGGTTTTTTCCCTTTTTTGATTCCAGCCATTCGTGTGCATGTGAAGTGGCATCTCCTGTGGTTTTCATTAGCATTTCCCTAAGGACCAGGGATGTGAGCATCTTTCCATGTATTTCTTGACCATTCGTGTATCTTCTTTGGTAAAATGTCTATGCTAATCTTCTTTAATTTAATTTTTTATTTAAATTTAAATTTGTAATTGGGTTATTGTTACTGAATTTTAAGTTCTTTATGCATCCAGTCCCTTGTCAGATACATGGTTTGCGAATGCATTCTCCCAGTCTGTGGCTTGGCTTTTCATTCTCTTAATGGTGTCTTCTGAAGTTTTTAATTTTGATGAAGTAGCCTTCGATTCTTGTGACGTTCCACCTGTTGGCAGATGCTGCTTTTTCTGCTGGGTGCAAAGGCCTGCGCTTTCTCGGGCTATTTTTTCCTGTGTCTTTCACACATGGACAGTCCCTGATTTTGACTGTGTGTGTGTGGCCGGGGGGTGGGGGAGTGGGGGAGGCGGGGGGAGATGGCCCTGTTCTCACACTGACTCTCATCAACAGTGAAGGGGCAGCATCGTGGGGAAACCCAGGCTCTATCACCCACTAGTCCAACCAGGGCCTCAGTCACCTCATCTGTAATGTGAGGTATAATATACCTACCTCAAAAGCCATGCAAAGTTAGTACCTAAAACAGAGCCTGGTGCCTAATTAGCTCAGAACAAACATTAGCTATGATTTGTCCAGCTTTTTCAAAGTTACAATGAACTTGCATCGCTCTCACTTTGGATCCTTACTGCAGCCTCTGAGCTGGTGCTCCGCACCCCATTCTAGGGACGCAATACTGAGACTCAGAAAGTCTGAGTGACTTGCTTAAGGTCTCACAGCCCCTGTGTGGCTTACGGAGGTGTCAACCCAGGTTGGGGGGACTCTAGGCCAATGGCTGCTCCCCAGAGGCAGAGATACATTCAATGACCCAGCAAGCACAGGTAGATGCTGTCCCTGGCCCCCAGAGCCCATGTTAACACTGCTCATTAAACCAACTTGTGTCAGACACGGCTGGGACAGGGGACCGGAGGTGAGAGGCTCATCATTGCTGCCCCAAGCTGAGCCCTTTGCCCCCAGGGAAGACAGAGCTGTTACAATGCAGTGTGTTCTATGCAAGGTTGGGAGCTCTGGGTTTTGGGGAGCACTGAGCAGGGGGCCAGAATCAGCCTCAGGGGGCTTCTCAGCCTCCCCCAGGGTGCAAAGTGAGTGTGTGGCTCTCAGGTGACTCTCTTAGGCAGACACGCCCACAGTGATTGCCTGTGGAGCCAGCCTATCCCTCCACACCCCCCCAATCCCCTCTGCTCCTGGGGCCTGTCTCCCCAGGGACTGTGTTTCTTTTTTTGTGGGCGGGGCGGGGGGGACTATATTTCTTTAACTTTTACTTAGGGCATTTTCTTTCTTTTTTTAAAAAAAATATATTTTATTGATTTTTTACAGAGAGGAAGGGAGAGGGATAGGGAGTTAGAAACATCGATGAGAGAGAAACATCAATCAGCTGCCTCCTGCACACTCCCCACTGGGGATGTGCCCGCAACCAAGGTACATGCCCTTGACTGGAATCGAACCCGGAACCCTTGAGTCCGCAGGCCGACGCTCTATCCACTGAGCCAAACTGGTTAGGGCTACTTAGGGCATTTTCAAGCATATATGTAAAGAGAGAAGGGTACAACCAATCCTCATGTACCTATCACCCAGCTCCAGTAGGGACCACTATAGGGCCATTCTCCTCTATCCTCCCATCCACTGAATAAATTCCAGGAGTCACATCATTCCATTCCTGTGGCCCCCATTTCCAAAATCCTGTACAAGTGTGAGCATACACATGTGCACAAAAGTTACCCCAGAAAGAAAAAATCCACCTTCCACCCCATCAGTACTGTATTGATGGGTCCTGGTGAAAGAGGCCAGTTTGCCCTTTTTTAGCCACGAGTCCTTGGTCCAAGCCATTTCACCTCTCTGAGACTCAGTTTCCTTGTCTATAAAATGGGACACCAATGCCTACTGCTGGCAAGCTGGCTATGGTGACTAACCAAGGCTACAGACTGTGTGTGTGTGTGTGTGTGTGTGCGCACAGGCATACAGCAAAACACACACAAAAACACAATAGGAGAATCAACCCCCACATCAGGATGGGGAGGGAGGGAAGAGAATGGGACTGGGGAGGGGTACACACAGACATTGGAAAATCTATAACAACAAATCACTTAAGGGAAAAAAATCAAACAAATATAGCAAATTGTTATAGGTAGGTGGTTGGTGAATATGTAAGTAGCTTTTCTCCTGCTCTGTGCCTTTTTGGGGTATTAGGATTAGTTCATAATTTTAATTGCAACTCTAAATTAAAACAAAGCTTTAAGAAAGCAATAACTCAGAACATGTCTATGCTTGGCATTTAGTAGGCACTTGTCTCAGTTATATCTTACTGTGTAACAAAACATCCCAAACTACAGTGGCTTAAAACAACAACCATTTTCTATTTTCTCCCAATTCTGTGGTTTTCCTGGGCTTGGCCAGGTGTTCTTGGGTAACTCATGACACCGCCTGGGGCTGCCGTCACCTGATGGGGACTTGCCTGGGATGGATGTCCCACCTGACTCACACACAAGGTGGGCAGGTGGGGCTGGGTGCTGGCTGGGAGCTCTCAGTGGGGGCTCTCTCCCTGGCCTGGGCACCTCTCAGCATATGGTGGTTAGATTCTAAGAGGGAGCCTTCCTGAGAGCAAGTGTTCTAGGATGGAGGAAACAGAGCAGCAGGGCTTAAGGCGTAGTTTTCTCTGTTGTATTTTGTTGGTTATAAAGTCACAGGGCCACAGGTTCAAGGATGGGGAAATGGGCCTTGCCTGTCAATGGGGTGAGGCATGAAGAATTTGCAGCCGTCTTTAACCTACCACTCTGCTCAATAAATGATTGTTGAATATGGAACTGAATTTCAGAGACTTGCCTCCAATAGGGAATTACCTGCTGGTGGGGCTTGGGGAGTTGTGAGTGGAGAGATCTTGTCCCTCTTAGCCCTGTCCCTCTGTGGCACCTTGTGCGGCCCCTCTGGGCCCAAATACCTCCAAAGCCGCATGTGATTGGTTTGTGCTTCCAGAGCCACACAGGAAGGTCCACACAGGGTCTGTCAGGAGGCCAGTGTGCTGGGACCCTTACTCTCCCCCCACACTGCCATGGCTGGGACTCCCAAGCACTCTGTTCAAGGCCGTCCTGAGCCAGGATGTTCTTCAGTCAGCACGTGGGTCCCACGGAGCCTCAGGCCTGCGCTCATGTCCTTCCAGGCTCTTAGAGTGTCTGGGGGCAGCCACACCTGCTGGCCAGTGTTGTCTCAGCCCGGACCCGCCCTTTCTTCCTCTTGTCCCCTCTCCTCTGTGGCTCCAGTAGAGCCACCAGCCCTCTCATCATCTATGCTGCCACTTTTTGGCAACTGAGAAGGGGCATAAGTGAGTGAGGCCACACGCCAGCCTCTCCCGTTTCTGGGCACAGCAGCCTCACAGAGACGCTCTCTCTCCTACAGTTCCCCCGGGCAACTCCTCTGGCTTGTCATTTTGGCAGATGGCTTCCTTTGGGAATGGGCTGTGGCACCTGCTCCTTTACTTGGAATGTGTCGGGTCCCCGGTTTCCGGGAAACCTTCTGAGCACTTGTCAGTTCTTTGTTCGTGCATTCAAACCCCATTCGTTCTACAAGGAAGCATGGCGTTCCTGCCCTGCGCCGGGCTCCGGACTGCCCACGAGGGGATAATGGCCAGCAGTGCAGACCCGGTCCCTGCCTTGCAGGGCTCACCCACTAGTGGAGAGACAGTCCTGCAGCAATCACATGGATGAACCCACAACAGTCTGCAGTGCACTGGGTGGGGTTCCAGACTGGCAGAGACACTGCTCAGAGCTATGAAAGAGTTAACTGGGCAAAAGTGGGGGGAAGGAAGGACATTTCAGGAGGGGGAGCTGGCCTACAACTCTAATCCTTTGGTGCCTTCCTTGGGCTGCACCCTGAACCCAGAACCCCCATAGCAAGCACTTGCTTCTAATAGCCACATTTTCCCACTCCCCTCAGGGGTGTCCTCCAAGGCCACATTCTCGAAGAATCTCTCCTTGTCTGCCTAGTCTACAATTTTAGCTCCCACTCCCCATAGCCTCCTACTCTGTTATTTTTCCTCCTCTGTATGCAGATCCTGATGTCCATGCAGGGCAAGGGGTTTTAATGCTCATTCAGTTGCTGTATTCTCAGTGCCTAGAACCGTCCCTGGCACATGGTAGGCAGCCAGTCAACACTGGAACTCTTGTTGAATCATGCACAGGAAGTTGCTCTCCAAACCGTTCATCCCTGAGTGGAGAGGAGGGGAGGAATTGCGCTAATCACTTGGCTCCTACTTCCTCTGCAGACCAAGGGGTCTTGAGCTGAGAAGGGAGGGCTTTGGAGGACAGGTGTCAGGGGCCTAACTCCTTCTTCTTCTTTCTTCTTTCTTCTTTCTTCTTTCTTCTTTCTTCTTTCTTCTTTCTTCTTTCTTCTTCTTTCTTTTCTTCTTCTTTCTTTTCTTCTTCTTCTTCTTCTTCTTCTTCTTCTTCTTCTTCTTCTTCTTCTTCTCCTTCTCTCTCTCTCTCTCTCTCTCTCTCTCTCTCTCTCTCTCTCTCTCTCTCTCTCCAGATCCACACCTAGGAATCCCCACCTCCAGCACCTGCCTTTTCCCAAAGCTCCAGGTGTTGTGATCACAGGCAGATGTGGGGCCACTGCCTTGGCATAGTTTCCTGGGCCTGTGGGTTCAAGGCTGCCCCCCTCCTCTTCAATTGTTGCAGCTGCTTCCAGGTGGGTGGTGCAAGATGAGGCCCCTGAGCTTGACTCTCCTCCCAGAACTCAGGGGATCCCCACCATCAACTTCCCACTACCCTCACCCAAAAACCAAGGCCAAGTTCCTCAGGGGATGGGGCACCTCACCACGCTTCCAGGAACACAGTGTCCAAGTGGGCTCTCTCTCTCTTAAATATATTTTTATTGATTTCAGAGAAGAAGGGAGTGGGAGAAAGAGATGGAAACATCAACCTGGGCATGTGCCCTGACCAGGAATTGAACCGTGACCTCCTGGTTTATATCGATGTTCAACCAGTGATCAACCACTGAACCACACCAGCTGGGTGCTCTCTCTCTCTCTCTCCCTTTCTCTCTCTCTCGCTCTCTTAAACAAAACCCTTTATATTTCAGAAAATTTCAAACACATATACAAATATAGTATAATAAGCCTCCATGTACCGATCCCCTAACTTCAACAGTTATCAACATTATTTCATTATTGTTTCGTCTCTCTCCACCTACCCTCATTTTGCCACCTTTTTATTTTCCTGGAGTCATTTAAGGCATACCTAATCTTTTTTTTTAATATATTTTATTGATTTTTTACAGAGAGGAAGGGAGAGGGATAGAGTTAGAAACATCAATGAGAGAGAAACATCGACCGGCTGCCTCCTGCACACCTCCTATTGGGGATGTGCCCGCAACCAAGGTACATGCCCTTGACCGGAATCGAACCTGGGACCTTTCAGTCCGCAGGCCGACGCTCTATCCACTGAGCCAAACCGGTTTGGCTAAAGCATACCTAAACTTCATACTAATTTAATAATAAATACTTTTCCATATGTATCACTAAGGGCTTTAAAGACACAGTGATACCACTATCACGTCTATTAAAATTAGTAATATTTTTTATATTTTTTAGTACCCAGACTGTGTTCAATTTTCCACTATTATCTCACAACTATTTGTTTTGTCCAAATTGGGATCCATACAGGTTTCACACACGCCGTTTGTTGATTTGTCTCTTCAGTTTCTAATCGGTGGCCGCTGACTAACCTCACCTGCGAGTTTTTACAAAACGCCCATGTCTGGGCCCTCCCTGGACCAATTAGGTCAAGATCACTAGGTGAGCTGGGCCTGGGTATTAGCTTTATTTATTTTTATTTTTTTATGTGTTCAGGTCCCAATGATCCTGGCATGATGCCAGGGCTGGAAACCACTAGAACATACTCAAGGATTATCAACTGGCATGAGGGGTTGGTTGTGCCTCTGAGGGACAGATGACAATGCCTGGAGATGTTTTTGGTTGTCACAACTTGTGAGGGGGTTGAAACCAGGGATGCTGCTCGACATCCAGGATTACAGTGCCCAGGATGGTGCCAGGACAGAATGATCCAGTCCCAAATGCCAAAGTGCCAGAGTGCTAGGCATTGGGAAATTCTGATACTGAAGCACGAACCCCACCGCCCTTGGGGGGAGGGAGGGAGGCCTGGAGTCTGGGTGGGGAACAAATTAAACTGGATTCTTCTTTTTTGTTATTTTGTTTTAATGTTGTTGTTTTTTATTGATTTCAGAGAGGAAGGGAAAGGGAGAGAAACAGCAATGATGAGAAAATCATTGATTGGCTGCCTCCTGCACACCCCCTACTGGGGATTGAGCCCACAACTCGGGCATGTGTCCTTGACTGGAATCGAACCCAGAACCCTTCAGTCTGCAGGCCGACGCTCTATCCAGGGAGACAAACCAGCTAGGGCAAACTGGGTTCTTTCCATTCCTTTTCTCAATCCCATACAGTTGACAAATGGAAATCTCCTGGGCCTACTCTCATTAGTGGCCCCTCCCCTCCCCAGCATCCTGTCTCCTCCAACAGTTAGGGTTGGGCTAACGGCCCCCCTCCCCCCCACAGGTGGCTCCTCTCTTGGCTTGAGCAGGAGAGCCCAGGAGTGGGAGTGGTCAAAATGCACCACTAATGGCCAAGGGCCCCAAGCCCCCTCCTGGTATCCTGTTCACTGTGGTACCCGTTGGGTTGCCAGGGTAGAGCAGATACTCAAAAGTGTTTGTAGAAACGAATGAATCCCCATTTCTTCCTGTGGAAACCAGGGCCCAGAGACAGGCCGGTCTTATAACCAGCACCCAGCATCCGGCCTGCTCACGGCTTCTCAGAAAAGGTCCTTCTCCACCTTCTGGAACAAGAATGTGAGCGGCTGTGCCCGCCATTTCGGGCTTCCCCACACCTCTGCTGCCACCATTAGAGGAGACAAAAAGACACAGGACCCTTGGCAGCTGGTAGAAGGGACATCAGCCCCTAACCCTGCCCCTTTCTGTCCTGTTTGGGGAGGACATTTCCTGCCTGTCACTGTGGACTTCGTGGGGTCAGGGGAACCAAGATATTACAACATCTCTAGGAATGACTCAAGGGGAGAACACACAGTTCGGATGCCAACTCTTTCCTGCAACTCAGTTCTTTCCTGCATTCACGAAAGAAGTGTCACTGTCCTGCTCTGTGACTCAACCCCCCCCCCCCCCCAACCCTCCAGAAGGACACAGAACATGGGGTGTGGGAACTGGCAGGAAGAACACATGGCAGGGGACCTCTTTTGTTCCTCCTGGCCAGCTGGGTATGTGCCTGCAGAGGCCGCCTCATGGTGGGAGCCTCCTAAGAAACCCATATGGATAAAAGGGGACTGGGAATTACTCCCAGCTGGGAGTCGCCAAAACCCTGGAGCCCGCTTAGCGCAGGGAGGCAACTCCTGACACCCCCTCTTGGACCCACCCCCCAGAGTGGGGTGCAAAAGCACGTGCAGCGAGCCAAAGGGCCAGACCCTAACCGGGGAACCCCCCCTTTCATCACCAGGGCCATCTGAAGCCCCACAGCTCCAGCGACAAGATAGAGGTGGGAGGGGGAGCACACTGCTTATGTGACCCCAGGGCCCAGCGCAGGGGTGTGGGAAGATGGGGAGCCTCCCACTTCTCCTCTTCCCTCTCCGCAGCCAGGCGCTGGGGCCCACTCAAGCATGACCACCGGTATGGTGGAAGGCAGCACCCCTTTTCACTACCCCGGACTGGGACGCACAGCTGTAGGCAGCTTGGCACGCAGAGCAGGGGAGGGGCGCACTGTGGAGAGCCCCCATTGGACCGCCGCCCAAGGTTTCCCCGGCTTCCCTCTGGGTTTGGCCAGAGGAAACTGAGGCGGGCAAGGGGAGTCCGGGATGCCCAAGGCGCGGGCGGGCGTGTCCCAGGCACTCTCCCCCAGGGGGGTGGGGGGAAGGCGGGCGAGTCCCGCTCCGCCCCGCGCCGCCCCAGCTTCTGGCCAGTGCGATCCGGCGCCCGCGGGCAGGGCGGGGCTGCAGTCAGCACCGCCCCGAGGGGCCGTCCGGGGCGGAACGGCCCCCCAGGGCCCTCCCCGGCCCAGGCCATGACCCCCGCTGCTCTCTCTTGCAGGCTGGTTGCCGCGACCACCCGAGTCCGGCCGCCACCAGCTCCCGGACGGGCCCCGCGCGCCCCGTGTGCGGCTCCGCAGTGAGCCCACCCAAAAGCGGTGAGTGCCCCGCCGTGCGCGCCCCGGGGTCTGGCCCGCGCTGCCCACACTACTCCCCCGCCCCCCTTCCAGGAGACGCCGCTCTTCCCGGGTGCCGCAACCCCGTTGGGCGGCGTACACGCCCCGCAAGCTCTGGCGGCTGGGGGGCGGGGGGCGCCCCGGGACGGGTAGGGGGCCCCTGGTGGGTCCGGGAGTCCCTCTAACTTCTAGCAGACTTTTCTGCGGAGAAGCGGTTTTGGGGAAAGTTGGGCCCTCTCTGGCCGTGTTGCAACTTACACCGGGAGGGTGGGGGTGTGTCCCTGCGCGTGGAACCTCTGGCCCCCACTCTTCACCTGACACTCTGCGCTGTCACGAGTTCCTTGGGAAGGGACCAGACCGTCGTCATTCCTCAAAGCTGGAAAGGAGCCCGGCCGGGGTGGGGGCAGGAGGCCTCGAGAGGAGCCATTTCCCCTCTATCGAGTATTTCAAAATATATTATTTATGAACCGCCTCACTTAGGGGCCCCCTCGCTTCCAGGGCTTCAAAGCGGGTTGCGACCGCAAAGGGCGACCGGTGCGAACGCAGGAGCGACTTCTGGCCCGCTGAGCTCAGCGGAACTGGGGGAGGCACCCTTTACAAAGGGGGACCCACAGCTCTGCTCGGCTGGCCCTGGGGTAGTGGGGACTTCTCCCAGGCTGCCCCTGACTGGCTGTTAGGCCTGACCGAATGGAGAGAAAAGTCTGGGCAGCCCTGCGTCATTGAGAAAGAGGAGTTGAAAGGCGGCTCTGGGGTGGGGGCTGGGGGCGGGCAGGGATGGTGGTTTCACTTAAAAGGCAGCCTTTACACCTGTGGCAGGCAGCCTTGATGTGGAATCATTCACTGTGTCCTGGATGTAGGTTATTCAATAAACACAGATTGGTACCACCATCATCCCCCCCCCCCAAAAAAAAAAGAAAGGCAGCACCCTCCCCCCGTCCCCCCTCCCCCCCAGGAAGGCACTTAGGAGATAGCAGCCTTGGTGGGAAACTCCCCTTCCCACAGAGAGGCACCCCTGAAGGCGCAGGCTCTGGCTTCCCTGCCCAGCTCCCAGGAGTGCATGGGAGACCCTTTCTGCAGCTGGATTAACTCAAGAAAACACCCCCTTACCTGTCCAGGCCACACCCACCTTGGATTCTGTGCCCCTACCCCTGGGTACTGTTTCTTCTGGATGGGAGGGAGGCAGTGTATTTATGGAAAGACTTAATCCCTCTGCCAGCTCCAAGGAGGCTGAAAGCTCTGATGCCTAATCTCTGCTCCCTGGAAGCCCTTCTCTTGCTGGTGGGGTCCTTGAGCCCCAGGTTTAGATAAACTCTGGACGCTTGAAATGGGAACTCCCCTAAGTGGACAGCGGAACACTGGCATTTATTGTTTACTGAGAACTTGCCGTATCCCAGGCCCTGCACTAAGTGCTGGTGCCCATCACCTGCCTGCCCTCTTTTCATCCTCTGACCCAGTGGTTCTCAACCTGTGGGTCGCGACCCCTTTGGGGGTCGAACGACCCTTTCACAGGGGTCGCCTAAGACCATCGGAAAACACATATATAATTACATATTGTTTTTGTGATTAATCACTATGCTTTAATTATGTTCAATTTGTAACAATGAAATTGGGGGTCACCACAAAATGAGGAACTGTATTTAAGGGTCGCGGCATTAGGAAGGTTGAGAACTACTGCTCTGACCAAATAGTTATATTCCCATTTTACAGATGAGACACAGAGGCCTGTAAAGGTAAAATGACCTAAGGTCACGGGTGGGTAAGTGGCAGGCCTTGAACCCCTAGTCCTCACATTGAGTTGCTCTTGAATATAGCAGAGGCTAGGCCAGGCCTCTGAGACCACCAAGTGTACCACCCCCCCCTTTAAAAGGTTAAGGTATAATATACATACAGTAATATGTACACATCAGAAGGGTACATCCAGGTCAAGAGACAGAATTTCCCCAGGAACCTCATCTTGCCCCTTGCAGCCCCATCTCCCCTTGAAGCCAGTGGGTGGTTCTGTGTCTCCCACAGGCAGTGCCACACCGTAGTTACATTTTATTTGGTGCAAAGAACACATTAGTTTAATCCTCGCACTGAAAACCCACAGGGAGTGAGCTGGCAAGCACTCAGGGGCTGTGGGCTGTAGTTTGTGACTTCTGTCTTCAAGGCTGCTATAAAAACAATTACATGCTTTTAAATGAACCCTATGGTTAATTAATCATTAACCTGACTTCTAATAGCATACTCCTGATTTTTAAATGAACATTTCTATTGACATATGACGTGGAAAGGTGCACAAATCATCAGCATTGAGCTTGACCACGTGGAGGCCTAACGGAGCAGCGGGCAAGTACTTTGCTCAAAGTTACTTGGCCAATCAGTGGGAGGCCAAGGCCGGACCCCAGGTGGCCCAAGACCCTGCCTGGTGACAGAAGCAGCTGAGCATTTCAGTGGGCACCCTGTCCCTACCCTTACCCCCATCCTTTTTCACTTCCTCTTGGTGAGTCCCTGTGGGCCCGGCAGCTGCCCTGCCTCCCCAAGAGGAGCTCACAGCCTCCTGCAGGTCCATGGGCTAAAGCCAGGAAGATGCTCATGTTTGCACTCTGTGTACCAGGATAGAAGGCATGTTAACGCTTGTAGCATCTGTTCCCAGCACAGTCCCTTTGGCTGGAATTACAGGAATTCTCATCCTGTGGCAAAAAAGAAAATGCCTTTTCTAAAGAAGAAAGGACACCAAGATTTGCCAGGTGCCTACTCGGGAGCCGGCCATGGCCCTTTAGTGCCTTCTTCCCTGTGTTTGCTGTAAGGAAATGCTCTGAGAGCTTGCCCAGAGCCTCCCAGCAGGGAGTGGAACCTGGTTCCGTCCTGTCTGCTGGGTCCACCCACCTAGGCAAACAGTCACATTCCTCAACTGTGATTCTTCACTGCTGCCCTTGGTCCTCAAGTGAGGTCTTTGTTAAGGAGGTAAGGCGAGGCACCATAGTGAGTCATGACCTCCAAAGCGTTATTCTGATTTCATCTGGGAGGTGGCTGTACAGAGACCAAGAAAGATCAGACAGTCTGACCCTGCCTTTCACTCACTTTCTCTCTCCGGGCCTTCATGGACTCATCTGAGAAACCCAGGTATTAGAAATAAGACCAACGCTGTATAGGGTTGCCAGATTTAGCAAATAAAAATGTAAGATGTGCCCTGGGTGGAGTGGCTCAGTTGGTTGGAGCGTCGTCCCATTCACCGGAAGGTCACTGGTTCAATTCCCAGTCAGGGCACATATCCAGGTTGCAGGTTCAATCCCTAGTTGGGGCATATATCTAGGTTTCAAGTTCAATCTCTGGACAGGGTGTATACTGGAGGCAACTGATTGGTGCTTCTCTCTTTCCTGTCCTCTCTCTAAAATCAATTTTTAAAAAATAAATTTAAAAAAACATATCCTCAGGTGAAGATTAAAAAAATAAAAAAATGCAAGATGCTCACCCTGGCTGGTGTAGCCCAGTGGTTAAAGTGTCTCCTGTGTACCAGAGGGTCTTGTGTTTACTTCCGGTCAAGGGCACCTACCTGTATTTGAGTTTTAATCCCTGGCCCTGATTGGTGCAGGAGGCAAACTCAATGGAAAAAAAAATATCCTTGTGTGAGGATTAACAAAATAACAAAAACAATACAAGATGCTCAGTTAAAGTTGAATTGCAGATAAATGATGACTAATTTCCAGTATGAATATGTCCCATGAAGTAATTGGGCATCCTGTATTTTATCTGGCAACCTATCTATAGCCACTTCCAGGTCTAGATTTGTGACTCACTCCAGGAAGATTTATCTCACATTCTAGAGACCAACAGTCACGATCCACAAAAGTAGTAACTGAAGGGAATCAGCAGATTTCGGTGCCAGAATTGCAAAGCCAGGGTCGCTCCGGCCCGTGAGTGGTTCTTGAGTCTCCCACAGGCAGTGCTACACCTTAATTACGTTTTACTCTGTGCAAAGAGCACATTAGTTTACTTTCCTCTTTGCATTGAAAACCTGCAGGCGGTGAGCTGGGTGAGCTGGCAAGCACGGCTGTGGGCTGGTAGTTCATGGCTTCTATCTTCAAGGCTGCTGTAAAAACAATAACAGACAACTTGGCCCAGTGTGTCCTCTCCCCTGGAGATGTTCACAGCTTTCGAGAGGGCTGTGTGGTGTGCGAAGCAGCAGATACCCATCTATCTCACCACGCTCAGAGGCGGGGCGGACCCCTGCAGGAGGAAGTGAGTTTTTATCACTGTCTGTCACCAGAGAGGATCCTGTCAAGGCCATTGGTCTGTAGGGAGATTTTTATGCTGGGTGCAAGAAAGAACCTGTTCTACTTCAGGCTGTTGTGCAAATAATTAACAATCTGATATTTTGAAGGGAACATAAACAGAGCCTGATTCAATATGAAAGGGAGGTTTTCACACTCCTGCAGACGTGTGAAAGAGAAAGAACGTTTATACCCAAGCAGTCCTCTGGACCTGACTGAGCTCGTACCAGCTTGCCACGCGAAGGGCCCCCTCCCATTAAATCTTTATTTTCCAATTATGAACGGTGTATCTTTGTAACAAATTCAAATGATGAAATGTGTTGCATGTAGAATGATATTGCCCTGAAGCGTGCGGCCAAATCGGCCTAGCTTGGGCGGTCGGCCTCCCAGAGCTGTGGCTTATTAGCACCTGACTCCTCCTAGCTCCAGCCCCAGTGAGGTTGCTCTCTTGGGGTGCTGTGAGGGTCCAGTGGGATCATTTCCATCATGAATTCAGCCCAGGGCTTGGCCTCTTATTTTTATACATATATTTATTTTATTGATTTCAGAGAGTAAGGGAGAGAGATAGAGAGATAGAAACATCAATGATGAGAGAGAAGCATTGATTGGCTGCCTCCTGCATGCCTCCTACTTGTGTGTGTGTGGGGGGGGGGGCGGGGGGGGGATGGAGCCCACAACCCCAGCGTGTGCCCTTGACTGGAATTGAATCTGGGACCCTTGAGTCCGCAGGCCGACGCTCTGTCCGCTGAGCCAAACTGGCCAGGGCAAGGGCTTGGCCTCTTGAAAGCATTAGCGTGGTGCCTATCAGCTGTTACGGTCATGATGACAATGGAATTTAGGTAAAAGTAGCCCCACACCCACAGTTGGGCATCTGTCTGGCTCCCATTCAGACAGGTGTAGGATCAAGCTTCATCCTCCCCCCCTTTCCAAACATTACAGCCCATTTACAGGGAGGGGTTCCTCTCCAGTAAACGCATCTGGAGCCTCTGCTGGGGGCTGGCCCTCTGCCTGGCAGCCCTGATCACAGAGGGAGTGGAGTGGACGGGCCGTCCACACTCCCCAGTAAATCACCCTTGGGAGCACTTCTGCTAGAACAGGCCACACCCACACTGAGGATCAGACTCGGACCACATTGCCCTGGTGCCTCTGGCAGTCCTAATGCAGTGCCCTCACAGGAGGACTCAGTAGCGATATTAGGACAGTGATCGTGACAGTGATGATGGCAATGACGACAGGAACGACTCTCCCAGGCCCTGTCCCAGAGGTTGGGGGCAGGATGCCTGTTCCACAGACGAGCACACTGAGCCTGGGGGGCAGAGCGTCAGCACCTCGGAAGTAGAGTCAGATACTTGCCTAAGGTCACACAACACCCCCCCCCCCATACCTGGTTCTCACTCCTCCCGCCCCTCCGCAGCCCACTGATTGTTCTGTCCTCCTGGGGAGCAGAAGCGCAGTGACAAGAGTTACAGCAACGTGCGCTGGGATGAGAAAAGTGGGCTTGCGTCAACTCTGCATTTGGGAATTTAAAAACCTGAAATCGAGCCCTCGCCGGTTTGCTCAGTGGATAGAGCATCAGCCTGTGGACTGAAGGGTTCAGTTACAGTAGCACGTGCCTAGGTTGCAGGCTCGGTCCGGTGTGCAGGAGGCAGCCAATCAATGATTCTCATCATTGACGTTTCTATCTCTCCTCTCCCTTACTCTCTCAAATCAATAAAAATATATATTTTTAAAAACCTGAAATGTAATTGCCGCACATAGACATGACCCTTGATGCGATGTTTGCCCGACGCTTGCCCTGCAGTTCCCTGAATCCAGGCTGGGGCCACTCCCGGGTCCTCACCCTTTTGTTTGGTTGTTTTCTTCCTTCCCTGAGGGTTTTGAGATATTTTTTTTTTTGGGGGGGGGGGGTGGATTTAAGTCACAAGCTTTGGGGACAAAACCTGTCAGTCCAGGACAACTCTTCTGGGAGGTGGCGGAACACAGAGCCTTCCCGGGCCAGAGAGGTTCCGGGAAAATGGGATCTCACACAAAGCCGCGCTTCGTGTGCCACTGCTGGGAGGCAGCGGTGTTGGGCACAGAGGAGATGTGACCTGTTGACTGCTCTGCCTCTGTCTGCTTCTCTTTCCTGTACTGACTTCTTCTCCTGAAATACTTTGAAGTTTCCCAAAAAGATGCCAGAGCACAGAGTGCTCCTGTCTGCCCAGCACCAGACAGAAGCCTGAGCCACGTGTGCGTTACCGGCTCTCTCTGGACCTACTCGTGCGTGCTATGATTTGCTGGCTGAACCGTTTGAAAGTTAAGTTGCAGAAATGAGGACCCTGACCCCAAACACTTCAGGGTTTCCTAAAAGCAAGGACCCCCTCGCAGAACGCAGCACAGAGATCGAAGTCAGAGATCGGAACAGCGGTCCTGTACTGTGCGTGGTAGACAGTTGTCTTCCCTCTGACTGTTTTATTATTTTCAGACCCACAAGTATGTGCTGAACCCCCATTTCCTAGTGTCAGCAGCAGACAGCATCCCTGCCCTCATCGTACGCCTGCCCTGTGCCATGCGCCACTCTTCTCTGGAGTATTTTACAGCTAAGTCGTGACATTGATTGATCTGTGAGGACTTCATCGTAAATCACTGTTCAATCCTCGGGATGGGATGTGATGGAAAATCTCTTGAGTCGGCTGTGACCAACACTTAAAAAGAAAAAGAGAGAATAGATCATAAAATCAAAGTGTGCTGTGCAGACAGTGTGTACAGGGCTGTGATGTTAAGAGTCTTTCTTATGGTGGCCACCAGGGTTCCTGGGTTTATTTGTGGATGGTCTGAGCTTGGCTGCAGGACCCCTGAGGGGGAGACGCAGCCTGGGGAGGGTTGGGGAGAGAGCGGTCAGGTCTGTGCTACCACCCACCCCAAAGCCCTGCCTTTGGAAGTATGGGCTCTAGAGTCCAAAGTGCTGGGCTTGAACCCTGGCCCTACCACTTGCTACCCATGACCTTGTGCGCATTAACTAACCTCTCTGTGCCTCAGTTTCCCCATCTGTAAAGAGGTGATCGAAATGGTCCCAACCTCACGGGGCTGTTGTGAGAACTGATTGACCATGAATCTCTGTCAGGGCTGGGCACACAATGAATGCTCAAGAAAGGTGCCCGTTGTCCTTGCAGGCCTGGCCGTGGCTCTCTCTTCCGCCAGCCCCAGCCCATCCTCTGGCCCTGAGAAGGAGAGCTTCCTTCGCATCTCATCCTCCACATTAGAATCCCTTCAAGAGCTTTTCTTTTCTTTCTTTAAAATATATTTTTATTTATTTCAGAGAAGAAGGGAGAGGGAGGGAGAGATAGAAACATCAATGATGAGAGAGAATCATTGATTGGCTGCCTCTTTCATGCCCCCTACTGGGGATTGAGCCCACTACCTGGTCATGTGCCTTTGATGGGAATCAAACCTGGGACCCTCCAGTCCGCCGGCTGACACTCTATCCACTGAGCCACACCAGCTAGGGCCCTTCGAGAGCTTTTACAGTGCCCGGCCGCACCTCAGGCCAATTACTCTGGGTCTCTGGGATGGGACCCAGGCACCATAGCTTTTAAAAGCGCCCAGGTGATCCTGCTGTGCCGGGAAGATGCGGCGCTTAGCCTTTCGGTGGTAATGAGCTTCCCCTGGGTCTTGTAGAGCATCTCCTGAGCCTTCAGGAGGGGTGTGGGGTGCGGCCTGAGAGCCTGCATTTCTCACAGGCTCCCCGCAGCGCCCACACTGCTGGTCCGGGGCCACACTCTGAGGACTGAGCCCCTGAGCCCCTGGAGAAAAGGCCACGCTGGAGACCACTACCTCCCTTCCCTCCATCACTGTCCTAAACAATAGCAGCTGACACTTCTTGGACTTCTCTATGCCCAACTCAGGGTGAAGCCCTTTTACAGCCATCACCCCTGACGTTTAGTTCTCGCTGCTACTTGAGGCTGCAAGTGCACCGGCCCCATTTTAAAGATGAGAAAAGTGAAGTCTGGGATGTTAAGGAACCTGCCTGTGGTCACTGGCTGAGCCAGGCTCTGGTCCCAGAGAGAAGAGCTACCGCTTCTAAGCAGGGAACTCTTCCTTCCATACACACTGCCCGGAGGCTTTCCCCATCCTTTTCTGTCTGTCTCTCTGCCCTGCCCTCGCAGTATCCTCCTCCCTCCCTCTCTCCCCTCTTTCTCAGTCTCCCTGACTCCATCTCCTGGTGCCTGTTTCCCGTACCTGCCCCACACACCCCACCTGGCTGAAATGGAAGCCTCTATCCTAGCCCCTCCTCCACACCAGCCCCCTCGGGGGTCCCACCATCTCCCAAGCCTGCGTGTCACCTGGACTTCCAGCTGCTTCTCCCTCCCATTGCCCTGCGGGCTTTGAAGTTCAGGCTCCACATTTCTGGGCCAGAGCAGAGCTTCTCCGACCTTCACAAACACACAGGTCCGAGGGGGCCTTGTTAAAATACTGATTCTGGCTCAGTGTGTCCGGGTGGGCCTGCGATGCTGCATTGCTGACAAGCTCCCAGCGGTGCCGAGGCTGCTGGCCCAGCAGCACCACCCATGAAGCAATGTTCTGGAGGACCTGGTGTTCCTAGCTGGCCCCTGGCCCACACACACTCCTAGAACGCAGCCTCGCTGCTTGGTGCCCTCACAATAACCCCCGAACCCTCTCACCAGCCCCCAAAGCCCTCAAGGTGCAGCTCATCTTATTCCTGCCCCGACCTCCCACCCTCTCGTTCCTCCCATGGACCACGCCCTTCTTATCCTCTGGACCTTTGCACATTCTGTTCCTGGGGCCTGAGAGGCTGTTCCCGGCTTGTC
The DNA here is from genome assembly GCF_014108235.1 of Myotis myotis. Classification (NCBI taxonomy): domain Eukaryota; kingdom Metazoa; phylum Chordata; class Mammalia; order Chiroptera; family Vespertilionidae; genus Myotis; species Myotis myotis. The sequence goes on from NW_023416323.1 coordinate 16,759,263, forward strand.
CCACTCCTGCCTACCATTAGGGACATGTTCCTCAGGACTCCCAGACTGGGGCAGGAACCTCCTCTGTCCCCCTCCTCACTCTGCTTCCCCTGGGCTCACCATGCCTATCAGGTCTAGTTTGTGTGTCTGTCTCCCCTGCTCTTCTGAACAACCTAGATTCCGGGGTGTGGTGCCTCATTGGGCCTTGCATCCACCTGTGTGGGCCCCTCTTGATGGGGAATGTGTAGGAAATGGGGATGGGAGGTCAGACACCAGGGAATGAGGGAGGGTGGGAAGGTGGAGATCACCCAAGAGTGGTTGGTAAAGCGAGTTGCCGTCAGGGGCACCTGCCTCAGATCCCAGCTTCTGGCAGGAGGAGCAGTCCGGGGATCTCAGAGCAAGGGGCTGGGGCCCTCGCTGGGCCACACATCTGTGTCAGAGATCTGAGGGGCACTTCTCATGGCCACCCTTCACCCCTCTCCGCTCATCAGCCTGGCACACAGGGGCTCCCTATGGATGAAGGGGTGAGCTCCCCATCCCCCCGCCCCCTGCATCGCCTCTCAAAGCCTCAGGGGAGTCCTCCAAAGTAGAAACAAGAGCCTCGCCTTCTCAGGAAGGCCTGCAGAGCCTCAAAGGCCCCAGTGGGGTGGGCCCCGGCCGGCGGGGGACCAGGGCAATCCCGGGTTAGAACCCCAGCTCCACTCTTCATAAGCTGGGTGGCCTTGGGCAGCTGACACCACTCTCTGAGCCTTGACTTCCACATCTGTAAAATGGGGGCAGAAGTAGCACCTCACAGGATTGTGGCGGAGGATTGAACGTCAAGAGCACTGCCAGCGGCTGCCTCTATTCATCGATTACTCAGAACACTGAGGAGGCATCACATTGCAGGAAGATCGTGGGAACTCTGGTTGGGACAGTTTTCATGCTCATGGACGGGAGGCTCACACCCCTGACAGCTTCATCCGTGACATTTCCAAAGACTCTGCATTTAGAAGGGAAAACCCGTCACGGTGGGCTTCGGGCCCCCCCGCAGCCTGGCTGAGGGCCCTCACATCAGGAGGTCCTTACCATGAAGCCAGCCAGCATCTGTGGCCCCTGAAAGGAAAGACCAGGTGATGTGGGTTCCGCATTGTCAGCCCCAACCACGCCCTCACCGTCAACTTCGCCGAGACCGCAGCCGGCCTCCAGTATATTTAGCTCTGAGGCGCCTGAAAGTTTTTTCCGCCAGCACAGACTCAGCTTTGAGCAAATTCAGCCCAGATGTAGTCAGCAGGCGCCGCAACCGAGGCCTCGGTTTCTCTCCCCACTCCTTCCTGTTGTGCACCCATCAGGGCTGGGGGTGGGGCCTGGGCACACGTGGCCAATACAAACAAGCCTCTTCTTTCTCCACAGCCAGGCGGAGGCGGAGGCGGAGGCGTCGACATGGGGCTTAAGCTGTCCTGTCTGAAAGGTAAGGCGGGCGGCTCTCCCTCACCAGCTCTGATGTGGGCGAGAGGGTGTGGCAGTGGGGGTGGCATGGGGCAGGACAGGGTGGGAGGGGAGAGCTGAGCCCCTAGTGTTGCAGCCATGGAGAGGGAGGAGACCCTCCCACTGAGCAGCACCTGCACACAGTAGGCACCTTTAAGTGCTTGCTCTGACTTTGAGGGCTCCTCCAGGCCTTTCCTTTCATTGGCAGTTGAGTGACCTGGGAACGTCGCAGCGCCCCCCTGGGCCTCAGTTTCCTTCTCAGAGGCATGAATTCCAGGCTGTGGGGAGGAAGGGAGCAAGAGGCTCTAGAAGTGGGTGCCAGGCATGCACCGGGTGTTTGCTCTCCACCCGCTGGCCTGTTATCACCGAGATAACAGGTTCGGCCTGCCAGAGGCTGGGGAAGGCAAGTTGGGAGGCGGGGAAAGCCAGCAGGGAGAAAGTTCTAGAAGGACACAGAATCACTGAGAAGTGTTGTAGGTGTTGGCAGAGGCAGCCCAGACCTCTGTCCCGTGCTCCAGACCTTTCTGTTCAGAGTCTGAAGGGCCCAGGGGCACCCAGACCAATATGGCCCACATGGAGACCTCCCCTCAAAGCCCATTCGTTATTGCATAACAAATGCTCCCACCCCACGTCTCCCCAGCCTGGAACCTGGGAGTCTCCCTGGTGGCCCCTCACCCACATGCAGCAGGCTCAGCAGCCCGGACTCTCCTCCTGGATGTCTGGGGCCCAGCCTGGCTCCTTCCCTCCACCACAGGAAGTCAGGAGGCATGGAGGGTCAGGCCAGGGCGAAGGGCCATAGCCTTCAGATCCCACAGCTGGGATGAGTGAGCTCAGGAGAGCCTCTGGTTGGTCCAGCTCAGGGCTCCCGCCTGCCCTTCAGTGGGGGGGTTGAGGGGGAGACAACCTGATGGACAATGCCTCCCCAACTGGGGGCAAGTAGGGAGCAGTGCTTCCCTTGGAGAAAATCAGGGTGTTGTTCGCAAAACGGGCATGAGGTGCTAGAGAGTCCTAGACAACCGCGCCCCTCCAGGGCCTGGTCCCTCTGAGGCTCCAGGCTGAGCCCAGGCAGGAGTTGGGGGCGGTGCTTGCTGAGTGAGTATCCATGGGGGATGCAGGTCCAAAGGTTGGGTCCAGAGACCAAACCTAAGAGTCCAGGACCCTCTTCCTTAGACTTCACTGGGTCTCCCCAGTGCCTGGCACAGAGTAGGTGGTCAGAATACACTTTTTGTTTCTGTTTTTATTGTAGCAAAATATACCTAACGTACGTCACCGCTTTAACTAGGTGTACAGTTCAGTGGCATTGAGCACATTCACGTTGTTGTGCATCTACCTCCAGAACTTTTCCATCTTCCCAAACGGAGTCTGTCCCCATTGAAAACTAACCCTGTCCCCCCGCCCCTGAGCCCTGCTACTCCCATCCTACTTAGTCTCTGGATTTGCCTGCTCTAGGGACTTCACATAGGGAATTGTGCAGTGTTGGTCTCTCTGTGACTCGGCATAATGTCCTCAGGGTCCAGCCGTGTTGTCACGTATGTCAGAGTTTCCTTTATAAGGCTGAGTAATATTCCGTACGTATGGACCCCAGTTGGTTCATCCGTTCATCCCTCGATGGACCCCAGGCTGCTTCCACTTTTGGCTGTTGTGTCAGGACATCTTTGACAAAAACAAGCCCCTAAAGGAACCTCTGGGGCCACTTCTCTTCCAGCCCAAGGCAGGCTGGGGCCTCAACCTGGGGAGGGACCCAGGAGTGCCGATGCTGAGAGTCCCTGGGAAACGCCCCCCCCCCCTCCCCCCCCCGCCCCTGAGAGCCTGAGCAGCACGCTGAGTGCTCCTGGGCTGCGAGCTTCTAAAAGGGCTCCTTCCGGCCGGGCCCTGGAGGAGCTAAGTGCTGGAACTGCAGGAGCAGTACAGGCAGGTCTGCTCATACATTTTTCATGGCTAGCCCTCTGGGGCCAGCCCACCGGCCCTCCCCTCAGCCTCGGCCAACACAGGCTTGGGTGTGCCTGGGGGAGGGCAGGGCACAGAACCCCTCTGTGCTAAACCGAGACAACCCAGCCCGTTAGCCCTGATGCCCCAACATTCTCGGCAGGGTCTTGTTCTCACTTTCCCCGTAAGGAATATGTCACGTGAGGAAACCTCAGCGTGCTGGGCACCCCGCAGCCCTGTGACCCTCACAGTTGGCCATGGGCCTTACCTGGCTGCCAGCAGGTATGGTTTTACCTGGTTGTCGGCACTGGCATGTACAGTTCTGTGCACTGTCTTTTATTTCTTTTTTATTTGATGTTTCGGTGCTAGTGCTATTTTTCCCAAGGCGGCGTCATTTTCACAGTTCTTTAATGCCTGTATCGGGTTCTGTCAAGAGTTGGTTTTGAGGTCCTGACCGGTGTGGTTCAGTGGTTGGAGCGTCGGCCTATGCACCCAAGGGTTGCGGGTTCAATTCCTGGTCAAGGCCATGTACCTGGGTTGCAGGTTCATTCCCCAGCCTCGGTCAGGGCATATGCGGGAGGCAACCAATCGATGCGTCTCTCTCACATCGATGTTTCTCTCCCCGCCCCCCCCCCCCAACTTTCTCTAAAAAATCAATGGAAAAAATGTCCTTAGGTGCAGATTAAAAAAAAAAAACTAAAACAAAAAAAGAGTTGGTCTTCGGGTTGTTTCCAACTTGTTGCTTTTGTAGATAATGCCATTTTGAACATCTTTGCTTTTTGTCTTTTTAAATTATTTCTTTGGGATAAGTTCCAGCAATCAGAATCCAAGTTAGCAATTAGGATAAATGGGGAATTCTTAATGGGGGGCTTAGCCTGGGCAGGGCCCTGTTCTCTGCATTCCACGTGAATGACTCACCTGCCCCTTCTCCCATCATAAAGTGGGTATTATTGTGATTCTCAGTTCCCAGATGAAGCTGAGGCACAGAGAGGCAGTGCAGTTTGCCTGGGGCCACACAGCTGGTACCTGTGTGTGGTTTGAACACAGGCAAATTGGTCCCAGAGGCCTGGTGTCAGCCACCACACATACAGCTTTTTCAGAGGAAAAAGGTTTTTTGTTTGTTTGTCTGATATATATATATATCTATAATAATAAAAGCATAATATGCTAATTAGACCAGACATCCTTCCAGATGACCTTCCAGACAAAGCTGGGGATGTAAGGGACGCCCGGGTCCCGGGTGCCAGAGGGAAGCTGGTGCCAGCAGCCCGGGGAAGGAAGGCCTACTCTTGCATGAATTTTTGTGCATTGGGCCTCTAGTATACTGTATATATAATTGATTTCAGAGAGGAAGGGAGAGGAAGAGCGAGAGATAGAAACATCAATGATGAGAGAATCATTGATCAACTGCTTCCTGCACACCCAGAGGAAAAGGTTTTCATTTGACTTTTAAAGTAGCCACTATAGAAACTTCATCCACACAAGCTCTTAAATATTCACTTTAACCCTATTAGACGGTGTCTTAGTGTCCCAGGCCTGCAGTAACATAGGGGTGGGGAGGCTTAAAACAACAGGAATGAATTCACTCTCAGTTCTGGAGGCTAACTCCAGGTGTCCCAGGGCCATGCGTCCTCTGAAGGCACTTGGGAAGGGTCCTTCCTGCTCTTCCAGCTCCTGGGGCTCCGGGCATCCCTTGGCTTGTGGCCACATCACCCCAGTCTCTGCCTTTGCCTTCACATGAGCGTCTCCCTGCGTTTCTATGTCCTTTCTCTGATGAAGACATCAGTCTTTAGACTTAGAACCAGTATTAAATCCAAGATGATCTCATCACCAGATCCTTAACTAATTACATCTGTAAAGACCTTATTTCCAAATAAGGTCACATTCTGAGGTTCTGGATGGACTTGAATTTTGAATTTGGGGGGAACTCTACTCAGCCCACTACAAGTCACTTCTCTGCTGAGCCTCCTGCATTGGGGACGGAATGTGCTTCCCTGCCCGGCAGTGAAGATGCAGGCGAGGTGGGAGGTCCATAGGCAGTGACCCTGGAGAGAGGAACACCAGGAAGCCTGGATACTTTTGTTTCTGGTTCCAAAGGAGAGTGGGCACTTAAAAAATTTCTTTTTACATATTTTAAAATGTTTTATTGATTTTTAGAGAGAGTGGAAGGGAGAGGGATAGAGAGAGAGAAATATCAATCGGCTGCCTCCTGCATGCCCCCTACTGGAGATTGAGCCCTCAACCTGGGCATAAGCCCTGACCAGGATTTGAACTGGTGACCTCTTGGTGCATAGGCCAATACTCAACCACTGAGCCACACCAGCCAGTGAGAGTGGGCACTGTAAGTGGAGTCCTTCTGCTCAAGGGCCTGGCCATAGCAGCCATGATGTATCGGAACGTTCCACGGTCCAAGAGCACCTCCTTTGTGTCCAGGCTGGCATCTGCTGGGTGGGCATCCCTGTGAGCCTGGCACTGCTCCCCAAGCATGTGCCCCCAGTTTTCTCATTTCATCCTCAGTAAAGCTGGACAACACATAGGTACTTTCACAGGGAGGGAGACTGAGGCATAGGGGAGCTCTCACTGGCTCAAGGTCACATGGCCTATCTGGAGGGACTTGGTTCAGCAGATGGCTGGAGGGGTGGTGGAGTCCCTGGTTCCTAAGCACATTCTCTGCTGTCAGCAGCAGGTGGCACTGCCCAGGACACAGCGTGTGGTTCTCAGGGGCATTCTCAGACTTGCACCCTGCACATCACCTGGGAATGAGACATGCAAATTCTCGGGACCCACCCTGTCCTACTGAGTCTGAGGTGCTGGGGGTTAACAAAACCTAGGGGGGTTCTGGCGCCTACTAAAGTTTGAGAACCGCTGGTAGAGTGGCTCAGGGGTCAGAGATGTCTGAGTTCAAATCTCCTTCTGCCCTGACTAATTGCAACCTTGTGCAACTCACTTCACGTGCCCAAGCCTCAGTTTCCCCATCTGTAAAATGGAGTGATGAATGGGGACATCTCCAGGGCCAGGTTTCAAGAAATATCTGAGATGAGCACTAAAACCGATGTCCTATGGGCAGGATTTGCTGCCCATCCAGCCATTGGCACCTTCCCTGTCTGGAGACAGCTCCTCCAGGTGTGTGGAGACCTCCGCAGGGAAAGTTAGACTGCAGGTAGGGGGTTCCCTGTGGGGCGGGGGGTGGTCTCTGGAGCCCCCTGGAGGGTGCCAGCTCCAGCCCCAGCGAACTCCGGCATCACCATGTGGCTCCTGAGACAGTCCCAGCCAACTGGCCTGGGCAGCTTGGGGCCGGGTGAGAAAAGGCCAGGAGATGAAATAGACTTTTTTTTTTAACAAGACTTTTAGATTCATAGAAAAATTGTGAAGGTGATACAGAGCTCCCATATACCCCCCAGCCACTTTGTGCTATAGTTGACATCATATCAGATGTTAGTATGGTGCACTCATTACAGTGACTGAATTGATACAGCACATTATTTTAAAGTCCATACTCTGTTCAGATGTCCCTAGTTTTCATCTAGTACCCTTGTCCTGGCCCAGGATCCCACCTGACGTTTCCGTGTCCTGTCTCCTTCGGCTCCTCTGGGCTGTGACAGTTCCCTGTCCCTGTGACAGTTTTTTGTATCTGTGACACCGTTTTGAGGACAGCTGCTCAGGTGTTTGGTAGGATGCCTCACAGTTGGAACTGGGCTGATGTTGGTGGATTTTTCGTCTCTCCTTCTGAGTGTGTGATGATGGTGATGGTGAGGACCAAGAAGGGCACGTACAGCTCCTACACCCTGGCCTCCGGGGCACAGGTGTTCCTCCCATCTCCCTTCCTGGGGCTCAGAGCCTCTCCTCCACTCGGCCTGTGACCTAGGTGTGGGGGGCAGTTGTGGGCTGGCAATTACGATGCCTGTTTTTCTGATTGGTGTTGGAGGTCCAAGACTAGTCCCCAGGTCACAGCGAAAATGAGTCACGCCAAATGCCCCATTCCAGTGCGAACACTTGGTTCCGGCTGTCCCACCGCTGTGATCCAGAGTTGGTTGAGGTTGTTTATGGCACTAACTTTGATTGCAGTACCTACTGTGTGCAGCCCAGGGCCCGGCCAGGACTTCAGGGATGAGCAGGGCAGCCGTGGTTTCTGATCCCAAGGAACCAGGGGAGTTGTGGGGGCGAACTGCCGCCTGAGTACGGACTGCCACATGCTCGGATGGAGACCAGCCTGGCCCACCCTGGTAGGGATGGCGTCACTGAGGAAGAGCCGGGAAACAGCCTTCCAGGCAGCAGGAAATGCCCGGGCAAAGGCCGGGAGCAGCAGCAGCCGGTGGGGTGAGCGGGGAATTTGGGATTTTACACTAATAGGGATGAGGAGCTCCAAGAAAAGAGAGGGGATTAACGGCAGTTACTTGGCTAATACATTTTGAGTAGTTTTCAGAATGAGTGGGAGCTTGATATGTATGAAGGGAAGTCGCAAGGTAGAAAATGGCTAAGGTCAATGTCTTAATATACTGAGCTTCAGTGTTCCCATCTGTGAAACGACTGCGGCTTCCTGTCCATGGGGACCGTGGAGGAGGTCCCTGACCTCGCTGTCGGCAGCGCCACTGGCAGGGGTCTGTTCTGCCCACCCTACACCCCCTGGAATAGAGCCCGACACACAGCAGGCGCTCCCTTCCCCTGGGGCCAGAGCCCAGACCAGAGCTGTACCCGGTGTGACTTCTCATTTGTTTGGCAAACAGTTGAGCATCTACTGCATGCCAGGCACTGTACCAGGCCCGGGGACACGGCAGTGAACATCACAGAGCTCCGTGGGAGAGACAGAAATGAATGTGTGAACACGCACCCCAGATCGGTAGATTTTGTGACGAGAGTTGTGAAGGGAATTAAACAAAGTTGTGCAATAGAGGAGCATGCGATGGGCAAGGTCCTCTCTGTCATGGAGCCAGCTACACGATGCAGGGAACAGCATGCCAGGCAGAGGGAACAGCATGCCAGGCAGAGGGAACAGCATCCCAGGCAGAGGGCATAGCAGATGCATAGGCCCTAAGACAGGAACAAGCTTGGTGAGCTGATGAGCATTGCAGGGGCAGGAATAGGGGTTGAGCAGGAGGAGCTGGGGTCACTGGGCAGGCAGGGCTGTGGGGCCTGAGGTGTGGTATCAAGAATTTTTTTTTAAAGTAACAGGAAGCACTATAATCATTCCAGACCAGGGGTCTCAACCTCTGGGGCACATCAAGGTCACCTGGCAGGCCCTCATATAGGCACAGGCCTGGCCCACTCTCCAGGGTAGGGCTTTGTTGGGGTGGATGGGTCCTGGGCACCCATGTGTTTATGAAGCTTTATGCAGTCCAAGGTGCAGACTGACTGCCCAAGGTACCAAGGGGCACGTTAGCTTGGCTGAGAACCCAGGAATGCAGACTCCAATCCAGGGCTTTTGTGGAACCTTCTGAACAGATCTCTGCCCAGGAGATAGGGTCTGGGGGTCTGGGAGACCCACAGCCTGCCTTCTCAGAGGAGGAGTGGAAAATCCAACCCTGTTTTAAATGCTGAAGCAGGTGGCACTGAATTTTGCCATTCCCTGCCCTGCCCTGCCCTGGAGAGAGCAGCCTGGGCTCCCAGCAGGGACTGAGCCCCCCGTCTTCTGAAGCTTAACCCCCGGCACCTGCCGTCCTCCCTGAGGCGGGAGGGGGGGCCTCCAGTGTGGACATCAGTGTCACAGCAGGCAGGAGGAGACAGTCCTGGCACAGCCCTGAGTGCTCAGGCCACAGCTCCCCCTTGCTCACCCAGGTCCGCAGGGCCGCGAACCACAGCCACCCTGCTCACCCCCAAAGCCTGCACCTGGCCCGGTCGGCGTACAGTAGGGACACAGTCAATGCTTGTGAAATGAACACTCTCCTGGAGACCCCGGACCTGGCTGGGGCAGCCGTGCCGTCACTCAGCCCGGGAGGGAGTCCAGTGCTCACCAGCAGGTTCACTCCTGTCTTCCCATGTGGAGGAGAGTTGCTCATCATCCCCAGCATACAGATGAGGAAACTGAGGCATCAGGCGGTAAAACTCCCTGCCCAGTGTGGCCGAGCTGGGGCCCGGAGGGCATCAGGGATGTGACTGGGCACCCGGACGTGTGCCCCACCCCCACTTCTACCTCTTCTTGCCGGGCAGGTTCCTCAGAGCCTCTCATGGACCAGGTGCTCTGGGAGTATCTGCAATGAATAGAGGATGAAGAGCAAACCTTCAGGAAGGGCAGGGCTGTGCTAGCCACTGATCACCTGCCGGAGTGCAGCTGGCCAGGAGGCTGAGCAGCCTGGTCCCCAGGAATTGCCCTTCTCCCTCCAGAAGGCCTGGTTTCCAAGGAACCTTCAGAGGCCAGGGTGGGGTACAGATGCCGGGCAGGGCTGCAGACGTGCCTCTGGGCCAAGGCAGTGCTGCGCCCATGTCCACCTCTGACCTTCCCTCCTCCCCATCGTTTCGCTTTGTGCTTTGCAGGCCTCACGGAACCTGCACAGGCCAGTGCGAAGCTCAGGGACTCTGGTCCGGCAAGTCCAAGTCTCATGTGACTTGGCTGAGGCTCTTCAGCTCCCTGAGCCAGAGCTTTTTGTTTTTAACTATAAAATGGGCACCGGGGCAGGGCTGTTGTTGGAATGGAAGGGGGCATGTCAGGAGCTGGGAACGGCGCCTGGGATGTGGTGGGCACAGAAATCACCACTAGGCCGTTGTTATTGCTAAGATGTACCCATACTCTGCCCTTTCAAAATGTCTTTAAAACTTTATGACGGTGGGTCAGCAATACTGAGTGACCCAAGCAATAGTGAGCGAGCCTGGTACCCACCTTGAGAGGTCACTAACTTGGCCAGGAGTCCAGCACATCACGGATAACTGTCCTTGGCCTATTCCAGGTGGCAGGACAGACCCGTCACCTGGGAATGCCCATGGCATCACGCCTGCCATGGACCGTGGGAAGCCAGGCTGGCTGAGGGTGCGTGGGCTTCCGAGCAGCTCGGCCTCCACAGTCCCACGGGTGCTCTGGAGCTGGTGTGGCCTTTCAGAATTGTCCCAGATCGAGGGAGACAGGCCTTTGACCTGCTCATCTGCTGGTCATGGGATAGGGGCTGCACCCAGAGAGAGCATAACCGGGGGCAGGGCTGAGACTAGGGAGAGAGGAGTGAGGCACCTGTCTGGCCCTGAGAACCTGGCCCTGGACTCTCCTTGTCTAATTGCCCCTGTTTCAGATAAATAGCAGTAACCACGTCCTAATGATATGGCCCCACTAAGCCCTTGCTATTGGCCTAACTGCCGCAGACACCTTCCGCTTAATACCATGAGTCCTTCTGAGAGCCTTGCAGGTTACAATTCTAGGGTGAAAGTTCGAATCTTTAGTTCAGCAAGGGGCCAACCGTGTGTTGCCGTCTCTAACGTAGCCCCTTTGCAGCCGAGGAAACAGGCTCAGAGGGGAGAAGGAACTCACGCAGCTGGCGAAGGGCAGACTGGGGATGCCACTCCTCAAGCTCGGGCCATCCTGTAGTCCCAGCCGCGCAGGCGTGCAGTGGGGCCACGCAGGGACGGGACGGAGGGAACAGCAGCTCTTGGACATCTGCTATGGCTGCTGTGACTTGTTCCTCCCCCAACTGGTAGAGTTGCCAGATATAGGAGGCAAAAATACATAAAACAGGATGCTTCGTACTTGAATTTCAGATAAACAAGGAATAATTATCTAGTGTAAGTATGTCCCAAATGTTGCATAGGACATACTTTTTAGTACACTTAAAAAATGTCCCCACCCCCAGGGGACACTTCAGGGTGTCCGGAGACATTTTTTGTTGTCACAATTGAAAGGTGCTATAGCACCCAGAGGCCAGGGATGCTTCTAAACACCCTACTATGCACAGGACGGCCCACCACAAAGACTGATCTAGTCCAAACATCCACCCTGAGGAGCCCTGAGTTGCCCACATCAAGCATTTACCACAGGCCAGAGGCTCTCACAGTGACCTGTGTCGATTGTAAAGATGAGTAGACTGAGGGCAGGAGGAGGGGCTGCTTGCCCAGACCACCAGACTGTGGCTGAGACCCTGGAGCAGCCCCAGGGGGGCTGGCACTAGGAGGAGGAGGAGGGACCCTCTGCTGGAGCTGGGAAGGGCTGGCCGGAGGGAGGGGCTGCAGAGTCCCTGCTTGGGGCAGGCAGGTGGGTGTGGGACAGGGACAGTCAGAGAGGTGAACACATCCCCCCACCTTGCTGTGCTGGAGCCTCTCTCTGGCTCCTCCTCCCAGGTTCTCTCTCCAGCAGCTCATCCCTGACGCAAGCCAGAGCTTTTTCCTTAATTAAAAAGAGATTTAAAACATCCACTGCCATCTCCATTGGGCCGGCTGCCTCCACAAGGTAAAACGGCCACACTGCCCTGGTCTCATCCATAATAATGCAAGGCTTTCCCTTTAATTGGAATTTAAAAAAAAGATTAAGTGCATCTGAAACCCTCAGAGGCATTTGTCGGTTTGTTTTTTGAAAGATCTGCATTAAATCCAGATGCCTGGTCATCTCTGAGGAATTAGTGCTGGCCCAGCACTCCGTGTCCCTGCCCCAGGGCCTTTGTGCATGCTGTGGCCGACTTGAGTGCCCTCTCCTCCATCTTTCCTGCTGCTCTGGGATTAGCGCCCCCCTGGGACGCCTTTTCTGATTCCCATGTCTCTCCCCATCCTGATGCTCCCTCCCATCATCTTGCTCCTCCTATCACTGACCCAGCTCTGGGAGGTGTTTATTTGCTTGCTGGCCCCAGGGAGGCCGGGCTCAGCATCAAACTCCACATGATTGACCCTGGGCAAGGTCCCTGACTTCTCTGTGCCTCATTGTGCCCATCTGGAAGATGGGCTTCTCACACTGTCAGCCTTGTTGCGGGGAACACTAATGAATTCCCATGAGGTCTTTACACAGCCCCTGGCCTCCTGTGAGTGCCATCCTTACTCAGTGGTGTGGGCCTGTCCCAACAGCTGCCTGGGTCACTGGGAACCCTCTCTATTTTTCCCAGCTGACCCTGCATTCTTTGGCGTCCCCTGGGGCCTGGAGGCATAGAAAGGAAGTGTGGGGAAGGAGGAGAAAAACATCAGTTGAGATTATTTTGTTCTCTGCTGTGTCCCCGGCACCTAGAACAATGCTTAGCAAATAGTAGGTGCACAATAAGTGCCTATTTACTGAGCCCCTCTCTTGGGCCCAGCTCTGGGCTGGGCTTTATGCCTGTGCTGCAGGCAAGGGAGCAGGAGAACTGAGTTTTTCTTCCTTCCGGAGCCTGTGGCCATTCCACCCAATAAGGAAAACTCCAGCTGTTCAACTGAAAGGGTGGGACAAGGTCCCTGACCCAACCCAGATGGGGGTGGCACCAGGAGGTGCTCGGTATTGGCTGAATCCCGGAATAAGTGCCACATAAGATTGGAATCTCGTGCTACTAATAACAGCTTATGTTTATCAAGCGTGTGTTGCTGCGGCCAGCTCTGCTTGTCTCACCTGCAAAACGCACATAATGATGGCACCCTCCTTGGCCTCCCACTGCATTCTGGGTCTGGCAGGCATACTGTGTGTGAAATGGTGTCTTGGGGAAGAGTGAACCCCATCCTAGGAACAAGGTCTCAGGCAGGGAGGGTCTTAGAGCTGGCAATAGAGCGCCAGCCTGAGCATCATTTTTAAATGAACCAGCAGAGGGCGACCTTGAGCCGTGATGGCTGTGAGAGCAGCACCTGCTCTTGGCTCCACCACCACTAGCCTATGGGTGGTGGCCTGGGGATTGCTGAGAGCAGGCATAGGGAACGGTGCCCTGTCCCTAGGGCCCTGGGGCATCCTGAACTAGGCCTGTGTGGCTTAGGGCTTCTGAAGGCTGAGCAGTGTTAGCTGATACCAGAGGGCGAGGTGGGCACTCGGGCCTGGAGCTACCTGGCCTCCACTTGTTTGGGGCCTCCCTTGGTTTTCTCATCATGTCCATTCTCTAAGCCTTGGTTTTCTCACCTGGAGAATGGCCACGGTTCTAGTTTCCACCCCGAGGGAGTGTATGAGAATTGATACAATAGTGAGAATGGTGGGCTCAGCCCAGAGCCTGGCACAGGGGTGCTACAGGGGGGCGGCTGGTCTCAGCAGGAGGCAGCAACACTCCTCACATTCCCCCCAGGATCCCTCAGGCCCTGGTCTGCTGGCTCCTGTTGGTCATTTCTCCCACTCCCCACACTAGGTATTGTATTCCTACAAGAATAGTATAACTCCAATTTAAACCTGAGGAAACTGTGGCTCATAGAGTAAAGCCACCAGTTCCCAGTCACCCTAGCTTGGGGGTTCCCCATCCGGCTATGAGACTCTCCTGGGAGCTTTTAAAAGTCCTGACGGTAAGCAGTGACACCAGGCGCCTGGGGTGTGGTCCCGCATCACTGTGTTTAAACTTCCCAGGTGATTGCTTTGGGCAGCCAACAGGAAAAGGGCAGAGCCGGGTTGCAGAGGAGGTCAGTCGAACCTCAGTTACAGCTCCTTCCGGTTTCACCCGCGGGAAGGCCAGCTCCAGGGCGAGTTTGGCATTCTGGCTTGCTCTACCTCCAGGCCCAAGACCAGCAGGGCCCAATCAAGGCCTATTGAGGGCTTCCTGCAGAAGCTTCCATCACACCCTGAGATCTTTGAATGCATCTGGGTGCTGGGTCCCCTCCCTGCCTCTTCCTTCCTTGGATTCCCATGCCCTGGAACCCCAGCCCAGCCCTTCCCCTCAGGAAATGGGCTCTTAATGGCCAGAGGCCGGCAGGTAATTAAGAAATAACAATTCTGGATTTAGCACAAATGAGCGCCTAGTCTGGGCAGGGTTGGCATTTGTTGTTAATCCCAAAGTCGGCTTTATCTCTTGAGAGTTTTCCCCTCCTGCTCAGCCACCTCTGCTTGGAGATTAGGCAGCCTGGGGATTTGAGAGGAGCTGGAGTCCCTCCCTCCTCCCACTTCCCTCTTCCCTCCCTCCTTCCTCTCTCCCTCTAGCATCTCTCCAGGGTCCACGGAGTGACCTGATGCTTCCTGATTAAGAATGTGGCTTTGTCACCAAGCTCCCCGAACATGTTAAAATGCAAATGGGGGGCCCTGGGAGGAGTGTGGCTTTTCTCTATTAGCATTTTATTTTAAGAACTTCGGAATATTCACCGAAGAAGGGGCCTTAGAGACTGAGCAGGAAGCTCCCTTCTGCCACAGATAACAGTAATCAGAGCTTCCTTTTGTTGTGGGCGCTCCCTGAGACGCTCTTCATGGATGATTACAGAGAAGCTAACAGGGATTGAGCACCCCCGGGGCCCACCTGCTGGGCAGGGGCTTTATGTGAATTCATTCCTTGCATGTGCCTACTGCCCTTCAGAGGCTGGTACTGTCACTACCCAACAGCAGACAGGTTTGGAATTTTGTTTTTGTTTTTGGCATTTAAAAGCCTCAGGGTTTTGAGGTTCTATTATTGCTTATTAGGACACCATGCAGGTCCCTGATCTAAAGTCCGCTGGGATGCTAGAGAGCTGGATTGGCAAACCACAGAAATCAGGCCTGCTGTCCTTTTTTGTAAATAAAGTTTTATTGGAACACAGCCACACCCATTCATGTACATTCATTTACATGCTGTCTGTGGCTGCTTTCCAGATACAGTGACAAAGTGGAGTAGTTGTAACAGAGACTGCATAGCCCCCAAAGTAAAAAATATTTACTGTCCGGCCCTTTTCATAAAGTTTTCCAGCTCCTTCATATATAACTAGAGGCCCGGTGCACAAAAATTTGTATTTGTGCACTGGGGCGGGCGGGGGGGGGGGGGGTCCCTCAGCCCAGCCTGTGCCCTCTCGCAGTCTGGGACCCCTCAGGGGATGACGACCTGCTGGCTTAGGCCCGCTCCCCGGGGGATTGGGCCTAAGATGGCAATCAGACATCCCTCTGGCAGCACAGCAGCCCTCAGGGGATGTCCACTTGCCAGCGGGGAGCAGGCCTAAACTGCAGTCGGACATCCTTAGTGCTGCTGAGGAGGCAGGAGAGGCTCCCACCACCACCGCTGTACTGGCAGCCATCAGCCTGGCTTGGCTGAGCAGAGCTCCTCCCATGTGAGAGCGCCCTGACCACCAGAGGGCAGCTCCTGCATTGAGCGTCTGCCCCCCTGGTGGTCAGTGTGTGTCATAGTGACCAGTCATTCCCAGTCCTTCTGCTGTTAGGGCCAGTTTGCATATTACCCTTTTACTATATAGGATAGAGGCCTGGTGCACGGGTGGGGGCCGGCTGGTTTGCCCTGAAGGGTGTCCCGGATCAGGGTGGGGGTCCCGCTTGGGTGCCTGGCCAGCCTGGATGAGGGGATGATGGCTGTTTGCAGCTGGTCACACCTCCTTCAGGGTGGGGGTCCCCACTGGGGTGCCTGGCCAGTCTGGGTGAGGGGCTGAGGGCCGTTTTCAGGCTGGCAGGTGACTGAAGCTCCCAACCTCTCCTTTTTTTCTTTTTATTCTGGGATTTATTTACCTTCTATGGCTGTCACTGGAGCTGAGAGCTGGCTTTAGCTCTGAGGCTCGGCTCCAGCTCTGAGACCTCGGCTGCTGAAAGCAGGTATTTGGGTTTGTTTGGCTTCTATAATTGAAACACTGTTGCAGCTCCAGCTCTGAGGCCCGGCTGGCTGAAAGCAGGTTTCTGAGTTTGTTTAGCTTCTATAATTGCAACATTGTTTCTTAGAGTGCAGCTCAGAGACCGGCAGCAGCAGGTGGGGAACCTTGGCTTCCTCCATCACTGGAGCAAGCAAGCCTCCTGTTTGCTTCAGCTGCCTAGCTGCTGGCCACCATCTTGGTTGGCAGTTAATTTGCATATCGCCCTGATTAGCCAATGGAAGCATGTCGGAGGTATGGTTAATTACCATGTTTGTCTATTATTAGATAGGATTGTGGTTATGAGAAGAATCAGACAGACTTGGGTTTGGGTTCAGATCCTGGCTTTGCCACACACTGTTCAACTCTGTAAGCTTTTACTCTCTCTGGTCCTCAGTCTCCACATCTGTGAGATGGGGCTGCTTGCACTTCCCACCTCTCAGGGTAGCCATGAAGGTGCTGGGTTCTGTGTCTGGCATGCGGCAATGCTCTGTAAATGCCGGCTGTTACCAGTGGTACTGGGAGGGCCTCCTCCACGTGACTTCCTTTTATTTTACATTCTGGGCTTCTGGGTAAAATTGCAGGAAGAGTGTCTTTGTTGCTTGAAAGGAGGTTTGAAAACCACTGCTTTAGATCAAGTTGGCAGAGGCCTTGGTGGGTGCTCTTGAGGGGCTCATAGAACTAAACAGCCTGTTAGATTCAGGGGGCCACAGGGGCTCCCCAAGAAGGAAACAGGATTGGGGTTCCCAGGACAGGCAGGCTGTGCTAACTGCATGAGTTATCTATTGCTGTGTAACAAATTACCCCCAAGGTTATTGGCTTAAACATTATCTCAGTTTCTGTGGGTTGGGAATTCAGGAATGACTTTGCTAGGAGGTTCAGGCTCAGGGTCTCTTGTGAGGCAACCAACATTCAAGCTGTTGGCCTGGCCTCAGTTTCATTTGAGGGCTTGACTGGGCTAGAGAACCGACTTCCTAGGTGGCTCCTTCACACAGCTGTTGGCTGGAGTTCTCAGCTCCTCACCACATGGGGGTCTTCACAGGCTGCTTGCCTGTCCTCAAACATGGCAGCTGGCTTCCCCCAGAAGAAGAACCGGGAGGAAGTTGTAATATCTTTTATGACCTCCCCTGGGAAGTACCCCCTTCCCTTCAGGTCTTATTGTATTCATTAGAATTCATCCTAAGTCTGTCCCACACTAAAGGGAGTGGCCTTAGACTCCACCTCTCAGGGACATACCTGAGAACCACCACACTGACCCTATAGGCGTCACTCAGGCGCACTGTCCCAATGGTGCTGGGGCTGGCCTGAGAAGCAGTAGGAATAATAATCATCCCATTGCTCAGCTCCTGCTGTTGGCTAGGGGCCCAAATACGTGAGCTAATATCGTCCCAGTCTTGGGCTGATTGGGGAAAAACAAAGTGGCAGAGCTTAGAAATAAGGATTTTAACACCCAATGTGGTAGTGCCTGGAGTGTGTGTGTGTGTGTCAATGTAAATTTAAAGCACTCCTACTGCTCTGTCCCAGTTACTATACCAGATTCAAGTGAGACGCTGCTACCTTCCAGATGCTCACAGGAAAGGGAGACAGAATTAAGAACTAGTCATTCTAATACTGTGTGATCAGTGCTGGAAGATTGACGAATGATGAGTGTAGCTGGACAAAGGAGGGAGGGATCAGATTTGCTGGGGCATGTTCCCCAAAGAAGAGCCTATTGTGATGGGTTTTGAGGGATGAGTAGGAGCTCGTTACCGTGGTAAAGGAAGAAGAGCTTTCCAGGCAGGGGGATCAGCCCATACAAGGGCATGAAGGGGCTGGAAAAGCCAGTGTATTTGGGAAACAATGAGCAATTTGGAGAGAGTGGGCCGGCCACAGGGAACGAGGCTGCATGTCGTTTGGGCCAGATTGTGAAAGCTCAAAACTGGGCTGACTTTTAATTTATGATCAACATTTATGATCAACAGTGTATTTTATGACTCATGCGTCTGTGAGATGTTAACAGACTCTAAGGTTATTTAACATTTAAGTTCAGGAAGCCCAGGGTTTAGCACAATTAAAGCAACCCCTTTATTGCAGGACTTCGCACAACCTTTAATTCTCTCCAAGGGAGGGAGAGAGTAGATGGGATTCAGTCAACATTCAAATACGTGGGATTCCCAGACTCATTTGATCACAAAACCCCCTTCCCGAGGGAGCCTCAGGAGGCCTGTGTTCCAGGGAACACACTTTGGAAATGCTGCTTGTAGATATTGGCAAGAGCGAGCGAGTGTTCTGAGTCGGTATGCGGTATAATCAGAGTCGCAGTTTCTGGCTGCTGTTTGGAGGGTAGACTGAAGCGGCAGAAGCCAGGAGGTGGAAGGACTAGTTAGGTGCGTAGGAGGGAGAAGGAAGGGTGTCGGAGGCACGGAGGGGTGGCATCGGCAGGCTTGCAGGTTGATTAAATGGGCTGGGGGTTGAGGTGAGGAGGAAAGGAAGGCCTTGTGGCCCAGGCTCTGGTTTCTGGCAGATGGGATGCTATTGACTCGGCGGGAAGCGTGGAGGAAGGTATTTGGTGCGTGAGTGGAGCGGGTGCTTCTGGGTCAGGTGGAGGTCCCTAACTGAGCTTGGCCAAATTACCTGTACTTAATTTATGGGCGAGGTGGCACAAGGAATGTAACACCTTAGAAAAAATGGACAAGTTCTTAAAAAGCACAACTTTACCAAAATTGACACCAGTTGGAAACAGAAAAGCTAAGGAGCCCCATGTCTATTAAATTTGTGCCCAACCAGCATGGCTCAGTGGTTGAGCTTTGACCTATGAACCAGGAGGTCACGGTTCAATTCTCTGTCAGGGCACATGCCCAGGTTGTGGGCTCGATCCCCAGTGTGGGGCAGGCAGGAGGTGGCCGATCAATGATCCTCTCTCATCATTGATGTTTTTCTCTCTCTCTCTCCCTTCCTCTCTGAAATCAATAAAAGTATATTTTAAGAAAGAAAAGAAACTAAATTTGTAATCAAAAGTCTTTGCACAAAGGAAATTCCAAGCCCGGACAGTTTCACTGGTGAGTTCAACCTAACACGTAAGGAAGAAACAACACCGATCGTACGCAGGCTCCTTTAGAAAATCATTAATGGGAGAGGTGACTTCACGCATGGCTTCCACTCAGGCCTGGCTCCAATTCAAGCTCTGTTGCTTTCGTCTGTTATGTTTTGAGTACTTGCTATGTGTCAGACACATTCCAGGCACTGAAGTTATGTTTGGGAACAAAGCAGGTAAAACTCACTGTCCTCTCCGTGTTACACAAGGTCGTCGGGTGTGTCATTTAACTGTCCTGAGCCTCAGTTTCCTCATCTGTGAAGTGGGGACAGCGATGCCCTCTTTCCTGAGAGTTGTCAGGACTCACAGTGACGGTGAGGGGAGGGAGGCAGGCAGGCAGCCAGCGGTGGGCAATTCCCCAGCGGCCACTGATGCTTGTCTCTCTGTCATGTGTGTGTGTGTGTGTTCCACGGCCTGCCCTCTCAGGCTTTAAAATGTGTGTCAGCAGCAGCAGCAGCCACGATGAGGCCCCTGTCCTGAGCAACAAGCACCTGGATGTGCCCAACATCATCATCACCCCCCCGACCCCCACAGGCATGATGCTGCCAAGGGACTCCAGGAGGACAGGTGAGGCCACCCTGCCCTGCTTCCAGGTTGGGTGTGTGTGTGGGGGGTCGGGCTGGGGACAGCTCAAGGGCCCCCTTCTGTGCTATGGATCTGAGTTCATGTCCCCACCTCCCTGGGTTTATTAAAAATTTACCCTTGGATCTCCACCGTGGGCCCCTCACCGTGGCTCAGCCTCAGCGAGAGGTGGCATGTTAAGTAATTAGCTAGACAATCCCTCCCGGCAGCTGAGCGAGTGATGGATGGGGCTGGGCAGGCTCGCCGAGGTAATTGATGGATGCGCCTTCCCCTGCTAGCCAGGCGACCGACGCTCCATCTTGCTGGCTGCAGAGGTTCAGCTGGACAGGACAGGCTTGGAAATACGCCCACACCGGGCTGGGGCTGATCTCTGGGCCTTCCGGATGTAGCTCACTGCAGGGAGGGGAGGGAAGATGGAATTGTTCCCAGAGAGAGGGTGAGAGGGAGAGGCTGCCACTGGTGTCCCCAAGTGCCCTCTGTAGATACTGTTGGGGCTGGTGAGACAGATTGTTCATTTATTCATTAATCAGATTTATTGAGCCAGACCTGTGCTAGGTTCTGAGGTTGCTGTTGTAAAAAATAATAATAATAAATAATAATAACACATAATAAGTAATGATTCTGATAGCAGTAATTGAGTCCTAATAGTAAGTCTGAATTAGGTCTAGTTTGCTCCACATTTTATGAATGGGTAGACTGAGGTTCAGAGAGGTGGAGACACTTGTCATACAGCTGGTAAGTGGCAGAGTTGGATTCAGACCCAGACCGTGTGATATGGAACTCATCCTGTGGACCCCTAGTCTAGACGCTCTCCCCGTGGTTAGCATCATTCAGCCCACCCGCCATCGAGGCGTGAGTCCTGCCTCACCTTTACGGGGGACACAGGCTGACAAGGCTGTGTGGAGCTCATGGAAGTCTGTTGGGGGATTTAAGCACACTTCTCTAAATGTGTAGAGTTTGGATCTCAGCTTGCCCAGCAGGGCAAGTGACTAGAGAACGAGGTTGGACTCTGGACCAGGCCTGTGCTGTTACCGGGGCTGGGCCATGCTCAGGAAGGATAGAAATGTGTCACATTTCTATGTCCCCTTCCTGAGTGACAGGCACCGGGTCTAAGTGCTTTTCACATATCTTATTCCAACCCTAAGGGCTGTGAGTACCGTCCTTCTCTCTAGTTTACCGACGAGGACGCTGAAGTCCAGAGGGCGAGTGACCCACCCAAGGGCTTGCAGCGAAGCAGGAGAAGAGCTGGGCTCCTGCTCCAATGTCTAACCAAGAGCTCAGTGCGGGCAGCGGAGGCCCAGGTGCTTGGCTCTGCCGTTACACTCCCTTCCCTCTCTGAGCCTCAGTGTCCCCATCTGTTTAATGGGATCCTAACCACCTTCCCTGCTCCTGGGGCCATGCGAGTGCAGGGGAGACTCGTGGTTACTCTACAAGGTCTGTGGGGTGAGCATCTGGAGGCCCTGGGCCCCAGGGGGACTCCTAACATAGGGGAGAGGCTCCTTTCAAGCTTAAGCAGTTCCAGGGGCAGATTAGTGCAGAGGGACCAGCACAGGGGTCCCCTCCTGTCCTGTCCGAGGCAGAGCTCAGACCTGACCCTCCGCTCTCCCCATTCAGAGAAGGCAAGCATGGGAGAAAGAGCACAGATGTGGAGTCGTAAAACCCTGACTTAGGATCCTGGCTCTACTACTCATCAGCATGTGACTTTGAACAGGAAGCTCCACTTCCCCTAGCCTCAGTGTCTCCATCTATGAAATGGAGACAATAATAGTGCCTCAGAGAGGCTGTAGAAGACGAGGAAGGTCAAGGGCTGATTTCTGTGGTGTGTTGTGGATATTCTCATCAGGAAAGACCACCAGACCTGGGTGGCACTTCCTCTAGGCCTGAGGGCGCTGGGTGATGATTAGATACCTAGGGCTTCCCCAGGCAGCGAGGAATCAGAGAGAAGCCCAGCCCTGCCTGGCCACCTGCTGACTTGGAGCAGATCTCCACTCTCTAAGCATCAAATCCCCACCTCTAGAACTGCCCAGGAAACCCTATTTCCTGGGTGGTGCGCAATTCCAGGAACCTTAGCCAGGGACCCTGGGAGCTCAGCATTGCGTGTGTGGTGAGAGGCGCATGGGAATCCTGTGAGACCCAGCATCATTGGGATCCCCTCTCAACATCCATTGACACCACTGCCCATATATGGGGGAATCTCAGGGAGGTGATACAAAGCAAGGAGCCCACAGGCACTGGCCCCAGAGCTCCCAGGGAAAGGGGTCTGAAGCGGGTGGGGGATCCATCCACATGTTGATCCCCCTCTTGCCTCCTAGTCTGGCTGGAAGAGACGGGGTCATGTCCGGAGGATGGAGAAATAGACCCTGAAGCCTGAGAAGGAAGAACAGGTCTGGGATTTGTTGGCTCTGGCTCCGGCCCTGTCATCCTCGTTCCACGTGTCCCCGGTGGGGTGTAGCCGCCTGGGACAGAAGTGCCGAGTAAGCCGGATGGGAGAGTGATTTCAGCACTTGACCAGGAGAAGTGTGGCAAGATGAGCCAGGGACCAGCCCTGCACGCTTGCAGAATGATGTTTCCCTGGCCCCGTTGGTGGACCGGACCTCTGATGCCTACACATTCTTGCTGACCCCAGGGCCATGGTGATGGCCATCAGGGTGCCAGGGAGAGGCTTTCTTCTGGACACACACACTCCCCGCACCCTGGACCACGCAGACGGTGCCCAGGAGATCAGCACACACAAGAACTTCTTGCAAAGGAGTGGCTACATTTTTTACAAGTTGTTTTACAGATCTCAAAACAGTCCAAAAGTGATTTATAATTTTTTTTGCATTATAAATAAAGATCCTCTGTAACGAATGGTAAACCCTGCTTCTTGGTTGGGCGGAGGAGATGGAGCACACCCGGATACAGAGGTGGGTTTAAGAGAGTCGGTTGTCATGGAGGTCTGGCTGGCGATGAGCCTTTGGATGGTCTTGGGTCCCACTGAACTGCAGACCACTGTGTGGGCCTGGGCATGGCCAGGGGCATGGCGCATAAGTCACACAGACCTGGTTTGAGTCCCAGCTCCTTGCCTGCCAGCTGTGGAATCTTGGTAAGACATCTCTAGGATGGGAGGTAATGGTTTGTTTTGTTTTTCTAATTTATTAATTTTTTTATTGCATTTATTAGGGTGATATTGGTTACTAAAAATTGCATAAGTTTCAGGTATACAGTTCTACAAGTCATCACCTGTACATGGTACTGTGTGTTTATCAACCCAAGTCAAGCCTCCTTCCATCACCATTTATTCCCGTTTACCCTCTTCTACCGCCCTCCACGCCACCCCTTCTCTGGCGATCACCATACTGTTGTCAATGGTTTTGTATTTTTTTTAAAGAACATCAAATTGTTGGTGTTCCCCTCTCCCCATAGACTGTTCTAATCATGACACAAGTGTTTCTGTTCGTTTTCTTTGGTTTCCATCCGAGCTGTGTGGCTTATCCTGGCTTTGGTTTGTCCACTGTCGGAGTTGGGTTCTCCCAGGAGCAGAGGGGCGGGCCATGGCTTTGGGAGCAAGGAGTCTATCTGGCAGGTGATCCTGGGGTACACGGGTGGAGGACAGGCCAGTGCAGTTCCGGGATGCCCAAGACCAGGCTCAGATTCAATAACTTGCTAGAAGGACTCAACTAAAAAAAAAAAGCCCATTATAGTTGTGCTTATGGTTTATTACTGCAAAAGGTTGCAGAGCAAAATCAGCAAAGGGAAGAAGCCCAACAGGTGGGGTCCAGGAGAGACCAGGCAGGCGTGAGCAGCCAGGAAAGGCACACGCAAACAGCACTCACTCCTCCCAGCAGCGATGGCGACACTCGCACCCTAGGTGGCGCCTGCCAGGGACACTCACCTGAGTCTTGGTGTCCTGAGTTTTCACTGGGGGTTGGTCAGGTAGACATGTCTGACCAGCCCCGTGGTGGCCTCAGGGGTCAGGCTGATACCACATGACCCAGACCCCACCTTGTAGGTTGTAGATGGTCCAGGGAAGCAGAGACACTCCTATCAGGCAGGGCAGTCCAAGCCTTAGAAGTCACCTCTCTAGAACCACGGGCAGAGGTCAGCTCTCTGGGCACCATTCTTTCTTCACTGCAAAGAATTGAGGCCAGGAAGGGAAGGAGCCGTAGGGGGTCTGGAGCCTGTCAACCTCCTCACACACTGGACTGTTGAGTGCCTGGATTGTATGATGGGCCCCGCAGTCAGGGCCTGCTCCATGGGCCTGCGATGGGCACAATCCAACAGGGCCCACTCTCAGAAGGACCCACTCTCTGCCATTGCTGCCTAGAAATTCTTTTTTTTTTTTAATATATTTTATTGATTTTTTTACAGGGAGGAAGGGAGAGAGATAGAGAGCTAGAAACATCGATGAGAGAGAAACATCGATCAGCTGCCTCCTGCACACCCCCTACTGGGGATGTGCCCGCAACCAAGGTACATGCCCTTGACCGGAATTGAACCTGGAACCTTTCAGTCCGCAGGCAGACGCTCTATGCACTGAGCCAAACCGGTTACGGCCCTAGAAATTCTTAATCCTTGTTGAACAAGGGCCTGAATGTTCATTTTGCACTGAGTCCCTGAATGATACAGGGGTCCTGCTTCCTACAGAGGCGCACACAGCTCTCGATGGGAGCGATACCACAGGCACGTGGTAAGAAGAGCCTGTGGGTTGGGAGATGTAGCCATCTCTGGAACCACAGTCTGCCACCCATTCATGCAGTTTCTGTCTCTGGAATGCCTTTGCTGCCTTTTACCAGCCTAGTCTCTTGGCAAAGCCAGGTCCATTGCCACCTGATGCTGCTCCCACTGGGCCCTGTAATTAAAGTCTTCTGTCCTCTGGTTCCCACAGCACCCTCTCCTCTCCTGGGGCAGGACTCCCTTCCATCCTATATAATAAAAGCCTCATATGCAAATTGTCCCCTGGGTGTGATCGGGAATTCGACTGCTCACTATGATGTGCGCTGACCACCAGGGGGCAGCGCGGAACAGGGTGGGCATTGGTGACGTGGCACTGGCAGCAGGAGGCGCTGCTGCCTGATGGGCCAGAGGAGAGCCAGATCATAGCGGGACAGTGGAGCACATGAGCAGGTGGTGCCAGGCCAAGGTGGTGCGAGCGGCCCAATCGCCAGCAGACACAACCAGTGTCAGCGGGGGGTGGGGCCGCCGCCTGACTCCCAGGCGCTGAGGGAGCAAGGGCAAATAGCAATATTAAAATATTTCTTCTAATTATTTTCCTTTCAATGTGCACGAATCCGTGCACGGGGCTACTAGTTCTTTCATAATCACTGATGTGCAAGTCATCAGAGGAAGGAAGGGATGCCCGTCAGCTGGGGCTCAGGACCTAGGGCTGATACACCCACACTCAAGCCCTGGGCACCCTCACACACGACCCTTAGAAAATAAAGCTTCTGCGTCCGGGACGCGGCCCCACACACCAGTTCCCAGCTCTCACACTGCAGAGGTGCTCAGGATTTTTATTTGTTTGCTGTGTGCAGGCTTGTTCTAAGCACTTTATGTGTATTTAACTCATGAATCTGTGACGTCATGTATTTGTTTTCACTGTGGACTAAGCAGCCCACCCCTGCTATAGACTGAGCGTGTGTGTCCCCCACAAACACGTGAAGACATGGCCAACTCTGAACCAGGAAGCGGGCCATAACACCAGACACCACATCTGCTGGTGCCTTGATCTTGGACTTCCAGCCTCCGGAACTGGAAACAGTTTCTGTTTGTGAGCCACCCAGTCTGTGGTATTCTGTTATGGCCGCCCAAGGGACTAAGGCACCCCACCCTTCACACTCAGTGGCTCGGAACAACAAGCAGTGATCTCTCACTCGCCGGTCTCTGGCCGGGCCAGGGCCCTGCTGAGTGGCTGCCGGGCGTTGGGCTTTGTCAGGCTCTAGTTGGGTTCAAATCTGCTTCGTGTGTCTCCTCACTTTGTGGACAGCAGCTACCAGAGTACGTTCCCTTGGAGCAGGCGCCGGGCCAGGCAAGCGCGCTCACAGCTTCTGCTCATGACGTGTGGCCCCGTCCTCTTCCCTCTGGAACCGGGGGGATGCTGGGCCTCAGGGCTGGGGCTGGGTGCTCACTCTGATGCCTGGCTCCGTCCACATCTCCCTGGGCACTGCTCAGAGGTCTCCAGCCCCCTCAGCAACCTGCCGTGGCTAATCACCGCTTCATCCAGGCTTTTAGTGCCCATGGCAACAGGAAGATACCAGGCGGGAGGCCAGCCTGAGGCTGACAGGCCACGGGCCTGGCTGTCTCACAGGGACCTCTAGAATGTTGGCAGTCACGCTGGTGTTCGTGAGGCTGTGCTTGAGAAGATCCACCAGGCCCACCGGAGCCACCAACCTGGGGGGTCGTGTTCTACGCGAACTTGACCCTTCATTAAAGGTCAGGGTGCCGTCTGGGTCAGGGTGGGGGCCTCTGTGGGGCTCGTCTAGAAAGATGATTTATCTTGACCTCAAAACATGGCTCTTTGATTCTTATTTCCTGAGTCAGTTCCTCCATTTTAATACATCCTGGGGGGATGGTTACTAATGTCTGCAGCTTATTTTTCATTTATTTTTAATGCCAAAGCTGCACATACTGATTAAATCCAACAATAAAACGTTTTGTAAATGGTTCCCCCCAAAAGTGGGGAGGAGGGGGGGGAGTAGTGGAGCAGGGGCTGCAGTAAATGGCAACTAAAGAGGAAACGGATGGACGGATGGATGTTCGCAGCTCTGGCCGCTGACAAAGCCCGTCACCCCTCACCCTGGTGTGTCCCAGAGATGCTCCCAGTTTCCAGGAGGCCAGCAATGTCCGATCTGAGACGTGGGAGCCACGCTATATGCTTGCAGGAGGGAAGGCTGGGAGGGGACAAAAGTGTGAAAACAGATGGAAATGTAATTTTTTAATGACAGCAGCAGATGGCAAAAAGACACAAGAGTGTGTTCGCACCATGTCGGAGCCACTTGAGAGCACCCGGCTCAGCCGTGATGTGCACCATGCGGCTGGCATGATGGCTCCCCTGCCAAACCCTGGAGGCCAGTGAGCTGCAGCGAGGAGCCTGCAGGCCCTCCAGGGAGGGGAAGGTGTGCTGCCAGGCTGTGTGGGGCCACAGATAGGTGGGGAGATACCTGTGGCCACCTGGGTAGGGCCCAGCAGCATCCCGAACCTGGCTTTTGTAGACACAGGAAGGCAGTCGCCGGTCTCTGGTTTCAGACAACCCCTCCTGATGGTCCCCATGCCGCTGTCCTAGCTCAGGTCATCGCCACTGCTCACCTGGACCTCTCACAACCTCCCATCTAAGGTGAGTCCCCTGCTGCTGGACTGTTGTATTTCTGAGTGCAGAGCTATTCATGTCACTCCTCCACCTGCAACCCAAACGTGGCGTCCTCCCAGACACACAGGAGCCTGCCTGCGAGCACACTCTTGGCCCCTCCTTGTGTTGCCAATTTATTAACAGCAAATAAGCCAATTAAGTGGAGACTATTAAAGAACTTTAAATGAGAGAGAGGGAAGAGAGAGAGAGAGAAAAAAAAGAGAGAGAGGTTTACAAAGCAGGCCCTAGAGAGCTGGCCACTGCATGTCTTTCTTGCTTCACCTCTCACCACACTCAGTGGGGATGGTAATGCCTCCTGGGGCAGCCATGAGCAAAAGAAACCTCTCCTGCCCTGGCCGGTAGCTCAGTTGGTTAGTGTGTCCTCCCCATATGCCAATCTTGTGGGTTCGATACCCGGTCAGGGCACATACAAGAATCAACCAATGAATGCATAACTAAGTGGAACAACAAATTGATGCTTCTCTCTCTCTCTCTCTCTCTCTCTCTCTCTCTCTCTCTCTCTCTCTCTCTCTCTCTCGTCAATGAAGAAAAATTAGAAAGAAACAGCTCCTGCTGAGAGTAGGAGCCACCACCTGCCATGTTGGCACAGCTGAGAACCTAATGGGCTCTAGGGGACGATGACATTCAAAATAGGTGCAGCCCAAACCCATCGCAGCCACCAAGGTCAGTCCTGCCAGAGGCCACGTTATCACCTCCACATTAGAGACTAGAGCAGGGGTGGGCAAACTTTGACTTGAGGGCCAATGGGTTCTTAAACTGGACTGGAGGGCCGGAACAAAAGCATGGATGGAGTGTTTGTGTGAACTAATATAAATTCAAAGTAAACATCATTACATAAAAGGATACGGTCTTTTTTTTCAATAGTTTTATTCATTTCAAACGGCGGATCCGGCCCGCGGGCCGTAGTTTGCCCACGGCTGGACTAGACTCAGGCAGGGGCTCAAGTCGCAGCGGGAGCTGTGGCTCCTGGTCCCTTGGAGCCCTGGGAGGGGAGGGGGTTAGTGAGGGAGGCATTCATGTCCTGTTAGCAGAGCCCTGCTCTGAACCACACCTGGCATATTCCAGCTGAGGCCAGGCAAGGAGGTCACCCAGGAGGTGTTTTGCATTCTGCATTTCTCTCCTGCTGCCCACACTGTAATTCAAGCAGCTTCTTAGATGGGTGACACCACTAGCTGCAAGTCAGTGCTTTCCCTGAAGTCACCCCCTCCCCCACCACCACCACAGGAGAGAGACTGGACTCCGTTTATCAGAGCAGTGGCTCTCCGCCCAGGCCTGAGCCCCACTTCAGGGGTTCTGACTCCTTGGGTCCAGGGGTGGCCCAGCATCGGGTAGATGAGTCTCTTGCACAGGCAGGACTGAGAGCCTCTGGAGCTTCTCACCCACCTCCTCAATTCTTCACTGTCATTCATCGTTTTCTGTGGGGATGCATCGGCGGGCTGCTGGCCCAACGTCAAATGCAGGAGGAAATGACCCTTCAGAGGACCCCGGCCCCCCATCAGTCCTATTGCAAATGCTCCATTTCCACGTGCGGCCAAGTCTACCGGCTGGGAAGAAACTGAGTGTTTCATCATTGCAGGAAGACCCACTGCCTGCACATCAGAAGTCCGCGTTGCTGGCTCACTTTGGAGCACTGTTCTGTGTGACCAAAAGTAGTTATGCAGCCAACTACCCTGAAGAGGGCAATAGGTTCACATTTTGGGGGGCGTATTAGGTTTCCAGGGGAGCCTGGGAAGGCTTTTGAAAATAAACTTATCCTTGGTAAGGAAAGCTTTAGAGTTAGAAAAAAGTCGCCAAGATAGTACAGCAGGTTCCCGTATACTGCCCACCCAGTGTTAATCGTATGCTGCTCTGGTACATTTGTCACAATTAGGGAACCAATTTTTATACATTATTATTAATTAAAGTCCATACTTGCTTCCCATTTCCTCAGTTTTCCCCTAATGTCTTTTTTTTTGCTCTGGGATCTCATCCAGGATCCCACATGACACTGAGTCGTCATGAATTCTTAGGCTCCTCTGGGCTGTGACAGTTTTTGACTCTCCTTGTTTTGGATGACCTTGACAGGTTTTTGTTTTTTTGAGAGAAAGAGAGAAGAAAAAAAAAAACCATCGATTTGTTTTTCCACATATTTATGCATCCTTTGGTTGATTCTTGTATGTGCCCTGACCCGGAATCAAACCCACAACCTTGGGGTATCAGGATGATGCTCCAACCAACTGAGCTACCCGGCCAGGGCGACCTTGACACTTTTGAGAAGTGCTGGTCAGGTGTTTTGTAGAAAATCCCTCAATTGGGATTTGTCTGATGTTTTTTCTCAGGATCAGACTGCGGTTATAGGTTTGGGAGGTAAAGTGCCCTCTTCATCCATGATATCAAGGGTGTATGCCCTGACCTTGGCTTATCACTGCTGTTGACCTTGATGACCTGGCTAAGGTCATGTTGATTAGGTTTCTTCACTGTCAAGTTACTCTGTTTTCCCCTGTTTCCATCCTGTTCTCCTTGGAAGGAAGTTGCTCTGGGCAGCCCACACTTTAGGAGTGGGGTGTTATGCTCCACGTTCCCCGCCCCCCCCCCAAATATATTTTTATTGATTTCAGAGAGGAAGAGAGAGGGAGAGAGAGAGAGAGATAGAAACATCAATGATGAGAAAGAATCATTGATAGGCTGCCTCCCACACGCTCCCCACTGGCGACCAGCCCACAACCCGGGCATGTGCCCTGACCAGGAATCGAACTGTGACCTCCTGGTTCGTAGGTCAACTGAGCCACGCCGGCTGGCAATGCTCCACCTTCTTGAAGGCTGGGCATCTATATACATCATCTGGAATTTTTTGGCATGAAGGATTTGTCCCTTCACCCCATTAATTTTATCTCCAACTCTTAATTCATTACCACATGGGGCATTCTAGCCCTGCAGGGGAGGCAGTTCTTACAGCAGGAAGCAATGGTATGAGGGCCTGTCCCCTGCTCTCAAGTAGCAACCCCACTTCCATCATTCTCCCCTCCCTTGTTTTCCTCTTGTCTGTTTGCGTCTCGGTACATCCCCCCCTCCCCTCGCCCCTACTTTAAGAGCCAGGCATGAGGCTGGATCCTGGGAATGGCTCAGAGCTGGGCTGGATTGGAGCAGCTGCTACCCTCCCCAGGTCTCCCCACTATAAACACCTCCTGGGGAGCATGTTAAGTGTGTGGTTTCTGAGTTAGAAAGTCTGAGCCTAGAGCTCAGGGAAGGGCATTGTAAATACAGCTTTGTTGAGGAATAATCCACCCTTTTAAAGTGTACACTTCCGTGGTTTTTAGTATATTTATAGAGTGTGCAACCACCACCACTATCTAATTCCAGAACATTTCCACCACTCCAAAAAGAAACCCCATGCCCATTCACAGTCACTCCCATTTCTCTCTCCCCCGGCCCTGGCAACCACTCATTTCCTTTCTGTCTCTGCAGATTTGCCTGTTCTAGACAGTTCATATATGTGGAATCATACATGGTTTTGGTGATCGGCCTCTTTCACTTGGTATAATGTTTTCAAGGCTCACCCACATTGTAGCAGGCATCAGTGCTTCGTTCCCGTTTATGGTTAAATAACATTCCACAGCACGTATAGACCATATTTTGTTTATCCATCCCTCAGTTGATGGACATTTGGGTCATTTCCACCTTTGGGCTGTTGCAAATCATGCTGCTATGAAAGGAAAGTCATTTAACAAGTCTTCCAAGGGACCCTGATATACACTCAAGTTTGAGACTCTAAGACACCGTTTTGCAGTGTGCAATGCTGCACACTGTCTCCTGTTCCCTCAGCATCCCAGTGGGGTCAGCAGTAGCACTGTCTGCATATTACAGACAAGAGCACCAGGACTCAGGTGATGTGGACACTGGGCTCTGCTTGCTCTCCTGCTCACCCTGCTGTGGCCTCTCTGAACCTCGGCTTTCCCACCAGCTCTTTTCCTTTGCTCTTTTACAGGCTGCAAAAAGCCTGCAGGGAAGCCTCGCCAGCTTTGGAACACAAATATTTGCCAGTGAAGGAAACATTCTCCCATCAATCGAAACCCAGACAAGTTGGCACACACTCTCTGCAGATGTCTGAAGGAGCTTCTATTTCAGGAGGGGCCAGGTGGCCCAAAGTTTCTCCCCCTCCCTAAACACTCCAGGCTCCTTCTCTTCCTGCCTCTTTTGCAGATGAGGAAACTGAGGTCAGAATGGTCACTTGCCCTGGGCCACACAGCATCCAGAGGCTCTTCCATTTATTTCCTTTGAAAGTTTGTCTGAATACATGACACACAATGACAGTAATCTCCAAGTCCGAAAATGACAATTTCCCTTGCAGATAAACAACAGACATAGTGTTCCATGCCATGTGAGTGGGCAGAACTTAATATAGTCTTATTTCATCTTCCCAGCAACCCTAAATGGGGCAGTTTCAGGGGGCTTAGAGAGTAAAGCATGGGGTTATCTGGAGTGGGACAGCTTTCCTGCCAGGATACAGAACCCTGAAATACTCCTGTCCCTATGCTTTTTCTCAGGGCCGAATGAGCAGGATTTCAAATTCAAATCCAGCCCACTGCCTGTCCCCACCAGTCCTGCACTGGCTCCCTTACCTCCCTGGAAGCTTTCCTGGCCTATTAGAATCCCATCAGAATTCCCTTGGCTCTGGTTAAAATTCAACTTTCTGGTCCCATCCAACCTCTGAAACACAATTCTCCAGGAGTGTGCATATTAACTCAGAAGCTTCTAGGGCAGCGGTTCTCAACCTGTGGGTCGCGACCCCTTTGGGGGTCAAATGACCCTTTCACAGGGGTCGCCTAAGACCATTGGAAAACACATATATAATTACATATTGTTTTTGTGATTAATCACTATGCTTTAATTATGTCCAATTTGTAACAATGAAATTGGGGGTCACCACAACATGAGGAACTGTATTGGGGGTTGCGGCATCAGGAAGGTTGAGAACCACTGTCTAGGGCAGTGGTTCTCAACCTTGGCTACACATTAGAATCACCTGGGAATCTTCTTAAACTCCTGATTTCTGGGCCCCATCCTCCGGAAATTCTGTTTCTTTGTTATGGGGTGGGGCCACAACATTAGTAACAAAGAAACAGAATTTCCGGAGGATGAGGCCTAGAAATCAGGATTTTAAAAAGATTCCCAGGTGATTCTAATGTGCAGCCAAGGTTGAGAACCACTGGTCTAGGCCGCTAGGGGATTCTGAGCACATCAATACATACTTGCTGCAGCCTGCAAACTTGCCCCTTCATAAGCTTCACCTGGGTTGCTTGCCAACGTGCAGATTCGGAGCCCTTCCCCCGCAGTTTCTGAATTGGAAGATGGGGTGGGGGGGGAATCTACATTTTTAACCAATGTGTATGCAGAGGTCAGAAGATTGTGAAATGAAAGGAAACGCCTTCCCTCACTCTCATAGGGTCGGGCTGTTTCAGGTGATGCTGTGGCCCATGAGTAAGGCGGGTAGGCGCCCAGGGGGGGTGAAGGAACACAGGAGCTTAGCGCTGCTAGCTAGCTAGACGCTGAAAGGCAGGCAGGCACGCACCAGGTGGGGCGTAGGGTCTGTGACCCGGGAGAGGGCGTGGCCGCCCCACGGGAGGGGGCGTGGCCATGCCTGTGAGCGAGGGGGCGGGGCCGGAGCCGGGACACAAGAGGGGCGGGATGAGCGCTTAGCCTCGTTCAAGCTCGCCAATCCGCGGGCTCGTAGCAGCCGCTCTCTCCGCCTCCCGCCGCTCGCGGAGAGCGCCGAGTTGCTATTGGTCGGATACGGCTTCTTCCGGCCGGGGGGCGGGCTCCGCGCGGTGGCGGGAAAGCGGCGCCCCGGCACTTAAGGGACGCTGAGGGGTAGCGGCTTGCTCCGCTATGGACCCGGCCGAGGTGGAGTTTCTGGCGGAGAAGGAGCTGGTGACCATTATCCCGAACTTCAGTCTGGACAAGATCTACCTCATCGGGGTAAGGGTGCGCCGGGCATTTGCCTCAGGAACTGGCGTCTGCGGACGGCGACTCGCCCTGCTCTGATCCCAAGTCTCGGGTGGGAAGCCGGGCGGCGGACTCCAGCCCGCGGGCCCTGCGTGGACGGGGTTGGGGCGAGGTTCGGAGCCGGGAGACGTGGGCGGGGGAGCCCCTGGAGGTCGCCCGCGCCTCCCAGGTGTTCCTGGGCGGCCTCCCCGCGGCGCCTCGGGAACTGGGCTCAGATGGGCCGCCAGGTGCGGCAGCCCCACCGCGCGAGGGCGGACGTGGGCTGCCTCCCGCGCCGCGTGACCACCGGGCGTGCGTTTGTGTCTGGAGGTCCGGGAATGCCTGAGCTCTGCCTCGCCTTACCGGGGTTTGCTTCCTCCGGCAGGGGGACCTGGGGCCCTTTAACCCTGGCCTGCCGGTGCAAGTGCCTCTGTGGCTGGCGATTAACCTGAAGCAAAGACAGAAGTGCCGGTTGCTTCCCCCGGAGTGGATGGATGTGGGTAAGGACGCGGGTGCCCGGGTTCCGCAATGGCGCCATGACCCACTGACCAGCTGAAACCAATGGCTCCAGGTTCACGCCTTAGAGCCAGCTGACCGCTGTTACCAGGGCCCTGTCAGTTTGGGGTGTGTATACTGCTTCTAGTTCAGATTTTGTGTTTAAAGCTATTTCACCTTGCTTTAAAATTTAAAAGTATTATAAGGCCTTAAAATAAACATTTTAATTTAAATATATACGTAGTAGAGGCCCGATGCACGAAATTCGTGCAAGAGTAGGCCTTCTTTCCCCGGGCTGCTGGCACCGGCTTCGTTAGGAAGGTCGTCTGGAAGGACGTCCGGAAGGATGTCCCGTCTAATTAGCATATTATACTTTTATTATTATAGATATAGACTGACATGTTGAGCAAAGTTGTTAATCTTACATTATAGAAAATGCATGAAAATAATCCCTACAAGGGAATATTATTCAGCCATATAAAGGAATGTGGATGGACCTTGAAAATCTTATGCTCTCTGAAAAGAACACGCAAAGACCCTATTTGTAACATTCCATTTATATGAACTATCCAGAACAGGCAAATCTACAGAGACAAAATAAATTAGTACTTACCTAGGGATAGGGGTATGGAGTAGATGGAGGGATTGTTTGGGGGGGGGGGGGGACGGGTCCTTTTTGGGGCAATGAAAATGTTGCCCAACTCTGTGAATATACTAAAAACCATTGAATTGTATACTTTAAGTGAGTAAATTGTGTAGTACGTTAATTATGCCTCAATAAAGTTGTTAGGGAAAAGAAAATGATGCATCGAAGATGCGGGCCGACTTGACCCTGACTTTATCCTTTGCGGTCTTTTCTCCATCTCAAAGATGTGAGTGGCTCATTATCGCAAATAATTGTAATTTTATTGGGGTGGTGGTGGTGGTCATAGGCATGCCTGTAGAATTTGAAAAGCCATGCCTGATTTTGATCGCCCCCTCCCCTTGGGAATCACTTGGGGATACCTGCCTCCTAGAAGCAAGGACACGTTCAGCCAGACTCTCACATGCAGTTAAGAAAGACTGGGCATTTCCGCCTCACTCCCGGTCCTACGGGGTGAGTGGCCCTAGAGGTCCTGAAACATCGTGGGAAACCCCAGTTCCTTCTGCTTTGAAGGGCCTTTTTAGTCCCAGCAGGCCTGGCTCTGTTAGGGCTGCATGCCCTGAAAGCTTCTCATTTAGGATCAGCGCTGGCAGCTTTGGCCCACGGAAGCCCCAGCCCGCGCTGCTTCCTAGTCCTGGGCCGTATGTGGTGAGAGGAGTGAAACGTCATAGTCGACACTGCCCAGGAGCCAACTGCTCTCTGACTCTCCCACCACGTGGTTCCACCTGTTCTTGGACTTCATGTAAATGGTATCATCTAGTACTATGTCAGTTTTGGTCTCTGACTTCTTATCAGTATAACGTTTTTGAGATTCACCGCTATTGCAAGTGCCATTACACTCTTTTATTGCTGAGTGGTGTTCCGTTGTGTGAGTATGCCACAGTATGTTCACCCATTCTGATGGTGGATAGTTGGGTTACTTCCCGTTTTTGGCCATTGTGAATATGGCTGCTATGACTGATCTTGTCCAAGTCTTTTTGTGGATATGTTTTTATTTCTCTTGGGTAAGTAAATACCTCGAGGGGTGGAATTGCAGGGTCATGGACAGACTGTGCTTAGCTTGGTAAGAAACTGCCGGTGCTCCACAGGGGTTGAGCCATTATTATAACCCCACCAGGATTGTCCAAGAGTTTCCAGTGTTCCATACCCTGGCCAACATTGGAATTGCAGGGTTTGAACAGAGGTGTTTCATACTCTGGTTTAGATTTTAAAAAAGAAAAGAGTGAATATTCTGTGCAAAGAATAAGTGTGTGGGGAGAGAGCAGTAGAGTTACCCAGGCTAGAGCTGGGAGTGGCTGGAGCAGCTGATTGAGGTGGGCAGTGGTGGTTGGAGTTTAGGCATAGTTTGAAGGAAGAATCAGCAGGATTGCTGACGGACTGGCCAAGGGGTATGAGAGAGAAGAGTTAATTAAAGATTAGCACCGGGGTTGTTGGCTTGAGCTCCGGAAGGAAATGGAGTTGTTTTCTTAGATGGGGAAGACTGCAGGAGCAGTGTGTGGGCTAAAGTTGACCCTAGGAGTGGAGTTTGAACATCTTCCACTGGAGGTGCCTGATAGAAATCCACGTGGAAATAATACGGGCAGTGGGGTATTTGAGTCAGGAATTCAGAGGAGGGACTGATCTGGGGATGTGAATTTGTCATGAGCACATAGATGGTATTTAATGAGGCAGGAAGAGATCATATGGGACGTGGGTTTAGGTGAGCCCTGCACCAGTGTTGAGAGGTCAGGAAGGCCAGAAAGAATTGATGAGATGAGAACTCTGGTGTTCGCGAAGCTAAACTAATACACTCCAAGGGAGAGAATTGATCCTCGTCAGATGGGGAGGCTGAGACATAGCCTTGGGTTTGGCCCAGTGGAGGATGTGGGCCTTGGTGGACTATGTTGGTGGAGGGGTAGCATAGACACACATCTGAGGGGTTGAGGAGCGGAAGTTAATGCCAATGTCAGGCAACTCAAAGTTTTGTGTAAAGGGCATGATAAATGGATTGGTAGCTGGGGAAAGACTTGGTGTCAGGGGAGGGTTTTCTTTTTCTTTAAAAAACACACGTTTTTATTGATTTCAAAGAGGAAGGGAGAGGGAGAGAAAGAAACACTGATCAGCTGCCTCCTGTGTGGCACCTACTAGGGATCGAATCCACAACCCTGGCATGTGCCCCGACTGGGAATCGAACCTGTGACTTCTTGGTGCATGGGATGACATTCAACCAACCGAGTCACACTGGCCAGGGCAGGTTTTCTTTTTTTTAAAATATATTTTATTGATTTTTTACAGAGAGGAAGGGAGTGGGATAGAAAGGAAACATTGATGAGAGAGAAACATCGATCAGCTGCCTCCTCACACCCCCCACTAGGGATGTGCCCGCAACCAAGGTACATGCCCCTGACCAGAATCGAACCCGGGACCCCTCAGTCCGCAGCCAAACCGGTTAGGGCA
Organism: Myotis myotis; assembly: GCF_014108235.1. Classification (NCBI taxonomy): domain Eukaryota; kingdom Metazoa; phylum Chordata; class Mammalia; order Chiroptera; family Vespertilionidae; genus Myotis; species Myotis myotis. The sequence goes on from NW_023416323.1 coordinate 16,795,749, forward strand.
GGTTTTCTTTTTAAGATGGGAGATGTTGCAGCATGTTTGATGGAATGTCACATAGTAAGGAGAAACCATGATCATTCAAGAGTGAGAGACCGATGCTGGAGTGGTGATCTGTGCAGGTGAGGGGAGGGTCCAGTGCATACCTGGAAGGCTGGCCCTTGTGTATGGGGACAGACACAGGGAAGTTAGGAAGATGTGGTGACAGGAGCATGTGGGCACTCAGCAAGGCAGTGGCTGGGGCAGTGAGATGAGGAGAGAAGGCATGAAGAGGGTGGGCATGATCAAAAGTGAGAGGGTGAATGGATCAGGGGAGTTTGATAGGATTGCAAGATAATACCAAGGGCCCCTTGGAGATGGGTGGTCAGTCCTTTAAAGTGAGACTCCACAGCATAGTCATGTCTGTGTGTATCCCTTAGGCACAGTGGGCAGTTCAGATTTAGGACTGGAAGTTTTCTCAGGCTATTAATTGCGGACCAGTAGTTTTATTGCTAGCTTTACCCAGTGACCAGATAAGTTTCTATTGAACGAGTACAAAAAACGTTTTACATAAATGTTAAAGGCACGCTTTAAAATTAAATACCCATTGCATTTTGAAGTTATTATTACATGTTCTTACAAGCTAATATCTTTTTAATATCGTGATTGGCCACAAGTCTTAGAACAGAAAACACGAGAATTCTCGTGATCTGTCCGCAATGTGTTAAGTCAGAGAGAGAAACATCAAGGATGAGAATCATTGATTGGCCATCTCCTGCACGCCCTCCACCGGGGACTCAATCCGCAACCCCGCATGTGCCCTGACTGGTAATTGAAGCATGATTCCTGGTTCATGGGTCAACACTCAACCACTGAGCCACACTGGCAGGGTCCAAAAACTGTTTTTAATGTATTTGTCAGTTGATCGAATAGGTAATATAGGCAGTTGGTAAATTCGGTTTTAAAAAAACATTTTGGTTATAGTGATGGTAAAATGTATTCATTTCTAAATTTCAGAAAAGTTGGAGAAGATTAGGGATCATGAACGAATGGAAGAAACTTTTACCCCTATGCCTAGCCCTTACTACATGGAACTGACCAAACTCCTGTTAAATCAGTAAGTAATCTCACTGAGAGTCCACGTGTTCATGGTTCTCATCCCTTAATCCCTGCCTTTCCTTTTTTATTTCATTCTCATTACCAAGGTAAGTGATATTCCTGTCCACTTAGTTCCTCAGGTCAGGAATCTGGGAGTCCATTCACACTGCTTGAAGTCTCTCCCTTCCTCATTTTTCCTTTTCTCCACCCTTCCCTCTCCTAGTAAATCCCTTGGTTCTTTTCATTTTATCTCTTAACTACAGGCCTGGTGCACAAATTCATGCACTGGTGGGGTCCCTCGGCCTGGCCTGTGGGGATTGGGCCAAAACTGGCTCTCTGACATCCCCCGAGTGGTCCTGGATTGCAAGAGGGCGCAGGCCAGGCCAAGGAACCCCACCGGTGCACGACTGGGGCCTGGGAGGGACCACGGGAGCACTCCAGGCCGTGTCTGGCCCATCTTGCCCAGTCCTGATCGGCCAGACCCCAGCAGCAAGCTAACCTACTGGTTGGAGCGTCTGCCCCCTGGTGGTCAGTGTGCATCATAGCGATTGATCAAACAGTCAAATGAACAGTCGGACACTTAGCATATTAGGCTTTTATTATATAGGACTAGAGGCCCGGTGCACAAAAATTTGTGCACTCGGGGGTGAGGGGGGCCCCTCAGCCCGGCCTGTGCCCTCTCGCAGTCTGGGACCCCTCCGTAGATAACGACCTGCTGGCTTAGGTCTGCTCCCGGGTGGCAGAGGGCAGGCCCAATCCCTAGGTGCAGCCCCTGGTCAGGCTCAAGAGCAGGGCCGATTGGGGAGTTGGGGCGCCGCCCCCTGTCATGCACAGAGCAGGGCGGATCAGGAGGTTGCGATGCCACCCTCAGTCACGCTCAGGGTAGGGCCGATTGGGGGGTTGGGGCACCGCCCCCTGTCATACTCAAGGCAGGGTCGATGGGGAGGTTGCGGCACCACCCCCTGTCACGCACAGAGCAGGGCCAATCAGGGGGTTGGGGCGCTACCCCCTGTCACTCACAGAGCAGGGCCCATCAGGGGGGTTGGGGCTCCATACACTGTCACGCACAGAGCAGGGCCCATCGGGGTTGGGGAGCTCCCCCCTGTCACACAGAGTAGGGCCGATAGGGGAGTTGGGGCACCGCCCTCTGTCACAGAGCAGGGCGGATTAAGGGGTTGGGGTGCCGCCCTCTATCACCCACAGAACAGGGCCGATCAGGGGGTTGGGGCGCCGCCACTGTCACACACAGAGCAGGGCCCATGGGGGGGTGGGGTTGGGGCGCTGCTCCCTGTCACACACAGAGCCGCAGGGCGATCAGGGGGTTGGGGAGCTCCCCCGTATCAGGCACAGAGCAGGGCTGATCAAGGGGTTGGGGTGCCTTCCCCTGTCACGAACAGAGCAGGGAGGATAGGGAGGTTGTGGCCCTGCCCCCTGTCACACGCAGAGCTGCAGGGCGATCAGGGGGTTTGGGCACTGCTCCCTGTCACGCTGATCCCGGTGCTGGGAGGCCTCGTGGCTCTGCTGATCCTGGTGCTGGGAGGCATATTACCCTTTTACTATATAGGATAGAGGCCTGGTGCACGGGTGGGGGCCGGCTGGTTTGCCCTGAAGGGTGTCCTGGATCAGGGTGGGGGTCCCCACTGGGGTGCCTGGCCAGCCTGGATGAGGGGATGATGGCTCTTTGCAGCTGGTCACACACCCTTCAGGGTGGGGGTCCCCACTGGGGTGCCTGGCTAGTCTGGGTGAGGGGCTGAGGGCTGTTTTCAGGCTGGCGGGTGACTGAAGCTCCCAACCGCTCCTTTTTTTCTTTTTTTTTAATTCTGGGCCAGCTTTAGCTCTGGCTTCAGCTCTGAGGCCTCTGCTGCTGAAAGCAGGTATCTGGTTTGTTTGGGTTCTGTAATTGAAACACTGTATCAACTCCAGCTCTGAGATCCCGGCTGGCTGAAAGCAGGTTTCTGGGGTTTTGTTTAGCTTCTGTATTTGTAACAGTGTTTCAAACTGCAAGCTCAGAGGCCGGCAGCGGCAGGCGGGGAATGTTGGAGTCTTCCGTCACTGAAGCAAGCAAGCCTCATGTTAGCTTCAAGCTGCCTGGCTGCCGGCCGCCATCTTGGCTGGCAGTTAATTTGCATATCACCCTTATTAGCCAATGGGAAGGGTAGCGGATGTATGGCTAATTACCATGTTTCTCTTTTATTAGATAGGATTATCACTTGACATTTGAACCCAGTATGAGCCTCCATTATTTCCAGCAGTAGCCTTTATCTTAACTATAAATATGTTTTATTACCAGAGCTTTACCCCTTTTTATTCTTTGGTTATGTGCATTTGAGTTCTTGCATGTCTGTCACATGAATGGCCAGAGGACTCACATTTGCCTCTGATCCTGAACTATAAGAAAAGCCCACCAGTGGCAGAAATGTGCTGTAGTAAATTGTTTCCCTACATCCAATTCTGGTTCCACATCAGCTCCTAATTCACTCTCCACATTGCAGCCAGAATGGCCCTTTAAAGGCGAAGCTGCCAGCCCTGATCGGTTTGGCTCAGTGGATAGAGCATTGGCCTGTGGACTCAAGGGTCCCAGGTTCAATTCTGGTTAGGGGCATGTGCCTTGGTTGCGGGCACATCCCCAGTAGGGGGTGTGCAGGAGGCAGCTGATCGATGTTTCTCTCTCATTGATGTTTCTAGCTCTCTATCCTTCTTCCTTCCTCTCTATAAAAAATCAATAAAATATATTTTAAAAAAAATAAAGGTGAAGCTGCCATATGATTCTCCGACTCCTTGGAGCCTTTCCAGGGTTTAGTCTAAAGTCCTCATCATGGTATTCAAAGCACTGCATAGGCTGGTTTTCTTCCTTCATCATAACTCTCTTACAGTTCTCCCTGCTGACTCTAAATTCCAGCTCACTTTGACTTCTTTTACTTCTTTATACATACCAAGGTCCTCACCTCAGGGCTTTGCATATACTGTACCCTCTGCTAGTAAGTTCATCTGTTCCCTGCTCCCTCCTTTGGTTTAGACCAGGGGTGGGCAAACTTTTTGACTCGAGGGCCACAATGGGTTCTTAAACTGGACCGGAGGGCCGGAACAAAAGCATGGATGGAGTGTTTGTGTGAACTAATATAAATTCAAAGTAAACATCATTACATAAAAGGGTACAGTCTTTTATTTCAATAGTTTTATTCATTTCAAACGCGGCTGGTTTAGACTAACAGGTACTCCCTTCCTGTCCTACGTGTCATCTTGGCATCTCTGTACACCTCCATAGCATTTGTCAGTTAAAATTTTTTAATCCCTTGTCTGGCTATGCTCTTCCCCCCACCCCCAGTTCTAATGAGCAGGGACTGTGTCTTCTGTGTATTAGCACAATGCCTGGTGCTCACATGTTTGTGGAAGGAAGGGAGGGAGGAATGAGGGAGGGAGGGAATCAGTGGAGGAGGCAGGAAAGTGGATCATTTTGCTTGGGACATACTTAGAATGTAATTTTCAAAGTGTACAGCTTTTGATGCCTTTTAATTGATGGATTCAAGAGTAGAACTAGAACAAAACTTGGGGAGCTGTAGAGTAAGCTCTATTTTTGGATGCAAATGAAAATTCAAGGTACATAACACAGACTTGGTCCTTCAGTTCATATGAGGCTGCAGTTCACAGCTTACTAAGCATTAACTAGGTAGTGATAATGGGCTTGAGTTCCTGGTTTAGTCGGGGAGAGATGTGACCCTGTTACCCAGTGGTTACACTGCAGTGTGATAAATACCGTTCAGAGTATGTTGGGATGCAACCCTAATGCCTGGTGTTATCAGAGAAGGGATCTCGGGCTGGAAAGATCAAGGAATATCTGGGGGAGAAGGCAGAGGTGTGAAAGGACATGGTGTGTTTGGCTAACAGAGCTGTTGGGACACATGCAGACTGTATGGGGTGGGAGAGCCGAGGCTTTTCTGTTGGAGGCCCCAGGAGGGTGTTCAGGAAGGAGTGTGCCACCTATGGATCTGAGAAAGGCTGCTGTGGCAGTGGGGAGAGCGAATCGGAGTGGAGAATCGGGAAGCAGAGGCCCGTTCCGTACATTATGTATGCAGTTCTTATTGAAACTCTTGTCTTAGAATTATTTAGAATTCATTTGGCTGAGGGACTTAATTGTACCTTTGTTCTGCAGTTCAAGGAGCTGGGTTCTTTGTTCTTTACTGCTGTTCAGAGCAAAGGATCCAGATGTTTGGGCTTTAAGTAAAATCCACTACATAAACTTTATACCACTGATTATCCATCTACTAATCTTGAGCTAATTTTAGCATGTGAAGAGGTCATTTCCAGCTTATCCTAGAATGCCTGGTGATGATGATGTGAGCTTCTGCTTTTATCTTCTAGTTTGTCTTTTCCTTCAAAGATTAGTTTAAAAAATCTCACACAGGAAGACTGACCATCTCTCTCTGACTCCAAGTCAAACTTTTACCCAGAATTCATTATGTAAAATGTGCTCAGGTTATGCTAATTTGCAATTTCTTCTGTGATTTTTGTAAATGTATTTTTGTTTTCTCTGTAGAGTAGGCCCATGTCTACTCTTCAGGACTTTTGCGAGGATAGAAGTATTGTGTAGTGCTGAGCACATGGCAGGCATAGAGCTGCTGTCTTTCCCTGGTGGGTTGTAAGCCCTTGGGTAACCGATGAGGTCTGAGCAATAAAAGTCATGACCTCTGAACCAGCCTTGAAACAAATTCATTCTATAGCACAGAGCACTCAATTATCCTGAGACACAGGATGTCCAACGTAGAGTTTAGTCTCTTATTATTTTACGGAACAGAAGCCCTTGTGCCACTGCCCGCCAGGGGACAGGTTACATGAGCATAACTGTGGATCATGGCTGAATTTTCTTGGCACCACGCTTAACTGCTAGGAATCCTTACATTTTAAAATTGAAAACAAAGCAAAACAAAATCTGAGTCTAGGACAGTGTGTGTATTTTACCTGAATCCAAGCAACCTTTTTCTTTTTAAAGCCACTTTTAGCTGGATATTGCTTTAGTTTACTGAGTTCTTCCTTATGCAATTTATTTGTTTCCTTTAGTGCTTCAGACAACATTCCAAAAGCAGATGAGATCCGCACCCTGATCAAGGATGTGTGGGACACTCGCATAGCCAAACTCCGGGTATCTGCTGACAGCTTTGTGAGGCAGCAGGAGGCACATGCGAAGGTAGGTGTACTGCTGAGGGATTTCCGACAGCATTCTGCTGCTTAGGCTCTCACAAGCAGGAATTACTGGCTGTGCTTTTAAAAATTATTGGTTTCTTATTTTTTGTTCAGTAGACTTTTTACTTTTTCTCAATCAGAAACTTCTCAACCAACCCTGTTTTCTCTTGTGTTTTAGCTGGATAATTTGACCTTGATGGAGATCAACACCAGCGGGGCATTCCTCACACAAGCTCTCAATCACATGTACAAACTCCGTACAAACCTGCAACCTTCTGAAAGTGCCCAGTCTCAGGACTTCTAGAGAATGACCTTTGATTTGTAAAGGCCTTGTGTCTGCTGGCATGAGGCTTACCGGGTAATGTGTGAGTGCTCAGGACATGATAGAGGTACTCAGTGCTGGGTTTCTAGAACCATTTGAATGTAAGAAAAACGTGCAATGAAGCAAGGAATGGATTCATAACATTGTTGGAAAGCAACAGGTTATGTTTAGTTCTTAAGATATTCATTAATTCCACATCTGTCTCTAGAGGCCAACTGCTCCTTTATGGAGGAAAGAAAAAGCTTCAACAAACAAGCCATTCTCCCTAGCACGGTCTCAGGTCTCCTGCACGGAACTGTTATGTGTGGGTGAGTGTTCATGTTGCTTTGAAAAGACAGATACAAATGGTGATGGGGCCCTAGGACTTTGTTGTTTTGATATGGATCTTTTTAGCTGAATTTAAATCTAGAGATTGCTCACATAGAGGAGGATGGCAGATGGTGGCTTGTGATGCCGACAGGGGTTGATCTCAGCCAGGGGTGGGGGACCTTTTTTCTGCCAAGGGCCGTTTGAATATTTATAACATCATTTGCAGGCCATACAAAATTATCAACTTAAAAATCAGCCTGCTCTATTTGGTCAAACATTTAATTAACACCCCTAATGCCTTGGTAGGGGCAGACCAAATGATTGAGTGCCTTATAAGGCCCACAGGCTAGATGTTCCCCACCCCTGATACAGAATAAAGATGGAATCAACCCAATCTGTTGGGTTTATTTTTCCTGCTTAAGCCATGTGGCTAAAATGATAATGATAGGCCAAACTGAGGTGTGTAGCAGGTTGTAAACTTCAAACACTCTGGTTGTCTCTTGTTATCTTTGCTATTTCTGGTTACAGTTTGAAGGGCTGCTTTAAAACCTGACCATGATCTCTGAGTATGTGAGTGGAGCACAGTGCTAAGAACCGTTGGGCCTATAACACTGCTCTTCATGGGTCTTAGGGTAAGATGGTCATAGGGAGCAGTGGCTCAAAGAAGGGTAAATTCTAAGAGAAAAAAATTCAAAGATAGCGTTTTGGAATTGCTAAATTGCTCATAGAAAATTTATTGCCCTGAAAGGGGAAAAGATTGTCTAGAGCAGCAGTTTTCAACCTTTTTCATTTCATGGCACACATAAACACGTAATTACTAAAATTCTGCGGCACACCAAAAAAAACTATCTTGCCAATCTGACCAAAAAGAATAGGTATAATTTTGATTCATTCACACTGTTGACAGCTATTGTGTTGGCTACTGCCATTTTTTATTTGACAATCTAAGGGAAAAGAGGTCAGTGCCCCTGACTAAATAGTCAGGTATTCCATGTTTAAAAAAATGCTTGTGGCACACCGGTTGAAAATCGCTGGTCTAGAATCATACAATGAGTGGCAGCTTCTGTAACCTGGTGGTTTTCGACTGTCACATGCTATCTCAAGAGCTTTTTGAAGAGTGTATGTGATCAGCTGAGCCTGGAAAAGACCTGCTGGTATCTGCTCTTCAGTGTTTCAAGTCCAAACTTACTTCAGGTTTCTCCATTCCTCATTGCTGTCCATCTAGATGTCCCTCCAACAAGCAGCTGATGGTTGTTTGAACACCGAAGGGCCAGGAACAGAGGGATTAGGATACAGAAGACTTGTTTTTATCAGTTAAGGTGACTGTTAAGAGCAGTAGTTGACAACCGGTGGTCTGTGAGGTCTGAAAGGTTGGCAACCGCTGGCTTAGAGGACCACTTTCATATGACAGGACTTGCCTTTTCTTGTCACTTTTACTGAGTCCTTCTGATTTTAATCCGGGGAATCTTCTTGAATGAAGCCACCTTATTGTGAAGGGTCAGGAATCCTGTGTAGCTCAGATCAGCCCCTAATACCTTTCTCCTAAAACCTGACTGAGGTACACTGGATCTGTCTTCACATTTTACCTGTAAAGCTGTATAGTTGTTGAGCATTAAAAAAAAAAAAAAAAAAAAAAATTTGGTCTTTTTATTATAGCATAAAAGAGATTTTCCTCTTAACATGATTTAGGAAGATTTTATTTTTTTTGGATGTTGTCAGAAATTACAGCAATATATTCATAAATACCTAATTACTACATTCAACAAATAATATTACAATACAATTAATTCAAACAAGTACACTTAGAACAGGTTTAATTTCACAGCATCTAAACTGCCCCCAGAGTGACCGAGGCACTGTTCCTCCTCCCTCCCATGTACTGGTTTACTGTTCTAGCAATTAAACACAGGGTACATACAAAGTAACACAACCAATTAGCATGGTCTTCCTCAGGTCTAGGCAGAGTTAAGGAGTTTAAGTTAAGTGCTGGATCAAAAGTTGGGGACAGGCTACTGCAAGTAGTAAGAAAGTCAATAGCTTGGTTACTTGAAAGAGTATAGGGATTGCTGCTAAATGGCTAATATACACTTATTTAAGAGTAACAGAATCGGCTTGTGCTGATCATCTCCATCTTGTGGTGGATCCTTGGAATTTTCTACACTTTAAAAACACATGGCTCAGGGGGAAAGGGAGTATCTTGATGTAATGTTTGAGATTAGGCAGCCTTTAGGAAATACCGTTCCATGTACAAACGTAAGATTTCTTGTGTTATAATTCTTCACTGCTGAATATTCTTTGAATTTCCTTAAGGGTATTATCTAATAGAAGGTTAATGCCAATTTAGTGTTTTATTTCCTTTAGAATGTAGACTAAAACTGTTGAAAACCCTACCTTGGCCATTTATGTTAGGCAATGGATTATATCATGAAATGTTTTCATTGTCAGTTTGGCTCTGATTATATGAAACAGAGAACCAATGCATTTTCAAATGATCAGGTATGTAGATCCAAGTTTTGAGGAACGCTCTTGGTTTGTCCCTAAATATTTGATTAAATGCGAAGCTGGGGATTCGGCTTTGGAAGGTGTCCCTCACAAGTTAACAAAACAGCCATCTCCTGCCGGTGCTGTAGGAAGCACATGAGGCCGTGGAGGACTGACACAGGTTGCAAAATCAATTCTAGAGCAAATTCGGTGTTCTTCTGAGCTGTGTCTTTTAAACTCAGTGTGATATAGCTGAACAAAATCTTCAGAGTGCATATTTGCCCATTTTTAAGCCCAAACTGAAAAGAAAAATTAGATGAGATGAAAATGTGTTTTAAGATTTTAGAACTAATTATTGGATGGAAAAACCATTATTGGGTACTATGTCTTAGTGGTGCATTTGTTTCAAAAGACACTTTACCTTTTTCTTAGTTTATTATGCTGCCTTTTCTGGTGTATATTTATATTCTCTGATTGTCATATTACTTCTTAAGCCCAAGAATATGCAGAGATCTCTAGAGATGGGTGGGAGTTTGGTGTGACGGAGTGACAGAAGCTCAAGTGCAGGGTGATAGTGGCGTTTTCAATGGGAAGAAGGAAAAGCAGTTGTTACTAGCGCAGGGACGTCCTCCCTGACAACTAAACAAACCCCAAGGGAGCCCCCCTGGGCTGGAGGAGGAATGGGGCTCTGCTTTCCTTTCCCATCAAGTTATCAGGTCTACGTTTTTCTTTTTCTAAGCCAAGGCCATTACCAAAGCTGATCAGCAAAATTACTAGTACTCAGACATTCTGTGATGGCGAAGGAGGACTGGGAGTGAAGTGCTAAGATGTAGCTCTTAAGCTTTCAGACCAGAAGCAGCAAGCAGATTTTAAAGAGAGAAATTCAGTGACATTTTGCCCTGATTGTTGGCAATAGAGTTCCCTCTAAACACCTGTCCCCACCTGTGGAACATGTTGATCTCTCAATGTCTTTGCAGGGGAGGCCACAGAACAGCCCTTAGATCTCGTCAAATCGTTTCTGTGGAGAGGAAGGCGCTTGTTGACTGCTGATAATACTGGCGGCACTTTTTGTCTGAGTTTGCTAATAACTGGAAGATTCTTGGCAGACATACAAAGCAAACTGTGTGGGAACAGATAAAGCGACACAATGCCATCTGCCAGCAAGCTGTTCTGCACAGCTAAGGTCTGGGGCTGAGGGTGCGGCCACTGATCACAGTGAGTAGCCTTCATGAAGGTCAGCCAGCCCTTCCCCTGGGTAAAGGGGAGGCGTGATCACACTCAGACCTCCTCCCATCCCCTCTCCCCTGGCAGACCAACCACTGGCTGCTTTAGCCTCTGGTTCAAGCCCATTCAGGCAAGAGATACTTGCTTGATCTATTAAACCCTGCCTGAGTGAGCAGTTAACTGGGACAAGAAGGAAAAATTTCCCCATTGCTTTGCACTGATCTGATTATCTTTCTAGCTGCTCCTGTGCTTGTCACAGTCAGTTCAAAAGGAGGAGAAGTTCAGCTCAGACATTGTTTATCCTTTATTCTACTTTTAGGCTTTTACAAAGCTTTGCATCTAAATAAAGCCTCTAGAGTTTCTACTTTGCACCTGTTCTCAGACTGCTGTAAGACACCTTAGAATGCTATCACAAACTGCTCACTTCCTGAAAGGTTCTTTTGCAAAAAGCCCCATGTCTGTAGGTGCATGCATAGGTGCACACCCAGTATGTCTTGTTCACCATAGACTAGCCCCTCCTCACTGATAGCAACTAGGTATAACTGCTATTTGCTGTCCAGAGCTGGGGGGAGAGGGTAGAGAAGGAGGTAAGAAGTAACGCATGGCTTTCTAGATCATTTTCTGGTGCAACTCAAAAATGAAGTGATCGCATAGGCGCCAGTGGTAAGCTCTTTTACTTTTCTTCGTCTTTAATTTTTAAAAACACTTCAATATTTAATGTCCTGACCAGCAGCAGTACAAACACTAAAAGCAAGTTTGTTTGTTTTTTTTTTGCCCAGAAAAAAAACACAAAACACAAAACCCCAAAACAGGAAAACAAACAAAAATCCCCCAAAACCACATATTAAAAATGGCAGGCCTTTTATAACAATAATTAAAGTAATAAAAACATACAAAACTTTGTTTTTTAATATATATACACAGTACAAGGCTGAAGCACCTTTGACTTTTCTCTCAAAATTTGTTTGTATGAAAACACCCCCCACTGCAGCAACAATTTGGTGGGTGTGCATTTATGTATACATAGAGCTCTGTACACTCCCCCCCCACCCCATGGAGTAATAAAAAAGGTACCTTCAGTTTGTGAATTTGCTTTATCTTTAGGTGAGAGCTTTTCCAGGGAAAAGCCTGCTATTGGTGAGACTTTTAGTACTGTTGCTTTGAAGAAAATTTTGCAGAAAAGTAACCAAAACAAATAAGCCCTTCACTTAAAATGCACCCCACCTTCATTCAGCTGAAGCAGGTCTCAGTCCTGGGGAGGCATGAGACCGACCCTCTGCTGCAGCAAAAGCAAACTTGGGTCTTCAGGCATAGTAATATGGCAACACAAGAAATAGAACACAAGCAGTTTGATCCAATCTTATGCACCCAGGGGCTATAAATGATAAAAGTTTTAGTGTTGGTAACGGAGCCTTCATTTTCAGATTTTAAAACGGTGACATGGGGAAAGAAATAAAATTGCCTTTTAAAAAAATATATGGGCGATGTCCTACATTGGTTGCTCGCTGAATTACAAAGGTGATTCAGTTGCATTGAAGTCAAGGTGAGTTCGTTCTTTTTCTGGAGTCTGGAATCCTTTGCTTCATGCATGGCACATTCTTTATTATTTTTTTTAAGCTTCAAACCTCCCAGTGAAAAATATTAAATATTCAAGGTAATAAAATAGATAATATTTCTATACTATAGGTTCGGCCTAGTGCAAGGGAAACCGTCACCTAGGATATCCCTTAAAGTAACCCCTAGGCCAATGCAATGCAGGCAATGCAAGGCACTTCCGGAAGTGATCCAGTTCCGCCTGGATTCGCTCCCTTTCTGAGACAATCTTCTGTTTCTGGCTCCTCAATTCCTGCAGAGAGAGATTTACATTAAACAAACTGGTTTCACGGAACTGTATGTGATGAAGAAACGTGCTGGAGGCCACTTTGAAAACCTCCTCCTTCCAGTTCAGTGTTCTGAACAGCGCCTCTGGGGGCAGGCTGAACTGGTTCTTCCTACGTCTTGGGTTCTCACAATACCTGCTCTCATGGAACCAGTGTCCACTGTTGTCTCAGCTTCGACCCTGAGCTTTAAAAATTAAAACCTTTACTGCGTAGGAGTGGCCAAGATGTGCAGACCTGATCTGAGATAAGCCCCATGTCCCCACTGGGAGGAAGCCCTTGGGGCTTGCCAAATGTCATAGTTGGACAACCTGTTGGGCCAGGCTGCAAAGAGGAAGGAGGTGGTTTGTTTTCCTTAATAACTTTACTCCAGTAAAATCCTTCTTCCTTTTTCCTTAGCAAATCACAGCAGGGGAGACTGACAAAGGCAATAAATAATTCCCCAAAAGGAATATTGCATCTTCATTCTTCCAGGATCAATATTCTGCAAATGAGTGATGCCTCCCTCCTTGGCTAGGGTAATCAACTGAGCCTTGAACGTCTTCCCTAGGACTATAAGCTTTAAACTCTTAAGAGCAGGACTGTCCCTCAAAACTTGTCTGTATGGCTAATCTTGAACCCAAAGGTTAAACAGAAGAAGCACAGTGTGTTTTAAGAAAACCTCCTCTGGAGCTGATTTTCATTCCTTTTCTCGTGTGTGGCGACCCAAGACTCACCGCCATGCTGTGGGAGAGCTGTTCCGCTGTGAGACTGAGGCTGTAGTGCTGGGCCTCCAGCCGTCTGCACTGCGTCTGCAACACCTGCCGCTCCAGATTTTGCTCTGAAAAGACAAGCGCTGTTGATGTATTTTCTGTGTACAGGGATCACAGACTCTGCGATTGTTTTCCCTCTCATGCAGCCAGCATAGTACTCTCCTTGGGACCATAAGGCTCCAAATTCTTGGTATCATGCTGGTAAATATGTCAGTGTTACTAAATTAAATCCAGCCCAGTGGAATCAAAGGATCGAGCATCGAAAGGCAATTTAAGGGATACAGATTAAGAAATTAAGGGTAAATTTATGGCCTTAAGGTACATTTTTCAAAAAGAAAGATAAAAAATATTGGTGTTAGTCTTGGAAGTTTTTAAGCTGGTATAAATAGCCAGAATAAACCTAGAAATTCAAAGTGGAGTTCGAATTAGTAAAATGAAATCTGCTCTTCTGAAAGATTCCAGGCCTGCTTTTAACAGAAGAGTGACTTCAAACTTGCAAGGGTAAATCCCTGCATCACACAAAGTATTTCCAAGAATAAAAACCAGGGAAGGCTGCCAGACTAATTTTATAGAAACTAGAACAGTTTCAGCAAAATAAATACAATAAAATTAGCACCTAATACCACTTCAGTAGATTTAAAACCTTAAAAGAAGTAACAAGTTAAATTCAGCAAGGAGGAAATGACATTAGAAAACAAAAGTAGGGTCATCATCTCAATGGGTACAGAAACTGCATTAGTTAAACCTTTGACGATCATATACCATAAGCTCAGCAGCAAATGAGATGCTTAATGGACCGCTTCTAAAGTTTCACAAGAGCCCAGTTAGTTAGTGTGCCTCTAATTCAATGGCTTAGAGGTTCTAGGAAATGCAATATGAGAAAAAGTTAAACACTCGAAAGAACTAAACCTGCAAAAGGTCTGATTCTGATTACCTAAGGAAGAAGGGCTAACAAAAATTAAAAACCCACAATATCAAAGTGATAACTAAATCTAATAAAAGTAAACTACTCATGGAGAAAAGTCAGCAAAATTTATTTAGTATAATTCACTATCCTATTCATAAGTGGAATAATATCACTATTAAAGATGTCAATTCTTCCCAAATCTGTGAATTCAATTGGGCGGAACAAATAAGGTGATCCTAAAATTCACCGGGAAAACAAAGGGCCTAGAACAGCTGAGCTGTTAGAGAACAAGAAGTCAGGGTGAGTTACTCCTGACAACAGAGTGCTGCAAAGATATGGTATGACACAGGGACGGGCCAGGACCCCAATGGGTGGAGCAGAACAGCACCAGAGAGACCTGGGCACAGGAGAGGATGCTGCATGATAGGCATGCCCAGAGGGAAGAGGCATCCTGGAAACCGCCAGGATAATTGGTTGTCCAGGCGGGAAAGATGAGGTTATATTTCTACCTTGTTTCTTACACAAGTGAATTCTAGGCATAAGAGAAGCAGAACGTGAATACTTTCAGAAGGAAATGCAGAGTATGTCCTTGGAGGTAGGGAAGGAATTCCCAAACAAGTCACCAACAAACATCAACCCAGAAAAAGTGGATACACCTCACTCCATTGAAGTAAATAATAATGCTATACATTGCTTCTGGATACATACGTATGTACTTAAGAGCAACAGGCAAGAAGTGATGGACACATTCAAATAAAGGATTCCATTTGAAGGAGGAAACGGAATGAACAGTAGGAATTGATACTCTGGTTGTCCCTTTGTTAGTCTGTCTCTGACTTTTCAAAGTATTTGAAATGATTATGCTATTCCTAATCAAATGTTTATATTTACAACATAGTAATACTTGATAAAACTTGTGTGATATGGAAATGAATTAATTAGGAGGTGGCAGCCTGGGTTTTGCATTTCTCAACTCATGTCAAACTGACGGCACTGCAGTGAGGACTGAATGGAGTGCAGAGGGGCGGGGCTCACCATGTCAGCAGGACAGACCAGGAGCTCAGAGTGCCTGCCAGTGCTCCTCGTCCTTCCTGGGAGTCCACCTGCCTGTTTCACTGGAGGGAAAGGCTGGGCTCCTCCACTTCCCTGCATCAAGTTCACAGCACACAGTCTCTAACTAAGCTGGAAGGGGCCTTTGCAGGCATCTCAAGGAAAATGAGGTGCAGAGAAGGGCGGTTGTGTGCTGGAAGCAATGCCAGAGCTCCACCAGCGTGCAAGCCTGTGACCCCCGCACTCGGTACACGAGACCAGTGTGGGAGGGGTGTGCCCACAAGATGTGTTCCACCAGGCAGGGGTGGAGTGTGCACCCACAGTTGAGAATAAAACATTCTGGTGGCTGATGGGCTTGCTTCCATGCACAGAAAGGACTGGCCTGAGAGTGAAAGTGCCGCCAGCATTGAGACACTTCGAATGCAAGGCAGGCTCACACAGGGATCAGGCCTGGCTATTCAGAGCTCAGCTAAATTAATGAGCTTTGCATTTTCCAGGACCCTTGTACATAGCTCCGGTGAGAATGGTCTCAAGTTTGCCCATGAGGAATTACCACATGTCCCTGCCCCACGTGGAATAAGCCTGGGCACCTACAGAAGCCTGAGGAACAGTTCTTAAAATGGGCAAAATGGAGGAAAATTCACCTTCTAGTATTAGCATCTAGTGCCCCAGAAAATCTGCCAGTACTGTCCCTTAGAAACTGTCCCTAACGCTGGCAGTGAAGTCCTGCACTTATTGGTCTATTAAACTTTCACTGACTTTCTTTACTGGGCCCTCATTCTGTTCCTCCCTCCCCTTTGTACCTTCTATATGTTCCTGGTAAGCTTCAAAAATTGCCTCAATCCCTTGCCACTTGCGCCTGGGGGGTTCCTCATCATCCTCTTCTCCATCCTCCTCCTCTTCCTCCTCTTCCGAGTCCTGGTCCGTCTCCTGTGTGAGGGGGCCCTTCCTCACGGCAGGGGGCTCCTGCTGCCCGTTGTGCTGGGGCAGAGGGAGCCGGCTTGAGGACTGCAGCTCAGGAATGTTGTAGTGGATGGACGTGTCAACTTTGTGGTTCTGCTCTGCGGACAGCACGGCTACGTTCCCTGGGGAGGAGAGTGGAAATGAAATACAGCAAACCCTGTTCTCCAATCATCAGTGACTCTCACCAAAATTTGGGAGAGTGAATATGGGGGCTCACATGAGGTGTTAGCACAACCACTAGATCACAAAGTGCTCACCAGGCCCACTGAGTCTAGTATTCAAGGATGGGGAGATCTCCAGGTGAGTCTGTATGGGGACACTGGGAAAACCCTCAGCTGTGGGACACGTGGACCCTATTTTTGCCAGAAAGCCACCCCGCCTGGCCTTACTAAAAGAAGTGCCTCTACTAAACTCAGGTGGCCTCACGTTAAGTTTTCTCCAAGTGTGGTCCCCGCCCGGCAGCATCACTCGAGCACCAGCTGGAAGTGGAGACTCTCAGGCCCCACCCAGACCTGCTGAGGCGGATTCTGCCTTTGACGACCTCCCCAGGTGCCTCCTGAACACTGATGTGCCAGAGGGGCGCACCCAGGGCGGGCAGCCGCCTTACCTTTGTGCTTCTGGAGGGCCTTCTGGGTGGACTGCAGCACGGACTCGTGGAACTGATGTGCAAACTCCTCTGCCATGAAGGGCTCCCACGACTTGCTCTTCCCATTGACGCTGTGGGACAGGGGCACGGGAATGTCCTTGGGGGCGGGGCCCCTGATGTAATGCATCATGCTCAGGTTCTTCTTGCCCCCGGGGGCCTCATTCAGCCTGGCCTTCTCGCTGCTGGCAGGAGTCAGCTCCTGGACTCGAGACAGTTCCTGTGGCCGGAGCTGCTCCAGTCTCCCAGGCTCTGTGGCCTTTGGGACGTCAGACAGGGAAGCAGCAATACCCACCGGCTTTTCCATATCCAGAGAGGCTGGCTGCGTGGCTGGTTCTTTTAGAGACAGAAAGTGAGGAAAATATTAAGAGCTACAAGAGACCAGGTGGGCCCTGACCTCTATGGCTTACACTTAACAAGACCTAGTACAAAGGACCAAGACTCAGAGCCGTTTAATTAAATGTCAGTGCACAGGTGTGGCCTGAGGACGGGGTGTGGTAGCAGCAAGTCCATCCTTGGAAGGTGCCCCAGGAAGGCATCTGGGAAGAAAAGGAATCTGAAGGAAGAAGAGAGTCACTTCAGGTCATCCAAAAGGCAAGAAGTTATATAGCCCAACTCGACCCGACAAGAAAGACTGCGTTAGGAGTTAAGGACAGGGCTGGATAATAAAGATCTGCTCCACTCAGCAGCACCGCAATCAAAGCCATAAGAGAGAGAAGGTGTGAAAACAGATGCTGGAAAGGCCTGGAAGGCAGAATGAGCAAGAAAGACGCAAGAGAGTGCCAAGGAAGGGCAGACAGCAGCAGCAGAGCCGAAGCAGAGGTGCCGAGACCTGGGACACAGGGCTTCGGTGGCCTGGGCCACCCCTGGACTGACGGACGGTGGCTACAACTACAGTGACCGCCAGAAGCCTGGACACTCCCCTTCACTCTCTGAGCCCTGACTTCAGCTCTCATGTTCTGGCCCGAGGAGATCCTTCGCCATCATGGAGGAAGCTTGTATGAGAGAGAGAGGGAGAAGCACTCTATCTCCAGGAGGAAAGATTCATGATGAAGACCTTGAGCAGTCGCTTCTGACCCTGGGCAGCCCACAGGACGGTCCTGGGCAGTGGCGGATGGGGCCGTTCTTCCCGCCCTGGGCCTTACCGCTCAGGGAGGCAGCAGGACTGTCCCTCGGAGAGTTTCTGAGAGAGTCTGCCACTGCCGCTGACAGTGCCTTCTGCTTCATGGCATGGAGCATTTCGACAAGTTTCTCTTTGTCTATGAGAAAAGCAGCCTGAGATTAACAAGACAGTTGCATTATTTCTGAGAGGGAAGGGGGGCGGATTCTAGCCCAGGCTGCGACTGGCAGGTGCAAGTCCTTTAACCAAGAAAAAACACAAAGCTGGCACCACTGGGACAGGTGGTGTTTAAAGGAAGAAACCTTGGTGTCAGAGTGAGCCCAGATGCCTCAGCTTTCCCTGCGGAACATTTCAGAGGTTTTCCAAAAATAGCTGTGAGTGTGGTGATGACAGCTATGCGACAAAATGGGGAGCTGTGATCTCCCACGGTAACTTCCGAGGATGCATTCTTATTTAAAAGACAAAAATGTTGGCCCCAACATAATGAAGCAACCCCTGGAAGCGCAGGCTGCTCTCAGGCGCGTTCTCTTCCCCCTCCTCCTCCTGGCATCAATTCCCACGACAGCTGCCCCGTATGGAAAAGGAAGACTCCTGTGATGTTCGATGCCACAAATTCCTGTTGCAGTGGCACTTCTTGGTGAGACTTAAAAGGTTTCCTCTAGAATAAGTCAGGGAAAAAGACACTTTCCACGACAGAGCTGTGCATGCTCCCAGAGACTTGTGCTGCTCATCACATGTCCCTGCCCCTTCGAGGTGAACGTGAGAATTCCAGCTTGTTGGTTAAAGACAAAAAGTAAATGCTACACCCCAACAGCGAAGTAAGTAGAAGCAACTAAATGACCAACACACCTTTGCTTTCTTTTTGACTTCCTTTCAGGGAGAGGTGACAGGTATCAGCAAGGGGGACGTGGAAGTGCGCAAACGAGCACCCCAGACAGGTCAAGTTCTCACGTCAACCAATATCCCGGCACTAAGCGAGCGTGTGGGGGCAGATCAAGGAAGCGGACATCCCCAGAAAGCGTTCACGCCACACCATGTCTTCCACACCACGTGTTCCAGCCCCAAGCATCAGTCCCAACAGGGCCGATCTGGAAGCACCTTTCAGGGCAAGCTGCCCACTCACAATGCGCGTCGGCTCTGCTGGCGGCCACAGGCCACCCAAGCCTCCTGCCATCAGAGACGAAGCCCGGTGGCCATGCCGGTGGCCCGGCAAGAGGAAACGCCCGGCCAGAGCTGGAGTGCTCTGCCACAGGAGCAGCACTGCGCCGTGTACCAACAGCGTCGCTAAACCTGCCTTCTCAAGCGACAAGTGACAAGAGCAGCTTTACATACAGAACAAAATACTCGCAAGTTTCTCTTCCACTCCAGATGAAATGGAAAAACAGGCTTCGAGTGGGACAATCTGAGTTCAGATGGAAGAAGGCGGAGATAGTGGGCCGCCTGCTTGCTGCTTCCTTGGGGAGCCCAAAGGCGGTAAGAGCGCCTCGGGCCAAAGTGTTTTCAGGTTCTGCCTGGAACGTGGGTCCTGGACATCCCCAGGAGCCTATGAACCCCACTTGCTTCTCCAGAAGCTCCTAGTGAGCCCCACCCACAAAAGGCCCAGGCGAGGCCCTACCTTTCCTCTTCTCGGCACTGATGTGGGTCAAGTTGAAGATGGTCAGGAACTTCTTCTTCTCTTCGAAGTTGGGGCTGTTGTTCATCTCGTCGGGACTATAGCGGGTGAACAGGGCCAGTCTCGGCGAAGGTGTCTGCCGCTTGTTCTGAATCGTCGGGGGCGATGGGCTTCTCTCTCTCAGCATCCGCCGCCGCTTCCTCCGCTTCTGGGTCAGCAGTTCCTCCTTCTGCTGTTGGGTGGTCAAGCCAAAAAGTTGCAAAAACTCTAGCTTCTAGATTGGGAAAGAAAACAAATGAGTTTGAAACCACCAGCAGTGGTGTGACTGCACTGTCCCAGGGGTCCCTCCTAGGGTCCCCCAAGCCCATGTACCATGGCCAACTCTGTGCTGGGCCTCGGAGGGGGACCCTGATAGCACGCCCAGGCACCTGCAGTCTGTGGGGACTGGAGGAGCGAGGGAGAGCCCAGCAGATGTGGGGTCTACTGGGACAGTGGGAAAGCCAAGAGGCAGGCGCTAATGTGGGCACGTAGCCTGACACAGCAATGAGACCCGATACCTCGGAGGATGTATCCAGTTTGAGGGGCGGCTGCTCGGCCACGCAGCGGAGATGGGCCCTGACCTCCTCTTCGTCACTCTCATCATAGGAGTCATCGAGGTCGTAGTAGTATCCTGGTGACAAGAATAGCTGTATTTAGCTGGGCAAGAACACTCCGTTCTCTAGTGGATGGACATGGGGGCAGGCACCTCTGTGACCTTTGTGCAGACCCACCCATCAGGCCAGGCCCTGCTGGCCCTTTTAGTACCCTGAAACCTCGACTGCTTTCAATCCAGGTGAAAATGTGCATTAGCCCCGAGGCCTAGAACTTTTTTAGGAATGGCAGGCAGGGGCAGCAGGCAGGCACCAGGCTTGGCTTAGACCCAGAGCCCCCAAGTGGCCAGGCAATTCCTGGGCTGACACATCCCCAGCAGGGGACCCTTCATCACACAGGACTGGGGCTGTGTCCATGGCAACCCAAGACTGTTTATGCACATCAGCTCACTCCTGCTGTGGCCATCTGGGTCCATTACCCAGGAGGGGACATGCACACTCAGATCCTGTTGTCTCAAAGGCACAGAGCATGCACACAAACTCAATGTGCAGAGAACAGCAGCAGAATCCCTGCGCCCAGGGGCTCCCCACTCTTCCTTCACAAGGTGGATAGAGGAGAAAGTCCTTCTTGGGCCCTCAATCTCGCCTAGACCAACCACCTGGGAAGTCTCGGCCTCGGCCCCAGCTTCCGGCTAAGAGACTGAATACAACCCGCATAGGACCCCAGTTTCCAGCAAGAGATGAGAAACTGGTCTGGGCCTCTGGCCCCTCCTGGTCACATGGGGGTTGCAGGTGGAGACAGTCATTCTCACCCTGCTCACCTGTTCTCCTTGGCTCTTTGGGGAGCTCAGGGTGCTGCTGGCTGAGCCCCCCGCAACCCCACAGGAGCAGGAAACAGGTGGCCAGACTTCCCGCTTTTGCCCTGCCCAGGCCTGAATGCCTGCAATTGATGACAGCTCCCTATACCAACCCCTGCTGGGCTCAATAGCCTCCTCCCTTGTTATGATGGACTATTAATATTTAAAACTGCCTTATTAGCCTCTGTTCATCATTTATTAATCATGCATTTCTGTGGAACCATCTTTACAGACAGGCTTTGATTTGGCTTTTTGGGACAATTTGCATTTCAGCAAGACAGGCAAAGGCCCTGGGTCTATCTCCCAGCAGAGGTATCAGGTAGCTACACAGAAGCCAGTGCCCTTGCTCCCTGGAGCTGTTAAACCCCGAGCGGGAGGCAGGGGTGGTAGGAGGGGCTGAGTGGCGGGCACTACGGCTCTCTAGTCCCCGGAGGTCAGACGCCACCCAGGGAGACCGGACCTTTCTCCTGGGCCTCCCGCCGCCTGCGCTCTTCCAGGTCCAGCTTGCTGACCAGCCTCCGGCGCTGCTGCAGGAACTCATCATAGATGTAGGCGGGGTCAGAGCCGCGTGGTGCCGGGGGCCGGTAGGGTGAGCCCGGCTTCAGGGGTCCAGGGAGTTCCCCAAAGGGGGGTGGCTGGGTGAGGGAGGCCCGCTGCTGGCCCAGGATGGTCTGGGTGGACTTCTCAAGCTCAGCCAAGAAGGGCCCAGGCCCGTGAGGAAAGGCCTGTTGCTCCAGGCTCCCCGACTCCCGTGGAGGCGGCTGGTACTTGTCCAGGGGGGTGGCCTCGCGCTTCCGGGGCCCTTCCTCCACCTTTTCTGGGCCGTAGACCCGTTCCACCTTCACCAGCGGGACTGCCGCCTGCCGGCCGGGCTCGAACAGGGCAGGGTGGCTGTGCAGAGGGTGGCTCTCGGGGGCTCGCCGTGTCTCCAGGGTGCTGTCCATCAGGGACACCGGGTTCCAGAGGGCCGTGGGCACGGAGTGGTGCTGGGGCTTGGGCGAGATGAGGGGCGGGGGCCCGCCAAAGTGCTGCGGGGGGTCTCGGCTACCCGGCTCATGACGGTTTGGTCCCGGCCTAGGGAGTGAACAGACCAAGTCGTTAGTCATGAGAATGGGCATGCCAGCCACCCAGCCATGGGCCTCCCAGGGCCCGGGTGTAATAGGCAGCTTCAGAGATGGCCCAGACGGGAGCCGCCTTTGAGAGCCAGGCGCTAGAGGGGTGCAGAGGCCTCCTTCTCTAAGCCACCTGGCCAGGGCCTGGAGGGAAGGACGCAGCTTCCACTCCTCACCTGAGTGCTGGCTCTTTCCCAAGACGCCACTTCCTCTCCAAACAACTTGAGGCAAGTGTGTGTAGACCTGCTTTTGTAAAGACACGGAGGCTGGGGGTCGGTGGGTGGGTGGGTGGACTCTGCTTGCTGAGGGCACAGAGATGGTCTCAGGCCCAGGCCAGACCCTCTTTCGATCTGGTTTCTCACCCAAAACCTAACAATAGCTCATTCTATTCCACCAATTCCTGAATCCCTATCACCTCCCATAAGGACAGATCCTCATCTTTGTTTTCCACAGGAATCCCATTACACAGAGAAAAAAGACATGACTCTGGCGCCAAAAGGGTGACCCTGCTCTTGGTACCCACCTCCCGATATGCCAAGCAGTGGGCAGATAACAGAGGGTGGGCTGGCTGCCTTCACGGTGGCCTTAACTCCTGTCTCCACACTGTCCTTGCAGACAACAGTAAGAGAGAAAGAGACCCGCTTCCAGGGCTGCCCAGCCCAGTGACAGGGTGGGGGTGGGGGGAGAAAGACCCTCACAGCCAGGGTGGGCCTGAGCCACTGCTGACCCCCAGTGGTTCCCGTGAGAACTGCAGCAGCCCCACATGGCCCTGGGCTGGGCCTGACCAGGATGTCCATCGGACCAAGCAGCTTTGCCACGCAGTCCTCCTAAATGACTCTTTCCGTCATGCATTTAAACAAGATCCAACAAAAGGCTACTTGGTGGTGGTTTTTCCTAAGTATTTTTTAAGGGAAGTGCTATGCTGTCCAGGAGACCAGGGCAAGGTCGGAAGGGATGGAAGGGGTAAAGGCAGAGGGCACTGCAGGTACATGACCAGACTGTCAGGTCTCTCCCTGCCTGGCCAAGTAAGGAGACGTTTCACCACTGCCGAAAAGCCCCCTCCTAGTTTCTCCGGGGTGGGACTCAGCCTGGGAGAGGTCCCTGATGCCGCCGTAGCACCTCTGATCGGCAGAGTACAAAAGGGAACCACAGCAAGCTGTGTGTCCTTAGGCAAACAACAAAGGAATAAAGCCCATTAGCAGAATAAATATTTCAAGCGCCAGAGCCAAGCACCGAATGGTTTTCTAGCTCTGAGCACAAGGGCTGGTCAGAATGTCAAATTCATGCTGTCGTAAGGCTGAGCGTGCCACCTGCTGCCGCGGGGACCATGAGGCCGGGTGAGAGCTGGGAGCCCTGAGGTGGAGGCCACTCCTGCTGGGGCCCTGACAGCTGCACCCGGAGGTTGGGGCCCTGAGCTGAGGAAGATGCCTGAGGGAACCAGCGCTCCGGATTTTACCAGGAACAGGAACCTGTGCTGGCTGCTCTCCCAGTCCCCTGGCTGAGGGGAGTCAGAGGAGCAGAAAGCAGCTCGAAAACGGACAGGACTCAGCCTCTCTGTGGCCTCAGGGAAACAGGGACGTGAGCAGCAGAGAGCAGGCCCGAGGCTGCGGGAAAACCCAGCCAGGGGTCAGCCTCCAGTTCACTCCCAGTCACACCCAATTGGCCAAGCGAATCCCCTCGCTGGCAGTCAGCATTGGATGTTGAGGCAGGGCTGCTGGATGGGCCAGCCAAGCCCAGGACTCAGTAAGAAAATGTCAGCCAAAAGCTGCTGGAAAGAGGGAGGGAGCAAGTGGACATTTAAATGCCTAGACACCCAAGCGCTTCCTATTCCAGGGCAGCACGATGGATATCAAGAGCTGGAAGGATGCTCAGAAATCTCCCTGCCCAACCTCCTTTGTGCACTGCTGAGGAAACTGAGGCCCAGAGAAGGGGCAGTAGCTGGTGTCCCCGAGTCCCTAAGCCAGGCCAACAGGGCTCCAGAGGTTCGGCGGGTTCTCCAACTCTGAGTCGGAATGAACCCTGGAGAGATGGGGAGAAGGTGGGGACAACAGATGACGGCCAGACAGACAGGTGGAAGCAAGGATGCCTAGGGGGCAGCTATGAGAAGGGGGCACTGGGGCCAAGGTCACAAGTGTCAGCAGGCGGGGGCCCAGAGAAAGCAAAAGTGCCTCCGGGGAGTTCTTTAATAATGGGCCCAGGAAATGGGGATGTTTTGTTACAGAAGCAAAAATTAATTTTTTACTTAAAAATTAAAAGTGGTCCCTTTCTCAGCCACTTGAAAACAGAGGAAGATACAAAGAATAGCCTATAATGATCAGTTAAAGCATCTCCTTCGTGCTGCTGAAATGCCGTGCAGATCCCTGCTTTGGACCCTGGCTTGGTGGGCTTTGTTCCTTAGGGACAGGGAGCCTCTGAGCACCTCCTCCCCCTCCTCAGAGTCTGCGTTTCCTCGTGGGCAAACAGCAGTTAGAACATGAAAACGAAATGCAGTGCGTGAAGGCACTCAGCAGGATGCTGGGTAAACCGCAGGCGCGCAGTAAATGTGACAAATGCCCCTCCCCATGCCCCCTGACCCAGTGAGCCCTACCTGGTGCTCTCGGGCCTGTGCTCGGGCTCCGTGGGCACTGGGGGCCGGCCTATGTCCAGGTGCTGCTCTAGCACCTGCTGCCGGAACTCCGACACCTGCGACTGCCGGTCCTCCTTCTCCTGCCGCAGCCGCCGCTGCCGCGCCACCCACTTCTCCTCCTCGTTGGTGCGCTGGATGAGCAGGGCCGTGGCGGCGCTGCTGCCCGGCAGAGAGAAGATGCCGTGGCTGGAGAGAAGGCTGGGCATGGTGTGATGGGGGCTGGGTGCCGGGTGCAAGGGGTGCTGCACAGGCTTGGGCGCCTGCAGGCCCGCGTCCTTCAGCTTCTCTGTGGGAGGAGAGAGGCTGTCACATCACAGCAGGATCCCTGCAGGCCAGGCCCAGGTGGCTCCTGCCTCTTTCTCTCTTGAACCTGACTGCCCAGGACCAAGACAACCAGAAAGGGCCTTGTGGATGCTCTGGGGAAGCATGCCTTGTCCCACGGGAAAGGTGGCCACTGGCAGGTGCTGCTCCCACCCAGCCCAGGGCTAACCGACCTGAAACGGGGTGCTGGCAGGCACATGCTGGCTCACCAGAGCAGACTGTCACAGTTTTATAAATCATGCAAGCCGGTTGTTAAATAAACCCTTACTGAAAGTTAGATACATCCTATCTAATAAAGAGGGAATATGCTAATTGGCCCTCATGCCATTGCAAAGATGGCAGCTCCCACAGCCAATAAGGACAGAATATGCTAATTGACTGTCCCACCCTCAAAGATGGCGGCGCCCACAGCCACAAGATGGCCAGCAGTGGAGGGCAGTTTGTGGCAATCAGGCCGGCAGGGGAGCAGTTAGGTGTTGATCAGGCTGGCAGGGGAGTGGTTAGGGGGTGATCAGGCTGGCAGGGGAGTGGTTAGGGTGTGATCAGGCTGGCAGGCAGAAGCAGTTAGGGGCAATCAGGCAGGCAGAGAGGCCAGCAGTTGGGAGCCAGCAGTCCTGGATTGTGAGAGGGGTCCCAGATTGGAGAGGGTGCAGGCTGGGCTGAGGGATACCCACCCCCCACCCCCCCAGTGCATGAATTTCATGCACTGGGCCTCTAGTATGCTTATAATGAAATAAAATGTTAAACCAGCCATGGTGGGAGTCTACAACATGGAGTTGGCAGAAGCTACAGAGTCAGGCCTGCCCCTTGGAGAGCTGTCAGCACCTGCCAGCACACCCCAACAGCCAGCCCACCTCCAGGGGCCGAGGTCTGTCCCTCGGGCTCACCACCCAGTGTACCTGCTCGGGTTGGGGTCAGCTGCTCCGCGGACTTGACCCGCTCCTCTGAGGTGTGGCCACGCAGCCCGTGCAGCTCAGCCACCGGCAGGAAGGCCGGCTCCAGGGCCTTGGCGGCCAGCAGCTCCTTCTCCCGGGCCCGCTGCTCGCGCTGGCGCTCCAGCTCCCGCTCGCGCTCCTTCTCGCGCTCGCGTTCCAGCTCCTTCTCGCGCTCCTTCTCCCTCTCGCGCTCGCGCTCCTTCTCCCGCTCACGGTCGGCCTCCCGTTCCCGTTCCCGTTCCCTTTCCCGCTCCCGTTCCCGCTCCCGTTCCCGCTCACGCCGCAGCTCCTCATCCATCTGCAGCCTGTGGGAGCGGAAAGGGAGCCTGAGCTCCACTGTGAAGGGACCAGGACAGCCCAGTGACGGAATTCCCAGACGTGAGGACCTGACAGCCACGCCCGAGGTTTCCATGGAAACCCAGCATTCTAACCTGCAGGGCGCGGGGCGTTAGGAACCCATGTAAGACATGAGTTGTGTACTAACGCCCTAGGCCTCGCTGAGAGCTCCTGCCAGAAGGCGGTGCTTCCAGCAGTCACCAGAAGCATCAGCGGCCACTGTCCCGTTTACAGGCGAGGCGACTGAGGACAGAAGTGGCTGAGGAGCCACCTAGCCACAAAGCGGCCAAGCCAGCCCCCGTCTCGGGCTTAGCTCCGCTCTGCCATGGGGGCCGGGGCAGCTGGCCTGGGACGTGACTTACCGCTCGGCGCTGAGGCTGGACATCCGCTCCGAGTGCAGTGCCGCCAGGGACGAGTGGGACAGCTCCGGGGGGTAGCGGACCCCGGAGAGGTGAAGGTGCATGGCCGAGGGGTGCAGCGGAGGCAGGGAGCCGGGGGTGGGGATGGGGTAGAAGGGGGACCGCAGGGCGGATAGGCAGTAGGAGTCGTCCATCCTGTGCCAAGAAGACAGGCCAGTGAACACCAAAGTTAAAGGGATAAAGGCTGACCCCACAGCCTCCACAAAGGCCCGGCTGAGGCACATCCATGGCCAGCCCCGAAGCCCCCGACACAGGCCCCTGGATGCCGACAGCCTGGGGCACCAAGGCCCTGCCTGCCACCCAGAGGCTCAGCCAGGCCAGCACCTCCCCGGGTCTGACCAGCAGGCCCAGGTGGGCGGCAGCCTGCGCGTCACTACAGCCCCATTGGGCTGGGCAGCGTCTACAGAGCGACCCCACCTTCCACTGGGTGGCACACAGCGGGGGAGCCCCTCTCTTCGCCATGGAACCTGGTGCTGCTGATCAGCAGTCCTGCCTGGGGAGCAGGACAAAGGCAGGAAGTGGGGCATTTCCACCAGGGCAAACCCGATGGCCAGTGTGGACGGGTGGGGGGCTGCCCCAGGCTCTCACTGGGAGTCAGGCCCCCAGGACATGAGAAACACGTTCCTGACCAGGTTCCATTTTGCCATGAGCAGACCAGCCTGAGCCCGACTCAGGGACCGTGGAGGGCGGGCTCGGACAGCTCACCTGAAGGCCGGGTGGGGGAAGGGGTGCGGAGTCAGGTAGCTGGGGTGGTAGTAGGCAGCAGCAGTGGCCGGGTCCAGGCCGAGGGGAGGTAGGGAGGACATGCGGAGGTCCTCGGCGGTGTGGTAGGGCCGGAAGCTCCTCAGGTAGTCCTCGGTCACCGTGCTGGGGGGCACCACGTGGTGCACAGGCCGCTGGAGGCTGCAGCAGGGACAGAGGAAGGAGATGAGCGGAGGGCCCGCTCCAGGCTGGGACAGGGGTCAGCCTCCCCTGCCACCACCTCCCTCAGAAGGACGAGTCTCCGAGGACGAGTCTCTGGGGACGGGTTCCGGCTCTTGCTAACGAGATGCCGGTGCTGGCAGGAGGCCCAGGGCGCAGAGGTGGGCAGCCTGGCTCCTAGCCTGCCTGGCCCCTCGCTGTCTGCACCAGCAGGCACATGTCTGCTATCTGCAGCCCAGAGGCACCCCTGTCCCAGGAACCAGGACAGGGTGTAGGCAGAATGGGAGAGCCAGCCATCATCTCAGCATGGACACAGATAGCAGGCGCAGACTGGCTGCGGGCCCAGGGCTCAGCCACCATCTGGCGGTCCTCAGCCTCAGCTGGTGCAGGCTCCCGGCTCCCGGCTCAGCCCCAGGGACCCAGACCCTGAGCACTTGCAGCCACCCCAAGCCCCCAATCTGCACTTACTTGAGTGGTGGGAACCGGGAGTCCTGCACCACTGAGCTGGGGGAGATGCCAAAGGGATAGGGGGTGCTGAGCAGGTGGGAGGGAATGGCCGGGCCCCCCGCCTTCTCCTGGGGCAGTGGGGGCTCCACGATGAGGCGTTCTCGACCGCTGCTGCTGCCCCGAGAGCTGGTGTCCTGGGGGAGAGAGAACAGTGGGTCAGGGTGGGGCGGGTGAGGGAGGGCCTCCAACAAGGACCAGCCGGTCGTCCTGCAGACTCACAGAACAGCCACAGGTGTAGTGCACGTTCTAGAAAAGTCCTTTCCTTAAGGTTTTCTACCCAAATCTGTGGTACATGTGGCGTTGGAAGCAGAAGGGTGAGAAGGGAAGACACGGGTCCCAATGAGGGACAGGTCTGCACTGAAACCCCCCTGGGGGGCCGTTCCCTCCTCGGTGCAATGGGGAAGGGCAGAGCCTCCCTCCAGGATTGCTGGGGGCACCACGACGAGCACCCAGTGTCCACGAGGGGACAGGGCGCAGAGAGGGGCTCCCCGCCCCGCACAAACACCCACACACTTCCAGCATGGATGTCCCACAGGCCACATTTACTCTGAGCCCAAACTTGAGGAGTGAGATGCGGCTGGTCCCCGTACCCGTTCTCCCAGGAAGTGAGCTCTGCAAGCAGCAGGCGGAACAGAAGCAGGGGGCCCTGCCCGCTGACCTCAGATGCTCACAGGCATCCCCGGGGGCCAAGGCCTCGAGGTGCTGACGGCTGCGGGCCTGCCCCACAGACACCGTGACCCGAGGTGCCCACAGAGTGACTCAGCCTCAGGAAGATGGCGCTGCCCTGGAGAGCAACACCCCGAGCTGCTCCCCGCCAACCCCTGCGGTGGCCCTGGCACCAACCAGAACAGGAAGCTGCAGGGCCTCGACTGGCCAGACCTGCCTGGGGACCCCTTCGCACACACCGAGGGGGGAGATGGCAATGGGCTGCAGCCCCACCTGCCCCAGACTCCTGGAGAGAAGGTGGAACCCAGGGACTGAAAGGGCTGGCCCACGGCAGGAAGGGGGAGCAAGAGGCCCCTTCCAGGGCCAAGGGCCAGTGTGCCACCCAGCCAGAGAGGGGCGGTCTGCGCTCTTATCCAGGTGTCCAGCCCCAGGAACCACACCATCGAAGGTTCTGACTGCCTTGTGGTTTCTGTGGCTGAAAGGCAGCCGTGCAGCCAGGCTCAGAGAGCACTGGGAGCAGCCAGGGGCGCTCACTCGGGATCCGGGAGCAGCGCCCCCGGGAGGGCTCCATCACTGAGCCCGCGCTTGGCTCCACTCCGCCTGCCCTGAGCTGCGGCCAGACTCCTGAGCCCGGTTCCTACCAGGCCTTCCTCCTCGTGGCCAGATCTGCACGATGTCAGGTCCGACCACTACTGACCAGACAGCAACGGGGCTCGGAGAAAGCAGGTGGCGCTCCCAGAGCACAAGCCCAAGTTCACCGACCCCAAACCCACAGTGTTTCCACCTTGCCACTAAATGCCACACACCCCGAAAACGAGGGAGGCCACCACCCGCGGACTGTCTTGCTGAGCTGGCAGGCTGAGGAGCACATCCGGGATTGACCACTGGACACGTGGTGGCACGCCTGGACCCGAGGCCTGAACCCCAGGAGACCCCGACCCTTGATCCTCCAGCTGCTGCTCTCCCCGCTTTGCTGACCGTCATCAGATCAGGAGGCGGAGGTGTCAGAGCCCCGTTTATCTAACGACCCCCGGGCAGGCGGTGAGGGGCGGATCACCGCGGCTGCCCACCATCTTCGCACTGGCCAACAGGACCCCGCGGGGCAGCCGAGGCTCAGGAGAAGGGCCCACGCGTCCATCAGGCCTATTCCCCAAACAGGCCGGGCCAGGCAGCCGCGTGCACTCAGCCTCCGGAAGGCACAGCAGCGGTAATTAATTGAAGGAGACAGGCTGCTGATTGGAATTCCTAATGAGCAGCAACATCTGTTCCCATCCCTCGTGCGGCAGCGCCCTCGCCCGCCCCTCAGCGCGAGGTCCTCCCGGGTTCACGAACTCTGACTTGCCCTTCCCAGAAGGGTGTTCATGTGGTGGGTGCCAAGGATAGGACACACACGCACCCATGCCCTGGATCAGTCGGAGCCCACAACTCCTGCCTCCCGGTTTTCCAGGGACTTCCATGCAGGGGCTGGCACCTGGTCTCAGGGTCCTCCAGTTGCCTTCATGGACAGGAGGGGGCCTCCTGGATCACCTTAGGAGATGGCTTCTGTCTGGTCCTGGATGACCCCTTATATAACTGCCCTGTGTCTCAGTTTCCCCATCTGTCAAATGTGCCAATTGCAGTGCCAGCTCATAGAGCAGCAATGACGGTGCCCAGGTATAGACAGGAAATGGGTGAAGTATGGGGCAATGGGGGTTAGGGGGCGGCTCACACAGCACTGCACCACCAAGCCTACAGGCACCCCCACTCCCAGCACTTCCATCCACACTGAGGCTGAGGAGTCATCTCTAGGTTGGGCTTGCTGGTTCCCCCTCACACCCTCACCCTGTCGGGCACAGGGCCAGGCCTGCCGAAGTGCAAGGTCTGCCACGTGGAGGGACCATGTCCCTGCACCAACCAGCTCCAGGGGCCCACCCCGCACGGGGGCCACCATGGAATAAAGCCTCCTTCTCCCCTCAGGGGACAAAGCCCTGCTGAAAGGCAGCTGGGCCAGATGGCACCTTGCCCCGGCCTGGCCGAGACAAACAAGGAGTCGGAGAGGCCAGGGGTGGAGGGGAAGGTGGCAGAGGGTGGGTTCAGCAGGCCAGACCCACGTGCCTTCTGTCTGGCTGGTACCCTGCTGAGCTTGTGACAGGCAGCTGGGAATGAGGTCACCTGGCTTGGAGGGCGCACAAGGGCTGCCCAGGGTGGGATGGGCCCAGACAGCAGTCCCCAACCCGGGCCGAGCCTAGGAGGCTCAGCTGCCACCCCAAGGCACCCCAAGAGTGCCGGCTGGGCTCCCCCTTCTGTCCCCGGCAGCCAGGCACGCATCGAGGAGCATCTGTGGGCAGCTTTTATTTCTGCACCAGGGCTGCATGGCTGCAGGCGCAGCTGTAGCGATGAAAGAAAAGACGAATGAGGGGGAGGCAGGGAGGGAGGCAAATCCTTCATTCTCTGGTGATTAGAGAGGCTTCCAGTCAGACAGACAGGACATGCCCTGTTAGCTTTAAAATAGACGATTTTTCATTTCATCTGTCCCTTCCAAGCTCCGACAACCTGGGGAACCTGAGTGACCCCAGCGAAGGGGCCCAGAGCCCTCGGCCCCCCGCCACGCAGGAGGCCCCCGTGACTCCTGGCTACACTTTAGGAAGCTGCTCCTCTCTCCGGCCCTCAGCCTCTCCCTGAGCCCCCTCCCCAGAAGGATTGCATTCTCCCCGAGCCTTTGTGCTGAGCTGATGAGCCATACATCAGCCGCTAATCCAGCTCCCTTCCTCCCGCCTCCCTGCGGCATTAGTGTTTCATTACCCGCCAATGGCTGGAGCAGATCTATGGCCCGGCCCTCTCTCTGGGGTTAGCACATGTTTCTGGGCGTGGAGCCGGGGAGGGGCCTGCAGCGGAAGGGACTGTTCACAAGGCACCCTGGGTCCCGGTGGGTGGGAAGATGCCCCCTTTGGGTGGGAGCAAAGGGGACACTTGGGGCTGTGGCAGCCGTCACCAGCCAGGGACACAACAGGACACAGAGACCACCCGGACCCGAGTGAGTTAGGGGAGAGGCGAGGAGCCGCAGCTGTCTGAGCCAGGTGGCTGGGCCGGAGGTCAAGGCTGACCGCCAGGTGGCCGACAGGGAGACTCTGGGAAAGACCCCCCCGTCCTCCCTCAAACCAGGACTAGGGGGCAGCTGTGGCTGCTCCGAACCCCTCTGGCCAGAATCTGCCTACCAGCCCCACCCTGACCCTCAGTCTCCAAGCTGCGCACAGGGTAGCGCGAACGAACCACGCCAAGGCAGCAGCTTCTAGGCCAGCCGTGGGCAAACTACGGCCCGCAGGCCGGATGCGGCCCGTTTGAAATGAATAAAACTAAAAAAAAAAAAGACCGTACCCTTTTAGGTAATGATGTTTACTTTGAATTTATATTAGTTCACACAAACACTCCATCCATGCTTTTGTTCCGGCCCTCCGGTCCAGTTTAAGAACCCATTGTGGCCCTCGAGTCAAAAAGTTTGCCCACCCCTGGCCTAGGCAGTCACAGCACAGGGGGCCTCGTGGGGGCAAGGCAGGGCCGCACCCGGGGGTCCCAGGCCACAGCTGTGTCCATGGGTGCCTTGGGGACCCTCCCCGTAGGTCAGGGCCTGCCTGGCGGGTGCCACCCCCACCCTCCGGGGCAGAAAACAAGACGGAGCCTGATGACGCTGATGCCCACCCCCCTCCCCGCAGAGCAGCGCTGGGATGGGGCGAAGTGGGAGACCCCCCTTCCCTCTGCTTTCTTTGTGGTTTAATTAGTATTTCCAAGTGGTGCCATCCCTCAGGGAGCTTGGCAGGAGAATCCAGGAGAAGCACAGTGACAGTGTTCTTAATTAGGAAGGGCTCCTGGGGCTGGGAGCACCAGGTGTGGGGGGACAGCAGGTGGGAGGGGTCAGCCCTGGGCCACCAGCTCCGTCTGCACAGGCAGGTCACCTGGCAGCGGCCACACACAGGGACCCCACGTGTTGGGAAGGGCCGCCTTGACGGGTGCCAACAGTTAGAATAGAAACATAAAAATGTGACGTGAAAATGTGGGCTGGCTTTTCCATTTCAATTCCTTGTTTGAGCAACAGGTAATAATAATAACTATTGTTTAACAAGTGCTGGTGATATGCAAACACCATTTTAAACACTTTACAAGGGGCTACGGGTGGAATTATATATTATGTCCCCTCACATTCATGTGGGAGCCCCAGCCCCCAGGACCTCAGAATGTGCCCGTATTTGGAGATCAGGCCTTTAAAGATGCGGTGAAGTTAAATGAGGTCATCAGGGTGGGCCCTGACCCAACATGACTGGTGTCCTTATAAGAAAGGATTAGGACACAGCCGTGCACAGAGGGAAGACCGGGCGAAGACACAGGGAGAAGACGCTGTGACAGGCCAGGGAGAGGCCCGCGGAGAAGCCAGCCCCCTGACAACCTGATGGCAGACTCCCAGCTCCAGAACCGCAAGGACACCTGGAAGCGCCCGTCTGTGGTGCTGGGTGGTGGCAGCTGGAGGAAAATCACACCCACGAATGGACTTACTTTGCACGGACCTCCCTGGTAGGTTCTGTGTCACCTCATTTTGCAGAGAAGACAGAGGCCCAGGAGAGCAGGGGTTTGGGAGTGAGGGATTTAAACCCCGCAATCCAGTCCTCCCCTGTGGAAGGCCACCTTCCCACACCTGGGGCCTGTGGTCACACCCACCACGCGCCCCGGGCACTCACCTGCCGGCTCTCGCTCCTCCAGACGCCATTGACGGTCTTGGTAGGGGCGATGGTCACCACGGGGGGCGTGCTAGGGACGCTGTGGCCCCCGGGGGGGACGATGATGGGGCCCATGGGCACGCGCTTGGGCGTGCTGGCAGGGGAGCTGTGATTGGTGGCTGGAGAGGACACAGGGGACGACTCACTGCTCAGTGAAGACCCTGCAAGAGAAGGACACAGAGCCTCAGCGTGGATTCAGCCGGGTCAGCGCCCGGCTCAGGCTTCCAGCCCCATCTCAGACCCAGACCTCATCTGAGAGCCGTGAACAGCAGCACCCAGACCCCCAGGCTTTATCACATCACAGCCAAGATTCAACTAGTGCCGGGCATCAGGCAGGCGAGGGCACACCTGTCCCACCACTGGCACTGTGCACGCAGCCGCCCCACGGCATGGCCACAGGGTTGCAGGAGCGTGGGCGGCTGTGTGCTCTGCTGGCCAGGGGTGCAGAGCTGGCACCTGAACGCTTCTCGTATGGATTCTGGGTATCAGCCTTGGTCTGGGTAGATCTGGCATAAAGGCTGCTGCTGACAGTCCTGAGTAGCAGCCTGGGGATGCCCATCTCACATCCGGACTCAAAGGGCAAACGCTGACCCCTCTAAGGGTGTACAATTGGGCACCTCTGTCTCTAAGAGCCCCACCTGGGGCACCTGCAGCCCCGAGGCGGTGGCGGAAGCAGGTGTCAGCACCGACCTCCCCTTCTGGAAGGAGAAATCCCATCAGCTTCCAGGCATCCTCCCCGAATCTGTTCAGAACTTGTGTCGGTCCCAGGGACACTGGTCTCCACACTATCTCCAGTGGCCACTCTCATGTTACCTTAGCTTAGAGGGCAGCCCACGGCTCACGGGCTCGCAGACGATCGCAGCTGCCAAGGTATCACTGAGATGAAGGAATTACCGTGGTTCACTCCCTTCCGACCCAGAGGCCCCGACCGGCCAAGTGCGGCCTCAGTGACGTGATCAGGAGGCAGAGTGGCCTCAGAGAGGAGGCCCCACGGACAGACAGAGCTTGGCCCTGAGCAAGGTGCTCCCACGCGGGCCTCTTCCGTGTGGCTCCTCCCTCGCATTGTGCGCAGCCTGCACGACTGTATGGGGCAGCTCTATAGGGAGACGCCCAGTCCAGCAAGACCTGCCCCCCCCCCAGCCCACAGCCTGTGCCCCAAGAGCTGCCCAGCTCAGCAACCCTGGAACAATGCCAGGCCAGGAGGCCCCTCACTCCCAGCTCCCACCCGTCAGTGCCCGGCCGGACGGGCAGTGAGGAGTCATGTGGGGGATGCTGTCCCCATTCTCCAGATGGACCAGGCAACCACCGCCCACACCCTAAAATTTGGCAAACCCCAGTTGCCTGTGCCAAGCCCCAGAACCAAGCACTGGGTTTAGATTCCAGCTCTGCCCCCACCAGCGGGGGCAAGCTCCCAGCCTCCTGTCAGGGGACAGCCAACAGGGCAGGACGGGAGCGGCCTTGCTTCCCGCGGGGAGGCCTCCGAGGTTCTGAAACAAGCTGGGGCTGACCCAGCGGCTCCCGGGGGCCGGGGGGCTGCCGTCCACTCTGACAGCCGATGGAGGAAATCCTGGTGGTAAGTTGGGAGGGTATGGCACCCAGACCCTCACCAGGTTTGTGCAACTCTGGGAAACAGCCTGTGTCTCCTCAGGCTCTGTTATCTGCCCAGGGCCTGGCCTGGCATCCTGCTCCTGGGTCTGTACCTGGCACAACAGGGCTGGCATCCACCAAAGTGGTGTCAGGATAGAGCAGGCACAGAGGGCAGGAAGCAGCCAGGGCCTCAGGCACAGAGGGAGTCACAGCAACACCACCGAGTGAAGATGAAAAATGAGAAACGCAGCTACAGGGTCTGAATGCAGTTGTACCTGCTGTCCACTCCCACCCACCCCCCGAGAGGGGCGGGGCCTCACTGTTTCCAGCCTGTGGTTCACTCTGCAAAGTTGTCTCACTGGATGCTTATGGTCTGTGCACTCTTTCGTAGATATTTATCCTATATAATAAAAGCCTAATGTGCAAATCGACCGAACGGCAGAAAGACCAGTGGAACGACCGGTTGCTATGATGTGCACTGACCACCAGGGGGCAGACACTCAACACAGGGGCTGCCCCCAGCCTGCAGGCCCCAGGCCAGCCAAGGCGGGTGCCAGCTGTGGGGGGGGGGGGGGGGGGTTCCCCCGATGGCCCCACAGATTGACCCTGATCGCTGACCAAGCCTAGGTGCCCTACCGGTGCATGAATTTTGTGCTCTGGGCCTAGTATTTGGATAAAAAGCCCATTTAAATTTTTGGAAAAATACAAAATACTAGGCAGGGATCTTGCTCTTTAAAAAAGGAATTTCCATGGAATCTCTACCAATCAATCTCCTTTTCCTGGTTTGTGGCATCTTTATTGATATGACTCCCCCACCAAATAAACCCCCCCCCCCATATCAAGTTTGTGGATTCAGTGGTTTTTAGTATATTCACAACTGTGCAACCATTACCACAATCAATTCTAGAATGTTCTCTTTACCCCCAAAAGAAACTCCCTACCCATTAGCACTCTCCCCTCCCTGCAGCCCCTGGCAACTACCGATCTGCTCTCTGTCCCACGGATTTACCTATGCTGGGCCTTTCATGTAAACGGGGCCACACGACATGCAGCCTTTTGTGTCGGCCTCTCTCACTGAGCATGATGTTTTTATGGCTCACCCCACCGCACCGTGTCAGGCCTGCATCCTTCTCGTGGCTGAATAATATTCCACTGTATGAAGGGACCCCATTTTCTCGATCCATCATCATCAACGGATGGTTGGGAGTATCACCTTGTGAGTGGTGTTGATGTGACCACTGCGCATAAAGCCTCAGATACTTGGCTGCCCGTAGGACCTACTGTGCGCCCAGCTTGCACTCTGGGCGACCCTGTCTAAACTCTGCCTGTGAGTGGAGGGAGGGTGGAATTCATGCTCTGGAGCCAAAAATGTAAAGAAATAAAACAAATACACCAAGAGCCCCCACCCATCAAGGCAGAGGCTGCAGCTGCCCGGAGGCCAAGCTGGGGTCAAAGGCCGGACAGACTGTTGTCCTGCAGGGCTTAGGGAAGAGGAGACCAGACACCTGAGCCCCATCCTGCACCAGCTTCTAGGCCTCAGGGAGGGAGGCGCCTGTATTCCCCCTGGGGAGCAGGAGCACCGGACAGCCCAGGGGATAGTGGAACTGCCTGGGAGACTCAGGGCCACCTGGCCTCTGCCCGCTCTCTTCCCTGCACACCACCCTACACCATTCGTCTCTGGATTAGCCTCCTTTCTAAGAATGAGGGAGCTGGGGGTGGGGGGCGCCTGGGAGGCCATCACAATTAGTGCCTAATCCCTTGGGGCCGGGCTGTCAGTAGCCAGCGGAGCACGCCATCGATCCCTGACCACGCACCCGCCAATTAGCGAGCGGCCACCCGACCCTGTTCTCTGGGCGGCGGCAGGGCCGCGATCGCTGTAATTAACTGGAGGCATGCGGCGGGAGGCAGGGGACGCAGGCGGATTGGAGATGACAAGAGGCAGAGCACTCAGTGTCACCTCTGCTGCCTGACTTCGAGGATTAGCGCCTCGGGCCGCCTGGGCACATGTAATTAACAGCTGAGACCCCAAAGATGCCACAAGGGGAGGGGAGGGAGGCCTGGAAACAAAGCTGCAGCACTGCAGCAGCCTGTCAGCTCTCCTAGACGTGCACTTCACCAGCCACGCAAACAACTATTGAGCACCAACTGCATGCCCTTAACAAGGATCTCTGTGTCACTAAGGACCCCCTGGCTTGGGACACTGTAGGGTGCGGAGGGCAAGGACTGGTCGCAGTCACACCAAATAGCCCTTGTCCACCCCAGGCCTGACCCTGCATTGAGTCAGACTGCCTAGCCTGGGGGCGTGACAGAGGAGAGAAGATGACGGTGACCACCTGATCTTTCTCTAAAAAAGGACCATGGGGACACCTTCCTGAGGCACGTGGGGCTGGCGGGCAGCACTGCATGGGCAGCTCGGAAGCCAGCAGGAGGCAGCTGCTACGGATCTGCAAGTGAGCAGCAGAGCAGCACGGGTCCCTTCCGGCTGAGCTGCCCAAGTGCAGGCCTGACCTGAGACCCAGAGCCGGGGGGGAGGGAGCCCGGGGACCCTCTGTGCTCTGCTTGCCCGGCCCCTCCGTTCTCCCGTTTCTGCGTCTGTTCTGGTCTCTGGGCCGACCCTACGCAGTGAGAACTTTGTCAGGCCGTCACGACCCTGGGGACACCATGACCCTGGCTGCCACCTGCGGACGCGGGGCTGAGTGAGCCCTCGGTCTGGTGTGGGCAGCAGACCCGCTGGGAGACAGCCTCCCACAAGGCCCTCTCCCTCCAGGCTGCTCCTTCGCAGGCCCCAGCCCCACCCAGGATGTAGGAACCCGGGCTTGATGGCCTCATGCCATTTGGACCCGGAAAGGGGTCTGGCCATCGATCAGCTGGACCCCTTCATGTGTGAGGTCCAAAGGGGCGGTGGGGCCCAAAGGCAGCCTCCCGGCCAGCAGGCAGCGGAGTGGGACGGACACCGGACCGGACTGTCCCAGTTTGGGTTCTGCCTCCTTTCCCTGAAAGGTCCCCACGGAAACGGGAACAGTGGGCCCTGAATGGAAGTCCAACCTGTGCCGGTGGGAGCGTGGGGTCAGCGAGATGAAGTCCCCGTCAAAAGCACAGGGTAGTGGGAGTGGGGTGGGAACCCTCTGGACTCACAGCAGGCCTGGCCCAGGCAGGGACGCCGGGCACAGGACACTCCCACCTGCCACCTGGAGCTTCTCCACTGGCTGGGAGGGGAGGGGGACAGGCGGAGTCCCCACTCCACTCCATGGCCACCAGCACGTTCCTGCACCTGACTTACTGTCATTAAACCCAAATCAGCAAGCGTGAGATGCAGATCTTTACCACCAAATGCATTTCCAGGGGCCAATGCCTTGCTGGTGAGCAGGACTGGAAGGCCAGCGGGCCCCTGAATTGAGGGGCAATGCTGCTGTGTTAGGGTGCAGAAGCCGAGAGGGGTACACCAGGGAGGCAAGGGAAGAGGGGAGATGAGGCAGAGGGGGCTTAGGGCGACAGGGAAAGTCGCTGATGCATCATCATGGTCAGGGGAGGCCAACACTCTTGATATCCAGACCTGGTATCACCTGCCAGTCCACTGCTCCGCTCGCCTCCCCCAGCTCCCCCACCTTCCCTCCCATCTCGCCGGCGCTCAGCTCCCAGGCATGCCCGCTGCCCCTTCCCAGGGCTGCGTTTTCCCCGGTGCGGCCTCCCTTGCCCACCTGCCTCCAGAATCCCAGCCCAGCAGACAGAAGAGAAGGGAGAGGCACCAAGGGCACCCCTGCCGGAGCTCACACCTGTGCAGAGACAGATGGGGCTGAAGACACCCACAGGGAGATGCCACCTCGCCAAGCCTGCCAGCCGCACGGCTGACACACACGTGCGAGCGGAGGGGGTGCCAGGCGGGATCTCTCCTCCCCGTTTGCTCTGTGGCAGCAGCAAGGAGAGGCCCCTCAGGCTGGCTGAGCGATGGGCACGCGGAGGCAGTCACAGCCCCAAATGCAAACAGCGGGAGGGAGGGCGCTCCCAGCCGCCCTGGGACTCCGGGCCGGACCGCGGCTCCAGGGGCTCAATGGTAACCGGACCCGCCTGCAAAGCCAGGGACAAGACGAGGCAGATAGCCAACTGACACTGGGGAAGGAAGCTGGCTGGGGACCCAGCGTTCGGGGCTCTGGACCTGAACGACAGCTAGAAATTCAAGTCCAGCTGCCACCATCGCCACCCTTGTCAACCTCCTGATGTCTGATCCAGAGAAAGCCGTGGTAGCTTGGTCATTTCTCTCACAGGCGACAAAACCGGTGCCTGTGCTCAGTGCAGATGCCACGGGGTGAGGCCGCTCGCCCGTCCCACAGGCTCAGGGCGGCCACGTCACACGCCCGACGCGGATGCGATCCGCTGGAAGACGCCATGGGACGTGGATGGGCCCACATGGCTTCAGAGCCCACCCTTGCTCACTCCACCGCGCCCAGCCCCTGGCCACAAAGAAGGCCCCCAGGCCACAGCTGCCGGAGGAGATCCCACGCCCACAGCCGAGCCCCAGGCGCTCTCCAGGGGCCGAGGAGCCGTGTGCTGTGACCATCAGCCTCTGCAAGACGTGCAGGGACAAGAGTGGATGAGTTGGGATTGGCCTGATGTGCCCCCGGATGTGCACAGGCCCCGGGTATCTCGGGCACCTGCCCCCAGTGGCTGAGGATGGGGCCCTTGGCTATGCAGCCCCAGCTCTCAGCAGCCAGCGCGGCAGCCCCACGGGAGGTGCCTCAGCAGCGGAGGCGAGCAGATTGCCACACAGCTTGTGAAAGCCGCCCTGTCACGCTCCGGACGGCGGGGACACAGGCTACCAGACTCGCCCTCTGTGGGGTGCAGAGGGGAAGGGTCAGGCTGAGGAGGCTCCTAGGGCAGAGCGAACAGCTATCAGACCCCAGCCAGGGCCAGGCAGGCCCAAAGGGTGAACAAACTGTCTCGCGCCCTCACTCAGCCGTTCAGCAAGCACCTCCAAGCCCACGGGCCGGCTGGGGACACCCGCAGGCCCTGCCAGCCCTGGAGGAGGCTGAGAGGGGCCACGACCTGTGACGGGTCTTGGGACTCCTTGCCTGGGCCTCATTCCAAGGCCCAAACTGGGGCTTCAGACACCTATGGGGGGCATGGTTTCTGTCCAGAAGAGGTTCTAGGAGGGGGCCTGGCAAGGGGGGAGGCCAGCCCAAGGCTGGAACTGGCCTAGCAGCTTCCAGGGCGGAGGAAAGGCCGAGTGGCCCCGGAGACATTGCTTTGACGGGCAGGGCAATGAGGGGCGGGCTCCAGTAGCTGATGACAGACATCAGGGGCACTGCCTGCGTGACACCTCAGTCCAAGGTGGGGCCCCTTGGCCTGCCACTGACAAAGGGTCTCATGGGTGCATTGGGGTCAGACCCAGACTTGGGATTTAGACCCAAACCTGTAGCCTGAGGCTCCTTCCAGAATGTGGTGTGGCTTGGTCACTCTGTGGGCCCCTTTCTCCCAAGGAGTAAAGACCAGGGACTTGGGGAAGGAAAGAGGCCGCCCTGGGCCTGGACTACCCCATGCCATCAGCACAGGCAGGACCAGCTGTGGCGGCAATGGCTGACCCCAGCCCGGCCAGGCTCTGCCTCTCACTGCGGCCAGCCCGAAACCCGGGCCCAGCTGCCAGTGTCCAGGAGCATCCCCCACCACCCCAAATGGAGGCACCTCCTTCCCAGGCCCCTCCCAGGGAGGCCCTCAAGCCCCAGGCTGGGCTTCTGGAGGGGGAGGGGGCAGAGGAGAGGGTGGTGGCATTAGTGGTGGGGGTGGGGGTGGCAGCAGTCAGGGTAGAGAGGAACTGGCGGCACTGGTGGCCCTCATTCACACCACACAGCTGCTGTGCCTGGCGCTAGGTTCCTGCTGAATCATCAGAATCCATGAGGTAGATGTTATCCTCGTCCTGAGAAAAGACAGAGGTGAGGTGACAGGGCCAGGGTCGCACAGCCAGGACCTGAACCAGAATCCACTAATCGCCGGATAGCACCCTCCCCGGGGTGGGTAAAGGGTCAGGCGGTCCAGGCATCCGGCCCCTAGGGATGGGCGCCCGGCCACACTGGCCACAGGGGACTGATCAGGCCGGTTCTGCTGCAATGGAAAGAATGCGCGTTTGGGAGTCTCGGGAAAGATAAGGTTCCCCACGGAGGGGCGACTCCCCACAGCCTTTCTCCGGCAGAGCAGACGCAGAGCACAGATTACAGCCTCTGAACTGGAGCTTTAAACCGCACCCGCGAGGAAAAGCATTACAAGCCAGAGAAGCAGGGGGGACAGCTTGGTCCGAGGCTCAAAATAAGAGGACACGTCCACAGCTGGGGGAGGGGTGTAGGGAGGTCAAAGGTGAACCGGATGCGCTCCAGGCTGGGACAGGCAGTCAGGCAGCCTGGGGCTGACAAAGCCAAAGCCAGTCAGCTTTCCATGGGGCCTGCGGGGTGGGGCGGGGCGGGGCGGGCGGGAGCCTGTGCAGGTCTGGAAGTGGCTCTGGCTCCAGCACCTCTGCCTGCGGGGATGGTGCTGTTGGGAGGCGACCATGGGGTCCTGAGCCACCTCAATCCCCAGGTGCTGAGATGCCAGCACTTCCGGGAGTATGAGGGCCCCTACCCCACTGTCCAGGGGGCCCCCTCAGAGACAAGAGGCCTGGCCTGGTGGGAGAAACAGCAGGTGGCAGTGTCCTGTGACACCAGTCCTCTCTGCTGATGATTTGGGAAGCTTCAAGCTTGATGATGTCGTCCACCAACAAAACAGAGAACAGAGGCCAGGGCTACGCTGAGCACGGGGTGGGAGGGTGGGCGGCAGCATGTAGCCAGTGCGCAATAAACATCACTGCTGTGACTAAGGAGGGAACAGGGGTGTGTGCCACCCAGCCCAGGGGCGCCGTGTCACGGGAAGGCACGAAGTCCTGCACTGCACCGTGGAGGGGCTGGAAGGCAGCGCATGGCTGTGACCCACAGGGCCAGCACCCCCATGGCGGAGTGGCGGCCAAGGGGTCCCGGGTTCTTTTAGGGGTGACGAAAATGTGCTGGAACTAATGGTGATGGTCACAGAACTCCGAATACACGGAACACCCGAGCTGTACCCTCGCAGCGGTTCTCAACCTTCCTAATGCCACGGCCCTCTAATACGGTTCCCCATGTTGTGGTGGCCCCCAACCATAAAGTTATTTTTGTTGCTACTTCATGACTGTAATTTTGCTACTGTTACGAATCGTAATGTAAATATCTGATGTGCTATATGTGTTTTCCGATGGTCGCGACCCACAGGTTGAGAACCGCTGCAGGGTGACTTTTATCATAAAAAATGAACAAGTCTAATCCCTCGCCCACTGCCAAGCCTACCCAAAGTCCCCTGGCTGTCCGGTTAGGGAGGAGAGGCAGAGCAGGGGAGCTGGGCCATGCTGCGCCTGGATCCCTGTGCCTCTGTCCCCGGCTTCCAGAAGCTGTCCCCTCTTTTTCCCCACACCCTCCAGGGAGGCACGGACTACTGAGAGCTCTTCAGGGGGGCACAGGGGCCTCCTTCCCTACTGAGGTCGCCGCTCAGGCCGGTGGTCCTCACCCTGCTCTCCAGACACTCAGAAAGCCAGCGGCAGCAGCTTACAACCTGACCTCTCTGGCCTGGGCTTCTCCGGCTGCGCCATGGACCAACTTGGGCTGCAGCCACTTCTG
Source organism: Myotis myotis (assembly GCF_014108235.1). Classification (NCBI taxonomy): domain Eukaryota; kingdom Metazoa; phylum Chordata; class Mammalia; order Chiroptera; family Vespertilionidae; genus Myotis; species Myotis myotis. The sequence goes on from NW_023416323.1 coordinate 16,838,544, forward strand.
CAGATGGAGACGGCAAGGCCAGAGCAAGGGTGACTCAGCGAGAAAATGGGGCCGGGCATGGGGTATGACCCAGAGAAGGTACCATAGGGTCACTAAGTGTCTCATTTCTTTACATCAAGGCCCCGACTAGGGCTGACCAGGTGGAGGATTGCAAACTGAGCTCATTGCCATGGCTTCGAGCACTCCACTTTGCTCGTGGCCGCCACAGCCAGGTACGAGGTGACGAGGCCCAGGCACACACACATCAGAGCATCCTGGGGTCCACATACTGCTCCAAGGTCCACAGATGCCGAGCCCCACCCAGACTTCAGCTTTCTCAGCAGAACAAGGGGAACAGCATCAGGAAACCAGCGGCAGACACCACGCTGTGACGACGGTAAGAGCTCAGGCCAGCGTGGGTCACCTTCTACCGACACTTCCCAGGGCGTCACACAGAACACCCGGCTGTAGCCACAGAGCCTGACCCGCGTCAGCAGCACACTTTGTTCCCAGCCAACGAGGCCCAGCAGCCTCTGGCACACCGGCTGCCTCCTGGGCCGCCACTCACGCCAGACGCTGGGCCAGCCTAGGTCCTTGGCGAGGAGCCAAAGAGCCATTGAGGCAGCTCCTGCTCCCTGCCTACATGTGGGCCCGCATCTGCAGGCCTCTCCACCACCTGCCTTGGCAAGGAGGGGCGTGTGCCCTCTCGCTGCCACATCCTCTGCAGATGTGGGTGTCACTCTGGGACTCGAGCCCGGCGGGCCGGGAGTGGACACAGCTGCTTGCTGAAGCCCTGACACTCGGGGTGACTCAGCCCAGGGGACCAGCGTCCTCCCACACGCTGCTTGGAAAGCCACGCCAGCCGTTTCTTTGTCTTCTGGAATGCTCTTAGAGAAGACAGCCAAAGCAGGGAGCTGCTGGGCAAACTCTGACCCAGGGGCTTCTCACAGGCTCTGAAGAGACCCCGAGCCTCAATTCCAGGTATGTGCGCGGCTCCCCGGGCGCCCTGCAGCCTGCCCGGCTATCTGGTCTGGGGCCTCACTGGGTCCAGGCAGAGAGCTCAGCTCGCTGCCTCCTCTGGGCGCCTGCTCTTCAGCGGGCGGTGCACTGTGACCCCAGGCAGCCAGGCCTCTTGGCACTGACGCTGTCATGTCCTCAGAAGTGGCCATGGGGTCCCCGGGCCGGCGTGGAGGATGAGGAGGGGTGTGCATGCAGCGACGTGGATGGTCTGCTGGCAACTGCACTGCCCAAGTGGACGGAGCAGCCCTCAGCGAGTGGACGTGAAAGCAGGCCCCAGTGGTCCTCCCTCCTGGGCCAATGCCATCCTGTCCATCAATTCTAAGCTCATTCCCCCCACACATCCTCCTCCATCCCAAAACCAGGTAGTACAAGGGGCCTGGGAAGAGACGAGATCCCAGAACTGAAGAACCCCCAGCAAGCCCAGGTCAGGGCAAGTGTCTGTTCCACTGAGCTGAGGCCACAGAGCCCACAGGAACCGACACAGCTCCTTCCTGCACACGTGTTTCCTGGGCGCCCCCCAGGGCCCTGGAACCCAGATGCCAAGTCTTGGGCCTTTGGGGCGAGGCAGACGACAGGCAGAGGCACCCAGAGTACCCGACGACAGGCAGAGGCACCCAGAGTACCCACTTTCTCTGCCCCAGATGTGGGCCCCCGCCTCCTAGCGGTAAGTCCAGAGGGTGTCTAAGAGGCCTGCACCAGAGCCCGCATGGGTCCAGGTCTCCTGGCAGCTCGGTGAAAACCGCCCCTTCCCCCACTCGTCGAACCAGCTGCCCTTGCCCACAACTAACACAGGCCAGCAGGACGCTCATCCTGAGTGCCCGAAGCCAGAGGCACCGAGAGCCTCAGTGTTCAAACAAGAAGAGGGAAGCTCAGAGAGGGTCCACGTTTGCCAATGTCACGCAGCACGTCACTGCCCCCAAGACACCAGGAGCTAGGGCTCTGGACCGCTCGGGGACACCAACCCGTCCATGTCACCGAGCAACCCCTGCTTCAGTGAGGTGGGGATGCCCCAGAAACCCTGTTCCAGGATCTTTCAAGTTTCCAGAGCCTGTTCCCTGACACACTGGGGTGGGTATCAGAGCCTGGAGCCACATGGCTCTCTAGGGACAGGTGACCTGGGGAGTGGGCTCCCAGGGGCTCCGGGGAGGCGGGTCAGGGCTCAGCACTCCCGAGGCCACTCGGGGCTCCGGTGGCCCAGCAGGTCCACCTTCCTCAGCCGGGTGCACATCCCACCACCGACCCCCCCACGGTGGCTCCTGGACCCAAGAAAGGACAGAGGCAGGGCAGAGCGAAAGCAGAAGCCAAGCAGAGGTGCCCGTGGCTGGGTGGGCGCGCTGTCCGGGCAGGGGTCCGGGAGGGCCTGCAGCTCACGGTGCTGGTCCCACCAGACAGAACCAGCACAAGAAAACCAAGCGGGGACTGGAGCCCTGGCTCCTGCTGGTGGGCCCCGCTATGTCCCGGGCGCCCCAGGAGTGGAGTGGCCTGGCAGGAAGGCACGGGGGCTCCTCTCCCTCCCTCGGTCGTGGCCTGGCGTGCGCCTCTTACCTCTGGGCTCCTCTGCCTGTTTGGCGAGCTTGCGCAGCGCAGCGGCAAAGCTGGAAGACGGCGCGGCCTGGGCCGACAGCGCACTGCTGGTGGCGGGGCTGCCGCTGGGCACCAGGGCGCCATTGAGCGGCGAGGGGGTGAGGGGGTTGACGGTGGCGGTGGTCCTGGTCGTGGTGGAAAGCATTCCTAGTGAAGGGGACTTGGGCTCATGGCTCATGCCTGAAACAGGAAGAGAAGAACCAGAGGTCACCCAGAGAGCAGGAGGCCAGCACCAGAGCGGGGCCCGGGGCTCAGGGGTCTGGCCAGCAGGGGCATGCAGGGAGCAGGAGCAGCCTGGGTGGCCCCAGAGGATAGGCAGGCAGAGCAAACAGAGCCAGTGCTGCAGAGAGAATGGGCTGCGAGTCCAGCCAGTGGCCCCGAGGGCCCAGGGACACCCCCACCCGCCTGGATCCATAATGAAAGAACAAGGTATGCGCCCAGGACCCCAATGGCTCGACCTGCACCATCCTACAACCTTGCCAGGGCCACTGGGTAGGCCTGGGAGAATGCAACAGCCTCAGAAATCATCCCAGACCAGGCCTGGGGGAGGGAGACTGAGGCAAGGGGAAGGGCCAGCCCGACTAACAGTGATAATGAGGACAAGCAGGCCAGCAACTCACGGTTAACCTTTCTGACAGGCCTCTGGCACAACTGGTGAGGCCGGCACTGCTACTGTCCCCGTTTTAGAAAAATGGAAACAGAGGCTCAGACAGTGCAGACCCGGTATCTGACTGAGCATGGGGGCCCCATAGAGGCAGGCCCCCAAAAGACCAGTGCACCCACTTCCCCTGAACACACATCCCGGAGAGCAAGGCCATGCTGGTGCCCTCAGTCCTCTGCTGGGCAGGGAAAAATCTTGGGGGCGCGGGCCAGTGCACGGAGGTGGGAGGTGGCTGGAGGCCTTGTTTGTCGCCACCATGCCTGCCTGAGTCCCGAAGCCACCCAGGGATCCTGAATGGTCTCCAGCTGAGGAGGTGCCTCCGAGAACAGCCTGTGGAGGATGGGCCGTGTCAGCGGTGGAGGGAGAAGTGGGGGACAGAGCACAGTGAATAGGCCCCGCCGTTCTCCCTCACCGGGCGCAGACCCCGCCTGGAGAAGCTCAAGATTCAGAACTGCAGATCTAACCGTCATCGGCGGGGAAACCCCCTCCTCACAGGGGGCCAGGGCCAGGCCACACTGGCCAAGGAGCTGCCGCCCACCAGGGTGACCTCCGACGCCATGCGGGAGGACCTGGCCACCTAATCACAGGCCCGGCCTTTCCAGTCCCATTCAAGTGTCAGCGAGGAGGCGGAACCTCCCCCTGCCCCGCACGCCCCATCAATCAGGCCCAGCTCCGTCTTGGGCGGGAGAGGATGCCATAAATAAGTTCTCCGTGAACATTTCCTGCCTCTGGGGCCACCTGCCCAGGCCCAGTCCCTGCTCCCTCGCTGCGGTGCAATTCCAGGGCGTAAATCGAGGCCGCGCCTCGGAGCTGGCAGGGGCAACAGGTCAGGCGCAGGAAGGAGCAAATTACCCTCCAACCCCCAGACAGAGCCTGGGAAGGCCGCGGGGTCGTCTAGGGAGGGGGTTCTTGGCATCATGGGCGTGGGGGTGGGGCAAGCTCAACCACAGAAATCCAAGAACACAACAGGGCAGGAGCATGGGAGCAGGCCCCCCCGCCCCAGGCTGTGATCCCCCGACCCAGAGCCCACCTCACCTCTGCAGGGTTCTGTGTCAAGTCTAAACAGGTCTGACTGGAACCTGCTTCCATGCCCCCACCCCCAATGCGGCCAGCTGAGCACAGGGGTCCCCCACAGGGGCAGGCCCCCAAGACCAGCCCACCCACTTCCCCTGAACCCACGCCCTAACCCTGAGCCCCAGAGAGCCAGGCCATGCTGGTGCCATCAGTCCCCGCTGGGCAGGAAAAATGTCTTGGCGAGGGCCGGGTGCATGGCGGTGGCAGTGGGGCGGGGGAAGCAGCTGACGCATAAAAGACAATATTGAGGCAGGCGCAAGCTCGAGGGAACACCATTCTTTCGGGTGAGGGCTTGTACTTCGGGAACAAAGGACCCCCTCAAGAGCCCCTGTGCCCACAGCCAGCAGGCTGGCTTCCCAGCTGCCGGCGGGTCACGTGGGCAGCAGTGCCCACGGCACCGACCCGCGGCTGACCCCTGGTGTCCTCCTCTTTCTGGAAGGGCGGGGGAGGGGTGGGGAGAGGGAGCCACATGTCCAGTCACCTAGAACTCAGCAGAGAAACCCAAGAACCGGGGTCCTTGCCCCTAGCAGTCTGATGGCCAGAAAGCACAGGTTCTGACAAGAGTTCTTTCTCAGCCAACCTGGCGCCCAGCCAGCCACTCAAGGACCAGTGAGCACATGGACAACGTGCTCCGGAAGCTTGGCCTCAGGCTGCCTTTAGTGTCCTTTCCCCCCTCCCATGGCCAGCAGGGACAGAGGATGGGAGGTGCGGCCAAGGCCACGAGTCAGCAGAAAGCAGGGGCCTGGAGGTAAGGGCTCAGCACTGACTCAGCGGCCAGGCGCCTGGGGTTTTAACCTGGCCCTGCAGCCCTTAGGCAAGTCACTCCACCTCTCTGAGCCTCAATCCCCTGGTCTGCAGAATGGAGATAAGGAGAAAGTCCACCTCATTGAGGTTAGTCCCGGAGGGACTCAAGGAGCTAATTTATGTGCTGGGCAGGCACATACCAAGGATCGCTTGTTATTATACAGCCCATCAGCCGACTGGGGCAAAAACCCTGCTCCTAGGTCTCGACGGGTCTGGGGTCTGGCCAAGGCCATGCAGGTCAGGCTCAGCAAACCAGGACAGAGACTGCCTACTGCCCCACCTGGGGCTTCGAGGGGCAGAGGTGAGGCGGTGTCAGAAGTCTGTGCACTGCTTAGGGTGGGGACCCCAATGCTACCCCTCCTCCTGCTGCTGCCTTCCCCAGGCCTTCGGGACAGCCAGGCCCAGCCTGGCATGCAGGCCTCGGGCAGAGGGCCAGTGCCATGACCCTGAGCGGGCAGCAGCGGCAGCTGAAGGCTGACACTCAGGACACCGGGGACCAGAGCTCTTGTCCTTCTGCCCACAGGGGACAAGAAGGATGTGTCCCCACACAAGCGCTGATGTGGGCAGTCCACAAGTCCTCAGGGTCCTGCTCAGCACCCACTCTCAATGCACCAACTGGGGGGGGGTGTCTCCAGATGCTAAGTGGCATAAGATGGAGGCCTGCCCGTCTGGGGCCCCAGGCAGGGCCTCCAGTTCACCAGGTCCTGACAAGGAGCTCAGAGGAAGGGCACTACTAGGGCCGCTTGGCAGGGAGGTGCGTGAGGAGGGACCCTAGGGCTCCCTCACCCAGGGGACATCTCAGCAACCTCAGAGGCCACACAGATCCTCGGGGCACCTCTCAGGAGAGCCCGGGAGAGGCCGCAGCCGCAGAGCCACCACTTACCATCCCTCCCTGTGCCCACTCCTCCCGGCCTCAGGCATCGCTCAGAAGCCAGCAGCGTGCAAGTGGGGAAAGTAAAGCCAGGAGCTGTTGGAACGCTGGTGAAGGCCGCACAGACGGCTCAAGGCCACGCCGTTAAGCGGCACATCTGGGACTTGAACCCTGTTTCTTGGGCTCAGACATAGCGTTCTAACCACTCATGACACCACCTGCCTAGTCTGAGACCTAACCGTGAGGTCTGACCGAAGGTGTAAACACGCACCCTGCGCTAAAGTACCTTTCACCACAGTAGCTCGCCTGATAGTTTCGCTCTCTGAGGTTTCGGTTCCCTCCGATCGCTTGAGCTGAGGGTGGTCAGCGGCCACGCTGTGAGGATGCTCAAGCAGCCTGCTGAGAAGCCGTGTTTCAGGGAGCCACGCCCTCCCGTCTACAGCTGTGTGAGGTGCCGTCCCGGCAGCTGCTCCTCCAGCCCCCATCAAGCCTCCGAAGACACAAAAGCCCAGGCAACAGCTCGATGACAGCCTCACTGCAGACTGAGCCAGAACTGCCAGCTGAGCTGCTCCCGGGTCCCTGGCTGTTTTTAAGTTTGGGATAGTTTGCTATGCAGCATCCGTTGAGTGTCACTGCCTACTTGTCTCATCAAGGCCCACCCTCTCAATCAATCTGTCCCTATCTCCCTTCTTTCTTGAACCCCAAGAAGTTCAACCATCTGATCGTCTAACCATTATGCTGTATATCTGAAGCTAAAATAATATTGAATATCAGCTGTAATGGAAAAAGAGGTCCAACCATCTGCAAAGAATTACTATGCGCCTTTATCCAGAGTCCTCTCTGATGCCATCAATTCCCCCCCCCCCCCCCCACTCTTTAGAGATGTGGCCACCTCTTTAAATCCCAAATACCCTAAGACAAAGGAGTCTTTGTGCCCATTCTACAGACGGGGAAGGGCAGGCTTGGATGGAAGGGCTAACATGATCAGCAGCAGACCAGTTACTCAATCACAGCACCTACATCCCACTTACAAGGTCAGGGCCCAGATCCAGACCCATTCTGGGGCTGAGAGAGGGGCCGGCTCTGCCCTGCCCGGGAGCCCACCTCGTATGTACACTGCCATGACAGACAGGGAGGAGGAGCTGGGAGGCGAGGACGGGCAGTGTAACTGTTGCACCTCCCAATGACCAGTCCCAGAGGCCGGGGAGCAGATGTGAGGTCACTGCCCAGTAGCCGTGTGACAGGCTGGCCAGCTGGCAACTCGGGTGAACATGCTGTGACTGCCAGCTGCCAGTGCTGGGCAGGATGGCACAGAGGTGCTGGATGGGCAGGTGGTGCCACAGGGCAAATCCCAGGCCAGACCCCAAAATGTCTCATGTCCCTGTGGCCAGTGGTGGGTATCTTCAGTTGGCAGCAAGAGGAGCAAATCTCTCTTTTTTATCCTTTTTAAACTCTCTCTGTTCTAGTATTTCTGCAGTGAACCAGGTTTTCAAAACACGGGGCCCTCAAAGAGATGGAGACCTGCCTGCATGAAGTTGGCACAGCCAACAGGAGCATGGGGGTGTCCCCGACTAGGGCCGCCAGCCAGGTGCAGAAGCCAAGGGAACTGGGGTGTCCCTGCTGGTACTGGAACCCAAACCCTCACCTACAGCCCCCCTCGCCAGCCAGGCCTGCCTCTCCTTCCTCGCCTGGGTCAGCCACCACCTGAATGTCATCATCAAGCTCCCGCTGGCATCCGGACAGTGACACCCCTCCTCCCCACACTGAACCTGCCCTCCCCACCTTCAGACAAAGCCTGGCACCTGCTCCCCAAACCCGGCCAGTGGCCTGTGTCCCCATGTATAGCCCCCTTGGGTTCCTGGGGGGTCCCCCATAGCCAGCGTCCCTGCCATGGTGTCAGCCATGGGCTCCAAGAGCTATGAGCCAGGAAAGCTGCTCTGCTGATGTCAGGTCACTTAAAATAGAATTCCAAATGAGCAGCTTCATTAGGCATCTAAAATTAGCATTCCTCCTCAGCATGTGTGCCCCAGCAGGGGGTCCGGGGGACACCACTGCCGGATGGCAGCTCCCTCACACCTAGGACAGAAAGACCAGGCCAAACTGGGGGGGGGGGGGGGGGGGGGGGGCACAGACCCTGGGTCACCCTGGACCTGCTGTGGTGACCCAGCATGGCTCTGAGAACCTCCCACTCCTTCCTTAGCACAGGCCGGGGTCACTCAGGGCTGTTTGCTGCTCTTGCCCCCCAGGTCCTGCCCAGAAAGGGGGACCTGGGCCTCCCACACACAGCTGTTGTCTGGCTGAGGCCAGGCACTGTGGCTGTGGAGGCCCAGGGGTGGGTGGAGGGGAGCCTGGGGGCGGCCCCTGCACCCTTAGGAAGCCCTGGGGTGCCTACTCCCCCTGCCCTCATTAGAGAGGTATTTATTAACTTCTGCCGCTTCTGGCCATTGACTGAATTCTTGTCTACATTATCAGCTCATGTAAATTCATTATCCTAACAGCTGGGAATGAGCTCGGCTGTGCGAAGGCCAATGATGGATGAGGGCTGGGGCTGGGGGCGCCCGGGGAGGCAGGGCCGGCTCCTCTCTGCCTTGTACAAGCTCTCCCGACACATCTGACTCCGCAGGAGAATGAGCTGGTTTCCGCGGCCTCCCGGGGCCTTCTCATTTGCATCACAGGCTGGTATCTCTAGATGGGGCCTCCTGCCCCCCTCAGCTGTCCCCTCTCCACAGGAGAAAAGAGCCAGCACAGCCAGACCCCCAGAGGCAAAATCCAACAGCTCCTGTGCCCCTTCAAGCCGCCAGGACCCCTCCAACCCCCTTCAACCGTTCTGAGCCCCAGCTTTCTGCCCCCCGCCCCCGCCTCCCTGGACCTTTCTCGGCCGGCCCAACAGAGCCCAGAGCCCACGTGCTTTTGCCAGAGGCTGAGGCAGGCAGAGGGAAAGCCCCCGGGCTAGCAGCACCCACAGGTGACCAGGCCGCCACTCCACGGAGGGCCAGGGTCTGGAGAGGCAGGACGGCCCGCCCAGTCTTGGAAGCTGGGGGAGGCGTTGGCCGCTGCTCCCTCTAACTAACTGTGGTGTCTTTAATCAATACTTGTTTCTCTCCTCTGCCTTCGTTTTTAACATGACCAGAAGCGGCACAAAGCTTAAAAAAAATAGAAGGGTGAAAAAGAAAGGAAGATCCAAGTGTGAGGGGCGGGCCTGCTGGAACACCCGGGGCGTTTTCCTGGAACCCACCTTGCTCTGTGTTCTACAGAACAGACCCCGCGGGGGGCACGCTGTCCAAGGCTCCCGACAGCCGGGTTTAAAACGCGGAGGAGGCCCCCCACACCATTGAACGGGCCCCCCGCTCCTGCTCCCTCCGCCGCCCCACAGTGGAGGAGCCTTATTAATCAGCACTCAGCCTCCCTCTCTCCCTCCCTCCCGGCCTCCCGTGGACCCCATAATTACCACTTCCTTTCATCCCTGCTCTTCCCGGCTCCAGACCTCAGGCCTGCTCCCTCCATGCTCTGTAATTACAAGCTAATAGCTGAGATGAATTTTCTGCTGGCTCCCGGTTCAAGCACCAATCCGCCCCTGCCCCTGACGGCTCCCCCTGGGGTAATTACACCCCGCGAGGCTGGGCCCAGCGGGGCTTCACTTTCGGGCGGTGCGCAATCTGGACTTGCATTCTCTAATCACCCCTCTTGGTAATTTTTCATTACCGCAGAAAGAAATGTTTGTGAACAAATAGAGGGCGTCCCCCCCAGGCTCGGGGCCCCTGTGCCCCCACCTAAAGGGGGATGCTTCTGCAGCCGTAAGGCCGGGGCACCCCGTACAGACCCAGGCAGGAGGCTGTGCGGTGCCACGTGACCTCAGGAGCATGAGTGGCTTCATAATAAATTCATTATTGTATTTGCCTTCGGGTGCTCTGCGCTCACTCGCACGAAACAATTTTTCTTGGGGGTGGGGGAGGAGGTGGGAGAGCGGGGAAGGTCCTCTTGCTCCCGGATGCACAGGGGTGGCCTGCTGAGGCCTTCATGTTCCTTTTCTACTGAGGACACCCCCTCAGGCTGTAGGTGTCTAAGGGGATTGGGGCCTTTTTCTTGCCCTGAGTCCCTGACCTGGAATTACTCCCCAAGGCTCATGCCCCGAGTAGCTGGCAGGCTGAGCCAAGGCCCTCGGCGACTGCTGGGGCAGGGGAAGGCCCAGCAGATGGCCTGGATCCTGACCTGGAACGAGAGAGAAGGACCCAGAGAACATAAGAGGGGAAGGAGGAAGAGGAAAGAAGGGAGGGGGCGGGCAGAGGGGGAGGAGGGTGGCGATGAGGGGAAGAGGGAGGGGGGAGAAAGGAGGGAGGTGGAGAGAGAAAAGGGAGGGAGGCCAGTCTGTGTCTGCATGGGACCCCGGCCCAGGAGTGAAATGACTAACAAGGCCGTTCATTTCACAACAAGGTTGCCATCCTCCCCGCGGCGCAGACCTGTCACGCAGCAGCATGTATTAAGTCACTACAGATGCCGAAGGCAGGAGCTTGTGAGCAGACAGTGTCTGCCAGACCCTAATCAATGAGAATGGGAGCCCACCCCCAGGAGCAAGGCCACCCCCACAGAGCGGGCGCCACAGGGTGAGCTGTTCGCAAAGCCAATTCTGGGGTCACCAGGGAACCGTGAGTGGGTCTGGCCCAGGCCCCAGGATGCCCTCACAGCTGCAACAAATGGGGATTGATGGGGGCAACGTTTGAGCTTTCGGGAGAGACCCCTAGGGTGTCACTCAATGTGAGTGTACCCGTGGGAGGGGGGAGAAGGAGAGGGGCGGGCAGAGGAGGGAAGGGCAGGGGAGGGAGGGGCAGATCCACAGGTCTCAGGCCCCAGGCGGCTTCACGGTGGGAGGTGTCCTGGGTAGGAGCCACAAAGTGGGCGGCACGACAGTGATGGGCACAGGGCTGGCGCCAGGGCAGCCCGCTGACAGAGGCCTCCAAGGACAGCCTAGGGGTTGAGGTTCAAGGCCACAGATGACTGGGAGTCCCAGAGGTTCCGGTGGAGGCGAAGGAGACGGAAGTCAGGCAACAGATGGCAGCGACATTTGACAGATTATTCTAAGCTGTTGCGTCTGGAGAAGCCTGGGCAGGACAGATGAAGGGCTCAGAGCGGCGCGGGGATGGCAGGGCCATCCTGAGAGGGGTGGGAAGAGGCAGAAACCGGCAGCCACTGGGGACTGGAAGGGCCTGCAGCCTCGAGGAAGAGAACAATAAAGATAAGAAAAGGCTGAGAGACCAGGTCATTGTTGCAGCCCAGCATCCTGAACCCCCGGGAGCCATTCCCTGGGAGCCATTCCCTGACAACAGTTGCTCATTCCAGAGCACTTTGCCCCGAGCATCAGCCACCCTCCATAATAAGGCCATGAACAGACCCCAGCAGACGGGGGTCAGGCAAGCTACCCAGAGTCACACTGCTGAACCCAGAGAGCCAAGAACTGATCCCAGTTGGCCCGATTCCCGCCCGTCCATCACCCCTGCATCCAACGTGCTGGGTTCAGCGGTCCCAGGGCCAAGGAGCCCCCTACCATGAGTGTATCCTGCCTCTTACCCCCACTCTACAGAGGGGTAAACCAAGGCTGGGAGAGAGGGAGCCACACCCTTGTCTAAGGTGGCATGCTAAGAGGCTGAGGAGCCGGGATGGGAACCCAGTTTTCCTTGCGGAACTAGAATTGTCCTTTTAAAAATGAGAGGACACTGGAAAGGACCCCCCACCCGCCCCTACACACACCAAGGGCAGACCCCAGTCCTGTGAGAGCGCCCACCTATGCACTGCCCCCATTTTACGGGTGGCACCAGTGAGAATCAGAGATGACACAAAGCCAGCCAGGCAGTAAGATGAAGACCTGGCCGTGGTACCCCCCCCCGCCCCGCCCCCCCGATCCCCACAATCCTGCCTCGAATCCATGCTGGAGCCACAGAAGGCCTAGGACACAACCTGGCAGCGACCCGGTGTGAGCTTGTGGCACCTGAGCTAACCAGGCCACCTCCAAGCAGAGCCTCGCTCACAAAGGAGCCCTTTCAGTGACTCCGGAGGTGCGGAGTGCAGGAAGCGGGTGGGGGGGGTCAAAGGTGTCCAATGCGGACGAGAGGTCCCAAGGGAGAGGAGCCCAACCTGGCCAGGAGGTGGACACTGAATGTCTCCCAGTTTCCACAGAGCTGCTGGCAGGCCAGGGCCAGCAGGTGGGGAAGCAGGCCAGGAGGGCAGGGGCTGGGGCCAGGTCCTCACTATAACCTGACTGGCCAGTCCCAGGCCCCCACCTTCTTGCTTTTTCCCTGCAGAGGAGGCTGGGCCCAGGAATCGGAGTTCAAACAGCTCCTGCCCGACCCTCTGAAAGAAGCCATTCTAGCGGAGAGCAGTGCAGTGTACCTGCCGGAAGAGCACTGTGCCTCTGATACTGAGTGCAGGCTGACAGACGCTGTCTGTGGCTGTGCGGCGGGCATTCTCCACCTGGCTCCCAGCCCTCAGGTGCTCAGCGGCAGAACAGGGACCAGCATGCACACCAGCCACATCCTCACAGGTGACCAGACTCAACGTGGAAAAGGGTGCCGTCTGCATCCCTGTTCGGGCAGCTGGGAGCTTTAGAATCCCAATGGCAGGCACCACCAGGAGTGAGGCAGGGACTGGATCACTGGTCAGAAAACCAGGCAGAGATCTATTTGCTGCCTGACCCCTACTAGGCTTCTCGGCAGGGCCGTCAGGTCACTGAATGGCCAAGCCCCCGTTTCTAGTATTCCAGAGGGGGGAGACCAGCTGGGAGAAGGCAGGGAAAGCTCAGCAGGCCTCCCTCCCTTTACCCACAGATCTTTTTTTATTTGGCCTGAAGTGATGTTGTTTAAGTGCAAATCAATGGAAAACATTTTAAAACAGAAAATTTCAAGTTAAAATGAAGACTTCCAGTTTCTCTTGAAAAATCAGAAGCCACAAAACCATGAGCTTGAGAGTGGCAGTTGTCCCTTGGTCTGTCCCTAGGTTTCCAGTTTGCCCAAGTCCCCGCCACTCCCTATCACCTCTGCTGGTCTGCTTGCTCAATGCCAGGCGGCCTCGCCAGCTCCAAACCCTTCGTGGGCTCAGGCAATGAGCAGCATCTGGAGGAACTTAATACAATACAGCAGCCAGGACCCTCAGCTCACATGTCAACATCTGAATTCAATCCAGATTCAGGAGGAAGAGGTCATCGCCTCCACCCTCAGCCGTGGGGGCGAGGGCCATCAGGCGGGAGGCCGTGATCCTGGCACGTGCCAAGCACAGGTGGGTGTCGCCTGAATCAAAGCCAGTTCACTCAGCCCGGCCAGCATGGCTCAGTGGTTGGGCACCGACCTATGAACCAGGAGGTCACGGTTCGATTCCTGGTCATGCATGGCACATGCCCGGGTTGTGAGCTCGATCCCCAGTGGGGGTCCTGCAGGAGGCAGCAAATCAATGATTCTCTCCCATCATTGATGTTTATCTCTCTCTCTCCTCCCCTCCTATCTGAAATCAGTAAAGAAGAATATATATATATTTTAAAGCTAGTTCATTCAAGCAAGGACTCAAAATATAAAATGGTTTTTGCTTTTGCCAAAAGATCCATTCTCAAGATGGTTTGCAGACCAGACCTCTCACCAGAAAAATACTCCTACTGAATTAATTCTGTATATAGTTTTACTAAGTTCACAGAAACCCACCTGTAAACCCCATGGATATGTGAGGCATCCATGAACCCAGGTTACAGACTCCTATAACATGGATTCTTTACATATCAAACCCCGAGTATTAACACCCTCTCCTAACATGTTCTGCCCAGACTGAGTGCATACAGGGTATCAAAGGTAAGATTCAGAAAACTCTAAGTTTTCACGATGTTTCTTCACCTGGGCTCACCTACCTACCGTCTTCAAAGCCCTGGCTACTGTGCCCACATCAGTAACTGTCCCCCTGAAGAAAAACCAAGTACCCTCTAGCCAAAACGGGCTGCGGAACCGAGCCACCCGGGCAAAGCTTGCGTAACAGACACAAACGATGATTGTGAGCTCCTTAGTCCCAACTGTGCCTCAGGCCCAGCAGGCTGGTCAGTCACCTTTTCCTGGCCACAACAGTCTGTCACCAGTTGCCAAGGTCTAAATAATTCTGGACTCCGCTCAAAAATAAACAAACACCCCCCTTTAGCTCCAACTGGGAACTTGTAAGGTTCCAGTAACACTGGCAGGATTTTCAGATCCGAAAGCGGTCTCACAGGTGCCGCTCCAGGAGGTGTAACCAAATTCTCTCGGATCATACCTCAGAGCTACCCAGCCCACCCCAAGACCTGCTGTGGATGCAAAAAAGACCTCAAGCACGGTACTTACTGGATGCAGGGTTTTCTTCCCCTCTTGGAATCCGTGGAGGCCCCAATTAGCCAGCATGGGGCAGGTCAATAAAGGTCTGGGGGACTGGCTGCGGGTGGGCAGGCAATGCATCCCCACAACTGCTCCTGGAGCACCCGGCAGCTTCCTCAAGCCTTCCTACCTGCTCCTCTTCTCCGAACCCGTGTGAACCTGCCCACGCGGGCTTGTGAGGGGCGTGGCCACCAATGGTACAGACACTGTTGGTAGCTGTGAAACGAAAGCCCGAAGTCCACGGAGGGCCCTGGCTGCAGAAACCCTGGCACCCCACTGACACCCCACCAGACACAGGACAGCCAGGGAGAGGAACACAGTTCTACCAGATCCAACTGGGGAACCAGCTAGTTAGTTAAAATGCACTCCCTGTGTCTGTCAAGGCTCAGGGTCTGGCATCCCCACTAATGAGCCCTTCTTCATCTTATAAAGTTCTGTAAGACATATATTTAGGCCTAACTTTTTGCAATAGGCTGTTTTCACTTATATGTTAAAAAAAAGAGGCCTGAGGGTCAGTCTCCAAAATACAACCTCAGCCCACACCTTGGCTCCCCATGAGGGCCCATGCAGGGTCCAGGAGAAATTCTTTAAGAGCCGGAGGCCGAGGGCAGAGTGGGGCCAATGTGGAGCCTTGGTTCTATCCCCATACCCTGGTCAGGTGGCAGGGGATGATCAAGCCCCTCATCCTCTGGGCAGAAGTCCCTCCAGTGTTCCCATCTGACCAGTTTGGGACACTAGTCAGTTTTCCCCGTATTCAACTTTGTGAGCATAGCAGCGGCCATGTCTAGTGAGTCCTCATATAGTAAAAGTGAGTAGGGAAAAGCCACACATTACAAGCAAAAAAGTTACAAAACTGCATTCAAAGAACAGGGGGAATTCAGTAGGATGAATCCACTCATCCCTTGGTTTTCCATTCTCTCTCTACTACTACCAGCTGTCTGGACTTCAGGCAGGAAGAGGAGCCCCACGGACCCCCATTTCTCCTAGCTAGTGGTTATGGGATGATCCTGACCTTGAAAGTCAGACCCATCTCAAGGGAGGATGAAACAGGGAGTGAGGCCACCACCTCCGGAGTACACACAACAGCCTGGCACCTCTAGGGACAGAGAGGGACATGCCCACCTGGTCACTATATCCCGAGGACAACTCATTAACCCAGATCAAGACCTGCCCTGGCCTATACAGCCACACCCTGGCACTGCATCACACGAAGGCATTTGTCCCTCTAGTTACCAAAGGGCTGAGTGGCATGTCAGGGTGCCCAGGACCTCAGGAGTGAAGACTGCAGTTAGTACGAAGAGGTGTCTGCCTGCCCCTGCCGGCAGGCCTCCCCTCTTCGGCTTGACACACAGATTTCCCTTCGGGACGGCTTAACCTGTCCCACATCAATACTGCCCTGACCAACGCTCATGGATCAATTTCTTTTATTGTTGCCAGTGGACACAGACCTACGGTCTGAGCACAGGAAGGGCAGAGCTGGGGGAGGGGCAGTCACGTGAAAAAGTGCCTCCCTCCTCCAGACCCAGGGTGCAACCACCAAGGTGGCTGGAAAAGGTATGTGTGCACGGGCACGTGCAAGCATGTTTGCACATGTATGGTTTTGAGACCCTGGCAGCAGGGGAGGCCCCAGCAGGGGCTTATTTGGCACCTTGAGCCTTTGGGTCTTGGTGGGAAAAGTGGCAGCAGCCCCTCCCCACCTCCAACACTGCAAGGTGCAGGGTCAGGGCCCTCCCCACGCCAACACTGCAAGGTGCAGGGTCAGGGGCACAGGTTCTGGGCCTTTTAAGTTAAAGTCCCAGGATAGTAGAGTCACGGAGGACAAGGATGAACTGTCAGCCCTCCACATTGGCAGACCTGAACCCATGAATGCAGAGAAGGCCTCTATCCCCATTGTACAGATGGGACACAGCTGGGAGGATTGTTCCAGCAGGAGGGTCTATGTCATCATTTGTCCCTGCGGGATGCCCCACCCAGCTCTGGCAGCCTCAAGGCCACTACAACGTGCAATTCCTCATGCACATGTCAAGTTCTCCAGCTGGAGGAACCGGTTCCAGAATCAGAAGGCCTGGCCAGCATGCCAGACAGACACAGAAGCCACCCATCCAAATATAACTCTGCACTTGAAGGCCCTTTAAGAAAGGCTTCGGCTCACCTGGGCCAGGTAAGCAGCATTACCGTCAGGCTTTTACCTCCAGTTCATACGAAGGCCAGAGCCATCCAGTGACCTGGCAATGGGTTGTGGGTAATCAGAAGTCTCCATGTCCACTGTGTTTTTCCACCGCCTCCCCTAGCTAAGCGAGGGTGCCTGGTCGCAAGGGGATGTTTGCTCTAGCTCACTGGATTGCCCCAATCAATTCTGGGGTAAAAGGGGCAGATTTTGGTTTCCCAGGTGAGAAACCACTCACGTCTCCCCAGAGCAGAAGGCCCTTGTAACTCAGCTTCTGACTGCAGTCACCTGGGGCAGGGGCTTATAAATACAGACACCTGTGCCCCACCCCCTAAAAATTCAAGCCTAATTGGTCACAAGTCCAGCCTGGCCTGGGGTTCCCCAGGTGATTTTGAAGTCCAGCCAAGAATAAACACTCCTTTCTCAGTAAAAGTCACCTGTCAGAAACCCCCAAACCCCACTGGAGCCCCACAAAGCCTCAGGTTCAGCCAGCTCTCCTTTTTTCCACAGATGCTTGCTTGCAAACCCTCTGCCCTCCCCTTACCGCCCTCCCACTTTCCTTTCAGTAGCTCCCCGCCCCCCCCAACTTGAACTTGGGAACCTGCTCAGAGCACCAGGAAGGGAGGGCTGGGACAGGGACCCCTGGGATTTGGAGCTGACTGGAAAATTCCAGATAGAGAAGCAGCCTGAGCAAAGACATGGCCAGGACTGTGGTTTCACCCGGCAGGCGCAAGCGAAAAGGCTGGTGGGGGCAGAAGCTGCAGACTGGAGATTAAAGTGCCCCAGGACAGTTCTGGCAGGTGTGCAAAGGGCCACCCTGGACACACTCCTGTGTTATCTGTCTGTACACCTCCCAGCAGCCAGTGCAGACTGGGCTCATAGGAGGCACTCGATAAATTCTCACCGACAACAACACTCTGAAACGTCATCTCCCGCCTGTGGCCACAGCTGGGGAGAAAGACCAGCATGGGGAAGTGAAGCCAGCGACCCACATGCTTTCCGCAAGAGGGGAGAAATTCAAGCTAGAAGGGTGGTCTTCAGCGCAGCGATCGCACTGAAATGTCACCCAAAATGTGGGTCCCTGCAGGTTAAAAACACAGCTCTCCTGGCACCAGGGGAGGGGGCAGATGGCCTCATGCAGCCCTGTGGCTTGGAGACTGCTGTGTTGCCATAACAGAGGCAATTAACGTGCTACCACCCAACCCCAGCCTGGTGTGGACTTCAAGTAACCCAGGCCGGGGATTCCAAGCCTTCAGATGGGGCCAGGAAAAACCGGCCTTGCTAGCTGACTCCACAAGCCCCTACGAGTTCCTGGGGCAAGGAGAGAGGCAGCAGCCACGTCTTGCTCACCTTCGTTCTTTTGGCAAAGTAGGTAGGAGCTGTCAGTACCACCCCTTGAGTAGGGGCTAGGGGCTAGAGGCTAGGGGCCAGGGGCCAGGGCCCAGAGGCCCCTCCTCTTTCAGAGCAGGGGAAGGGGAACACCTCAGAGGGCTGGGGAGGTCTCCAGCTTGGAGATGCAGGCCACAGGTCGGCCACAGAAAGGTGCTATATAGACTCTGCTCTGGTTCATCTGGGCAGACATGCTGAGCCCAGAGGCAGGCGGCTTCTACTCTGAAACCACAAGGCTCTCTTCGACCTGTTTGTAGCTCCTGAACTTCCCCCAGAGACAAGGAAGTCATTGGCAGCTAGAGGCCTGCCCGAGCGGACAGTTTTGCAAAGGTCATTGGAGCTCCCAAAGGAGCCCAATTCTTGCTGTGAGCTCTGGTGCTGGCCCCCCTGCGCCTGGGCCTCAGTTTGCTCATCTGTCAGGGGACTGGTTCTAGGCCCAGTCTGTGCATTAGAGTCACCTGGGGAGCTTTGAGAACATCCCCTCTGGCTTAACTAGGTTTGGGGAGATGTGGTCACCAGCCGTTTCAGAAAACCAAGCTGGGGGATCTATAAACCCTTTTCAACACTGACAAGCTAGGATTCTGAAAGCTGTCGCCTACAGGTCAGGACGTGTGCTGTGGAGAACAGCCTGTTGCCTTGTTCGGAAACTGGCCCCACAGATATGACTGTGACTGGAACCAGGACAGGCCGCCTAAGGTGGGGCTGACCCCAGGTCCCACCTGGCTGCTCACCGGCCCCAGGGCTCACAGAAAGACAACCACCAAGTGTCAAAACTCTGGCTGGTTCTAGCTGCCCCCTTTCCCCTCCTTGATGCAGCCTCCTCCTTCCAGACAAAGCAACAAAAGTCCTCCCCTCCGCCCCCCCCCACCCCCCCGCCCGCAGAGGCCATCACTCCCTCCCCCCAGAGCTCAGGGCTTCGCTGGTCCAGGCCGTTGTGACTTATCAGTGCAGTTGCTTTGGTAGAGACAGCCTCCTGGGTGCTTCCTAGTCCTCCTGGGCGGGGTGGCAACTCCCCAGCGCAGAGAGCAGCTGGGATGACACACAGCTGCCAGTCGGAGCCCGCACCCTGGGCCCCCTCACCTGTGGCGTGGCCGGGCTGAGTCAGGTGGCAGCCTGTGCCTCAGGTTCCGCCGTCCTTGCGGGTGGAGGTGGCCCGTAAACACAGGGTGAGCCACACTTTGCGTGCCCCAAGCTTAAGTAACATGGAGGGATGTCCAGAGACCGGCTGCTCACCTGCCCCCCACTCCTTCAGAGCAACCCCCCACCCCTTGCCTTTTAAGAATCCCAGGGGAGAAGGCCCAAGTAGCCAACTGAGTACGTATCTCTGGGTCCCACCAAGACCTTCAGCCCCGCCATCCAGGCTCCTGGAAACTGAGGTAGGCCAGGAGCGTCCCACCCAGAGTCCACTAAGCCTTGTGCCAGCGCCTTTCACAAAAGGAGCCCTTTTTTTCATGTGGTGGTCCCGCTTTCTGTTTCCAAACCCTAACCTGTGTGCCCCCCCCCCCCATAAGGCACTGCAGGGGTTAACAAGGGTTTAATGTATGTAGACGCACTCCGGAGACAAAGGCTAGTTTACAAACAAGAGCCAAATCGACTCAACACCGGCTGTACTCCACCACCCAGCTGGGGGCCGGCAGGTGCTCCGGGCCAGGCACACAGCCCTTAAAACGTAAAGGGCAGCGCTCCAGCAAGGGGCCCCCAGCCCACCACGTGAAGGGGGCCAGGGCCCTCCGCCCCATTAAGTGGGGGTGGGCCGCATCCCTTCCCCCATCCAAGAAACCCTTTTCCCCACGACCTGAGCCTGGAGCCTAACTGATCCCCTTCCCCCGCGCCCCCGCCCTCCCCAACCCGAAGCTCGGGAGGAGGAGGGGAGCGAGAGCCGGAAGGGGAAGGTGGGAGGGCAAGACCAACGCCCGCTCCGCCTCCACGAAGGGAATTTAATTAGCCTGCCGAGAGGCAGGCGGGCGGCCGAGGAGGTGTCTCTGGTGCTGCAATATAATTGAATCGGCTCCACTCGGTCGGGCCGTTCGCCGCCCATCAGCACAGCCGCCGGCCCGGGAGGGCTGGGGGTGGGGAGGCGCATCCAGGCGGAGCAGGAAGGGCTGGGAAGGGAAAAAGGGCAGTGCGAGTGGGGGGCGGCGGATGCAATCACCCTCCCACCTTCGAGGCCGGGCAGCCATCTTCGGCAAGGGAAGGGGCAGGGAACCGCTCCAATGAGGCGGGGAGAAGGGAGGAGAAAAGTGGCCGTCCCGGGCGCGCCCTAGGGAGGCAGGGCGTGGGGGTCGGAGACCGGGAGGCTGCAGTCCCGCCCTCCAGGCGGTCTCCTCACTCCACGGCGAGGGGGAGGGGAGCCAGACAAAAACCTAAACCGCGAGGCCCCAGCCGGCGAACCGCTTCTCCCCCCTCCGTACCCCCCCCCCCCACGTAGCCGCCATCAGCACCTGCCGCGGGCCCCCCCCTTGTCCCCTCCCCCGCCGCCGCCGCAAAGTTTTCACTCCGGCTCCCGAGTGTCGACAGCTCACCCACAGCCCTCCCGCCCCCCACAGCTACCCGCTCGCCCTTAGGCGCCCCTCACCGAACGCGGCCACCAAGCGTGCGCCCCGCGGTGGCCCGCGGCCCCGCCTG
This sequence comes from Myotis myotis, assembly GCF_014108235.1. Lineage (NCBI taxonomy): Eukaryota > Metazoa > Chordata > Mammalia > Chiroptera > Vespertilionidae > Myotis > Myotis myotis. The sequence goes on from NW_023416323.1 coordinate 16,859,087, forward strand.
GAGCCAGGCCGCCCAGGCTACGACCCGCGGCGGGTGGGGGCCTCTGGTCGCCTGCCCGCCCGCCCGCTCCCTCTTATCAAGGCTCACACTCCAGGGGAAGTTGCCCGGGAGCCGTTGGCGGCCACCCCCGCGGAACCCGCAAACTTGGAGAGGAGACGCTGGGGGACGTGGGGAGACCCCCGCCCCCTGCCCTGCACGCTGCTCTCACCTTTCATACCAGGGCCCCGCAGCTCTGCCTCGGCTGACACATGCTGGAGCCACCGTCGTCCAGTGTTTGTCTAAACTGCTTATCTCACCCCGGGCTGCTCGGCGGCGGCGGCGGCTCGGGCCGCTGGGGAGGTGGAGCTTCCGGGGCCCAGGCCAAGAAACACCTGCTGCTGTCGCGGCTGCCGAGGACACACCCAAGCACAACGCCGCCCACTCCCGGGCCACAGGCTCGCTCCCGGCTCCCTGACCTCAGCCAGCGGGAGGTGTCGGGTTTCAGCCGCAAACACGCGCGCGCGCGCACCGACGGGCGCCGGGTACACTCGCGCGGGCGCACACCCCTCCCTAACCAGGCTGGCCAGGTGAGCCGAGGACACCAGCAGGTAGGGGAAGTGCCAACCTCAGGTTCCCGGGAGCCCCTGGTTCGACTACTCAGAGATGTCCAAGCCCAGCCACTGGGTTCCAGAAGTGGGGAGCAGTCACTTCCAACAAGCCCGCCGCTGGAGCAGAGCCCTTGCGGGTCTTGTGACTGCGTCCCCGGCGCCTAGAACAGTGCCTAGTACAATGGGCGAACGGATAAACTCACATGCTCTGCAGTGCAACTTTGGTGGCGTGTAAACAGGGGGAGGGGCACAAGATAGGCTGGGTACATTTATCCCCACCCCACCCCCAAATGCGTGAACCTTGTTGCCCCACCATGAAAGGGTTGAATGTTCAAGAATTTGGCCTCTGCGCCTTACTCTCAAAATTCTAGGAACTACCCCCTCTCCTGTGTGTGTTTTTTTTAAAATCATTTTTTTAATCCTCACCCGAGTGTATTTTTTTCCCATTGATTTCTAGAGAAAGTGGAAGTGACGGAGGAGGGGGAGTGAGAAACATCCAGTCCAGACACATCAATGAGTTGTCTCCCGCAGGCGCCCCACCGGGGCTGGGGAACCCGCGAGGTACGTGCCCTTGTCCAGGGATTGAACCCGCGACTCTTAGGTCTGCGGGGGTCCGCGCTCTAACCATTGAGCAACCGGCCAGGGCACCCCCCTCCCCGTCTTACGTAACTTTTGGGAAGGCCACAATGTCCTCGCGGCCGAAGAGTCCACGGAGGCGCCGCTCAACCAGAGGGATCATTAAGTAGCTGGGGTTGCGGTCAGAGGCGAGGCCGTCCGCCTCCAGAAACTGGCACGACCCACTGGGCCTCTGGCCCCAGCGCAGCACCTCCCTATTCCTGGCACCCCCGCACCCTACCTCACCCAGGCACTTGACAGACTGGAATGACTCAGGGAGCGTCCTGAAATTCCTAGGCACCCACAGGCGGCACAGCGGATGCCTGCGGGCCTCGGCCTCCCGGTCCCCGGACTCCGCCCCGCCCCCACCGTTGGCTAGCGCCGCCCGCGAGCAGGAGCCCCCTCACCCCCACCCCCGCGCCGCCCGCGTCTCCAGGAAGCGCCTGGTTAATGCCGCAGACTTCCCGCGGCGATCCCGACCTCTGCGTATTCCAGCGCCCCGGGCTCTGACCCCGAGTGCGTCCACAGCTCTCAGCGATGCTCCGATGCCCCCGGGTCTCCTCGTACAACCTCCTTTGAAAACCCTCTGATCTACAACTTTCATACTTTTAAGCTGGGAGACAAACAAGTACACCCCCGCCCCCCAAGCGGCCGCCCAAGCGCCGCGCTGCGGGTTTCAACTTTCCGCGCCCGGTGCCAGCCCGCGCTTCTGCCAGCCCCAAACCTGCCCCGGGACATGCCCGCGCCGCACTTGGCAGGAGCTCATGCTGCCGTCCCCGCGGGCCCAACCACCCCCGCTCTCCTCCCTCCCTCCCTCCCTCTCCCCGCGCCAGCCCGGATTGCGACGGGAGGGAGCGCTGGGCGCCTGCCACCCCCCATCCATCTGTTCCCGATGACGCTGGCGGGCCTGGAGCATTGGGGCCCAAGCCAGCGCGGTGCAGAACCCGCCGGCGTGCCCGCTGCGGGGCGAGGGGCAAGACCCTGACGGGCGCCCCCAAGCTGCCCACTTCCCTGGTCCACACCTTAGACCAAGTGCATGCTGGGGCGCTTGGGAGTGGGGGCGCACACGGTCGGACTCCCGCCTTGCACAAGGCTCCTGGCCGACCACAAACGAAAAGGGAAACGGACTCGCGAGGCCGGACTGGGGGGCCGTTACTAGCTCCTACCTGCGGGCTCCGGCCAGCCCTGGCCCGGCGCGGGAAGAGCGCTTCCCCTTCATCACCCACCTCGCTCTTTTGGGTCTTGGCCTTCTCTTGATGCTTTTATTTACCCACCACACGGTGTCTCCGCAGCGCGGCCTCCGGTAATTTATACCCTGCAATGGCCGGCAGATTCACCGCGGCCAGAGTGGAGGGGGAGTGGTGCCTCCATCCCCGCGGGGAGTCAAGCGGGGGGAGGGGGGTGGAGAGGATGGGAGGAAGACGTTGGGAGGCAATTCCTACTGCTAGGCTATTTCCTTAAAAACAAAATTAAAACCCTATGGGTCGTTTCCAATCCTCTCCAACCAGGACTACAGTTCGCGGGGGGGAGGGGAGTAACATGCAAATGAACAACTAGCACCTGGCCCGGTGTTTCCTCTTTGCCTTGTCCCCAAGTCAGTACACCTAGGCCCAACCTCCCCCCACCTGGACACGATGCTCCCACTTATCTCCTTTCATCCCTGGGGAGGCCTTGGTAGGGAGAGGAGTCGATTCTTCCACCTGTTTGAGGATGACCACAATGGCCAAGCAAGTTTGTGGGGCGGGGACGCTGCGGTTTATCATTTCGCTAATTTTTGGAGCTGGCAGATCCCTCCCTTCCTTGTAGACATCTGGTTCCACTGGATTGAGAGACGGGTGGTCGGATCCCGTTTCACAGTTGAGGAAATTGGGGCCGAGAGTTGCTCCAGGTCACGTGCGCACGGGTACCCAGGGAGCTGCCTGTGCCTGGAGCTGCTCACACCTGGAGTCTCCCCTACCCAGAACAGCCGCCAGAGGCAGTGGGATGCTGCAGGAACCCCCAGCGACCGCTAGGGGGCATTAGCGAGCCGGTGTGCGCGCCTTGCCCAGAAAATGCTGGCGGCCACCGGCTGGCTGGCACAGGGGAGATGGATGACACTCACTGTCTGTACGCCAGGCCCAAGGAAATTAGTAATCCGGGAGCAAGGCCTCCGAGTTCAAGGGTGGGAATTGCTCCCCTGCAGCCCGCGCGCTCCTAGCTAACGAGGTTTGTAGCTTGACTCCTAATTTCCCTCTACTGGGGGCTCAGGCTGGCTGCCCTCCATTTCCCTCCAGGCATGTTCCTTCTCCTCTCTCCTCAGCAGCTCCCACCTTGCAGCTAGCCCTGAGTCCTTTCTGGTCAAAGCACTCTCTCCTGGACCTTCTCCCTCATTTCCATTTGCCTGGAAACCTGACAGAGAAACAAGGTTTTGGATGAAAGGGCAGGTGCTGGGGGCCAGTCATACGGGGGGCCGTGAGTACATCTCCAGGAGCAGGGACACCTGTTTGCCAGGGTCCTGCTTCCTCTGTGCCAGGGGCAACAGGATGCTGGTACGTGCTTTCCCACACCCCAGACCCCTACCAACCTGAGCTGTGCCTCCTAGAGCAGGAAGAAGTCATCCAAAAGCCCTCTACTGGCTCTGAGCACCTACTCAGGTGGAACCCTGCAAAATCCAGCCCCGCCTCCATGAGCCCTGGGACCTGTGAAACCTACAAGTCCTACATGATGAGAAAGCCTCAGGATAAGCCCCAGGAGCCCCCTTACACCTACCCCCTTGGGAACTGAAAAAGGGGCCTCTGACATGTATGCCCAGAAAGGATACATGATAGGGAGGCCTGTAACCAAGACGGAGGGCATGCAGTTTGCTCAACAAATGTGGACTCTGTTGGCAGGAGCCTTCCCAGATACAGAACTGAAAGTGCCAGGTTGGCCTCAGCTGCCCAAAAAGACTAGCAGTGGTTCTCAACCTTCCTAATGCCACCGACCCTTTAATACAGTTCCTCATGTTGTGGTGACCCCCATTTTCATTGTTACAAATTGAACATAATTAAAGCATAGTGACTAATCACAAAAACAATATGTAATTATATATGTGTTTTCCGATGGTCTTGGCGACCCCTGTGAAAGGGTCATTCGACCCCCAAAGGGGTCGCGACCCACAGGTTGAGAACCTCTGGACTAGGGCAAGAGGCAGGAGGTGCTGACGGGTGGGGCATTTAGAGGCAGCAAGAAAGACAGGTGATTTGGCGACTTAACCCATCACCACCACCACCACCTGGGCACCTACCTAACCAGGTGAGGTTCGTAGGAGAGTAGACACCATCTGTGACTGTCCCCGCACTGAGTCCCAGTACAGGTAGGATGGGCCCTGGATACCCCAGGGAAGGGAATCCTGCGTCCTGCTTTTTATCCTCTGCGTCCTTTTGGGATCAGCAGGACTCACAATCTGTGTTCTCCGCTCTCACTAGCTGTTCCTAGCACATAAGGACTGCATGTCACCTTTCCCTCATGACCTCAGCCACTTCCTTCAGCACCTGGATCTGCAGATCAGCGCCAGGGACCTGGACTCCAGTGTGGGTAGGAAGGGAAGTTCCCTTCTGCCATTTACAAGGCACCTGCCATGTGCCCAGGCTCTTCACCTCATGTCACTCAATCCTCCGAGGCCCTGCAAGGTGGCCGGCATGACCTCCATTACAAAGCCCAGTGAGGAGACCTGAAAAGGTAATTAACTGGCCCAGGACACACAAATTCGAGCCACGCCCGACCCAGACCCTGACTGTCCACCTATACCGGGCACCGACTCTAACAACCTGCTGCAGGTAGACCTGGTAGCGGTGTTACAGGTCTCAAAGCGTTTTCAGGTCTAAGATCCTCTTTGGGGAACATCTCCAGCAGCTGCCCCAGTGTCCAAAAATCATTCTCCCTTCTGGGGGATTGTGGGGATCCATCACTCAGAGCCTGGTACCCCCACATTTGCACAGCTCCTCTCTGTGAGTGGTCCACCCACTCCAAGGCTACCAGCCCCACCCAGGGGAGCCACATCCAGAGGGTACCCCCCGCCCCCCAGAGCTGAGTGGCAGGGGGTCTGCCCAGTGCCCTCCTTCCTGCACAGCGGCCAAACCCCCACCACTTATATTCCTGGGTCCTCTTTCTCATTCCAGCAGCTATCATTGGCCCAGAAATCCTCTCCATTCTTCAAAGCTGGGCTTAAATCTTATCTCTTCCAAGAAGGTTTTTCCCATCCCGCCTCTGGAACTCATCTCTCCAGCTGCAGAGTCCCACTCTTAGATAGTGATCACACAGTGCTGTGGGTCCCACGGGTCTTAGATAATGGTGTGCGTGTGTGCGTGCATGTGAAATAGACTCCCAGGCCACCCTACGGAGCTACTGTCTGGGTTCAACAAGCTGTGCGGGGGGAGTGTCCAGGCTGCGCTGGGATTGTTGGAGCCCCAGCCACCAGGCAGAACTGCTGAATGGATACATGGAGGGAGAGAACCATGGCCGAGGGGAGAACAGAGACCCTCCCTCACCGGGCCTGCCCTCCTTGGGGAGGAGCCAGATCCTTCAGCAGGCTAGGGGCCACAGCCAGGCCTGGCACGGAGGGGGGAGGGGGAGGGGGGTACCCACACCATCTCAGCCACTCTCCAGTAGCCAAGGTCACCTCCAGGGGAGCAGGCAAGGTTCAGACCTGGCAATCCCTTGGATGAGGGCACAGGCCTTTGCCTCTTAACCCCGGCCGCCCCAACACTTCCTGCCCTTTCAGCACTGCTCCCAAGCTGCACCCAGCACCCAGCTGCACTCCTTTACAATCAGTTAACAGCTGTTTTGCATAGATTTTCAATTCTAATTGCCTTGCTTTGTGAGCACCGCTGAGCCGAGCCTGGGTGAATGGGGAAGCCGCAGCACGGCTAGAAAGCTGGCGGGAGGGGAGGAGGGAGACACTTTAGAGGCACTAAAAGGAAGCCAGTGTGTGCCAGGCCGGCTGCTTTTATTTTTTTTAAATAAGAAAAGAATTCCCCTGCCACTAACTGCCCCTGCCCCAGCTCCTGCCTCTCCTGTTGGAACCCGGAATCTGAAAGATACCCCCAACCTTGGGGGGGACGTCACCCACGCCCCTTTGACCCGGCTCCCCAACCCGCCCAGCCCGCCCGGCACGGTACCCTGGGGGACAGCTTCCAGCTCTGGAACCACCACAGGGGCCTTTGCTTCCCTCCCCCGTCAGCCACTCCCCTCTCCGGCCCCCCCTCTGAGCCCCCCAGGCTCTCCAGTACCCTGATACAGGAAGCTAATTGGACAATAAAGTTGAGCAGCGAGGAAACGTGCTCTCTGGAGACAGCTGGCATCTATAAAAGAGAAATATTTGCATTTAAAACCTTTAAACTTTAAATGCAGGGCCAGGCCAAGGCTGGGAGAGTATGGAGGGAAGGGGTGCAGCAGGGACTCCTGGGGGAGGCCGCACAAGCTGCTGGGGGTCCACAGAGACCCTGAGACGGTAGTTCTGGGCATTCTGCCACCAGTGACCCCCACCCATGGGGGATTCCAGTCGGCCAACGCTAGCCTGGTGGCCTTGCCACAGGAGGTGCACAAACCCTCCCTAGATCCCCGCCCACCTGGGGTCTCAGGTGTTCTGTAGGGTTCCCCAGATCTTTCCAAACTGGGCTTGAGGATCAGAGCCCCACACCCTCGGGGTGGCCTGGCTGAGCCCATGCCCATCCCCCTGCTGCCTGGGCAGAGCCTCAGGCCCCTCTCCACACACTGTCCCTCCCCCTGGCTGCTGGCTTCCGGAGGGAAGGGGCCCCTGGCTGACCTCTAGTGGCCCTGCTCCCTTGAACCCTTCCCTTAGCCCCTTCCATAGTCAGTGCCACCCCACAGCGCCCAGAGGAGAAAATGGAGAAGTCTACTGGCTTTCCAGGGCTCCCAGGACACCGCCTCCCGCTGCTCTCTGGGGTGAGGGGGCCGGGTTTTCATTTCCTCGCATGCCTAGTTCCCATTTTTCATATTGGAGAGAAACCTGGCTAAATTTCCCCACTGTCAACGTTTGTGATGTAAAGTCAGCAGAGAATATGTCCCTAAGTGGTCTTATTTTGGCAGGGTTTTACGAAATCGCAGAGGACTCACAATCCTCAGCGAGAATCCCATGTACCGGGCAGGCCTGCACGGAGCTGAGCGGAGCGGGATAACCGGCGTGGACTCCCGGCTCTGCCTTCCAGGGCAGGAGTGGATAATTCCGGGGTGGGGTGGGGGTGGGGGCGGTCGAGAACAGTGGCCCAAATCAAAGGGCACACGTGTAATGTTCAACAACGTCAGCTAAGCAGAAACCATGCCAGAAACATCCCCTCTCCCAGTGTCACAGCAGGCCTTCTCTCCTTCTCAGGCTTCTGTCCCCGTCAGGGAAATAGCTTGGCGGTCAAGGCCGAGATCAGCTGTGAAACCCAGTTTCATCTCACTCTTCCCCCTACAGCACCGCCCTCTCCAGCCACTTCACTACTTCCACACCCTCGGCAGGCTTTCTCGCTATCTCATCCTAAACAAAACCGCCTGGGCGTCTGCCTATTCACCTCATCCAATGACCATCCAGAAAGCAAATTTAAAACGTGGCTTCCGAGAGCCCACACTGCATTTGGGAGGGACAGGGTGGAGGGGAGAGGGTCTAAGGACAGGCCCCTGGGCGGAGCCTGCCTGACCACTGCCCACCGCCTGGCTGTGCCAGCTGTTGAGCTGCAAGCCCCCCCTCCCGCCCCTGTTTTAGTGAGGACCACCCAAGACAGTAGACTAGAAAGAGTCTTGCACAGTGCCTGGAACACAGTTGGAGCTCAACAGAATTACTTCGATTTGGTATGAGGAGGAAATGGATGGAGGGGCAGCAGCAAATAACAAGGTTTGTGAGGAAGCACTCATCAGCACCACAGCAGATGGGCAGGGAGGCCAGTCAGCACCGTCAGCACCGGGTGTCAGGGCCTGGCGCGAGGCGGCGTTGGACTGGTTTGCTCTCTCTCACATGTCCTCGAAGGAATGTCCTTCTGTCCCCTTCACGAGTCCCACGCACTTCAAGAAGCATGCCAGCACTGACCGGAGCCCCATTCTGGTCCTACTGGCTGGACACCTGCAGGTCCGTGTGCCCAGACAGAGGGGAGGAGAGCCAAAGGGAAGGACCCAGCAGGGACCAGTCTCTTGCTTGTGTCTTTAGTTTAATGTTGACAACATCCAGTCAGACTTCCCTCTCAGAGATGTGTTTTAAAAATTTTCCAAGCAACCTGAACGTCCCCCACGGGCGAATGGCTACACAGATGTACGTCTATCCATACCGTGGGGTATTAGCCACTAAAATGACCGAAGTCCTGATACACAGTCCAATATGGACAAACAGTGAGACCTGAAAACATAAGTCTACACAAGACCATGTACACGGAGGTGCATGGCAGCATGAGTCATAATCGCCCAAAGTGGAAACAATCCATCAACCGACAGTGGATTTAAGAAAACCGGTAGTCTATCCATGCAATGGAGTATTATTCAGCCATAAAAAGGAATGAAATACTGATCACGCTACAGAATGGATGAAGCTTGGAGACTGTATGCTGAGAGAAAGAGGCCAGACAAATGACCACATACTGTATCATTCCATCCACAGAAAAGTCCAGAATAGATAAATGCGAAGAGACAGAGTAGATTAGTGGTTGCCGGGGCCGCAGGGAGGAAGGAACGGGGAGTGACTACTAATGGGTATGGGGTTTCCTTTTGGGGTGAGAACGTGTTTGGGGCCAAGATAGAGGTGGCGCTTGTACAGCGTGGTGAATATGAAATACCACTGAGTTATCCACTTTAAAATGGCTAATTTTATGTTATGTGAACTTCGCCTCAATGTTTGAAAAAGATCCAGTCTGCCCTAGCCGGTGTGGCTCAGTGGATAGAGCATCGGCCTACGGAATGAAGGGTCCTGGGTTCGGTTCTGATCAAGGGCACATGCTAGGTTGTGGGCTCGATGCCCAGTGAGGGGCGTGCAGGAGGCAGCCGATCAATGATTCTCTCTCATCATTGATGCTCCTATCTCTCTCCCTCTCCTTTCCTCTCTGCAATCAATAACAAATATATTTAAAAAGATCCAATCTGCAGGCCCCTGCTTGTCCTGGGAGGGATGGGGCAGGGCCTGAAGTTCCCCTGAGAGCCCCGAGCAGCGTCCCCTGGAAACCCCCCTTCACACTGCATTGCATTGTGGACTCGGGAACACTTTGAGAGAAACTAGTCATGTTCAAGCGAATTTTGCTTCCAGGGCATTTTCCGCGCTCCGCCTCCCACTCCCTCACACACACACTCTGCTGTCTCTGTGGACCTGACCTCTGAGCCCTCCAGGTGGGGGTTCGCAGTGTCCCCACCCCCAAAGCTGCAGGCCATTTCTGCCCTCATCAACAGTTCTCTGGCTCCAGGGGGAGGGCAGGCCCTGGCCCTGTGAGCATGGAGCAGCTGGAGGTCATGACACCGAAAGGCACACACCTGTCTCTGAGCAGGGCTGCAGCCGGCTCCTGCCACCTGGCCACTGAGCTGGAAAGAGGCCAGCTGTGACCTAGGCAGGCCTGGGGGGCAGAGAGGAAGCAGGGGGTGGCACGGGGAAGCTAGGTCCCTTAGAAGTCATGGATCCCCAACCCTGGGCCCCTGACCTAAAGCCAATGTGAACCCTTAGGGGGGTAAGGCAAGAGTGCCTCCACAGCCCTAACTGGTTTGGCTCAGTGGATAGAGCGTCAGCCTGCAGACTGAAGGGTCCCAGGTTTGATTCCGGTCAAGGGCATGTACCTTGGTTGCGGGCACATCCCCAGCAGGGGGTGTGCCGGAGGCAGCTGATTGATGGTTGTTTCTCTCTCATCGATGTTTCTAACTCTCTATCCCACTCCCTTCCTCTCTGTAGAAAATCAATAAAATATATTAAAAAAAAAAAAAAAGAATGCCTCCACAGCCCTACGCCACATCTACCACCACAGTGGGCATACTTCTGCCTCTGAGCCTGGACGCCTCGTGGACACAGAAATCTGGGGGCTCCCTCAACAGGGAACAGCCCTCCTTTATAAAAATTAACCAGGCATCCTCATGCTGGCTGAGGGGTTTTCCTCTTTCTTCCTGGTCTGTCAGTCAGCTCAGAGGGTACGCCGACCCAGGCCACCACAGACAGGCCACATGCCCAGGAGGGTACCCAGAGAGGCCAGGGGCAGCAAGTCACCCCAAGGTCCAGGACAGATCTGGGTGGGACCAGGCTGGGGCAAAGTCACAGGACCAGATATTTGAGCACCTCAGGCTGGCCAGGGCCCGCGGGTCTCCATCTACACCCACACAAACTTGAAGGGATCCCCAGGAACTTGTTGGGGGGTCGCATCCCCCAATATTCTTTGCATGATGAAAAGCCTTCAACGTTCTCTAAGTATCCAAGAGCCCTGAGGCGTGCACATACATACAGGCCTGCGATTTGCACACATTTGCATGGTGTTCCCACTCCCTCTCCTCCTGCCTTCAACCCACCGCCTCGGTGCCATGTGCCACACCTCCAGCCCTGGCAGCAGCTGGGGTCTGCTGAGTGCTTACTGTGTGCCAGGCATTTGAACCTAGGAATCCTCATCCCAGAACTGCATCCTAATTCTGCCCTCCGTCCCTAGCCCCGCTCCCATCCTTACTGCGCTCCTGACACATTTCTGTATTAAGTATCTACTGCGTATCATTAAAATCCTAAACTGCCACTTGGACAATCAAATCCCAGTTGCCTTTATGGCTCGCTGACTGGACAAGCAACACACAGACCAGCAGGCCCTGATGCGAGCAGAGGCCTGGCCCTCACCTGGCCTGGCCCCCCTGCAAGGCCAGCAGGAGGGGCCTGGGACTAGAGGTTCGTTTGGGGACCTGGTCTCCTCTATCTCACGCACGAGGCTTCGAGGAGCCACTCACTCCGGCTCTTAGTGTATTTATGTCTTTAGAACTTGGTCTCCCAAATGGAAATAATCAAGGAGAAAGGATTACATTAAAAGCATCATTTTCACTGTTGGAAGTTCTTGCTGAGGTTTTGGCTGGCTGCCTTAAGATCCTCTGGGTGTCTGCAGGGCCCCAAGCTGAAGGTCAGCCTGGAGGCGCTGCTGTATGGTGCATCCCCTCTGTTAGTTTCTACCTGTTTGCTCCCAGAAGGGCCTTCGTTTTCTCTCCTGTGTGGCTCTTCTGGCCCCAGTCTGCTGAGCCCCCATCCAGAGACACCTCCTACCCAGGGTGGCAGCCTCCTCCTAGCTCCAGCCTCCTCCCTATCACCAAAGGCCCTTCTGCAGGCCCAGCCTCTGCTGTCGTGCCCTGGCTCTTGTGTCCTACTGTGAAGGTGACCCCAAAGGTCCTCAGTGTCCTCCACATCACCTTGTCTTCTCCTTTCCTTAAGTCTGCAACACCTGGCAGACCCCAATGGCTGCACCGCCTCCTGCATCCCTTTCTGTGGGGCTGCTCCCCTCCGCCCCTCCTTCCCAATGGGGACAGGCTCCTCTCCTGTTTTAAGTCTCCCCCTTTGCCCCTCAAGTCTGTGCACTCCCATTTTTCCTGTCATGACTTGCAAACGCATGCACCAGCCCCCCCCCCCATTTCTAACCTCCCCCCTGCCCCCCCAGGCCATTCTAGAAGTGTCTGCTGGTCTCTTAGCCCCACAGGGCCCCTGCCACCCTTCCCGGCTCTGCTGTGTCCTCCCACCCTCTCTTGACAGGTTAATTTAGATTAAGAGCCTCCCTCCTTATCTCTGCTCAGGCTGCACCTGATGCCAGGTGCAGACTCCCCAACCCTTCCCAAACCCTCTTTGTTTGCTGCATACCTCTTCCACGCAGGCCCTGGCCTAAATTCCACCTCCTCCAGGTAGCCTTCCTGGATGTGGCTCTGTGGCACTAAGCCTGCTGGTGAAGCTGGCCTTCCGCCTCCTATGGGGGAGCGGGGGGAGAGGGGTGACTTTAGTATTCTTTCCTTTCTGCCCTGCACTCAGGAGGCCCAGCCACTGGTGGAGAGGAAACAAGCCTTGCTTATTTCTGGACCTTCACAAGCCCTTTCAGTGGTTCTCAACCTTCCTAATGCCGCGACCCTTCAATACAGTTCCTCATGTTGTGGTGACCTCCAATTTCATTGTTACAAATTGAACATAATTAAAGCAAAGTGATTAATCACAAAAACAATATGTAATTATATATGTGTTTTCCGATGGTCTTAGGCGACCCCTGTGAAAGGGTCGTTTGACCCCCAAAGGGGTTGCGACCCACAGGTTGAGAACCGCTGCCCTGGGAGGACACAAACCTTCATTGGCAACAAATGCTACTGCATCCCCCCACCCCCAAATAAATCCAGCCAAAACCAGGATGCAGGAAGCGCCTGGAATGCGTGCTGGAGCCTCTCCTTTTGGAATGCCGAGAGGTTTTTCCCATCAGCCCTTACAGAGACCTTCATGTGCGATGCCACGCCAACCCCTCCCCCAATGAGCAGCTAGAGTATTCTGCAAAGAGTCACCAGGAAAACAAATGCTGGGTTTTTGTTTTGTTTTGTTTTAACGACTCCCTGATGATCTTAAGAGAAACACACAGGCACACCCGAGAGCCCTGCCAGCTCAGAACTCGGCCATCCCCACTCAACACCAACCTCTCACCCAGAGTTCAAAACAGTCTCCTCTCCCAGGAATGACAGTGACACAGAAGAAAGCTCTGGGCTGGCCTTCTCCAACAACTCCGGATGACAGCGCCCTGCCCCTCCCCTTGGCCCACATAGTATAGGACTCGGGCTCCCTCCCTCCAGCACAGACCTGCCTGGCTAGCAATTTGAGCCCAGGGTTAGCACAGCCCAGCTCAGGAGTTCTATTCCTGGCTCGGCGGGCAAATTGCTTCATGACCTTGGGAAGGTCCCCACGCTGCCTGACCCCACCTGTTGCTAATCCGAGGTGGAGGTGGCAGGCACAGCAGGGCCTGCTGGAAGCCGCGTTGTTGTTGTTTGGAGGCGACCCGTGTTTCTCTGGCCGCAGCACAGAGCTGGGGGAGGACATGCTTCCAACACCCCCGGAGCCCCTCCCTCCCAGGCACAGGGAGCTCGGGCGTGGTCCCAGCTCCAGATGCTCCTGAGGGGACCTGGTCCAGCACCAGCCAGACCACGGTCACAGGAGGGAGGACCGCCCCCCTAAACTATTTTATAGAGGGGAGAGTCTCAGAGCCCTGCCCGCAGGCTGGGGCGACAAGCTCACCTGTCTTACAGGTGACAAGCCTGTGAGCATCACAGACGGTCAGGGCTGGCTGGGTTCTTCTTAGAGGAAGGAAGAGAAGGAGGAAGAGGGAGGGAGGGGCCTGCGCGCTAAGTGTTTCTCCAACTCCTCCGCCGCCTCCACCCATTTCTGGCAGTTTCTCAGATGGAGAGCTGGCCAGAGAAGTGAAATGCGAGCGCCCGGCTGTCAGTTGGCCAGGACAGATCTCGGACAGGAGGACAGGAGGCCAGTTCTCAAGACTCATCCACTGTTCTTCCTATTAACCCCAACCTCGCCTCCACAAGAAGCGCCTGGTTAAAACAGAGTGTCAGGGGCCACCCCCCGCCCCCATGTCCATCACCCACATTCTAACTTGCGGGGAGGTTGGGGTGGAGCCCAGGAATCAACATGGACAACAGGTGGCCACAGCCCCACTGAGGGGGGCCCTGGGGCTCACCCCTTCCCCATTATACCAGCTGGCTTTGTCATCTGACTTGTGGCATGATCCTCTTTTAAAAATTAATTTATTTCTTCCCTGCCTCTCTCCCCCAAAGAATTCGTGGTAACATTACCAGCCTCTGATGGAGGTGTGTTTATTATTTTACAGTTTCCTCAGGAAGCTCCCGGTAACTGGAAGGGGAATTATATTCAGAGAGAATTGGGTCCCCGGCGTAAGTCAACATTATTCATTTAACAACTTCTATCGGCACATGAGATGTGAGCGGGCCTCACCCAGAGACGTCCCCTGTGGTTCCTGGAAGATTTAATTCACAACATCCAAGAAAAATAATTAGGGGAGTAGGAGGGTGGAGGGTGGGGAGGGGCTTGGGGGCACCGCCTACTGCCAGGTTACCCCCAATCAGCATCACGGCTTTGTCACTGATCTTGGGGCAGGTGGCTGGGCTGGCACGTCTCACTCCACACCTCACGTGGGCACGACACATATGAGTGGGCCCACTTGGGGGGAACTTTTGGAAGAACAGATCTCCAAAGTGGGACCAGCCAAGCCACCCCTCCTCTGCATGGGGAGCTGCCCCAGCCCCAGAGCATCCCTCTAGGGGGGGTTGCCCAGGAGCCCCTTCCCTGCCTGTTAGCCGGGACACACACTCCCCTAGCCTTGGCAGTCGTCCTCTGAGACGGCTGAGGGGGCCAGGGGCCATGTGAGGGGGTCTGGTGTCCCACTCAGCCGCTGGAGCGCTGGCCCTTTCTTCAGCATGTTGTAAATGACACCGGCAATTCCTGAAAGCGGTCACGAAACTGTCACACAGCACGGTCTGACTCGCAGGGGTGAATTCTAGTCTTTACACTCTCGTTTGCTGAATGACTGAATGAATGCACGCAGGAACGAGTGAACAAAGGACAATCTGCAGCAGCCCCGGTGGTCCAGGGGACGAGCTCAGTGGAAGAGAAAGGAGAAAGGCAGTGAGTGAGGCCCTGCAGAAGGCCCCAGCCGGGCAACCTGGCCAGCCGAGGATCCCAGGTCCCCGGGAGCCTCCTGGGTTCACAGATGGGGCCTGGAACACGGATAATGAAGACCCCTCCAGCGAAGAGCAGATGGAGAAGCTGACGGTGGTGGGCAGGGAGAGCTGAGGGTTCTAACCTCTGCCCACCTGCCCCGCCAGCCCCCTGGGACTGGGCCCAGGCCCGCCACAGCCAGCCTCCTGCCCTGGCTGTCAGGGCCACTGGACAAGCCTCGGGCAGGCCAGGTCTAGGGCAGCCCCTGCTGCTCCTTTCCTCCCCTACGCCCCTCTCCTCCCTCCCTTCCTTTTCTGCGAAGAAGTCAAATTTGCCACTCTGATGCATTAACCAAGCCGGGTAATGAATGGCGAGTGTGTGGTGCACCAGCTCAGGCAGAGGGAGAGAGATACACGCAGGCCAGGCGGGACCCCAGCAACCGGGCAATTTTCCAGGCTCTGCTTCCGAGCCCCTCCATTCAACCCCCCTCCGCCGGCCCCTCCTCCAGCCCCTCCTCCAGCCCCCTCCCCACCCCCGTAAGAGAGAAGCAGCATGCCCTGTCATCAGAACCGCATTGTTCTGGCCAGAAGAAAAAACGGGTCCAGCAGATGGCAGGTGTAACAAAAGCAGCTTGCTGTGGCCAAACCAATTATTTATCTAATTATGATTTACCACTTAACCACATGATCTTTCTGCAGAGTTGTGGGCAATTAAAACCAGGGTGACTATGTGGATTATGCAAATGGGCTAGAGCCCAGCGAATAAAATTGGAGATTAGACATTCACACAGGCAGGAGCTGGCACAGGGCAGCCCTGGGGGGAGCAGAAGGGCCTGCGGGAGGGGAGGCGAAGGGGGACAGGAAGGATGGGGAGCGGGAAGGAGAGAGAGAATGGAGGGGAAGGGGTAGGGGGCGAGAGGGAGGGAGGAGGTCTGGCTGTGGGAATGTACCTCCCCTCCTCAAAGCTGCCAGGCTGCTCCTATGTGATGACATCAGGCCCCTGGGAGAGGGGAAGCCAAGGCTGGTGGCCCGACAGGGGCTGCAGAGAACCAGGCATCAGTAGGCCCTTGGGGGAGGCAGCCCTTGGGTGACTGGAAGGCCATGGGCAGCCCCACTCCAGGTCTGTGAGGGGTGGCTGGGGAGTCAGGGGAAGGGGAGGGGAGGGGAGGGGACTGGGCACCTCCACTCAGGCCCTCTAATCCTGGCGACCTCCCCAAGGTTCCCGCGGCACAGCCCGTCTCAGCGCTCTGCAGTGAAGTACTTCACTCTCTTCACCGCCACCTCTGAGACAGCAAGAAGTGGCCACGTTTTACAGATCAGGAAACCGAGGCTCAGTGAGGCTACGTTTCTTGCCGAGAGGCTGGTAGGGCTGGATGTGGCTAGGCCAGGCCAACCTCCAGAGCTGCGTTGTGCTCCCAGCTGCCAGGGCAGCTGCCTTGCTGGAGCGGGCAGGGCAGGGTGTTTCTGGCGGTCCCTGAGCCTGTCCCTCCCAAGGGTTGCCCTCGTTGGGCAGGAGGCTGTTGGCAGATCTGCCCAGTGAGGACAGGTCTGGTTAAGTAAATGGCAGCCATCAACAATGACCCACTAGATCAGGACTCGAGACACCCAGGATCAGTCCCAGCTCCGGGATGGACCAAGAAGCTGAGTGTCCCCAGCCAGGTCACTTGGAATCTCTGGGCTCAGTCTCCGAACAAAGGGACTAGGTGAGGATTGCTCATTTCCCTGCAGCTATAAAAGTGCAGGTGACACTCATTAATATCCACATGCGATCCAGGTCTTCCCAGATGGCTGAGTGGGGGAAGGAGAGACCTAGAGAGAGGTGGCCAGTGGAGATGATCTGAACCCACCACTCAAACTGGCTCCCTCTCTTACTAATAAAAGCAAAACCTTACAGAGTGCCCATGCCAGACCCGGCTCCCAAGGCTTGGGTGTCCTACCCTAAGCCTCCCAACAACCTTGTGAATCGCTGCTATTGTTCTCACTGACTGAGGCATGAAGAGGTTAAGTAACCTGCCCAAAGTCACACCACTGGTCAATGGCAAAGCTGGGATTGTCATTCATTCATTCATTCATTCATTCATTCATTCACTCACAGATATTTGAGCGGCTCCTGAAATGCCAAGCTCTGGGCTGGATGTTAAACCTAAAAACCAACCTAAGAGAAGGTCCCAACTCCAGGAGCTGCCTTCTGCTGCAGTGAGTGACTTTTTGCATCTGTGTTTAAGCAGAGGAGGGGGCTAAGGTCAGAAATGCTCCTCCCATCCCACCCCTGCAGGTGCCCGGAGCAACACCCTCCCACAGACACACGGGAAGGTCCCTGTGACGCGGTCCGGGGGTCAGAAAGGGAAAACCACGAAGAAGACCTGCTCCTACCACCGCTCTTCTTCCCAGTGCAGCTGCACTGTCCAGGGTGTGGCCACTGCCACAGGTGCCACAAACTGAAATGGAAATAAATTAAACCAGGAAAACTTCACTTTCTCAGTCACACGAGTCACATTTCGAGTCCTCAATCATCACCAATTCGGGCATCACAGATCTAGAACATTCTATCATGGTAAATGGACCTCAGGGATGCATACCCAGCACCCAGAGCAGCGCCTGGCTGTTCACTCGGGGAAGGAATGGATGGATGAAGCGCCTCTTCTAAGAACCAAGTGTGTGTGAAGGAGCAGACAGGTCCTGGGGAAGTCTGAGTGCTCCCTGCACCGCTGCCAGCAGCCGGCTTCACTGACCCAGCCTGCCAAGGCCAGGCCAGGGCCCACCTCCATGCCGAGGCCCTGGGGGCACAGCTCCTGCCCCGCCCAGCGGGGAGGCCCTTCCCACTGACAGCCAGCTCCGTGGCACTGGGAGGCCCTGGAGACCTTGCCCAGGATCCTCCCCAGCGCCTGACCCGGTGAGACGAGGAGGAGAGAGATGGCTCCCTTTATGAAGAAGCCAATTTCCTAACAAAACTCTGCAGCCCTTGGAACCAGGGGAGGAGTGAGGGACGTCCTGGGGGTCCCAGACTCATCTCATATCTGTACTGTCCGTCCTCACCTGTCCTTTCCCAAGTCAGGCCCTCAGTTTCTGTGTGTGTGTGTGTGTGTGTGTGTAGGGGGTTGGGGGTGGGGTGGGGGCAAGGGGAGGGAGCTTAGTAAGTTCAGGGGAAACTGGCAATTCCCAGGGTATCTCCAGTTCCCAGGGTATCTCCAGGAGCCCTGGAATAAACAAGCCCAGGGCCCTGCACTTTGAGGTCAGGTGCTCTCGAGATCTGATGAAAGTAAGAGGCCTTCTGCTCAGATGGCCAGGATGACCCCAGTTGTGCCATCAATCAGAGGGTCTTCACACACTGGGGAGAACAAGGCAGAAAGGGCAGGCGGCTGGGCCCCTTCTCCAGCTGGGTCTCAGGTGGCCCTTGCGACCCAGGGTGTGACCTGGCTCTGGCCTCAAATACCAGGACAAAGGGACTGTCCCAAGGGCCTGGCTAAAGCCCTCACACCGTCCCCAGAAGGGCACCCAGCCTCGTACCATCCTCAGTCCGGTTCTGTGAACCTGTCCTGTCCCCCAAGAATACCATCCTAAGGCCCCTCACTGTCGAGCTGTGCAGTATTATCCCACGGTACCCCTGTGGGCCGCGGGGACACCAGTGTCCCCATTTTACAGGCTGGAAAACAGGGGAAGAGGAAAAGCGAGCTGCTGAGGGCCACCGAGCCGGTGAAGTGGGGTCAGGGCGTGAACCCCGACCCGACCCTGAGGGCTGCTGCTTTCCACTGAGGAACAAGCAGCCAGACTCCCGTGCTTGTCCTCTGTGTTCCCCACATGCTGTCCACCCACCCACACACACGCACACACACCCCGTCACACTCACACACTGACAACCACACACTGTCACACACACACTTCCACATGCTCATTCACATGCCCACACATGCTGCTTCGTACGTGTTATTCCCCTGAGAATCGGTAAACAAATAGCAGGGGCCCACCCTTCCCCAGAGGCCAGGGAAACGGACACACCAGGCTCTGGCCAGACTCCTCCAGAGTTCAGAGGACCGAGCCCAGCCACCCCACCCACCCAGGCCAGGCGTCTGGCCCACTGCCCTCTCTTTTGCACCCAATTGAATTGCACCCAATTCAGCCCATAAGCAGGTCTGCAGTTCAGTGGTGACGGACTTGGGCCCCCCCACCCCCGCCACAAACAGGGACCTAGAAGCTACCCCCAGCAGGCACAGGACAGCATCCTGGGTATCTCGCCCTCAGGGCAGGCACTAGCAGCCTCCCAGCCCAAACCCTGAGATGAGACATCTGGGGCGAGCTGCTCTTTAAGCTCTGGTGAGGAGGGTGGGGGCAGGGCGGAGGAGGGAGGAGAGGGGAGGCAGGGCACCCCGGAGGACAGGGGAAGGGAAGCCAGTGTCAGGGCAACTGTGCCCCTTCTTGAGTGACCGTGGTTTGGGGGAGGGTGTCACCGGAGCCCCTGGCCCTCCTGCTCCCCCGACCCCGGGCTCCCGTGACAAAGGCCGTCCTCCTCCAGGAAAGTGCGCGTATTAATAACAGCGGCGGCAGCTCTCCCTGCCTGCCCGAGTTGATAGGAGATTTATGCAGCCTGCACAGTCGGGAAATACAGAAGTATTCCTGATAATACTTCTTGTCCTAGCAAAGGTCACGGGCAGGGCCCATCAATCCCGAGGAATAAAGAAGGCCCCGTTTTGCTTGTTCTCCAGTGAAGGAGGGGAAGAGCCTTTTAATCGCCTCATTTGGAGAGCTGGCCGGGGTTGTATGTCATCCGAATTACAGATTCAGCATTAATTGACCAGATGTGGGGGGCTCTCCCAGGGCCCCGGAGGACCATAACGCTGTTCCCACACTGGTAATTAGCAGACGGAGCGGCCCAGGCAGGCGCACCGGCCCCCAGAGCACGAAGCAGGGAGCAGGGGGAGTGGTGGGACGACGGGGGGACACTGGTCATCCACTGGGTGTGTGCTGTGTCCCCTCAAGTCCAGGGGCCGGAGGGGCTCAAAGGCCCACCCTCAATGCAGTTGCACGGAGGCCCCGAGGCCCCACTGGGGACGCTATGCCCTGAAAAGCGGGTGGAAGGGGCTCCTTTCTCCCTGGCAGCCGCCTGGGTCTACCCGGCCCCGCCCCCCCATGGGGAACTAAGAGGAATGCAACCAGTTGGGGAGAGGGGCGCCCCATGAACAGCAGCTGGTGAGGACCGTCCTGCCACCAGAGAGGTGGGCTCACCAGTTACCCTCCTGGCCGCTGGGAAGGGGGAGATGGAGAGGGAGGGGGACCGCCCCCTCTGTCCAGAGCTGGGGGGATGACAGGTGACAGGTTACAGAGGGGCAGCTACAGGGATGACGAAGATATTGAACAATCTGTCCAGCAAGGCCAGAGGCCGAAGCAGGGTCGAGGCTGCCTGTCCTGCAAACCCTTAACTCGTTATCTGCCAGACATGCAGCCGTCGTGGGGAGGGACCCAAGGGTGAATCCAGGAAGGCTTGGGTGGGGAAGATGGGGACCAAGACCACGTATGCCCAGCCTGGTAGTACTGTCTCCTTGGGGCCCCGTGGGTCCTAACTGCCACCCCGCCCCCCACCTCTGCTCAGTGACGGGGTAAAACCAACCAGGGGCCGAACCTAAGCAGCCCCCACTGCACCCACGTGCACGGGAAGGTAGGAAGCACACAGGCTTGTCCCCAGGACCCCGGCAGGTGCATCCGCGTCCCCCCCGTCCCCCCCGGAGCCCGACCACCCGGAGCCCCACATGCACACTGCCGCTCCATCAATTCCGCTGTAATGTATTTTATGAACATGCAGATGGCATGGCTAGGGCCAGGGGGAAGACTCTACCTTGGGATAAGAAATTAACACTGGCAAATAGCAAATTTACTGCATGTATTTTCATTTTCCTAATACCAGCACCATCTGCTAGCAATTGGGGCTCCACACTGCTATTTTCCCCTTTATTTCTCCAGCACGCTCTTATTTTATTTTTTTTCATTTTCTGCAGCGGAGCCCTCCAGCCACGGGCAGAAGTGGGGTTTTTTGTCATCCCACCAGAGCATCCAGGCTGTGACCAGGAGCCTGCAACCCCCACCCCGGCCAAGGGCACCTGTTTCCGTCCTCTCCAGGCAGTAAGCGGTATAGGTGCCCTCCCAATTCCATGCCCAGAGGGGTCACGCAAGCCCAAGGAGAGAGAGAGACTCCAACCTACACTCTGCACGGAGGCAGCTCAACAAAAACCAGCTAGACCCAGACCCCTGGCGGCTGTAGGCACGAGTTCTCCCTTGCTGCTTACTGGAATTATTTAAAACTAAAAAGTTAGCTCCTGTACACTCCCACCCCCGCCCCAGGCGGGAGAGTGATCTGGGACAGGAGTGGCTCACTTGCACAGAAGAGAGGGGGCAGGAGCTTGAAGGGTCCTTGCAACACAAGGAGAAAGCGGCCCCTTCGCAGGTCTCTGGCCAGGGTTTCATGCGCACAGTCTCAGAGGCGGGTAGAGGGGATGCTTTGCATATGTGAAGCCCTGGCAGGACAGTGGGCGTGAAGACAGAGCCCAGTGGGCCTGTGAGCACCTTTTGGGAGTAGCTCTGACTCTTGGCCATGTAGCTTGGTGGTGGGACAGCCAGTGTGGCCTGGCTCCCAGAGGGAGGGAATCCATCCTTCCAGGGAGCCCCTGAAAGACGCACCCCCTGCCCCCCCGCCTCCCGCCAGGGCCAGCTGGTACAGAGCCCACAGGGAGGCAGGTGAGATCACAGAAAGAGCAGGCAGGAGAGGAGCCTGGGGGAAGGTCTCCCCTCTCCCAGCACTGGGACAACTGTCTTTGGCCGGAACCCTGAGCTGGAAGGACCTCTGGTCTAAGGCAATGGGCTGAACTATAAGCCCTAACCCCCAGGACCTCAGAATGTAACCTCCTAGGGGAATAGGGTCCCTGCAGATGTAATTACTCGTTCAGAGGAGGTCATAGTGGAGTAGAGTGGGCCCAAGTCCCTTGTGACTGGGCCCTTATTGAAAAAATTAGGCGCAGACATACAGAGGGAGGATGATGTAAAGAGAGAAACAGAAGGCGCCGTCTGCAAGCGTAGGAGAGACGCCTGGAACAGATCTTCCCTCACAGCCCTCAAGAGGAACCAAGCCCACTGAGAACCACCTTGACTGTGGACTCCTGCCTGGAGGGGCGACACCATACAGTTCTGTTTCTCAGCCACACGGTTTGTGGCACTTTGTTATGGCAGCCCCAGGACGCTCATGCAGCGGACTGGCCCCTTTCTTGCCATCCGATTTGAAACCAATTAACAGCTGGGTAAGCCTCGGGTCCTCCCCTGTAAAATCTTACCCTACAGGTAATGGATGGGAAATTTATTGTTGATAGCATGGCTACCTGCTGTTCTAGACGCTTTACATTTAGTACTTGCAAAGCCTCAAATCCCACCATGGGCTAGGTTCTTCCATTCCCTCCAGTTTACAGGCAAGGGAACTGAGGCACAGAGAGGCTGAGTAACTTGCCCAAGGTCACACAGGAGACACGCGGCAGAGCCAGGGGTGAACCCCAGCAGGCTCCCAGTCCGTGCTCCTTACTGCAGGACCACACCGCACCCCTGAGCCAGGAGAGGTGTAGCTCAGGGGCCGAAAGGACTGCTGCTGGTGTCGTCACCTCCAGCTTTCCAAAGAGGCACCTGAGGCCCAGGGACGGGCCACGTGGGAGGCAGGCAGCAGAGCCAGGGTGGGCTCTCCTGATGCCTGACTTGGGCTGGAACAAGGTGAAAAAAAATATGGCCTTCCACTCCAACCCCAAATAAAGATACAGCTGGGCAGAAAAACACCCCAAACTAACCATGTGCCAAAGCAAGAGATTGGAGCAACTGCCGCCAACACAGTGGGGAATCCTGCAGTCCTTGTGGTCCCTAAATGTGTCCCCTGGCACAGGTCCCCCACGCAGAGCTCCATCCCTGGGTATCCTGAAGATGCCCTTGGCCGCCATGCAGGAGGGCCTCCGAGAAGGGGAAAGGGAGAAGGAGAGCCCCAGGCAGACCAGGCCCTTTCGAGAGCCAGAGCAGCGGGGCAGAGCGCAGAGCATCCCGGACAGGCCTCTGATCTCCGCAGCCCTGGGGGACCAATGGGGAGAGAACTTTAGATCCCAGGATGCCAGCAGCACACGGACAGCATCACGCGGACTTGGCAGGCAGAGCTGCGAAGGACGGCGCCCTGGGGGCTGAGCATGTTATTGTCCTGTCCTCCTAAGGCAACAGCAGGTGGAGGCCGGACGGCTCTCCCCTCTTTCATCAAACCACTCATGGTTCATCACACCTTAGCCCCAACGCCTTTGAAAAGATGCCCTGGAAATCTTTCTTTCCCATCAGCAAAAAGAAGGGGAGAGGATCCCACCCCACAAAAGATGAGCCCTTCTTAGTCTATCTTGGGTGGGCCTGTCACTAGTGACAGCCAGATCCTGTGGACCCCACTCTTTTATTTCCATGAGGGTCTGGGGCGGATGTGGGATGGGGGGAGGGGAGAGGGGGGGAGGGAAGAGGTAAGGCAGCATCCACGTTGGCACAAGCTTCATTCAAACAGAACGCCCCCCACACCCAGGCTCAGCCAGCACGGCCCCCACCAACTTTTCCGGCCAGAGGGAAGCCAGAGCATGAGATTGGAGAATAAAATTTGATTTGAAAGAATTTTATTGCGCAGCCCAATGATGGCTTTAAATATTAAAAAGGCATAAAATGAAGGGGGAATGGAAAAGCAGTACCAAGTACCAGCCTCAGACGGCTTTTGCCAAATATACTGCCATCCGAGAAAGAATGTGCGTTTGGAGAGAAAAGGGCTGGGGGTGGGGGGGTGGGGCGGGTTGTTCTGCCTCCCCGATCATCCTGCTTTGCAGACATTTTCAAAGCAGCATCCTGGATCTCCCAAACCTTACCCAGAGACAGGTAATACATTCATTATTGATGGATCAGTACCCAGAGCGTGTAAATTACTGAAACAAACATGGCATAATTAGGGCATTAGAGGGAGCGCGGAGGGAAGGCAGGGTATGCCGCGTTTGGCTGTGGCTTTCATCTTTGCAGGTGTTCATCTCGGTGGCAGCCAGCATCCCAGCCTGCTTACCATATGCACATCCCGACTAGCCAGTTCTCAGCTGGGAGGTCCACTGGGAACTCCCTCCTGCCCAAAAAGAGGGAGCCAGGGGCCCAGACAAGCCAGGCATCCTGGGGAACAAGTGGGGGGAGCACACACGTGCACGCACCCACAGAGGCGTGCACACACAGGCACGCACACAAAGACCCCGGCCGGTCTGCAGGCTGTGCAGCTGGCGAGCCTGTGTCCCCATCCCCATGCATGCCCTCAGGATTTCATGACAAGAATGAAACTGATCAGGCAGCCTCCGTTCCATAATTAGGGCCAATTGAAGGAGACAAAGAAATCTATGGAGATCACAGTGGGAAGTGGTAGTGATGAACGCTGGCTTTGAAATAGCATTTTGTACTCACTGGACCATCACTGTCTTTACATAAAAGCTGCCTGCCTCCTTTCTCTCCCTCCCTCCCCTGGGGCAGAGGCGGCTGGCCAGGAGGCAGGCTCCAGACAACCCCCTCCACCAATTGCCTTTTCTGGGTCAGGCCTCATTTCTGGTGGCACAAGAAGGAAAATGGGGAGGGGGTTAGGCCTCCTTTTTTTGCGTGTTTTGGCAGTGGGAAAAGACAAAAGGCAGGCATGAAAAGCATGCTTTCTCCCAGATGCATCTGAAGTAGAGGGAACTTGGGAAGGTGACTAACTTATTTTTTTCGGACAGGACCATGCATGTGTGCATGCACATGTGTGTGACTATGTAGCATGTGTGTGCATGGATAAGTATGACCGCAGTTGAATACATGTGTGTGGCTACACGTGTGAGTGCAGGTGTGACCACATGTATGTGCGAGTGTGAAATGTGTGCATGTGTGTATGTCTATGTGTGTTGGTGGGGTGCCAGGGGACTGAGAGCCTTATAGTCTAAGGAGTCCACAGGCCCTTTTAGATCTCACTTTACTTTATAAAAAGTTAGGACAACAAAACCCCCTGGTCCAGGACTGAGGGACCTTAGAGGCAGGCAGAGAAATGTGAAATTAGGGTGAAAGGGGGCTGCTGGAAGAACTGCCGACTTCAGGGCACATGTGGCCAAAGCTGCCCATGCTGGGCACACATCGTCACTGGTGGGGATTCTGGAAAGACACCCGGCTGAGGACTGCTGCCCGATGCCCTGGCACAGCAGGGGAATGCGGGGTGGGGGTGTCGGAAGCCTGGGCCAGCCTCGCCCGCTGTCTTCTAGAATTCCAACTGGAGTCCCCCTGACACCATGCTCCCAAGGTGGCTGCAGGGCAGTGGGGCACACACGACTTGGGAGGAATTAGGGGCTCCAGGAAGTGTCCCCAGCTGGCATCCCCACCGCTGTGCCAACCTGCTCCCGCATGCATGTGTGGCTTCCCTCCTCCTGCCCGCAGTAATCCTCCGACTTTACAGCAAATTATTAAAACTCACTTATATTTAATCTGCCTTCTGGAATTAATTGAATTTTTATGCTCAGCAAATGCCACAGTTTGTGCTGCCTCCCGATCGCTGGCTCGGAACAGCTAAATGACAAGGCAGCCGACCAACCGCAGGCTCTGCAGACGGGCTCTGGGGGTAAAAAGGCATTAAGAGGCAAGGGGGGAGCTGTGCAGAATGGCCTCTCCCCATCCCCAGCGCCCTGAACCGTGCAGAACAGAAGCTCAATTTATCAGTACGGGGAGGCCTGGGCTCAGGGCGCCCCTGGGCAGGTACATGGTGGGCAGTGCTCCCGAAGGCCCCCTAGAGACAGTGCAAGCCAGAAGGGACTCCTCCCTTAACCAAGGGGGTCCTCCTGGTTGGTTCTGGGCCAAAGAAGCTTCACCCTGCCCAAGTGACAGGGCTCTGGCCAGCCTCCAAAGAGGCCTGAAGAACACCATCTCCTTTCCTGCACTTGGCACTTGCAGCAGCCCCACACGTGGGGGCTTCCTGACCCCCCCTGAATCCCGGCCAATTTCTGCAGCAGAGTTCCACCCCGCAGGTGCCAAGGAGCCAAGGTCCCGGGGAATCCTGGCAGGCTCCCTTCTTGCCGGGACACATTAATCCGGGGGTGCTGACACCTCGGGGAGCAGGGGCTGTGTTTGCAGAGCCCTGTTTGGGGTGCTAAGTGCATCCTCTTACATCTGCCAGGCTCAGAGTTCTAAGTGAGATGACACCAGGGCTCCCGCAGAAAAGGCTGTGTCTGCTCTCGCCCGCCTGCCCCTTCCCTGCTGATCTGTGCGGACAGCCCACTAATGGAAGGGAGGAGTGAGCACAGGACACAGGGCTGGTTTACAGACTTTGAGCAAAGTCTCCCACCCAACCCCAGGCATCCCCACCCTGATAGCATCCGCTTCCTAAATCTGACTGATCATCCGCTCGGGGTGGGGGGCTTTGAGAAGTGCAGACCCAGGGCCTCAGATTTGCTGGGTGGTCAGGGACCTGGGTGGGGGCTGGGTGTGTATTTTTCAAACCAGGTTCGGATGCAGCCAGCTGGGTCTGGGAAGCTCAGCCAGTGACTCCTGCACCACTGGTGGGACTGGATCCCATCCCCTCTGCTTGAGGGAAGGGCCCATTGAATGAAGGTGAGAGGTGGGACCAATTCACCAACTTCAGTGTAGAAAGATCGGGGCAGTCTACGAGCTCCCAGACTCACTGCGTTTAGTCCCTGGGATCAGACAGGAAGTGAAGCAGGGCTCAGTCCCACTGGATGGCCACAGTAGCTGGCGATGCCTGTCCCTGTCGCCTACATGCAGACGCACACACACTTCTATGAAGTTAGGGAACAAAGACCCCACAGGACCAGGCTCTCCAGCGACCTGCCTGGGTCCTTTCCCACAACAGTGGCTCAGACACAGGAGCGGGCCCACCATCCCGGCCCCTCCCAGCTCCCCCAAATTCGAAGATGTATCCTGGCCTCCATGAGTGCCATCCCAACCAGACTCAGCAGAGAGCTGGGGAGGCCCAGGCCTCTGGTCCCAGGCCCAGGCTCTGTGGGCTCCCAGGGCACTGGCCCCGGCCCGGCCAAGACAGCCTTGTGTCCATTCCTGAACATTCTGGACCCCCGCAATCTGCCACCAATGCTGTGAATGCCAAGTCCACATGGAGGGGCCGGGCAAGGAGGCTTCATTTTCCCCTTAAGAGCTCCCCTCTCAGGGCACGGCCTGCATCTGCCCCCCACTCCAGTTCCTAATGGAGAACAGAGAGGGACTGGGAAGAGGAGAGGCCACCATCCCGGTGACAGGTGTTTCACCAAATCCTTATTACAACTGTTCTCCAGGTCAGGCCCAGGTGGAGGCAGAGGCAGCTCCGCCCTCCCCACCCCACAACACACACACACACACACACACACACACACACACACACACCACCTGGCAGGACACAGAGACATGCACAGGGTTATCTCCAGGCCTTAGTGCTGCCATAACAAAATACCACAAACAGCCTGGCTGGGCAGCTCAGTTGGTTAGAGCGTCATCCCGATACACCAGGTTGCAGGTTTGATCCCCAGTCAGGGCACATACAAGAATCAACAACGAATGCATGAGTAAGTGGAATAACAAATCGATGTCTCTCTCCCCCCTTCTCTCTTCCTCAAGTCAATAAATTTTTTAAAAACTAGTAAAATTACTAAAAAACAAACTAACTAAAAAACCACATACTAGGGAGGGGGCTGAAACAACAGGCATTTGTTTTCTCCAGTCTGGAGGCAGGACTGGTGTCTGGGAGGGCTCTCCCCTTAGAGTGCAGAGGCCACCACCTCTCTGTGTCCTCACGCAATGGGAAGAGGGAGCTTTCTGGTGTCTCTTCTCCTAAGGGCACTAATCCGATGGAATCAAGGCCGCACCCTTATGGCTTCCTTTAACCTTAATCCCGTAGGGGCAGAATCGGCAGGAGGACCCAAGTTCAACAGGGAGGCAGAGAGACACTGCCCTGGGGTTCAGCCGCTGCCCAAGCTTCCAGGGATTACCATCTGCTGCTCAAGGCCTTCTCGCATCTCTAAGGAGGGCCCCCAACGGCTCCTGCCTACACTCCTTTCTTGTTTCCTCTATCTGAGCTCATCTCTGTCTCCCTCTCACAATTTTTTCTACTGCGGGGCTGGAATACCAGTGCGGCCCCAAACTGCCTCCTGTTTGTCTTTGCTTCCCCAGGGCTTATAGAAGCTCTACAAACATCTACAAAAGGGACATTTATAGCCAGGGGGCCTGGCAACAGTAGTCCAGGAGCTGGGCCAAGTTTCAGCCACAGGGCCTTTGCACATTCCCTTCACACTGCCTGCTCTTCCCCCAGAAGCTTTGGAGGTGGCACCCTCACTCTCACCAAGGCTCCTACTCAAAGAGACCTCCCCAGGCTGTCCAGTCAAAACACCTCCATCCACCCATCCCCCACCCCCTCTCCCTGTTGAATCACTTCTCTGTTATCCCATCTGACAGGTGTCTTACTTATCTTGTCTATGGTCTACCCCCCCCTCCCGCCCCCCACTACTATGTCGGGTCCAGGAGATCGGGAACTTTTCCCCACTTTGTTCAGTCCTGGATCCCCAGTGCCCAGCATACAGTAAATATTCAATAACTATTTATCCACGAAATGGAATGAGCTCCCCATCCATGGAGGTATTTAAGCTGAGCCTGGATGACCTTTCAGCGCCGGTTCTGACCTAAGACTTGGTAGTTCTGTGACTTTCTTCGTGGCCCAGACCACAGACAAACCTGCCACGGGAACCCTGGGCCAGCAGCTGAGGTGGGGATGTCCTCTGCACCTGGATGAGGAATGAGCGGCCATGCCAGAAACCAACCCTTAGTGGGTCTCCCAAACCCCAGCCCCAGGTCGTGACACAGCAGGACCCTGCCAGACCCCTGATGTCCCCAGATCTCCAGGACATGTCACTTTGACCCTGGCCGCCATGCCCACAGCGACCCAGGCTCACAGCTGACACAGGCTGCCTGGCAACAGGGCCAGGCCGGATTATCATACATTAAGACATAATTACTCTGTGGAAATTTACAATACAAAGCACCCTTCCCAGCAAGTTGGCTTCAGAAGGATTCCAAGGATACAAAGGCTGCAGTGTCTGTGACTGCTGCCCCCCTCAAGCTGGCCCCCACCAGAATTTCAAAGGAAGTAGGTGGGTTAGATTTTTGTAAAAACCTCCATTCTACCCACAAAGCAGAAGCCCTGCCCAGGGGAGGGCTCTCTAGTTCTCCAAGCCCCACCCAAGAGGAGGGTCTTCCTGCCGCCCGGCTCCACCCCCTGGCCTACTCTGGTTCCCCCAGCCCAGGAGGTTGCAATCTGGCATCACCAGGCCCCCTCTTGGGCAGTCTACAGGCAGAGAGAACCACAGATGTGGAGCCACATACTGACTGTGAGCTGCAGGCATTTACTGAGCAGCTACTGCAGGCCGGCACTGCGTTAACACCAGGGCGCTCTGGGAACCAGACAGACCAGATCTCTCCCTGCTCTGGCAGAGCTTATAGTCAGCCCTGTTGGGAGACCATGAAATACATAAAAAATGCAAGTCAGCCCTAGCCGGTTTGGCTCAGTGGATACAGCGTTGGCCTGTGGACTGAAGGGTCCCAGGTTCGATTCCGGCCAAGGGCACATGTCCGGGTTGCGGGCTCCATCCCCAGTGGGGGGGCGTGTGCAGGAGGCAGCCGATCAATGATTCTCTCTCATTGATGTTTCTATCTCTCTCCCGCTCCCTTCCTCTCTGAAATCAATAAAGAAATATATTTTTAAAAAAATGCAAGTCAGGTGTGTGAAGAGCAAAGGCGGGGTGGGGGGTGGGGGGGGGCGGAGCAGTGTGTGTGAAGGTCCTGAGTGGGCCCACCTGTGGTGAGGGTGTGGCGGGAGCACAGCGGTGCCATTAAGACTGCTTTTATTCTAAAGAGAGTTTGGGACAGGGGAGCCACCTCATCGGACTGAAGGGTCGGCTTAGCCTGCAGTTCAGGGAATGGCAGGCCCGGGTTGGTGTCCTGCTCCTCTCACTGGCAGGCAGGCAGCCCTCCAAGCCTCTGTTCCTCCCTGCAACATAAAACAGTACCAGTGGCCACGGAACTTGCAGTGAAGAACAAAGAGAGAACGTCAGCAACAGGGTGAGCACACGAGGCAGGCGGTGGGGGAAAGCTCTCTGAGCCTCCGTTGGCCTGGCTTTAAAATGGGCACCAGTCCTGGCACAAAGGGACCACCGGCCAGGTAACTTGTGCCTTTGTCTGTCATCTGGGAGCTGAGGTGCTTGGCTGTGGCCTCAAGTGACTTTACAGCTGGTCTACCCTGGGGCCACCCGCAGCCATACTATGGATCTTATCAACGGCATTAAGGTGAAAAAAACTGATTAGGGTTATTTATCCTCTGGCCATAAAACCCAGGGGCAGCTGTGCAGGAGCAGCTGTCCCAGCTACCCTCCCAGGTGTCAACAGTCCTGGGAGAGGCTCCTGCCAATCATCACAGCCCACTGGGTGCCAACAGGAGGGGGGCTGGGAGGAGTCGGCACTTATCTGAGGAATCACAGGGCCTTTCACCAGCCTCTTGGGCCCCAGGAGAACAAAGGCCGGCAGCCTCCCAACACCAGGTGGCTAACAGCTAAGAAAGAGAGGCTCAGAGAGGGGAAGGGACTCGCCTAGAGTCACACAGCACAGCACCAGCAATCTGACAACCGTGGTTGGTGCTAACCCCAGGCTCCCCTTAGTCTTGGGCTGCATGTGCCACTGCTGGGGGCTGGACGTGCAGAGTCCTGAGCTGACCCCAGGGAACAAAGTGAAGCGCAAACGGCCCTCCTGCCATTAGCAGTCGGCCCACTGGGCTTCTGATCAGCTTGCAAGGCTCAGCTGAGAATTACAAAGTGCTGGAGACCCCAGGGGCGTGTGATAGGCCAGGAACAACCTTGAATCCCTGCCTTTATCCAATCTGCTGGGGAGACTCTGACTTCTCCCCCAAAATCTTGAGCAAAGGTAAAAGAAAGATCAGTTCCGACTCAAAGGTAGTGCCCGCAACTCGACTTGCCTGTTGAAGGGTTCCGCTCTCTGAGCTGGGTGATGTGGACCTGCCAAGTGACCCTAGACCTTTGTGCCACTGTCATAGCCTGGACAGGTGACTTTGCCTCTCCGATCTCAACTCCTTCCTCTGTGAAATGAGATAATGCTGGGGCGGTGAGAGGACACGCTGGGCTAACAACTCAGCAGGGGACGTACAGTAGGTGCTCAGAGGTCCCCAGCTGCCAAGGCAGGGCTGGGGGCAGGAGGACGGGGTCCTCCCTACAGCCACCCCTCTCGCCTGCTCTGCTCTCTCTCACTGGCCCTCAGAGGGCCTTATGCCGGTGACAGCAGGTAGAAGCGGAAGTGCCTTGAATGCACAGCCCACTTCTCTGGAGGCTCTTCGCCATGGTCCTGCTGTCCCTGTCCTGAGGCCCTCATCACTGGGCAGGCTGGCATCTCTGCTTCCACCATGTGTGACGGAAAGAACCTCAGAGGGGGGACTTGTGTCTGCGACTAGCTGGGCTCCTGGCTGGCGGTGGAGCAGGTCATCCCACCTCCAGAACCTATGATTTTTTTCCAGGACACGCGGCTGGAGTGACAAAGCCGTGTCCACACAGGACCTGACGTCAGGGAGGGGCCTGCGCATTTGTATAAACCAGGCAGCTTTGCACAAAAGGGACTGGGGATGCAGTGGAAGTCCAGTGACAAACCAGGGGCCCTGCCGCATGTCGCTGGGGTCGCAGTGGCCAAGCAGGGCAGAAGCATAGGTTCCCAAGGTCACACAGGTGTGGCCAAGGCAAGCCGGGAATCCAAGTTGCAACCCCAGGACACAACTGCCATCAGCTCTCTTCCTACCTTAGGAAAGAGAGAAGCTTTAAAACTCTATATCAGCCCTTGCTGGTATGGCTCAGTTGGTTGAACATCGTCCAGTGCACCAAAAGGTCACCTGTTGGATTCCTGGCCAGGGCATATGCCTGGGTTGCAGGTTTGATCCCCAGTAGGGGGTGTGCAAGAGGCAGCCGGTGGATGTTTCTCACATTGATGTCTCTTTCTCTCTCTCAAATCAATAAAAAAAATATTAAAACACACACACACACACAAACTCTATAGCAGGCATTAAAACTGCCTTCATACCCATCACACACCCCTGGGTCTTGGAACAGGGGCAGAAGAGTCTACTGGGGCTGAAGACATTCAGGTCAGCTCAAGACTCTGCGCATCCAGCCCCCAGCACTGTGCATACACAGCCCAAGACTAAGGGTGTCCACAGAGAGAGGGCCAGGGCCCGGCTTCTGCTTGATTTAAAAGGCAACCTCTATTTCATTCAAAGTCCTTTTCAGAAAGGCGAACTCTTTCTTCTTGGATTCATAAAACCCATTCATTTGTTTGCAAATTCCAGCTACATGTGAGACCACCTCCCTTCAGACGTGCCTTTCATTCTGGAACCCATGCGACTCAGACACATTCGGTAACGTTGTGTATTAAGGACATGCCATAAAAATAAATTGCATTGTAAAAGGGGCCCCTTAACAGACAACCTTGGCTCTGGGGTTAAATGTCTAATTTCATACTGTGATCCTCGGCAAGAGCAGATAAATCAAAGGACACCTGGGACCCGGACCTGCTCCCGCAGGACTGCAGTCTGGCACAGAGCAGGTTAAACAGGGCCTGGGGTAAGAAACCTCTTCCAGGTAGCCTACCCCCCTCCCCCTGCCCCCAACATATCGCTGCTTTAATACTAGATTCCTTGGGACCAACTGCTCCCAAGACAGCTGTCAGACACATTAAAAAATAGGAAGAAAACACACACACACACACACACACACACACACACACACACACACGAGGCAACGTACCAAATGCTAAAATATCATGAAAATTCAAACAGCGAAAACAAATATAACCATAAAAAAGACCGGAATCCTAGAAAAGCGATCTCTGCAATTAAGCAGTTTTCTGCTATATAGTGATAATCACCTAATTATACTATTAATGACAGTTCAACCTGCTTTGAAATAAAAGGACATTCTTCCATAACAGGATGCCAGCTGTTAGTTACAGATGTCAAACATCTTTAAAGTATTATTATTAAGGGGGGGACCTACACAAGGAACAAGTTCATATTCCCCCTCCATGATTAAAAAAACCCCAGTAGCAGCCGTGTTGCTTTGCAGTGCCCGCGTGAGAGAGCAAGAGTGCCAAGGCCCAAGCAGGGGACAGCACGAGGGCACGACTCCCTCGCCCACACCACACGCACTGGTGGCACCAGATGACCGAAAAGAGGGTGGGTATATATTGTCACAGCACCTTTAATTCCTCCCAGGGAAATAATCTCCAGAGCCAGGATGTTTATGCGGATAATGGAGCTCCCCGCGGCTCCGCCAGAGCCCCCAGGAAAGCCCACGTGGGGGGGTTCCCGGTGCTGGAGAGCGGTTAGCTGCAGCCAGGTCTGGAAGAACTGCAGGTCACCTGCGGTGGCAGCAGCCCGCCCGCCCTGGACCCTGCAGACATATGCTCGGCTTATTCCTGCCAGTATTTCTTCCAACTGTGTGCGCCTTTGACATTCGGGAGCGCCAAGGTGTAATAAATATCCAACTTTGTCTTCTGACAATAGTCAGCCACATTTAATTAACTGGAGCGTAAAAAGCTGGGGAGGGGGGAGAGGGGACGCAGGGAGCAGCCACAGAGGGAGGGGATTAACCTTTTAAGCAAGCTGCAGGCTGCCGGGGCAAGGGGGCTGCTGCAGGCCTTGTCAGGAGGGAGCACTTTGATAAATCTAAAGGGGGGCCCTGGGGTTACATCCTCCCCCCAGCAGATCCTGATAACCTTGTCAGGCTAAGGAGGGCGGGGGGGAGGGGGGGCAATGGCAGGTCTCCACGGTGGCAAGGACAAATGCCAGGCTGCCTCCCACTCAAGCTGCAGATGGGTGAGGAGGAGAACCCTCGGGGCCCACCTTCTAGGAAGCAAAAGAGAAACCCACCCAAACCTCAGCAGAGCTGGAAAGTGCTTTCATTCTTTCTTTTTTTTTTTTTCCAATCTCCATTTTATTTAATGGCCCAGAAACCTTGTGGAAAGTAAAGTGCTTTCTAAAGAACATCTGCCATGTTCCCAAACCTGCTCGCCAGCGGGCTCTTGGTATCATGGCTGAGGAGCCTTCCGAGGCGGGGCAGAGATGCCCAGAAAGGAACTATGTAGTTTCAGGATCTCTTCTGTAAGGCCACTCAGTGGCCCCCTGACCCTGAGGTCGTGTCAGGATGAGCCAGGGGCAGCTTCGTGGACTTTGGCCACTGCTGACCTGTAGGGATTACGCCTGGGGTTTTAATGGGATAGAAGAGGCTATTTCAGAGGGCAGGAGAGGATTTTGCAGCTGCTAAAAGGCACAGAATGGTATCAGGAGAAGCTTTCCTCACTGTGCTCAAACTTGCTGTGTGACCCTGCATAAGTCACTTGCCCTCTCTGGGCTACAGCTAAGTAACAGATACTGGGATTTTCCCAGGCTGGATGCTCATAGTAGAGCTGAGGGAAAGCATTCTCGAGGGCCATTTGTCCCATTTACAACTTCCATGGCCGGCCCTCAATAGCTTCCTTTCTGTCCCACAAGAGCACAGGGGCCAGGCCAGCTCTGTACTAGCTGGACACCCTCCAAGAAAAACTCAGGCTCCAGGGCTGCCTGTCAGAACCAGAGAGGAGGCCTGGGCGCTTTCTCCCCCCATGTAGACCAGGCCTCTCCGAAACCAGCCCTCCGGGACCTGAGCTCCTGGGGCGAACTGATTCTGCCCTGGCCAAGGAGACAATGCTGTGTCTGCCCAAGTTGTCCAGAAAATCCCACCCATAGGAGGGTGGCAGAGGTCACCTTTGTGTCCCAGCCTTCACTCCTTTTTCTATGGGACTCCGCTCTGGAGAAATTTCCCTTGAATTCCCAGGAAGTTCCCCAGAATCACATGAAGGATGACATTTACAATGAGTCCATTCTGAGCCAAAGGAGAGAAAATGCTTCCCGGGCAGAGATGGGCAAAGCAAGTGCCGCTGCTCTGGCCTCCCCTGCTGAGATGGCCCTGGTGTTGCTATTAACAACAGCAATGAAAAGTCTTCACTTAGCTCCTTTCCAATTAACACGTGTCACTTGATACAGAAAAACAGTAGATCTGAGGGACATGGCTCCATTTTACAGCTGTGAAAACTGAGGCTCAGAAAAAGTCTGGCAGCTACCCAAAAGTTTAAATGTAGAGTTATCATCTAATCCAGAAATTTTACTCTGAGGTATACACTCAAGAGAAATACAAACATACATCCACAGAAACACTTGTATATGAGTGTTTACAGCAGCATTATTCATAACAAGAGGCCCAGTGCACGAAATTTGTGCACTGATAGGGTCCCTAGCAGCTGCCGGCTGCTGGCCAGGTACTTCCTCCCTTCCCCTAGCCAGCCCCACCCCCTGGTGGAACTCCTGGACGAAGTCCAGGTGGAAGGGACAATTTGCATACTATGCTTTTATTATATAGGGCTAGAAGCCCAGTGCACAAAATTCGTGCACGGTGGTGGTAAGGGCGTCCCTCAGCCGTGCCTGCACTCTCTCCAATTCAGGACCCCTTGGGGGATGTGTGACTGCCGGTTTAGGCCCGACCCCACAGTCGGACATCCCTCTCACAATCCAGGACCACTGGCTCCTAACTGCTGGCCTGCCTGCCTAATCACCCCTAACCACTCTGCCTGCTGGATCGCCCCTAACCGCCTCCACCTGCCAGCCTAATCCCCCTAACTCTGTGGTTCTCAACCTTCTGGACCTTTAAATACAGTTCCTCATGTTGTGACCCAACCATAAAATTATTTTCATTGCTACTTCATAACTGTAATGTTGCTACTGTTATGAATCATAATATAAATATCTGATATGTAGGATGGTCTTAGGTGACCCCTGAGAAAGGGTCGTTCCACTGCCAAAGGGGTCGCGACCCACAGGTTGAGAACCGCTGCCCTAACTGCTCTCCCCGATGGCCTGATTGCCTCCAACTGCTCTCCCCTGCCAGCCTATCACCCCTAACTGCCTCTGCCTTAGCCCCACCACCATAGCTCTGTCTGAAAGGACGTCCAGAAGGTCTTCTGGTCTAATTAGCATATTACTCTTTTATTAGTATAGATAGGCAAAAAGTGGAAACAGCCCAAATGTCCATCAATGAAGAATGGGTCAACGAAATGTGGTCCACCCATACAATGAAATATTATTCAGCCGTAGAAACGAATGAAGTCCTGATTCACCTACAACATGGGATGAACCTTGACAACATTATGCGAAGTGATAGAAGCCAGAAACAGACGACCACAAACAGTCTGTGGTGCATAGTCATATGAACTACCCAGAACAAGTAAATCCATGGAGATGAAAAGCACATTAGTGGTTGTCCAGGGATTGGATAATGGAGTGAAATGGTGAGTGATCACGAATGGGTAGTGTTGCTTCTGGGGTGAAAAACTGTCCTGGAGCTAGACAGGTGATGGTTGCACAACTTTGCGACTGAATTAAAAACCACTGAATTTCACTTTAAAGTGTGACTTTCATTGTGTATGAATTTTATCTCAATAATTTTTAAAAACCCAAGAGGGACTCAGAGAAATGAAAGGACCTGTGTGAGGTCAAACGCCGGGAGCCTCCATACTCGAGCTGGTATGTTTGCCTCTACGTTCTGTGTGTTTTGTGCCATGATATTGGGGTAGAGGGGCATGTAATGGAGAGGCTGGAACACAGGGAAGTCATATTGCCTTTGAAATCAGGACGTCGACATTCAAATCCTGGCTCTACCACTGCCTAGCTGTGTGTCCTTGGCAACTCACTTAACTTCTCTGGGCCCAGTTTCCTCTTCTGCAAATGGGGCTGGTGATAACAGTACTTGTTTGACAGGGATTGTTAAGGTTGGATGAATCAATTCATATGGAGCCACTTAAACTCCTTGCTTGCGATTTCAGGCAACCACATGAGCAGACCTGCCATGCCCAGAACCCCGCCTATCTCTAACACAGTCAAAACCTCCTTTGGCCCTCGCCGGTTTGGCTCAGTGGATAGAGTATTGGCCTGCAGGCTGAAGTGTCCCAGGTTCGATTCTGATCAAGGGCATGATTCTGGTTTCAGGCTCGATCCCCACTTCCAGTTGGGGCGCATGCAGGAGGTAACCCATCAATGTGTCCCTCTCACATCGATATTTCTATATGTCTTCTCCCTCCCTTCCAATTTCTCTAAAACTCAATGGAAATATATCCTCGGGTGAGGATTAGCAAGCAAAGAAACAAAAACACCTCCTCTTGCCTGACTGGCTTGGCTTAGTGGTTGAGTGTTGACCGATGAACCAGGAAGTCAGGGTTCAATTCCCAGTCGGGACACCTGCCAGAGTTGCAGACTTGATCCCCAGTGGGGGATGTGCAGGAGGCAGCCAGTCAATGATTCTCTCTCATCACTGACGTTTCTCTCTCCTTCTCCCTTCATCTCTCTGAAATCAATATATATATATATTTTAAACCTCCTCTTCAGTCCAAGTTCCCCTGGCATCCAGGCCTTTGCTTGTGTGGAATGCCTGACATGACAGGCCCCACGCCCCTTCCAGGAGGCCCCCTCGCCAGATGATTCACAGGTAGCTTATCCTGGATCTTCTCTCACACTTGGAAGGTGTCACTGAGATCTTGAGATTGTGGGGACCCCTGAGGTTGGGGAAGCCCCTGGAAACTAAGGGAGACGAGCTGGGTTCCAGAACAGCTTCTATCAGGGTGGTGCTCCTGACAAATCACGTCTTCTGCTCTGGACAGTAAAGGGTGCCCTGTCCTCCTGGGCCGCCCAGGGTGTGCATGTGCATGTGCATGTGAGAGAGGCACCCCGCTTCGGGAGATTATGTGTGTACACACATACACGCAGAGATCAGTAGGATTGTTCTCCAGCGACCACCAGGCCCCCAAATCCCATGCCATTTTACGACAGAAACCACTCTTTCCTTCGTCAAACTGTCACTTGGTGGTTTCTGGCCCCACCCCCATCCCAAGTCACTTCCCCATTTCACTGATGGGCACTGACACCGGCCCTCCAGCCTCCACACGTGTCGCTCACTTCCACCTCCTCCCTGGCACCACACGGCCAGCCAGACCTCCATAATGGCTCCGGCCCTACCTCGCCTGTTTGGGCTCCTGTCACCTGCGAACTGGCCCTCTGCTTCAGTTCTTCCTGCGTTTAGTGTAATGGGTGGGACAAGTCCTCGATCCAGGGGTTCCCTATGGCCTCAAACTCAGTGTGGTGGCCACAAGCCCCACACAGCAACCGAGCACTGGAAATGGGGCGCTTGTGTGACTGAGGAACGGAAGTTCTGATTTCGTTTCATTTTAATTTATTTAATTTTACGTTTCAACGGTCACATGTGGCTAGGTCTAGACCAGGGGTGGGGAATGTGCACCCCGAGGGCCATACAAGGCCCGAGAAATCATTTGGTCTGGCCCTGCCAAGGTATTGGGGGTGAGTTAATTAAACGTTTGGCCAAATGCAGCAGGCTAGTTTTTAAGTTGATAATTTTGTATGGCTTTCGAGCGATGTTATAAATATCCAAATGGCCCTTGACAGAAAAAAGTGTCCCCACTCCTTGTCTAGACCCTCACTACTCAAAGTGCAGCCTACAGACCAGCCACAGCAGTGCCACCTGGACCTGGGGAGGGTGCAGATGACCTCAGCAGCTTAAGGGAGGGAAAGTCCCCGTGTGGCTTGTCAGGCCCCACCTAGACCCACTTGAATCAAAACCTGCCCCTTACAGTCCCAGGTCATTTGAGGGCACAGTACAGTTTGTCTCCTCCCTTCACACTTCCCCTATTTTCCCCTTTTCAAACCCACCAGCTCTTTAGAACCTGCTGTTCTCATACCACCTCCTGCAGGAAGCCCTCTCTGATTGTTCCAGCAAAATGGGAACTTCCCATCCTCTAAAGCCCCTAGAGCCATCTGCATCATTCCAAAGCTCAGAAGTGTGTAGCCCACTCATGGCTGAGCCCTGCCCCTCCCCAGGTGGCCAGGAGTTGCCTGGAAGGCATAACCTGTGACTTACTTTCGATCCTCCTCTCAGCCCCTCCCAAGCCTGGCACCCTGAGCAGGTGCACGGGAATGCCCTGGCAGTTGCAGTTGCAGTTGCAAGAAGCCAACGTCTCTTTCCAAACCAGGGCAAGGAGAACAAAATTGGTTGCGGGCTATTTGCTTTATTATTCCTTCCACTCGGCTTGCCCCACCGGTCTGACATGCTGCCTGCCTCTCTCCTAGCCCGAGCACCTGGGAGGTGACAGAGCCCCGAGTCAGAGGCATGAAACACCAGGATGAAAGGCGGGCAGGTGGAGTTATTGGTTTCAATAAGCCACGTAAAACCTCACAAGCTTTTCACAAACCTCTCTGCAGGCAGGGATTAAGTGCCACCGCTTTCCACACAGCAGGTGTCAGTTCTCCAAGAGCCTGCTAACAGCCCACCTGCAGGACCCCAAAGACCCCCCCGAATCACTGGTAAAGTTGGGCCGAGTGGGAGGCCTCTCTTCCCCCAGCGTGGTGGTCCCTCTCACAACCACACACTTGGCAGCCTCCCACGACTCCGGGCTCTGAGGATCTCTCTTGACGCCAAGGCCTCAAAAGCAGACACTGACCGAGTGCCAAGGCCATCCAGAACAGCTCCACCCTGGAGGCGGCCCCCAGAACCAGTCTGTGTGTCTGGGACTCACACAGGCGACACTGAATCCCATCTGGACACCCAGCCTGCCCGAGAGCCGTTTCTCTCTGTAAAGCTCACTGCAAGGAACAGTCAGTTCAGTCTGGGAGCCCAGGGCCACAGTTCTCTCTTGGCTGTAACCCCGGAAGCTGCCAGAAACCTCGATGTTCTGTGTCCTCCTCTGCTAGGCAGGGGATCGAAACCTCTGCCTCCACCCCCAGCGCTCAGGCAGGAAGTGGCCTCAGCTCCGCACCGAGGCCGTCTCCAGGGGCTGTGACACAAATGAGAGCAGGTGATAGCCCCGTCAAAACCCACAGGAGCCCGGCGCAGCTCAGAGGCCTTCCCCAGCGGCAGGTCACGATGGCAGCAGGAGCTGAAGTCATCAGTTCCCAAGAAGCAGGGAAAACGCACATTAACACAAGACGGCCATTGCCAGCAAAGGCCCCTGTGCCTGGGAGGCCTGCCCCAGAGCTCTGATCCCCGAAGGAAATAAGATGATGATGACAATCACAATCACACTAACCACAATATTCCTAGCAGGTGAATACAGAGAACCTACTATGAGCTACACGCCATGCTAAGCACTTTAAGTGTACAAACCCTTTCAGCTTTCACAGTCAGGAAACATAACCCTCTACACTTGAGCCATGAGTAAACTGAGGCACAGTGGGTTTAAGTGGCCTGTCTGAGATCTCACAAGAAGCGAATGGCTTCTGAGTTCATGAACTCAACGACCACGCTATGCTGCCTTATAAACCAAGAGTTAGGTTGGAAAGTCGCTCCTGATTATCATAACGTAAAATCACAGAGGAAGGAAAGGCTAGTCAAAGGGGGGTTCGCCCACAAAGGCTTCCAGACTTTCGAGCTGGCATTCCAGGCAGGGGAAACGGCCTGTAGAGGAGAGGCAGGGGTCAGGCAGACAGATGGGCAGGGCGCTGACTCCCAAGGAAGTCGGTTCCGTCAAGGAGGAGCGGACCCCAGCAGAACCACGCTGGAGATGCGAGCTTGCTATGTAGAGTAGGTTCATCAAAGGGGACCCTCCTCTCTATGGGGTCCCCGGTACTGAGCCTCAGGAGGCCTTAGAGAGGAACCAAGGCAGGGGGATGGGGGCTTCCAGTCTTTCCAGGCAGGCATCACCATCACCAGTAACTCCACAACGCCAACAGTCTGCTGTGAAAGTTGGGGGCCAGGAAGCATCTGGCTAATCCTCCCCGCTCTCAAGCAGGTCCCAGTATAGTCTCGATGCAACTGTGCTAGTGATTTGTGAGTTATCAGCCCCATCTCTGGACCAAGAAACCGAGGGAGAAGAGTGACAGGTTCCTCCTCCTGGGTAACTCGCCTGTATCTGGGTCATGAGTCTAGTTGGCTGCTCTAGCCACTGATCAACCCCCCCCCGCCCCCCCCCGCCCCCCCCACACCCCGCTCCCACCCCGTGCTGAAGTCCAGATGAATATTCATGACCCTATCCAGTTCCACACTTTCATTTCTGGCACAAATTAATAATTTACCACAGAGTTTCATGAAAATCAGACATAGCTCATTAGCAGCACCCCAAAAGGCACTCTGGTCTTCCCACTGATTCTGGTGAGGGGCTGGACTTTCTTCATCGACAAGAAACAATGCCCTCAGTTTGAGAGAGAACCCCTGTCCGTACAGCACTGGCTGGTGAACCTGAAATCAGGGATCTCCCTGCCAAGGGAGACCACCTGGCGGGAGCCTCCCAGCTCCCCCACCAGAGCACCAAGGCCTGTGCCTGCAGCCCCGCCACATGCATCCTCGGGACCCTTCAGAAGCTGTGCCTGGAAAAGAACAGAATCTTCTCTGGTAAAGGCAAGGCCATTTTCTACCTGGAAATGGAGAGGGCAGGTGGGTGGGGTGTGTGTCACAGACCATTTTCCAAAGAGGCAACATCAACGCCGTCTCCATCCCTCATGCTCTCCTAACCCCTTGCTATGCCCCATCAAAAGGCAGAGCCTAGCCTAACCCCTTGCTATGCCCCATCAAAAGGCAGAGCCTAGCCTAACCCCTTGCTATGCCCCATCAAAAGGCAGAGCCTAGCCTAACCCCTTGCCATGCCCCATCAAAAGGCAGAGCCTAGCCTAACCCCTTGCCATGCCCCATCAAAAGGGAGAGCCTAGCTCCTCTCCGAGTGAACCTGGGAGGGCTGGCCCGCACTTGTAACGCACAGATCGTGGCATAGCGACACCAGGGGACTTCTGAGGTAGGTCCTACAGGTCCTGTAGCTTCCTCCTCTTTGGAGCCCTGACCTGCCAAGTCAGAAGTACACGCTTCCCCGAGGCCACCATGTTGCGAAGAAGCCCAGCCACATGGAGGTGCTCGGACTGAGCGCCCAGCTGAGGTCGCAGCCAAGAGCCAGCATCCCCTCCCGTCTCCAATACCTTCGCTGAGGCCCCCGGCATCATGGCGCAGAGACCAGCCGGGTCCCACCGAGCCCTTTCTGAATTCCTGCATCTGTGAGCACTATCAAATGACATTGTTTTATAACCACGCGTGCTTGTCTCCCTCCACCCCGGGGTGTCCTGGTCCCCTGCAGACCCACCCATGAGCCTGCAACTGCTCATCTGGCCTGCCTACCCACGGCAGGCAGTTCCTGCTGAAGGAAAGAGTGGTTGAAATTTGCCAGTGAGCAAAGCGTCCCTAAAGGGACATGAAGGGAAGGGGGGTGACACCTTTGTCCCTGGGCCCTTAAGATCCAAGATAAAGGCTGATGATACTTTTGATACTCATTCCTCAGCGGTGAGACGCCTGTGTGAGCTGCCCCCCTCTCCACACAGCTGCTGGCCTGCTCACCTCACCCAGGCCTTTCTCCACTGCTCTCCAGCAGGCAGCCCCACTGGGCCCCTCCAGTGAGTTCAATTAAGACCCAGGCATTATCTCCTCCTCCCCTTCCTTTATGTTCCCTGCCTGCCCCCCTTTCTCTTGTCAGATAATCACGGGAAACCAGCAAACGGTTGACACAGTTACCAAGACAACAGAAGTTAGGACTGTCGAGGAGGTCTGAAAGCTAATCCTAAATGAATTATAGGACAAGAGTGACAAGGGGGTGGGGACCAGTGTCGGGCAGCTTCAAAGCCGGCCCCAGTGTATGAGACAAGGTGCTGTCTGCCTCGGGGTGCTGGCAGCAGGGTCTGTCACTTGCTTGAGGGTGACACTGGAGTCCTTGGGGGGGTGGGGTGGGGAGGTTGAAGAAGGAATTCATTAAAGTGAAACTCTCCACTGAAGATGGTGGGGCAATGACACCCGCCATTCACTTAGACTCAGGGGCGGGGGTTCCCCCCATTCAGCTTTTATGACGTGGGGGGCAGTGGGAAAGGGGCCAGGATGATCTAATCAAGGCGATTCCATTTCTTCTTTACTTATTTAGAACTTGCCATCTTGTGACCAGGGCGCTGTGCACAGTCCCGCTGGCTGACAGCCATTTCGGGAGTCTGAGCAAATCGACCCTCACTGGCCTCCCAGCCTCATGGGCAATGTCTTCCTTGCCTCAGCCACCAACCCCCATCAGGGAGGACTCAGCCAGGTCCCTCGGGAAGGGCCCCCTCTTCTGACACCAGCCCA
The DNA here is from genome assembly GCF_014108235.1 of Myotis myotis. Taxonomy (NCBI): domain Eukaryota; kingdom Metazoa; phylum Chordata; class Mammalia; order Chiroptera; family Vespertilionidae; genus Myotis; species Myotis myotis. Next base: position 16,902,234 of record NW_023416323.1, read on the forward strand.
GAATCCAGGACACGGGCAGCATGAAGCCCACAGCTGGGAACTATTAATCCAAACAGTAATCCAAGCTAATGGTCTACAGGGCTTGGCCTGGGTTTCCGCAGATTAACTCATCAAATGCTCACAACAATCCCAGGAGAGAGGCACTACTGGCTCCACTGAACAGACCGGGAAACTGAGGTCCAGAGAAGGTGAGTAACCTGCCCAGAGCCACACAGCCAATCAGGAGCAGAGGCAGGATAGAATCCAGTGCTCTTATTCTAGCCTCCTTGCTCCTAACCAGCACGGCAGCATCGGAGAAGTTTGTTGACCTTGACCCTGCACTGGCACCCCAGGAACCGCGGCCCATTACCCACCTCCCGCTGAAATATGGGCCTCGAGCCCCCACCTACCACTTCTTTTCTAGGGGACTTTTCCTGACTCTTCTCCTCCCTCCCTCCTTGGCCTGAGGCCTTACAGCAGTGGTTCTCAACCTTCCTAATGTCGCGACCCTTTAATACAGTTCCTCATGTTGTGGTGACCCCCAACCATAAAAGTATTTTCGTTGCTACTTCATTAACTGTAATTTTGCTACTGTTATGAATCGTCATGTAAATATCTGACATGCAGGATGTATTTTCATTGTTACAGATTGAACATAATTAAAGCATAGTGATTCATCACAAAAACAATATGTAATTATATACGTGTTTCCCGATGGTCTTAGGTGACCCCTGTGAAAGGGTCGTTCGGCCCCCAAGGGGGTCCCGCCCACAGGTTGAGAACCGCTGCCTTACAGGTATCTCACATCCCTGCTCTTTCACTCACCAAGGACTCCTCTAAAAGTTACAACCCCATTCTCAACTTCTTAGAGGCTCTGTCACCCCAGCTCAGTGTCTGCAGTCAGGCCAAAGTGTTAGACCAGTTTTCACACTTGAGCGAGCATGAGAATCCCCTGGAGATGAGAATCCCCTGGAGGGCTTGTGTACACACAGACTGCCGAACCCCACGGACCCCACCAGGACCCCACCACGGGTTTCTGCCTGGGCAGTCTCAAGAGGGTCCTGCGAATTTGTACCTCAAACAGCTCCAGCTGTTACTGATGCTGTTAGCCCGGGAACCCCAGTTTGGGAACCACCGAGGTGTTAGCCCACATTCAGCCTCCGCTCTCTCTCATCTCCACTCACCCTCCCAGGTCCTCAGCCATGGCAAGCACTCATGCTCTCCCTCACAGACCCCGCGCTCAGAGGCCTCCTGCCCTAGCCCTCCTCCTGCAGGACCCCATCACTGTAAGGGGACCCTTGACTGCTTCCACGAGGGAGGCTGTTGGAGCCATCTTCCTAAAACAGACAGGACAGCCCATCTCTACCTCCAGGCTCCCACCCCCGCCCCACACTGCCAACCTGATCCAGCCTGTGGCCCATCTCATCCGGGGTAATGACAGTAGCCTTCATGTTGGTCTCCCTGCTGCCCCCCTGACCACCTGGAATCTATCTCAGCCCTACAGCCAGACAAGGGGCCCACTGACGTGCAAGTCACATCTCTCCCTCCTCTGCTTCCAGCTTTCCCATCTTATGTCCTACCCCTCTCCCCATGGCTCATACCCCTGCGGCCACAAGGGTACACAGACATCCTCGGGGCCTCAGGGCCTTTGTATATGCTTGACCCTCTGCCTGGGCACTTTCCCTCAGATCTTGTCAGGACTAACACTTCCCTTTCTTCCAGTCTCCGGCCACCCTGGATAAAACAGCATCTGCCCACACTCCAGTGACCCCTGCTCTTCCCCCTCTCCTCTTCTCCAGAGCCTGCATTGTGGGACAAAGCTCAGTGTGTTTATTGCTGCAACAGGTGCTCCACAGGAGCGCGGCCCTTGGGGGCTTTGCAGCTACATTTCCGTGTGCCTGGGCCAGTGCCCACATGTCATAAACACGTATTGAATAATCAGATGGCTGCTTTAAAGCCCTGGATTCCTACCCGCTTACAACAGAATCAAATTCGTGTCAATGGCCTTCTGGCATTCAAGACCCTCCAGAATGTGACTCACACCCACCCATGGGCTTCATTTTCTACTCTGGCCAAGCTCTCTCCCCTCCCCCTAAAACTATCCTTCCTGCCTCTCCTGGGAGGCCCAGTGTGAAGGCCACCATCTCCCAGGGCCCTGGCCCAGCCCCCTGTGGGGATTAACTCTGTTTCCCACCAGCTGGGCCCTGTCTGCCCTGCCTGCGCTCGGAGGCCAAGGACAGGTCCTGATGCATCTGTCTGGCCTCCAGGGCCGGGCACAACGGGAGAAAGACCCAAGAGGCCAGAGCTGCTGATGGCGAGTGATGCCGCTTCTTCTGCTTGAGGTGCCGTCCTGGCTGCTCAGTGCCTGGAAGGGGCCCTGCTCAGACTCTTTCAAGGATGCACAGGCTTCAGAGCCCTGCCACTAGAGGGAGCTGCTGAGAAGCAGGGTGGAAGCAATGGCTCTGCTTCTCAAGTGCAGGTATAGCAAGGGTAAAGGAGGTCTCAGGTTTTCCCCCAGAGTAGAAAGGCCAGCTCCAATGTCACCTCCTTTCTGTGGCCTCTCGGACACCACCTCCACGACAGCCTCAAACCCTATCATCCCCTCCTCTGCACTCCCAGAAAATTCTACACAGGCCCCTCAGCACCAGCATTTGTCACCTGGATTACTCAGTCCACAACACCCCCAACAGGGCAGGATGGCCCAGCACCCAGCTCTCCACATGCCTGATGTGAACTTCACATGCTGAGTATTTTCAGAGTGGCTTCACTATACTTGTTCATCCCTCCTTACTGTATTGCCTCCTTTCCCCAGAGCGCTCCTCACTTCTAAGGCCCGTCACCAATGCCACCTCCTCTATGGAGCCTTCCTAGATTTCCTCCACCAAGGTAGTCCCGAGAGATCCCAGAGCAATCTGTCCTTGCTCATCTCCAGCCCTATTTGCTCCTGAAGCAACTTGAAGATAAGATACAGATCTCCTTCCCTGCTCCTGCCTGGTCAACACAGCACAAGGCCAGGCACCCTGTGAAGAAGGTGGGGACAGATGTGTTTGTTCTGTGTCCCAGGAGCACAGAACTAGGTCAAATGCATGTGTGTGTTCTCTGTAAAAAGCAACATTCTGACAACCTATGGTGACATAACAGGTCTGTCAGGAAGGAGACGCCTAAGAGACCACCAAATCAAGAGAAGGGAAAGGGGGTTGGCCATCTGACCTCTGAGGTCCCTTCTGAGCCCAATGTTCCATGACTTCCCAACCCCGCAGACCATTAAGCAAGTGGCCAATTGCCCATTGGGCAGCAGTCCAGGCCTGGTCAGAGGGCGCTTCCTGTCTTGCTGCGGGAAGGAGCGGGAGGAAGACAGGGCAGCACTGAGCCCTCAAGGTCATGGCTTCAGGTGCGGCCTGGCCTCAGGACACGGTGGGGGCGGCCTGGCCTCAGGACACTATGGGGCTGAGAGCAGGGCCTGGCTTAACTCAAACTGGGCAGCCCCACCCCAACACTGCCCTCAGCTTCCACCACAGCTATAATGCAGGCTCAGGGCAACCATCAACCCCAGCCTGAGCTGTGGAGGGCCTGGCATTGGTGGGAAAAAGCCAGGAAAATGCATTTCTCCCTAAAGACTTGTAAAAAAATTCTCACTGATTTTTTTTCCCTTTACCCCAAGCTTTCACAGCTCTAAATATGCCACACTTAGTAATTTTACGAGCAAACCAAGCTATACATCACACGGTTTTATGTTCCTAAATTAACAAAAAGACTTTAAATCTATATGGAGCTCTTTTAAAAAAAAAAAAGCACTGCATCTATTTTTATTCCCTCACCCCCAAATTCCCTCTTCCCTTCTAACGTACTCCCCCAGCCTCCACCCAAGCCTTCAAAATTTCTGATTGTGTAGCTAGACCACCAAGAAGAGGCAGTTCCAAATAGGGATGAAAAACTGCTTTGCAGAGGACCCCTAAGAGAGGCGTGCTTTTAGGAGTTATAAAAGCCTGACTTTTATTCCTGAGAAGTAGAGTATGACAGGATATACCCTAGGACAGTGGTCGGCAAACTGCGGCTTGCGAGCCACATGCGGCTCTTTGGCCCCTTGAGTGTGGCCACAAAGTTTCAATCGCACTGTACGTGCGTGCCCGCACATGGTATTTTGTGGAAGAGCCACACTCAAGGGGCCGCAGTTTGCCGACCACTGCCCTAGGAGATGAAGAGGCCACATCTACCGACATAATCTTGCCAAAGTCTAAGGAAGAGAATTAGAAGTCAGCGAGGTCTCTGTCTTCTTAGGTGAAAAATGCCAGGGTAGACTAGATGGCTGAAAGGGCCCATTTGCACTTGACATTGGAGAGAAGGAAGCACAGTGGGGCTGCTCCATTCACACATGTCCACATCTGGGGGATGATGGACAAGTGACACGGACCACTGGCCTTGGAACAGGAGCCCAAGTCCAGACACTTCCTCCCACCGCTGGCTCTGTCTCTGGGAGCTGGGTGGCCCTGGCCAGCTGCCCCTCCGACCCCCCCCCCTCCCCACTTCCTCCTGCACAGAAGGAAGAGAACCATCCTTGCCTCATTCTAGGGCAGGAATCCAGGTATCATAATGACTGTTTGCTCCGAGAGCTTAAAAGAAACTTCTGACTCCAAGAGTCAAGAAGATAAGGAGCAGGAAAGTTTCCAATGGGGTGATATCAGATTCCCACCCATGAAGTAAGAACAACACATTTAAGCAAGAAAAAAATCTTAATGAGAACCAAATTGAGCAGGGGGTGGGAACCAGACCAGGCCCCTCGGAGAGGAGAAGGGCTGGGCCAAAGCTGGGACAAAAGGGCTCCTGGCTTTCCCAGCCTGACAGATGGAAATGTGGCGGCCCCTCCCCATTTCTCAGGGGTATCGGAAGATTAATTAGTGACTGGCTGGAAAGTGCTAGATGAGCGCTGAAATGCTTGTCCCCGCTGAGTTTCTGAGCTGTAAATAAGCAGCTTTCTCAATCACAACTGAAATAGCAATGCTGTCCTTTTATCTGACTCGGATCCCATTAGGCCCAACCTGCTCCCAGAACTGGCCTGGGTGGTTCCGGAGCCCGCCCATGGCTGCGGGTTTCTTAGGACCCAGCAGCTTCCCAGGACCAGCTGGGCAGGAGCTAGGTCACAGCTGGCAACTGCTGACACCCCTCCTAGCTTCAGCTCCCCAAGTGACACCAGGGGACTTCAGAGCCAGCAGTTGGAGGTCAGGAGTTCGGGGTTCTGGCCTGTCCTCACCTTCACCTGCCTCTCTAACCCAGGTGGGCCTGACCAGAGACCCACACCCAGCCTCACACTGGGGCTTTCTGGAAACAATCTGGGGGGTTAAAAAAAAAAATCTAAACAGCTCCCCACAGGCCGTCTGGGCCAAGGTTCACTTCTCAGAGGCACCTCAGCTCCAGGCAGGGGAGGACCAATGTTCTCGAAAGCAGGTCAAAGACTGTGCAGAGACAGGCTCAGGCCAGGCTGACCCTTGGGAGGCAGCTGGGTAAAAGGGAAAATGTTCTGGGGAGACACAGTTTCTCCAAGAGCAGCCACCAACAGGCTGTGTGGCTTTGGGCCAAGCCCCAGCCCTCTCTGGGCCTCAGTTTCCTTACTGAAGATTCCCGTAGTGGACAGTCAATCCCTTGGGGAAATCAGGGTCATCCAGAGTTCAGCATGGGACTGGGGTGGGGTCAGCTGACAGCTGAGGAGTCCTCCCTCACGAACTCCAGGAACAAGATAAGGGGACCGGCAGGGCGCCACCGCCAACACCAACGGCCAATTCCCTCCCTCCCTCGTTCAACAAATATTTATTAAACAGGGACTTGGAGCCAGACTGCCTGGGGTCAGAGCCCGACTGCGGCGTTTACTGCCTGCCTGCATGACCTCAACCTCTGTGCCTCAGTTTCTTTAGCAAGTGGGATTACATTAACAGCATGTCTGGTCTGGAACAGGCACCATATAAGAAGTAGCTGATTCTTCCTCCTCATTATTTTTATTTTTAATATTGTTATTATTGGTCTGGCGCTGAGCCAAGAATGAAGGACACACACACACACAGTCCCTGCCTGCCCCGGAGCTTGAAGTTTGGTGGAGTTCAGGAAAATGGGTAACTGGGTGCGTGCACCGAGGAAAGTCTGAGAAGATTAGAGACCCCACCCACCCACTGGTCCCAGCTCCCTTCACAAGAGCCCGTGCCTCCTTCTCCTGACGCAGGAAGTGTTCCTGGCTGGATAACAATTCCCTCCGCCCCAACCAGTGAATGTGAACACACAGAGACTAGACACTGTTGTGAGGCCCAGGAGCCCAGTCTAAAGACCTGACTTCAAGTCCTGGCTCAGCCACGAAGAAGCCCATAATTCTCTGAAAATAATTCTGCCTTCATGATAATAATTACTCTAGTTATCGCTTGCTAAGCACTAACTTCGTCTTAGGCACTGTCCTCAGTGCCTTGCAAGGATTCACTCAATCTCCTAACCAGAGGTCAGCAAACTTTCCCTGTCAAGGGCCAGGTAATAAATATTTTAGGCATGGCAGGCCTTGTTGCAACCACTCAAGTTTGCTGTTGCAGCAGAAAGGCTGCCACACACAATGCATAAAAGAATGGACGTGGCTGTGTGCCAATAAAACTTTATTTACAAGAACAGGCAGCAGGCCTCCGATGGCCAACCCCTGCCTTACACTGATATTGAGGTGGATACAATTATGGATCCTACTTTACAAATGGGAAAATCAAGGCGCAAGGAGCTCAAGTCACCCAATGTCATGTCTTAGAAGAGTCAGAGTTGAACTTCAAACCTCCACTGCCCAGCCTTAGTCCTGTCACCCGTCAAACAGGAAGAGCAGTGCCTGGTGCCAGCCTGACTGGGAACCGCCATGGGGATAGCGACTGGACGGGCAGGTTCTGGGCCCTCACTCCCTGAAGTTATAGACTCTGTGATGGGAGCTGGCCTTGGGGACAGGACCAGGTCCCAGAGGAGGGAGAGAACCTGGGCATCAGGTCTCCACAGGCAAGGCCCTGCCTCCCTGAGGCCACAGAGCCACAGCACCTGGGCTGGCCGGCATGGTGGGCAGCAGCCGGCTTCAGGTCCTAGCTCGCCACTTCCAAGCGGGGCAGGTCACTGAGCTCCTCTGAGCCTCACTTTCCCCCTCTGTGAAATGGACAGGCACCAGCACCTATCTGGGAGGGAGAGAGGGGTTTACAGGAGAAATTCCTGTGAAGCCCTGGCCAGGGGGGCAGACAGTGGTCAAGAGAAACAGGCCGCTCCTTTCACGATTACAGCTACTCTGAGATGAGTTAACTGAAGCCCAAGAAGCAACAGTACTTGACCCTGGCTCTTCCCAGTCAAGCTTCTACACCAGTGATTTTCAACCGGTGTGCCGTGGCACAATGGTGTGCGCAAGATCTTTTAAAACACGCAATACCTGACTATTTAGTCAGGGGCATTGACGTCTTTTCCCTTAGATTAAAAAATGGCAAAGTCAACACACCAGTAGCCATCCATGTGAATGAATCACAATTATACCTATTTTTTTTTGGTCAGATATGCAAAGGATGTATTTTTTGGTGTGCTGCAGAATTTTAGTAACTAGTGCGTGTGTGTGTGTGTGTGTGTGTGTGTGTGTTCCATGAGATAAAAAAAAAAGGTTGAAAATCACTGTTGTACACTATTATATCAAAATTATAAAGTCCAAAATCCTAGGAGGAGGATTAAAAAAGAGAAGACTCTAGTGGGGGACACACCTCCTGCTCCAGGCAGACACTGACTTAGGCCGCCCTGACCTTCCACACTCCTGACTTCTCCTGACCTCCCTGGGGTCCGGTCCTGCCGCTGAGGGTTTGTGCCAGCCAGCACGCCAGCCAGGGCTGATTTCCCTTAATTGCTTTGAATTTCCTAGCCTGACACTTCCTCCTTTTCTTATAGAGAGTCCCAGTGTAAATAGAAAATTGGTCGGTCACCTGATGAATAAATATGCGCCAGCAGCCACCCAACGGCAGGTGAAGTGGGATGTAGATTACAAGCACCTGTGCTTTTAAGATGCCCCGTACTTCAGAAGATTCATTCTTGCCACAAACCTGTGCTGAGTGTCTAGAAGGCAAGGCAAGCGTGTGGGGTGGGGGCTGGAGGGAGGCAGCGCTGCAGATAGAAAGAGGAAAGAACTGTCCCTGCTTTCCAACAGCTCAGCTCCCATGGATCAGGCTCTGAGCTGGGAAGGACTGGGCCCCGGGTTAGAACACAACCCTGCTGTCAATTGGGGATTCCAGTTCTAATTTGGATCAAATCAGCTAAGGGCAGTGTGTGTGTGTGTGTGTGTGTGTGTGTGTGTGTGTGTGTTTGGGGGGGTGGGGGGGGAGACAAATGCTGGATTTGCATTCAGGCAGTGAAGGCAAAAGAGATGAAAAAGAAAGTGGAGACCCTGAAAAATACTCTTCCTATAAAAGCGATGTGCAAACACTAAGCATGAAATGCAGACCTTGTCAGTTCCTGGAAAGGGCAGGGGACCTAAAACGGCCACAAAGAAACTCAGAAAGAGTAAGTGTCCACATTTCACACATAATAGAGAAAAGTCCTTCCTACTCCCCTGCCCCCCCTCCTCCTCTTGCACTCTCAACTTGGTGAAAATGCTTGCCCTAATTCAGGGCAGCCAGGGCCAGATCCAGCAAAGCTGGGTCCTGCCCAGGCCCATTCCTTCCCCCCACGCTCCAGGGACTCCAGGGCCTGTGGGAGCCTCAGCCAAAGTCACAGGGGCTTCTGAACACAGAGGGAAAGAGCCAAAACCCAACACCAGGGCCACGTGCACCACGTTCCCCAGCAAAACAGTTCAGGCACAAACCTCCACTGTGGCCCCTTCTGCAGAATTTTAAAAGCCCTAACAGGAGGAGCCCAGGAACTTCCCCTCTCCTCCCTACGGCACCCTAAGGTCTCCCCACCCCCAGATCCATGGGTGCTCTAACTTCCATAGAAACTGTGTCAACGCCCAGGAAAGATGAAAGAAACTCGTAAATTAAGGAAGGGAAAATAAAAACAGTTCATTCCTAAAACAAGGTCGCACACAGACCTGCCTTCCTGACCTGCAGGTCACGTGGCCCTGCCGGGGGCAAGCCTGGTGAGTCACTCCGACCCCGAGGGTCTGGAGGGGAGTGACAACAGGGCGGCGGGTGGGGCCCTGGTATCCCAGAGGCTCCCACCTCCCTCGCCAGAAATCCCTAGCTCGCCTGCTTCCCTTTAGCCTACATGTAATTATTTTTAAGGTTTCAAAGTTCAACTAAGGTGAATTCAAGAGAGGTTCCCCCAAACCCCCTGCTGTCACCCACTCTGCTCCCTTTTGGGTTGCAAGCTCGACTTGCCCCGAAACAGAAAGTTACTGGGCAAGGCTTCTGTCAGCGCGCAAGAAGGTTAGGAAAACAGGAAGCCACGCCAGCCACCCTCCAGAGCTTCCCCCGGCCCCCTCCTCCGACCTCGGCAGGCACAGAACCTTCCAGGGAATCCCGGGCAGGAAGGGGGGCGGGGGCGGGTGCGCGCAGAGACCGCGCGCGGGGCTGGCTGGAAGGAGAGGAAAATACGCCGCGGGACTGAGGACGGGGGAGGGCGCATGCCACCCGATCGCGTCGGCCTGCAGGAAAGTAACTTCACACCCGCTGCTTAATTCACCTCGGAAGGTCTGAGCGCCCGGGCCGCTCGCTGCGCCGCCGCCGCCGCGGAGCCGGCTGCGGGCGGGCAGACAAAAGGAGCGAGACGCGCAACCCCCGGCAGCAGCTCGGTGGGGGTGGCGGGCGGGTGGGCGCTCCCCGCCGCACGTAGCACACACACCGCCGGCTGGACCGCGGCGGGAGCAGCCGGGCCGCGCGCGCCAGCCCGCGAGCGGCTCGGCGGGCCCACCGCGCTGACCCAGGCTCGGGGGAGTCTGGCGGGGGGGCGTTGGGTGGGGTGGCGGTCCGGGACGCGCCGGCGCCGCGCGGGACTCGGGGAGGCGCTCAGCTCACTTACCTGGTAAGTAATACAGAGGCGGCTTCAATCCAAACATGATTCAAATTAGAATTCCATAGTGGTCATAGAGGGATGAAGAAGGAAAAAAAACCCTTAAAACCCAGCAATGAGACAAAAAGCGCCGTCCAAACCACGGCACTCAAAAATGTCCAAAACAATAAAATAAAGGCAGAAGAGCGATCCCGACAGCGATTTTTTTAAAAAAATCAGTGTCTTTTTTCCCCTCCCCGCTTTAAGATGATCAAAATGCTCCCTCGGCCAGCACCCGGGCAGTTTCGGCCACCTTGGCCCTGGCAGATCCACAATGAGGTAATTGACGACCAAGCACGGGCCGGAGCCTCCGCGGCTGCCCGGTGTCTTCACCGCGTGTGTATTTTCTGCCTTTTGGACTTGAGATGCAAATAAAAAAAGGAGGGGGGCGCACGGCGGAGGGAAGCAGGCGGGAGAGCGGAGAGCAGCGCGAGAAAAATGGGGGGGGGGGGAGTGAGGGTGATGAAATTGGGGGGTTAAGATCTTCAGGGATTACTCATTTGAAAGAAAAGAGAGAGAGAAGCAGCCCCCAAGACGTGCGAGTAGCAATCTCTCCTCCATTCAGCCATTTGAATGTCAAGGGCGAGGGTCAAGGGACCTGTTTCCAACAGGGTTTCACGTTCAGAACCAGAAGGAAAAAGGAAGGGGGGGGGGGGTGGCAGGAGGGGGTATCTCTTGTTGCCAAGGAGAAATCGGCTTTGTTTTCGTTTCCCCTTAGCTACTGGGTGAAGAGGGGCGGGGTGGGGGGGGGGAAGAGAAGGAGGGGACCAGCGGGAGAGGGGAGAGGAGAAAATTAATACCCAAACAGCCAAGAAGTACCGAGGGGGAGATTTCTTCTCGTAAATAAAAGAGGCAGCGATTGCAAACAAGTCTCAGGCTGGAGGAAGCAGGCCGAGGAGCCGACTCCCCTCCCCCTCCGTCACCCCCCCCCCTTTTTTGTTATCTCCTTGGCCCTGTGTCCCACCACTGACTCAGAGAGCAGGGGTGGGGGAAAGGAGGAGAAAGAACTCGCGGGGGGCCCGGGAGCCCGGGCAGAAGGAGCAGGAGAGCAGGGAGGCAAAAGCGCACGGCGGTGGAGAGCCCCTCGATCAATTTTCATGCAAGAATCATTATCGGTAAATTGGAAAGCTGGCTGCCTGACAGCAGATTTGTCTCCCCTAATGAAAGCGAAAGGGTAGGGGCGCAGCGGCGGGCGGTTGCAGACGGCGGCGGCTCCTTCCGTCTCTACGCGGCATCTTCCAAGTGCTCCATGCTTCGCAGGGCGATAATAATAGTTTCACTTGCGAGTTTACCCCCGTGCGGCCGCCCAGCCGGGCAGCAGACCCGGATCGGGGCGCCGAGAGCAGGACTCCCCTCTCCAAGGCTGGCGAGGGTGCTTTTGCTGGCGGCGGGGTGCTCCCCTCTGCCCTAAAGCGGGGGCCGCTTGCAAACAGTGGGCGGCTGCGGGCGCTGCCGGTTCCCCCTCCGGCTGCCCAATTCCGCGCTCTGGCTGCCCGCCCGCCTGTCCTCCCTCCCTCCCCACCCACGTCTGACAGCTGCGGGAACGGGGAGTTCACTCGCCGCCAGGCCTGGGAAGAGGATCCCCAAACCTTACCGGGGGCTCTGGCCCGCCTTTTGTGAAACCCACAGGGGGGCTGCGGAAACGCATATGCCGGCGGGCCAGGGGTGTGCTCCTAAGGCCAATGGCTTCTCACCTTTTTCTCTCAATCCTCACTCCACACCTCACCCCTTAAAAATCCCTGTTGTAAGTGTAATCAAATGTTTGATACTACCTCCCACACTCTCCCTGCATAGGTGCATTATCAGATCCGGGAAGGCATGCTTCCAGGCAAATAAACCTAATAAATGCTATTACTGGGATTCTGCAAGCCCTGGCTGCACCATAGTAACAAGAGCCCTGGCTAATTTGGTTTAAGAAAACGATCAACTGCACAGAGTGTGTGTGAGTGAGTGTGGAGCCTGTATCTCTCCTCCCCACGCCGCCTCTCTTTCACACCAGCTCAAGAAGGCCCCATGTGATAATTCCCCAAATCGAAGGGGAAAAAACCCTGCCGCCAAACGCCAAACCACATCCTGTGCACTCATTGTCCAGCCCAGCGATTTTAAAGAGACAGGATCCATTTACCCACGCAGGGCGCGCGCGCGCACACACACACACACACACACACACACTTACACACACTTAAACGCTTGCCGCAAAGCTGCCTCTCGATGTGACAATTTATTTTCAAGCCCTTTTACCTTCGGAAGGGCCCCTGGGTGGCACAACCAGCGGAATCACGACTTGGTGACACTAAGGGGTCACCTTTTGACCCCAGATACAATCATCGTGGTTTGAGGAACAGACCTGAGCCAGCAGGTACACACAGTGGGGCACCGCGGTCACGCCAGGCTTGGGTCCCTGCCAACGCTTCCCAGCCACTGCATAAATCAGGGGTCCCCAAGCGGCAGCCTGGGGTCCCAGCTAAACGCGGCGGCTTCAGATGACAATTGAACTCCCGGAATATGATACTCTAGAGGAGAGCTCCGGAGAGCAAACTGGAGGAGATGTGGGAACCCGGAGTGCCTTCTGACCCCTCCGTGCCACTTACCAACACCCACCCACCCCCGCCTGAAAAATCCTAAATGGGCTGGGCGGAGCGCCCGGAGCCAAGGGAGGGGTGGCGCTCTTCGCCGCCGCCACCAACGGCTGGGTGGGTGCAGCTCGCAGGCAGCTGCATTCTCAGCCGGCTGCGCCGCCGGGGGTGCGAGAAGCGTCTTTTAATCCCCTGCTGCGCCCCGCCCGCTGCCCTCTCCCCGCGGGCGGCGGAGCGCGCTCCGGCACCCTGGAGGATGCAGGGGCGGCTGACCGGGGGGAAGCGGGCCGCCCGCGCCCGCCGCCAGCATCTGTCACTCAACCCCGCGCTGACCCTGAAGGTCGCGCCCGGCCCTCAGCGGCGGCGGCCCTTTGTTTCCGGGGCTGCGTGGCTGCGCGCTCGGCACTCCCCGCACCTCCCCCAGCGCCGGCGCCGGTTGCGGGCGGCAGCCTCGCGAGGGAGACTACGGCCTGTGCGGCGGGGTCGGGGTCCACACCTTCCCGCCCAACCCCGCCCGGGCCGGCCTCCGCTTCAACTCCACTCTCTCCTCCCACCCATTTATCACCCACTTATCACCCGTATACTTGATAATCTGCGCCCCTCTGGGAGTGGGGGGCACCAGGGCACGCAGCCCACCGCCAAGGTGCGCTACAGCCCACCCCCCTAACGCCTCATAAGGTCGGAAAAATTTCTGCTCCTACTTGAAAAAACCACAAAACTATTTTTTAAAGATCCCCAAACTATCACTTTCTGTTGTCATTCTTTTATTGGTTTTTAATTCTCCAGGACTACACTAACAACAGTAGTAATTAATACTAAACCTTCTTCTACTGTATATGCTAATGGCAGGAGCCATAAAAATTAATTTGCAAACATGTCATTACACAATAGCTGTACAGGCAATAAGCCTGTAATTATGGGCCAATCACAGGCAGGGTACAGAGGGAGGGTGCTCCCCAATCTGCTGGGTACCCTCCTCCCCTGCTAAAGTGGGAAAGAGATGCCAAAAAGAGTCTGCCTTCTGGGAGCCACCTGTGGGGAATGCACTCAGCTCGGGGAGCGGGGAGTGGGGGGGGGGCGGTGAGTGAAGGGGGTCTCTAGTCTTGAGTTCCATTTGGCCTGGCTTCTATGCAAGACCCCTGGAGACAACCACTCCCCAGCTGACCGGGATTGAAATTTGGGGAGGAGGGGCAGCCTTGGTAGAGGTCCCCGGCCTTGCTTGCTGGTGGTGGGTGAGGAGTGGGAGTCAAAGAAGAGGGGACCCCACCCTTTGGGCCAGCACTGGCTTATCTATGCTGCTCTGTAAGTATTTCAATGCCTGCATCAAATTATCTCTAAGTGCTCAAGCCAAGCCCTACTTGCTTTTAGCCACGCCCTTGGGAGGAGGTAAGCTGTAAGATTCTAGTAGTGATACCTAAGCCTCCTTAGGCCCAGGGTCTGGGAGGCTCAAAGTAGGTTAGTGACATTTCCTGGTGACAGGGACATTTGTAAAGGAGGAAAATATGAGATCCACTATGGGAGGGTGGCTGTACCACAGCTCCCGACCTGGTGCCAAAACAGCTGAAAAATATAAAGCAACCCTGCCATGCCAAGCAGCCTGCTTAACGGCTGACTCTCCTCTGAATGGCTAGGTTGTTTGCCATAATGTGGCTGAACGGGGAGCTGGAAGGATTTTCCCTTTCCCACAGGCCCTTGTGGCTTGGCTATAGTTTTTGGAATCCATCACTACGGCCATTCATTCCCAGGGGAGCCACTCCTCCTCTGAGGGTGCCTATGGCCTGGCTGGGGGTGGGAGGGACAGCCATTCTGGGTCACACCCCATCAGTTGCCAGATGCCAGGTGAGAAGGGCAGGGCTCTTCTGAGGCTCTCGCACCATTGGAGCTCTTTGCAAGGACAGGATGTCTCTCTCCACCCCTGCTCTCTTAGAGCTTGGTTGAAAAATATCTTCTCCTCCCTCTGGTGAGGAGTCGGACATTTAGAAAAGAGAGAGGCTGAGCCTCCAGTGCCCCTTCTTAAGGGTGGGACTAGAGGGCACACTGGGCCCTCAAACTCCCTGAGACCTCCGCCTATTCTGCACATCAACCCAGGGTCAGAGGGAAGCTCTGGACCATGATCTGGGCACAGTGGAAAGAAAAGCAAATCCATTTCATCTCTCATTGGGAAAACAAACTGGGAACTGGCTGTTTCCTAGGAGGCAGAACGGACCCCACCAGATCCTCACCCTGAAGATGCAGGAGGCCCCCTTTCCCATCCCTCCCAGCTGCTCCTTCCAAATGGAGGGGCGGCAGACTCCCTCTAGTGGGGCTGCAGTTGCCACAGCACAGCCTGGAGGGCCAAGAGCATCAGCTGAACACAATAAAAATAGCCTCCTAGCACATGCTAAGGACACTGAGGCTGCAGGTCAGTCTGGGGTGCACAGCGGTGGGGCACCTGGCTCCAGACTCTGTGTGCCCACTGGTGGCTGTCCAGGCCGGGACGAGACCTCAACTTCTGGAGAGATCACTGCTCCCCAAGGATTCCAGGAAAGGAAGGAGAGGGGAGGCTGGGAGGCCACATGATTAACCTGAAATGCCCCTTTGGGTCAACCTCCCACTGCCCTCTTTAGGATAATCGTGCCAGCTGCTGCTTCCTGAGCGCTCAGTCTGTGCCAGTTGCTGTTCTAAGCATTTTTCACGGATAACTCACTGGATCCTCATGACAGCCCCCTTCAAGGTCATCATTAGGAGTTCCATTTTCTAGATGAGGCACAGAGAGGTCACGCACCTTGCTCAAGGACACACAGCCAGTAGGTGATAGAACTGGAGTTGGAACCTGAGCTGGTTCCAGAGTCCATGTTCATAGCCATCAGCTTGGAGTTGGACAGACCAGAGTTCAAATTCCAGCTGGGGCCCCTTTCCACTGTGCGCTCTCTGGCAATGACGTCACCATTTTGAGCATTAGTTTTCTCACCGGGAAAACTAGATGAAATCACTCCTGCATTCCAGAAAGTCACAGGTGTGTAACCCCTCCAGTGGTGTGTAACCCCTCCATAAACAGAGCTGTAATTACTCCTGTGTTTTGGAGAATGGTGATAATAGCAGCTACCATGGACCAGGCCTTCGCCCACCCCCAAAAGCAGAACTACAATGACCATCTCCTATTTTGTACACGAGGACGCCGAGACCTCAAAAAGTGAATCACTGACCCAAGGGCACACAGAGAGGGGACACCCCCGCCTCCCTCCCCATCTGGTTCCAGTCCTTAGGTGACTGGACAGTGTGGAATGCTTGAAGTCTCAAGATAAGCAAGTCTGAGGTCAGAAGAGAAAGGGGGAAACTGTTCGGTGACACCTCACAGTGACCTCTGTATACCCAGGATTGGTTCCCATCTTTGTGTGGTGTTTACTTTTGCTTTCCTATTACCCAGTGGTTCCAGGATGCACCCCACCCAGGGCGTGCTGTCCTGTCTCAGGGGTCTACCCAGGCCTCCTGGGTCTTCCTCCATCTGCACTTGTGTAGTGGGTTGAATGGTGGCCCGCCAAAACATTTGTCCACCTGGAACCTGTGACTATGACCTTATTTTGAAAAGGTGTCTGTGCAGATGTAATTGAGTTAAGGACCTGGAGCTGAGATCATCCTGGATTATCAGGGTGGGCCTTAAACCTATTGACAAGTATCCTTAGAAAAAGACACACAAAGGGGGGGAAAGGCCAAGTGAAGAGAAAGACAGTGGTGATGCAGCCAGAAGCCAAGCAATGCCTGGAGCCACCAGGAGCTGGAAGAGGCAGGAAGGATCTCTCCTAGGGCCTTCAGAGGATGCATGGTGGCCCTGCTGACACCTCATTTCAGATTTCTGGCCTCCAGAACTGGAAAAGACTAAATTTCTGATGTTTTAAGCCACCCAGTTTGTAGTAACTTGTTACAGCAGTCGCAGGAAACTAATACATCCTGTCACCTCTGTAAAAATGGAATACCCTCTGTCCTGCCAACCCAGGTAGGCCCTGGGCGTTGCCCAAGGCTGGACGACATGGCCATGGGCCAGCAGGGTCAATCTCTGTAGCAAGGGCTTGTGTGTTCAAGCTGCCCATCCTCCATGAAGCGTAAGTCAACACTCCACTGGGATGGGAGGCTTTCCTGTGACCTGCCTAGCCTCTCACCTCCTTCCCCTCATCCTGTAACCCACATTTGCTGGCTGGGGTTTGGGCAGCAGCATGGGCTGCAGGAGATCATCGGGTGTGGCCATCTGCTCGAGGGGATGGCCCACCTGGCCAGATCAACCTATGAACGGAGGGTTCTGCTGACCTTCTGCATCCGGACCCTGCATGAGCCTTCCTTTTCTCCCTCCAGGTCTGCCCACCTGACAGCAGCTCCCAGGATGACCTGGAGTCCACGTGTAGAAGACGCAGCTCCCCAATCAACTATCTAAATCTGGGGTCCTCAAACTTTTTAAACAGGGGGCCAGTTCACTGTCCCTCAGACCGTTGGAGGGCTGGACTATAGTTTAAAAAAAAACTATGAACAAATTCCTATGCACACTGCACATATCTTATTTTGAAGTAAAAAAACCAAATGGGAACAAATACAATATTTGTATTTGCATGTGGCCCGCGGGCCGTAGTTTGAGGACCCCTGATCTAAATGTTGAGAGCAGAGGCCTCGCCACCAATTATGTATTATGTGGGCACGTGATTGAGAAAGACCTATGTGTATCTTCTATTGAGTATGTATAAAGTGTAACTTCTAGAATGATGAGCCTCTTTGTTACAGCAGCCAGTGTTCGTTTCACACACCTACCAACAGGACCCTTTTTACAGATGTGTGCTTAACTCCTAGCACTGCGCTGGGTGCTTTAAGTACATTTATCTTATTTCATCCTCACAACAAAAGCAAGTCTGTTGTTATCCCCACTTTTCAGATGAGCAAACTGAGATCCAGATGTTAAATGACTTGCCCAAGGTCACCCAGTAGGAGGGAAAGAAGAAGCTTTCAACTGAGACCCTGCATTTTAAACTGCTTTCTATGTGCCCCCCTCACCTCCCTCCTGTAGAAGCTGGCCAAGAGGCTTTAACAGACAAACAAAAACCCAGGAAGGGCAAGAACATGGCATGTCGCAGTCTACACATAGAATGGACCTGCAGTTCGGGGGTCTGCCGCAGGAACGGGCGGTTGGCAAGCTCAGGATTTGGGAACTCTTCAAAATAATGGCTTTACAAGGCACAAGCAGTGATCTGGTCAAAGGGTTTCCTTCCCGTGGGCTGCACGAATGCCCGAGAAATCAGGCATCTGGGACTGCCGGGGCCACACAGCTCATGGCTGGAAAGGGCCCTTCTGGCTGTCCTCACGTGTCTCCTGGGATGCAGGCGGCCACTTCTGGAGGCAGCCTCTCCATAATCTCAGACAGCTCTGCTTGTCAAGGTTCTGCTTTGTGCAGAGCCAACACCGGCCTGGCACACCGCTGTCGAAAAGTATTGAGGACGGTCTCCCGGGAGAGAGAAAATACAGGTGTCGATGCAGCTCCCACAACCCCGGACCGGCGAGGCGGCACCTTCCGTGGATGCAGTGATAGCCCGCGTGTGGCCTGCCTGCTCAGACCCTGCTCTAGGCCACTGTCCTGCTCTGCTGCCTGGGGCGAGCCGACGAGGCTTTCTTCTGCCCTGCCTGTGCCTGCACGCAGGGGACCAGGCGGAGGCTGTTCAAGGGAACCAGGCATCTGTGAACAGCCCTTCCCGCTGCTGGCTGCTGGTGTCTGCGGGGTCATAATTACCGTTTGTGGATGACACACAGATCTCCCTGTCTACCCCTGGGCCTAACTGCTTCAGGTCTGTGTAGCCCTCTGGCCAACAAGATGTGGTTCTTAAAAGGTGGCTTCGTGCCTGTTTTTTCCTCTCATGCTGGGCACTGGGCTTCAGTGTGACAGAATCAGAGTGGGGAGCCTAGGGCCCCCTTTTATTCTTCTTCTGCCTTTACCGTGCAAAGAAATCCTGGGTCAACCCTGGCACTTCCCTTCCTTCCACGTGTCCCTTGCCCACGCTCTCTCTGCTGTCCCGCATGGCCTAAATACAGGTGTCGATGCAGCTCCCACAATCCCGGACAGGCGAGGCGGCACCTTCTGTGGATGCAGTGACAGCCCTCTATTTGTCCTCCAGTGGGTCATGCCTGAACAGAAGGGGTTCCTGCCATGTCCCTAACACAGATGTTCTCCCCAGAGCGTAGCTCCTCTGTCAGGTCGTTTTGAAAGCGTGGATGTGGCAGGGGTTTCTCACCCCGGGCAGGATTAACTCTTAGGGCCAGATAATTCTTTGATGTGCCGGCTGCCCTGTGCACTGTAGGATGTTTAGCAGCAGCCCTGGCCTTGACCCACTGGATGCCAGGAGCAACCCCAGTTGTGACCATGCAAATATCTCCAGACATGGCCAAACTCCCCCTAAGGGAAGCGCGGGGACAAAATTGCCCCCATTAAGAGCACAGTAATTTTCAACCTTTTTCACCCATCTGCACACACCAAAAAATACATCTTTTATAAGATCTGACAAAACAAAACAAAAAAAGATATAATTTTGACTCATTCACACCAGATGGCTATTGTTGTATTGGCTGTTGTCATTTTTTTCTTTTTTTTTTTTTGACAATCTAAAGGAAAAGATGTCAGTGCCCCGACTAGTCAGGTATTGCACGTTTTAAAGACTCTTGCGGCACACCATGTGCCTGCTACGGCACACCGGCTGATCATCGCTGATGTAGCATAAAGGATCCAGCCAGTATGCTGAGCGACTGAGTTTTAGACCTAGTTCTACCATTGGCCTTGGATAAACACCTGCCCTCTCTTGGCCCCAATTTTACCATATAAAAAATTAGAGGGGATGAATAAAGGTGCTGTGTTCTCCCAGTTGTCTCTGATTCTCTGGCGCTGCTTAGAAAATCAGTGGTTCCAAAGTGGGGATGCGCTTATCATTCAGGAAAGAATCCGGTGACGCTGCATTGCTCATACGGAAAAAAGGGGGAGGGGCCAACATGTTAGGTGGGCCACCCTACTGCTTTGGGCCTCTCAGTGTCTCTCTCTTTTCTCCTTAGTCTTCCTTCTCTCCAACCTAAACAGAACCTGCTCTGGGAAAAGTGTCAGCCAATTACATTCTAGTATGATTTAGCCCCACCCACCGTACTCTCTTCATAGAACCAAGGCTGTGGCCCAGGTTGAAGCCACCTCATGGCTAACTGGAACCGCTCTAGGATGCATTTGGGAAAAGCAGGACAAAAGAGCCATTCTGCCCACTTGGGCTAAAACGGTGGTTTCAATTTCATAACATCATGTGATGTGGTGAACTTCCGGGTGCCCTTTGTTAACAGTCCGTTTCAACAGCTGCCATGGGGGAGGAAACAGCATCAGTCAAGAGTTGGAGCTGGGAGGAGTTATGTGGCTCAGATGAACTGTGATAAAGAGATGGGTCCAGCTCAGCCAGCATGGCTTAGTGGTTGAGCATCGACCTATGAACCAGGAGGTCTTGGATAAATTCCCAGTCAGGGCATATGCCTAGGTTGCAGGCTCGATCCGCAGTGTGGGGTGGGTGTACAGGAGGCAGCTGATCAATGATTCTCTCTCATCATTGATGTTTCTATCTCTTTCTCTCCCTCTCCCTTCATCTCTGAAATCAAAACAATTAAAAAAAAAAAAGGTGGGCCCAGTAGGGCCACCAACAAGCCAGGTGCTGAGTGGCCAGGTCCCCAAGGCTTCATAACCATCAGTTGACTGACAGCACCTGGCAAGCACCAGCTTGTGTTGAGCTGAACAGAGCACCATGGCTGGAACATTCTCAGTTGGTGACCACAATCCTGACCCATGTGCCCCAAAGACAGGATTTCCGGTTGTTTGTGGGAGCGGATTATCCCAGAATCAGCTCTGCTTCAGCTTTTAATTGGGAGGTGGGATGACTGTTCCTGGGGTGGGGAGCATACACCTGTGCAGTTCAGTAGAGTGGGAGGCCTGTGGGCTTGGGAGAGGATGCTGGTTCCCAGCACAGCTTCACCCACACGGCAGGCACAGCATAACCATGGCCTTCTCTGGCCTTCAGTCTCCTCCTGGGTAGGATGCTTGGACTAAATGATCCCCCAGGCCTTCCAGCTCCACAGCCCATGATTAATAAAACTCAGACACACCATCTGCTCACTCTGACATTTAAGAAACAGAACAGGTTTCCAAAGAGAAAGCTGCCCTGTGCAGCTCGCTTTTCCTCCTTCGCCTGCTGATTGAGGGTGGGTTCACACTCTCCCCGCAACCCAGTCCTGACTTTGAAAAATCTTGACATATATGCATACAATCACACACACAGCTATCTCCCTCCAGCCCATCAAAGGTCACAAATGTGGGGAGGGGGGAGGGGTTGGTGGAGCTGGCTGATGATCTAGTAAAACTCTGAACTAACAGACCCCATTCTGGGCCTCGCACCCTCCACCCAGGGGGACAAGGCATGCATCTGAAAACATGTCCCCAGACTTCACCGCTCAGTGGCGCTGATTCGTCTTTCCCACTTGTCCAGCTCTTCCTCAGTGGTGGCAGTGAGAACCGCTGCCCCCTTTACAGATGGGAAGGCTGAACTCCAGAAGTGAAAGGTCAGGCCCAAGGTCACACAAATGACAAGCAGGGAGGCAGGGATGTCACCCTTGGCAGAGGACATGCATGTGGAGCACTCTGTGCCGCGTGAGGCAAGTTCCCATAGCACTGCTCATCAACATGACTTCCCGCGGCTCTGTCCTACAGATGGCCCTTTATTGAAGGGACCTCATCTCTAACAAAAGATGCTAAAGAAACAGGGTCTCAGGCACCCTCTGCTGCCAGGTACAGAACTTGGACTCTGTGCCATGTCGCTGGCCCGGATGTGTCCATCAAGTGGCTTACAATGGCAAGTACTTGGGGCCAGGACAAAACGTAGGAGGTGGGGCAGATATGCTGAGCCAGGTGAGACCCAGCCAAACTCCAGAACTGGTTTTAACTTTGCCCAAGAGCTGGACCTGGGCGGTGGGGGCATGGTCAGACCTGTGATGCCTGAGAAGCAGCCAGGGGTCCAAATAGGCCTGCGCTGTGACTCCCTCCAACTGCCCAGGTCCTGCCTCCACCTGGGCCCCTGGCCCAGGATCTGGCACTCCATGTTGGCTGAGTCTTAGGAGACCTCCACTTAAGCTGCCCTTTTGCTGCCAGTGGCCCTGGTGGAGTCAACTGGTTTCAGACTCTTTCTCTACTATTCTCTCCCAAATGCTGGACCTGGCTGCCTGCTCCAGAACTGACCACCGGACACAGTGGCTCCCTGCCACTCTCCATGCAAAGCATGGACGTTCTTCTCATGCTCTGTCCCCTGCGCCCCCCTCTGCTCCTCCCACACCACCCTGCTTGGAGAAGTGGGCTGGACTTCCCGTTTCTCATAATGGCCTGTAAAATCAACCCAAAATTGAATAAAAATATTCCAAGTCCTGGCGAAGTGGCTCGGTTGGCTGGAGTGTCATCTGTACACCAAAAAGGTCATGGGTTCAATTCCCAGTCAGGGCACATACCCAGGCTATGGGTTTGATCACCCATTGGGGCTCGTACAGGAGGCAACTGATCAGTGTCTCCCTAACATATCCTTGGGTGAGGATTAATAAAACATATATCCTTCTTCTTAAAAGGACCAAGAGCTGACAAGACTATAAGGAATCACCAGGCCAAAAGGAACAGGGAAACCGGAACCCCTTGGTGCTGAGCTAGCACAAAGGCCACATTGACCCCAAGGGCATCATCTATGGAGCGAGTAAAATTTGAGTGTCCATTTTTAAGGCATTGAAGATCAAGGGGGACAGAAAGAAAAGCCTGGGGCCTCTGTACAAGTTGGGGATCTAATAGGAGACCTTTCCCATAATAAGCTTGGACCCCAGAGAACTACCCAGTCAAGCAGGGTAAAAGTGAGGGGGAGCCAGCCAGCCCTTGTACAGAAGCACAGCCAGGTTGCAGTTCTAGTGCTGCCCTAGGAACATCAAGTCCTGAACTGGATTAAGAAGTTTCCAAAGTGATAGTGTCTCTAGGCACCAGCCAGAAACAAATACAAGTCCTCTCGAAGGAAAGCACCATCATCCTGGGCTTTGAATTATGTCAGCAAAATCCCCCCACTCCCCCAAATATAATGGCCAGCACTCAGTTGAAGATAACCAGGCACATGAGAAATCCATACTTCCTGGTTGAAAGTCAACAGTAACAACAGCCAATACAAGCAGATCTGCAATGACTCCAGAGATGGAAATTATCGAAGCGTCTACAACTCTGCCAGCTTGGATAAACAAATGAAAGACCAGCCTGAAGGAATCTGCAGAGAAGAGGAAACCATAACAAGAGAAGCAGCACAGTCTAACATCTCACCAGAATGTAATCTCCACAAGGGCTTCTCTCTTTTCACCACTGTGTTCCCTAGAACCACACCCAGTCCACAGTAGGAGCTCAGTAGATATTTGTAGGCTCATTAAACAAACACACTGGACTTGAGACCTTCAGGCAGGTGAGCACTGACCAGTCTGTCCCAGGTAACCCTGGTGAATCATTCTACTCAGTGAGAAGATAGGTGAGAGGAGGTGATTAACCCCAAATTTCCCTTCAATGTGACATTTCTCTGTGCAAAGGCAGGCGTTACTGAATAAACAAACCCAGCCACAGAACGGCTTCCACAGTGGAAAAAAAACAACTCAGAGGTGTAATGACTACTGTAGAAAGCTGAATCCTTTAGGCCAAAACAAGCCCCCACCCACCGCTATAATTTTGAGTTATCCGTTCTTTATTACAACTCATGGCCTTGGCTCTCAAAGCCTCTACCAGGGATTCTTTCTGTGGGGGCAATTTTGGTGCCTGCAATTAGCTGAACAGGCATCTTTTGTCCCTGCGAAAGCACTCAATTGCAGGTGTAATTAGGTTCCCTCACCCCTGAAATCTGCAGAGAGCCGCCCGCCTTGACTAACTGCACCCACAATTAAGTGCTTACGGGCATGTGGCTGGAGCCGGCAAACATGTGCATGCGGCTAATAGCGGGGGCACCGAACAGGCTTTCAAAAATAGACACTGTGTTGGAGAAATCCAGCCTTTTTGCATTTGTTGTTCAAACGGCTCTGTCCAGCTGGGAATAATGAGAAAAGACAAACACTCCAATTAGGCTAGGTCCATACATAAATAAACCACACAGCTCCTTAATTAAGCCACTTACAAGACCGGGCAAGGCTGCGAGAAGGAAGGAGCCAGGCCACGCGGGGGACGCCATTTTGGCCAAGGTGGCAGAGCCAGGTGGGAGGTCTGGATCCACCAGGGTGGGCTGTTGGCCACTTCTGTCCAGGGATACTGGTGGGCCTGGGCAGACTTGGGGCCCAAGGAGGGTTGGTGGGGGTGGGGAGGGGTCCCCAGACACCACCACCCCCCCAGGGCAAGAGGGAGGTTAGGTTAGGGAAGGCAGTTAAGGTGGCTTAAATTCTGCATCCACGGGCCTGCACTGTAGGGTGGAGCCTGCCTCCTTTGTCCTTTCCCACAAGCTGGTTCAGCCTGGCACATGACCTCTTCATCTGCTCTGTCCTCCTTTGTCCCCCGGGTCTGGGAGGGTGAAGTCCCAAATCAAACCCCCTGCCTGCTCCCAAGGCCGGCTCCCTCAAAGCGCCTCCAGCTGAGATGCAGACCCATGCTCAGCTTCCCCAGCTGCAAACTTGTACCCATGCCGGGCAGACATGCAGTTAAAAATAAATAAAGGACACATGTGGCCAGGGATGAGACCAGTATATGCCAGGGGGTAAATGGCCAGGAGAGGGCTGCCTCCCACCCCAACATACACTTTCTAAAGTCCCTGCCACGATGCCCATATTGTGTCTCAACAACAAAACCCCGCAGGTTATAGTCTCAGTAATCAGGCGAGGAAGAAAAGCTGCCTGCTCCCCACACCCTGGTAGAGCTACTGAAAGCTACTAGCCTTTTGCAGAGCTCAGCAGTCCCGGCGGGAAGTAAAGGGCAAAGGCAATATTTGGATAATTAAAAACCCATTGCTGACAGGCCAGCCGGCAGCCACAGGTGGCTCCAGGGTGGGCCAGCAACGGTTCAGATTGGCCCCTGTACCTTCTCTCCACCCTTCCAGCTGTGGCTGAGGGAGAGGAGAGGCCTGGGAGGTAGGCAGGTGACTTCTAGAAAATTCTACCCTGAGAGGAATCAGGCTCAAGCCTGGGATTCTGGCTCCATGATCCCTGTAAGATGGCCCCCCTGGCCCTGCCTCTCTGCCTTCCCTCCACTCCAGCTGCAACAGCCTCCCATGGCCTCTTCCTGAACTGGCTGTGCCCTTTGCCTGGAACTCTTACCCCAGGTATCCGCAGGGCTCCCTCCATCCCTCCACTCATCACCTCCTCAGGAAGATCCTCCCTGACTGCCCAGGCAAAGGTGCTGCACACAGCCCTCCCCAGCCACCCCAGCCCCTCATTTAACTGTGGGGTTCCTGTGGCACTTAATCCCTCAATTCACTTACACCTGACAGTTTTCTTGTCTGGCTCATCTTTCTCTATGCTGCTTCACTGGGCTTCTCCACCACTGGGGCAGTGCCTCAGTGGCAGCTGCCCACAGCGGGGACTCCGTGCTGAGAAGTGAATGAATGAATGATGCCCAGATTGGATACAAAGCAACCCAGGGCACAGCCTCGGAAGGGGGGCTGGGTAACAATCCAGTGTGGGAATGTGGTTCTGGAAGCTTTCGAGGAGCGGGGTCCCTGCTGCATGGGAGCTGCAGTTGGAAGGTGTCCCTACCTGCAGCCCTCCCCCTGCTTTCAGGCCCCGAGGGACCCTGGGCACCCAAGGTGACCACAGGTCTGTCTGGCTGGCAGTCTGTGACTTCTCACTTAGCCTTTCAATATTTAAAGCTTGGCTTGGTGCCAAGAATCACTGAACTCCGAGGAGCAGAACCTCACTCCTCCTCCTGCCTCTCCTCCTGCCTCCTCCATCTGACACCCTCTCCCCCCTCACCACTCTGAGCAGATGCCTGTGAAAACCAAAACCAAGACCAGTTCCTCTTCACTAAGGCCAGGCCTCAGTGACCTACTGTCATGGGGACAGGAGAGCATGGGCCACTGCGGTGCACAGATAACCTGAAGCCCAGTTGTAGGCCCTGTGTCATCTGAGCAAATGCTGCCTGGACCTGCTGCGCCTGCGATGAGCAGGCTTGCGTTCCAGCCCCCCTTCATCCCCCGCCTCTGCTTCAAAGGGCTTACTAGTAAAGGGCCTTCCCGCCCAGCGATGGGCGGAGGGGTGGTCCTGCCCCACCTGTTGGGATGGTCCTGCTGGCTGGAGGCATGCTGACTGCTACAGGCCTCTCTCATCTCTCTCTTCTCCAAACTCCTGGAGAGTGTGTCCCACACACAGCACATTCCGTCCCTCTCCAGCCACCCATCATGCCAGGTCATGAGTTTCTGGAACCTTTCCCTATTGTGACTGAGGAACAGTGTTGACAGTGGTGCTCCCTCAGCCTGTGGGGTGGCTGAGCCAGCCATGCCTGCTTCTCCTTGGTGGCCCAAACCTGCACGCCCTTCCTCTCAAGCCCCCTTTCCCTGGTCCCTGCAAGGTGGTGTTGGATCACTTCTTGGACGCAGGAACAGGTGAGCGGGGCCATTCCAGGCCAGGCAGCCTCCTTGGAGGGGTGGGAGCCTGGAGGCTGGATGCCCCAGGTTCAAAACCTCCTGCCACTGAGGGCCTGTGACCTCTCTGCACCTCAGATTCCTCCCAGACCTGAGTGTGGCAGATGGAGCTACTACCTGCAAAGTGTAGAACACTCCAGACCTCTAATGAGGCCCTCACATTCCATTATGTGTCAGGTGTGGCGACAGGTCCCTGCCTAAGGTCAATACCACGAGGGGATGCATGCTTGGCAAGTGACAGACACCTTGGAGACACCCCCTTGCCTGGGAATGGAGGCGGCTCGGCCCACAGGCATCAGGAAGGGGCCTGCCTCTCCCACCCCGTGCAGCCAACTCCATCAGCAGTAAACCAAGAGAGGGTTTTGCTTCTCCTTTTCGAAGCAGCCCAGATCTAAACCTTGTCAGCCCACTTCCCTAAAGGAAACGAGTGAGTGAGGCCCCACTGAGAACTCAGAATTTTCTGGCCTTCAGCCTAACCCACGGACGCCTGGCTGGTGACCAGGCCAATCCTACTAATCCTTGGCAGTTGCAGGGCCTCCCTCCTTGGGACACTTCCCCCTTAGACATCCCCTACAAGTTCCTGAGTCTCTTTCTCATGGCCTTCAGGGTCTGACCTTGTCATGATCCCCTCTTGCCCTCACTGTCCTGCTGATCCATCCCTTACTGTATCTTCCATCTTTGAGTCTCAAAGCCCAGGCCTGGGGCCTGGTATACAGAGGCACCCAATGAATGTTTGCCTGGTATACAGCAGGTGCTCACTAAATGCCTATCAGAAGACCACAGGAAGCAGAGGTAGGGCTGTGCCTCTGAGACCCAGAGCCCAAATCTGAGGGAATTTGGAAAGTTGATCCTTCAGGCCCTACATTACAAGTAAGCCCAGTGGGGATATGGAGGAGGGGAGGAGCGGGGAGGGGGTGGGGGGTGGGGGGTGGTTTCCCAGGGGCCCCAGGCTAGGGGCTGATTTGTTTTGGTCTCTCAGCTCCTGGGCTTCGGGCTGGACCACATGTAGCACCAGATTATTGAGGGTCCCGCCCACTTCTGCTTTCACCCAAACCACCCAGCTCGTCTTCCTCTTATCAGCAAACCGTCCCACCCAGAGGCCTGTGGTGGCTTTGTTTGTGTTTACCCTTCCCTCCAGGGAGCCCTGATAAGGCCAACCTTTACCCTTTGCTGCTTCAAGGGTTAGCCTGGAAAATCTTCCTGTTAACGGAAGGATGGGGCCTGGGGCTTCTGGATAATTCCATCATCCACCCCCAGTCTGGTGAGTGGAGAAGGAAGCCTGGTTCCCCATTTGAGAGACCCCTTCCCCAGGCCATGCTGTGGCCCCGTGTGGAGGGGGCAGTGCTCGGCTGGAAGCCCGGTCTGGAAGCCGTTGGGCCTCCAGAGGAAGCCGTGTGTGTGACTAGCTCCTTGCTGTCTTGTCATCTTGGTGCCATCAAGCAGGAGCCATGGACACAGGGCAAGTCTTGCTGTTCCTGGTCTCCATGCCTGGACCCCTTCGGGGCACAAGGGGAGGCCTGGCTCAGGTTGCTGCTCAGAGGGGCTCAGGCTGCATGCAGACGTGGGGGTCCTGTACTGTCAGTTCCAAGAAACACTGCGTACCCTGGCTCTCTAGGTCACGCTCCCTAATTCTTCATCCACAGGGCAGTCCCGAATATCTGTCCATCAGCAAACGAATCCACAATTCTGCCGAATCCCACGAAAGAGCATTACTCAGTAATGAAAACTATGGACGCACGTGACCCTCTGGATGAATGTCACAGACGGACCGTCGAGCGGAGACAGCCAGACAGAAGAAGAGCACACACTGTAACTCCATTTACAGGAAGTTCCAGAGCAGGCAAACTCCCCTAGTTACCTCGGAGGAACGGACAGCAGGGGCTCCGACAGATGTTGGTACACTGCGCTCACAGCAGCACTGCTCACAATAGCCAGGCATGGAAGCAGCTCAAGTGCCCGTCGACAGATGAATGGAAAACAAGACGTGGTCTGTATACACATGGAGTATGATTCAGCTTTAAAAAGGAATGAAGCACTGACACATGGGACGACATGGATGAACCTTGAGGACGTTATGCTGGTGAAATTAGCCCATCCCAAAAAGACAAATTCTGTAGGGGTCCACTCATATGAGGTCTCTAGAGCAGTCAACTTCACAGAGACAGAACGGACGATGGTGGCTGCCAGGGGCTCGGGGAGGGAGGAGGGGAGTTAGCGGAGAAAGGTGGTGGTGAATGTACTTAATACCACTGATGCTAAATTTTATGCTTTGTGAATTTCACCGTAACTTAAAGAAATAAAAATAACAAAAACTAACCTAGCGTGATGGAAAGCAGAGCAGTGGCCACCTGACTGGGGTGGAGAGAAGACTGGGAAGATACACCAGGGAAGGAACTTTCTGGAGTGATAGCATCCATGTCAAAAGCCAGTGAGCAGAACTCTTAAAATGTCTGCATTTTACTGAATGCAAACTACACCTCCATAAAGTTGATTTTAAAGGTATAAAAAAACCAACAACTCTGAACACTATCTTTCAGCAGGCTATTTACAAATTGTTCTTATGGACCCATATATTCATAATCTCTCCACTATAAAGTATATGCAAAAGAGATTTTTAAATATTTGAAAAACAGAGTTCTAGCATATTCTTCCTCTGTTAATGGGTTGCTGTGTCCCCCACTTTGGAAGAAGGGGGTCACTTTGGAAGACATTATGTGGGAAATGCCCCACACATATAAGAATAGATGTGAAGCCGCCTCCCAAAATACCCTCGTGGGCCAGTATGCCCACATTCAAGAGAGCTCAGAGTCCGAGACCAGAATGGGTGCAACCTACCTTCCCTGGGGGTGGGGGGTGGGGGGTGGGAGTTGGGGTGCTCAGTCTCTGCCCAGGTTGCAGCTGTAAGCAATGCTGGGGCTCATCCCAGACAGGTGGTAGGTGGAGAGATCTGGGCGGGAGCCCCACTTCAAGAGGCAAGACGGGGCAGCAATAAGAATGAGGGTCTGGAGCAAGAGTCCCCAGTTCAAATCCCATCCCACCACTGTTTAGCTGCGTGGCCTGCAGCAGGGCCCGCTGTGCCTCAGTTTTCCCATATATAAAGTGGGGAAGATACTCCCTCGAGGGTGGTTGTGAGAATGAAAAGCCAATATACAAAGCCTTAGAGCTCACTCACTCTCTCTCTGGTCACCATCTCCTCCCTCCGCCCACCTCATTCCAGCTCCTTCTCCCCCAAGCTCCATGGGGCATCCAAGACGTCTCTGCAACCTTCTCTACAGCCCAAGTTCAAGTCCACAGGCGGGTCTGTGTTTATCCTCAATTCATCCTTTTCCTGCCCTGGGCCCAGCACCTGGCTCCTCCCTGGGCCCATTGTCTCAGGATGTAGGGCCATCCGGTCTGTCCTGGGGGAGAACAAGGGAGCCCCCCGCCCCCATTTCCTTACAACCACTCAGCTGGGACTCCAAGTCCTTAACCCAGCCCTTGGTCAAATAAACACAACTGCACACAAAAGACATCCCAGCAAGAGCCGGAGCAGTGAAGGATGGGAGGGGTGGGCAGGGCGCAGCTCCCAGGGCATTCTGCTTAAGATGCCAAAGGGACCATCCTTGGCTGCTGGTGCTGCCACCCCACCAGCCCTTGCATTCCTGGGACCTGGAGCCCATCCGGAATAGGTTTTTTGTGTGTTTTTTTAAGCCGAGGGCCTCCTTGATCACTTCTTTCTCCCTCCCCTACCCAAACCCACCCCAAGGCCTCCGCAGTCCCAGCACACACTGCTCCCTCTGTATACAGACAGTCTGTGCTCATTCTGGCACGAGAGCCAGGATCTGTGCCAAGTAAGAGCTGCCCCCTAACCCAGTTAATAAATAAACAGGGGTCAGAAGCTCCCCACTGGCGGCCCCTGGACAACTGGCCCCTCACCCGAGGTGGCCTACGGTGCACCTGATACCCCCCACCCCAGGACTGTAGGGACAAGGGAGGAGATCCTCTACCATCCCTCAGGGGTCCCCAGCAGGGCTGAGCTCCAGCTGGGGAGCTCAGTTTGATGACACCCCTTCTATCAGCTCCTGCGCTGGTGTCTGCTGGGATCAACTCCCAAATAAAACCTCTGCCCCCAAGTCCTGACTCCAGACAACCCAACTCAGACAATGGCAAACAAATGCTAACAGCATCACTGTGTGCGTCAGCCAGGTGACAAACCCCACAGGCCCAGGGACAGTTCATGCCCTCCAGGCAATGGGGGAGAGGCCAGAGCGGCACAGGGCCCGACGGGAGAGGCAGGGGCCCAGGCCTGGGGCAGAGGACAGGGACAGAATGGCCCACACTTGGACTTCACGCTCCCCCCTGCTTCTGATGGGTTTGCATTTTCTCTCCTCAGATTCCAACTATTTCCAAAGGCACTGCCTACCACGGTGGTGGCTGTAATTGTTTCCTCTCTATTCGATCCATTAACGGGAACTCAGATCCACAGGCTGGCTGCTCACTGAGGCTTCAGGTAGCAATTTTCCATTTGTGTTTCAAATTTTAATGAACGTGCCTGTCCCCTGGGCCCTCAACGTGGGGCTGTAATCCTCGAGCAGCAGGTCGGAGGCGTGCCACCCAAGGCTGGGCTCCAAGGGGATTTCTACAAGGGCCTGCTTTCTCCAAGGAATAGCTCCAAAGAAAAATGGTCCTCGCTGCAGCAGCCAGCCGGCCCCCACCACCCCTCCCTGCTGGCTCGGTGTTGAGCAGGCTGCAAATCATAAGATTATTATTTCTTTCCGCCATCCCCAAAGTATCCTATATCCCAAGATGGAGAGGAAAGTTCAGCTCTGATAAGATTGCATCACCAGGGAGGAGATAGATTCTCGCCCCTGCTCCCTCTGCCTCCGGCTAACATAATTCCTTTCTGATCTTACCCAGGGCATCCAGTCAGGCTGGGAGGCAAACGGGATAATCCATTTTAGAGAGATTGATCAATATCCTTAGGAGCCTTTTAAATGGTTCCACAGGCTTCTAGGAGCCAAGGCAGACAGCTGAGCTGGAAATTTGGGGGTCAGGGGTGACAGGAGGGCAGGCACAACCCTTAGGGATTTCCTGACAGTCCTCTCATTTCCTACCAGACTTCAAGAGCTGGTTCCAATTGGGGCAAGGAGGCGGGGTGCTTATGGGCAGGTTGCACACTGGGCCAAAGGGACTGGCAGGCTGAGGTCTAGTGGGCCCTGCACTCATGACACCAGTGCCTGGAGCCAACAGGAGGACACGTGTCCCTCCCAACACGAGCAGGGGCTGCTCAGCTCCCACCAACAGGTGCCCAGGGGGACTATAGCCCCAGTGTAAGCAGAGACTACAGATATATATACTAGTATGATAAAAGGGTAATATGCTAATTAGACAGGACAGACGAATGACCTTCCGGATGAAGGCCGAGGCAGGCCACCGTGGCTGCGAGGGCCGAGCCCCTTGCATGAATTTCATGCATTGGGCCTCTAGTATATATATAATTGATTTCAGAAAGAGGACGGGAGAGGGAGAGAGATATAGAAACATCAATGATGAGAGAGGGTTATTGATTGGCTGCCTCCTGCATGCCCCCCACTGGGGATGGAGCCTGCAACCCAGGCATGCACTTGACCAGGAATCGAATCGTGACCTCCTGATTCATACCATAGCTCAACCACTGAGCTATGCCGGCTGGGCCAGAGCTTCACACTTTTTAAGAGAAGCTAGAAATCTGGGGTTTAAAAGAAAACCTACTGGTTTTTAAATATTGGCAATAAATTTTTTTAATAATTTAAACTGCTGTGTGGGGACCAAGTAAAACACAGCTGCAGGCCCAATAGTAAGCTGTCCAAGGTCTTTCACCAGCCCCAACCAGGAGGTTCTGTTTCTTCTCCCAGACCTCCTACCCCTCTGCTGAAAATCTCCCAACAGCCTGACCCCCTTTTCTATCATATCCCCAACACCATCCACCTGCCTGTCAGCTCCACCTTCAAACCATGTTTATAATTGCACTCCATCTCATCCAGTCCACAATTGCCTGGACTATTGCAGTACCTCCTTCCTGGTCTTCTGCTCCACCCTCACCCCCTGCAGTCTATTCTTGGTACAGCAGCCTGAGGAGGTCAGTAAAAGGCCAGGCTGATATGCCTCTGCACAGAACCCTCAATGGCTCCCATCTCATTTTGAGTGAAGGCCAAGCTCTTACAACCATCTCTGGGATCTTGTACTCTCTGCCCTCTGCCTACCTCCTCTCCCCCTTGCACTTGCCCTTCCCCTGTAATGTGTTACCTCTTCTGCCAGACATTCAATCCACATGATTGATTTCAGAGAGGAAGGAAGAGGGAGGGAGAGAGAGAGAGAGAGAGAGAGAGAGAGGGAGGGAGGGAGAGAGAGAGAGAGAGAGAGAGAGAGAGAGAGAGAGAAACATCAATGATGAGAGAGAATCATTGATTGGCTACCTCCTGCATGCTTCCCACTGGGGATCAAGCCCACAACCTGGGACATGTGCCCCTGACTGGAATCAAACCCGGGACCCATCAGTCTGCAGGCCGACGCTCTAACCACTGAGCAAACCAGCTAGGGTACCATGAAGGAACGCTTTAAAATCATGCAGAACAAGCCGCATAAACTGGGCCTGCCCATGGTCAGCTTCTTCTGGATTCTGCTAAAGGGTATGAATAAGGCTTTCTCTGACCACCCCCTAAAAACAGCAATCCCCACTTGGCTGCCTCCATCTCCCTTACCCTGCTACATTCTCTCCATGTCACTTTTCACCACCAAACCTACTGCTTATTTATCTGTTTGCTTCTTACCTGTGGCCTTGACTAGACCATACACTCCATGAGGGTAGGGATTTTAGTCTGTCTGACTCACCAACTGCTGTGTGCTCAGGCTAGAACAGCACTAAATGGATGAATGTCTCCCCCTTGCCTTCAGAGTCTCTGCAAGCTGCTTAGCACAGTGCTCAAGGCCCCTCACATCTTTATCCTTCTCTCCAGCTGTATCCCCAGTTCTCCCTCCATGATGAGCCACCTGCAGCGTGCTCAGCAGTTTTAGGCACATGCTCTTCTCTTTTCTCAGAATGAATGCCCTCCCCTCCCACTTACCAAGCGAACTCCTATTCATCCTTTAAAACCCAGTGAGGAAATCCCCTATTTAGGAAACATTCCCGGACTTGGTCCCCATTCCCAACTACAGTCAATCCTTCCACTCTCGCTCCCATATCTGCTCACATTGGCATTTACAGCCTTCACGTCTGTCAGGGCAGAGTCTATGCCTGTGCTTCGCAGTCAGCCCGCTGCTGTCCAACCAAGCTCCTCACCACGCCCCACCCAGGGCAGCTGGTCATCCCAGAATTGTGCTGGGCCTCAATCCCTCCCCAGGACGGCTTGATTTGGGAGTGGAAGGAAAGGAGGTGCCTTCCGGAGGGTCTCTATGCTCCCCAGAACTGAGTGAACCCCTTCTCTGAGATGCCAGTGATACTGAGAGGGAGGGTCAGGAGCCTGGCTGCTGGCCCCAGCTCTGGGCATGATGCCCTCATACTCACCTCATCCCACCTGCTCACCCGGGGCCAGCTCCTCCCTCACCCTCTCTGGGAGGGTCCTTCTCATAGCAAATCTTTCGCTTCAGTTTTGTCCTTTCCGCTTCCCTCTCCCATGACCGGGGCAGCACCTTTCCCATAAGTCATTTGCCAAGAGGACAAGCGGCCTCCCCCACTGCCTTCCATGAGCATGAGCGCACCTGTGCACAGGTGAAGGGGGGGCGTAGGGGGAGGGGGGAGCCACCGGGAGCCTGGGCATCTGTCTGGCTATAACTTGCCTGGCTTGAAGGGCCTCCTCCTGTTCCGGGAAGAGGAGAGGGTCAGGGCCTCAACTGGATTCACCTGGGAGAGGGTCTCACCCCTCCCCCAATTCCAGCCACACCCCTCCCCAAATCCCTGCACCGCCTGACAATATTTTTATAACACTGTTTTGGCACGTCTTCTGTGAACTTAATTTAACATTCATATTGCTGCTACTTAATTAAATAGATGAACTCATTTTACATTTACAAGTCTTAATTCATCCTGAACAAAATTGGCCGTGTTTAGTTCTTTATACACCAGCAGCTCCCTGGAACAAATGGTGGCCTTTTCGAGTTAACGGCGGGGACAGGTTAAAAGCTAATTATGGGCTCTGGTCGCCTGTGTGAGAGAGAGCGGACATCTTTATCCATCATCAGAAGTGAGCGGAGGGGCCTCCGAGTTCCCTTTCCCAGGGAGTTCCCTTTCCCAGGGAGTTCCCTTTCCCAGCCGCAGCCCAGCCGGGCTGGCAGGACCTGCATCCACCTGGAGGAGGGTAAGCTCCCAGCCCCGCCCTCTCCTAACTTCTGTCTCCACCTGGGGCAACTCCTTCTGTCCCCACCCACCACCTCTCTCTCCTGGGGAGCTTCCACCCTCCCTGGACATCTGCACCACCAGGCAGGGGCTCTGCCAGTCTGTCTGGGCCATAACAGGTCTGTTTGTACTTCCTGCCCTAAGCAGTCTGAGAATGGGGCTGGCAGTCTGCCCTTTATAGCTCCCTAAGAGCTCGGGTTGGCATGGTGGAGGCGGGGCCCAGGCTGCCTGGGGGGTCCCTATCTCATGGGTCAGGGCAAGGGGTCACCCAGCTACCCCCAGGGGAGTGCCCAAAATAGTAGGTGCGCAATACATGTAGCAGATGTTAGTATGGTTCCTAGCTTGGTGCTGGGCCCAGGGTGAGGAGCCATATCCAGCTGGCAAATTGGAAGTCAGGTTATCAACTGCTCTGGCTAGGGGGAGAGAGCGAGGCTTGGGGTCCAGGACTGTTGATGCTCTGGAGCCAGGCTCTGGGGGACAGAGGGAAAGTCATATCGTCCTGGAACCCTGGGTGGAGATGTCCGGCAAGTCACCACCCTTCTCACTCCCAGCAGAGTCAACCAAGCAAATCCGAGGCCGCCAGTGGGTGGCGGGGGGGAGGGGGGGTGGGGGGGAGAGCTTGAGGGACTTCACCTCTTGCTGCACGCCAGCCCCCAGGTCCCAGGTCTCACAGTGAGGTTTACTGGTGGCAAGACACCCAGCACGAATCCCTCCGGGGGCATTCTTGTGATTTAAGCCTCACAGCAACCCTGTGTGGGCAGAGACTGTCCCTAGCCCCCGTTTCTGAACCCAGAGAGGTAGCCTGCCCAGGGTCACACAGCTAGCAACCGGAGATGAGATTTGAACCCAGACATTCTAGGGGCAAAGTCCACGGTCTAACCACAAACACGCAGCCCCTTGAGGAACGAACAGAGCCTCCAGAGGTGCGTGACTGTGTCTGGGCTCCGCTGGGGACTCTAGCTGCCCCCCCAGGCATGTGGACAGTGCCCTGCACACCACAAGGAGCGGACTCCCCCAAAGGAAAGCTTGCTGACCTATCATGAGCATCGATCGTTGGCCAGGAGGGATGAAACTATGAAACGAGGACATCTGGTGTCGGCCCGGCCCCTCCCTCCTTCTCAGCCCCCAGGATCCCCTGAACACCGCAGGCAGCTGGGCCCAGGCTGATGGCCGCCTCTCCTACACAGCCGTCCTGCCCCTAGCTGAGCGAGCCACCCTCTGCCCTCTGCCCCCTGGGTGGGTGAGGGGAGATAATCCTAGTGGAGGGTCCATCTGTGCCCCTGAGGTGGTTGTCTCACCAGCCTCAGGTAGAGAGAAGTGTGACCGGGGCCCCGCTGTGGGCCAGGGTGTGGTGTGCCACCAATGGCTCCCCCAGGACTCAGCTCCCCTAGAGGCTGCTGCCCCCAGCCCACTGGCCAGGGGCTCCACACAGAGGCCAGCAGACTGCTGATGCAACCTCCAGGGTTGGTTGCAGACGGAGCAGCCAGATCGCCCAGGGGAGCTGGTTGTTTGTTCTGCGATGGGAGAGCAGGCTTCCTCGCTAGCTTTGGTCCTGCAGTGGATTCAGCATTGGCAGCCTCTGGCGCCTCAGGGGGCAAGTGGAGGAGCCCTGAAATGCCTGGCCCAGGCTCTGGCTGTCCTGGACATGCCCTGTGGTGGGGGCTGGCTGCCTCAGTTTCTCCAGCATGTGAATGCCCTGCCCCTGCCTCTCACAGACACAGATGTCCTGTGGCCATCAGATCTCCATGGGGGAAGGTGGCTAGCCCTTCTGCTCCCCAGGCTTCCCAGACTAGAAACCACTTCAACATACCTGGCATCCTGGCCCCTGCCAGCGAGCCACATGGCACAGCCTGCCCTGCCTGCCCCGCCTGCCCCGCCCTGCCCGGTTCTCTGCCCCAGATTTTGTCCACCAGCCTCACCTCCTCCGAGGAACCACCCATCCTCCAGCCCCTCCCACCCAGGACACGAGGCGTCTCAAACAGGGGCCCAGCCTCAGCACCACCAGGGCAGCCCTGCACCCCATCTGGCAGCCCCCACAATCACTGGCCACACAAATATTTTTGAGGGCTTCTGATGTGCCAGAAGCATCTTTAAATACAGGTCATCTCGTCCCGTGTTTCACAAGCCACACAGCCAGCAAGAGGCACTACTGCGATCGGGTCCCAGGGGAATCTGGTCTTGAGGCCTGAGCGCTAACCATGCCTCCTGCCCCTGCATCTCCTCCTCTGCTGACCAGGGGCACAGACCCACCAACCCACTGGCCAGAGAAGGCAGGCCCCCTGCAGGGCTGAGCAGGCTTGAGACTGTGGATGCCCCACCCCCGGGGGAAATGCCCAGGATGTGGTAGGAAACCAGGGGGGTGGGGGCTTCTCATGGGCTCCTAATCCAGGTACTCAGGTAGGAGGGAAACAGTGTCACCCCCGAAAGGCCCCAGGCCCTTGTCACTGGGCAGGGAAACAGAGTTAGCAACCTGGCCCTGCCCTTGGCAAGCATTGTCTTGGAGGCCTGGCTCCAGGCTCCGTCTGGGCTGTTTACATCCAGCATCCGGTCCTGAAGGCCCACCCACCTTTACTGTGCTGTCCCTAGCTGTGAGCAGCTGACAGTGGTGAGCGTTTGGAATTCTCCCTTCTCCCGGTGTCCGGGGACCCTGTGGGATGGCACCTGGAACTCCTTGAAGGTTTTTGGGCGCAGGTGGCTAAGAGTGAGGGGCCCCATCTCCTGCCTTATTGCCTCTCCTTTGAATTGCATCAGCCTCAGCCCCCAGGGTTGGGAGCCAAAGGAGGGGTGAAACATCCGGGGATTCCCCAACCCCGCTTCCTTCCCTGGCCCCCATTCTGGCTCCTTAATCAATCCCTGGAGACGCTCCCCACCAGCTCCTCCCACCCAGAGGCTATTTCATCAGACAGTCAAGAAATTTTTACCCAGCACCTTCCTGAGGTCAGAGATGGGGTTTTAACAAAAGCAGAAGACAGAGCTGTGCTAGAGGTGGGGCCCCCCTCCCACCACACACACACACCCAGGTCCCCTGTGGTTGGAACCCTCCCTTCTCCGTGGTTGGAAGAACCACCCCCCTGTGAGCTCGCACATGATGCCAAGGAAGTGCTCAGGACGGTGCCTCCAGAGCCAGAGCCCAGGACCCTGCGGCTCCCACGGTTACTGCCTGAAATACACCACGTGGATGCACACGCAGGGACCCAAGGTGGCAGTGAGCCCCGTGGACTGAGGCCAGGAAGCCTTCCTTCTGTCAGGGGAGGGAGTCACGCTGACCCAGGAAGGAAGACGGGCAGGGACTAGCCAGGCAGAGGGGAGGGAGGGCTGCACCCTCGGGTGCTGCGATGAGGGGGGCCTGGGGCCGTGCTCATCTGTTACACCTGTTGACGCCCCTGACCTCAGCCCAGGGGGCGGTGTGGTGAAGGGCCCCCCTGTCGGGGAGGGCCAGCCCCATCATTTTCTCTTTTGCAACTGACTTTAATGGTGGGAGGAGAGGATAAATGGATGAGCCACTTCCTGGCAGATCTCACAATTCACCCCGGGCCTGTGGGAGGTGGAGGGGAGGCGCTGCTCATTCCGTTCCGCGGGCGTCTACTAAGGCCAGAGGCACAGGGGGACTGATGGCTGCCTGACCAAATCCTTCCAGCTGCCACCCTCCCAGGCACAATCAGGCATCCCCTGTCGCAAATGGGGAAACGGAGCCTCAGGCGGGGAGAAGCCTCCCTGTGGCCATGCCTGGCCTGCCTTCCAAATGTCCTCCCCGCACAGGGCTCCTGGAAATTTTAGGAGGCCCTGGAGAGCCTCCACGGGCAGGGGGCCAAGGGCCCGCGCCTCCGCCACTTTCGCTAGCTGGAGGATGCCACTCAGTCCTGTGAGTCGTGCCCGGTTTCTCGTTGGCACATACAGGCCCGGGAACACTTGGCATTGCCAGGGCCCTCATTAGCAGAGGATCTTAAAACAGTATGTGGAAACCCTGCAAGACCCCCTGGGCCGAGCGCCAGCAGGCTCCGGGTTTTACGGGGTGAGAACACTGAGACAGAGACAGCCTCGCTGGGGCGGGTGGCTGAAGCCCACAGCCAGCTCCCTGTCCCCAACACCTCCCTCCTTCTCTTGCAGGGGTGGGGCTGGAAACCCCTCCCACCTGTGCAGAGGCTGAGGAACAGGGAGGCTCCACACACACACACGTTTCTGAATGCAATGGCAGGACGCCAGAGTGGGAAGGGAGCTTTGGGGACACGACTACATAGGAGAAACTGAGGTCCACAGGTTCCCACACATGCTCAGAACTAGTTGCAGCAGGTAAGGCTGGGCCTGGAACCCAGGCCTCTCCACGTCCATAGGCCCAAATCTGGGCAGGATTCTGCACCAGCAGGAGGGAGGGCCCAGGGAGTATCCAGGGAGGCTGGCCTAGGGGGACAGCACAGGACCCAGAGCAGGAGGCTCTAGTTCTTTCAAGGTGAGCCCGGGGTGAAGGGTAGGTGTATGGTCGTTCTTCAGGTTTAAATGTCTAAGTCTAGACAGAAAACCAGTACCCAGGCCTGGGCCCAGTGCCCCCCGCCCTCTGCCCACTGCCCTGGGGCCCCAGTAAGCATCACTGGACTGCCATCAGCAGTCAGTGGGTCAGAAACTTCCTGGTCAGGGCAGAAGGGCAGCCCCAGGTCAGTTTCTGCTGTAACCGTGTTAACCTGGAGGCCTTCCTGAAGACCCCAGACTCACTCCCCAAGCCTCCCAATTCTGGAGTGAAGACCTTTTGTCCAGTCTCTCTGCCAGTCACTACCCAGAGGCGCTGGTCATCTGTCCAGAGGCCTTAAGGGGCCAGACTCCCTCCCCTCTGCTCTCGGGCCCTGCAACAATACCCCTTCCTCTTCTCCCTCCCGAACCCCACCCACCTTACCCACAGAGCTCCTCCATGTCTTCCCTTGGGGGTCCCAGTCTCCCTGGGCACCAGAAAGGCCAGAGCACAAAGCATGTGAGTCACCAGGGACAGGCCCTGCCTCATTCCTCACCTACAACCAGGCTTCTGGAGCCCCAGGCCACGGTCTCAGGGAGAAAGGGGAGCACGCGGGGCACTGCGGTCATGAAAAGGATGACAAAGACGGTAACTGTGAGAAGGTCAAAGCTGGAAACACTGACAGAGCCCACCCCATCCTGGACACATCTGGGTCCCATCGAGCCTCACAACAACCCTCTGAGCCAGTTGCTTCGTCATCCCAATTGCTCGAGGGGAAACTGAGGACCACAAAAAGGGAAATGGTCTGTGCTCAGACACAGGGAGGCCTGAGATTGATCCACACAGGCGGGCCAGTCCTACGGCAGGGAGACCAGCCCCCCGAGCGGCCAGCACTGCCCACCACGGTGGCCCCGAGCCATGTGTGAACACTCATTTCCATCGATTGGCATTAAATGACATCCCAAGTCCTGGTCTCACGAGTCACATTGTGAGTGATCAAAAACCACAGGTGGCTGGTGGCTGTTGTGCTGCACGGTGTGGGTTTAGAACATTGCGTCACCAGAGGAAGGTCTACGGAGGGAGACAGGGCTGTATGGGGGCTCCTCCCTGGGGTTCCAGCCCCCCCCATCGTGGCCTCAGACTGGAAACAGGAACCGGTGTTTCCTGAGGACTTGCGTGACCCGTCCTGGTGCAGAGACCAGGTTCCCTATTCTCACAACCAACGGGCTGGGCAGGCGCCTGCATGGTGCCAGGTGTGCCCTTCACTGCACGGATTAAGGAGCGCCAGAAACGGACTGATGGACAGACAGACGGGGAGAAAGACCCCGGGCAAGCTGGGAGACCAGACCCGCACTTCCTGGCTGAGCATCTCAGGTGGGTGGGGCGAGTCTCACGACAGGTCCTTTTTATACCACGTGGGCTCCAAGCACAGCCCAACCCCCTAAGAGTGCGCTCTGCACACAGAGCAACTGCAGACCAGGTCACACACACCACGTTTGGCTTTGCCACGACTTTGAACCTCATCCCAGCATGGTGTGTTACCCCCACTTTACAGCAGGGGAAACTGAGTCTCAGAGAGGGCAACAGCTGGCCTGAGGGGGAGTTGGGACTGGAGCCTGCACATGGCCACGCTGAGCTTTCCTGTGCAGCCTGGTGTTGGCTCCCAGCTGTGTGACCTTGGCCAAACTATTTCCCCACTCCTTGCCTCAGTTTCCCCCGGTGTAAAAGGCCGATGGTCACATTTGGCCACCAAGTTAATAAGATGACATGGACAAAGCAGGCAGCGCAGTCCTGTCCACGTGGTCAGTGTACTGTTGCCAGTGTCCGTGGTTCTTTCCATGACCATTGCTACGGGCAGCCCCGTACCATCCCTGGTGAGCATCCCCATTGCCCAGAGACCCCACACCCTTCCCGGACCCTCGCACCCCGTGAGAACAAAACCCGCGGTCACTCCCAAAGCCCCCTGCACATGCCAGGGCAGCCGCCCCAGGTCACCCTGGTCCGGGAAGCACAGACGCCCAGGTGGCCAGGGACAGCGGGCATAGCCGGCGGCCTCTGCAGGGGAGAGATAACCCGGCTGGCATGCCTGCTGTGCTGGCTCCAGCTCACAGCGTCCAACATTGTTCTGCAGACTGGGGGCCCTGTCTCTGACGCCCGCTCAGGGGGATGGTGGCAGGAACTGACAGGGAGGCAGAGTGGAGAGACAGGCCCTCACAAAGAGCGCGTCCCCTGTAAGTGGAGATAAACCTTGGGGGGAGAAAGGAGCGCTAAATCAGTTGTAGAGCAGATGTACCACATGCTGACAGGGCAAATGTGCGGCCTTTCACGGCCACTCCGCGCTCACCCTCCGTTATTCATGGCCGCGCCGGCGCTTTATCTCCCGCACATGATGGGCGGCCACGAGGCAGACGCTTGCTCCTGCCTGCGCGGGGCTCCCTCGGAAAATATTAATATGTAAATGTCACTCTCCGAAGACCAGAAATGAAATGGAATGACCGGCTGGAAGATGCTCTGCTGGCAAGATAAAAAAAAGAAAGGAAAAAAGAGAGCTGCTCAGAGCTGGAGGCCAGAGGGCTGGCTTAGGAGAGGGGGGATGGGGGGGGGGGCCGGGAGCAGAGGATTTTGGGGGAGGGCATCAGCCATTTCCTTTCGGAGGCACATGGCTTCAGTGTCAGGCTGAGAGCAGGGGAGGGGGAGCTCTGGGCTGCAGCCCCATGTGAGGATGTCTTTACCGGGTCCCAGGACAAACAGCACAGATCCTAATGGGTATTGGGCTTCCATTCGGTGCCTGGAATCTTCTGGAAGTTTTTATGCACATAAGCTCTTTCAGGCACTGCCAGCCCCATAGCCCCATTTCCCAGACGAGGAAACCATGGCACAGGGAGGGTCAGTGGCTGGGCCAGAGCGTTAACCCTAGTGCTGTCTCTGGGCCTCGGGGTCTCCGCTTCCTCCTGCTCCAGGAGTGAGCACATGACGGGACCTGTGCCCGCCAGGCTTGTGTGCAATGATCTGTCTGCAGGCGGGGACCATGGGTTTTGCTCTGAGGATGTTCTGGCAGGAGGGAGGGATCTGAGTGAAGACAGGTGATGCCCACCTGGCAGCTTCCCACAGGACAGGGCTGGCACCCTGCGGCCTCCCTTCCTAGCCATGGGGCATATCATCTCTCCTCCCCTGTCTTCTCTGCATCCAGCCCCTGATGTGCCCAGTGGTAAGAGAGCTGGGCCCGGAGTGTGAGTCCTGGGAGCTGGGTGGGGGATACCCACTAGCCACAGAACCAGCAGGATGGCAAGTTGGCTTAAGGTCTTGACAGAAGATATGGGAGGAAAGTAGCCCCTAATACTTTGGGGGTGTTTAGAAGGCCCTGCCAACATATGCTGGGGGCCCCCCTGGAACCCACCCAGAGAGGGTCGCTGTGGGCTTTAATGGTCCCCTGCCCCACCTGACTGGGTCCTCAGAGCCCAGCTCTACACAGCTGACCACAGTGCACCCTGGAAGAACACAGGGTCATCCCTGGCCCCGGCCTGCTCAGATACCCCCTCCCCCCCACCCCACATACATTGAAAATGCCGCCCTGAGCCCTGAGCAAAGGCAGGTGTGAGCTGGAAGCAGCCTCAGGCCCTTCTTTCAGAGGCTGCTGCCTCCTCTCACAGCCCCACCCGCCTGCCAGCTGCCAGAGCTCATCAGCAAACTCCAGGGTGACCCCAGGCCACGAGCTAACAGGAGCGGTTGTATTTCTTCCCTGCAACGCCAGCTCGCTGCTACTTAACCCTGTCAAGCAGGAGTCTACAGAAGACCTGCAAGAGGGGCACAGGAGGCAGTGTGGGTTGAGACCAGGCGGCCCCTGGCTCCTGGGCACCCTCCAGGCTGGCGCAAAGGCCCCTGGGACAGGGACAGGCACAGGGCAGAGGCAGGCAGCGCCTGCAGATGGAAACTGTGACTTCAGGAAGCTGGAATGCTGCTTGGGAAATATCAATGCTCATTCGTCAATGGGAGGCACCCTGGGAGCAGAGGGAGGAGTGTGTGCACACACAAGCACACATGTGCAAGTGCACACATGTGTGCCCACACACATGAGCACAAAGGCATACACATGTGCACACAAGCATATATATACACACAAACACACTCAGATGCATACCTGGCCCACCTACCCACCCATGCTCACAAACATGCACACAGATATACATACACAAACATACACATACACTCACTCATGCATTTACATATATGCACACATACATAAATGCACACACACCGGTGCACACATGCCCTGGCATACAAACATGTGTGTGCACATGCATACGCACATCCTTGCCAAGCCTCTGA
The DNA here is from genome assembly GCF_014108235.1 of Myotis myotis. Taxonomy (NCBI): domain Eukaryota; kingdom Metazoa; phylum Chordata; class Mammalia; order Chiroptera; family Vespertilionidae; genus Myotis; species Myotis myotis. The sequence continues at coordinate 16,945,554 of NW_023416323.1, forward strand.
CTGACTAACTCTGACCTGGCTCCCAGGATCCCTGAAAGCCTCAGGGCAGACACAGGCAGAGGAGGGAGGGGGAAGGAGCAGCTGCTGGGGGAGGGGGTGCTGGGGACTAGGCCTTGTAGTCTGGCCTTGAGAAATCTCCATCCCATATGATGGATTCTGGCAGAGGGGCCCTTCCCAGGAACAATGGGCTGGAGTCTCTGGGTTCTGTGGGAGCCTGTGTGTGAGGAGTTTGGGCAAGAGAAAGGTGTAGCGTGTGAGAGAAATGGGGCTTGGCAACCTCTCAGGGGACAGTGCCAAACCTCCAGTGGGCGCAGCTCCTGGCAGGGCCAGGCCAAGGGGCTGCAAAGCCAGGCCTGCCCACCCCTCCCCAGGCCTGGCTGCCTTCTTTCCTCCTCCAAGAGCTGCCGTGAGGTGGGGGAGGTTCAAGGGCAGGAGTTACCCTGGGGGGAGGGGGATTCAGAGGGCACAAGGGAGAGAAGGGGATTCTCATGACCAAGAATGGAAGCAGCAGTTGGGTCTGTTCCCAGGGAAGCCCCAGGGGCTCATGGCCAGAGTGGAGGTGGGAGGGGGGAGGCAGTGACAGGGAAAAGGAAGGAGAAAAGGGAAGGGGGAGAGGAGAGAGGGAGGGGAAGGAGGTGGAGAGAACAGGGATGGGGTCAGAGGGCAGAGAAGAGAGGCAGGGGGAGGGGGAGAGGAGGAAGAGCGGGAGGAGAGGGGCCCAGTGGGCAGAGGATGCTGGGAGGTGTTAGGAGCAGCAGCCCTGCCCTCAGCATCCTAGAGAGCTCCTGGTTCCCTGCCCACAGCTTTCCAGGGCTCTTGATAGCCCTGGCCACACCCTGGAGTCACCTTTGGACCTTGAGGGTCTTTTGCTTTTTGGGGAGCACCCGGGGATTCCAACATGTGCTAGTTCTCAAAGTGGGGTCCCCACACACTCGGCAGCATCACCTAGGAGCAGAAATGCAGATTCCAGGCCCTCCCCAAGACCTGCGTTTTACTCCACCATCCATGGGGGGTGGAGGGGTCTTAAGCTCAGGAGAGGGTGGGACCAACCGACCGACCCCGCACCCCAACCCCCACCTGGGATGTGCACCCTGGGGCCTCCACGAGCAAGGGGAGAAGAGTGCAGGGCAGGACAGTGATGGGAGTCCACGGGGGAGGAAGGCCCTTCTGTCTCCTGGAGGAGTGATGGCGCCTGGGAGGCACAGGGGCCTGGGGATGCGGTCAAGCTGGGGACGGGGAGGGAAGAGGAGGGACAGCTGTAGAGCAAAGCAGCTCCTTTGTCCTGAGAAGGCAGGCCGGCCAGGGCACAGAGGTGTCCCAAGGCTTCAGCGGTCCTCAAGGTGACCCCCCACTGAATGCTGGGGTTTAGGGTCAGGACTTTTCAAAGTCCTGGCCCTCGACCTGCCCAACTGTCCCCATGCTGGAAGGGGACAGGTGAGACTGGGGTTCCTCTGTCCTCCCCCATCTTGCAAGATTTGTAATTAAATTAGTGTTCAGTCTCTGCCGGCATCATACAGCTGATCAGCCCACCTCCACTGCTGGGTGATGGGAGCACTTTGATATCCGGCTGGACTCTAATGCGTGTGGTGTGAGGGACCCTAATTTATTACGCTCTGGTAATTGATGTTTACACAAAGCAGCTCTTACAGCTACTCAAAGTAGGAGATGAAAAGCAATCAATCAGCCATTTGCCTCAAAAGAGAGGGAGAAAATACCACACATATCAAAAGCAACCCCCCCAAATACTGAGAAGGGGCTGGATTAGCACACTGACACTTTGAAGCTTGGGGTTCCAACCGCACAGACAAATGGCGATTGCAAGGATGTGGGGAAATCATCGCCAGGCTGCCTGTGGCCCTGGGCCCTGGGGAGGGGCGGGGTCTGGGTCCCCCTGGAAGACCCAGGCTGCAGCGTGGGATGCTGCTCTGTGGCCCAACAGCCTTCCCTCAGCTGCCTGGCATCTCACCTGCTCTGATTCCTTCCTGGTCACCTGTCTGTTCCCCCTGGGCCACAGGAATGTGGTTCCAGGCCCAAGTTTGGTTTTGAGGGGGCCCTGCTGAGCCCCAGCGTGACTCCAGGGCAGAGTGAGACCCTCCTGAACACTTGCTTCATGGCTGAGGCGTAAGGATCCTCACCGTGGGGCTGAGCCAGGCTGGGGACACAGGGACAGTGCTGAGACATAGTGGAGAAGGCCACATGACCACAGAGGCAGAGACTGGAGGGATGTGGTCAGGGCCAAGGAGCACCAGCAGTCCCCGGGAGCTGGGGGAATCAAGGAAGGACCCTCCCCTGGACCTCCACAGGGAGCACAGCCCTGCCCACTCCTGACGTCACCCCAGAGACCCTGATTTCCAGCGTCTGGCCTGCAGAACCATGAGAGAATAAGTTTGTGCTGCTTTAGCCCACCGAGTCCGGGCCGTCTGTTGTGGCAGCCACAGTAAGGTCATGCGGCATCTGGTACTGTTTAATACAACATATAGATAAGCAGGGCAGGGGCCAGACAGGCAGCATGGAGGTCACCCTCCCCCAGCAGCTGAGTCTGGGTCTCTGTGGGTACCGGGAGCTGCGAATTGGGGTGGTATCTAGGGGGGGAGTGGTGGAGAAAGTGGACGCGATATGTGGGTGGGAGAGGAGGGGAGAGAATGCAGTCAGGTGCCAGGTGAAGTCAAGGTGTGGGCAGGGCTGTGCTCCGTATGGAGGCTCCAGGGGAGGGTCCTTCCAGCTCCCAGGGCGTTCCGGTGCTCCTTGGCCACCTCTCTCCAGTCTCCGCCTCTGTGGTCACGTGGCCTTCTCCACTTGTGTCTCAGATCTCTCTCTGCCGCTCTTTTTTTTTTTTTTTTTTATTGATTTTAGAGAGAGATGGAAATGTCAGTGAGAAACATCAATATCGGTCATCTGCCTCCTGCACCGCCCCTACTGGGATCGAGCCTGAAACCTGGGTGCCCTGACCGGGAACCAAACTGGTGACTTCTTGGTGCAACCTCTTGGTGAATGGGTCAGCCTCAACAACTGAGCCACACCAGCTGAAGCTAGGCCCTGCCTCTCTCTTATAAGGACACTTGTGATTGCAGGGCCCACCTGGATAAGCCAGGGCACTCTCACCTCACGATCCTTAACTTAATCACACCTGCCAACACCCCTTTTCCGAATCGGACCGCATCCGCAAGTTGCAGGCATTAGGGCATGGACACGTCTTTTGGGGGCCACTTTTCAGCCTGCCACACCTATGAAGGGAAAATGGAGCTAGATTCCTGCTTTTTATGTCCAGCGAAGACGACCCCGGAAGCCTGTCACTCACCCGGCAGCCCTTACATCTGTCCGATACAGGGGGGCCTTGACTTACGAGTGTCCCGACTAACGAGTTTTTCGAGATACGAGCCATCTCTCGGCCAAGTTTTTGCTTTGAGTTGCGAGCTAAAATTCGGGTTACGAGCCAGCTTCAGATACCCCACCGCTAGTTGGCGCAGCGAACGTCACAGTGAACGCCACAACATCAGCCCAGCATCACGTGTCTCACTCGTTCACTTCTTGATTTGACATACGAGTAATTTGAGTTACGAGCTCCGTCACGGAATGAATTAAACTCGTAAGTCAAGGCCCCACTGTACTTCTGAGCTTCTGAGCGTTGGGGACGTGGCAGTGAAGAGAACAGAGTGATCCCTGTCTTCACGGAGCTCACGCGTATATGTGGTTAAAGAGTGACCAATACAAAGGGAAGCAAATAGAGCCAGGAGAGGAATTCGGCTCTGTTGGTCAGCCTCCAGGAGCAGCTGACTTTTGGACAAAGGCCTGAAGGAGTGAGAGCGGGAGCAGCATCAGGAGTGGGAGTGTGGAGATCTCGGGAGAACATTCCAGCCGGACGGCAGGTGCACAGCTCCACAGGCTGAGTGTGCCTGGTGGTTCACAGAACAGCAGGAGCCGCGTGGCTGGAGTGAAGCAGATGAAGGGGGGTCGGAGGTGGATTCAGGAGGGAGTAGGAGCCCAAAGGGCTGCGTAGTTCTCACCGTGGCCCTGACTTTTGCACCTGTGGAGTGGGAGCTGTGGGAGGACGGCCACACTTGGGGTCCCACCTCCCTGACAAAGGCTGGGTTTCCCCCACTCCCTTCCAGTGTTTTCTTCCAGCGGGGACCATCAGAGGCAGCCCAGCCCTTGCTGAGTATCCAGCTTCCGGTGCCAAGCACGGCCACCAGCTGTGGTGTGTGTACCCTCGTGCAGGCGGGCTGTGCAGGCTACACACACACACACACACACACACACACACACACCCCTCGCTGGTCCAGTCCGGGGCTGGGGTGAGCCTGGGCAAGTGCAGTGTGCCTGCTGGAGCTGCAGCTCCATTAAGAATTTATCAGCCCAGAGGGAAGAAGTCTTTAGTTCTGGGTCTCCCATGGTGGGGTCTGCGACAATAGCAAAACTTGGCTTCTGGGAATAAAATGGAAATTCAGGCCCTGGAGTATAATGAAAAGCCGGCGTGCAGGCATTTCCCTCTGAGCAGGGCTGAAAGGCCCCCTAATGACGGGAGAGCTGGGGGACAGGTGGGGGCGCCAGGGGACCCCAGCACAAGCACACAAGATGGTGGCCACGTTGGAGGCGCTCCCCCCACCCCCCAGAGCCCCACCTGCTCAGGGCTGCCTGGCCTAATAAACCCTCTCTCTTTGGAGTCACATTCGAAGCGGTTCCAACAGGGAGCCATACGTCACCAAATCCAGCAAAAATTTGTGCTAAATTGAATCAATCCATCTTGGAAATGGCTCTTGTCAGGTTCTGTCAGAGAGACCGTCTGCAGGGGACGGAGAGATCAGGAGGGGCAATCAGGACGTGGGGGCTGGGGGGCTCGAATCTTAACACCTCAAAGCCTCCTGCAGGCTGTGGTTGGGGGAGGAGGGGCTGGCACCCGCCCACGAGTCCTTGTGAAGGAGGCTCGCCGCAAGCTGTGTGTGTATGGGGGTTGGGGGGGGGGGGCAGACAGGTGGCAGAGGCGTCAGGCTGGCAGTGGGCCCCACCCCACAGCCTGGCCAGTCTGCGTTGTTCTACCTTAGCTGGAGCCTCCTCATGTCTCAGTTCAGTGGAATTCCACAATTATTAGGGACCCACTCGACACCAGGTAAGCTGACGGCAGGGGAGGGCCTGGGCAAAGCCAGCCAAGTGGAACTCAGTCAGACCCGGGGCTGCAGGACTCGGGGTTTGGGAGCAGCCAGGGACTGGAGCCAAGGTGCCCCCGTGAGTGGGCAGCTGAGGAAGGCGGCCCCTTCCAGGAGGGCTGTGGCCGTGCCCTGGCCTGGGGAGGCCCTTGGCCTCCTCCTTGGTGACATGCGTCTCCCCTTGTTCACCATGGTTTCGGGCATTGGGCTCGACCTCTGGAGCTCTGGGCTCCTGAGCTGAACAAGACGTGGGTTCGCCCAGCCAGGCCCTGCCTGCTGTTCTGAGCGAGGCCCTGGTGGCCTCAGGAGCTGTTAGAGCGCGAGGCTCAGGGCCTCCAGGTCCCACCGGCACAACCTCCCCAGAACCAGAACTCTCCCCATCTCTTCCCAAAGTCCGGCTCTCAGACTGGTCCACATCTGAGGTCCAACCTGTTGGCCAGCTTCGATTCCACATGTGCCCACACAAAGCCTCGCTCCCATCACGCAGGCAAGCCACATTCCCCATCTCATGAAAAGCCCTGCTGGGTCCAGCCTTCCAGCCTTCATCCGTGCTGTACCCCTCCCCACAGTGACCCCCCTATCTTACTGAAGTCATCCCAACCCCCTCTTTCCTTCAGGTCCTGGCTCAAGTCTGTGTTCCCTGCTGTGGCCATCTCCCCCCAACTCCAATCCCTACCATCAGATCTAATGCATCCCAACCCGCCAGCACTCAGCGTGTGCCTGTCGCCGAGTGTCAGCTCCCTGAGGTCACAGACCCGCCATGCACATGACAGTCCCCAGAGGATGCAGCACAGGCAGGCATGCAGATGTTTATGAACCGTTCTTCTGCATGTCAAGTTCAGGGGTGCCAGGATGCAAGGAAAAGACAAAAAACACGATTGAGTTCCTGCAAATTTCACTCTGTGGATAAAAGCAAAGCAAGAAATCAACTTTCCTCAGCACATCAAGTTTTCAGGGTGACGTCGTTGCTTCGGGGCTGTGTTTCTGAGTAACTATTGCCCTGTGTCCGTGAAGCAGCTGCCGGAAGACTCAGCAGTCAAGCCCACCCCAGGCATGCCCAGCCGGACCACGTCTCCTCCTGCAGGCAGCCCACCTGCAAAGCCCCCAATGGCTGTCCCCCTCCTGAGCTGTCTCTGCTTCTCCCAGCTTGCCCCAGCTCGTGCTGAAATCACTGCACGATGAGGCAGAAGCCACCCAGAATATGTCACTTTGGAACATCACTAGTTTTGAAAAATTGCCTCATGGGATTAGAAGTCGGGGCAGTGACTACACTAGGGACACAGTGGCCCACCAGGGACCCAAGGGACTTCTGGGAGCTGACCAGGCTCCAGTTCTTATCTCGGTGCTGGTACACAGGGAGCTCAGCCTGTAAACACAATGAGGGGTACACTTCTATATACTTTCTGATGACTATCATACTTCAAAGGCAATTGGAAAAAATGGCACCTTTTATGATCGGAATTGTCCTCCCTTAAATCCATACATTGAAGTCCAAACCCCAGGACCTCAGAATGTGACTGGATCTGGAGGCAGGGCCTTTAAGAGGTGATTCAGTTAAACGAAGTAATCAGGGTGGGTCCTCATTCAAGGAGAGGCCTCAGGAGAAACCAACCCTGCTGACACCTTGATCTCAGACTTCCTGCGTCCAGATGGTGAGAAAGTTAGTCTCTGGGGCTTAAGCTGCCTGGTGCACAGCCCTGCCAGTGTGCAGCAGCCATTTGCTGAGCAGGCGTAGCCCCGTGGTTTCCACTGGGAAGCCCAGCCATGCCCAGCTGCCCCCATACCCTCAGCCCAGCAGCCTCAGAAGTGTGTGTGTGTGTGTGTGTGTGTGTGTGTGTATGTGTGTGTGTGTGTGTGTGTGTGTGGAGATGGGGGGTGGCGGGAAGAGATGGCCAGGGTTTGGCTTCTTGAGTTGTTTTCCCTCTGAGTCACCACAACCCCCAAACTCAATTTCCAAACCGGATACCAACTAAGCGGAATGCGGAGGCCAGAGAGCTACAGAGGGATTTATTAGCAGGCAGAGGAAGACAAAAGCAATCTTGCCTGACACAAATATAGATGAATACGTGTATAGGAAACCCACAGACTGGCAAATTAAAACGTGGTTCGGGCTGGCGAGTGTCGAGGACGCCGGCTGATGGATCTTCCCAGCCAGACAGCCAGGCCAACCAAATATGTCACCATGACACGCTCTGGCAAAACTCTACCCCCTAGGGAAGGAAGAAGAAGAGCCCCCCAGCCAAGCAGGGCTGTGGATTCCAAGCTTGGAGGACAGTGTCATGTAGATCTGGTCTGTGACTGGAGGAAAGAGGGTGCTGGCACAAGAAACTTGGGCCGGTGGGGAGGGTGGGAGGCTGACGGGGGGGGGGGGGGGCGGGGCGCGCGGATGCGGGGCTTCTGCTGCTCCCTCTCACTGAGCTGTCCGGCTCAGGACAGCAAAGCCATCCCTGCCTGCCTCTCCCAGCACATGGCAGAAGCTCTCATAGCTGATGAATGAATGAATGACATGATGCCTGAAGAGCTCAGCACAGGGCCAGGCACACGGCTAGTGAAGGTTAACTGCCACGATCCGTATTCCTGCACCACCACACCTCCCAGGTTCAAAACCGCACTGACATCAATGATTTCCACCTAAAACAGTGGTTCTCAACCTTCTGGCCCTTTACATACAGTTCCTCATGTTGTGACCCAACCATAAAATTATTTTCGTTGCTACTTCATAACTGTCATGTTGCCACTGTTACGAATCGTAATGTAAATATCTGATATGCAGGATGGTCTTAGGCGACCCCTGTGAAAGGGTCGTTCGACCGCCAAAGGGGTTGCGACCCACAGGTTGAGAACCGCTGCCCTAAAAGACCACACCCAGGCCCTGAGAATGGTGCCCCAGGCTCTTCCCACCTGGGCCAACCTCCTGCTCCAGCCTTCCATCCGCACGTCACACTGGCCGCTCCAGGAGTCTCTGTGATGCCCGCTGGACCCTGCCCTTCCCACTCCTTCCTTTGCTGGTCTCATCCCCTTTTCCTGGAATAACCTTCCCTCCCTCCTCTGCTGGGACCCACTGTATGCCCCTGGGCAGAGCACAGACCCCAGCCATCGGCACAGTCCGCCCTCCGCGTCCACACAGAGGGGCTGCTTCCTCCCCCGCGTCCCACGGAGCCGTGCCATCCCATAAAGCTGCCACACGTGGCTATTTACATTAAAATACTAAAATGAAATAAAGTGACAAATTCAGTTCCTGGGTCCAACTGGCTACATTTCAATGCTCATGAGCCAGGGGTGGCTGGTGGTGACCACATCGGACTGTGCAAACAGAACATTTCCCCTCCCCGCAGGAAGTTCTGCCGGACGGTGCTGCCACAGGCGAGACTAAGGTGCGTGCGGGAGAGGCCCATCCCCTGCCCACCTGCATCGCCCTGCTCTCTGCACCCCAGCCCCTGGCACCAGCCTTCCCTTGGGCGGGCGCCTCAAAGGCTCTCCGCGCTCAGTGGCAGGTCTGGACTTCAACAGTGAGTGAGCCCAGTGGGCCTGTCTACCCACAGACACGAGGATGGAGGGGTACAGAGCAAACATTAAAAATCAGGATCCCAAGGAGACTTGTGTGTGTGTGTGTGTGTGGGGGCATGTGTGTGTATGTGTGTGCGTTTGTGCATGTGGGTATGTGTATAAGCAGGTGCAGACAGGTGTGTATATGTCCAGGTGTGTTTGCAGGTGGGACATTTGTGTGTGCATGTGGGGGGCACCGGTGTGTGCACATGTGTGTGTATTGGTGGGTGGATGGTTAGGTACAGAAAGAATTCTCCATCCAGCGATTGAATATCTGTACATTCTGTTCAGAACGGCATCTTCCTAAATGCTTCATTTATGTAACAAACAACCCCAGGGTGATGCCCAGCAGAGAGGGAGAGCCAGGCTGAGGATCCCTGGCTGAGGGCCCACCCGACCTACCTCGGCACCCTTGTTCTGGGACGTTAAAATCCCCGACTCTTTAAGTCAGTTCGAGTCAAGGCTTTCTGTTACCTGCAGCCTCAGACACTGGGCAGATGGATTTACTATAAATTTGTCTAAGTGGCCACACTCACTAGTTAATGCACTCATCCTGAGCCCAGACCCCCAAGACCCCACCCACTGACTACCTTCTCCAGACGCACATTAGCACGGCAGTCACATCACCGTAAGTGGGCCGGCGTGCATCTGTGCAACAACCGTGACTGCTGTGGTCAGGCTGGTCTGCACCCTGCACTTTGGGAAACCAGGCCTCCTGGGCCCCGGAGGCCTTTGCAAACCTCCTAACTGTACGAGGAAAGGGGGCAGAAGGGCATCAGGCGGCTTGGACACACTCAGCCCAACAGGGTCTACAAACCGTCACGTGCTGTTCTACCACCCACCCTTCTGGAGCCCGGGCTTTGAGAGTGGCCACCCGGGGAGGATCCAGGTTCCTTCCCACTGAGATGCCCTCTGGTGAACTGGGCGCCCGCTCCGACCACCATCCCTTCAGCCCTCCCGCCTGGATCAGTGTTACGCGTGGTCTGGAAGAGACGTGTGGGCAGCGTGGTGGGAGGGAGGGGCTGCTATGAAGGAAGGAGGCAGGGCTTTCTGCAGGGTCAGCAGTCCAGGTCCCCTTCGAGACCACAGCCACACCTGACCCTGCCTCCTAATGAAGGGACGGAGAAGGTGACCATCCATCTTTCACGCTGCTGGTCCTAATAAGCGTCAGCGAATTCCCCAAACTGCCTGCTTCCCGCCCTGGCGTGATATGTTATTTACCTGCAGCTAATAGGTTCATGGGTAATGATAGTCTTGTATCAAATGACGGCCGTTTGGCTCCTGACAGTTTTAAAGACCAGTCTCGGGGACACTACAGTTTCTAATTACAGGGTCTGTCACCTGTGAGGTTCAGTTCAACACCACTCCTTCTCCCGCGGGTGACACTTCTGTCCAGATAGGAAATTTAAGCTCGGCTGCGACAGTTAAGGTTAAAAATACTGCGCAGTACGAGGCAAGAGATCATAATTTGGGTCGCTGCCTTGTTTAATTAATTGGACTGCGGCGATCTGCACTCTGCGGGCCATAATTACAGGCAGGGCGAGAGGCCCGCTCCCCCTCGCCGTGTCTTACAGCTGTAATTTCACAGGGGCTCTGACCTGGCTCGGAGCAGGGACCCAGAGTTCCTTGAAGGAGCGTGGTACTCCACTAGACGGCGCCCACGACGGGGGAGCAGGGGAGCGGGGCAGGCCAGTGCGGGGGCAGCTGCAGGCCGGGCGCTCGCTCTTCCTAGCTGGGTGCTGCCTCCCCCGGGGTCACCCTGGCAGACAATGTGGTGATAAAAACAAGTGACCCTTGGGTGTCAGAGAAAGCCACAGGGAGGAGAGAATCGTGGACCCAGACATTTCCAGCTCCTCGGTCAGTGGCTTCTATGTCTCGCTGTCTGCACACGGGCCAGGCCAGCTCAGAACACGGGGCTTCTGCACGTTCCCACTGTCCCCAATACCCTCCCCAGAGGCTGCATGGCTTCCCTCCCCTTTGTTCAGGGGCCAGCTTTGTTGACTCCTCGGAGGGGACATTCCCCGACCTCTTTACCCTGTCACTCAGCCCATCCCATCCCTGTATCCTCCCCTTTTCACTTCATCACCATCGGAGTTTCATCTTCCATGAGGCTCAGGCCCGGCCTGTCTTGGAATGATTGGTTATCACTCTACTTCCTGGTTTCAGTCCCCCAGAGCCACCACCTGTCTCCGTTCCAGGCTGATCTTGTTAAAGCTTCAAGGAGATCCACCCCCCTGCCCTCCTGCCATGGACAGTTAGGCTGGATGTGGCCCCTCCCTGCTCCACAAACATTCCAGGTGTGTGACCTTGTCCATGGGTCAGGAGTGGCCTCACCTCTGACCACTTAGCACTCCTCTCCCACCTTCTTTCAGAGTTTGAGGCTTGCGCATAACCTCGAGGACAGGGGACCAACAGTGAGGACGGCGGACAGGCTGAGAACCATAACATGGACACCTCAGCTCTGGCCAGCCGCAGTGCTAACTGATTGTATGGAAGGCCAGGTTCCCTCAGGCTCTCTCTCTGCCTCGGCAGGTGCAAAAGTTAACAGCAGGGGCCAGTCGGTGCTCTGCTTGGACATCAAGTGCCATCATCCTGCCGAGCCTCCGTTTTCCTCATCTATAAAATGGGAATGATCCTATTTTCCCCTACTCAGGGCAGCGGTTTGTAGGAGCAGATGAACTAAAGCACATGAAGTACTTAGGAAACACTGACTGGATGACTCATCTGGTTCCTTTACCCAGGAAGTCAGGAAGGGTCAGGGTGACCTCCGGGTGGCTGCCAAGGTCAAAATCTATGATGCATATCCAGGTCCTCATAACCACAGGGCACAAGGCTTCAATGCGGTTCTTCTGAACCCCAGCCCTCAGCCTCGAAGCCCACATGCTTATTTGCCGCTCTGGCTGCCCTTGCTGTGGGCTGCCTTCCCTCAGGCTCAGAGTCTGCAGAGTACCCGCCCCCTTCCCACTGTCCCCCACTTCATCCCTTCCCCACCTCCTGGGATCTTCCTGCCAGAAGCGATGAGTGTGGCGCACTCACTCAGCTCATGGATGATTTTTATGAACAATTGAGCAGGGCCTATGCCAGGTGCTCCCCCCACTGCTGAAGGTCAGTCACCTTTCCCACCCTCCACGTCCCTCGTGCCCAACCCCATCCCCACCCCCAGCTCAAGCAGCCCTTCATCGAGGAGAGCTCTGCCAGGGCCTGATGGAAATTCAGAAATAAAACTACTCATCTGAAGGAACCTAAACTCCAAAGGCAGGAGAAGAAGGGGAGGAGGGACCACACACTCCTGGAACACCACGTCAGGGATGGTCCCGTTCCCGCCCACATGCAGAGGGGGCGGCATAGGTCAGCAGGCAGCCCGCCCCTAAGGCTCTCACCCAAAAGGAGGTATGGTGGGCTGAATGTGTCCCCGGAAAATATGCCAAAGCCCAAATCCCCGTACCTCTGAAAGTGGCCTTATCTGAAAATGGGGCCTTTGCAGACTAAGATGTGATTAAGGGATAGCCTCTTACTCCCATATGATTGGGGTCCTTATAAGAGGGGGAGAGGAGACTCAGAGACGGGCACACACAGGTCATGTGGCAACAGAGGCAGAGAGTGGAGGGATGTGGCTACAAACCAAGGATCACCAAGGATGGCCCCGCCGACCCCTTGATCTCAGACTTCTGCCCCCAGAACTGTGAGAGAACAGATTTCTGTTGTCCAAGCCCCCCTTTCTGACAACGTTGTGCGGCCCCAGGACATGCACACGGGGACGCAGGGAGGAAGACTGGCACGCCAGACTCAGGTGACCTTTGTGGAGTGGCCAAATCCATCACTGCCAGGCGGTGCCCTCCTCCTGGGCCCTCGGTGTGCCGTTCCCATGGAGCTCGGGGTCCCGGGGGGTGGGGCAAACGCGCCTGTTTATTAGGAATCGAAGGCCCGGCTGCCCGCCTCTCAGCGGAGAGCTGCTTTTGAAGTGCCGAGTGATTTATTTTAGCCAATTACTGGTGCGCTTCCCCTTCCCAAGGACCCCACGTAATTGATTGAAACCTATTGAAAACAAATTAGCCAGCACCAGGACGCACAGATCTGTTTATCGCTCCTCTGGAGGTTTTCAGGGAGCCCACGTGAACGACAACACACACTGCAGCGTGTTTTTCCCTTCTCCGGAGGACAGGAGGAGAGAAAAGAACACGGCTCCGCCAGGCTCGAGGAGCCCTCTGTACGCCTGGCAGCCGGCTATTTTCCCCGCGGTCTCTGGAATCGCTGTCTTGATGCCCTGATATTCTGCCACGCTAAGATCAGCACCCACGGCCGGGTATTTTCACTGCAGCCGCACACATCTCCATGTCGACGGCCTTCTTGTTGGTGATGACTTACTTCCTTAGAATAAACCACAGCGTGGAATTTCTGGGATCCGAGGGACGGAGACGCTCCATGGGTCTGGCTACGACCTGCCGTTTGCTTTTCCGAACGGGGCCCTTCCTGTGAGGAGCCCGCTGCCAGGCTCCAGCCGTCTGTCCGTTCACCACAACGGTGCCAGCAATGCTTGTTATTGCTGTACGTTTGGGGGGCTGAGTTAGCAGGTGAAAACTGGGGGTTGGGGGGGAATGGGGTGGTGGCTTTAAATGCAAGTTTAAGTGAATTTTTAAACAATTATTTTTAATTGTGGCGGAATGAATACACGTAACATAAAACTGATCACAGTAACCGTGTTTAACTGTATAGTTCAGCGGTATTAAGGAAATTCCCATTGAACTGTATTAAGGAATTATTTTCCGCCCTGTGAAGATCGCTGTGACTGCTGGCTGGCGCACACTTGGCTTACCCTGCCTTCACCACGCCCACCTCACCTGCCCAGGCCTACCTCTCAGGGCTAGAGCCCTACATGTCCCAGGCCCATTTGTACACGGGCCTCAAAAAGGGGGCTTCTTTTCCTGCTCAAAACTCTGTGGTGCCTCTCCCCACCTATTCCATCAGGCCTCAACTCCTTCTAGAAAAGCCTGCCCTCCCCTCTCCATCAAGTGCAGGTCACTCGGGGCTCCCCAGACCCATCCACCTGCCCCCTGACGTCAAGCTTCCAATTGCTCAAGCCAGTGTTTTCACTCCCCACCCTCACAACACCTGCCACTCCCCGCCCCGTCACCCAAGCAAAGTGTGTGCACTAACCACATGGACCCTCTGCCCCACAGGTGGCGGATCCGACGGCTGTCCTTCAGCTGGAACTAAAAGGAGGCATGACCGAGGCCCTCCTGCATTCCTGGCCAGCTGCATGGCCTCCCTCTCCTGCACTGCCCCAAGCCAAAGAGGGCTCTGGACTCTGCGGGGACTTCCACCACCACTGTCACCACTGCTGGCTCCTGCTGCCTTTTCTGTAACACCTGGCAGCTGGCAGCAGAAACAGCAGGCTGAAAACACAAAGGGCTTCTTGAGGCTTGAAAGGTGAAGTGTCCCACAGAGCACTTGGCCCCCTGGGCGGCCTCCCTGCCTTGGGTCATCTGCTGGTCATCATGAGGCCCAAGAGCTGGCGAGGGTGCAACCAGCTGCAAACCCACGCTCCCGCCCCTCGGGCTCATATCCTTGTGTGTGCGTGTATTGTGTGTGTGTACGCACGTGTATGTGTGTGTCTACTGTGTGTATACGTATCTGCCTGAATATGTGTCGGTGTGTGCACGTGTGTATATGTGCATGCGTGTCTGTCTGCGTGTATGTTATGTGTGTGTGCGCGCGCACATTTGCATGGGCATGATGGGGTTTGGAGATGAGGAAACATGGACAACAGCCCAGCAGGTTGGTGCTGTAGAAGTGAGGTCAGTGCTGTGCAGAAGCTGGCAAGACCCCAGGAGGGGAATCACAGTCTACAGGGCAATGGGGGTGAGTGGGCACCGTCACCTCTGCCCCTGCCAAGCTATCTAACAGCTGTCCCCTCCTCCATCACCCGGCGTAGCCCCTGCCCATGCATCCTTGGTTTCTGAGCCAAGGTATCCCTGTCCCCTCACCTGCTGCACCCTGCAGTGTGGCCCTCCTGAGCTGCAAAGAGACACAGCAGTCAGGAACATGGGTCACCTGGCTCCCATACCTCCCGGCTGTGAGACTTAGGGCAAAAGCGACATGGGCTCCTTGGGCCTCAGTTTCCCCAATGGCAAAATGGGGATAAGCAAAGCACTGCCCTCACAGGGAGGCACGAGGGCTGAAAACGTTGCCACATTGGTGCTAAGACCATGCTGGCACCAGGCAAGTGTTGTTGGAGAATGGTGGGACGTTATCCCAGGACTCCCTGCCCTGCGACCTTGAGCCAACCCCCAGAATCCGTGACTGTGACCTTCTTTAGTGATTGGGCCTTTGCAGCTGTGATTAAGATGCAAGTTAAGCCCCAGCTGCTTTACCTCAGTGGCTAGACTAGAGCATCGGCCTGCGAACTGAAGGGTCCCGGGTTTGATTCCAGTCAAGGGCACATGCCCGAGTGCAGGAGGCAGCTGATCAATGATTCTCTCTCATCACTGATGTTTCTCTCTCGCTCTCTCTCCCTGCCTCTCTATAATCAATACAAATTAAAAAAAAAAAAAGATGCAAGTTAAGAAGGGGAGGTGTTACCTCACCACCCTGTCTCCTAGAAGTATGAGGCCAGGCACTGCTAGAAGGTTCCTGCTCTGTGGCATTAGGAAAAAATATGTTCAAATTAGAAATTCTAATCAAAAGTAATAGCAAGATGCCTTCTAGGAGCATTGACACTGTGCCAAGCACTGGTCTGAAGAATTTGTGCACATGATCTCATTTGTTCCAATCATCCACCCGTCACTGGATAGCTCCACAGCCCATTTGACAGACAAAGAAACTGAGGTCTGAGGCTGTGGCCTCTAGTTCAGGCTACACAGCTTCAGCAACACAGACATCCCAGAGTTCCGGCTGCACCACAGGAGGTAGACAAGGAAGGGGGTTTTAACGCCAGAATCACACAACTGACACGCTCCGCAGGCCTAGATGGGCCCCCCAAGAGAGGCCCCTGGGAGATGTTAAGTGACAGCTTCAGTGGAACGAAAAAAGTCGACACCAGTGGGTGGGCCGTGGGGACACTCCACCACAAGAACAATCCTAAACCCCCAGCCAGATGGGTGACAATCAGGGTGAGGGATGTTTCCCAGCCCCTGCACCCCCAGCTGGCCCAGTGACAGCCCGGGTGGGGAGTGTGTCGCAGCTGTGCTATCCTGAGTTTGTGGACATCAGCTTCTCTTTGCTCCTGTCCCCCTCTCCTGCAGCCAGCCACTCACACACCCTCCAGGGAACCTGACCTTGAATTATAGGTTCTGAATTTTTCAAACGCTCTGGCGCTACTATTTGCCATGACAGCATGGTCCCAGCTCTCCTCCAAATAAGTCAATTTCTCCCCAATTCCATTTCTGCCCTCGACCTGCACAAACTGCCCAGCGCCTCCTCCTCCTCCTCCCCAGCCCAGGCCAGGCCAGGCCTTCCCAGTTCCAGCGACTCTACCCGCCTAGGGCCCCTTGGTGGTCTGTCAGCCTGGTAATGGCTCTCTCTGGAAACTGCCTGAGGTATTTATTGTTGTTCTCTGTGAAGTCTCATCCCCGGCTGTCGGTCCCTGTGGCGCCCCGCGTCAGCGGTGCAAACACCATCACTCACACGGCATAAACCTGTTGTAGCAATTCCCAGCTTGGGCCCTCAAGAGGCGCCCATCACTCATCCCCACGATGGCACTCGGAGGCAAGGGGCGGCGGGAGATGGATGGTTCTGGGAATTACTGCTGGCTGCAAAGTGGGGACCTTTCACCTCTGGGGAGCGGGGTCAAGTCACTGTCATCGTGGGCCTGGCCCCCAGGGAAATGAAGCAGCAGACCCCTGCTCTGGGCCACGCTCCCACGCCCGCCCCGAACCCAGACACAAGCTTGGGGCTGTATTCCGCTCAGGGAATCCGCTCTGGCCTCCAGAAGATCGATCGATTCACCGGGCCGCTCGATGATGCTCTGAGGCAGGTGCCGTCTGTGGCTCTTGACAAATGAGGAATCTGAGACTCGGGGACCTTGGGAGAATTACCCCAAGTCTCGGGGCTCCTGGATCCTTTCCAGCAGGACAAGCTGCCCCCTTAGGGTCACACACTCAGTGTTCCCTCCCCCAGCCTCCCAGAGGTCTTCACACCCTCTCACCAGTTTACAGATTGCAAAGCAAGGTCTCATTGGAGTCTCAAAACCCAGAGAGAGGGGCTGTCTTTTATCACTCACCTGAGAGCAGCCCCTCCAGAAGCCCTGAGGGTTACACGGCCAGGACTCTCCTTGCCTCATGGTACCCCTCTGCCTCGGGACACATGGGGGGGGGGCTCTCCCCAATTAGCCTGATGATGGCTCAGAGGCTTCTGGGAAACAGGCCACTGTCACCCCAGGTCGTTTCCCTCCCTCCATCAACAGGGCCGTGGATCACCAGAGTGGCCACATAATAAATGATGCAGGGCTGCAAAGAGCCCAGCGTGATCACAGCCCTGGGGAAGGCTGCGGCCTGACCTGGACGCATCGAGCCCTGCTGAGCCAGGCCAAGTGAGGCTCTACCCTCTTGAGCAGCAGTTGGTGGCCTCCCTACCACCTACCCGTCTTCAGGCAGGGCACACAGTTTGGGGTAACTAGCTATGGCAGTCCTAGGAAACCAGCAGAGTCTAAGCCCTCCAACCAGGTTTGCTGGGAACGTGCTGAGGTAAGGACCTGCCGCGGGCCTTCCGCGTGCTGCCCCTGCTCCCTGGAGCACTCTCCCTGGCCATCACAGGGTTCCTGTGCTGGAGGCCTCTGTTCAAAGCCACATGCCTCCCCTGCCCACCCCTCCACAGTGGTCCCTGACTCTATCCTATGACCTGGCTGCATTTTTCTTCTTCTTCTTTTTAAAAAATATATTTTATTGAATTTTTACAGAGAAGAAGGGAGAGGGATAGAGAGCCAGAAACATCGATGAGAGAGATCGATCAGCTGCCTCCTGCACGCCCCCCAGTAGGGATGTGCCCGCAACCAAGGCACACGCCCTTGACTGGAATCGAACCTGGGACCCTTGAGTCCGCAGGCTGACGCTCTATCCACTGAGCCAAACCGGTTCGGCCGCATTTTTCTTAACACACATCACTACACGATCACCTATTATCAATGTGTTTACTGTCACACACACACACACCCACACACACACACACCACCACCACCACCACCACCACCACCATAAATAAGCTCCCCCAGGGTAGGATCTACCTTGATTCTTGCTGTGTCCCCAGCTCTAGGCACAGAGCCTGGCACACAGCAGGTGCTCAATAAACACTTGTAGGATAAACAGACATAATTTGGGTCCAGCACCAGGCCAGGCAACCTCAGGCACTAGGAGGTCACATGTCAAAATCCTTCAGGGACAAATTCTTCCAGGAAGAAAGATTCCTGAGTGAGCATCCTCTCTGAGGAAGCCTGGCAGGGTGCTGAAGGTGTGGCATCTAGAAACTACCAGGGTTCAAAACCATCTCTGCTCCTGAGCTGTGCAACTTCAGGCAAGTTGCTGAACCTCTCTGGGCCTCCGTTTCCCGTCTGTAAAATGGAGCTATAAAAGTGCTTGCCTTATGTACCTGTTGTGCAAATTGCACGAGTGAACGGGTGAAGCCCTGAGCACAGGGGCACTTCCCTAAGCACCAGGAATGCGTTTACTGGCACTGCTCTTGCTGAGGGAATACCGGGGAGAGCAGTGAGGGGAGACCAGGGAGGATCGATCTGAGAGGCAGGGTTTGAATGGGAGGCACCCACTGGTGGGTGGGGGCCTGCTGGGTGGGAACACACTCTGAAGCCTGAAGACAGGGCTGAAGAGACCTCTACACAGGCCCATCTGGGCGGCTCCCAGGGAGCAGCAAACTCACTGGAGTCAGACTCAGTTTGTTTGGGGATCAAACATATTTGCCATCAACATCCCAGCATCCCGAAGCCCGCCTGGCCCCAGTGGCCTCAGAAGAGTAGGTGTTGCACTGGGTGGCCAGTGGTGGCCTGCTCCCCAGGCCTGGCTGCCTGCCCAGGGGTCAGCTCTCCAGCCATCAGTGGTGCCCAGCTGGCAGGAAGATGCCCCCGCCCCCCAGGGCAGGCAGAGCAGTCTGAGACCCCTGTGGGGACAAAGGCCACGGGCCACAGCCACCACCGAGTTGGCAGACACAGGTAGGGCCTTCGTCCCCCAAGTAACCGACACTGTCCAGGCTGCACAGAGCAAGGCCCAGTATGCAGTGTGCCTCCCCCCCAACCCGCACCCCCGCCAGACTCTTTGCCCCTGCTCAGCCCACACCTGGAGTAGGGCCTGGCACCACACTGCCCCTCCCAGGAGACCCCACTCTGCCTCTCACCTCCTCCCTCACTAGATCTCTCTGCTCTGCCCTCCCCACCTCCCTCGCCTGCTCCATGTCGCTGCACTGGCCTCCCCCCCTCGTCAGGCGCCCAGCCTGTGCTCCTGCCTTTCCTTCTGCCTGGAGCACCTTCCCCCAGACAGCTGCTCCTTAGCTCACTCCCTGGCAGCCTGCAAATCACAGATCAAAGCCACCTTCCCAACCCACTCTCTTCTAAAACTGCAACCCAGCCCCCTTTCCCCAGCACCCGCATCTGCCAACACCCCACGTCTTCTGTGGGGTTCTGGCCTATTGTCTGTCCTGGGGGTACACACTGCTATCTGCATGGTTCCCATGGGCCCCAGGTGCTCCACAAATATTGGGTAAGGAGCAAATGGATCCTGGGTCCCTTCTCCTGACCCCAGGGACAGACCCAGAGGAGGCCTCAATCGAGGCCCACTGCCCACGTGAACATGGCAGGGGCAGCCCCCAAGGCTGCTAGAAGGGAGGGGGTGGGGAGGCGCCACGCAGGGGAAGCTGCAGCAGAAGTGGCTGAAAAAGCTCTTTCCAGCTGCACAAACGCTCCCCCTGGAATGATGGGGGCACGTGGCGCCCAGCTGCTCGCCCTCCTCCTGGCACCCACAGGAACCACCTGGAGCAGGGCTGTGGGTACCCAGGCGGACAGAGGGAGGAGGAGAGAAGCCGGCACTGTGGTTGGGGTTCAGGGTGCGGCCCCCGCCCCCACGAGAGTGGGCAGGTTCAGGCAGGAGCTAATGGCTGCGCCCCATCCAGCAGACTTGGCCGCATTAATTTGACCATATATACACACGCTAATCAGCTGTAACTGTGGCACCCAGCTCAATTCAAATTGATTTACTGAGCCTGGAAATGGATACAAATGTGATTAAAGGCTTTTTATTTTACATAGGTTCTCTATAAAATGATTTAAATCAATTGCCCGGCAGGCCCCACGCTATTACTGCACAGAGCCTCCTCTTATATTGATGGATACAGCGCTCTGAGCTAGAGCCGGGCGTCAGCAACACTCTCCAGTCCAGCCCTGGGATCTAAGTTGGGCGGCCACAGCTTCTGCTGGTCGCATATCCACCTCCTCTCAGGGTGCCCCTCGGCGGTGGCTGGGCTGGCCTGGCACCCACAAGAGGGCAGCAAGGGCTGGTGGGTGAGGTGGGTAGGCTTGGGAGCAGGCTGGTGTCTCCATGGCAACAGCCTCAGCACCATCTCCCAGCCCACCTGCCTCCTGTCCATGAAACCTACCTCTGGACATCTCAGGGAGCAGGCTCTGAGCCTGGGAGGTCGAGTTCATTATCCAGGCCTCATCTGCCCCACCCGATTGCCCCTTTTCACAAATGAGGAAACTAAGGCCAAGGGCTATGAGTTAGTAAACAGAGTCTCAGACAGACTGGTCACAGCTGGCAGAGACTCCAGGTCCCTGGCTCCCAGGCCACCCGCTTCTTCCTTCAGAGCTTTGCCATACTGAGTGAACACAGACAGACTGCCATAGGTTTCCAGCACGCGGTCTCGTCCCTGGAGATACAAGGTGTGCCTGGAAGGGCCAGCCTGTGGGAGCGCTCAGCACGGAGCCAGGGGCACAGCCCAGCGCAGGGGACACCAGGAGGCATCCAGCAGGCCAAGGACAGGTCAGTGCCACCGTGCCCTCAGTGTGCTGCCAGGGGCCAACGACTAGAGGTTTCAAACAACAGAAATTCCTTCCTTCCCATTCTGGAAGCCAGAAGTCTGAAAATGACCGCACTCCTTCTGGAGGTTCTAAGGGAGGGTCCTTCCTGCCTCTTCCAGATCCTGGGGGCTCCAGGCATCCCTTGGCTTGTGGCCACATCACTCCAATCTCTACCTCCATCTTCACATGGCCTCTCCCCTTGTCTGTATGTCTCATTAGGTTTAGGGCCCACCCCATTCCAGCATAAACTCATCTTAAACTGATTACATCTGCGAAGACCCTATTTCCAAATAAGGTCACATTCCGAGGTTCTGGGTGGATGTGAATTTGGGGGGAACGCTATCCCCCCAGCACAGACGGAACCTGAGTCACCACATTGGGACACAGCCTTTTCTAGAGGAGGGGTGGGTCATTCAGCAACTGAACCAGAGAGGCAGTTCGGCGGGTGCTGTTTTCACACGTGGTCCCAGCTCCTTGGAGACGTGATGCGTCACCCCGGTCTCGGCCCAGGGGCTTCTGCAGCCTATTCTGATCACCTGCAGAAGCAGGGTGCTCCAGCCACGAGCCACCTGGAGGCAGGAGCCTTCGGCAGCGAGGACCAGCCTGCCAAGAAGCGAGGGGAGTAGGGAAAAAGGACCTCAGAGTTTCTCCTGGCGGGTCCTTGTTCAGAACAAGCCCACCAGCCCTGCTCAAAGTCCCAAGATAGGAGTGGAGCGGCTGGGGGCAGGGAGGCGCCTGGGTTTCTACTCCAGAGCTGGGCTGCCCGCTAGTCACAGGAGGCGATTTAAATTCAAAGTTAAACTAATTAAAATGAAGCACAATTTAAAATTCCATTCCTCAGAAGCAGGAGCCACATGTAGCTACTGCCTGGGACAGTACAGATGTAGAGCACTTCCCACCACTGCAGAAAACTCTACGGGTGGTCACTCTAGACTTCTTTTCATCCTGTGTCTTATACCATAGGCAAAAACAATCAATACAAAGAAAAAAGTAATAATTGAAAATGTGGAAGTACATAGGGCTGTTGATTTCCCATCACACCAAATCCAACTCCTAGGGGGCTTTTGGAGTCCGGAGTGTCCTGCTGCCTCACCCTCTCCACCATCACTAACCAAACAGTACACATTCTCCAGGGCCCAGCCTCTGCCTCGGC
Organism: Myotis myotis; assembly: GCF_014108235.1. NCBI lineage: Eukaryota > Metazoa > Chordata > Mammalia > Chiroptera > Vespertilionidae > Myotis > Myotis myotis. Next base: position 16,967,404 of record NW_023416323.1, read on the forward strand.
TCCACCACCTCTCCCCACTCTTGCCTGATTCTTGCCCTTGCCTAATTCTCTGGTCTGCTCAAATTTCTCCCAGAGCCCCACACGGCCATCCTCCACAGGCTCAAGCACTTTGTCCCCAAACAAACTCCTAGACATCCTTCAAAGCCTCAGTCCAACGTCATGACCTCCAGGTAGCCAGCTCCTACAGCATCTTATACTTCCTTCTCTCACGGTATTGTCCACCATGAACCCTAGTTGCTTATGCGTCTGTCCTTCCCTGCTTGGCTGTGAGCGCTTTGTAACTAAACTGGTCAGTTTATTACCTGGCAGGGAACAGGGAGTCTGGGCGGAATAAGCCAGAATTTTTTCTCTAAAGGTGCCTAGAGCCCTGTGGGCCATGACAAGTTTCAGCTGCATGAATAAGTTGAGTGACAGAGACCTCCCTGCATACTCTGAGCACATGTAAGCACACAGTAGGAGCTTAATAATGAGCTGAATGAAGTGAAGAAAAGATTGCCAAGAGGACCTTCTGGGAACAATAGTAGGAAGGACCCTGAGGCGATGAGGCAGACTGTGTCCTCTGGGAAGACAGATGCCCCTGGAGAAGCCCACTCAATGTCTCCGTTTTTCCTCGGCCTCCTTCCTGCTGCAGACAGCAGGGTGGCCCCCTGCAAGGCCACAGTGAGGGTGGGCACTGGCTGCCCGGATGGTATAAGGCCATTCTTCCAGGCTTCCCCTGCCTGCTCCTGCGAGAAGCCTCTACGGCCAGCTGCCTCTGCCGCTGGCTCTGCAGAAAGCCCGGAGGAGTGACAGGTGACCCAGAGGGACCTCAGTGAGGGCGCACTGCAGCCTGAGCAGCCCTTTGTGAGGTCAGGAACCACAGCCTTGGGGTTGGTTTCTCCTTCCCTCCCAACCTCCTGAACACTGACCCCACACCTGGGGGCTCCTGTGACCACCACTCGCCAGGCCTCTGCACTGCCTGCCTGCAGCTGGCACACCCCACAGGGCAAGGGCTCCGCCCCACGAGACTGCTCCCACTTCACATGCCAATCCCAAGCCCCAGGCCTCTGTGTTTCTGGCCAATCGGCTATAAATCAGGGGTTCCCACAACCCTCTGCTCAGGTTCAATAATCTGCTAGAAAAGCTCACAGAACTCAGGAAACAGTCTACTTATGTTTATTGGATTGTTATAAAGGATACAACTCGGCACTGTGCAGGCATGGTCAATTACTGGCTCAACCCCTAGCCCCTCTCCCCTCCCTGGAGGACAGGGGTTTGGGGCTGAAGGTTCTCAGCTTCTAATCATAGTGCGGTCTTTCTGGTGACCAGCCCCCATCCTGAGGCCATCCTGAGGCCATCCAGACGCCCACCCAGAGCTGCCTAATTAGAACAAGGACAATCCTATCACCGAGGAAATTCCAAGGGTTTTAGGAGCTCAGGGTCAGGAGCCAGGGGCAGAAACCAAATACGCATTCCTTATTCTACCACACCTGCCTCCTCTCCCAAGGGCACAGCCCTGGCCTCCGAGGGCCCAGCTCCCCGCTTCTGTTCTATTCAAGGCTGCATGGCCAGGATTCCCTGTAAACTCGAGGCCTGACTGCTTATGTTCAAATCCTGGACTGCCATTCCCAGCTGTGTGACCTGGGCAAGTTGCCCACCCTCTCTGTGCCTCAGTTTCCTGTCTGTCACATAGAGATAAGGATGGAAGGCATCATGTGGTTGCAATGAGATTTAAATGAGCTCCTGTTTGCCTGGCTCAGCTCCCAATGAGCCCTCGTAAGTGTTTATTAAATCAACTCGCCCCGGCTACAAATACGGACAGCCCATGGACTGGCAGGCACCTCAGGCACGACCCCCCACAGCTAGGACGAATGCCATAGTCCCCAGAACTCAGGTCTGTACAGACGGCACTTAAAAAATTTCTCTGCATCCACCTGGGACCCAGCTTGCCAGGAAACAGCAGGAAGGTAGAGCGTAGCAAGGCAACCTCGGCCAGTCTGGGTTGAAAGCCAGGTTTGAGTGCATATGGTTGAAAGCCAGGTCTGAGTGAACTTCCCTGCGGGGTGCAGGTGGGGACGCAAATGCACTGTAACACCCAAGTTCATGTAGAGTGTGGCAGTGAGCTCTCCCTCTCTGCTTTCCATTCCTTCCCAGGTGGCCAGTGTGTTGGGGTGGGGCAACATCTGGAACCTTCCGGAGCCTCGGGCCCTGTTCCCCCAGCATTGGACTCCCCTGGGGGCACATTTAGCACCAGGTGGACCCTTGGGTCCCTTGGGTGCCTGCACCAAATGGAACAAGGTCTCTGCCTCTCTAGAGGTGGAACCACACTAGGCACAAAGCAGCCACACGAGAAACCGGTAAAAACAATCCTAATTCTGTGGCCTATGTCTAGCAACAACTAACCTTATTCCAACAAATGCATGCTGGGCAGCCCAGAGCAAAGAGCAGGGAGGGGAGCACAAGGGCTCCCTCTCAAGTTGGGAACCCAGGAATGTACCCCAGCTCGAAGGGGTGGCCGTGCGGGGGTGGTGAAGAGGGGACTCCTGGAGGAGGTGGTGTGGAGACTGGGCAGGAGACGGGGAAAGCATGGATGGTGCTCCTGGCAGAGGGCAAAGCCTGGCCCTGCACAGTGGTGGACGGTCCTGAAGGGGCTCCAGAGAGGGGTCTGTGTTGGAGACTGGAGGGGGGATGAGGCTAGACAGGAGGGTAAGGGGCTCCCTGCAGGGAGCCACAGAAGGTTCCACACACAGGCAAGGCCACATCAGTTCAGACCCGTGAGAGACTAAGATGGGAGAAACACCGTCCTCTGACTTGAGCTGCCAATACTTGAGGGCCACTGTGACTCTACACAACGTGGATGCTGCAAAAAATGGGTCGTGCCACCCTTGGGACTTCCCAGGGCTCTTGTGCATGGTGGTGTGCGTGAATGGGAGAGAGCAGACATGTGGGAGGGAGCGCACCTGAGTCTGAGCGTGAGAAAGGCCACGTGAGCGTGTACATAAGCCCATGTTTCTGAATAAACGTGCACACACGTGTGAGACAGTGTAGGTGAACTGTGTGAAAATGTGTGTTGGCTGCGTGTGCGAATGTGAGAGTGAGCGTACGAATGAGTGTGAGGGGCATGTGTAAGAATGCATGTGTGTGAATGTGGGAGCATATGTGTGGGAGTGAGTGTGTGTGAGAATGTACGAGCGGGCATGGGTCTGACTTTGCGTACTGTGAGTATGCAAATACCCGCCGTGTGCATGAAAATGGGAGAAAGTAAAAGCGTGTGTGAGAGAGCGGGGCTGCAGGGCGACGTGGGTCCAGGTGTGGGTAAACCCCGGCCCAGGATGGGCACTGAGAAGGGCTGTCCTCCTTTCCAGCAGGTGTCTGAGTGGTAGGAGGGGCAAGCAGCAGCTCCTGGGGCCCCCAGGCCTCTGAGCCAGGCTGGACAGGGGTCAGATGGGTAGGAGAGGCAGGGCAGGGGTGGGGACGCGGAGGGCAGCTCCCGCTAGGCTGCCGTCCCCGGGGAGGCTGGCATCAGGCTCCCAATTACAGGAACAATTAGGCGCACTGATGCACAGCCAGCCGCCTCGGCGCCACCTCGAGAGTGACAAGCCGGCCCGGCGGGCTGAGCGTGGCTTTAATCCCGGGAAGGCTCTCGAGTGTTAATGGTGCAAGCAGGCTCATTAGCTGTAATCCATCTGTCCTTAATGCGGCGGCGGCGGCGTGGGGCTGCAGGATGAAGGATGCCCTCCCAGGGACTGCAGGCGGGCACAGCACTCAGAGGGGCCGAGCCTTGCTCCCTCCTCCCCTGCTCCGAAAAATGAAATGAAGGCAGGGGCGAAGGCCTGGGGAGGAGAGGAGGGCAGAGCTCTCCATTCCCCTGATTTGAGAACTGGCTGAGCCAAAGGCTGAACCTGGAACCTGGCCACACCCTGCTGTGTGCCTGCAGGCAAGTTGCTGTCCCTCTCTGGGCCTAGGCTGTCCTGGGGGGGAAAAGCAGGGGCTGGAATAGAAGACTCCAGGGCCCAGGAAACCATGAGTGGGTGGCCCTGAGGTGCCTGTCCCTCATCCGGGGAGCTGTGGTGTGAATGCTGCCCAGATGTTTCAGGTAGTTTCCTGACAGTTGTAAATCCTGCCTTTGTCTGCGGTGGTGGGCGTGGCCCTCCCATACCATCTGGTCAGTGGGCTATCTGGCTGGGGCGGAAGACAGGTGCTGAGGAATCAAGATTGAATGTGGACTGAGCAGGTAGATGCCTCAGGTCCAATCAGATACAGCTATGCCCAGGGCAGCTGCAGGTACCCCGGGCCCTAGGGCGGGCACAGGGAAGTGGCATTCTCACACCCCATCCTGAACACTGTCATGGAAGGGCTGCCAGGAGAGAAAGGGAGAGCAGGAGAACTGGCTACAGAGAAAAGGGGGCTTAGATCTGAGATCCAGGAGCTCTGGGTCCGAGTCCTGGCGGTGCTGTGTGATGTGGGGAAGTTGTTTAGCCTCTCTGTGCCCTCCCCGAGGGTTACGAGGAAGGGAAGACTATTGTGCATAAAGCCATCTCCAACAGGCCAGGCACTGAGGGGGATGTGGGCTGTCCTCATCGCTGCAGCGTCTCCCTGGCTTCTGTCACTAGAGCCACTGTGTGATGCTCACCACGCCTGTGCACCCGTATTACTTATGTACCACTCCTTCCAATCAACCAGTTGTTTTTGCTTTTGCAGAGGTAATTTACATAAACTAATTTTACACGACTTATGTCCAGAAGGAAGCCAGCATCAGCAGCGGAAATGGAAGTGCAGCACCCTTCCCAGTCCTCCCAGATGCAGAGCCGGCACCCGCTCCCATGCTCAAAGGGGACAAGCTGAGCCTGGAGAGGTCTGCGGCACAGGCCCTGCGGCCTCCCTCACTGCAGAGCCAGAAAGATCGAGGAACAGGAACGGGACCCCACAGTTCCGTGTGGCTCAAGGTTATGTTTCCAAAGGACACAGAATGGTCTCAAGTGCCCCAGGAAACTGCACCCACTGCATGTCCGCGGCCTCTGTGGGTGAAGCAGCACCATCCCCGAGGGGCTTCGGAGGCGGGAAAGGAAACAGACCCAGCTCCACCAAGCCCAGATCACTGGAATCCAGGCCCGTGCTCTGCCTCTGAACTGTCCCAGCCTCAGTTTCCCAATCTGGGAGTTGGGGGCACTCCATCCATCCCTGTCCTGAAGGTTGCTGGGGGTCTGGGGGGGTGGGGTTCAACTGGCACACAGGTCTGAAAGCCGCTCCTGTCTGTGGGCTGAGGGGTGCCGGCAGCAGTGCCCACGGAGACAGCCCAGAAGCCAGCTGGCCGAGGACGGGAGGACGCTGAGCCGAGGCCTGCTGTTTCCCCGACGTTCTTCAATTATTCAAACAATAACCGCACCCTTATTTAAAGTCTAGTCTTGCATTCGCTGCATCCGGCGGCGAGCACCAGAGCCTGCTGGTAGATTTACATGGGGAGAGGCTCCCTCTCACAAAGTCAATTAATTAAGCAAACACTTTGCCAGCAGGTTCTCAGGTGTGCAGCTGTGAGGCCCACTGGTCTCAGCCCGCCGCCTCTGGGACACTCGATCCCACAGGGCCTGCCAGGCGGGCGGGGACAGCAGCTGGTGGAAGAGAAAGGGCATGGAAACTACTGTTCCCGGGGCACCTACTATGCGTCAGGCCCAGGACAGGACCACGGGCTCCGGAGGGCTCCTCCAGCCCTCACAACCAGCTCCCCACCACTCCAATTTACAGAAGGAGAAACTGAGGCACAGAGAGAGTGAGAGACTCACCCAGGGTTAAAGGTCACAAGAAGGGGATTTAACTCCAGACACTCCCCTCCACCCGCATGCTTCTGCCTTCACTCTCCCATTACTCACCAGGTAGCGTTCATAGCAGAGTCTGGCATTGAAGAGATACAGCCCATCCACGTAACACAATTTTCATATGAACCCCACATGTAGGAACCACTGTTACCCACATTTTATGGAGGGGAAAACGGAGGCACAGAATAGTTGAGTGACTTGCTCAAGGTTGCTCAGTGGTAAGTGCTGGCGTGGGGATTTGAGCCCAAGCTGCCTGGCCCTGATGTCTGCTCTGAGAGCTGAGAGTCGGCCTTTCTGCAGATCTCCCCGCTCATCCCTCACCAGGCCCAGCTCAGAGTCGGCCCCTCCTCCAGGAGGCACCTGCATGTGCTCTCGCTCGCTCTCACCTGGCAGAACTGAGCACTACCCAGGGCACCTCCAGAAAAACGCATCTGATAGGCAGAAGATTCTGGAGGGTTCTGGCAGATTCTGGTGGGCTCTGGCACTGGACCACTCCCATCTCATATGTCTGCTGCTCTTCTGTGGATAATGGCAGCAGCCAGCACAAGGAGGGCACTTAGCTGACAAGGCCTTTTGCAATCCCCCGAGTCTCCGAGTGAACAGGACAACCAGGAAGCTTGTCTGCAGCAGCAGCTGTTTTATGGGTGAGGGTGTGAAAATCAGAGGTGAGATGACTCAGGCCAGCTCGCTGGCCTCCAAGGCGCAGAGTCGGGGGCCAGGTCTCCAGACACCAAGCCAGGGGGGAAGGGCAAGCCTGTCTGGCAGAGGGGGCTCAGCGTGGTGGCTACAGGTGTGGATGGGGGAGGAGGGCTGGTTGGCCCCAGCTCCGTCACTTCCAAGCTGTTCACCTCGGGAAGTGGTAAGCAATGGCTCTGGGCCTCAGTGTCCTCATCTGTAAAATGGAGGTAAAAACAGAAGTGTCTCCTCATTCTGGTGGTTGTGAGAATAAGAAGTTAACAGAAAGGGATGTGTGTAGCACAGGGCCATCCTTACTGCATCTCCTCTGGGCTCCTACAATACCTCCCGAAGTACTGGACATAGAGCGGTTGTCCTGTACAATGCCTGACTTGCTCTAGCAGCAGAATTAGTGGCATCGAGGAAAAAGGAGGTTGCCAGGCCCTGTCTATACCAGATCATCTCAGCTCCTGGACGCTGACCACACCAAGCACTTCCAACAAACAGGCATTGATTGTTTAAGCCTTGGCGCATGTATAGCAGAGGATTTCAGCTCAACGAAAACATTTCGGTTCACTCTCCACTTGAAAGGAAGAGGAGTCCATATATAAAGAAATAACTTCCATTCCTTGATTGAGGTTCCTTTTACTTGGAGAGCCCTTTTATCCCCTCTTCATCCATCCAGAAAACTCCTAAACATCGCTCAAAACCTTTTTCAAGCATCACATCTTTCTGCTCTACCCAGAGATCACCGCTGCCTGTGCTGTGTCGTCTCTGAGCTGGATGTACACTTCTCGCAGCACAAAAACCACTGATCGTGAGTCAGGAACTGTGCTAAGCACTTAATGTGGTTTATCTCTGTTCATCATGCAAAAAGGGAGGTGCCATTTATCTCCATTTCATGGTTAAGGAAATTGAGGGGCAGAGTGGTTGAGCCGGGTGCTCAGGCTGTGCAGCTGGCCAGTGGCAGAGCTTGAACTTGAACCTGGAAAGTCTGGCTCCAACCTCAAGGAGGTCTGGCTTTTCAGGCAGAGCTGGTGTCAGGACTGGCTGGCATCGGTGGGATGGCAGGGGGAAATGCCGAAACTCAAGGCAGGAGGCCACGTGGCCCAGGGAGGGAACAAGGGCAAGCGAAAAAATAAAACTGAAATCTGAGCAAAGGCAGTACACGCTGTCAGGGAGGCGGGGGGAGGGGGGGGGGCGCGTGACAGAGACCTGTGGTTTCTGTGCACGCTGCTCCCTGGGGGACCCACCAGTGCCGGCTCAGCTCGGAACCCAGCTGCTTGGGGCCATTATTATTTCAGGAGCAGAGGGAAGGGCTCTGACTCTTAAGCTGAAACCGCAGGGAGGGGGGGAGCTGGGGTGTCAAACAGGAAAATCACACTGAGGGGCCCTGGGACCCCTGACAATGCTGGTCATCCAATCTGGCCCCCACTCTTTCCGGGGGGCCTTGGCTGCTGACACTGCCCGCCGCACCTGCTATGAAAATGACACCCCTGGGTGGATGGTCCCTGCTGTCTCCCAGGAGGGCAATCGGATACCGCATTGTAGAGCAGGCATAGGCGGATGGGCTGCTGATCTGTTTGGGGTGGCTGGGAATGAGGGGGGCTGCTGGGCCTCCCAGGAGTGGCCAAGCCCAAGAAGATAAGCTCATGAGTGGGGGGCAGCAATCGGGCTCCCCAGGAACCTGTGAGCAGGCAAGGGTGGTGGGGACGGAGGCTTACGGAGGTTACAGACTTCCCCCAGTAAGAAAGTGAGATACAGAATTCTCTGAAAGACTGAGTCTCACCTCACCCAGGGGGACTCCAAATTTTCCTCCCTCCCTATCCAAACATCTGCCTCCTACCCATAATGTAGGGGTTCAGACAGCAAACTCTGGGGCCAAACTGCCCAAGTGCCACTCCTGGCCCTGACGCATACGGCCGCTGACCGTGGCCTGTGGCTGACTTCCCAGTGCCTCAGATTCCTCATCTATCAAATGGGACAGTACCAGTCCACCCTCCATCCAGGTGTTGTGAGAGCTTAGAGATTCCAACCGAGCGCTCAGGGCTGGCCAGGAGCATGGGACACACTAGACAAGTAAAACTATCACTGCACCATTTCTGCCGCGTCACCCCAGGCACCCAGCGATGCTCTGAGCTTCGGGTCTTCTGATCCAGAAACAGGGTCTAGATAGCCTCCAGGAGGAAACAAAGCCTGATGCTGCAGCCACAAGCAAGGGGACTTGGGCCTCAGTTTCCCCACTGTGTACCGGGCCTGGTGACAGCCTCACCCCAGCTGCTGAGGCCCCTGTGGAAGGGTCGGGCCTCAGGCACATAGTGACACGAGAGATGCTCACTGCACTGTGACGATGGACACCCACAGCTGCCCCCTCTGTTCTCGGTCTCTCTCCTACCCCCCCCCAACCCCCACCAACAGAAAGTCCACCAAACAGGAAATAAGTTAAAATCCTGGTGGCCCAGAGAACTGGAAATACACATCTGTACAAAACTTATTCACAATGACCCAAACATGTCCCTGACGGATAAGTGGATAAGCAAAATGGGGTCTAGCCATACATTGAAATATTACTCAGCCGTGAAAAAGAGTGAAGTCCTCACACATGACACAAATGGAGGAAGCCAGTCCCCGACAGCCACGAAATACATGATTCCATTTCTCTAAAATGTCCAGAATAGGAGCACCCACAGAGACAGACAGTGGTAGAGTAGTGGTTGCCTGAGGCTGGGAGCGGTGGGCACTGACAGCAGATGGGTACAGGGGTTCTTTGGGGTGATAAAATGTTCTGGAATGAAGCAGTGGTGATGGCTGCACAATTCTGTGAATATACTAAAAACCGTTGACTTGCACACTTTAAAAGGATGAAATGTATGGTAGGTGAATTAAATCTCAAACTGCTAAAAAAAACCCCAAAACAAACAAACAAACAAACAAAAAACCAAACCTCAAACCCTTGACGCCTGTTCTGTGCCCAGCGATGACTCCTGGGGGCTCAGGAGGCTGGTGGGTGCACAAGGACAGAGGGTGAGTGCACGGAGGAACCCATTTAGGGCCAGCCTGACCAGGGGTGGAACAGCTCGCAAGCAGGCAGCACATTCTGGAAGGTCTCTCATGGTTTTCGTTTTGGCTAGAGTTAGGAAGCACATAAAACAGAAAATTTAGCTGGACTCTTCACTGGTTCCTCCCACGTACATGCACATGGTACTAGGGACAGGCTGTCGAGACGAAGAAGACCTAGTTCTTGCCCTCAGTTCCTGCTCAGCAGGAAAATGTGCAGAATCCAGAAGTCACAGGACTACATGTGTATACAGTGGGCCTAGAAAATGGGCCAGAAAACGCTCAATCTGAAGGAAAAGCTGGGGTCAGCTAGGAACAGCATTACAGAGAGTGGGAACAGCATGTGCAAAGGCTGTGTGAAGCAGACGCAAAGGTAAAGAACTAAAAACAGCTGGTGAGGCTGGATCTAGGAAACAAAAGGCAAAAGTGGCTGTGAGGACCTACGTCTGGGATGAAGGAAATCTCCCTGTTTCATTCTGTACCCCACACATAAGACATTCCTACCAGCCTGTGACAACATGAGGTTTAAAGCACGAAGTGCTGCCCCATCTTTGCACACTGCCCACCTCATCTGGGACGCGAAGGTGTGTGCAAGTGTGAAGGATGAGAAGGCACAAGGAGAACCCACCATCCCCTACCTATTTGCGAGTCTCTAACTGTCATCCCAATCTTGATGGGGCCCCTCTAAACTGTCTAGGAATCCTTTCTATGCACCTCAGGCCTTCAGGGAGCCTGTCATACTTAGACAGGAGCCCTCACAGGCCTCAAGAAGAAATAGTTCCCCCGAGGCTCCCACCTCCTCTTTCCCCAGAAGCAAGATGCCCCATTTCCCTCCTGAGAGAGCTCCTGCCTGGGATCCCAGGCCCAGGCACCCAGGCCCAGGCTCCTGTAGCCAGAGAGAGAGACCCGGTGCCCCAGCAGCTAGATTTATAAGCCCCAAATCACCCAGGCACTGCAGACAGACATGCTACAAAGAAACCGGCTTCTGAAAGCTGGGCTGTATGATTATAAAGAATCACTCCTCAGCATAATTACGGGCTGACAGAAGTCTGTCTTCCCTCAGTTTGGCCAAGTTGAATGGACAGACATCCCATGCTCCTGCCTCACCTGCTTCAGGGCACCTTTCTGCGTCCCGAGGGGCGCAGCGGGGCCCAGCCTCCAGGGGTTGGGTGCCAGGTACAGTCCATCCCTCAGAAGAAGAGCCCGAGGCAGCCCATGGCCTGGTGTGTATGGTCTGGTGACAGTCTCTGCCCCAGAAAAAGACAGTTTTGTGGAACCTCCAAACGCCAAGGAAAGATTTAGCCATAAGCTTGTCTGCACTGTTGTCTACACTCGCATGTCCCTGCAACTGTCCTGCCCTGGCTGCCCCAGGTGGGGACCTGGCCGTTAAGTGCAGACAAGGGGGGGCAGCAGTGTGGTCAATTGATCAATTAATCCATTGGAATGTTAGTACAAGTCACAATTTATCGTCCCTGGGCTGCATTAGCTGTGACATGGGGTACGTGAGGTCACCCGACTAAACCAGGAAATAAACTAGAGTTGTCTGGAAAACAGAGCCGCGCAGGAGACATCGCGGTCTGAGCCTCGAATCCGTTGGTGCCACGGGGTATGTCCAATAAATTAGAGATAAGGATTGAAGGATGGAGTACGAAAAGCAACATTCATTTTGGAAACTGGCACAAGAGCTTCACGAATCTTGCTCCCCCAGCCCTCCCAGGGGCCCTGGAGGCTCAGCTTCCAGGCAGCTGGCAGCTGGGTGGAAGGGGGGAGAGGGAGAAAGGTGAGGGAGAGGGGATGAGCAGAGGGGAAGCAGGGAGCAGGAGGGGTGAGGAAGAGGAAAGGAGAAGGGATGGGGGAAGGAGGGGAGGGAGGAGGGAGAGGAGCCCGGCGAGGGAAGGGAATGAGGGGTGGAGGGAGGAGGGGGAGATGAGGGTTCTTGGGCGAGGAAAGCTCTCTCCTGGAAGCCAGGTTAAGCCATCAGCACAGGCACTCAGGTCTAATTGTGGGAAATGCTGCAGAGAGAGAAATGAAATGTGACTCCCTGCCCTGGGCTGGCACAGCCCCTCAGGCGTCCCAGCGCTGGGGGGTGGGGTCCCCCGCTTCCTCCCAGCACCTCCAGCTGTTCTCCTTGCTCCCAGGGTGGGGAGGAGGGTAAGGGCAGAGGGGGGGAGATGGGGCTGGCTGTTAGGGAAGAAGACAAGACAATGGAAGATCCATCAGAGAAGAGGCTGCCCTGGGTCGGGAGGCACTGAGATGAAAGCCCAAACCTACGGCCTCTTGTCCCCTTCTCTGCCCCTTCGCCTTGGCGGGTCCCAGCACCTCTAGCCTGGATGAGTGCGGTAGCTAACTTGCTGGTCCCCTTGCTTCCGCCCTGACCCCCCAGTGCTCCATCCTCCATGTGGCACCAGAGGACCCTGTGAGAAGGGAGATCCACTCATGTTCCCCACTCTGCCCAGATCTCCCCGAGTTCCCACCTGGCTCCCAGCAAAGACCACGTGATTGGCACCAGGGCACTACAGCGTTCCTCCAACCCCACTGCCCCATCCGTGACTCCCTCGCTGATTCTTTTTTTTTTTTTTTTTTAAATATATTTTATTGAGTTTTTACAGAGAGGAAGGGAGAGAGATAGAGAGTCAGAAACATCGATGAAAAACATCGATCAGCCGCCTCCTGCACACCCCCCACTGGGGATGTGCCCGCAACCCAGGTACATGCCCCCGACCGGAATCGAACCTGGGACCCTTCAGTCCGCAGGCCGACGCTCTATCCACTAAGCCAAACCGGTCTCGGCTCCCTTGCTGATTCTTGAACACCTGAGGCACGCTCCCCACTCAGGACGCTCTCCGGCCTGGAGCTCTCTCCCACATGGCTCAACCATGTCACTTCTCAAAGCGCTCTTCAGGGTCTCCCCTGTTGTGGGCTGAATGGTGCCCCCCAAAAGATATGTCTGTGCTATAACCCTTGGAGCCTGGGATGCGACCTTATTTGGAGGAAGGGCCTGTGCAGACCCCAATAAGGACCTGGGAAGAAGAGACTGTCCCGGTGGGCACTCAGGGCAGTGATGAGTGTGCTGATGAGAGGAGACGGAGCAGAGGGCCGAGCCCACGAGCCAGGGAAGGCCGGCAGCGCCCGAGGCTGGAAGAGGCAACACGGGGTCTTCCCTGGGGCTCCCGATGGCAGCACGGCCTTGGGATCGCAGACTTCTGCCTGCAGAACTGAGAGGATGAGTGTTTCATTTGGGCCCCAGTTTGTGGAGCTGTTACAGCAGCGCCAGGACTTAATAATCCCCAACTTCATCCCCTCACTCTGCCCTAGCTTGGTTCCCATGGCACCTGTGCATTCAGACACCACATTTAACAGGGCATTACTTTTCGAATTTCCCACCCAGAACACAGGCTCCTAATCCAGAACTGCTTGAGCCCCCTCACCTGCAACCATGGGGCGGGGTGTCCAGGTGGTCCTGGCTGGGAGCCCTTTCCCAACACACCAGGCACCGAGTCAGCAGAGGGCCCCGAGGTGGGCAGAGGTTCCAGGGCCCAGGACAGGCATGCAGCACCCCCTTGGTTTGGTCAGAAGCTTCCCAAAGTCATCTCACCTGAGTCAACAGCTTTGGGGACCTCGTGCTTCACCTTTGGTGATTTCAGAGGCCTGGCAAGGCTCCTGATCCAAGGAGGAGTTCCACTGTTTCTTGGGCAGGAGAACTCTCAGAAATTTCTCTCTCCTTTTCAAGTCCGTGTGACAGCCTGGCCACCCCTGAACCAAACTGTTACTGAGCCCACAGGAGGACACCAAGGGCTGCCCGGCCCTATCACATGGCCCAGCGCCCCCGTCCAGTGTGGGCGCGGTCATGTGGCCTCCCCTCCCCCATCTCAGACATCAACAGCCAGCTCCTGCAGGGTTCCTGAGAGAATGACCTTCCACCTTCTCTTTTTCAGTTTGGCCTTCTCTGGTTCTTGGACAAAGAAAATGCTCAACCAAAGTTGGCGAGGAAAACAGAAGTCCCGGGTTCCACTCCTGGAAGGCGGCGTATTAATATCCCGGGCTGACATAACAACTCCCACACACTGGGACTTGACAACAAACAATTATCCTCTCAGTTCTGGAGGCTGGAAGTCTGGAATCGGTGTGGGGAAGGCCGCGCTCCCTCTGAAGGCGCTAGGATCTGTTCTAGGCCTCTGTCCCAGCTTCTGGGGTTGCCAGCAGCCCTTGGCTTGTAGACACATCACTCCAATCTCCGCCTCCATGTTCACAAAGAATTCTCTGAATGTCTGTCACTTTATGTCTGACCCCAGTCACTGGATTAGGACCCACTGTACACAGTATGACCGCATCTTAACCCTATTTCCAAATAAGGTACCAGGTTTAGGACCTGAATATATATTTTGGGGGATGCAACTCAACTCATGATAGGTGGCAGCCAAGTATCAAGTGACAGAGCCAGTCTTGGCTGCTGTCTGGAACTCAAATCCTATAGCCGAGGCCACCTCACGTAGAGGAGCAGCTGCAAATGTGCTCTTTAACTTCTGGAAGCACTAGAGTGGGCAGCCTCAGGGAGGGTCCCAACTCCATGACTCAGGTTCCAGGCCTGTGAAATGGGTTTGCTGATATCTACCTCCTCAGGTGGCATAGAGGGGAGACCTGGCAATAGGGGGGTGCTGCCAGCAACTTCTCTCCAGGTGAAAACAAGATCTTAAACCTCAACACACAAGACACTTCCTCCCATGGAACCCACCTGCCCACCCCAGGCTGGCTGGGCTGCCCTACTCTGTGCTGCCTGCAGCTTGTCCATCATCCTTCCCTCCACTGAAGCGTTACTGTACTAGGTTCATTAATGCCCCTCCCCCCTAAATTCACTCCACCCAGAACCTCAGAATGTGACCTTCTTTGGAAATAGGCTCTTCGCAGATAGAAGATGAGGTCGTACGAGACTAGGATGGCCCTAAATCCATCCAATGACTGGTGTCCTCACAAGATGACGGGAATATGGGCACAGAGAGAAAATGGCACGTGAAGACAGAGACACAGGGGGAGAGGCCATGGGAAGATGGAGGCAGACACTGGAGTGCTGCCGTCACAGGCCAGGGGACGCCTGGAGCCACCCAAAGCTGGAGGGGCAGGAAGGCTCCTCCCTTAAAGGCCTTGGAAGGAGCGAGGCCCTGCTTAGACCTTATTTCAGACTCTGGCCTTGAGAGCCGTGAGGTTCAATTTCTGTTTTGTTTTTTAAAAAATATTTTTATTGATTTCAGAGAAAGGAAGGGAGAGGGAGAGAGAGATAGAAACATCAGTGATGAGAATCATTGATTGGCCACCTCCTGCACGCCCCCCACTGGGGATCGAGCCTACAACCCAGGCATATGTCCTTGACTGGAATTGATCCTGGGACCCTTCAGTCTGTAGGCCGATGCTCTGTCCATTGAACCAAACCAGCTACGGCCAATTCTGTTGCTTTAAGCTCCAGCCACAGGAAACTCGTGCACTTACATTAAGCCAGTGGTTCTCCACTGGACCCATTTCGCCCCCCAGGGAACACTGGGCAGTGTCTGGAGGCATTTTTGTTACAACAGATGATGTTACTGGCATCTAATGGGCGAGTGGAGGTCAGGGATGCGACTCCATGTCCTACGGTACACAGGACGCCCCCGCCACCAGTATCCAGCCCCAAATGTCATAGTGTCTAGGAGGCTTGAGATGTAATCACCCACTTGAAAACTTCTCCCCCAACCTTAAGTGACAAAGGGGACAAACTCTTCATCCTTGAGCCACCAAAGCCCATCCTGGGATCCCGCCGTAAGTGGAAGCCTCATAAACGTGGGCTGAATGAATGGCCCGAGACACTGGCACGTGGTACGAAGTAACACATGCTGCCTCCTTCATTTTTAATCTGTGGCTACCGAGGCTGGGGCGACCACATCCTCATATGCCCACTGCTGAAACGTGGTGGCCGTGGGCACCCGAAGAGCCATGCAATCAGCAGGCACAGGACCCGGGCGTCTCTTCACCGGAAATGCTGAGGTCAGCCCCTTCAGGAGAGCTGGGTGGGGTGTTCTGCAGAGTTCTGTGAAACGAGGGGGCTGGGCTGAGAAAGCCCAGGGCGGCAGGGGAGGACCTCAGCCCCCGGAGGGAGCGCCCGGCTCTGGGCTGCCAGCAGGAAGCCCGCAGCCGCCCTCCCTCTGCGGCCCCTCTCCCCCCAGCATCAAGCTCCAGTGGGCCTGTGTGTCTGCCAGATGGCAACGCGCTATGTGTCAGGAGATAATCGCTATTAAAAATTCACTGGGTTTTATTTTATCTTTTTTTTTTTTCTTTCTCGGTTCCGTTTGGGCTCTCTGCTTCCTCCTAAAGAAGCAGACCAAACTGCCATCCGTTACACTGTTTTAATTGTCTCTAATGAAAAGAAACATGGACTGGGTCACTGGGGTTTCTCCATTCTGGTGGCTGGTGGAGGGGGTCAGGGGCTCCCCTCCACCCTCAGCAGCCTGATGGCCGTGGACCCCACCAGCTCACCCAGCCCCTCCCGGGGACCCCCGCAGTCCTCTGCAGCCGCTTTTCTGCCCAAGGGACTCAGCTCTGCCGAATGGGGTCACTGGTGTGATGACTTCAGCACCCCAAGAGGCACCGAAGAAAATGCAGAGGTGAACAGGTGAAGGCGGCGTCGGAGCACCCGGGCCGGGTGGGAAAGGCCTCTGCCGCAGCTCAGCCCCCGCAGCAACTTCACCTGGGAAAGAGGCTCAGGTCCCATCCCTGCCCTGCCTGTGGCCTCGGAGAGGCCGGACCTGCTCCAGGCCTCAGTGTGTCTCATGGCTACTGTGACATCCACACGTTATCTGGACGAAGGGGACCCCAATCCAGAGGTCAGGGCTGTGTGTGCAGGGGTCTCAGGTCAGGTGAAGGAGGCAGACGCCCGTGCTGGGGTCCGTCAAGGACTCGATGCCTCATTCCAGCTTGTTCTGGGTGCTGAGAATGCAGCGGGAACAGATCGGCTGGCACCCTCTGGAGGAGGGTGGGAGGTGATGCGCTGACCGTGCAGAACCCCAGCTCTGGACTCGGTGAGCCTCATGGGAGCCAGGCCAGGAGGGGCCTAGGCCGCGGGGGTAGCAGATGAGGCTGGGGACCAGCAAGGGTGACGAGTCCCCAGGTGCCATCACTGTTGTCAGAGGTCACGGTGAGGACAGGGTCCCAGGCATCCCACTGCCTGGCCAGAGGCTCTGACTCCTCTCTACCTCACCCTCCACCTTTGGACAACCTTAACCTGCAAACAGGTGACAGCTGAGGCGGCTACTTTGGCAAGGGCTGGACTTGGCTGTGCTCACTTAGGCTGGTGAGGCCTTTCTTCCGGTCAGACCAGCTCATTTCTCCCACCTGCACTGCAGACCAGAGAGGGAAAGTGAAGTCCAGCCGCCCAAGGCAGAGGGACACAGGCCCCGAAGCAGGTGGTCCTTGGCGCCCGGCCTCATCCCTCCAACCTCTGCCTCCACCTTCACAAGGCTTCGCCCTGTGGCTCTGTTTTCTTTTCTTATAAGGACACCAGTCACTGTGTGTAAGGCCCACCCCAATCCAGGTTGATATCATCTCAAGATCCTTAACTACCTGCATTTCCAATAAGGTCACATTTTGAGGTTCTAGGTGGACGTGAGTTTTGGGGGACACTATTCACCCCAGTACAGATGATCTACAACATCACCAGCATATTAATCAGCATTATAATACTAATACACACATTATCCCATTTTCCTTCCCGGTCTCATATCTTAGACATCAATGGATGGGAAAAGACAGTCACTCTTGCCAAAACTTCTGTTCTCAGTGACAGCGTGGCAGGGAGGGAGATGGGAGCAGAGAAGTGGCCATGGTCAAGGTCCTCCCATAGGCTCAGAAGGGCCGGCAGCCTCTAGGTGCCTCACTTCACCAGGCCTCCAGATTTGAGGGAGTCCCTGAGCCCAGGACACACCGTGGACCCTAAGAAAAGCCAGTCCAGCCCTTCCTCATGGAAATAGGAGAGCCGCCCCCCCCCACCCCCCCGCCCGCAAAAGAAGGGCCCTGCCCCAGTCACACATTTGCTTCTGGATTCTTCCCTGTTTTTCTGGCGCATACTCCCAGGTCAAGGATCCCTGAACAGGGACCGCACAGGTGAGAGGCAACCTGCCATGAGGACCTCGGTCACGGATTTCCAGGCGACAATGGACTGGGAAAGCCAGGGACACAGGCAGGAAATAGAGAACAGACCTTAGAGGTAAAACAAAACAAGGGGTGGGCAGAGAGGGGCTCCTGACATGGGAGCAGGCGGGTCTATGCCCTCCCACCCCCATTCCACATGTTCTCCTCTGCGAGACCCTCAACCCCTTGTTGCTTTCGATGCAAAGAATTTCTCAGAGACCCACCACTGAGGACAGCTAGTTAGGTAATCGGTGTTCTAAACGCTGTTTACATAGACTAACCACTTAGCCCAGCACCCTTAAGAGGTATGTGGGGTTCTGAGACATGCCCACAGATTATTTGACATCTTTCCATCTGGAGGTGAAGTCTCCATCCCCGGCCACTGAACCCGGTGGTGGCTGCCTTGGGGAAGTGATGCTGGGTGCTCTCTGAGGAAAGGCTGGGGAGCACATAGGAGGGGTGAGGCTGAGCAGCCTCCATCTGACTGCAGCCTCACGAGACCCTGAGAACTGCAAGCTGTACCCCCAGATTCATGAGCAAACGAATGTCATCGTTTTAAGCCATTGTGTTGGGGTGGTTTACTGCGCAGCAATAGCTACCTGGAGCAAGATGGGTGCTATCGTTACTCTCCCTTTTACAGGTGAAGAACTGAGCCACAGAAAGGTTAAGTGTCTTGCTCAAGGGCACACAGACAATAGCAGGCAGATCCAGGATACGAACCCAAGCCAACTGGCTCCAGGCCAGATCAGGTCATAATGGAGACACAGGTGTCCCATGCTAACTAGCAAGGGCCTGGGATGCCCACCTGGCTGCTGAGCCCAGGACCTGGCAATTCAACTACCTGCTTAGTCCCACTTCTTAATTTGCCTCTTTCTTCCTGGTTGAGGGTCTCTAGAGACCCCCTTCACCCCCAAATAAAGCAAAACATCTGCAAACCTGGAAGTGGCTTGTCTGGTTTACTTATTGAAAGACACAAGCAAACATGCTGCCAACCCAATGCCTCCCCCAGCGAGTCTTCCTTGCTGAAGAGGTATTACCACCTGACCCTCCCTGCAGGGCTTACAAACACCATCCCCACCTCCCATGGCTGCAGGCCCGGATGGACCAGCTTAACTGCTATAACTGCCATGAGTTCCAGACAGCCCCTGACACCCTCTGGGGGTTCCCCAGGACCCTGCTTTGGGAATAATCCAACAATCAAGGCTGTGTTCCAGCTGCCCACACTTCTCACCCCAACACACAGTGACAGCACCCTGCCCCTTGCAGAGTGGCCAGCAGCTGGGTTACTCAGACCTGGCTTTAGGGACTATGCAGCCCACGTCCTTCCAACAACTGACCATGTAGTCCACCCAGAGTGCCCTGCTCTAACATTCCCCACAGCTGGCCAGTGGTCCAGAGGTGAGCCTGCCCTGCCGGTCTCAGAGAGCTCTCAGGGCTGGAGCCTCAACACTCAGTGGCCTTGAAACAATCTGAAGGCATCCCCAAGGGTTCACACTGATTTTGGATGCTATTCCATTATTTATCAGAGCCTAGTGCCTACTGAACATGGAGGAAGTGGGACCAAACAGTGGTCTTGTTAGAAAAATGGTCATCCAACAAGTCATCCTCTAGTCATCCAATAAGCATTTATTGGGCACCTACTGCATACTTAACACCCTGGGAGATTCTGAGATGAGAATGAAAAGGATCTTTCCTCATGGAATTTGTCTGACAGGAGAGATAAACTAGGTACAATAGGTACAAAAGTATGGGTCCCATTTAGAAAAAAAAATACTGGCCACAAGGATAAGAGACAGCAGAAGAGATGACTTATGGCTGGGAAAAATCTGGAAGGCTTCTCAGGGGAGGTGGCATTCAAGCTAGGCCTTGAGGTACATGGAGACGGCAGATAGAAGCCGGAAGGGCTTTCCAGGTGGAAGAAAAGATAGTAGCAGCTGGCATTTTGTAACCTGGCAGTGTGTGGGCACTATTATTAACTTGATTGATGCATCTATTCCTAGGAGGGCAGAACCAGAATCCCCATGCTACAGATGAAGACTGGGGCACCAATTCACAGCAATGAGGAGGTAGGAGGACAGGAGCTTGGGGGTCTGGCATTCTTTGCTGTACTTCTGTGTGCCTCCCTAGTAGCCAAGGCACTAAACAGAGACAGGAATGGCCAGGCCATGGCAAGGACAAAACATAGGAGTCAGCTGGCTGGAGGGCTGGGGAGGCAGCACTCCGAACGGTGGGCAGGAGGCAGGTCAGAGAAGCCTGTACTTCTCACCAAACAGCTGCATCCTCTCCTGCAGGCAGAGCGGGGTCATCTAAGACTGCCACAGAGTGAAGTGACCACATCTCTCTGGAGCTGGAGGAAGGGGCACCCAGCGGCCATGAACACTGGCCAGAGACATGACCCTGGAGTGGGACTGACCTGACCAGGCTCCCTCGCCACCTCACTAGCTGTGTGACCCTAACTGAACCTCTGCACCTCAGTTTTCTCACCTGCAAAACCCAGAGGGCACAAAGCCAGCACCTTTCTCCTGAAGCTGCCATGTAGCCTGAGGCGTGAGCACAGGCAAAGGATGGTGGTGCCTGTGCATAGCGAGCCCTCACGTCTCCAAGGGGCTCCTTGGAGTCCCCTGCAGCTGACCCAGCTCCCTCACAGGCCCTTCGGCCAGCTTTCCACTCCCTGCCCCTTGTGCTGGGCTCTGGGAACAGAGTGAGGCCCTTTTAGCTCCAAGGAAGTACTTTTCAGGGGCCGGGAGAAGCCTCAGATTTCACTAA
Organism: Myotis myotis; assembly: GCF_014108235.1. Classification (NCBI taxonomy): domain Eukaryota; kingdom Metazoa; phylum Chordata; class Mammalia; order Chiroptera; family Vespertilionidae; genus Myotis; species Myotis myotis. The sequence goes on from NW_023416323.1 coordinate 16,987,845, forward strand.
CCAAGGACATGGTTCCCTGGGCAGATGGTGGCGCACACCCGCATGACCGTCCTCCATGCACACCCTGGGAAACTGAGGTTCTGCACTGCCTGGTGACTAGGCCAAGGGCACAGAGGTGGGGAGGGGTCTCCTGGCACAGCCAAGCTCTCGTGGGGCAGGCCCTCCACTGTCCCCCTCCCCCAGCTCCGAGAGGAAAAGGGATCAGAAGGAGCCAGCAGAGGGGAGTGAGGATCAAACACCTGAATAAGAGGGAGTTTTGTAGGTTCATTTGGTGGAAAGGAAAGAAGCCTCCCTTCCTCTAAGCTGCCACCCCCACCCCGGCCCCCCAGGAGAACACTGGAAAGCACCTAAGCTGACATCTGATGGATGGGGATTTGTTTTAAGCTCTTTCTACCCACTGGACTATAATCATCAACTGTTCACGACCTCTCCACAAGCAACTATTCCCCCCCTGAGTTTTCAAAAGGCAAAAAGCTTTAAAAGCTGCAGTTCAAACAGGCGCAGAGGCATACACTGAGAGATGCAGGGCTGGAAGGGAGGGGAGGCAGGAAGGAGGGGATCTGGGGAATCCCAGCAGCCTGGGGGAGGGAGTGGGGAACGAGAGGGCTCCCTGGGGCCAAGATGGTTCCACCAGTCACCCCCCACCCTCCCCCCAAACAGGTCCACGTGGAAGAGAAGGCCAGCAGGGGAGGCACCTGGAGGTCACGATGTCCAGCCTTCAACAGAGGGGCTGTGCTGACGCCACCATCCCGCCCAACCTCTACAGGGGTGACTAGGATCAGCCCGAAGAAACCTTGGGAACCTGAGCTACTGTTCACTGCTGCCTTCTCTCCATCATTCCCTCCACCTGCCCCTCCAGCCAAGAACCCCAGGGGCCCCTGCACGGCCCAATGCCACCTTCACACCCTCAGCTTGCAGGGGTGTACCTGGGCCTGAGTCCTGCTAACCCCTCTCAGATAGGGACTGACTCAGCACAGCCCCCAGCGGGCTCTGTGACACTTCTTACCTCTCACTGCCTAACTAACGCACTAGCAATGGGAGGTCACCACCTTGACAGGATGAGAAAGTTCTTCCATGTGGAGGGCTTGCATGGGCCCAGGGAGATGCCAGCACAGCTTGAGGGAGCAAGTTATGGTGAACAGAATTTAAGCCACATATCCCACCCCTGGCCCCCACCCATGTGCAAATAAAGGAGAATAAGCCCCCTCCCCCATTTTTTGCTCCTGGTTCCTGGTCCCCTGGTTTTCTGCTGACACAAAGGGGCCAGCCAGGGTTGACACTATCAGCACAGCTTGCTAACTAGCCATGATAACTAAAGCCCCTGGACAGCAGCAAGGCTGGTACAGGCTGGCCACCTCTTCTGGACACAGTCTGAAGGTGATTCTCCACACTTCTCATCTGCCAGCCCCTGGACGTGCCCCAGGCGCGGCCAGACAGGCGGGCAGATGGAGCTTTTCTACTTTAAAAAAAATAAATCGATTGGCTTCCTTTCTAAGTCGACAGGATGAGGAGGTGGCACAGCGGCGCGCCTGGGGACCATGTGCATGACCTGGAGGTAATCCGGGGTCAGCGTGCCAGGCGGGGTGGGCGGCGCGCCCCACAAAGTTCCATCCCGGCCCTCCCCCTCTCCCTCTCCCCTCCTGGGGCGGCGAGCCGGGCACTTACTGAGGTTCAGGAGCAGGGACGACCAGGTCTTCATGCCGAGCATGCTGCGCCGCCCCCGCCGGCCGCGGGAACCCTGGGGACCCTAGGAGGGGCTTCCCAGCATAGCCCGCGGCAGGGGCGTCCAAGCCCGCCGTGCGCTCCTCCTGCCCGCCCGCTGCTCGCCTGGGGCTGGGAACCCAGGCAGGCTCGCTGGGGGAGGGGGGGGAGGGGGGCGGGGGGGGGACAAGGGGATCGCGGAACAGCGGGGGAACCGGGGGTAGTGGAGCCCTGGGGTTCCTGGGGGATCAGGAGCAGCCAGGGGCGTCCGCTCCGCTGCCCGCCTTGCGCCCTGTCCGCTGCGCCCCCGCGCGCCTGCTGCAGGGACTTGGGGGAAGTGCTGGGGATCCTGGTGGCCCCGAGCAGCCTCTCTCACCGCCCCCAGGAGCGCCCCGCGCCCCCGCTCGCGTGCCCTCGCTGGAGGCTTCACGCACCGTCAGCCGTGGTTGCGCAGCCGCCTCGCAGCAACCATCTTATTCCCTTCCCGCTCGGCGGGGCTGCGCCTCCTCCCCGCCACCCCCCCACCTCCGCGCGGCGCCCCCGCCGTCCTCCTCCCCTCCCCTCCTCGGCGCCCCGCCCGCGGCCTGGGCAGCCCCCGCTCCCCTGCACTTGATAACGCGCTTGTCAAGACTGCTGAGTTGTTCCTGACCTCTCCCCCGCCGCTGCTAATTAAGGCTCCGCCGTGACAGTTCAAGTGCCGAGCATCAAGTTTGCAGAACCAAAGCCTCTAATTGGGGCCGCTTTTCATTTCTCTATCCCTCGGGCTGAGGCTCCCCAGACCTGGGCATTGGCGCATTTTCTTTTGTATTTTTCATCAGGGAGGAGGAGAGGGACGGGCACCAAGAGAGAAGGGCAGGCAAACAACCAAAAGGCTTGTGTGGGGGGAGCAGAGGAGCCAGGTGGGAGGCCCCTCCCCTGCCCCCAACAGCCAGCCAGGGGCCCCAGGACATCTCCCTGGGAGCCTACCTGGCATGTCTCCTAACCCAGGGGGCTCTGAGCTCCCTGCGTTAGGGCTGCAGGGAGCAAAACCCCACTCGCAGGAGACTGCGAGGGGGACCGGGAGTCCCTCGCCTCCTCCCCCCCCCTCCCCCGTAGCGGGGTGTGGCAGGGAGGGGCTGCACCAACCCTGTGAGCTGGGGGGTGAAGGGTGCTCGTAGCCCGCCAGCCAATAACCCTGCCAGGGCTGTGAAGACGGCGGGCTTGCCAAGCCCCCTCTCGGGTGGAGAGGTGTCTCTCTCCTTACACCCCAGCTCTTTCCCGGGGCTGCCAGCCTCTCCTTTCCAGATAAGTGCTGGCCAGCATCAAGGCTCTTAGTGACTCTTCAAGCTGCCTTTCTCCTCCAACGCCTACTAAATCAAGCTGGCGCTGAGAGCCACCGGCTGGGAGGAGAGGGGAGGAGGGGCTGGGCTGCTGGCGGGCTCACAGGAGCTGGCGTAGGGCCGGGGGGGCTGGGATAAAGTCACAGGAGAGGAGAAGGTGGGGGAGGTGAGCAGAAGCCCAGCCCCTGGGAGAGAAGCGGAGAGCTGGGAGGGCGGGCAGTGAGCGGGGAGGAAACCCAGCGGGAGATACTTGAGGTCCCAGCCAGGCTGACTAGCCGGGCCCCTCAGCTCAGAATCCTGGAGCCTCACGCTACCAGGGGCTCATGGAAACCGGGCCTTTCCCACAAGAGTCTGAGAATTCCAGGTGATTCTAATTAAATTGGGGCGCGTTATTCAGAGCCACCACCAGGGTGATTCTTATGATGTCTCAAGTTTGAGGAACTTCCCCAGTGAGGCTCAAGCGTGGCTTCATATTAGAACCACCTGGGGCAATTTAACCCCCTCCCGAGGTCCCCTGGGCCACACCCAGAGCCATGACATCACACCTCTGGCGAGGACCCAGCAGCATCAGTACTTTCTGAAGTGCTTAGGGAATTCCTCCTGCTGCCAGGGTAGAGGGCCACTGTTCCTAGTCAGTGGTTCTCAGAGGGCAGGGGGGCGGTTCTGCCCCCAGAGCATATTTGGCAAGGTCTACAGATATTTTCAGTTGTCACAATGGGGAGGGTGTTTCAGTGACTATAGGGGAATATTTTAGCCGGCCTTTATATGAACTACACTCCCATTGTATCAAGGGTCCCCCTGTCCTCCATCTTCCAGTAGATTAGCAAACAACTCAGTCCACATCCAAATAGTCATGTGTCCCTCCCATGGGCATCAGTATCGGTGTGAGGATAGCTCTCATCGCTGCCAGACATGCCAATCACCTGAGAAGTTTTAAAAATACCAGGCTGGGGCCCCACCCCTAACCAGTCATATCAGATTCTCTGGAGCTGGGGCCCAAGCATTAGTATTTCTAGAATACAGTATTTCTAGAATATAAGTGGTTCCAATGTGCAGCTGGAGCTGAGAACAGCTGTAAGGATTAGGGACACATGGTCTTCCCCAGCCAGTCCCTGTGACCTTGAACACACTTGGTATTTCAGTGGCTGTAGGGGAATCTTTTAGCTGGTGCAGGGACATGGACTGGGAGGGAGGCAGGGTGCAACCTGTTTGGGCAGAACTCACAGCCATGCCAGCAACGCGGCCAGGAATTAGATGAAGATATGTCCTGTGGGGTCCTGGGGGCCCCTCCTCCTCTTTAACCCCCAGGAAGAAAGCTGATCCCAGGGCACTGTGGGGTCAGCTGCCTAGAGGGAACACTGTGAAGTTGCTGGGAACAGACAGAGAAAGCTAAGCCAGAAGTGGGAGACAGGAGTGAAGGCTCAAATCCAGCTGGCTGTTAACTCAACTGTGTGAGCGTGGGTGAAGCGCCCAGCTGCCTGGGGCTTCGGCAGCCTCATCTGTCAGGGAGGGGTTGAACACTTGTTCAGCTCTGCGCACAGCAAGGGCTCAGTACAAAAGAGAAAGGAGCTGAGAAGGAAAAACAAAGTCTTAACAATGACTTGCTCAAGGCCACACTAACTTGCAGGGCCTCAGTTTTCTCATCTATACAATGGGCACACTGGGTGTAAAATCTTCCACTTCTACACCTCCCCTTGGCATGAGTTAACAGATCCCAGCCACACTCCACTAAACACATGAGCAAAAGACATCAAGCAAGTCAGTAGAGATGAGCACCCTGGTTTCCCCAGGGTGAAGGACAGCCGGGTGCTTTGAGCCCCTAGCAGCCAACCAGGGAGGGTGGTGGCATCGGGAGCCAACAGGAGCCCTGAAAGTAGGGCCACCAGTGCAGTTGTCTAAGTCATTCACTGCATAAGAGCACCTGTATGAAATGGCAAATGCGCTGAAATCCAGCCCATACTCTGCTAATCAACGCATACCTGGGCTTGGGTTCTAGCTGCCTAGAGGAAGAGGCACCTTCGAATTTGCACAAGAACCTGTATGGGCTGCTAGGGAAGGGCTGCTGCTTCCCAGATCCTGCCCTCCTAGTTTCAAATCCCTTTCCTACGACAGTCATCCCTCCCACGCTGAGAGCCCAGACTGGAAACACAACTTCCCAGAAAGGACACAGACTTAAAACGGTGCAAAGGGGTAAATGATTGACACCCACCTGTTCTTGGGCGCAAGTGTAGACAGGACACAGGAGGGCACCGGAGCTAGTGTTTGGGGTGGGCAGGGTTGTCACCCTGGTTATATTCTACCTGCCCCCTGACATGGCCCCAGTGTCACATTTGCAGGGTGAATGAGTACAAGCACCATCCGAAACCACCAAGCCAGCAGAAGACAGCAATGGTGGTGTCACATGCATCAGTGAAGTGGAAGTTTCCAGAGTCCCTCAGGGCCTGAGATCAAAGGACTAAAAATAACACAGACAACTCTGGATACCTCCATGCTCTGGAGACAGGAAGCAGCAGGCACAGCCTCAGTTTCCTCATCTGTACAATGGGTTCAATAGTCCTGCCCTCTGTCATGGGAGGAATGGGGCAACGTCTAGAAAAGGCTCAGGGACCACTGCACAGTGAGTTCATAAATGTCAGTTGCTACTGTTGTTCTTGGGAAACCTTAAGTGGCAGCACCAAGCCTTGGGTCACGTTCTCAGGGCTCAGGGGCTCCTGCCAGTTCCCTGAGCCCCCATATCTGTCCCCTTGCCCTTATTCCTGGGGCTTGAGGACCTCTCTGGCCTGCTCCCTCCTGCGGGTGGGGAAGCCCACATGCAGGCAGCCTTAGGAGGGAGCCCACCCCTCATCCTGCTCCCCACAAGCCAAAAGCTATCAGCTGCCAGCTCCTGGGGCAATGACACATCTCACTGCTGGGAGGGAGACAGAGAGGTCTGCTATGCTGACCCTTTAAAGGACAGGAGAGAAACCCAAGATGACCTGTATCCTCACCCAGGTCAGAGGCAGTCTCCCAGCGGCAGCCACCAGATTCCTGAGATTTGTGACCAGCCTGGCAGCCAGGGCAGCCCCCTCCGGTACAGCCCTCTCAGGGGAGGAGCCCCCTCAGCTTCCTGGCTCCTGATGGTGATGTGCATTCTCCCCCCTCCCCTTTGCCCCCCACCCCATTGTCCTGCCCCCTCTGGAGTCCTGACCTTTTCCAGATAAGCCTGACAGGGCCCATCTCCTTCTCCTCTTCCCCTCCCTATCCCAGCGACCCCTGGGGCAAACACAGCTGCCCTTTCTTTTGGGGTCAGAGAAAAGCCCGGGGAGGCAGGACCCTGAGGCTCACCAGCTCAGCATCCTGGGCGGGCAGCCAGCCTGGACTCAGACTTCTGAGGCTCACTTATCAGAAGACGCTTCAAGCCCAACTGGTGAAGTCGGGAGGAGGCTGCAGCCGGCAGCCCAGGCAGCTTCTGCAGCACCACCTCGCAGGACCTGGCTCCTGTGGCTGCGCAGGGAAAGGCCTGTTTCTGTCCTCACGTGGTGAACGGTGGAATAGCGTCTTTGGTTGGAAAACACCGCTGGCCCCATGGTCTCCCCTGGGGAAGGGCCGGCTCTCCTCCAGGGCCTGGTTCCTACAACAGCCCTAGCAGGAGGTCACCTGCTCCATTGTCCCTGAGATGCTAGTCATAGCCTTTAAATGCTACACACACACACACACACACACACACACACACACGGCAGAAAAACAACCCTCTCCTCCCTGTCCTGGGGTCCTTGGGGATTTGCAGTGGGTCCTGGTCCCCACCACGCTGGCCTTTACTTTATGGGTGAGCTGTGTGATGCTGAGGTTCAGGGAGTTTGGAAATTCTAGAGCAGTGGTTCTCAACCTTCTGGCCCTTTAAATACAGTTCCTCATGTTGTGACCCAACCACAAAATTATTTTCGTTGCTACTTCATAACTGTAATGTTGCTACTGTTATGAATCGTAATGTAAATATCTGATATGCAGGATGGTCTTAGGCGAATCCTGTGAAAGGGTCGTTCGACCGCAACCCAGAGGTTGAGAACCGCTGTTCTAGAGCATAAACTGGGAGGCACTGCTCCAGACCAAGTATATATAGGTCAGTCCTACCCCCAAGCCTTTCCTCTCCCAGTGCTGCCTCCTGGAATGCCCTCTCTCCATGACTCCACCTCACCCAGGCTTGGTGCCCCCAGCTCCATCAGTCCCCAAACCAGACAGACAGAATGCTGACGGCAGACCTCCTTTGCAGCGCACGCCCAGTACACCATGGGTCTGGCACAGAGTCTCCTAAAATACTGTCTTGCCCTTCAGTAACCCTCTTTCCGGCCGGGACTGTGAACTCAGTGAGATGCCAGCCTCCTCTGGACCAGGCCAGGGTGAGCTGAGGTTCAAATCCCAGCTCTGTTACTTCACAACAGTGCATCCCCAGGCAAGTCATGAGTCTCTCTGAGCCTCAGTTTCCTCATCTGGAAAACGGGGACACGTGGAGCACCTCCTCACAGGATTACAGTGAGGATGACACGAGTCCATACGTGCTTGGAGCTGCATAGAGCAGGGCCTCACCACGGGGGTCTGCGCGCATGCGCTGGGCCCTGGGAGGGAAGGGCACTTCAGTCAGGGATGGGAAGCAGGCACTAGCTGACAGGGTCTCCAGGCTCAGGACGAGGGGCCTGGAGTGGCCAAGGGGACTGAGGTAACCATGGAGAGGCTCTGAGGGACAAGAGGGCTTTGGACAGGGACACCAAGTACGTGGGGTCGGCCTTAGGGCCATTGTCAGTCAGACCAGCAGCGGGGGGTCTTCCCAGATTGTGGTGGATGCACCCTTGTGCTGTAGATGAGGAAGTGAGGCATGGAGAGGGAGGACTGGGCAGGGACACTCACATGAGAAGCGGGGGCTTCCTCCTTTCTCCCCAGGCTCTGGACCCCAGGTCAGGCACAGCTTCCTCTGAGCTCAGCCTTGGGGGCTGTCTCCTGGGGGTGAGGAACACGAGCCAACCAAAGTCCTCAGCCGCTGGGGCTCCAGGAGCCACCCTCAGCCCCAGGGTCACCACCTGATGGGACCTACCCCACCTCCACCCCTGACTTCACCCTAATCAAAGGGGCCCTCACGCCTGAGCTTGGGGCCCAGCCTTCACCCAGCAGCCCCATTGCCCTGTCGCTCCAGAGCTGGCTCCCGCCTACTCGCAGCCTCCCCTTTCCCAATTAATCATCATTATCAAACACCTGGCGAGCGTGCTGCGTGCTCAGGCTGAGCCTGCACGCGTCCGTGTCTGCTCAGTGTCTGCACAGCCCCTGAGGAGGGCCGTGGATGAGGAAGGAAGGGGCTGAGGGCTGGACAAGCTGCCCAGGTGGTGTTACTGCAGAGCTTCCCCCAACGGCTTCCCGTCACCCCCCAAAGCTGTGCTGATGCCAGGATCTGGAACCTTCACCCAATGCAAGAACCAGAGGGCTATTTTGTGGTTGGTAACCCATCACCCCATCTAACTGTGCGGGATCCTGTTTGCCCAACGGTGAGCCCACAGTGTTGGACCACCTCTTGGGGGGGGGGGGCAGCTCAAAACACACAGACAAGGGGGGGTAACTGTTGCCAAAACACACGCCCAGAGAAGGCCAAGTTCTCCAGCCAAGACCCCTGGTACCCACAGGGTGGGGGTGGAGGCACCCAGCAGCCCCCAGCCCCCACACAGGAATCTCCACCCACCTGCCACCAACAGAACGCCTGGCAGAAAGGAGGCATTCAATAAATGTTTGTTAAAATAAACAGGGAGAGAAACCGCCAGCATGCTGCCCCCAAAAGACACCCGGGGTCCCGCCCACCAGATGTTTCCCCCTGCAGTGTCTATACTGGGGGTCCCCTGGTGGAGGAGACGACCTCAGGCCTTCACTGGGAACAGCCTTCGCCCCCAGGAGCCTGTGCAAATCCAGGGAAGGGGGCAGCAAGCAATCTGGGCTTCCAAAATTATCTGCTTCCTTTAGGTCAGGGGCTGCCAGTCACACTCACCTGGAGGAGACTGTCCCAAATCAACCACATCAGAACTGGGGGGTGGGGGCGGGGAGTAGTGCTGCCCTCGGCATTTGTAAAGTCTCCCTGCACTCTAGATGCGGGGAGGGGAGTGGGCTCACCACCCCACAGTAATTACCCAGCCCCCAGCATGTCCCAGCTCTGATCGCTGGGTAAATAAACAAACAACCATCCTGGTAGGCCGGCAAGAACCACCAAATTAGGGATGCAGAGTCAGACAGCTTGACTCTGAAGACATAATCGGTTTAATTGCAGGGCCTCAGCGCAGGCCGGGGTGGCGGACTGCTTCCGCACTCCCATCCGTTTTATTAAAATCCAATTATTCGCGCTGGCCGCAGGTCTCCAGCAGGGACAAAGAGGCATCTCCAACTGAGGTCAGGTCTGACGCTGGGAGATGGGTCCCTGGGGTGAGCACACTTCTCTTGCTGGGGGCACATGGGTCCTCGTCTCTCTGGGGACCCGGAAGGGGAGGAGGGCAGCCAAGGAGGGGCCTCTCGGGGCCTGTGGGGAGGAGGCTGGTGGCATGGCCCTGGGCTTCCACATCCACACTGGTCAGAAGGGATAATAATGCCACGGACTTTATGACAGCATTGAGTTGCTGTTGTGGACTGAGCATTTGTGTCCCCCCTACCCCCCCCCCCCAATTCAAGTGTTAAAGCCCTAACTCCCAACGCAATGGTATTTGGAGGTGGGGCCTTTGGGAGGTAATTTGGGTTAGATGAGGTCATAAGGGTGAGGCCCCATGATGAGATCATGTTCCTGTGAGGGGGGAGACACCGGAATGGTCCCTTGGGGAGTGCGCAACGAAGTCACGTGAGGACATAATGAGAAGGCGCTGTCTGCGACAGGAAGGCGGCCCTTACCAGACACTGAATCTGCTGGCACCCCATCCCACACAGCCTCCAAAACTGGGAGAAATACGCATCTGTTGTTTTAGCCCTCCAGTCGATATTTCCTTACAGCAGCCCCAGGCAGCTGTGAAAGAATTAAACACACCAAGTACATGCCCAATGTCATGGGTGGGCGAGTGGACAAACCAACTGTGGCAAATCCACACGACAGACCACGACTGGGCACCCAAGATACGAACACCAACTGGATGGACCTCAGCAACAACGTGCTAAACGAAGGAAGCCAGACAAGAAAGCCTTTGTCCTGAGCGCTGCCACGTCTATGATATCCTAGCAAAGTCAAAACTGTAGGGACAGAGATCAGATCTGTGGTTCCAGGGGCCAGGGAATGACTGTGAAGGGATGCCACGGAGTTTCCGGGAAACGTGTTATATCTTGATTATGGTGGTGGGGCTCACCACCATATACACTGGTGACAAATCACCAAACAGGACACTTACAAAGGGTGAATGCTTTTGCATCTAAGTTATATCTTGATAAACCTGATTTTTTAAAAATTAAGGAGCCTAAAATAGAGCTGGCCACAAAGTGAACCTGTGAGACGGTGGCTGGGTACAGCTGTGCAGTTCAGAGTCTATTCAGAGGGGTGGGAGGGAGACGGCCATTGGAGCTGAGACCCTGCCCTCCTTCAACAGACCACGCTGGGAGCCCTGGTGAGCAGGTGGCAGGGAGGGGGCGACTGGTAATTCGCCTGCCAGAGGTGGCTCACCTTTTTGAATTTCCATAGTATTGCCATTGTCATTGTTGTCATCGAATTCTCAAAGTGGCTCTTCCAATCCAACCTCTAACATGCTACACAGGAGGCAGGATCAGAGAAGTCAAGTCATCTCTCCAAGGTCACACAGCAGTGATGCAAAGCCAGGCACCTTGGGCCCAGAGCCAACACCCACAACCGCTATCCTCTGCTGCCTCCTCACAGTCACTCAGCAGTCACTGAGTGAATCTTTGCTGGACAGAAAACAAGGCAACTGGGTTTAAGCCTTGTTCCCTGGAGATGGAGGAGGAGTCACCACTGGGCTCACATTTCCAATCAATCTTACTTGGCAAACATTCCTCCTGTCATCTGGGCCTTATGGAAACTGGCTTCTCAGATGACCCTGAAGCCAAAGGTGACGTGATGGGGCCTGATCTGGAACCCAGGGCTCTCCCCAGCCTCAAGCCGCCACCCTCCAGCAGGCTGCTATCCCCGTGAGGGCTCGAGGTTTCCTGGCCACCCCAGGCTTTGTTTTTCCAGGCCCAGCACCATCCAGAAACGTCGGTTAGGCTGGAACAGCTGCCTGGCGCCTTCTGAATGCCTCAGATGTGGTGCACGGCAGGAGCCTGGAGCCAAAGTGCTGCCACTAGGTGAATCGGGCCTGCCATCAGAGTCACAGAGACCAATTAAAACGAGGGGAAAAACAGCCTTCCGCTCTCCCAGAGCACCCCAGCCAGCTGCTCCCGGCTCCCACCTCGCCAGCCCCCCGGGGCCCCAGGGGGCTTGGTTTCCAGCTCGCTCCCTCCCGCCCAGGCCACCTGCCTCTGACAGCAGCAATATTGCTGCCCGCCTCCTCAGCCTCTGCTCTGGCGGGCAGGCGAGGGCTGAGGGGCGGAGGCACCAGAGAGGCAAACAGCTCCCGGATTTTCGATTCAATTGCTGGGAGGAGAGATGAGAAATTGCCTTTCTGACCCAAAACCGGAGTTCACAGCTGCACTTCATTACGGATTTCTCCAGGAGGCCCTGGGAGAGGCGCAGCTAGGGAAGGGCTCACCTGTTAACAGCAGCTGCGCCTGCCTCTTTCATAAGCACGTTGGTGGTTTCCTGCCCGGGGTTGCCGGGGCAGGGGGTGTGGGCGGCACAGGGCAGGCTGCCAGCAGTGCCCCCAAAGCCCGAGACACTCCCCCCCTCCGCCCCCTGCCAGCCTGCCAGTTTGCATTAACTCAGCGGATGGAGGGAGGCGGAGGTGCCAGATGAAGTGAGCGGGAAGGAGAGGCAATGGGCCACAGGTCTGGACCTTGCTCTTTTTAGAAGGTACCAGAAGGCAAGGGGCACACCTTCCCTTTCGGGGTCCCACCTCATTTCTCTGGGTCTCATGTCCACTTCACTGGGCTAACATGCACATGTGTCAGGTGCCTGGAGCACTGCCAAGTACACAGTAGGTGCTCAATAAATGTTCTCTCCCTTCCTCCTTTGCGGTTGGCTGCTCTGTGCTTCTGAAATGCCACCGTTCAATCTGACAGCTCTTTAAAGAGCACAGGCCCCTGAGGACCATGGGTCCTCCCACCTGCCTGGCTGCACATTAGCATCATCTGGAGAGGTGGTGGAAAGGTCCGGAAGCCGGCTGCAGCCACCCTGAGGCTGGGCCAGGTGTAATGCACGGGAGGTTAAGGTGCTCAGCCCTGGATCATTTTTATCTGCCCCCTTGATGTCTGCACACCCTCTTCCGGAGCAGGTAATGGGTGAGGGACGGGTGACAGAGCCCAGAGCCAGTTATGGAAGGAGGAGGAGAGCCAGGCTTCAGTCAGCCCTCACCAGCCACCAGGACGCCCTGCCCGTCCCTGCAGGCTGCTTCTCTCTCTTCCATTAAGATATGCACTCCTGTCTCCAACCCTGAGACAGAGCAGGCCCCGACGAGCTGGAAGCTGCCCCAAGTCCCCCCACCAGGAGCGGCACGTTGTCCTGGCAGTGAGAGCTGTGTGATGCCAGGCCACTCACTTAACATCTCTGGAACTTTGCCGACAAGACTGGGTACGGGCTGGGCACAGATGGCCTCAATGCTGTGCCCAAGAAGGCACTCACACCTAAAATCCTGTCTCATTTCTTCTCCCAGGCATTTCCTGAGTTCCTCATGGTCTGGGGGGGAAATGGCGGTTTCAATTCAGTTTCTGTTCCTTGATACCTACATGATGCTAAACACTCCACGTCCGCACCGGACAGGTGGCTCAGTGGTTGGAGCATGGTTCTGTGCACCGAAAGGTTGCGGGTGTGATTCCCAGTCAAGGCACATACCTAGATTGTGGGGTCCAGCTTTCTCACATCTGTGTCTCCCTCTCTCTCTTTCTCTTCCTCTCTAAAATCAATAAAGCATATCCGTGGTGAAAAGTCCCAAGCCCTGCCAGGCCTCTGTCACCTCACCTGGGAAGTGGACCGGCACCATGGGGTCATCGTGAAGGTGAAATAGCAAGCGCCTGGCCCAGCGATGGTGACAGCTGGTGTGCTCTGAGCCCCTCCACTTGCCGTCCCGAGTCCTCACAGCGCCCCCACGTGGCTGGTTCCTTCAGCAGCCCCACTTTCCAGAGGAGAAAGCCAAAGGCCAGAGAGGTCACTTTCCCAGGGTCAAGTAGTAAGGCTGGGATTTGAACCCTGAACTTGTGAGCCCGAGTTCTTGGCACCCCCATGCTCATGTGGGCCTCTTTCTGGTGCCTCCTCTTGTCCTTGGCTCTCTCCAGGGCCACTGGGACTCTGGTATGGCCAAAGCCACAGGTGGTTGAAGGAAGAATCCTTGGGGAATAGGACCTCTCATAGGGCCCCGGGGCATGAAGGTAGTGGAGGGGCTGTAGACTCCCGCCTGTATCCTCCACTGAGGCCCAGAGACAGAGGGCAAAGAGAGCCTGGCTTGGGGGCCCAGGTGAGGGGCCCACCCAGGGTCTGTGCCTGGCGGAAAACAGAAAGGCTGTCCTGGGCACACAGCACTGGCAGCACTCTGGGAGGCAGGAGGGGTGTGGAAGAACAAGCTGGAAGGGGCTGCAGGGACGGGGGAGGGAAGGGGAGGGGATGACAAAGGAAGCCAAGTGCCAGCAGAGAGAAAAGAAGTCAGATGGGGACAGCAGAGGCCAGACCTGGGAGGCCCCTGGGGAGGGCACAGATGAGATTAGCTAACGTATACCATGGCGCACAGGAAGCTGAGTGGGACGGAGCTGGGCCAGCACCCGCGGGCCTTCCTTCCCTCCTCGTTCACACATTTCTCGGGCTGGGCACAGTAGGTCCCTCTACTATGTAAGCTGAGAAAGGACCATGGGCTGTCTACAGGTCCCAGCCCTGCCCCCGCCACCCCTTCTGCTCTTCACACTCCTGCCTGACTCCCTTCTCAGGACTTGTCATCTCAGTGTCCAAAGGAGGAGCCACGACACCACCATGAGCCAAGGTTTATTTGTGCCCACTGGGCACCAGGCACGGGGCCAGGAGTTTAAAGGGTCTCATTTCAGTTAAGCCTCTCAACAACACTGTGAGGTAAGTTCTATGATCCCTCCTTTGACAGCTGGGGAAACCGAGGCACTGCTGCCCATGGCCTCACAGTAGATCAGTGCAGACCCAGGCTGGCTGGCTTCTGAGCTCCCACCTTTACCCAATGAGTGAAGGGATAAATAGGGGCCTTGGTACCTGGGAGAGCCCACCCCCTCCCAGGAATGGGGCCCCCTCTTCCTGGATCTCACCCCACTCAGCTCCCTGCCCGGAGGGATGCCTGGGCCAGGCCAGTCTCTCTGGAAGCAATAACGTTAGCAATAATGATGGCGGCGGTGGCTTGGATACCAGCAGCTAATATTTACATAACGCTCACCGTATGTAAGCCAGGCACGGTTCCAAATGCTGCATACACAACCATTGCTCATGGACCCCCCCATCCCCCCGCAGCCTGTGCAGCAAACACCATTATTTGCCCATTTCACAGATGGAATGCCCACAGCACAGAGGCGAGGTGGGCTGCCCAAGACACACGGCCATTAGGTGTCAGAACCGGGTCGTGCACCCACTGACCGGACCCCAGGGGGCTGCGAGATGGGCCCCCAGCAGGAACCCCAGAAGGGTGGCGTGGGTGGGAGCAGGCCAGCGCCCCCCGGCAGGGTTAGGGAGAAGTCTCCCTTTCCCCAGGAGAGGACCACTGCTGGCTCTCTCCCCAAGAGGCCAGGCCTTGCAAGGGAAGCAGAAATCTGTCGTTAACACAGTGCCAAACCCAAAGTGGCTGCTCCCGAACTGCAATCCAATAAAAGTGCGACTTGTCTATTTATCATCCTTGGGGCTTTTTATCACAGTGCAGATGGCTGCTACCTTTGGAAGGCTCAGCAGCTCGCTGCCAGCCGCCCGCCACGCAAAGCTTAGCTCAACAGAATCTGGGCCTGCACCTGTGAGGGGCCATGCAAGGCAGCAACCGGCACACAGGGTCCTCTGTCTCCTCCTCCGTGCTCACATTCCCCGCTCTGTGTGCGGCTGATGGAGCAGGGAGCACACTCCCAGCTCAGCGGTGCCAGCAGCAGGGCCAGCCACACCTGGAATCGAGCCCCTAATTACCCCAGTGGCAGGTGCTCCTGGGAAGGAAGAGAAGGCAGCGAGGAGCCCCTTTGGGAAGTGGAGGGGACAGCGGGGGCTGAGGGCAGACCCGGTATCCATGCCCAGTGCCAGTCAGCTTGAAACAGGGGGCCCGTGGGGCATGGCCGACCATCCAGGCTGGAAGAAAAAGGCTGAGAAGATCAAGGGCAAGAAAAGACTGACCGTGTGGCCAACTCCCAGCGAACATGCTAGGAGCCCAGGGAACTAAAGCTGCCTCAGGATGACGGAGGCCGAGATCTGCTGCTGGGAAGCAGGAGGCCCAGCTGGGCCCCAAGACAAGGTGCAGAGAGAAAGCACAGAGGAGGGGTGCAGGCAGGACCCCGGGGGGGGGGGGGCACTGAATCCCTCTGAGCCTCCGTTTCTATACCTGAAACGTGAGCCTCAACACCCATGTACAAGTTGAATTAGAGGGACAGTGCGGGAGTCCCCAGCTCAGTGCTGGACAAGAGGTCAGGCCTGAGGCCAGGTGCCGGGGCCAGACCCTCCCAGATGCCACAGAAGAGCAGCTTTTCTATCAACACAGAGCCCCAGCTG
Source organism: Myotis myotis (assembly GCF_014108235.1). Lineage (NCBI taxonomy): Eukaryota > Metazoa > Chordata > Mammalia > Chiroptera > Vespertilionidae > Myotis > Myotis myotis. The sequence goes on from NW_023416323.1 coordinate 17,003,634, forward strand.
TAGCGTGTGTGTGTGTGTGTGTGTGTGTGTGTGTGTAGGGGCTGAAGGATTCGCCCCACACAGTCTGCAGAGGGCCGGGAGACATGGGGGACCAGGGCACGGCCCTTTGCCCTCTGAGCCACAGTGTTCTCAGGAAACAGAACTCGCCGGCCTCCACCCCGGTTTCCTGGCTGTTCTGGTCTGCTCTTCAAATAAACCAGACTGGGCAGCTGTGAAAACGAATGGCCTTCTGCGTCACAGACCTCAGCTGAATGAGGGGCTGATCTGGAAAAGGCATCAAGCATCTTTCTCTCCTACAGAACTCGAGGCTCCGGTCACCCCAGATGAAGCTTTCCAGCTCCTGAGACTGTGCCCTTCAGGCCAGACTGAGTGCCCCTCCCGGGCCCCAGAACCCACTGCCACCTTTCAAGGCCTCACTTCATTGCAGGAGCTCCGAGCCTTCTGCAAACGTTATTTCTGGTTGCTACAAGGTGCTACAAGTGGCACCATCACCCCCTCAGCAGAGGCCACTGCAGCTCAGAGAGGCCAGGGAACCGGGCAAGGTCACCCAGCCTGACATGCCCCGCTGTCTTCCAAACGCCAGGGCTCCTATTGGCCCAGCCACTCCTAGAGGCGGGGAGTGCGGACCCCTAGGGAATCTGTGTGGTGCCTCATCTTCCCAGCTAGATGCCACACATGCCACACCTATCCTGGAGATTTGCCTCTAGGTTTGCACTTTTTGTAATAATACTTAAGATTTTCCCATAATAATACCATTGGCCAGACCCAGATCTAAGCACATTACATACATTTCCTCATTTGATCCCCTCAACAACACTAAAATGAATTATTGCTCTATTCATGGGGGAGCAGCACAGAGAGGTGAAGAAACTGACCCAGGGTCACACAGCTGGAATCAGCACTGGAATTTGTGCTCAAGTGCCCCAGGCCATGTTCTTGACCACAGGCTGCACTGTGAGGCCCTCATAGGACTGTCTCCGCTGCTAGGGCTGCCTTTGTCAAGACAAGGGACCTGAATTTCCAGCCTCCAGCTGCAGCTTTCTCATGGTGGAGGAGGGATGGGTAATATCAACCCATTTGTCACTGGAGAGTTCATTGAGGAGGCCAGCCTGCTGGGGACCACACCAGGAGACCTGTCCTTGGCCCCTGGAGACTGAAACTGCGCCCCCTCTCCTTGAATAGGAAACTGCCTGTGGGGGCGTCAGGCATGTGGCTGGCAGCAGCATGCCGAGAAGGGAATGGGGCTAAACGGGGTTGGATAGTGTAGCCTCCAAATTCACATCCACCTGGAACCTCAGAATGGGACCTTATTTGGAAGTAGGGTCTTTGCACTGTAACGCTACAATTAGTTAAGGATCTCAAAATGAGATCATCCTGAATTTAGGGTGGGCCCTAAATCCAATGACTGGGGTCCTTATCAGAAGAGGAAAGGACACAGAGAGACACAGACACCGGGAAAAGGCCACGGGAGGAAGAAGCAGAGACTGGAGGGATGCGGCCTTTGAGTGACCATGACTGGGAGCTGGAAGAGGCAGGAAGGATCCTCCCCTAGAGCCTTGAGAAGGAACTGACGCTGCCCACACCTTGACTTTGGACTTCTGGCTTCCAGGACAGAATGAATACGTTTCTGTTGTTTTAAGCCACCAAGCTTGTAATAATGTGTTATGGCAGCTCCAGGACACTAATTCAGGGGCCGTCCGGGTGGATGCTGCCCAGGAAGGGGGCAGAGTGCTGTGAGTCCCCACCTGATGGAAGAGCGTGCCAGGCCACTGTACGTGCAAAGGCCCTGAGGCAGGAATGAGATCTGCATGTTTTAGGATCAGCACAGCAGTCAGTGTAGCTGCAGCAGGGCTCCACATGGCCGGTGGGGATGCAGCTGGAGAGAGCTGCTAGGGTCCAGGGCACACAGCCTTTAAGCATCATCAGGAGCTGGGATTTCATTCCAGACCACAGCCCAGCAGAGTTTTAACTAAACCCTATTGGTCAGACTTGTCTCAAGTTGTCCATTCATTCACTCGCTCATTCATTCACTTATTCAATGAACATTTCCCGTGCCAGGAACTGTGCCAGGTATCTAGGACATGCTGGTCAACAAGATGTAGGAAGTCTGTGTGTTGAGAGCTTATATTCTAAAGAGCAAGGCAGATATAAGGCATTAACAGATAAAGATGGCAAAGCGAGGGGAACAGATTTTGCTGGGGGAGAGGGTGGGGGTAGGAGCCAATTGTCCAGGAGGAGAAAGAATCAGCTCTGAAGCCCAGAGGGAACCTTCAGTGGGCTGGTGACCCTTGAAGGGCAGAAGTATCTGTGAGAGAGAGAGAGAGAATGTATCTGTGCTTGTGCCTGAGTGTGCGCGCACGTATGTGTGTATGGGTCTCTGTGTCTGTACATGTGTCTGTGTATAACAGTGTATATGAATGTTTGTGGATGCATGCATGTCTGCATACATCTGTGTGTATGTGTGTGTGTCTGTGGATCTCTGTGCACACACGTGTGTAAGCACATACTATGTCTGTGCGTGTGGTTAGAGAGAGTTTTCACCAGGGAGGTCTGGATCTGAAGGCTCTTCAGAGCCCCTTCCCCACCCCCTCAACGACACAGGCCAAGAATTACAAAGTACCTCAGAGTGGCACCTGGTGTGTATGTGTGTGTGTGTGTGTGTGTGTGTGTGAGAGAGAGAGAGAGAGAGAGAGAGAGAGAGAGAGAGAGAGAGAGAACGAACATACTGGAGAGTCCTTGTGTTCTCCCCTCTGCAAGTGCCTTTGAACAAAGTCCACCCTCTACCTCTCAGGCCCACCACCATCTGTCTCGGGGCCTCCCTCCGCTCAGCCATTTGAGCCAGTGAGGGGCACCCCCACCTCCCTGGTTGGGAGAGCCAGATGGCAGGAATCAAGGCCTCATCTCGCCCAAGGGAGACCATGCTGGGGCTGCCACCCCTCCCCCGAGCCCCCAGCCACCTGGGTCACAGGGCAGGCCACCACCCTCATCCTTGGCGCCTCCTGGCTGTCCTGACCCCTGTCTCTGGGCCTCACAGCCACTGGCCTCTGGCTGCAACCCCATAAATCACAGTCCAGGTCAGAGTTGGGTGAGGGAGCAGGGTTGGGGAGGGCACGGCCCCTGGGGCCCACAGACAGAGTGGCTGCCAATGACCCCTGACAGCCCTGGCCAGGGGCTTCCAGGGGCCAAAAGGGACGTTGAAAGGGTCCGATGTTGCCCTGGGCCTCTGGGTGATCTCCCCCTGACAGGGAGGGACCTCTGATCATGGGGCCCTGGGTGAGAGGCTCAAGCCAACACCTGCCCAGGTGGCCCACAGGGATGGCAGCCAGGAGGCCACACTGGGTGGCCCTTGACAGCTGCCTGCCCTGCCGGCTGACTCCCAGGTGTGAGTCTCTGCATACTGGGGAGCACGGGCAGTACTTGTAGCCTGGGCACAGCTCAGTGACCTCAGCCCTCCGTGTCTTCACCCCAATTTTACATGAGGCCCTGAGAAGCCTAGTGGCCGTTATCAGTTATTCAGAGGCTGTGGCTGGACACATAGGCTGTGGAACCAGTGGCCTGGTTTGAATTCCTCCTAGCTGTGAAAGGTTGGGCAAGTGACTGGATGGCTCCAGACCTCAGTATCCCCATCTGTAAAAGGGGAGACCAGCACCTTCCTCCTGGGTCCCTGTGAGAATGAAACGGGTCAGTGCTTCGGACTGTCAGCCAGTGGGATCTCAGTGGAAGGCAGCTGCTATGGCCTACCCGTCCAGAACCTGCGGTGGGCCCTGAGGGTGCCAACAGGACAGGGCAAAGGCACCCCCCTGCTACCCCGGACACCACTGCTGTCCACTCCCCCACTTCATTGAGTGAGGAGAAGCAAAGAGCCAGGAAATATGAACAGGCGGTCCTTCAGGGGCCCGCAGGTTGGGCTGGAAGCCCCTCGTGTCAGGTGTGTTCATTCGATTCCCTGATTCACTCGATCACACACTCATTCCACAGACTCAACGGCGTGCCCACTGTGTGTTAGGTGCCTGTGGGGGATGCAGAGGTGAAGGGAGTGTCAGGCGGGAGGCAGAGCCTAAAGCATAGGCCCCTTCCTATTCAGGCAGATCTGAGAACAGATCCCCGCCCCCACCCCCAAGCCCAGGACGGTTTCCTGGGAGCAGTCATGGAGCCCAGCCTTGAGTGACAATAAAAGTACCAAGAGTAGCTATTATTTACTGTGTCCAGCGTTACACCCATAACTCACTTCATATCACGCAATCCTATGAGGTGAGGCAAGTGCTATTATGATCTAGGAAACTGGAGGCTCAGAGAGATTAATCCACTTGCCCAAGACCACACAGCTAAAGGGTTAGAGGAGGATTTAAATGAGACAGACCAGCCGCTGGCTCTAGGGGTGGCATCCAGCCTCGATGACACCCCCCACCCCCTTAATTCGTTGACTCCTGACACCTAGAAGGGAAGCCAAGAGCATTTACTTTACAGGTGGGAAAACAGGCTGGGAGAGGGCCAGGGACAGCCTGGAGTGACCCGCATTTAATCTCAGAGCTGGGACCGAAACCCAGATCCCTTCCTGGGCAGAGCCCAATGGGCTGTGCAAATGTAGCTTCGCCTCCCCTGGGCTTGTGGGTGCCCACTCTCTAGCTGGCACTATTTATTTCAACTCCTGGCATCTTAAGGCAGCCTCGGGGTCCAGCAGAAGGCCCAGTCTTGGCGACATCAGGCTTTCTAGAAATAAAAATGAGGAGGGGGAAAAATCCAGGAGGCCAGTCCTCCCATTTACATGTAAAAAGGTCTCGTCGGCGCTCCCCGCCCCTCCCCCGCTTCCCCTGGGGACGGGGCATTATTTGGAGCCCGCGGGGGGCTCCTGTGACCCCGGGCGCCGCCTCTGGGAGCCGGGCGGAGGCTTCCCCGGGACGGGGAGGAGATCAGATGGCGGCGAAGCGGGTGGGGCTGCGGGGGAAGGGGAGCCGGCCTCGTGTCCCCCCCATGGGAAATTTCATGGGTGTGGTAATATGTGGGACCGGCCGGCTGCGCCCGCGCCCCACCCCCACCCCGCCATCTGCTCCGAGGCCAGAAGTTGCCGGGAAGGTGGCTGGGGCGCTGCTGCGGGCTCCGCCGCGCCGACCTCGGCGCTAACCTCCCCTCCCACCCCGACTCTCAGAGCAGATGTCTCCTATTGACGAGCTCAAAGTTCGCTCCCTCCCGCCCCCACGACTCCGGCCGCCCACGGCAGAGGGAGGGAGGGCGGGGAGGGGGGCGCGAGGGGAGGGCGGCAGGGGGAGTGGGGTGGGGAACAAGCCAAGCCCGCTCTTGGGCCTGCGGGTCCTCTCTCCAGCTCGGGTAAGGCCGCAGCGTGGAGCCCCAGACCAGGAACCAGGCGCCTGGCCAGCGGGGCCCCTGCCAGGCAGCCGTCATGCCCCCCTGGGCGAGCAGACCGGGAGGCCGGCGCCCACGGGCCCTCCGGGGTTTGGGCGGTGTCCAGCTGGCCAGGCCTGGGGCTAGAGCTGGCTCCTGGGGGGTGGGGGGCGCCCCAGGAGGTCAGATCCTTATCTCCCCCTCACTTTACCCCCCCCCCCCCCAGACCCATGCCTTAACTCTGTAAGCCCAGAGTTTCATGTCTTACCCCATGAAGAAGGGAGGACTCCTCCAACTGGGCCCCTGGCTTTGGCCCAGTGGGCTCAGCATTCTAGATAAGGAATTGCCCCATTGACATGAGAGGGTAACCTATCCCCACCCCACCTCAGCTGCCCGCTTTGATGCCACCATCACAAAGCAAGCAGAGCAGTAAATACTATTTAAGGGAGAGGGCAGGTCAATGACTTAGCTGGTGCCTAAACCAAAACTCAGGTCTAGGACTGAGCTGAGCCAATTACCAGCTGTGTGGCCGGGAGGCCCAGTGTCTTGAGCTCGCTGGGCAATGTTCCTACCTGCCAAACCAGGACGAGAAAACCCACCTTGCGGAACTGATGTCTGCTGATACCCTCATGGGATGCATGGAAGTTCAAACAACCTCCATTCACCCAGGGCCCATGAGAGGCCCAGCAGCCCTGGACCTGGGCTCCCTGCCCCACCCTGGAAGGTTGCATGGGTAAGGGGAACCAACAGAGTTTAAATCAACTTCCAAAGCACGTCCCTGGGATTCAGGACCCGGGAGCCCTAGACCCTTCCTGCCTTACCAGCTTGGTATCGGACAGCTGGGGTACACCAAGGGCTTGGGCATTGGCGCCCACGCCTAGGGATGGAATATGGGTGGCCCTGTCCACTGGCTGACCTTTGAGCACATGTGAGTGCACACGATCCCCCCATCTTCCTGCATGGGGGGAGTTGAGCCCATAGCACCCACTTTGCAGTGAGAAGCTTCACTGGGTGCAGGGCCCCTGGTCAAACTTCAGTCAGGCCTCATTGCAGATGAGGGAACGGAGGCACTGACAGGTAGAGACAGAGTTGAGTGGCACATTCAGGAGAGGGAACTTCAGGGCTCCCCCCATTATCAGACCACCCTACACAGTCTCTCCCCCTCCCCACTCTCTCAGATAGGCCATCAAGGCCCCAGATTACCTCTCAAGACCTCTGGAAAGGGTAGGGGGTGGGGTTGGGGAGTGGGAAAGCAAGCAGGCTTCATCCCCCATTTAGCCCCAGCCCCTCCCACAATACCACTCCAGAAGTCAGGTGCTGAGCACCTGTTGGGGGAGGGGAGGCTTGACAGATCTAGCCTGGTACACACAGGGCTTCTGGAATTTCCACTGCAGTGGTGGGGATCACAGGTGAGGACCTCCAGGAGTGGGCAGAGGGAGGACCCAGACCAAGCCCACCCCTGGGGAGTTGATGGTAGGGTGCACCTCCTACCCCTGAGTGTCCTGGCCCTGCTGCCAATCTGACCAGGATGGGGACTAGAGGCCATGGGGCCATGATTTGCAAAATGAAAATGCAGGCCTCTTGTTCAAAAAGTACTGAGTGTTAAAACGGCAGCACCAGAGGGTGAAATCAAGTGGGGGCCCTGTGACTGCACAGGTCATAGTCCTGTGAAGCCCCTCTGGTGCAGGGCCAGGGGGAAGGGGCGTGGGGAGGGCTTTGACTGCACAGGCCCACCCAGGGGGACAGGCCGAGATGGGTAAGCACAGCTCCCAGCCAGTCTTACACTCTGGCTCTGACACTTCCTGTGCCTCAGTTTCCTCATCCATAAAATACAGATAATAGCCCCTTCCTCACTGGATTATTGGGAAAATTAAAGGAGTTACATGCACATGTAAAGAGCTGGCATAGAGTAAACACAAGGGGGATGTTATTAATTTTTATTATAACCTTGCTATTATTATTACTGGCCCCTCCCTAGTGACCTAGATCACCCCCTAGATGAAGCTCATGTTCTAGAGGGCATCACAGGTCTTCTGTGGGTGCGCTATTATGTTATAGGAATGAAGCCAGAGCTCCCAACTCTGCCGCTAATGAATCCCATGACTGTGGCAAGTCCCTTCCCATCTCTGAATCTGTTTGTTTCTTGGTACAGTGAGAGTCTGGGCCACAGTCCTTCCAACTGACACTGTAGAGCTTCTTCTCAGGCTCATCCCTTTCACCAGGGATTGAGGATCATGGCTCTTCCTTCCCTCACAGTAGCAAAGACTTCTTTCCTTCCATTTAGTCCTCTAACCAAACTCCATCCATCCTTCCAACATGCATTGATCCATTCATCCAATACCCATGCAATATCCATCCATCCATCCATCCATCCAACATCCATTGATCCATCCACCCATTCATCCATCCGTTGTCTGAAAGCAAGCAGGCTTCATTCCCCATTTAGCCCCAGCTAAATTCATATATCCAACCATCCATCCATCCATCCATCCATCCATCAATTCACTCACCCAATTCCATGCAAGTATCCATCCATCCAACATCCACCCAATCATCTATTCATCTATTCATCTATCAATCCATCTAACATCCATTTAACATCCATCCATCCAACATTCATCCATCCATCTATCCACCCACTCACCCACCCACCCAGCCTTCATCTGGTCAGAGATAGGTATCAATGCCAAGCAAATGGGCCCTAGAAACTTGTCAGGAATCTACAGTGAGTGGGCAGCAAAGGACCTTGGGCGTGGCCAGGGATCATGGTCAACTGTGGACACTCAACTTCTCTGAGGCTTGCAGAGGGCAGGGCAGATGTCTTGGGGGTCAGAACAACAACAACAAGATGATCCAAGGATTGAGGTCAGGCAGACCTAAGCTCAATCAAATCACAGTTCTGCTTTTCTGTCTGGTGAGCTGACCCAAGTGATCTTACCTCCCTGAACCTCAGTTTGTCTTTAAAATGGGCATAAAAGCTGCCTTATTAGGCTTTTGTGCAGACAAATTGAAAAGAAAATGACAATATAAACCAAGCCAGAGAATGGATCTAAATTCTAACCCAAGGGGGGTTGGGTGATTTGCTCACATCTCATACATAGCCCACTGTTGATAACAGCACCAGCCTTGAGTCCACTGGGACCTCTAAGTCCCTTCTAGTTTCCCTAGAAGAGTCTCCAGGGGATTTATCAACACCCAGAGCAAACCTGGAAAAGCACATGATTAAAACCAGGGACCTTCCACCACACAGTGTGACTGCACTAGACCTCGAGACACCAGGCTCAATCTGCACTGGTCAGACAGGCCGGGGTGCAAATCCTTGCTCCATCACCAACTGTGTGCCTGGGACACGCTGTGTACATGGTCCCCACCTCAGTTTCCTCATCTATCCGTTAGAAACATTTCAGGCTTGTTGGAAGTGTTGCAGATAATGCCTGCAAAACACGTGACACATGGCTGTCACGGGACAAATGTCTGTTCTGATTAGAAACGGGGGTAGAGAAGGGATGCTGCCAACTGTGGAAACGCATGAAGGTGCACTTATAATAGCAAAGGTGGTGGGCAATATAGCTCACAGATAATACCTGCAACAATGTACAACAGACGTATGTGTGGGCAAGACCTGGAAAGGAACACGAACACACAAGAACAACCATGTGGAGTTCTCGTGTTCTGAGACAAGCAACTCAGGTGCTCGGGCACCTGGAAGGCAGCAAAAGAGCAGTCAGGATGCCAAGACTGGGTCTAAATTCCAAGCGGCTCCTCACCTTTCTGCCACCTATTTCCCACCTGCCTATGGTGCAGATGCCACCAAGAATTTCTGCCTCCAGGGAGCAGGTTTCACTTCAATACAGACCTGAATTTTGATTTCAGGTCTGTCCTCACTTCCCTAAAACCACTCGATGGAGGGGCCGCCACCTTCCTGCCTCCCCGGCTGGGTGTGCCCTTGGCGGCCAAGAGCGGAGTGTTCTGGAAGCACTGCAATCCATTCTGCACGCTTGGAACCTGATCTTGTGACACTGAGGGCTTTATTAATAGCCCATTAGGGGGTAATTCATGCATTTTGATGAGAAATCATCTAGTGGTCGTTTATGTGGGAGGAGGGCTGTAGGGCGAGTTGGGGGGCGTGGAGCGGGGGCGTCATCTCCAATTCACTCCCCATCACCTCACTCCCCATCACCTGCCCAGGCGACAACAGCGGCGGAGCCCACTGCGGGCGGCGTGTGCGGTGTGACTGAGATGCGCCCTTCTGACAACCCCGCCATCATTAATCTTGATGAGTTTTCTGCTGAGTATACTTCCAGGGCTTTCAAACCGCTCACTAATTGCAATTAATCACTTACCGAAACAGATGTCAGGAACAATGGGATTGGGAAGGCTGGAGGCTTGATAAAGCTGTCAGGAGAGGGTGCGTGGGTGACTGGGGGGGTGGAGAGGGCCCAGGCACCCTCTGGGCTCTCGTCAGTGATGGCGAACCTATGACACGCGTGTCAGAGGTAACACGCGAACTCATTTTTTTGGTTGATTTTCTTTGTTAAATGGCATTTAAATATATAAAATAAATATCAAAAATATAAGTCTTTGTTTTACTATGGTTGCAAATATAAAAAAATTTCTATATGTGACACGGCACCAGAGGTAAGTTAGGGTTTTTCAAAATGCTGGCACGCCGAGCTCAAAAGGTTCGCCATCACTGGGCTAGGTGCTTAGGGCGCCAGGCGTTCTGCTCCTGCCAGAGTGGGGCGGGCAACAGGGCCACTCTAGGATGGCCAGAGGCGGGTTCACGGTCAAGGCCTGGTGTCAGAGGAGAGCCAGGAGGAAGATTCCACAACACCCAGGGGCCAGTTTCCAGCCCTGACTCCCCAGAGTCAGAGTGGCACTGGGGCCAGAGAAGCAAGCTCTGCCAACGTGGCCTGTAAACACCTTGGGTTTTGAGCGTTTTTCACCCCGCGGTAACATAAGAATTGTATATTCACATTAGTTGCCAACCTTTAACAGTCAGATTTGACAGAAAAACCTGGACTTCTAGCTTCTCTTGAAAAACAAAGATTTTGCCATACGCCCCCATGCAGCAAGGATCGGCTGTGTCTGAGCAATGCCCCACGTCCCTAACAACAGGGCCCAATGCTGGAGTTTGTGAAAGACCCCCCAGCCCCCACGCACACCCAGGTGGCTTCCGTCTTCTTTGGTTCCTGTGTCTTCTTCCCAGGGCCCCCCAGTCAGGCTAGAAGGAGAGGCTTTGCACATGAACACCCCTGGAACCCGTGTCATTCTGAGCCAAGCTTCAGGGTTTGAATACCGGACATAAGAGACCTGCTCGATGCAGGGGTTTTCAACCTTTGCTGCACAGGACAATTGCCTGCGAGGAGCTTTTATTTTATTTTATTTTTAATATATTTTATTCATTTTTACAGAGAGGAAGGGAGAGGGATAGAGAGTTAGAAACATCAATGAGAGAGAAACATGGATCAGCTGCCTCCTGTACACCCCCTACTGGGGATGTGCCCGCAACCAAGGTACATGCACCTGACCGGAATCGAACCTGGGACTCTTCAGTCCGCAGGCCAATGCTCTATCCACTGAGCAAACCAGTTAGGGCAACGAGGAGCTTTTAAAAATCCATGCCCAGTGCCCTCTGAGGGGCTGGGATGGTCGTGTCAGCAGTTCTCAGAGTGGGATCTCCAAGCAGCAGTAGCATCTCTGGGGAGCTGGCTGGAAATGCAGACTCCCCGGCCCTGCCCCAGACCTGCTGAGTCAGAGACCCCAGGCCGGGGTGGCAATCTGTGTCTGAAGGATTCCCAGGGGATTCTGATGCAGGTCCGCCTTGACCTAGGTGGAGGTCATGCAGGTGTACACTAACGACGCATGCCCCGGACTCCTACATCTCCAGGAGGTCACTGCTCGCAGGCGGGGATGAGATGGTGTACCCTCACTGCTCCATTCCCCAGGTGAGCAAACTGGCTTTAAGGTGACTCAACGCGAAGGGGAGTGCTGGGATTCAAACCAAGGTCTGTGGGACATACCACAGCCCAGGTTCTGTCCCGCCCTCCCCCATCTTCTTCAAGCATAAGATCTGAGGATCCGAGTCACCACAAGTGGCTACAGCAGGGTTAATTGAGCACACTGCAGTGACTGCAAATGCCTGGGGCCAAAGGGGCTATTCTTCTGTTGTTTATTTTTTCCATCCATCCATCCATTCTCCATCCATCCTCCATCTACCCAGCTATCCATCATTCACTCACCTATCTATCCTTCCATCTATCCATCCATTCTCCATCCATCCTCCATCTACCCACCTATCCATCATTCACTCACCTATCTATCCTTCCATCTATCCATCCATTCTCCATCCATCCTCCATCTACCCACCTATCCATCATTCACTCACCTATCTATCCTTCCATCCATCCATCCATTCTCCATCCATCCTCCATCTACCCACCTATCCATCATTCACTCACCTATCTATCCTTCCATCATCATCCATCCATTCATCCATCCATCCATTTTCCACAAATTCTTAGAAAGCGGAGGCTAAGACTACAGATTCTGGAGCAGGAACGTCTAAGTAGCTGAGCAACTGTGGGTAGGTAGGTAACACTGCCTTTCCACGCCTCTGTTTCCTGACCTATAAGGACAAACATATCTTTAAGACATTAGCCCAAGGGGGTTGTAGTATAGGAAGTTCAGATTCCTACTTGCCTCTTACTTACTGTGGATTCTTAGTCCAGATGAGAGTTACTTGACTTCTCAGCCTCAACCTCCCCATCTGTAATCTGGGAACAAAACGCTCCTTCCAGCACTAAGAGGCCAGGGAGAAAAGGCTGCCCAGCACCTTTGATAAATGGGGACTGAGTGATTTTAGGAAGGCGAGAAGGGCGGTCTGGCCTGGCTGGCCTTGGAGGGTGGGGTGAGGGTAGCAGTGCAGGGGTGACAGGTGGTCCCTGCAGCTCAGTACCCCGGGGGCATGCTGCGGTGCCTCTCTATCCCCGAGGTCTCGGCAGGAAGAGTCCATGCCCCTTCACAGCCGAGAGGTTTGCTTGTCTCCTGAACATCATCCTGGCAGTTGCGCCCCTCCCTTTCTGTCCCATAGGGGTCATTGTTTCTAGCTCTGTCCCCCACCCCACCCCACCCCCACATTCCCAGCACCAGTCCAGCAACACGCCTCCTCCCAAGCCTGGCTTCCAGCTCCGTGGGTCCCTCCTCTGCTAAGCTTCTGGTTTCTAGCAACCCCCTCCCCCTTGGTCCTGGGGGCGTCCTGCTTCCCTCAGGTCCTCCCTATTAACCTGTGTGTCCCCCTGTTGCCTTATGGCCCTCCTACACCTGCTTCGCCAACACCCTGGATTAAATTCTCTCTGTTGAGATACCTCATGTGGTTTCTATTTTCTGGCTGGCCCCTGACGGAGACAGCACAGCAGAGGCAGCTGTTCCACAGCTGTGATGACACAGGGCAGCCAAGGACACAGGGCACTGCCGAGCCCCCATCCCAAAATGCCAAGGAGGGGCCGACTGGAGCCCAGAGCAGGCCCCCACCCGGCCCTCTGCCGCCCTGCTGTCCTCTGAGATGAAAGCCCCACTCCAGCCGCCTGTACGTGAGGCAAAGGCTCTGCCTGCACCCCGAGGAGGCCCTGAAACGTGTTAAAATAAGTATTCTGCGAATATGATGTTCCATATGTATGACTTCGTGGGGTGATGATTTTCCTACTGATCGATGTACGTGACAGCTGTGCGGGGAGCGCTGGAAACACAGGCTTGGGCAGCCCTCGCCGTGCCACGCGGCGGGGTGGCGAGGGGGGCGCCAAGGCACGGGAGCATCTGGCGACTCGGTATGCTCAAGGAGCCCACCGCCTGTCAGCGCTCAGTGCAGGCACATTAGCGATTCGAGGGACGGCTGGAGCAGGTGTTCCCGAGCAGACTGCTCGCGATAATTACTTTTAGATTGTTTTAAAGTATTTAAGCAAGATCCTGGAGGGCTGGGAGAGAGGGGAGAGGGGTGGAGGCTGGGTGGAGGGCCGGGACCCCCTGAGGCCAGCCTTCCGGACTTGCAGAGGGGGGCCGGGGTCAGACCACATGACACAGGTGAGTCCCACGGCTGGAGGGTCAATGTGTGGCATGTACCAACTAATCCAGCCAGGCCAGTTGTCAAAATACTGACTCCTTCCCTCCTGTAGCCCCAGCCCCCAGCAGGCTGTTTCCAGAAGGCCTGGCCTCTCTAGGAAACCCTCAGTCTCCCCGTGACCGCAAGGTAAGGCAGGGCCACGGGCAGAACAGGTGAGATATCCTGACCATCAGCCCTGACGCTGCAGCCACCCTCCACTTCCAGCAAGAACACTGGAACGGCGTGGTGAAGCTGGGTCTGAGGTCCCTGCCTTAGCCCAGTGCCGAGAACACACAGAGATGCTCAAGTCCTCCCTGAATGAACAAGTGAGTGAAGAAATGGGTAAATGGGAGACAAGAGCTGCCTTTCTAAAGGCTCCTTCCAGAGAACCCAGGATTTTCTTCGTTTGAACAATCAATGGCTCTAAACATCATGCTAGTGCCCAGGCTGTGGGGTACTGGGTGCTGGGAGGGAGCTCTGGTCTCACCAGGGGATCCTCAGGTCAGCCCTCAAGGTGGGAGCAAATGCCAGGGGCTCAAGGCCTCCCCTCAAGAAATCTGACCACACTGGGCTGCAGGGCCCTGCCTGTGAGCGGGGAAGCGCTGTTGAGGCAGAAGGAAGAGCTGGGGCAATGGTGGGTGGAGGATGGATGGACAGACAGATCACAGTTCCATCAGCTTAGCAGAGGAAGGATGCTGCCCACCCCTTCCGGCACCATGATCTACTTTCTTTTTTGCCCACGGCCCCTCTCTCCTGTGGTGAATCACAGAATCCACAGTTCTGGGCGTGTCTTGGGTTCAGAGCATAGCCTCCCCCGCGGGCTGTGCCAGGTCCCACCTGCTCCAGGCCCGGTGGAATGGGAACCCCCTGCAGGTAGGCCCTGCCTGGGGTGATTTCAGAAGTGCTCCTGGAGGTCTAAGGCACAGAGGGAACTGACCCAGCGTCTGCCCTACGAGACTGCTGCTCAGAGAGGATGGCCATGCAGAGCTCGGCCCCCCCACCCCCACCCCCCCGCAGCGAAGGGTCCCTTTTGGCCATTTCCAGTCCCAAGGATGAGCAGAGGGGACCTCACTTCTCAGGGGTAGGTCAAGTGATTCAGATTCTTGCTCCCGAGTCACTGACTCTGCCCTCTTTGCCCTCTGTGGTGTCTGCCCTGGAGGCACCTGGGACCAGCCACCCCTGAATGCCGCCCTCAGGCAGGGGTCAGAGGAGGGGGGGGGGATGCTGAGAACAGGGGTGTTTACAGCTGGTATTTAAAAATCCAGGCAAGTTCAATATTAGCTCGGGGGTTTGTGCCATCTGCTGCCAAGATAAAGCTGCGGGCCATGAGCAGGGTGCCCTGCGCCATCCATCCCACAGAGCCCAGAGCGGCCCGACCTGGTTAATGAGTAGCCAGCGGCCTCCAGCAGCCCCTCCTCCAAAGCCTGCTTGCCAGAGTCCACCGAGGCCAATTCCAGGGCAGGTGCTCCAGCCCAGCCCCGGGAGCCTGAAAGGCTCCTTCCCTCTCCATCAGCAAAGAGGCCGAAGCCCCAATCCTGAGTGGACCCTGAGGCCCCGCAAGACCTGCCCACTCCTCCACGGCCTCAGTCGCCTCAGCTCACTCCCCAGCCCCTCCTCAGTCCCCAGCTCCAGCCCCAGAATCTTTGTGCCTGCAGTGCCTCTGCCTGGACCCTCTGCCTTCTCACCTCCTTCAGGCCCTATTGTCACCACCTGCGACCACCTGCTCCTACTTGTGCCATCAGACTCACTGTTTCCACAGGCCTCCTCACACCCCGCCTGGCATTGCGTATGAATCTGTGCACATGCTATTTTCTACGCATGCTCCTCCCTGAGGGCAGGGTCCTCGTCTGCCTTTTTCTTCCTCTTCTTGGCCACAACAGAGCCAGGCACAGAGTGGCTGCTCAGGAAACACCTGTGCCATGAGCCTGGACTCCCGGCCCAGTGCTCCTCCTGCCTCTCCTTCCTCAGCACCCCTCCCCCTCTATCTCCCTGCACTGCCCCGCAAGCCTCCCCAGCCACGAGGCCTCCTGGGGAGGAAGCTGATATCCCTCATTTAGTGGCTCCGTGGGGTGCCCGCCCCCCAGCTCCTTCCCTGCGGAGCCTCTTATTGTCAGTCTTGCCGGGAGGGACGCCTCGGTGGTGGTGGTGGTGGTGGTGCAAGCAGGAGGATCCTGACAGCCGCCCCAGCAGAAGTCATCTTTTATTCATGCCGATAATGTAACCGGGACTGTGTCTGAAGCAAAGTCACTTAACTCATTAGAAGGAGCTGGTGCTGCATCACAGCCCTGGGTGGGGGAGGCAGGGGCTGGGGTGGGGAGACTTGGGCCTCAGATGCACCCTGGGGGACAGCTGGTCTCAGGGGTCCACAGATGGGCTGCCTGGTTCCAGGCCCAACTTCCCCACGCTGAGTTAATCCCATAAATAGGACCACACAGGCAGGGTGCCCCCTGGAGGTGTTCAGCAAGGAGGCCTTGGGATGATGAAAATGCCTGCCTCGCGGGTGCCCTGGGGGACTCAGTGAATCGTGTGGGGAAAGAAAGCGAGCAGGGCCTGGCCCAGAGAAAGCCTTCTGTGAATTTTAACCATTATTGGTTCTTTTAGAAAAAAAGCCCTTGGGTCAGGCCCCCAGGAGGCCATTTTCCAAGAAAATAGTAAGGATGGAAATATAGCTAAGCCCTCTCCCTCCACCTCTGGGGAAGCAGGTAGGATACATATAACACACACGGAAGCCATTCACAAGGGCAGGCTTGCAGGAAGAGCAGCAGATAGTTTAGAAAACCTGCCTTCTCTCTGTCATCAGAAAGTAGCGGGCCAACTGTTTGCTGAGTGAATACACGATGTCCTAGCTGGGGGGCCCTGGGACCCGGCTCTGTATCCTACTATCTCTAAGACCTGGGCCCGTGCGCCTCCTGGGGCTCAGGGTCACCAGCTGTGCAGTGAGATTCACACCCGAGTCATAGGCTTCGCCAGGCGAGGAGTAAATGATACACAGAGAGCATCACAGTGGAATCAGTACCCCAGCTGGCTGTGCACCCTCCATCCAGGCCCTGCCCCTCTCTGTGCCTCAGCGTGCTTCCTGTTGAACATGAGGGAGGTGATGTCCTACTTGTGCTGTTTTGTGCGGTGCCTCTCCTGGGAGACTGGATGAGACAGAGAATCAGGGTGACCCTGTGGAAGGAAGATGCATGGCATGATCCCTGGGCCTCTATCCTCCCACTATCTGGAGCCAGGACCAGCGGGACTCCAGAAACATCCATCCTGGGCCCAGGCACCTGGGGGACCTCGTCCAGAAGAGACCAGGGCCTCTGTCTGCACCCCCAACTTCCCAGCTTCCCTCCCAGATTTTCTCTAGTTCACAAACACGTTTATAGGGCTCAATGCTTGTCAGACGCTGTTCTAAACATTCTACATATATCAGCTGTAATCTTCCCAATGTTCCCTGAAGTCGGTACTGTTATTATTCCTACTTGACAGAGGAGGAAACTGAGGCCCAGAGGGTCAGGTGACACAAACACGGCTCAAGCAGGAGGCCACAGGTGCCAGGCGATGATGCCCCAGGGCAGGCCACATCTCTGTGGCGCCCCCCTGTGGAGGCCTGTGGCATTGCAGCCCTAGGGCTGGAGGCTGGGTTCCCCCACCCTCCCTGGGGGGCCTGGTGGGAGGCTCTAACCCCTCAGTCAGGGCAACCAGAGGCCACCTGCCTCTTGCTCCCCTTACCCGCTGGCCAGCACTGACGTCACAGGAGAGCAGACATGGCTGAGCCTTGGGGATCAGGTAGGTGTCCCAGGTCAGCAGGGAATCATTCGTTTCCATCACTGGGGGGCCCACTCCGTCAGCCACAGGAGACATGATGGATGGGCTGGGAGAGCACAGGCCCAGGCAGACCAGAGGCACTGGGCAGCAGTGGACACGTCCCCTCCCGATGTCCTCTGAGGTAAACAAGCGGGAGGATGGAATGAGGTGAGACTCAACAAAACCTGCTTGGCCCTGACGAGTTTCCTGTGACTGTTGTAACAAAGTACCATAAACCACATGACTTACAGAACCAGGAATTTATTCTGTCACAGCTTGGAGGCCAGAAGTCAGAGATCAAGGCTCAAGGCGTGGGCCAGGCGGCTCCGCCAGAGGCTCTGGGGGAGGAGCCTTCTTGGGGGTTGCCGCAACCCTGGCCCCTACCCATGGCCTTCTCATAGGGATGCCAGTCTTGGGTTGAAGGCCCACCCTAACCCAATATGACCTCTTTGTAACTAACTGTACTTGCAAGGACCTATTTCCAAGGAAAGTCGCATCCTGAGGTTCCAGGGGGCCATGCACTGTGGGAGGACACTACCCACCCCAGCACAGCCCACATTCAGCCATGACTCCAGGGCCAGTGCGGCCTCCCCCTCGGCGCCCAGGGCCTGGCCTGATCTGGCCTCTGCTGCTCCCTGCGGAGTTGTCCGCATTCTGCCGTTGCACCTCATCTTGGGCCCTAGCCACATCCCCGCATTCACACTGTTTCAGACTCCAAGCCTTTACCCATGTCATTCCTTCTGTCTGGAACGCCTCTAGTTTTCCATATAAAGAATGTCCTAGGCCAGCCGTGGGCAAACTACGGCCCGTTTGAAATGAATAAATGAATAAAACTAAAAAAAAAAAAGACCGTACCCTTTTATGTAATGATATTTACTTTGGATTTATATTAGTTCACACAAACACTCCATCCATGCTTTTGTTCCGGCCCTCCGGTCCAGTTTAAGAACCCATTGTGGCCCTCGAGTCAAAAAGTTTGCCCACCCCTGTCCTAGGCCTTCACAGCACAGGTCAGGCATCACCACTCTGAGGAAGTCCTCCCTGATTTCAGGTTGAATTTGCTACCCCTGGGCTCCCTGCTCATGGTGCTCATTTCAGCCACTGTGACGAGCATGATGTCTATTGTCTGCCGAGGTAACTGTCAGACTCCTCCAGACACTGGGAGGGCAGGGGACTTATCTTGTTTAGATCAACATCCCAGCCCTTCACGCAGGCCTGGGCATGACACCCACTCGTGGTAACTGCTGGCAGAAGGAACGACTGACAGTCCTAGCTGGGCTCAGAGGGCCCTTCCCAGGTGCGACCTGTCCCTGACTGTCCTCTGTCCCGCTCAGCACCCACTGGCCTTCCCAGAGCAGCAGCTCTCGGCCCTGGCCCCACATCACAATCACCAGGGAGCTCTCCACACCCTACAGGAGCCCCACCCAGAGCCGTTCCATCTGGACCTCTGGGTGGGGCCTGGGCATCAGAGTTGTCTTAGAATTCCTGGGGTGATTCCAACAAGCATTCAAAGCTGAGGAGCCCTGCACCACAGCCTAGGCCCTAGGGGAAGACTGGGGGATTCTTAAGCTCTGACTCCCACTTGAGGTGGGGTCTACAGCGCCCTCTATAGTGTGAATCATCCATCAGGGCAGGGCCTGTGCACCCTCGCTGCTGTCTCTGCGTGACCATGCCAGCACCCCCGGTTGCCAGCACACTCCAGGGCTCAGTGCTCCCCAACCACCACTCACAGGCCCCCAGCTTCACATACCATCTGTGCTCCTGGGACGCCTGCATTCATAGCTCCAGACTCGAATACCGACTGCCAACTGGATCTCCACTTGGGTGTCTAACAGCATCTCTTATCGCGGCCAGAATGGAGCTCTTCCCCCACCCCATTCCTTTCCTCCTGGCAACGCCATCCTTCCAGTTGTTCAAGTAAAAAACTTTGAGGTTTCCTAAGTCTTCTTTCTCTCAAATCCTGACAACTCTACATTCAAAATGTACCCTGAACCCAGTCGCTCCATCCAAAGCTACTCCTCTGGTCCCAGAAACCACCATGGTCTTGCTTTGACTGTTGCAACAGTCTCCCAGTGGTCCCCTGTTCTATTCTGGACACCGTAGACTGTTCCCCAGACAGCGGCCAGGGGATCCTGGGCCAATAGCCTAGAAGGGATGGCACTGGGGCTCTCTATCCTCTCAGCTCTAGACCAAGTCCTCTTGGTGATGCCTGTGCCCAGCATCCTACAGATGGGTGGCTCCTTTGTGCTGGGAGGCTGGAGCAGTCAGAGAGGGCTTCCTAGAGGAAATGCCAAGTGCTGAGCTGGATGGGGAGCCAGGAGGGAGATGGGCAGTCCACCATGGGCAAAAAAAACAAGAGTCAAGAGGAGCAGTGGGCTGCTGGTTGTCATAGGCACAGCTGGGAGAACCCTGAGGCCCCTGGCGGGCCACCCTGCACGTGTCAGCCCTAGCTCTAAACTCTGCACTTGCCCTGCTTCACGGCAGCCCACAGACTCCTGTTCAGCCCATTTCCAGCAGCCCTGCCCCTCCCTGCTCCCTCCTGCCTGTGACTCTCGGTGGTCACATGGGAACTTAGTAGAAAGGCAGAATCTCCAACTCCACCCAGACTCCCTGAGTCAGAAAGACTGGGGTGGGTCCAGCAATCAGGATGCTAACACACCCTCCAGGGCAGCGGTTCTCAACCTGTGGGTCGCAACCCCTTTGGGGGTCGAACGGCCCTTTCACAGGGGTCGCCTAAGACCATCGGAAAACACATATATAATTACATATTGTTTTGTGATTAATCACTATGCTTTAATTATGTTCAATTTGTAACAATGAAATTGGGGGTCACTACAACATGAGGAACTGTATTAAAGGGTCGCAGCATTAGGAAGGTTGAGAACCACTGCTCCCAGGGGTGCTGATGGTGCTGATGAGGCTGGCTTTTGAGAATCCCCGAGGTAGCCTGTGGGAAGACTGCGGGATTCCTGTGAATATCAGGGGTGCAGATCCCCATCCATTCCCACTGGATTCAGGATCTAGCCTTCCAGGAATGTCACCTCAACATACAAATGCTGGAGCAGCCTGGGCCACCAAGGGGGGACAGAGCTGAGAAACCCAGTGGGGAGCCGCTCCGAGCCAGCAGGGAAGGCCGGCTTCCGGCAGCTGCTCAGACACACCTGCCAGCCCTTCTAGAACCCAGGAGGTTAGAGTCCAGCAAGTCAGAAAACCTGTCCCTTCGTAGGTGAGAACATGGGGGTCAGGAAAGTCAAAACCACGGCAGCGGCAAGGGGCAGAGCCGGAGCAGGCACTCCTGTCCCCTGACACTTAGTCGAGTGGCCGGACAAGGGCTATTTCCGTGGTTCCACTGGCGCCACATCATCCCTGGGGAAAGTGAGCAATGTCTGAAGTCATTTTTTGGTTGTCACAGCTGGGGAGGCGCCCAGGGATGCGGCTCGACTTCCTTTAGTGCACAGGATGCCCCAAAGGATGAACCAGCCCCAGAACTGGGTTGAGAAGCCCTGGGCTACTGCAGGTTCTTGGGTCTTCAAGCCAGCCCAGGAGTGGAACTCAGTGACCCCACAGAGCCCCAAATTCCTGCCTAATTCCTAGCAAGGAGACCCCCTGGGCTGCTGAACTGTCCAGTAAGAAGGGTCTGATGGGCACCTTGCAGGTGGCGAGGCACCTCATATCACCACCATCAACTAGGGACCCTTTGAGAGCAAGTGGGCATATGCACCCTCCTGACCTGGCAGCTGGCTGCGCCCCTCTCCCTGGAAGGAGCTGAGCCAAAGCCTAGCCCCGACTTCCCACCTGCTCAGAGGTGGGCCAGCCTGACCCCGCTACCCCCACACCATCACGCCACCTGCTCCCACTCGGGGATCTGAACAGAGAGCCCACAGAGCAGAATCACACATTCAACCTTGAGAAATTAGGCGGCCCCTCCCCGCCCAGGGCTCCAAGCCCCCTCCCTCTTTCCCGCTGGTGAGCACTGGTTCCAAGAGCGGTTCATATTTAATAACGCAATTTATATTCCACTCTCAACATAAACTATTGTAAAGGCGCTCTAATGTAAAAATACATCTGGCTTGTCAATAGTTTATCTTCTAGATCTGCATCTAAATCCCTGGGCCTTTTTGACTTATGGCTGCACCACTGTCTAATGAATAAAAAGGTGCAAATTATAGGCCTGGCTTTAATGCTCATCATAAAATTAGACGATAGTTGCAAAAGCTGCATTCTCCTGCCCACAGTGCAGCGATGGCGAGCCATAAATAAAGTGTATTTAATGTATCCCAGAGCTGTGCAAACCCAGGAAACAGTGTGTTATTGCTTGGCCTTCGATGGGTCCGCCACAAGTTCAATGAAGTGATAACGGATCCATCATGTGAATTTATGTTAACTGTCTCCTCGCAAAGCCATGGCCTCAACACTGTAAATAGCCTACAATCCTTCTCGCAGGCCTGCCTGCCAATAAAACTGTCACTGCCAGGCTGGCAGCAAGCACCTCAGGACAGGGGAACGGGCCGTGGAGTTCTGGAGGCCGCCGGGGCCGCGCCTCCCGTCCTCCCCAGCTTTTCTGCGGTCCGTCAACTGCAAAGGAAATGAATTCTCTTCCAAACAGCAGATCCCAATGGTGAGGTCAACGGGGGCGGCTGCTGTAGAGAGGTTTGCTGGGGAGCATGGCTGGTGGGGAGACAGGGCCGGGGAGCCGGCTGGCTGCCTCGGGGGGGGCTGGGGGTGGGAGCCTGGCATAGAAACCCAGTCACTCTCTGCCCCCGTCTGCCGGCTCTGCCTCTGGGATGTGAGTCTGGTGGGGCACCAGGACACCTCTGACACCTAGAATCTGCTGGTTGCACAACCGGTTCATGTCGTCATTCATTCATTCATTCATTTATTCATCGTTAATATTTTATTTAGCACTTTCTATGTAGGGAGACACAACGATTGAGAAGACAAGATTTCCAACTATAAAGATTAAATTGTGCTAATAATATCTGTGCATATCTAACCGACAGGGACTTTTCCCTTCTCAGAGGCCCTGCAGCACCAACCCTCACATCTTTGTGGTTCAAACTGTGAGCTGAGACCCATGAAGGGGCTGTGAAATCGTCCTGTGGATGGGGCAGGAATCTTTTTCCCTGGCACAAAGCAACAGAAAATACCAGAGTCTCCAGCATTGTTTCTGGGGCCCATGTGTGCACGTGGGGCCTGGGTCATGATGTAAAATATAAATTCATGCTCTGGGTCATTTACATAAAAGTTTGAGAAACACTTGACCCTACCAGTCATTTGGCAGTTAATGCGGTTCCTGAAATATTCGCTTTCTTGGCCTGTGGAACTTTTATAAGGTACAAAGCCTGTTAGGACAGTGGTACATGTATGTAACTGGTACATATATGTCCATGTCCATTACTGTGCCATTGTGACATTCTTTTGCGTTAACAAAGTTTTTATAATAATCATAACCTGCATGACTTTTTCCAAACGAACAACTGTAAATGTACTATTGCCCACCCCTGCATGTAGCACAAACCTACGTGGCCCGAGAAGCACGTCCTGAAAACGATTTCACTGATATGACTTCAAGGAAGTTTGGAAAGCGGGGAGCCAATGGGACCCAACGCACAGCGTCACCTAACGCCAGGTGTCACCGACGCTAACGATTGAAGGTGGCGCTCCACACACAGCGGGGAAAGAGGGCTGCTGTCCTTGGGAGTGACAGCTGGGGAAGACGGTGACATCAATCTTTGCGCCTTCAGCCACAATCCTTCCTCGGGCCCAGGGACGCCCCCTGCCTTCCCCGCAGGGAGAAGTCCTTGAAGCCACTTACCTCCCCACTTTCCCGCACCCTGGCCACCACAAGCTGCCCTTTGGGAGACAGGAGCCCCAGGCTCACTGCTTCCTCCTCGCTCTGTGGGTGCTCAAACACAGGGGCTCCTGCCCGGGGCAGTGCTGTTTGTACCATGCAGATTCCCAGGCCTGGCCCTGTGCTCCTGGGTCCGCACCCCTGGGGCTGGGGCCAGGTTCCCAGCTACCCACTGAGATGTGACAGCCACTAAGTGTCTTACTGGGTTGGCAGGACACACGGAAACACATGGGCTTTGAAATGAGAACCAGCATTCTGACCCCACAGGTCAGCCATGAGGCAAACAGACCAGTGGGGGTTTGGAGGGATGTTCCCTGTGGGTTTCTGGCGGCGGCGGCGGCAGCAGCAGCAGCAGCAGCAGCAGCAGCATGGAACCTTCCAGACGCCAGGCCTTTCATAAGCAGAATTCTGACTTCATACATGTAGGTCAACGGTTCAGCTTTGTAACTTGCATCTGAGCAAACACCAGGGCTGCCTCCACGGGCGTGTGGCACAGGATCTGGGGCAGGCTGCATCATGGCTCCCAAAGACATCCCTGCCCTAACCCTGCGACTGGTGAATACGTTATCTTATATGGCAAACAATAAAAATAAAAAGGAGTGTTTGCAGGTGAGATAACTAAGGATCTGAGACAGGAAGATGAGCCCTCAATGCAATCACATGCATCATTATAAGAGGGAGGCATTCCCACCCCCACCCCCCTACACACACAAATTGGTTTTATGGGATGTACCCAAGTCTTAAGTTTCTCAATAAAAAAAAAACCAGGGAGGTAGAGGGGCTTTGACACACACAGAGGAGAAGCCAGGTGAAGACAGAGGAGGAAGAAATCAGAAGATGCCGGCCTTAAAGACAGGAGTGATGTGGCCACAAGCCAAGGGACTCCGGCAGCCCCCAGATGCTGGAAGAGGCCAGAAAGAATCCTCCCAGAGCCTCGAAGGAGGGGGGCTGTCTGCACCTTGACTGCAGCCCAGGGAAACTGATTCTGGGTTTCTGGGCTCCAGAACTATGAGAAAATAAGTGTTGCTTTAAGCCACCGAGTTTGTGGTCATTTGTTACGGCAGCTCCAGGACACTCATTCAGGGCCTCGTGTCCGAAGGGTCTAGGGCAGCGATGGCGAACCTTTTGAGCTCGGCGTGCCAGCATTTTGAAAAACCCTAACTTACCTCTGGTGCCGTGTCACATATAGAAATTTTTTGATATTTGCAACCATAGTAAAACAAAGACTTATATTTTTGATATTTATTTTATATATTTAAATGCCATTTAACAAAGAAAAATCAACCAAACAAATGAGTTCGCGTGTCACCTCTGACACGCATGCCACAGGTTTCGCCATCACTGGTCTTGTGCTTGGAGTTTAATGCTCTGTGGTCACCACTTTTAAACTCTTCACAATTTATCTTTGGATTTGCATCTTGTAAATGAGGTCCAATGAGACAATAGCCTACATTGGGGCTTGAAGCCTCGGGTCAGCGATGGCCCTGCCCCCACTGCCTCTCTGCCCCCGCAGCCCTTCTCCCAGAGCAGCAACCAGGCTGGTGGTGGGGATGGGGAGGCTCATATTCTGTCATCACCTCCATCCCAGTTCCCTCTGCCTACCCCAACCCAGGTACCCAGCACATCCTGGGGTGGAGGCTGTGATCCCTTGGGAATGACCCCTCCCTCAAGGCCTGGGGGGACAGGTCCATGGGAAGGTGACTGCACTGGGATCAGCAAGTGATGGAGCCAACCCTGACAACCAGACTTCCAGCCAATGGCGTGGTGCCTCGGACTCTGGGCAGCTTTCTTGGGAGTGTCCCTGTCCTGCTCCCTGGGCCAGCCCCCTGGACAGCTCCTGGACCCACGGAGGCAGAAAGGGCTGCCCAGCAGCTCTTCTCACCTTTACAGCATGCAGAGCGGTGGGCTGGGTCCTATTTCTGAGAATTAGGATGAATCCCTCCCCCGCTCTGCCCTGCACCCAGTGCAGCCAGTTCCTGAATCTCCCTCCTTATGGAAGCCCAGGGGAAGCACCCCAACCTCACTTGGTGCTCAGACACTGTCACCGTTTCTTAGGTAACAGTCCCCCCAATCTCTAATGACTCCCAGAGTGGAAACAGTGATAAGTTTATTCTTCCCTTGATCGCAAGGTACGTGCATTAACACTACAAACTGAACACTTTGTTCCCGTAATGCCCAGTGCTAGGCAGCTTTGACAGAGCCCCCTCCTACCCCCCGCCTCATCCCCTCTACCCCCCACCCCCCGCCTCCTGGTGCTCACACCCTTTCAGTGTAGAGTGGACCTGGGGACTGGCCTCTAAGGAACAGAAAATGGCAAAAGTGATGGGACGTCACTTCTGAGACTAGTCTACAAAGACTGTGACTCCCAGCTTGCACACCCTCTCTTGCTGGCACATGTCCTCTTGTTTTCTTGGCCTGCTCACTCCAATAAAGCTGCCATGTGGGAGAGGGCCACGTGGCGAGGAACTGAGGGTGGCCTCTAGCCAGCAGGGGACTGAGGCCCTGGGTCCCACTGTATCCCGCCCACAACTGTGTGAGTGAGTTGGGAAGTGACCCTTCCCCAGTGAGCCTTCAGATGAGACCGTGGCCCCACTGATACCTGCACCACAGCCTGTGAGGGCTCCAGAAGCAGGAGACCCATCGACGATCTATCTACTCAGAGTCCTGACTTGCAGAAACTGTGAGATGATAAATGCTGTTTGGAGCCACTAGCTCCTGGTGTAATTTGTTACGCAGCAATCTCTAGCTAATACACCCGGCCAGGCACTCCCAGGGACACCGTCTTTGGAAAGCACTATCCCGTGGCTTCACAGCCTATCGTCAGCTTAGCTAGCAGAGCCCCTGTCTCCTCACCCACACTCCCATCTCCAGCCTCGGCTCTTGTAGGCTCAGCCTGGCACTGGCTCTCCGTCAACCATGACTGTCAGCATTCTCACCTGCGAGGCCAGCCTCTCGCCTCTGTGACCAGGCTCACTCCTAGCCCCACTCCGGGCTCCCCTTCACAGCCAGCTTCTTTGATCAACTCCACCCCATCGCTGTCTCCCTGGAACCTTCAGCATCTCTGGGTTCAGCTAAGAAGATACCACGGCCCGGATGATAGGCCATTTCCGGTCTCCGTGTCCACTGGCTCGTTTCACCTCCTCACCAGGCAGCAACAGATCATTCTTCTTAACCAGCTCAACACTAGGCACTGTGCTGGAAGCTGGGCTTAAAGATAAAGGGCATAGGATTCTTGCCTTCTCTGGGCCAATATTCTCAGATTTGGGGCTGGAGGATGTGAGAAGATGGTCCCACACTCAACATGTCTGGGCTCCGGTTTTGAGAAGCCCAGCACGCAGCACTCACCGATGTCCCCAGAGGGGACATCTGCGTCCATGTGACTGCACGCAGGCACAGGCACTGAGTACGGGGAAATGCTCATCGACAGGGTGGTCATTCAGTAACCAGAATATGCTCATATACTTCATATTTAGACAACCACAAATGCGAAGCGCACAAAGTTTACAAGTTCTGGTATTAAACTGGAACCTAGATGGAGAAACACTGCTTCAATAGCAGGCAGAAGCCCCTTAGATCCAGCAGCTCAGGCCAAATGCCAACGCCTGGATGTCCAGGACTCTCCAGGGGAAGCACTCGGGTGGGACTCACATCTGCAGATGGGCTGGTAGGTGTGAGATGTCCAGACCAGGGCATGCCCAGAGGCCCGAGCCACCTGCAGCTGCCATTTCCAGACCCCAATGAGGACCTATCTGACAATTTGAAGATAAAGGGACAGGCCAAGTGGAATAAATACCTGGAAGGCATGCCCTGCCCCTCGACCCTGCTTGCAGTGCCTTATGTATACAGTAGGTGCTTGATAAACAGATAAACACTCCTCTGTAATTACAGCCCCTTGCATACTCCCCAGCACCCCCCTCAGCACTCAGCCTCTGAGTGCTCCCATCACCCCTTCTCTCATCCTAACGGGGCGGTCCCCTCCTACCACCTTGTGGCCATAGCCATGGCCACTGAGCCAAAGGCGTGGGCAAGCAGCACCTTGGCCACCTGCCCATGGAAGGGGCACCGCTTTCAGGACTGGCTACAGCCCCCAACCAGGAGCCCATGCCAGCCAGGTAGACTCCTACCTCTGGGCCAGCTCCTTCACCTGGCGCCTGACTTCCAGGGAGACACCCAAAGGAAGTCAACTGTGTACTCCCTTGGGGTCAACAATGCAAATGGGGCCCCCTTCCGGCTGGGGCAGCAGCATCTTTTATTCTCCCCACCCAATGCCCCACCCACCTCACCCCAATCCGATGGTCCTACGGATGCCCTAATAATAGCAATAGTAAATCCTCGAGGCCAATTCTGCTTCATTTCTATAAATAATGCAGAATCTTTTTATTTACTGACAGGTTGTAAAAGTATCAGGGAGAATAATGCGAAATCAGGAGCTGCTGAATAATGCATAACCCCCATCTTGCTCCCTCTCTTGCCTGGGCGGGCCCCATGGCCCCTCCTAGCAACTGTGCCCGCCCAGCTGGGGCTCAGAAAACTGAAGCTCCTGGGCCCTGGGTCCTCCTCCTCCCCATTCAGATGGTCACTGTTTGGACTCCCCTTGGGGTGCAGGGTCTCTTGATTTGTACCCTCTCTGATTTGGCTATTCAAACCAGGCCTCAGGTTTGAATAGACAGACATTTGCATGGTCAAAGCCAGGTCTCTGATACACCTCCTTCCTAGCACAGAAACCTAGACACACAATCACACACAGACACACACATACAGACACACACAGACATACACCATCACACACAAATACCAGTACACTACACACATATAATCACATAAGATATACAGCCACATAGACAATCACAAATATACAAAATTACACACACAACTACACACAGAGACAAATACTCACACACAGACATATCAATCACACACACAGGCACACACAACCATACAGACACAATCACACAAGATACACAGAGACATACACAGTCACACACAGACATATAACTAGGCACACAATCATACAAGATACAAAACCTATAAACATGCAGAGACACACAGACATACACAATCACATACACAGTGACACAGCTACACAGAGACACGTGCATACACACACATAAACAGACATACACAATCACACAGACATACAAGATAACCTCATCAACACACACAGACACAAATATGCACAATCACATCCACACAACCACACACACAGACATGTGATACATAACCACACAGACATACACAGACATACCCCCCCCCCCCCCACACACACACCTCGTTTCCCCATATCTTTGATGATCTCAAAACCTTAGCAGAGTGCAGCGGGCTGGCGGAACCTTTGGCGGATCATTCCACATTTCCCTTGACTTTTGAAAAATTAGCATTAATTACAGTATTCAAGGTGCTGGCTGGGTTAGAGGGCACCGTTGTTAACAGGCGGTGGCTCAGTGTGGCCATAGCACGAAGCCCCTGCAGGAAGCTGCCGGGGTTTGCTCTGTGCCTGCCAGGGGCCGCCCCCTGCAGCAGTGTGACGGGGCAGGTGTGCCTGCTGCTCCCAGCAGAGCCCCCTGGGGCTGGAGGGCGGTGGGCCTGTGGGCCGGATTCCTCTTAGCAATCCAGCGAACGGGGTGAGGGGAGCGCTCCCACCTGCAGGCGTGATTCTAGGAGCTTTGCACGGATTCGTTTTGTTCCTCCCCAAACACACTAGGATGCGTGCCCCACGGTGGGGGCCGTTGCACTGATGCTGTGTGCCCGGGGCTGGCAGCACAGGGCATGTAGCAGGTGCTCAGTAAATAGGCCCTGACCCGGCCGGCTGCCTCCCAGCCTCCAGCTCCTGCCCTCGGAGGGACAGACCCCGTATTCCTGCACCACAAAGGAGGGTATGACTAACACTCCACCTGCACACCCAGGAGGATGCAGTTACTCGTCTCATCCTCACGACTATCCCATTGGCAGTCGAGGACACTGAGGCCCAGAGAGGCGACGCCACTTACTGAGACACTGGCTCCAGCGCCCTAGGAATGCCCAGTGTAGACTGGGGCTCTCACCAGGGCGCTCGCGGAATCACCCGGAAGCTCTAAGTACACCCATGCCTGCGACCCTCCACCCTGAGATTCTGTGGGATGGGGCCTCGGGAATCTGTAAAGGGGGTTCTAAGGGGTGGCCCAGCTCTCCGGGGCTCCTCTGCTTCTGGGAGCCTCATGCCTCCTTCTGTGAGGGCTTCCGGGGAGGGGCCCAGGGGAAAAACCTGGATTAAAATCCCATCTGCTGAGAGGTCCCTCCCTGTCATCTCAGTCCCTAAGCCCAAGACCACCAGGTCCTCAGAGAAGCGGGTGCCATGATGACCACGGTGTGAAGCTCAAGGTGTCCTTGGGCGGCCCAGCCACAGCTCCCGGCAGGCGGTCGGCCCACGCTGCCAGAAGCTCCGGGAGCCCCAGGGGCTGAGTCAGAAGCCTAGGGTCCCTGCCTGGAAGGTGACTTTGGAACCTCGTGAGTTCGGATGTGACCGCTTCAGAAGCTGCGAGGAGCCCTCGGTCTCCAGAATTAGTCCCTCCACAAGCCCGGCCACCAGAGGCCGTGTGCTCCCAGCCGGATGGTGCAAGCAGACACCAGCACCAGGCACTTGCCTGAGGGCAGACTCGCACTTTTGTGAGTCTTGCTGTGTGGCTCTGGGTCCAGCACCTGCCTCTCTGAGCTGCTATTTACTTCCCTGCCTGGGAAAAGGGACAAAAACACTCCACATTGTCACGGGGCTTAGAGAAGACATTTGAACCCTGACCTGGCATGTGAGAAAACAAGCCTTACCCCTCCTCCTTCCAGCGGGACCTCAGGGAGACAGGGAGCTGGGAGGCCTTGGGGTATTGGCTTCTTCCCTTTATTCCCACCCCATAACTCCCCTGCATGCTCCCCCTACTCCTCAGCCAGCTGAAGAGGGAGCTCACTCTTCAATTTTTTGTCCCTGTTTCTCTCTCTCTCTCTCTCTCTCTCTCTCTCTCTCTCTCTCTCTCTCTCTCTCTTCTCAAGCCTTGTGGGGTCACAGACAGGCTCCCTGGAAAGGACACCCCATCTCTAGCACAGACAGAAAATGAGCACCCTCCTAGGTGGCACTGTGCCCGCCCCCCCCCCCCCCCCCCCGAGTGCTGAAGTGTTCCAGATGTGGCCTCCTGTGCAGCCACCCCTGGTTCCAGGCCCCGGTGACCTCCAAGGGGTCCTATTCCATTGGAGCAGCCCTCAGAAGAATTTGGAAATGGCCGGGCACCCTGTGCACAGCCCCCACTTTCTAAGTTGGGGAGAGGAGGGAGCTGCCCGGGCCCTGGGCCAACCGATTTCCTCAGCCAGTGCCGCCTGTGGCAGCAGCCTGGCATCGGCAGGCGCTGGCAGACCACAGGGGTGGAGAGACAGTGGGTGGCTCCTCCCACAGGGAACTGGAAGTGGGTGGTGGGGGTGAAAGGAAAGCGATCGGGAAGTGTTCTGGCATCACAGTTACAGCAAATCTGCTCGGTTCCGGAGTTCAAGCGGGGGCCTGTCTACAAGAGACCTTCCTGTCCCTCAAACACAAGCTCCGCCCGCCCACTCCCCATCCCCCACCAGCACCTGAGGGGCCCAGAAGAGGCTGCGCGTACCCCCCAGGCCTGGGGGTCCCGGGGAGCAGGAGGGGTGGATGTACTTATATCCCACCTTCTTCTCAGGGATGAGTGGGTGTCCACCGTGGAATGTGAGCTGTGGGTGAGCAGCTCACACGGAGGTGGAACAGCTGCCTGGCTCAGACGATGCTCTCGACAGCCCTATCAGTATCTGAGAGAACATTCTAGAGGAAGCAAGCTGAGGGGTGAAGGGAGAAAAACCCAGAGTTCATTCAAACTCAGTGGACACAGGAGCCAGAGGATATGCGCCAGCCCCCTAGGCCCTGGCACAGAGTCTCGTAGTCTGGGGTGACCTGAGTCCTGCAGGACTCACCCAAGACACCCCTTCTGCAGGGCCTGGGAGTTTGTGGTTTTCCTTTCTCTCCTGATCTATTCTGGGCTTGTTCTGCTCCCAGCCAGGCTGGGAAAGGGGCTGAGGCCTGGGCAGGGCGGCGAGTGGCCAGGAGGAAGCCGGAGGAGGCAGGCGGTGGACGATTTAGGAGCTGTTCTGGGCAGGCCCCTGGAGAGTGTGGGCAGGGGAGGGCGGAGGTGACAGATGGAAGGAACATTTACTAAGGGTGAGTCGAAAGATGTAAAGGGTTTTCTTAGAAGCCCTGGTGAGAAGGGAGGCTTAGAGCTGCTGTGGTGAAGGCCGGGCATGCTGCCAGGCCCAAAGCCAGAGCCGCAGAGCTGGGCACTGGCCACTGGGAGGATGTCTCTGGCCAGTGCACATGCCAGCCTGTGTCCAGCCCAGCCAGGCCTGCAGACTCTGAAATGCCCTTTTGCATTCCTGGTCCACCCCTGGGCAGAAGGACCCACTCTCTGGCCTTGGTTTGCCCACCTGTAAAATGGGCAGACTCTTGTCACCCTTCTTACAGGGAAGAACCTGATGCACAGTAGGGACCTGATAATCTTAGTTTCTTCCTTTCCCTCCTGAGCCTGGCATTCAGGGCCTGCTCCAACTTGCCCCAGACCCTGCTTCCTACTCATCGCCCACCTTGCCATGGCCAGAACCTCCAGTCTCGCTTTTTCAAGGTATCCAAGCTCACACTCCCCAACTGAGAATGTCTACCTGCTTTCCTCCGCTGGCCTCATTCCCACACACATCCTTCAAAGCCCAACTCAAGCGCCACCTCCTCTAGGGAGCCTTCTAGATGCTTCCGGCCTGTCCTCGGTGAGCTTCCCGAGTGCTCAGGCTGGGCTCACACTGAGCCTGGAACTGGTGTCCGTGAGCTGGGCCAGCACAAAGGGCGTCCTAGGTGCCTGGCAAAGGCTGGCTTTCCGGAGGCAGTGGGAAACAGGACGAGAAAGGTTTAGTTTGCTGCAGGAAAAGAGGTGCAGGGGAGGTGAGTGGAGGGGGAGAGGAAAGGAGCTGTCCAAGACAAACCCAGCAACCCCATCAAGCGGGCACAGGGGAAGGTCCCGAGGGGAGAACCCCCCAAAACTGCTAACCCAAGGACCCATCAAATCATCGGCTTCAAGGTGACGCTCAAAGCCCTACTGTCCTCTTTATGTTAACATGACAAAGGCAAGTCCCCACCCTCCAGGAGTATTTGGGAATTCTCCCTCTACACCCATCAAATTAGAGCAGTGTCCGATGGGGTGCAGGAGC
Organism: Myotis myotis; assembly: GCF_014108235.1. Taxonomy (NCBI): domain Eukaryota; kingdom Metazoa; phylum Chordata; class Mammalia; order Chiroptera; family Vespertilionidae; genus Myotis; species Myotis myotis. The sequence continues at coordinate 17,035,943 of NW_023416323.1, forward strand.
CCCCACAGGTATGAAACTTTAATGAGCGCGAATGGCTTTGCCCTACTTTGTGAGCGCCAGGCCTGCATCTATGAACACTTAATTTCTCAGGCCTTGACCTCTTTCCTTTCCTCTCCTGCCGCCCCTCGCTGGCTCCCACCCTCACAGATGTTTGTGGGCAGCAGGTAAGGCGGGAACCCACCTGGACCACCTGACAGCTGGCTCCCCTTGCTGGGGACTAAATATTCATTCTTCCAGGAGAAAAGCAAAACTCAACCATTAACCTCAGAGCCAGCAGCCAGTCAGGCTGATGCAAGGGCCAGTGGCATTTCATTAATTCCTTTGCTTCCAGGAAGATTAGCGGAAGTGTGGGGAGGGCAACAGGTGGGGAGGGGTGGGCAACAGGTGGAGAGGGGTAGGGCAAGTGCATTTCTCGCCCCCTACCCCCTGCTGCTTTATTACCAAAATTCCCCCAGCTCAGCACCATCCCAGGGGGCCAGAATCCAGAGGGAAAGATTGGCAGTCAAGCCCCTGCTCTGGTGGCAATGAGGCCCACCTTCGAGGGGATAGGGGGATGGGTGGGTGGGTGAGGCAACTGCAAACCCCTCAGCTCAGGTGCAGTCACCAGGCTGGGGGATGGCCTGGTTCTGGACCGGAAGCCCTAAAAAGATCAGAGCCCTGGAGTAGACTGTTATCTCATGTGTGGGGCCCAAGGCCTGCAAATCCCACAGCAGCCTGAAGAAAGACTGTTCCAGAAGATTCCGGACCCATCTCAGCCAGTGACAGATGGTCCTTTAGGCCTCAGGAGTCATCTCTGCAAAATGATGTTAACAAAACACACTCCCAGCTGCCTCAGCAGCTCTTCAGCTCCAAGATGGAGCGAGTCAATTCCATCAGCGCTTATTAAGCGCCTACTGTGTGCCAGGTACTGTGATATCAGACATAACCCCCTGCAGGATTCAAGATAATCACAGATATCAGGTCATTGGTGTAGACCAGGCCTCCCTCTGCACCTGAGCAGCCAGGGGCCCTCAGACACAACAGAAGCTCCCATACTCATTCTTCTCTAGCAGGCAGCTGCAGCATTTCAGCTGGGCCCGTTAGAAGCAATGGCACAGGCCCCGTGCCAGCAGCCTGCAGCAGCAAGGTCTGACCGGACCATCTAGCTGACCCTCCCCCCTCTGACTAGCCCTCATCCTGTCAGAGAGAGGAGGCCCAGCCCAATGAGGCAGGGAGGGGAGGAGAGAAGCCCAGCTCTGCCAGCCACACCAGCATTCAGCTGCTCAGAGACACATGCTCCCCTCCGGGTAGATGGAAAGACATCGTCACGAAGGGCTCCCAGCCAGCCAGGGTCAGCCAGCTTGGACTCTGTCACCCCCTCTGGCCTCAGGCTCTGTCCCCAGGAGATGTACAATGCTCCCTACTGGTTAAAGAGGCAAACTGTTGGGTTCCAGCCCCTTCCACCACCTCCTGGCTATCTGGTTGGGCCTTAGCTTTCTTTCTCATCTGTGAATTGGGGACAGTGGAAGAACCTACACCCTAATAAGGTTGCTAGATAAAATACAGGACGCCCAATGAAATTAATCTGAGATAAACAACGAAGAAACTTTAAAATATAATAGCTTCATTAAATTTAACTCACATACCAAATAATTCACCCGTTTACAGTATACAGTCCAGTGGTTTTTAGTGTAGTCATAGAATTGGGCAACTATCACCACAATCAATTTTAGAAAATATTCATCACTCCAAAAAGAAACCTGTACTCATTAGCAGTCTCATTCATCCTCCACCCCCACCCCCACCCCTCCTGCTGCTCTAGGTAATGAATACATTTTTGTATAAGTATATCCCATATATTACGTGGGCCATACTTGCCTAAAAGTGTATCTGTTGTTTATCTGAAGTTGAAATTTAACTGCACATTTTGTTTTTCTTTCTAAATCTGGCAGCCCTACCCCTAGGCCTGTTGCAGGCATTAAATGAATTACCTGCCTCATACAGCGTGTTGGCTGTTTTGTTATGATTTGTATTGTCTTAATTTGGGTTCCCCCAGAAGCAGAGCCCGAGACCAGGATTCGACTGCAAGAAGTTTATTTGGAGCCTCCAGGAAGGGAGGGAGCGGAGCAGTGAGACTGGGCAGAGAGGAAAGCCAAAAGGGGGCCACATCCCGTGGTCCTGGTGGGGACCCTGGAAGAGAAGTGTCCCTGAGAGGAATAGTGGACGGGGTCTTTGTCCAGCAGCACCTTTCCTTCTTGGGTAGGTGCTGCTCCTGGGGCTGCCAATCTCCTGTTTAGAGTATGGACACAGCCAGGTAACACTGAAGCATGGAGATCCAGACGCTGTGGGGTGCATGGCACTCTCTGAACTCTGGGGTAGGTGGAGGAGATGCTGGCAGCCCCCCAACATCATCTGCAACATTGACCTGGGGCAAGTGTACTGGCTGAATAGTGTCCCCTCCAAATTCATGTCCACCTGGAACCTGTGACTGACCTCACATAGAATAGGGTCTTTGCAGATGTAATCAAGATAAAACGAGTTATACTGGATTAGGGTGGGCCTAATCTAATGCCTGCCTGGCATCCTTATAAGAAGGGGGAAATTTGGACACAGACACACACAGGAAAGATGATCATGTGAAAGCAGAGGCATGGATTGGAGAGATGTGGCCACAAGCCAAGGAATGCCGAGGAGTGCCGGAAACCACCAGGAGCTGGAACAGGCAGGAAGGATCCACCCTAGAGCTGCAGAGGGCGCGCGGCCCTGCTGACACTTCGATCTTGGGCCTCTGGCCTCTAGGCCTGTGAGAGGATACATTTCTGTTGTTTTAAGCTGCCCAGTTTGTGGCTTTGTCGTGGCAGCCAGGACACTCCTACGGCCGGCCACTCTATCTTTCTGTCTCAGTTTCTTCAACTGACAAAAGGGTTAAAAATGCCTCCCGCAGAGGGTGGCTGTGCACAGAGGAATTAAAAAACCTACAGCGTTCAGCACGGTGCCCAGACGCACGCAATCCTGTGCAGCGTCAGTTATGACTGACGCCATGGTGGCTGCCGGCTCTGTCCCGGCCCCTTGTGGAGTGTGCTAGGCTGTCGGCCGGCCGTGGGGGCCTGGAGAGCTGACAGCATCAAACCGGTTAAGCCGCCCCAGCCAGGGAGGCTGGCGCCCTTGTTCTGTCAACTCCCAGGGCGCCAGCCGTGGGCCGGGAAGGCTCTGTAATAAAGTGGACCGCTATCAATTCCCTGTGGAGCCAGCTCTCCACCCGGCCCAGCCCTGAGCTTAGCATTCTGCCAGCATCTCGCATCTGGAGAGTGCAGACACAAAATGTAATGTCATAACATTCGCAGTCCAATAACCTTTGCTTCGGGAGACAGCTCCGGCTGTCACAGGAGCCGGGAGGTAAATATTTCAGCAGGCGGAGGCCAGCAAGGGGGTGGGGTGGCGGGGGAGTCTCTGGGCCAGGCTCCCTGAGGCAGGTGGGAGGGGACAGCACTGCAGGGGAACGCTGGCGTCAAACTTCAACCCGCTTAAAATATACGCACAGTAATCCAAGGCAAGTGAGCAGGAGCGGCTGAAGCCGGGATAAAATATGAGCAGATATAAAGCCAGACACCTTTACTGTCCTGAAATGTCTTCCAACAAGTTATGGGGCCAGAGCTTGACCCTAACCTACCATATTGCTATATGACGGGACACCAAGCTGGGTCTTGGAATGAGGGCTCAAAGGGGCTCACTGCCCTCACCAGGCTGCGGCCTTGCCTGCCCGTCCGGTGCAGGCCCCCGCACTCTGTGGGAATCTGACCCTGACTTTGCTGCCTGAAAGCAGAGGACCCTCTGACCCCATGTTTTGCTGGGCCTTCCCCTTGGTTACGTGGATGATGCCCTGCCTACGATAGCCGAGGTGTGACCATGACCTCACAAAACGACAGGCACTTAGTGTTTACTGAGCACCTATTATGCACCAGCCACAGTCACAGATTCTGGGGACACAGAAGGATGTATAAGAGCACGGACTTCCCAACCGGGTCGGAGGGTGAAACTCAGTGCAGCCCCCAAGCACAGCTGCTAGCACTTTGTCCCCTCTGTCCCTTCTCAGGCGTCTGCAGTGCCTCTGTTTCCTCCCAGGAAATACAGGCCAAGAGCCGGACCCGTGGGGCCTTCGTGAGACTTCAGCACTCTCATCTATCCAAAGCGCTCAGCCCGGGCCTACCACCATGTGGCTGCTTGTGAGCGACACCCCCTCTGGGCCTCAGTTTGCCCCTCTGTAAAAGGGGGCAGCAGCAGCAGCACGTACCCTACAGGGTTGTGAGGACTCAATGGTTAATACAAGTGGAGGCGTCCGTCAGCAGGAAGGGCTCAATGATTGGTCAGGATTATTCTCACACAGAAGAGGGGACCCTGGAGGCTCAGCCAACAGAATAGACCATCCACCTCTCTGTTTTAGGGTCTCCAGGACAGTGACAAATGGTGGGTGGGGTGCAGGAAGAAAAGCAAAGACACTATCACCTGCAGGAGCTCTGAACAGGTCTGACAGCACCTGCATGCAAATCTGATGCAAATACACATGACCCCTCACCCCCACCACACGCCCTGGAATGACCCCAGCGGCTTTGGTTTCCTAGGAAGTTCTGCTCAACCAGACAGCCTCAGATGAGGCCAGGCAAGCCCTGGCTGGTGCCGGTGGCTGGGAGGCCTTGGGGCCTGAGTTCCCTTTCCTGATCAGAAAGGACCATTCTAAGGTTCAGAGAGGGGCCCTCAATGTCACAGAGCTTTCCTCCCCACTGTAGGACTCAACACATACCTGTGACCTTGCCTGGAGGTGCTTCATCTGACGCATCTTCTCCCCACCTTGTCATAACCCAGCCTCCCCAGGGAGCACCAGCCACCTTCCACTGACCCTCACCATTGGTCAGAACCAGCTCTGGGGAAGCAAAGAAGCCTGGATGCTGCCTGCCTTCCTTTCACCTTTTCTTCAACCCACCCACCCATCCATTCACCTGCCCACCCATACATCCATCCACCTGCCCACCCATTCATCCATCCACCTGCCCACCCACCCACCCATCCATCCACCTGCCCACCCACCCATCCATCCACCTGCCCATCCATCCATCCATCCATCCATCCATCCATCCATCCATCCAAATAGCCTTTCTTTCATTCAAATATCCATTCAAACACCAATCCTTCCTTCTTCTTTCTCTCCACCCATCCATCCTTCCATTCACCCATCTGTGCAGCCAGCAAGTATTTATTGAGCACCAGACACTGTCCCAGGTTCTGGGGACACACTGGCAAGCTAATGGGATGTATAAGCTCTCCCAATGTGTATGTTCAAGCCCAGGGAGATTAAAACAACACACTAACGGAAATCAATGAACAAGATAATTTTGGATAATTAGTGTCGAGTATGAGGAAGAAAGCAAATCAAGGAGATACAAGTGAGTGATTCCGTGGGGGAAGCCATCAGATCGGGTGATCCAGAAAGGCCGCACGGAGGAGGTGATGTTTGAGCTGAGGCCTGAGGGCGGGAGGAGCCAATCACGAAAAGTCCTGGGAAAGGGCATTCCAGGTAAAGGGAACAGCAAGTGCAAAGACCCCGAGGCGGAACCAGGAGACCGGACCAGAGAAGATCATGCCGGTAGGGCTCGAGGGGGGTGGGTGAGGGGCAGGGGGGAGAGAAGGCTGGACACCTGGGAAGGGCCAATTCTGGGAAAGTGGCAGGTGTGGGACTCAGAAGGGCCTGGAGGCTGGACTGTCAGGTTCTGGGGGAGCCCACACCCTGCTCAGGGCCAGTGTCTGCTGCGCAGGGCCCGGGAACCTGCGGGGAGGACCTGTGGCGGCTGTCCCTGACCAGCCAAGCTGTTGCGAGAGACCCCAGTTGTCAGACGGTGAGTGGGAACATCCCAGCGACACTCCTTGTGGTCTTCAAGTGGTTCCAGAGGCCCCACACTCAGACTGCCAAGAACTAGGGGGAGCTGACACGAGAGAACCCTGCGTGTGATGCTGCATGTGGCCCTGGTGGGCCCAGAACCCCTGTGCCTCAGTTTTCCCACATGACACTATGTTACTGCAGGGCAGTGAGGAGTATCTGGCTCATGTGAACAGGCCTGGCCCAGAGTCCCACGATCCGGGCCTCCAGACTGGGAGCCCCCCTTTTCTGCTTCTGGCTCGACACCAGTGCTCACCCAGCAAGACCGCACAGTGCTAACTGGTCCTGGCTGAAGCCAAGGGCACCACCCACCCACTGCAGGGCCAGATGGAGGGTCAGAGAAGGAACCCCTCAGGCTCACACCCAGCGGTGGCTCCTGAGGCCCCAGGGGAGGCGGGGTGCCCACCAGCCGGGCTTGGAAAGATGGCAGGTGAGAGGCCCGTCCTTCCACTCTTGGGGGCCCACTTCTGGAAACCCAGCCAGCAGGAGGGACCACAGTGGGAGCTGCAGCCACTCCCAAAGCCCACTGGCCAAAGCTGGCAGGTGGGGCTGCCCCAAGGGGTTCTAGGAGTATTGCTCTGGCCCCTCTCACCTCCAACATCCACGGGGGTGACATCTGTGAATGGGAACCCCAGGAGAAGGTTCTGGAAGGAGCTTCCCAGAATGGCAGCAGGGGGTAGGGGAGCGAGTTCTAGCCCCAGTCACACAGAGTGCTGACTCCTTCATGAAAAAGCCAGTCGTCCTCGCTTGGCCATTTTACGAGTGGAGAAACTGAGGCCCAGAGAGGGTGAGTATCTCCCTGGGGGTCACCCAGCTGGGAGCAGAATCAACGCTATAAACTAACGCTGCTGCTGCTGCTGCTGACAACAGCAGTAGGTCTCACTTCCACAGCGTGAGATACGCAACCCTGTTTTTAAGCATGTCACATTTACAGCCCGTTTCATCATCACAGAGCTCCATTATTATTATCCCATTTTACACATGAGAAGACTGAGGCAAGAGAGCATAAGGGACTTGCCCATTTACATCACAACTAAGACGGTGGGGCTGGGCTTTGAACCAGGCAGGATGGGCGCTGGCCCTTTTAGAATCAGCTGCCCTCGCCACTGTTGGGGCAGGAGGGCTGTAAATGTGGGAGTATCTGTTGCAATTTCAGGGCTGCACTGCTGAGCTGAACAGGGACAAGGGGGCATGTGAAGAATCCCACCTACAGTCACCCGTGGTTCATCAGGGTGGGGGGGGGGGGTGGTCTCTGAGCTGGTATCCCATCAACCCTGCCTTATCATAGAGAGGCCCTGACCAAAGGGCCCGCTGTCATGCGGCCACTGGAGCCCCAGACAGGCCTGCTCAGTGACGCCTATTCTGTGTGCCCTCCGGGCATGGGGATCGTCCCCCTCAATTAGGAAGAACTGTCCTCTCCTGGCACCGCCCCTCCCCCCCCCCCCCCCCCCGAGTGTGAGCCAACCATGAAAACCTCCTGTGGCCCTCTCCCACCCTCACACAAGTTCAGGGCCGTGGCAGGCCCTCGCTGGAGCTGGAGGCAGAGCCGTCCTGGCCTGGGGGTCACCAGCGGTCATTCTTAATGGCTCCGCTCCTCTGCCCAGCTCTGTCTCCGCAAGGGAGTGATCTATGACCCCATTACCCGCTGAGGCCTCTGAAGGCTCCAGGATGGATGACCAGCTGCCCTGGGAGAGCGGGGAGGCGAAAACACACGCAGGTGACAAATGAACTTCATCAGACTCCCCGGGTCTCATTATCATCCATCAGCAGCCAGCCCAACCCAGGGAGGGGGGGTGGCTGCTTGCTGGGGGAGGGGGCTGTGGACACCCCCTCCTCACCGGGTCCACCTGAGCCATGGCTCTCAGCTTTGCCTCCTGTCTTGCCCCACAGGGACACTGAGAAGGAAATGAGGACCAGGGGTGGGGGCAGGAAGCAGTGTCCCCACTGGGCCCTGCCTGTGCTGCTGGGCGTCTCTGGCCAGGCCTCTGGGCAGTGGACTCAGAGAGTGGAGGCCATGCTGGGAGACACACGGCTGGCATGTTCCCCCTCCGCCCTGGCTCCTGGCCTCAGACAAGCAGCTACTGGCCGGCAGCACCCGCCCCAAAACACCTGCCCAGGTTGCCCTGCCCGCTGGGCCCAGCATGTGACAAAGGACCTCCTCAGCAAGTATGGGCTTGTCTCCCATCTGGCAGAGCCACCCAGGGCCTGGGGCGGGTGACAGGGAGCCAAAGGGACCTTCAGGAGAGGGAGCAGCTCTGTAGGCCGGGCGGGGGGGGGGGGGGGGGCGGGGGCCGGTGCCCAGCAGCTAACCTGGCTCAGCAGAGGCTGAGTAGTGGGGAGCACAGCAGGCCCCTCTAAAGGTCAATCTCCCAACCTCCACTGGTCACTCGCCAAAGAGCCCCCAGGGCAGCCAAGGCCCAGGAGCCTAGAACAGGCCTGCTCTGTGTCCCCTCCTGCCCCCATCCCTGCGGGACCAATTTCGAGTCACTCCACTCCTCCAGGCACGCGTGTGTCCCCTCAGGGGGGGGGCCTGGCCTTAATTAGCTGGAGCTCATCAAGGTCGCCGTAGATGAAGGCTGCAGGGCATCCAGACTGTTCCACCCACACACCTGGCCTCTGTGGGCTGAGCCGCTGCCTGCACAGGTCCCAGCTCGTAAGAGAAACAAAAGTGAGACCCAGGGGGCAGGGGGACGGGGAAACCAAATCTTTTCTCATGATAATATTTGAGGCCACTTCTTCAGTGTCCGCTCTCTGCAGGCTCCGTGTGAGCTGCAGCAGAAGCAGCGTGAGCCTCCCGGTGAGGCCGTGGGGTGGGCGCTAATGTTAGTTCTGGTTCACATGTGCAGAAATAAAGTTCAGAGAGGTTGAGAGGATAGTCTGAGGCCACACAGCAAGTCAAGAGCAGAGCTGGGAGGAAGCCAGCATCCTCACGCCTGTGGACTAGTTTTGGGGCCACAGAGAGGTTCTCCAAATTGAGCCCAGCCTCCAGACAACAAAGACTTGCAGCTCACTTGTCCTCACAGAAGGGACCTTGGCCAGTGTGGGCACATGCCTCCTCTCAAAGGGGGCCTCTGGGCCCTTGGATCAGGGGGCCTACGCTGGGGGGTCCCCACAGGCACGTCCCTATCCCTCCCTCAGCCTGGCCCCATCTAGGAAGGGAGGCGATGCTGACTGCTTCTGAGCAGAGTTCAGGGCCAGGCGCTCTGTGAAGCTGCTTTGGAAAATAAAGGCTCCCAAAGTGGAAGGATTGTTGGCGTAAACTGGATTCTGGGGAGACAACCAACCGGGATCTGAACCAAAGATGGGGGTGGCTGCCAAGCCCTGCAGGGAATGGCCAAGGATTGATGACAACAGCCTCTGGGCCAAGGACACAATTCGGGGGGCCCCATGCCACCGGCCTAGGAACCAGTGGGCCACTCTGACCCCAGCCTCTGCAGGTAAGGAGGACTCCCCCCCATGACTTTCTGCCCTTGGGGGTTCCCTTTAATGGCAGACACATATTTCCTCAGCTCCACCCTCAAAACCTTGCTGCTGTCTCCTCCCAGCCTCTACTCCCCTCCCCAAGCAGACAGACACCCACAGGGCAATTAGAGGGAAGCATGAATAGTCAATTGTGGGCAGCGACTAAGGAAACTCTCTGTCACCCAGGCTGGCGGAGGGAGGAGTGTGTGTCAGAGCGACGCCATATGAGCGTGTGTGTGTGTGTGTGTGTGTGTGTGTGTGTGTGTTGTGTGCGTGTGTGCGCGTGCATGCACATGGGTGTGTGTACTTGAGTGTGAGACAGACAGTATGTGTATATGTATGTGAGTATACATGTGTGCTTGCGTACTGAGGATTGTGTGCCTGTGTTGGGAGCTGTGTGTGTGTGTGTGAGTGCACATTCGTGCAGGGAGCTCTCTGTGCCCACACCAGGCCCAGAAGGTTATAGTGAAGGGCCCAGTGACAACCCCAGGCTGGATGGTGGGGGTATGTCCCTGCTCCCAGATGGGCCGACGTGGAGCAGGGCTCCTAGGATTTCTGCTCTTACTCGGAAGCACTTAGACCTGCTCTGCGTCTGTGCTTGAAAACAGGACAGCCCCGGACTCTGTCCTTCCCGGTCACCGGAGGGGTCTGAACATGGGAAGATTTAGTGGTCTCTGCTTGTCCTCTCAGACACCAGTGCTCACAGCAGGGCCTCATGGCTGATTAGCCTTGGGAGGGGTGTAAACCCTGTCCCTGAGGGTCCAGGAATACAAAGGGGCTGGCCCCCTCCCCACCCAGGGCTATGGATAAAGGAAGGGCCGGGATGCCAAGATAAGGTTGGATGCGAGTGACCAGGGAGGGAGCAACAGGCGGCAGAGATAAGCCACAGGAGCCCCTCAGGCCGGCGGTGGTGTGTCGCCAGGAGATAACCACATTTCAGGGGGTGGCCCCGGTCCGGCCCTGGACCGCGTGATTGATGCACTGTGGACAAGCCGCCCGCGTACAGGAGAGGGGAGCAGCAGAAAGCAGGGGCTCTGCGGAAGCCCGGGAGACCTGGAGAGGGAGCTGGCAGAGAGCCCGCTCTGCCATCTATTCCTGGGCCTTGGGCGGGACTCTCTTGGGCACCCCAGGTAGGCGTGCACTCGGCCTGCCCAAAGTCAGCGAGGCTCTCCCAGGCTGCTGTCAGGCCGAGGGAGCTGACACTGAGCCTTCCCCACCTCCAGTTTGTTCCATGATGACAATTCTCTCTAAAAACAGACACAGTGGCCTCAGGTCTACCCAGCAGTTCTTGAGAGGTGGTTAGCATAAGCGAGTCCTCCCAGGCCTGGCCAGTGTTCTGAGCCCTCCGACCCTAAGAAGCGGCCACAGGGTTGCCAGCTTCAGTTCAGCGTTAGTGAGAACTGCCATGGTCTGGCTGCCTGGTTTGAATCCTGGCTGTCTAACTACCAAACCTCAATTTCCTCATCTGTAAAATGGGCTAATGCCATCTACCTTCTAGGGATGTCATGAACACGAAATCGGCACCTAGTAAGAGCTTTATGCACCTTATTGAATAAAATTAGTAGTCTGACCTAGCAGATTCCTCTCCTAAACATATACCCAAAAGAACTGAAAATAGGTGTTTGAAGTCCAACTTGCACAGGAATAATTACAGCAGCATTATGCATACGAGCCAAAAGTGAAGATGGCCCAAGTGTCCAGGAACGGAAGAAAGAACACGTAAAGTGTGGTCTAATCTATACTGGAACATTATTCAGTCGTGAAAAGGAATGGGGCACTGATTCACTCTACAACATGGATGAATCTTGAAGCCATGATGCTGAGTGAGAGAAGCCAGGTACAAAAGACCACTCAATCAGGGTTCCATTTATATGAAGTGTCCAGAAAAGGCACATCCATGGAGACAGAGGAGCTTAGTGGTTGCCAGGGGCTGGGGGAGGCAGAATATGAAACGACTGTCAATGGCGATGGGAGTTTCCTTCTGGGGTGATGAAAATGTTTTTGAACTAGATAGTTGTGATGGCTACGCAATATTTTTTTAAAAATATGTTTTTATTGATTTTTAGAGAGAGAGGAAGGGAGAGAGATAGAGAAAGGAAACATCAATGGGAGAGAAACATCAATTGGCTGCCTCCTGCACGCCCCCTTCTGGGAATCAAACCGGTGACCTCTTGGTTCATGGGTCAATGTTCAACCACTGAGCCATGCCAGCCGGGCGGTTGAATAATATTTTGAATGTACTAAATGCCACTGAACAGTTTACTTCAAAATGGTCAGTTTTATGTTATGTGAATTTTACCTCAATTAAAATAAATTAAATAAACATGCATTACATGGACTTTCCCAGACAACCAGTGTGTTCCCACACCCCCCAGAACGTTCACAGGTCCCCAAATAAAAGGCAAAGGGGAGGATGTCCCACCCGGAAGCAGGATGGTGCCTTCCGGACGCAGGAGCAGTGGAGGGCTGGCTTTCAAGCCGGATGATAGGTCAGGGGCTCGTGACGAAGACCCCCCAGTGAGTACTAATTGGATATAATTAGATCTGGGCCGCACCAAGGGGAGCCAATTTGTGAACTGTGTTTATGTCAGGATTTTGAATTGCTACCATCTAACGCAGAGCACAGACCAAATGTCTAAGGTCCAACCCTTAACCGAGCATGATGGGGAGCTGTGGAGATGGGGAGCATCGCCCAGAATGGAGTGCCAGGAGGTAGGGGCACCTAGGCAGTGTGGAGGGTCCCTCACCTCACCTTGCCCCCATCTCTATCTTGCTTGTGACTTTGACCAAGCGGCTCCTCAGGCGTTATAACCATGGGGGTTGATCCAGGGACTCAGGGAAGAGATGCGGGTATCGCAGTGTCTCCACCATTCAGATGGAGCCCTAGGGGATCACCCCTTCTCCACCCCGGAACCATCTCCCTCTGTTTCCAAGAAGACCTGGACCCCCTTCCTTTGCATCTCTCCTCCTCTAGGACGCCCTCCTGAGACTGCCTTAACCCTCAGTGTGCCCAGCTGGACTTTAAGATCCCCGAGGACAAGACCCTGACTGTTGTTTAGGTAACCTTCCACGGTAACCTTCCATGTGGGAACTTCCTGGCCAGTCCTATGGTCCTTGTCATCCATCAGAATGTTCAGGAAATGGCTTTCTGAGTCCAAACACCTGATGTTCTGTCTTTGAATTGGGAAAACAAGCCCCTTGCCACCATGCCTGGCAGGGTTGGGTGCCCAGTAGATAAGGATGGGGCAGGAAGGCCAACGGGTTGGGCGCTCTGGAGTACCATACCCTGGACTCTGCAAAGATCTTATCTCTAAGAAGGAGGAGGACAACCGTAGCAGCCCACTTCCCCTGCCTCCTGGGCCATGGCCATGGGGCTCTGGCCAGGCAGGGGCCAGGCAGCAGAGGGAGCATGCGCCTGGTGGAGGGACTCCAGGCCCCTTCATGCTGGGGGTGTGGCAAACCCCAGGGAATAAGGATGAGACCCAGTAGCCTGAGGGGAGGGGGCAGCATGAAATGTCCCCAGGAGCGAGGCTGCTCATTTTGGTGAGACCTGGGCTGATCCACAAGAACCAGAAGGCCTGGGAGTGAGTAGTGGCTCACCACAGGGCTGGGGAAGAAAACCCACTCCCGGAAGCACCTACTGTGTGCTTGGGGCACCTAGCTGATCTCTTCTAGAATACGGTATGGGTATCAATCAATAATGGCTAAGAGGAAAGGGAAGAAGAAACTCTTACTTTTCTTATTTTGCTGATCCACCTGTCCATTCATATCGGTGGAGCCTACTCGGTGCTGGGCACTGTCCTGGGTGCTGGGAGGAGGAGAGGATCAGGAACACTGGGGCAGCAGACCATAAGCAGGAAAATCTGTGAAATACGCTACTAGATGGTGACATGTGCCCAGGACGCCCCAAAGGAAGGACAGGGATGGAACATGGAGGAGGTGGATGTCGTAGAAAGGTGGTCAGGAAAGCTAGAAGAGGCAGGCTCTTCACCTACAGACTCGAGGGAAGTGAGGTGGCCCCGTGGCTCTCTGGGGAGCGGCCAGCAGCAGGACCAGGGCCTGGGGGGCAAGCTGGAGCACCGAGAGGGCATATGCTCAGAGGGCTAGGGGGCTTGTCCAGATGTGCCAGCCAGGAAGTGCCAGAGCTGAGACTGGAAGCCAGATAGTTTTATCCCCTAGTCCTCTGTTTGCACCAGTGGGCAGGGTCCGATTCTGCTACCCCCACCGCTGTCTCAGCAGAATGTCTCCCGAGGGGAGAAGACGGCAGAGGCACTAAGGCAGCCAGATGGCTGGGAACCAAAGACGTGAAGGGAGACGGGTGGCCATTTTCCATGCCCAGTGGCCTGCCCAGCACACCCAGAGACCTAGGCTGTGCATAAGGTCACAAGGCACAAAGGCTGACCCAGACCTCAGCCTCCTCGTCTCCAAGATGGGTGCACCTGCCTCTTTAGAGGCCTGGGGAGGATTCAAAGATTGAATCTGTGCAAAGCATGGAGAGCAGGCCTCCTCTCTGTCCAAGCTCCCTGCCCTGGCCCGCCTCATCCTGACCTCCAGGAGATGGGCAGCCATTCCCGGAGAAATCCACCAAGCCGCAGGAGTTCCCAGGAGGGCTGGGGCGCAGATGGCCAGGCTGATAAGCCCTCTCCTAGGGACAGGGCTGCCTGCAGGAGGCCTGAGATAAGGGTGAGTGGCCACCACGGAGCCTGTGGTTTCCTCTGTGCCAGCACAGAAGTTCCAGCACAATCTCCACAGGCCGGGACGCCTCGCCCCCAGCTCCCACGGAAACCAGAGGGAGGCCTCCCCCTGCAACCCTGAAGGTGTTTATAAATCCAGGGCTCATCCCTGCTGCCCTGCCACCCCTAGGGGACAAGGAAGGTGAGCCCCAACCTCCTGCCTGCCAGGACCTCCACGTGTTAGAGCAGTGGTTCTCAACCTTCTGGCCTTTTAAATACAGGTCCTCATGTTGTGACCCAACCATAAAATTATTTTCGTTGCTACTTCATAACTGTAATGTTGCTACTGTTATGAATCGTAATGTAAATATCTGATATGCAGGATGGTCTTAGGCGACCCCTGTGAAAGGGTCGTTCGACCACCAAAGGGGTCGCGACCCACAGGTTGAGAACCGCTGTGTTAGAGGAAGTCTCTACCCTGGACCCCCTGGAGCGAGAAGAAGTCATTGGCATTTCTACTCACTGTCTCTGCTGCAAGTGCTTTCCATCGTTATCTCATTCCATCCACCCACAACCCTCCACTTTTCAGATGAGAGAGCTAAGGCACAGAGAGATTAGGTAACGTGCCCCAGGTCACACAGTGAGGAAAGGTTTCTACTGGCGTCAATTCCCAGGTTCCGTTTGGCCAGCAGCCCAACTGTGAGCCCTTGAGTTAAGGCTTTATGTTTGGCAAGGAGGGCCAGGAGCCACGGAGGGACCGGCGGGGGCCGGGTGCCCACCAGTTCTGCCGCTACATAGATGCCTGTGGTGAATGGGTGCACAGGATGTTCTGAGACACACAGATGTCCCTCTGACCTCTTGAGGACTGGACAAGGCTTCCTGCAATGCCCTCAAACCCTCAGACCGTGTGCGGCCCACCATGGGCGCCCCTTCATCCACAATCACTCACACACATCACCCCCACCAGCATTCCAGGCTTATGATCAAAGGTAACCAGAATTCCAGACCCAAAATCAAACTGTGGTCGGTGGAAAAGATGCGAGGGAGGCCCTGGGCCACTGCACGACTCGACCTGAACGGCCCCCGAGACTGCGCAGCACACGGCCTGCCCGACAGCAGAAGCAGTCGGAGACCATTAGGACCCCCAGCCCTGGTGGTGGTGGCCATGCAGGGAGTGTGCTGACGGCCTGAGTTGCTTTAGACAAACCTCTTTCCCTAGAACAGAACAGCTCTCCCTCCAAAATGACCCCCCCTTGCTCCTCTTCATGCCCCTTCACAGTGCCCTCTTACCCATCCCAGCCCTCGCCCAGTGGGACCCCCACTCAAACCTTGTGCTGCGGGGGCACCTGTGGCTTGGCAGGACCTGGCAGTGAGGGATGAAGGCTCAGACATCTGCCGCCCTTCCCCCACGCCTGGGCACACCTCCAGCTCCTGGCTCCCGCGGTGACAGCCTGCCTCCCACAGCTCGGAGAACAGAGCCAGGCTGTGTTCACGTGTCCCCGCTGGGACCACAGGGCGGGCGGGTGGGAGCAGAGCCACCACCCCACATCGCCAGGCCACAGGCTCTGTCTGTGACCAAACCTGCCATTAGGGAGACGCAAGGCGGGCCAGACCAGCCCACCCAGCCATCGAACTCACCCCAGACCTGCCCCTGGGGGCCGGGACTGTCCCTAAAGATGGGGAAGGGGGTAGTGGCTGAAGGGCAGGGCTACAGCAGCGGCAGCACGCGTAACAGCCCAGCATCCCCAACACTAGAGAAGATGGAGATGCTTGGTCATCCCCATTCTACAGATTGGCAAAGTGAGGCTCAGAAAGCATGCACTGAACTGTCTGCATGCCTAGTTCCTGAGACTGTGCTGTGGGCCATCTCGCTGTGCTCTGCTTCCTGGGGGCAGGAGGAGGAAGCCAAGGGTGCACCAGCTGTGGTGAGGGAGGGGCACCTGGGGACGTAGGGGGCTGAGGGCGGTTGCTCAGGCCCAAGGAGGCAGGAGGGAGGCTGACCCAGAGTGTAGAGGCTGATGCCCGGTGGGGAGGATTTCTGCTTCGGAATTGCTGGGCGGGTCCCAGGTCCGGAGTATCCCGGAAAAGGCCTCCCACTCTCCCGAGACTGAGTTTCCTTATCTGTAAACAGGCTAATGGCTTGAGAGCTGGCATGCACTAGGTGCTTAATAAATGCTTCTTCCCTTCCCGGACCCGCTGGGTGAGGAGAAGAGGGTCAGAGGATCAGAGGCAGGGAGGGTGGCTGGGGGTTGCCCCCGGGGCAGCATTTTCTGACGACTTCTGAGCACAGTGGTTCTGGATCATGGGGCTGTGTCTCACCGTGGTGGCCTGCCTCCCACCCTGGGCCTGGTAAGGGTCAAATGTGGTCCTCCCTGGTCCAGTCAGGGTCCTAAGGTTCCTGCGTTTCTTCCCACTTGGAGGAGGTGGGCTGGGGGTGGTCCAGGAGGTGACACTGGGACTCTGATGCTCAGACAAGAGCCGCAGTGATGACGGGGACAGTGACAACCAGGGTGCTGCCAGTTCACACGGCCAAGCCGGGTTGTCCCGAGGGGACCCACTCCATCCTCATAGCCCCGGCCAGCGAGCTTTACGGCAGGAAGTAGCCCAGAGAGGCTAGGTGGCTCGTTTGGCCACACAGCTCTAAGTGGCAGTGCCAGGATCCCAACCCAGGGCAGGTCCGGAGCCCCACTTTTCATGCCATATTTGGGAAGTAAGGGGTGTCTGGGATGGTCTCTCGGCCCCCATAGGAGAGAGCGTGGGGCCAATGTCACTGAGGGGAAGAATCTGGTTTTTCTCTCAGCTGTCCTTGCTCTATGAGGACAGGGGCCTTCTTCCTGCCTCGGGGGGTGGGGTGGGGTGGGATTTGGGGTTCCAAAAGCTGGCCTCAGGGGCCTCTTCTTCCACAGCCCCCACTGAACCAGCAGGTCAAGTGTGTCACGTCTCCACCCCTCCCCGCCTCCAGGGATGGTGGGCCTGGCCAGCTGCCAAAGCCACTGTCTGTTTACTAATGCCCTCGGCTCAAAGCCACAGGGGCCACCTCACATGCTGGGCCTGCTGGACGCACACACTGTCACGCACACAGAACCACACAAACTCAGAATCACTGACACACACCGACAGAGAGAGAGAGAGAGAGAGAGAGAGAGAGAGAGAGACCCCAGAGAGACTGGATAAGGAGCTGCTGATCTAGAAACCCACTTGACCTGTCTGTCCTGAGGTGCCAAGAGGGAGGGTGAGAGGGTGGCCTGGCAGACAACCCCCGGCCATGCAGAGAGAATCTGGCGCTGCCATGGCAGCGGGGGGCCGTGGGGACAAAAGCACAGTCACACCTGTCCCCGACTGCCTGCTGCCAGTTGGCCAAGGTCTCGGGTGCTCCTGGGAAGAGCGGAGACAGCATTCGTTCATTCTTCATTCAAGCCTCCAACACCATGTACCCTGCCCGCCCAGCCATCCTCCACATCCACCACCCACCTATTCTAGGAATGGTTAGTGTGCACACCCTCTTCTAGGCAGCAGTCCGCATATCAGAGGCTCACCTGACACCACTTGGTGCTGGAAGGAGACGGAGGTGAGGACAGGACACTTACCGGCAACAGCAATACTGTGATTAAATGTTTGCTATGCACATTGCCTCAGGTAGCCCTCACAGGGACCCTATGCAGCAGCTGCCCGCAGCAGCCCCACTTTACAGATGAGGAAACTGAGGCTCCCTCCACGAGCAAGGAGCAGATACAAGAGCCTGACCTCTTAATCTTTCCTTTCCCTTTCCTGCCCTCCCTCTTCCCACTTTTGCCTGTTTTGTTTGACAAGAAAGAGAAATAACCAGAGAAGGCAACTCCAAAATAGCTAATGATTGTGTTATAAGCCACGCAACTGTTATGTCCTGATTTGCCAGGGACAGGCCCAGTGTTCACCTAACATCCCCATATAATAAATAATATCGCCTCCTATGCTCTCAAATGTGCCCCAGTTTAGAGCTAGTTGAAGCCAAGTAAGCTTTCTTCCCACTTTGAACCCAGGGAAAAGATATAATATTGAAGGAAAGGGGGAGAAGGGAGGTCCTGAGCAATCACGGAAGGCTTCCTGGAGGAGGCAGGGCTGAGTTGCACCTGGAATCTTAAGGGAGACACCTCCCAGCAAGGCTCTGTGCCAAAACAATCCAGGCCAGTGCTCAGCTTTGTTTAAGATGGTCTGGATCGCAGCAAGTGCAGGCATGGGTATCAGGCAGTTTGGGAAATGGGGCCTTGGGCCACCTGGGGCGAGTTGGCCACCAGCCATGCAGGCAAGCAGGTGGGCCCGGGCTGGCCAGCCAAGGGAGTGAGGAAGGGGCCGGAGTTGGGGCTGTGCCCGAGTGATGGGAACAGAAAGCACCTGATGGCCCCTGGCTGTTCTCCCAGCACCCATGAGGCAGGCAAGATCTGATAGTGCTGCCCCAGCACCCCCTGGGTGGACAAGGTGCCCCACCTCCCGTCACCACAGATGCCTCATTGCCTGGCACCTGCTTGTCCTGGCAGGTCTGGGGTTGTCCTCAGCCTAGCAGAGGACATGGAAAGCCACTACCCACTGTCCTCCAAGCCAAAGCTCTGCGGTGATTCTGGAACCTTCTGGACTTCTCAAAGTCCAGGAAACATTTTCCTAAATGGGGCTGGACTTCCCATAATTGAGACTACATCTTATCCTGCATGGTGGTTCAGGGTGCCAGCTCTGTGCCACACTTTGCACCCCAGTTCTGCCACTCAACGGACCAGTCCGGTGCCCATCACCACATCATCTGGCCCCTCTGTGCCTCAGTCTTCCCATCTGGAACATGGGGAGGAGAAGAACCGCATCTAGCTCCCAGGGTGTTGTGAGGGTTCAATGCACTGGCTCCTGCCAAGTGTGGCAGAGCCTTGGTATACAGTAGGTGCTTGTTAAATGTCAACTGCTATGGTCTTGCTGCACAGATGAGGTGCACAGAGGAGGATAGGCCTGGATCTGAGACTCAAAAAGAAGATTTTCCCATCTGACCTCTGCTCCTCCTCAGCCCCTCCAAAGGTTTGGTGGATCTGACTTGACTACTACTGGGGACAGGAAGCTCACCATGTCACAGCTGGCCTGCTTGTGGGTGGGCAGTGTGTCGCTTCTTAGATTAAATTCAAGCCAAGGAGTGGAGGGTCAGGGCCAGAGTCCATAGACTGCCTCCCAGCCTGGGGCCCTGCATGTCACCTGTGTTGACCAAGAAGCTGGTTGTGATGGGAGGAAGGGGGATGTAGAGAAGACCCACCCCCCACCTGGTACAGGAACAGGAGGCTCCAGGGCTTTGGTGTCACCTGTCCCCACCCAGGGTCTCCTCGGAGGCTCAGACCCATCCTTGGCCTTCTCCACCTGCTCCTCTCCCGGCCTCTCCCCCTCTTTCCGCCCACTTCTGGGAGAGGAGGTGGCTTGGGAGACGGGTCACCCAGTTTCTAGACCAGGGGTCCTCAAACTACGGCCCGCGGGCCACATGCGGCCCGCCGAAAACATTTATCCGGCCCGCCGGGTGTTTTTGCCGCCGCCGCCTGTCCTGCTTAGCAGCCGACTCGTCCCGGGCCCGCAGTGCGCATGTGTGGAATGTCTGAGGGACAGTGAACTGGCCCCCTGTTTAAAAAGTTTGAGGACCTCTGTCTAGTAGACCCTGTTCTTTTCCCGATGGCTGGGTGGCCCCTGGTAGGAGAGCCCCCTCCTCTGTGCCTCAGTTTCCCCCTCTGTAGGAAAAGAGGGTGGATTCAGTGACCTCTGTAAGCTACTTAGCTCCCAGGAAGCTACCTCTGCCCTCTGCCCCTGGCGGCTGGGATGATAACAGGCTCACCTGTGCTCACCCGCAGGTGCCCGGTGCTAGGCCCTGTGCCAGCCTGTGTTCTGTAACGCCCAGTGGGAAGAGGAAGCTGCCCATGGCAGGGCCTGGGGAATATGGCCAGGTCAGGTCCCCAGGGGCTGTGGCGCTTGCTGCCATGCCTCGATGCTCTGCCCAGAGTCCCCCTGGGCTCAGACTGGGGCGCCTGGGGATACCATATCTACCTCCTGAGCCGCGCTCATGCTCCACACACGCACTGTGTGCCCCTGCAGCCAGGACACGCACCCCTCGCCGAGTCACAGTTCAGCACTCTGCCCCCCACCAGCACCCCAGTTCAGCTCCTGGAAGTCGGGGGCCCTGTCCCAGAACCCACACCCCCCTCCAGGCCCAGCGTGGGGCCATCCTGGGGAACTCACCCGGCAGGAGCACTTTCCACTTGGGGCTCTTCTGGTCCATGAGGACTGACCAGTCTGGCTCCTGGCCCCCTGGCCGGGCCTGGCTGCCTGGGAGCAGCTCCCTTCAGCCTGGGGACAGATGAGGGGGGTGGCGCAGTGGCTGGAGGAGCAGAGGGAGACTCCCGGGTCTGCCGTGCAGGTTCAGGAGCAAACTCCTGAGAAGTCAGTTGAGAGAGAAAGAGAGCATGCGAGAGAGAGCAAGCCGCAGCACAACCACGCGGGCAGGCAGCAGGCCCTCCTCCTGCCCCCCCGCCCCCAGCCTCCACCCGCTGGCACACACCCTGAGCTGCAGACAGGAGCCCGAGGGCTCCGGACGGTGGCGGGAGCTGAGAGCTGCGCGGCCACTTCCTGCTTTCCCTGCAAACTCTGGCTGTACTTCTCCCAGCAGGACCCAGTGGCCCGAGGTGTTTACTGCACATGGGAGAACTGCTGTGCCCCGGGGAGCAGAGAGGACCCCAGCCCCCACGAGGGTCTCACAATGTGACCCCTCCCCCGATCAAGGGCGCCTTTGCTCATCCACATAATCATTCAACAGTCTATTCTGAGCACCTGCCATACGCTAGGCAGCAGTCCCAGAGGTGCTCCGCTGTTCCCCAAGCAGCAGGAGCCATCCATGTGGGCATTCCCGGAGGTCATCAATGCCAAGGGCAAGTGCCAGAGAGAAAGGGCCCGGGACAGCTCAGCTTAGGTGGAAGGAGAGGGCGCAGGCTCCACGCCCTGGACGAAGGGGACTTCGGGTGCCCTGTGGGAGGAGGGGCTGTAACAGGAAAGGGAAGGCAGGAGGATGCAGGGACTGTGGGCGAGAAGGGGGCTGATGAGCAGGCAGAGCAGGGTGGGCCACAGACTCGGGGGGCAACTCCAGGGAGGGCCTGCCCCGGACCTGTGGTGTCTGGGGCCCCACAGACGAGCTCCCATGGGAGACTTGGAGAGGGACATGAAGGCCAGTGGGGGGAGGGAAGAGGCCTACCATCATCTGGGACTTAGCTCTTGGTCTCCTCCCTGAGAGACCTCCTCTCTGCCTTCAAGGGTCCAGATACCCAGTTCAAGTGCTGCCTCCTCCCTGGAGCCCTCCTGGCTGCGCTGCACTTTCTCTGCCATTCTGCCCCTTGTGAGGACTCATCTGGCCTATTTGGGGGCAGAAGGGCTCAGCGTTTCCTGGGGGTGGGGAACACGGCTCAGCTGCTTTATGGCACAGGCTGGGCCCAGGAGGGTGCTCAGTGTGTGCCCGAAGGTGGGCCCACAGGCTGCTTCCTGGGGTGTGGTGGTAGGAGGCCACGGGAGAACCTTATTTGGGTCTTTTGGTGAATCAGCTCTCCCACAGCCAGCATAGGCAGCTGGACCAGGGGACTGGGGTAGGGGCGGCCCAAGGGCTGTGCCTTTGGCCATGTTCCCAGTGCTTTGTTGCACCACCTGCTGGGCAAACACCAAACTGCGCCTGAGACGGTAACTGAGAACCCAGCCCTTCTTAGGATACCCCCAGCCAGAGTGGCCCGGGGACCCCCATCCCTGTTCTAAACGCGGTTAGTAACTGAGGTCATCTTCACAGCAACAACCCCGTGCGGAAGGTGCTGCTATCCCCGCATTCCCGCTGACTCAGAGTGGCCCAGGCGCTCCTGCTGGGGTTAAATCAGGACTTTTCTGGCGGAACGGCCATGAGGCCTGAGGGCCAGTCCTGGCAAAGCGCCTACAACTGTGTCTGGTTCAAAGTCAGCACTCAGTAAATTCCTGCTTCCGGGGCAGTCCTCACCAGCCCGCCTGCTCTTCTGTCGTGAGCATGGACCCCACGCCTGCAGGCTGCATATGGCCTGCTCAGCCCGGCAGAATGACTAGTGTAGCTGGTCAAACAATGGCCTCTTAAGATAGCCACGTCCTAATTCCTGTAACCTGTGAAAGTGGCATTTTCTATGGCAGAAGGGGCTTTGCAGCTGTGATTACGTTATGGACATCGGGATGGGAAATTATTCTGGATTATCTGGGAGGGTCCAATGCCATCCCAAGGGCCCTTAAAAGCAAGAAGTGGGGGGGGGGGGGGGCGGGAGGCTGTAGGAAGTGTGAGAACAGAAGTAAGAGGTTGCAATGATGCGGAGCCATGAGCCAAGGCATGCAGGCGGCCTCTAGAAGATAGGAAAGGAAGGACACCGATCCTCCCCTGGCAACACAGCCCTGCGACACCTTAATTTCAATAAACTTGTGTTGCTTTAAGCCTCCAAGTTCATGGTAGTTTGTAACAGCAGCCACAGGAAACCAATAGGACTAAGAAAAAAACTGTTCCCAGACTCACAGCACCTGACATATAGCAAGGTCAGCCCTCATGGCCCAGGAAGTTCAGGAAGACACACATCCCCTTTGCTGATAAGAATCCCATTTCCTCTTTACCTCTCCCCGCTATCCCGCCCCCCAGCACCAGCTGACTGAAAAGCGTATATTCACTCAACAAGCACCAAGAGCAGCTGTTATGTGCACCGTGCCAGGCACTGGAGAGATAGAGAGGACAGTAAGGTACGGTTCCTGCCTTCGTGGAGATGGCGAGTGTGCTGAGCACGGGCTGCCTCAGGGCCTTGGCACTTGCTTGTCCCTTAGGCTGGAGCTCTTGGCCTAATGCCACCTCCTCAGCAAGGCCCTCTGGGACCACCCTCTCTAAAGTCACAGCTCTCATGTCTCCACGTCTCCTACCCTACTTGTCACCACCTGGTATCACACATTAACTTGCTTATTTGTGAGTTATTTGCCTTTCTCTTAAATCAAAGTTCTTGGGGGCAGGATTTTGTGTCTTTTTTGTGCACCAATGTGCCCCCCAGTGTCCAATGCAGTCTTTGGCACATTGAAGGTGTTCAGGAGATATCTGTGAACAAATGAACACGTGAAGGGCAGGACAGAGGTGAAGACAGATGTGCGAACGAGTAATCATAACTGCGTTGGGCTGGTGTCCTGGTGAAGATACAAGCAAAGGGCGCTGGGAGAGATGCCCAATTTTCAAATGGTTTCTGCTCTCAATTAGAAGGACATGAGTGAAAGTTGGTGTGGGCACAGCCGGAGCATTACAAATGATGCTTTCGAGCCAATTTAACCCATATGATTCCAAACTGTGACAGCGCAGGTCCCCGAGGGCCAGCTTATCAGCTTATCAGCTTGAACCCTGTGGAGGGGAAAGCAGGCCAGTGGGCAGGTACAGACCCGGCCGGTGGCGGACAGGTGCGCCACAGTGCGGTAGCCACGGAGGGCTGGCCTGTGCGTGGTTACGGGGCTCCAGCACCCCATGCAGAGTCCCTGAACAGTCATATCTGTGGCTCCACCGACCTCTTCTTTTCCACCTGAAATCTTGACCACAAATTATTTGGAAAGAAATTAGACCCCAAGGCAAACAGCCCCCCTTAACAGCAACTGTGCCAGGTATATACTAGTAGCCCGCTTTTATCTTTGTGCCATTATGAACTGCATTTAAGTCAATGCTCAGTTTATCAGTTTATTAAGTTGCCCAAGTTCATTTCTTTATTATTTCATGGAAATCTGAATCAGTCAGACAGACAGTCACACACTAGCCAAGGGGACCAGCTGAAAGCCACCAGACCTGGGTAAGCAGGAGCAGTAATACACAGAGAGGCGGGAAGCGTCTGGACGGCCCAGCACGGAAGGGGGCCCAGCACAGTAAGTCCCACTCAACATTCGAAGAGGCTTCTGGGGAGAGATCGACTTATAAGTGAAGAGCCTCCAGCCTGCCTAGGCTTCCAGGCCTCCTGCCCCGACTTGCAAGCTCTGAGCTCCCCAGTGTCACAAGAAGCTCCTAAGAAGATAAACACAGCCCCAGTCGGAGAGAAAACTGACGCTGGATCCCAGCGTGGCTGGAGACGCACAGGGGAGAGGAGTGACAGAGAAGGGCGGTGCTCGTGCTGCATAAGACGCCTTTCCCTTAAAGCTGGGAAGATGGGGGCTTACCCGCTGGGCTGGAGAGGCTGCGGCCAAACCCGGCCGCCCGTGCCCTCCAAGCAGCTGCCGCCTGGCAGCAGGGGCCGAAGTCCTCCAGCGCCTTCATCAAAGCACTCAGCACCAGTACCCGCTCCAAGCGAGACCTGCCAAGGACTTCTGGGGGCCTGAGCCAAGTACCCAAGTGGAGGCCCTGCCTTCCTGGCCAAGGAGACCCAACCCTGGCCAGCTGGGAGCTTGTTTGCCCAACAAAGAGACAAAGGCCTTTGTGGGGCCAGGACTTCGGGTGGTCACCAGCTTGTGCTCTCGGCCGTTCCCATGTGCTAGGCACTGTGCTGAGCACTGGACATGGATCAGCTCTCAGAGCCTCAAAACTGGGGGAGCTGAGGCACAGAGAGGTTGTCTGCCTAGAAACCAAAGCCCGGAAGGAGCAGAGGCAGGATTTGTACTCAGGGGTCTGCACGCTCGAAGACGTCCACACCCTAAGCACACCCAACACACACTCATTTAAACACATGGCTACAGGGAAAGGAGGAGGAAAACGAAGTGGGCCCAGGATGGACGTCGGCTCCTATAAACGTTCAACGCCCAGGCCCTAGGAACGTGGCTCTAACTGGAGACTTCACCTCCGCCTGGTTTTCTGTGACCCGACCCTGGCCCCATCAGAGGGTTTGCAGTTTCCACTATCTCAATTAATAAAGACATTATTTTTTAAAAGACTTTTTATTGATTTTAAGAGGGGGGGGAGGGGAAGAGAGAGAGAGAGAGAGAGAGAGAGAGAGAGAGAGAGAGAGAGAGAGATTGAGAAACATTGGTGTGATAGTGAAACAGATCAGCTACCTTCTGCATGCAACCTGGCATGTGTCCTGATCAAGAATTGAACAGGCAACCTTTAAGTGCACGGGATGATGCCCAACCAACTGAGTCACACTGGCCAGGGCTAATGACGATATTATTAACCACGTTTAAAGCCGTCCCATAGCTCAGAAAGGACATCCAGGGCCCACGTGGCACAACTATGGGACCACCATTCAGTAAGGCAGCAGGGCAGCCCTAACGGCCATGCAGGGAGCACTTACAGAGACCACAATGAGAACGGCACCCCCTGGAGTTGTGCAGTGTGTAACCTGCACAACCTTGCACGGCAGCCCTGGGTGCCTCCTTGGTGTTCTTCCCATCACCGATATTAAGCTACAAGGAAGATTTCATTTGTATCACACTGACTCGGGCAGCTAAGCTTTGGGAATGTTCTGAACCTCGCGGAAGTCCTGTGGCTGGGAATCGGCAGTGCCGAGACTTAGGAACTTGAACCTGGGTCTCCGACACCAAGCCACGCCCCTGCTTATCCCCAGATGGTGCTGCACGTCTCCTACGGAGGCTGCGACAGCACCAAGACAATTGTTCAGGATTGCCTGTTCCCATCAGTGATGATGAATTAGGAGTGTCCTCTCGCTGGATTTTATACCACATGCAAGTGACACATGAGAAATGGAGCTTCCTTTGACTAAACGCGGAAGAAGATTGGAGAGCGCTGAGCTGGGGGCTTGCTGCCCTACAAGGGAAGGATGCCTCATGGCACGAGTTTGGTTGCACCCTTCTCCCACCGGCTGGAGAAGATGTTCAGTCCAAGGTTTGTGCCTTGCCTTCCAGTTCCCCCACAGCCCTGGAGCGACACTCCCTGCAGCCAGCACGTGACCACACCCCAGGTGGGCACTCGGAAAGCTGTGCCGCACAGCCTTCACCTTGACCGAACCACCAGGCCCACAACAAGGGTTCTTGGTGTGACAGCTTCCTTCCCATGGCAAATGCTGCTGTCCCCACGTACCAGACATTTATGGGGAACTGACGGACTGCAATGGGTAATTACGCTCTAAGGCAATAGATGCATCCCCTGACCTGACCGCAGCCCACTGTCCTTCTCCAAAAGGCCCTGCCCCAGCTCATACTGTGGTGGAAGCCATCACCGCAGGGGGCAGGGGGAACAGTGGAGAAGACAGAGGGACTCAGAGCTCTGGAGAGAGGAAGCGACAGGGTTGCCTGCCTCTGTGTGTGTGTGTGTGTGTGTGTGTGTGTGTGTGTATAAGAGAATCATGGTGCCCGTGTGTGCGTGTGTAGCTGTATGTATGTGCCTGTGTGTATCTGCATGCTTGTGCGGGTATCCTTGTGTGGGGGGCATTGCCAGGTCCGTCCCTGTGTGTCACTGCGCTTGTGTGTGTCCACATGTCTGAACGTGCTCACCCTCTGTGCCCGCCCGCTGTGCAGCTGGCAGTGCATAGCTGGCCCTGGGCTGTGCCCGCCCACCGGATGAGAGGTGGCAGGTGTGTAATAAACCATTAGTCACTGTCACGTTTCTGAGCAGCAGCGGCCTCCCCGGGAGAGGCTGACAGCAGGATGGAGCTCCTGGCGGGTCTCTGGCTGTGAAGCTGCACCCGCTACTCTCCAGGCAGGGCTGCAGCCTGATGGGGAGCAGCTGGCAGACGTGAGCCCTGTGCCCCTGCCCTGCCCCAGGCAGCCCCAGGGCAGGGGGCTGGGCCTTGTGTGTGCCAGCCGGGAGGGTGGGTAGTGTCCCTGAGGGTCATGGTTTGAAGGCTATTACCCAGAGCTGAGGGGCAGCTGGGTGGAGGCAGATCATGGTAACAGCCTCAGGGATGCTCCACGCTGCCTGGAGGAGGCGTCAGCTGGGTAACTAGGCATTATAATAACAATAGCGCTGACACCAGCCAGCTCTGTGGGCACTCAGGGTGCCAGGACCTGCACTGAATGCTCTTCATGTCCCGGTTAATTACTCTCACACCTGCCTTCATTCCCACTTCTCAGATGAGAAAACTGAGGCATGGAATGGGAGAAGACATTCATCCAAGGCTCTGAGTGTGCTGGGGAGCCGGGGGAATGTCTCCCCCTAAAGCATCCCTGCCCACCACCTGCAAGCCCCCCCTTGCCACCTGACCACCTCATCCCCATCTGCCCATAAGCTCCTGGTCAGCAGGGTCTGTCCCTGGCCCGAGGCCCAGCCCCTTTCCTAGCTGAGTCCACATCACAGAGAGAAAGAGGTGGTACTGGGGTTGCCTTGGAGATGAATGCTACAGATGACAGGAGAACAGGGCAGGCCACCCCCTCCCCCGCTCCCCTTACCTGCTAGCCTGACTCCTCCCAGCTCTGGCTCACTTCGCAAACAAGCCCAGCTTCCAGCCAGCTGTCCACACAGTGGGCCAGCACAGAAAGGCAGGCTGGGGTCTCGGGACTCAGTCCTCTCAGGGGCAACAACAGGGCAGGACACACACAGGAACCCCCTCAACTGACAGAAATATGACCCAAGGGACTCTCCTGGATAAGAATGTGGGTGTCCACCACAGGCCGGAGTCCAGCTAAAGGGCCCCCCTGGGATCCACTCACTGCCCCAGCCCAGGGCCCACAGGCCCCACAACCAATGCCTCAGGATCCACACGCACAGGCCATCAGCCAAGGAGGGGCCGGCCTCTGTCATCGGGACACTGAGGATGTCCGACGGTGCCCAGAGGGGCAGACAGGGTCTCCGTGGCTGGCAGCGTGGGCGTGAAATGCCCACAGCGGGAACCAGTGGGCAGTACCTTCCTAAAGATAATGTCCTCACCCCACCTGGCCCAGCTGAGATAACTCCTGTGAGAGCTGTGTGCCGGGACATGGCGCATTCACAACCGAAAAACCCAGGAATGACCCCTGTGCCATCGGCGGCAAGAGAGTGGGCACACATGAGCCAAGCAGTACAACACGGAACGGTATATGGCAGCGAAACAGAGCGGTGCCCTGTGACACTCACAGACGCACCTTGGAACACCAAGTGAGGGGGGCCTGCCCCTGGGACACAGAATTCAAACCTCCAGCAAAGCTACGCCGTAGGACGGTTAGACAAACACAGGTGCTACAGAAAAAGCAAACTTGAGATGGTGCTTCTGGCAGGGGGCGGGGCAGGATGCATGAGCATCAAGGTCGATGGACCGTCTAATGCCTGGGCTGGGTATCAGGTTCATGGGTATCCATTACATTAATTTTTAAAATGAATGACTGCGTATAATAAAACACAGAGATAAATAAGTACAGCACAACAAACAAAGGCTGTCTGTGAATCAAGGATGAGCGGGTGTTGAGAAGCAGGGATTCTGATTAAATCACAATTTGGTTTAATCCCTGAGGATGATAAAAGCAAAAACATCCAAACTCAAGTCCGGGAGACTCTGCCTCCAGGCTCTCAGCCAGAATGCGGCGCTCACAGAGTGGAACTCTGAGCCAGAACTGGGTTTGGGCCCCCTCCCTGCCAAGGCAGCACGATCCACTCCAAGCCCGAGAGATACAAAGAGCTGGCATCTACCTGTGCCGGCGAGGTCTGGTCCGGCCCCGTCCAGGCTGCTCTGCTGACACCGGGCTGGCCCCAGCTCCTGGGCGGTCTTGGGGCCTCTGAGCAGGCTCTCCGCTGGGGTCCCCAGCCAGGGCTCGGGCTCCCGGGCGGGAGGGTGGGTGGCTGCCGGTGCCTCGAGAGATGCAGAGGTGACCTGGAATGACAGGAGGGTAGACATGGTGAGTCTTGGCCATACCTGCCTGGAGGTGCCCCATGGGTGGGACCCATGGGCTGTTGAACACCTTCCTCCCCCACGATGGCCAGGCATTTGCAGGCAGGACAGCCTGGCTGGCGACGGGCAGTGGAGACTTGGTTCCCGGCAAAGCCAGTGCAATGTCTTCCCCTTGCAGCAAACCCTGCCCGGGAGCACCAGGCCGGCCGCTGGACACGGGTTCCATCCACAGGCCCTGGCACTACCCGTGCCCATGTGGCTCTGCATGAAGCTGGCAATCACTGCCTACTAGGTAGTTACAGCTACAAAGATAAACCTACCCACCTTCAGCTCGCCCAGCGGGGTAGTCATCCTGTCCCCTTCACCCCCAACCCCTTTTCCGCATTTTAACAATTGTGGGAAAATAGACGTAACACAAAATATACCATCTTGGCCATTTTTAAGTGTATAGTTCAGTGGCATTAAGTTCATTCACAGTGTTGTGCAACCATCATCACCATCATCCTATTCCAGAACTTTCTCTTTATCCCAAATGGAAACTCTGTCCCTATTAAACACTAACTTCCTACTTCCCTCCCTCAGCCCCCGGCGACCACTGTTGTGCTTTCTGTCTTTTTAACTTTGACTCTCCTGGTTGCCCCATCCCTTTTTCACACCTGGGGAAACGGAGGCTCAGAAAGACGGTAGAAGCCTGAGGATGCCAAGACGGGGTGAGCCCAGGTCAGCAGGGCTTCAGATTCGGGGCTCTCCCCTCCGACCTCAGAGGCCAGGGCAGGAGGGTGAACTAAGCCCCTGGTGGGTTTCTGGGCCTGAATAACCAATTACAACTACCTCAGGGCCAGTCCCGGGGACCTGCAACCCCCATTTCCTGATTATACGCCCCAGGGCCAGCAGGGCTGCAGAAAAGCAGCTTCACGTTGATCCGGTTTTTTCAGGGATTAGGACTATAAAACCAGAGTGCCTAAGAGAGATGGATGGCTCAGAATTCCTTGGGTGAGCACAGGCCCCAGCAGCCCTATGTGCGAGAGACGGATAAATTTACCGTTCGTTTCCGGGAACGCTTTAATTTATGAGATCCATATGGTGACACAGCCCAGACCGCAGCCCCCACAAATCCCACAGGCGTGCTGGCGGCTTAGGCTGGAGCCAGGAGGAGGCAGCACCTTGGCCCAGCACACGTCATTCATTCATTCACTCACTGGCTTGCTGGGGACCCGGGGAGGGGGCGTCGTCAACATGGCAGGGACCCTGGAGCCCGCTGCAGATCCCACCCTGGCAGGTTTCAGACACTCTTGCAACATTGCCCTAATCTTTTTGGGAAACTGTCAGGGCTGCTATGTTCGCCATTAGTCATAGGATGACCCGTCCGGCCAGCTCCAGGGAATATTTGGGATTTGAACCCAAGTAGTTGGGAGAAAACTTGGCTGTTGCAATGCAATCAGGGGCGGGAGATGCACAGCTTTTAATTAGAGAACAGCGGGTGAAGGGATGCAGAGGACAAGCTCTGCAGGGATTTCAGAATGAAAGACTCCACAGGGCTGGGGAATCCAGGCAGGCTTCCTGGAGCAGGTAGAATGTGAACTAGGCCTTCAAGGGGAGCAGGTTTGAAAGGAGTGGGATTAGGAGGGACAAGAGATTCAAGCACACATCCCGCTGGGGGCCAGGAGGGTTAAGCCATGAGCCAGGCACTGGGTGGGTGAGAATGCAGGCAGCCCCTCTCAGCACCAGTGGGGTGGTTGCATGGAGGGACTCGAGCCCCATCTTGCCAGATCTGATTTTTCAAGAGGAAACTGGGCATCTATTTTTAAAAGCTGCACTCTCATGATTATTAAGTGTTGGCAACTAATCAAAATCATGTCAGAGCAAACCCCTCCTGCCCTGCTGGTGGGATGGTAAAATGGCGTCGAAGTGCCTGGAAATTGCTCAAAAGATCAAAGCTGGAGTTATCGTATGACCCCACAATTCCACTCCCAGGCAGATATGCAAGAGAACCAAACACGTGTGCCCACACCAAATCCTGAATGTTCATAGCAGCCCTCAGTCACAGAGATGAATGAATTCAGCCAACAACACGAATGAACCTGCAGGTGGGTCAGGCAGGTGGGCGTGCAGCCGGGACACACCTGGACGTGCAGCCTGAGCAGAGGACCCACAGAGCCGTGTGAGGATAAATAATGGGTTGGAAGCAGCTGAATCTGTAGTCGTTTGTTACGCAGCAGTGGATAACGCATACAACCAGCGAGGCTCTAGACTCGTACCTGCCCAGCTGTCAATGCTCCCTAGCACTCTGTGTGCCAAGCCACATGCCACAAACACGAGGGCACCAATGCCAGTCCCTCCTCTGTTCTAGCTCTTCCCGCTGGTCAATGCTAATGGCTGGGCGAGGCTGCCAGACACAGGAAGTGCTGTGAATACGGGTTAGCTCATGACAGCCCCGTTTTAGGTGGAGGCAAAGGTTCTCCGACAGACCAGGCGGAGGCCGAGAGAAACGCCATTGTCCTGCAGAGTCGAACTTACCATTCCTCGCTAATAAAAAGCAGGCCCGTGGGCCAACACATTCATCGTGCCTTCTCGCTACCAGGGCCACCGTTGGGGTCAGGCATCATTTAAAATACTATTAGGACCAGGCCTGGGACATCTATCCTCCACCCCACCCCTAAAGCTCACGGGGCCCCATAGTCCGAGCTGGATAAAGGCTATTGTTTCCTTTACGTCCCGGGACTGGGGCCATTACGTTTAAAGCAAGTCAGTTAACGAGAAAAGGACAAAGCGCATAAAGGGGCACCCTAATGGGCTCTCGAGGGGTGACACTTTCTCCAGGGAATACGTGGTCTCTGAGCACCACTCAGGGTAGGTTCAGGGAGAGGGTGGCGTGGGGGAGAAGGCAGACACCGTGCCAGCTCCAAGGGGGACACCGTGGTGTTTTCAGTGCCGTTTGATTTTATTAACTGCATTAGTCCACAAGATCCCACTGAGAACTTCTGCTCTATTGTGTGTTTTTTTAAATTAACTTTTATTGAGATATAATTCACATACCATACAATTCACTCATTTACAGTAAAGTGTACAATTCAATGGCTTTTGATAAATTTGTGGAGCTGTGTAACCATACCAGACTCCATGTTACAACATTTTCATCAGCCCAGCTAGTGTGGCTCAGTGGTTGAGCATTGACCTATGAACCAGGAAGTCAAGGTCCTGTCAGGGCACATGCCTGGGTTGCAGGCTCCATCCCCAGTAGGGGGCAGGCAGGAGGCAGCCGAGCGATGATTCTCTCTCATCTTTAATGTTTCTCTCTCTCTCCCTCTCCCCTTCTCTCTGTGAAATCAATAAAAACGTATCTTTAAAAAAACTTTATAAAATAAAAGAACATTCTCACCTCCCCTAGAAGAAACCTCACACCCACTAGCAGTCATTCTCCACTCCCCTCCCCAGCCCCCGGCATCGGCAACCTCCGTTGTGTCTCTGTTTGCCTGTTCCGGATGGTTCATATGAATGGAATCTACAACATTCCAGGCCCTTTGTGTCTGGCTTCTTTCACTCAACATCATGTCTCCCAGGCTCATCTGTGTTGTAATGTGTAAAACACATATTTTTAAAAACAAGGGAAGTTCCAGTTTGAGGGCCCATCGCATCCCAGAGGTTGCTGGATGGAAGGCTCAGGATTTCTCTCTCCAGCAGGGACTGGTTGCTGTTCCTGGGGCCTGTTTCCCTCTGCCTCCTGGTACCCAGCCGGACTCCATCTCTCAGCCTCCTTGCAGCAGGGTGGGGCTGGGCACTGGGTCCTGGACACTTTCCCCAGCTGGGAGATCTTAGCAAAGTGACGGAATGTCTCCCAGCCTCAGTTTCCCTTCTGCAAAATGGGAGTGATAGATAACACAGGGACTGCCTACCTCCCAGAGGGACGGTGGGGGGAATTAGATGTTATTTCTGTTATTTAGCACATAGCAGGTGCTCAAGAAACAGCAGTTGATTTCATGACCTGACAGCATAAGCGTTAGGAACAAAAGTCAAAACGGCACAGTGGCTAGGGACCCCAAAGGCCTGGAGGGGTGTGTGTTAGAGAAGCCTTCACAGCCTCGGCCTTGTGCAGTTCAGCCCCAGCTGCCAGGACTGCCTTCTAGGCTCCTTGCCAGCTGCTGGCCTGAGGCCCAAGGCAGCCCAGGGGTCCCTGAAGTGAGGGGGACAGGGTCTGAGTCATATACTCCCTTATTTTTCCTGATCATCCTGAGTCTCCTCTTTTTCCCCCCAATAAGCTCAAGATGCACTACAGGACGCTGCCGTGCCGATCCTGAGTAGAGCAGACCTGGGACCGAGACTTCCCAGTCATGACTGATCTGACCTCAGTGTATGCCTCTGGGAAATGGGCTAGTAATGCCTACCCTCGATATACTGAGCACCTACCATGTGCCAGGTGCCCACTGAGCACCGGACATCAGTAGCCCATTTAATCCTCCCAAGAACCCTACCTTAACTGCCACTTGGTCAAGGAGGAAACTGAGGCACAGAGAAGTTAAGTCAGCTGCCCAAGGTCCCCCAGCTGGTCAAAGTCAGAGCCGAGGTTCCGGACCAGTGCTTTGTCCTCTGTCAAATACCTAGAGCCCACAGCGTGGATGAGACAGGGAACAGACTGTAGGAGACAGAAGAGGAGAGGCCAGCACCCAGTGGCACAAAACAACACAGCATCACCTTCCTTTCGCCCCGAAGAAAAATCAGGCGCAGGCAGGAAGCCAAGTATGGGGGGGGCACCCCCCTCCCACACGTCCATGGCAGGTGCATGCCTTGGTTGGAAGGGGAGTGGGCAAGGCCGAAGGGTACCTTGTGGGCTGGCAGAGACCTCTGCCACCTGCCAGGGACCACAGGTCACAGGACTGGTGCCATCTGCCAGGAAGGGAAATAAGGGGACAGCCCTGCACGGAGGTCGTCCCTCTTCCACCTTTCCTGGTCCCCACCAGAGCCCACCCACAAAGACATTGTGCTCAGCAAGCTCTGGTGGGATTTCCTGTTCTGCGCTGTGAACTAGTGCGTCAGAGGTCGAAAAACAGTATTTTATGCCCCTTAATTCCTTGTAACAGTTCTGTAATGGCAAGCGGAGAGCTCCAAATTCTGCAATAAATGGACTGATAAGGCTCTGGGTCAGGGGGAGATGGAGCTGCCGAATGTACAGTCCCTGGTAAGCAGACAACTAAGGGTTATTAAATGTTCGGCGAAGACCCGGCGTAATTGGGAAGTTATTAGATATGGAATACACACAGCACCCAGTAAATGAGTAATCAGGGACTAATTACGCTTGTACGACACAGCAGATCATGCTGGAGAGGCTGGTGGCTGCCACATCTGTGACAGCAATTAGGGGCGCGCCGGCTGCAGCGCGCCGTGGGAGGGGGGTCACAGGCTCCAGGCGACTGGGCCCCACCCGAATTCCCCCAGGTGTTCCCACCTCTCGGGGGCCAGGCTCATCGAGCCTTGAGGACCCCAGAAGCTTAAGCAGACCTAGGGGCCAGGACTCAGCAACATAAAATGAAGGCTTTGTCCCTGGCTTCCAGTCTGGACATGTGATGACTCACCGCAGCTGCTGGAGGGGACAGAAATAGTCACCACTATCCACCTGGACAATCTGCACAGTGTGTGCACAGAACCACCTCCTGGAGCTTTGCGCTGGTTCTGTCAGAGGGGCCGGGGTGGGGGTGGGGAGCAGGACCAACGCGTTTCACTGCTGGAGAAACGGAGGCAAGAGGACAGGAAGAGGACGGAGACGGCCCAGCCTGGCTCCCCTTCCAGCAGGCACAGGGCACCTCCCCTGGGTATCCCAGCAAGAGGAAGACAATGGCGTTTCTCAGGAGGTGGCAGCCGAGCCCAGCTGAGAAAAAGGGGACGGGTGTATATGTTGCCAACCTTTTGGTGCATGGGACGATGCTCCAACCAGCCGAGCCACCCGGCCAGGGCCTTTAATGTCTGAGTTTTAGCTTCCTCATCTGAAAAAGGGGGTGCTGAGAGTCATGCCCACAGTGGGGTTGGGGGTGGGGTCAGGAGGATGCCTGGGTTAGAACTTGGCAACCCAGCACAGGCCTGACACAGGAAGCCCGTGCATGCACCTGTTAAAGAACGAGGGAAGAACGAGGGAAGAACGAGGGAAGCCCAGCCCACCTGCCACAGAGAGAACCAGAAAGTCCTGATTCAAGACACTGGGGCTGCCAGGGCTGAAGAGTCTCTGGGTTCAGCTGAACCGAACCCCGTTCTTTCCAAGCCAGAGTACAAGGACCATGATCCTGAAGGTCATGGAGGCTGGGGGCAAAAACGGTTGGGCCTTTCAGTGGTCACAGCCATCGCACCTACTAAGTGCCAAGCCCCAGGCCAACCTTTGCAGGCATCAAGCCTTCGGACAGCCCTTGGGTCAGAAACTGTTAAGCCCCATTATAGAGATGAGGCAACTGAGGCACAGAAAGGGTCAGTCACCCGCAATGTTTGGCCCACTGTGTGGGATGGGCAGTTGGGGCGCGATGTCTCCGAGAAGCGTGCTGTAAAGTGGGAGTTTGCGGCTAACAGCACTCGGTCTCAGGAGACACACCTGGGCAGGTTTGGCAGAGAAGAGTGGGGCCCCAGGGAAGCCGGCAGGATATTTGGCAGCAGGCAGACCAGTAGGAGTTGGTCAGAGGCAGGTATGCCCAGCTTCTGCTGCTTTTGTGGCTGAAGGGAACATTCTAGAAGGCATGACCCTGGCCCCTCCCTCAAGGGGGCTGCAATGGAGGAGTTCTTTGTTTCCAGAGGCAAGAGTGCCTCCCCATGGCTGCCAGGCAACAGAGCATGTGGGTGGCGCTGGGGATTCCAGGGTGGAGGAAGAGAGCCTTCGAGACATGGAGGCATCAGCCTCCAGGGCCACCTCCAGGAGGCCAGCAGGGGGCGGGGGGAGGGGGGGAGGCGGGCGGGCGCTAGACTGAGCTCAGGCCAATCACTGCAGGACTCTCCTGGGGTTCCCCATCCCATCCCTGCCGGTGCCTGTGTGCCTACCAACCTCCTCCATGCCCTCTCCACCCCCAACCAGTCCTGGGCCTAGTGGTCTTACTAAACACCACCCTCAACCTGCAACCCCCCTGAGTAAATCCTCTACCAAAGTTCTGACCCCTCCCCATGGCATTCAAGAGCCACTTGATTTGCCCACATCTGTCACACCTCACATCCACCCACCTTCTCCACCAACCATGCATCTAGCCAGCAGTCAGCCATCTGTCTGTCCGTCCAACTGTTCCTATGTCCACTCATCCATCTGACTGTTCATCCATCTGTCCATCCATCCATCTAATCCAATAAACATTTATTAAGCACTTACTATATGATAGACACTGTGTCTGGGATACAGCAGCAAATAAAACAGTTAAAAATTCCTGCCTTTAAGGAGCTGACACTCTGGTTGGGGAGAGAGACAATAAAGAAAGATGTATTCACATGTCAGCTGGTAGGAAGTGCCACAAAGACAAACAGAAGGGCTAAAGAGGAGGGTGGGTGGTTAGAATTGTCCATAGGCTTGCCCAGTGAAAAGAGGATATTTGTGCAAAGACTTGAGGGGACAGGGGTGCCAGCTGTGGAGGTAGGTGTCTGGGAGAAGGGTGTCCCAGCGAGTTTGTTTGCAAACTTTTTCTGAGAAGGCCGACCAGTGTTTTCAGCTTTGTGGGCCAAATGGTCTCTGTGGACTCAGCTTTGCTGTTGTAGCACTAAACGGACTTAGACAATATGAAAATGAAAAATGTGTGGCTGTTCTAATAAAACTTTATAGACACAGCAATTTGAATTTCACACAATTGTCACATGTTGTAAAATATTGTTCTACCTTCAATTTTTTTTTTGCAACCATTTAAAAATGTAAAAACCTTTCTTAGTTCAGGACAAACATGGGATGTGGGTGGGGTGTGGCCTATGGGCTGCAGCTTGCTCATCCCTGTTCTGGAAGCAGCCAGGAGGCCTGTGTGGCTGGAGGGGTGTCTGTGGGAGGAGGGGAGTGAGGCTTGACTCAGAACACAGGCAGGGCTGGGAGAATGGATGGTGGGGCTGCACGCCCACTGGTCTACTTGAGTCCACATGACACACCCCGAGGGACTGCAGAAGGTCAAAAGGTGCTCACGTGTGTCTGTCTGTACCACTGAGCTCATTACCTTCCGTCCTCCCCTCCAGGCATCCTGTGGGGGTTGGGCGCAGATGCAGAAACTGGCTTGCCTGTTTTAAATCCCATGCCTATGAGCTGTGTGCCTTCAGGCAAGTGAGTCTACCTCTCTGGGCCTTGGGGAGGACTCCCTGGGCAGGCTGAGCCACTGTCAATGCCCCCCAGCGCCCTCCCACTCCACAATGCCCTATGCCTAGCTCCTGCCTGACATGTCACCCCCTAATTCTCTGCCTCCTCCTCAGCCAAGGGTCTGCCCCCCTTCCCTGGACTCTGCCCCCAGCTTCCCTCCCTAGGCAGAGGCAGGTGCTCCCCCAGCTCACTTTCATTAGTACCCTCATCCTAGTGCCACAGGTTTAGGGGCTACGCTTCTGCCTCCCCAGAATGTCATCCCCCCTCCCCAGGTACCCTGTAACCCCAGCCCTGGCACAGTGTCCTCAATAGAGCTGATGGAGGAGCTATCTGAGTTACGGAAGGAACTGTGTGAAGGCCTGGGGAACAGTGTTTTGGGCATAGGGAACAATCTATGCAAAGGCCCTGAGGCAAGAATGTGCCTGGTGTGTTTGAGGAAGAGCACAGGGGCCCCTGTGGTTGGAGAAGAGGAAGGGAAGCCATGGGGCCACATTCCAGGGGGGTCTGTGGGTCTCCGTGAGGACTCTGACTCTCACTGGAAGTGAGACAGAAGCCCGGAGGGTCTGAGTCAAGGAGACTCAAGACGCGATTTTGTTTTTGTTGCCATGTTAACTTTTTATGTTAAGATGCTTACAGACTCACATGCAGTTGTAAGAAATAATACGGAAAGATCCCACGTAGCCTTGACTCAGTTTCCGCAGTGGCAACATCTTACCAAACTACAGCACGAGGTCACGGGCAGGATGGTGCACCGATGGCTCACTGTCTCGTGCAGACTTCCCCAGTCTGACCTGCCCTTGCGCGCGTGTGTTCCGTCCTTCGCAGTGATATTACTGGGGGTGGGGGGTGGGGGGCGGGTTCCCGTATCCGTATCCATCGCCTCGGTACAGAAGCTCCATCACCAGCACCCACGACACTCTTTGGGAAGCATACCCACCTTCCTCCTGCCCCGACCCCACGCCTGGCAACCACCTACCTGCTCTCCATTTCTCTCCCTTTCTCACCTCAAGCATGTCACGTAAATGCAATCACACTGATGTCAGCCTTAGGGACTGGTGGGTCCTCTCAGCACGGTCCCCTGGAGCTCGGCCCAGGTTCTTGGGCATACTGGCAGTGGGTTCCGGTGGCCTGGCCGTGCCACAGCTTGGTGGCCCATCCGCCTGATCTAGGTGGAAGGAAGCTGTCCATCCCACCGCAGCCCTGTCCCTGCTCCCTCCTGTGTCTTCAGCGTCTGTGCCTAGCTTTACCTGCTAGCTCCCCACTCAGGGCCGGCACCCTCCATTTGTGAATCGATGTCCCATCCACCAGTCGCAATGCTTCCCCTACCCACCTACCCTCTGGCATGACCTCTGACGTCCTAAGCTGGGGAGGTCAGGTAGCTTGTCAACAGTAACCCTCACGACACGCTCCCTGTCTGAATGTGGATCAGAGGGGTTTAGCAACCTGCCAAACACCACACAGCGGGAAGATGGGCAGAAGCCTGCCCTGGTGGGCTTCAATCATCACAAAGACAGATGCGGAAGCAAGGGCAAGAGCCGGGGGAATGGGAGGGCGGCTCTGCCCTGGGCTCCGTGGGGCTCCGCTCCACCCTGTGCCTCCACCAAAGGGGCCGTGCCCGCTGCAGGTGGACATGACATAATTACTGTGGAAGGAACTGTGCCGCCTCACCCAGGGCAGTCAGTTTATCAAGCACTGACAGTGCATTAGCTAAGTGATCACTAGACTATTAATTTTTCCCCCAGCCCTTGCCAGGGGTATTACAGTGAAAAATGGCAGCTTAACCGCAGGGAAATTCTTCAGGGTGACAAAAATAAAAATAGCTCTAATTGAAGCTGATAGAAATTATACCCTTTAAAAACACACGTTGGGGTGCACTGGCTATAATGGAAATTAACGCCGGGGCCGGGTTTGTCATGGGACGTGAAAACACGGTGACAGCCACAGCAAACAGCCTCACGGGGCATCACATCTGCTTGGCTGCCGCTTGGCTGGCCTGGTGGTGTCGGGGAGGCAGCAGGGACACGCTGGAGGCTGGTGCCCAGGGGCCTGCAGACACAACCTCGCCTGCTCACCCGCCCCCCTGCACAGGGACAGTGGGCAAGAGAGTGCCACAGGCCCTTCTCGACTCCACTCGGGAGAGGGTGGGTATGTCTTAGGCATCCTCCAGGCCTGCGGGACAGAGGTCCTCGGACCCTTCACAAGCCAAGTCGGTGCCCCGGCCGCCATCGCTACGCCCCCTTGTCCTAGCGCCAGATGCTGACTTGAAACTTACACATCAAAACACATTATGTGTTTTCAGGGCCCAGAAAATGTAGAAAGATTCTGATGTTCTGGCACACAGCGGTGAGCCATCTTTCAGCAGCCGAAGAGGTTTCCATTAAACATATGAAAAAATAACAAATATAATGGCAATAACATTAATACACACACGGATAGCATCTGCTTTGCGCTCTGCACTGTTTTAAGTACTTTCCACATATTTTAATTCACTTAGTCCTCGCAACAACCCGTGAGGTAGACACTGCCATTATCGTTCTCATGTTCCAGACGAGGAAAGACCATGGAGGCCCAGAGAGGTTGCGCAGCCTGCCTGGGGGCCCCTGGGGGCAGAGCCAGGAGCCGGGCCAGCCGCACAGCCTCCGGGCCACCTGGCCCGAGCGAGGATGAGGCCTCAGCCCGCAGACACGCAGCAAGTACCCAGCTCGTCCCTCAGTCCCAGCTCCGAACTCACACGTTCCACAGCATCCCGAGCTGGCTCTGCACACTTACATTTATTTTCGAGCGATTTGTACAATGTATTTCTACGTTGGCTGCGCGTTTACCTGTTGAGACTGACATTCCCCCTAGACGTCCTGAAGCCCCAGGCTGAGCACAGAGATGCGCTGGTGTTCTCGGGGCAGGGGCGTGGCAAAGAACAAAACAGACCCAGCAGTTCACGTTAGAATATTTGCCCGGGCTTCTGCCTGTGCCAGGCACTGTTCTAGGCACCGGGGACTCAGCAGTGAGCCAGACAGGGGTCCGCAGGCAACAGGAAAGTCATCGAAAAGGACAATTCAAACAGGCTCACGGTGTAAAGACGTGATTCAAGAACCTAAGAATCTGACTGGCAAGGAATAAAGGGAAAGATTAGAAAGACCCTCTCATTCTCTCTCTCTCTCTCTCTCTCTCTCTCTCTCTCTCTCTCTCTCTCTCTCTCTCACACTCTCACACATACACACACACACACACACGGAAAGGAATCTAATCCTGGAAGAAACATTGAGAAGACAGCGATTTTCATGGCTTTTCACTGCGCGCTTCCCTGAAATGGTCTGAAAGGAAGCGTTAACTGGAGTGAGTCCCCACCGAGGCAGAACGGGGAGAGTAAGAGTGGGAGACAGGTGGGAGCTTCTCGGAAGGCTGCGTCTTGCCAGGGCCTGGTCAGCTCTGCTGGGCATTTGTTCAGAGACATCACGGAGAGCAGATCCCAGGGACGGGCGAAGACACGTGCGCCCCTTTCACAGGATGGAAGAGGCCAGCCAGCTTGGCATCGATACCCAGGGCGCCATCAGGTGAAATCACAATCACATATAATAGTGCAAGATTAAATGGCTATTGGCCCGGGTCCAGGAGGGGAATGACACCAGAGCCAGCTAAGCCCCTTCAGTCCGAGAGCGATGCTCCGGGAAAGCAGGCCCAGGTGCCCGATGTGACCCGGCACCGCATTAACTCTGCCCGCCACAGCCACCTGGGCCACCCGGGGGCACATATGCCAGTTGTGACCTCACGCAAACACCCGACCGACTACTAGACCCAAGGATGCTAACAGGACGCGCTGCCGTGTGAACTGGTCTCCCACGTGCTGGACCGAGCTCTGCATCATCACCTTGTTTCATTCTCAAGCAACAATGTCAGTAATAACCCGGACGTTGCTAGCAGCCCCCCTCCACTGAGCTGGCCTGACTTCAGACACTGACTCCTTCACTATGGGCTGTGTGACCCTGAGGAAGTTACTAAACGTCTCTGAGCCCCAGCTTCCTAAGCTGTAAAATGGTCAAAATGACTCAGAAAAAAAAGACCCAAGACACACATGCTTAAAACACTGGCTGGCCCTTAGGGCCTGCTCATTAAAGCCTTGCTGGTTTTATTTCTCCTTATGGCAACCCCTTAAGACAACGATTTTTAACCTTCTTCATCTCATGGCACACATAAACTAATTACTAAAATTATATATATATTTTTTGCCAATCTGACCAAAAAAAGAGGGCATAGTTCTGATTTATTCACACCAGACAGCTATTATTGTATTGCCTGTTGTCCTTTTTTTCTTTATTACTTTTTAGAGAGAGAGGAAGGGAGAAGGAAAGAGAAACATTAATGTGAGAGAGAAACAATGATCAGTTACCTTCTGTAGGCATCCTAACTGGCGACTGAACCCACAACCCAGGTATGTGCTCTGACTGGGAATCGAACCCACGGCATTTCAGTGCACAGGAGGGCTATTGTCATTTTTTTTATTTGACAATCTAAGGCAAAAGAGGTCAGTGCCCCTGACTAAATAGTTAGATATTGCATGTTTTAAAAATTCTTGTTGCACACCAATTGAAAATCACTACCTTAAGATAATTATTTAATATCATTTGATGTATGTGCCAAGCATCATTCAAATGCTTTACAAATCTTAACTTGCTCGATCCTACTAATGGGCCTTTGAGATTAAGTGCTCCTATTACATACCCATTTTATGGATGAGGAGACTGAGGCACAGAGAGGTAAGTCAGTTGCCCAAGGTCACACAGCCTTCTCTCAGTCTATACTGTTTACTCCATGCAAAACTGTCCCCCCCCACTCCCTCCCAACAGCCCAGGAAGTTGCGAGAGTACTTAGGGCACTCCCATCGTACAAAGGAGGATAAGCAACTGAATACAAATAGCTGGTTAGAGGTAAAGCAAGAGCCAGATGGAGGTATGTCTGGAGACTACCATAGTACAATGATCAGAAGACAGAATAAGGTGAGTATAAAATGGGGAGGGGGGGTAACAGTGGCTGAGTCAGCCCTTTCCCACAAGAGAGAGGGAAAGAGTGAGGAGGGAAGGAGGGAGAGAGAAAGCATTTGAGAGCCTGGAAGTAGGAGCTTCGAGGAGCAGGAAGGGACCCCCCTCTGTTCTGCATCCATTTTCCAGATCTTTAGTCTGATACTGGGTTTTGTTTGATCATCATGAAAAAGGAACACCAGCCCCTGCACCTGAGGAGGTGCAATCCAGGCTGCGTGCCACGGACGCAGAGACGGCGGCTGAGCAGGGAAGGAGGAGCTGCCTTTGTTTGTGTACTCCCCGTCTCCTTGCAAAGATGAATGAGTGCTTAGGGAGGGCTCCATCTCCCCCAAACCTCAGAGGTGGGAAGAACCTGAAATGTCAGCTGTCTCATGTTTCTCAAACTCTGGGATGTGTCCCACATGAGAGCAATTTTTAAAAAGGGAAATGGAAGAGAATAAAAAATACTGGAGTAAAAATATCATTTTGTGAAATTTCTTTTTCAGTTCCCGAATGTATGTCAGTACAGCCTCAGTCCAAGCACCAGGACCCTTGCCCAGGCCCTGAATTTAGAGGCCCTCCCCGACATGTCCCTGAGGACAAGGAGTTTTGTGGGGCCAAGGGCCACCCCCCACAGGCTGCCCCTGCTCTTAGCCAAAGCCTCTGTTCTAGGACCCGGGCCTCCCTGCTAGCATGCCCAAGTCCACGTCCAGAGCCGTGCAAACCCCCTCCAGTCTGTCCTCCTGAGGGGGCTTGTCTGCTAGAAGCCTGTGCTGAGGGTGGCCAAGGTCAGGCACTGCAGCCGGAGCGTGGGCTGGGTGTCCCCATGAGTGAAGCCCTGTGTGCTGAGGGACACCCTGGCTGGGCAAGAGCAGAAACAGGCACAAGTCTCCATTCACCCTGTGTCCCCAACCCTTCAGATACTCAGGCAGTCCTGGGTGTGTGTGCATATGTGTGTGAGAACACATGCATTGTTGTGTGTGCATGCCTGTGCCCGTGTGCATGTGTGTCTGTGAGCATGCACACACTTGGGTGACATGTGTGCACACACATGTGAATGTGAGCATGTACCTTGTGCAGGTATGTGTAGGCACTGCGTACATGCATGTCTATGTGCACATCCTGTGGGCATGTGCATGTGTGCACATGTGGTTTGTGTGGGTGTCAGAGCATGTAGATATGCATGTATGTATATGTGCACACGTGCATGTGCACACACTATGTGCATGCTGGGTTGTGAGATCCTGCCCGTGTTCAGTGGCTCACAGCTAGCACGTGGAGAGGGCAGCCCAGTCCATGCCATCCACCAGGCGGCGGGTGGTCTGATTCCATGGCACCTCTGTCTTCCCCAGAGGAGCTCCCTTAATGTCAGCGTCTGTGAAACTCTGTCTTCAAAGTCTGATGCTCAGACCTGGAGCTCCCTGAGCAAATCCTTGCCAACCCTCTGGCCCAGAGCCAGGCTTCATAAACGTTTGTTGAATGAATAATCAGGGAAAGGAACAAAGGCTCAAATCCAGCGGCCAAATCCCAAACATCATTGAGTTTCACACAGCAGGAGAACGGTTAAATGAATTTTGTCAAATAACCTGGTGATCAAGGCCCAAGGCACAGCCCGGATACTTCCAGAAGGACCCCAGCCCACATTCCAGCCAGGGCCAGACCTGAGACATGGGTCCCAGGATGGCCTGGGTCTCCCCTTGTGCAGGGCCTGTGAGCCTTGGCTCTACCCTAGCACAGCCTTTGGGGGGGCTGGGGGTGGAGAGGTAGGGGGCGGGCATGAGGCTGCCCAGACCCCACTGCTAGAACTCACCCCAGGGTTAGCCATGCTGGAGGCTCTCAAGGGGGCACTGAGGTGAGCAGGAAACTCAACACAAATATTTACTGGACGTGAGGGTTGCAATGGTCCACACCTGTTCCCAGGCAGCCTCTTCCACCAAGGCCCCGTGCAGGGCCTGTGCTTTCCTCAGGCCTCGGGGTCCCCACCCTAAAGTGAGCGTGCTGCTCCTGTCTTTTCCTGTCCTCCTTCCCTCCTGTGTCCCTGGAACCGGTGACTCTGACTGCTGCTGTGGCTGGCGCAGAGCGCCTGGTCACCA
The DNA here is from genome assembly GCF_014108235.1 of Myotis myotis. Lineage (NCBI taxonomy): Eukaryota > Metazoa > Chordata > Mammalia > Chiroptera > Vespertilionidae > Myotis > Myotis myotis. Next base: position 17,080,107 of record NW_023416323.1, read on the forward strand.
CTGTCATCAGTGGCAGGGGCTCCGCGAATCCAAACCCGCCAAGGGGCAGCCTGCAGAGAGATGCTGCCTGGAGGGCAGTCAGCCTCACAAACACACATTTTATTTTTTAAATATATTTTTCTTGATTTCAGAGAGAGGAAGGGAGAAGGAGAGAGAGAAACAGCAATGATGAGAGATAATCATCGGTTGGGGTCAGCTGCCTCCTGCACGCCCCCTGCTGGGAATGGAGCCTGCAACTTTGGCATGTGCCCTGACCCGGAATCGAGCCCTGACCTCCTGGTTCATGGGTTGACGCTCAACCACCGAGCAACACCAGCCAAGCCAAACACACAGTTTAAGGTTAGATACCTGATCGGGCTGACGAAGATTCAGGGGGACTAAAGCACCGCACAGCCTTCCCTCTGCACTGAAGTTCGCTAATTGCCCAGAGAATGAATATGAGGCACCAAGGGAACGTACATGCCACCCACAGAAATGAGTCCTGGCCACCAGAAGGAGGCTCCCGGGCGGCTGTGCAGGGAGGAGTATGGTGAGCAGAGCTGGGTTTCCAGGTGTCAGTTGTATTTTGCCCCAAAGGGCACCTTTTCCTATGGCTGCAGAGCCACCCTACCAACTAGCGGTGGCCCTGGGTGAGTGCCCTGAGCGAGAGGACCAGCAGGACTATGTGTCCCTGCTGTTCTGTTACGTCACCGTGGCATCTCACTCCAGCCCTGTGAGCAGAGTGCTAACGGCCCCAGTTTACAGATGGGGAAGCTGAGCCGGAGAAGGCGGTCACCGAGGTGCCCTGGCTGGGGATGGGGGGACAGGAGCCAGGCACCAAGCCTGGACCGTGTGGATACCTGTCCCTGGTGATGTCCCCCAAACCCCTCAAAAATAGCCGCCCAGCATCTTCAGGAGCCTGACCTGCACAGTGCGGCCTCTACCTCTGCCTCCTGCAGCTCGAGAGGCCCATGTGGGTATAGGCTCAGCCAGGCTGTGAGCCTGCCAGGGTGCCAAGTTGCTGGCTCCTGGCTAATTACTCATTTTTGCAGGATCAAAGGCCTCGTTTTATTACAAAGCAGATTGAACTTGGCTCCCTCGGAATCAATGCTAAGACAGCCTGAACCTCGGCCTCAGAGGCCTGCCTTCCAACACCCGGCTGTGCAGACCCAGGTTCTGGGAGCGGTGTGGCTGCGAAGGGCTGGGAAGGCCTGGAGACAAGCTCACCTGCACCAGGTGCTCCGCCTGTGGGGTGGGGCTGACTGGGCTCAGTGAGGGCGGGGTTTCCAGTGACGGGTTCCATGGCTGCGATTAAGGGTTCCCCTGTGAGTAGCCCAACCCACACTGAGTACCTCTGGAGGCCAACACCCTGCCCTGCACCTCAGAGCTCAGCCTAAGATGCCAGGCGAGCTTGGTGCTCGGGGAGCTCAGCCTCCAAGGATGAGCAGGACTCTGAGGGACAGAGACAGAGGGAAGGGAACTGAGAAGGGGCGAGCTCACCAGGTGTGGAGACACTCATCCCCAGTGTGGAAAAGCAGTGATGGTGGCCCGGCTGGCGTGGCTCAGTGGTTGAGCATTGACCTATGAACCTAAAGGTCACGGTTTAATTCCCGCTCGGGAACAAGCCTGGGTGGCAGGCTCGATCCCCAGTGTGGGGCAGGCAGGAGGCAGCAACTGATGATTCTCTCTCATCATTGATGTTTCTGTCTCTCTCTCCCTTTCCCTTCCTCTCTAAATCAGAAAAAAAAAAAGAGAAAGAAAGAAAAGGAAAGGAAAGGAAAGGAAAGGAAAGGAAAGGAAAGAAAAGAAAAGAAAAGAAAAGAAAAGAAAAGAAAAGAAAAGAAAAGAAAAGAAAAGAAAAGAAAAGAAAAGAAAAGGCAGTGATGGTTGTGGAAGCCAGAAATGGCCCTCACAGGGGCTCTGGGCAACAGGGGCAGTGATACCAGTGGCCCCTAAGGGGCTCTTCCCCCATCCAAACCCTGCTCCAAAGTGTGGATAAGTGTAACTCCCATTTTCCAGATGGTAAAACCGAGGCCATGAGGCCTAGGGCCACCCAGCTGGCAAGCAGCTGCTCCAGCTCAGAAATCCTGCTCTCGATCCCCCTGTTAGAGTCCCGTGAAGTCTGAACCTGTCAGCAATTGGGGACCAAGAAGGGCACAGAGGAGCGCCGCCATCACGTCTGTGCGGGAGGAGAGACCTGGGGATTGAGGAAGCAGCGTGGTCAGCGATGCAAAAGGCCCAGTTAAAGCGACAAGAGTACAGAACAGAGAAGAACTGGATCCTGGGAGACACGGAGGCCTGGTGGCCACATTCTGGAGGAGATAAGATGGTCTTCAACCCAAAGTGACCACCCTTGGGTGGGTGGGGTGCAGAGGCTGCCGACAGGGGTGACATCTGGCCTTGTCTGGAGACATTTTTGGTTGTCACGACTGGGGGTGCCATTGGCATCTAGAGGGCACTGCACAGGACAGCCCCTCCCCTGAAAATGATCCGAACCCAAGTGTCTACAGTGCTGAGGTTGGGAAACTGGGGACAGGGGCACCCTTGGTCCAGAGGAGGACACACGAGGAGCAGGTGTGGGCAGGTAGGGGTGTGGTGAGGAGGAGCCTTGGGACCCCTGCGTTTGAGGGAAGTGGTACCAACAGGATATCTACGAAGAGATGCACAGGAAGCAGCTGGAGGCGCGGCCCCCAGAGGACCAGGTGACCCTCCCTGAGAGCTCAGCCACTCACACAGCGCTGCATGTTCACCGCACTCTAAACCAGCAGCCCTGCACCCAGCCGGGGGCGTTAGTGCGACTGAAACACTCATCTGGGTGTTGCAGGGAAGGTGTCTGCAGATGTGACAACAGTCCATGACCAGCTGATCTCCGTGAGGGAGACGGCTCTGGACCACCTGTGTGGCCTGAGCGGTCAGTGGGAAGGCCCGGAGCGGAGCCGAGGCTGCCCTGGAGAGAAATCCAGCCTGGGGACAGGGCTCCTGCCTGGGCTGAGAGGTCCGTCTGCCCTTCCGGGGGCTGCCCGGCCAGCTCCACCCTCACTAGGCCAGTCCTTGGGCGTACATTTCTTCATATGCACCTCTCACTTCTTTTTTAAATATTTTATTGATTTCAGAGAGGAAGGGAGAAGGAGAGAGAGATAGAAACATCAATAATGAGAGAGAATCATTGATCGGCTGCCTCCTGCATGCGCCCCCCCCCCACCCCCCCTCGGGGATCAAGCCCACAACCCAACCCGGGCATGTGCCCTGACTGGGAATCGAACTGTGACCTCCTGGTTCATAGGTTGACACTCAACCACTGAGCCATGCCAGCCAGGCTCCACCACCCCCTTCTGCTTCTCTGGCTGGACCCTGCCAGGTCCAGCAGGTTATAGAAGGGCCGGAGGCTGCCTGGACACCAAAGGGGAGAGAGGCCAAGAATGGATCACTAGCACTCGCTAGAGGCTGCTGGTGACCTCGGACAGCACATACTGCCCAGGAGCAGGGCTAAAAGCCTCCCGCAGGGCGTGAGGACGGGGCGGGCGTCCCTGGGACCAGGCTAGGGGTGCAGTCTCCTGGGCCCCACCGGGCCGGGCCCTGCCGTATCGGAGCCTGCTCTTTAACAAGGCCCCACGGCTCAGATGCTCACCACAGTCTGAGAAGCCCGGTGCAGGCTTCTGGAAAGACATTCGCTGGGAAGGGAAGGGAGATGAGAGGAAGTTCCTGAGGCTGGGAGCACCCAGAGAGGCACAGACGGGAGGCGGCAGAACCTGGGGCAGTGATGGCGAATCTTTTGAGCTCGGCGTGTCAGCATTTTGAAAAACCCTAACTTAACTCTGGTGCCGTGCCACATAGAGAAATTTTTTTGATATTTGCAACCACAGTAAAACAAAGACTTATATTTTTGATATTTATTTTATATATTTAAATGCCATTTAACAAAGAAAAATCAACCAAAAAAATCAGTTTGCGTGTCAGAGGTTCGCCATCACTGACCTGGGGTTTTCATGTAAGGAAAACACAACTAAATACAGTGTGTGTGTGTGTGTGGGGGGGGGGATGGAGGGGGATCACACCTCCCCCTCTCCATGCTCATATGAAGAATGGGGGGGGAGGAAATGTGTTCAACAGTCAGAGCACACCTTGGCCCTGGTTTAACTGACTGAAGAAGTAGAGGGGCGGTGAGGGGAGGGGATGACAGGAGGGGGGAGAGGAAGTACCAACAGGGGAGGAGGAGGCTTTCATTATACTAATCAAGGCTCGGCTCTGGAACTTCACAAAGCTGGCTGGGAATCCCACTGTGTGACCTTGGGAAAGTCACTTCACCTCTCTGAGCCTCGGCTGCTCCGTCTTTTGTAGGATCCTTGTTTGGTGGGGTTACTGGGGAACTGTATGAGCTAGGAGGTATAAAGTACCCGGAGTGTGCTCCGCATATGCTCTCACTGGTTTTATCTTTATTTGTAAAGGGGAGGAGGAGGAATTACACACTCGCCCTGAAATCAAAGCTTTGACGCGGCAGCCCCATCTCGTGGCCGACGGGGACAAGGCCCTAGAACAGTGGTTCTCAACCTCGGCTGCACATTAGAATCATCTGGGAATCTTTTTAAAATCCTGATTTCTGGGCCTCATCCTCCGGAAATTCTGTTTTTTTGTTATTAATGTTGTGGCTCCACCCCATAACAAAGAAACAGAATTTCCGGAGGATGAGGCCCAGAAATCAGGATTTTAAAAAGATTCCCAGGTGATTCTAATGTGCAGCCAAGGTTGAGAACCACTGCCCTAGAAGCTAGCACACAGAAGGGGTGTTTTTCCACCTCTAGGTACTTGCCCTACTGGCCCAAAGTGACTGAGAGTCTGGGTCCCCACCCTATGCCCAAGGCTGCCCCTGGGGCCGCTTGCCCAGGAGAGGGGCCCCGGGTCCTTGTCAGGCTCCCAGAGCCTGGAGCAGAGCAGCTAAGAGATGCTCAGGTGCAGCCAAACTGGTCCTGCACCTCGAGGCTTCATGTCCAGGCAGAAGGCACCCTGCGGGCAGAGAATCGCCATAAAGGCGACTCAGGTGTACACAGCTCTTTCATCCAGAGGTCCCAGGGCCTGGCAGACACGCTCATTAAGTGTCTCAGGCGTCTACCTGAGGAGGAAGAGGCCCACACCCACACTTCCCGCGCCAAGCCTTACACCCGCAAGCAAGCTGCAAAGATCAGAAGCATTTCCTGGTTTTCCACACAAGAAGGCTGGGCCCAGAAAGGTTAGGTGTCTTACCCAGGGTCACCCAGCAGGGTCTGAACTTGGTCTCTAACTCACAATCTGGTTGGCTGGATTAACTCTTGCCCCATAGCTAGGCTGGGAAACTGAGCCGTGAACAGCTTCTTTGTGCCTCAGGCTATTGATGCAGCCAGAAAGGAATGATTCCTACTACTCACTGCAACTCCTAGGACCAGTCTAAGCATGAGCCCAGGCCTCCCTCTGGAGCTTCGAAAAGACCCATGCAAAGCACCTGCTTCTTTTTTTTAATATATTTTATTGATTTTTTACAAGAGGAAGGGAGAGGGATAGAGAGTTAGAAACATCGATGAGAGAGAAACATCGATCAGCTGCCTCCTGCACACCCCCCACTGGGGATGTGCCCGCAACCAAGGTACATTCCCTTGACCAGAATCGAACCTGGGACCTTTGAATCTGCAGGCCGACGCTCTATCCACTGAGCCAAACCGGTTAGGGCAGCACCTGCTTCTTGGTCCAGGCATCAGTTTCCTGTCACTGCTGTAACAGGTGACCACAATTTAGTGCCTGAGAACACCAATTCATTCTCTTCCGGTTCCGGAGGACAGAAGTCTGACACGGGACTCACTCAGTAGGCTACAATCAAGGTGTGGGCAGGCAGGTTCCTTCTGGGGCTCTAGGGGAAAATCCATTTCCTTATCTTTTCCAGCTTCCAAAGGTGCCTGCATTCCCTGGCTCGTGGCCCCTTCCTCAAATCCCTCCAGCCTCTTACTTCTGTCATCACATGTCCTACCTTCTTTTCCATAGCATCTTCCTCTACCTCTCTCTTATGAGAACCCTGTGATGACACTGGTCCCACCCTGAGAATCCAGGATCATCCCCCACCTCCAGGTCCTTAATCACATCTGCAAAGCTGCTTTTTCCACGTAAGGTCACATAGGCACAGGTTCTGTGGGTCAGAACAGGGACATCTCAGGGACGGGTATTCAGCCTGGCACAGCAGGCATTTAACAAACATGGCTTTCTTCCTGGTCTTTCCTACTCCTCCCCGTCATAGGATGAACACGTGAACGCCGATGAGCCCACCAAGGAGACAGGGAACACTGAACACTGGCAGGTGCAGGCGGAATCCAAGGAGTAACAGCTAAGGGGCCAGACAGAGGTCCAGGCTCAGGGTTCCGGGTAAGCTCATTGGAGAAAGGGGTCCTGCACCTGCCTCTCGTGCTCCTGGGGTGGGGGTGTCTGTCTGCTCTGCCCGTGAGGAATGCTCCGCCCAGGTTCTCCCTGCACCCCTCCTCCTTCCCCCCAGCCCTCCCTCTCAGCCAGCCCCGAGTTACTGTTTTAATGAATTCCTTGCCCTCTAATTAGCAGGTGCGGCTTTGAAAGGAAGCGCCTGGTGTTTACCTTGAACGGAGCCTTTAATAACCAAACCCAAGGAATGGCGGGCTGGCTCCCTCCTAATCCCCATCTGAGCGGCAGTGCTTAATGAGCCTTGGCACCAGCGAACCTTCTCCTGCCCTCTCCCAGGCGCCCCGCAGCGCCCCGGGGCCTCGTTACTCAGCGGCTTCAGGCCTGCAGGAGACGCCCCCCGCGCCCAGCAGAGACTGGGGGAGGACAGCTCGTGCCGCACTGGGTGGCATCCCGAGTCAGCAGGGCACTCTGGCTAACACTTACCAGCACCCAGCGGGAGCCCAGGCTATTCTGAGGCTTCACCTGTCCATGGGGCTGACACCCTCACTCCAAGTTTTCTGTCATCCCCACGTCACCCCCAGAGAGAGCTCAGGGGAGCTGAGCCCTGTATATACAGGGACTTGGGCGCTTTGCAGGTACCTTCTGGATTAATTTCACACAACCCTAAGAGTCAGACAGTGTTAATCCCCATTTTACAGATGAGAAAACTGAGGTACACAAAAGCAGAAGACTGCTGGCGAGTAAAAGGTGGTACTGGGACTCCAACTAGGGTCGGTCTAAGACTGCAGCTCTTTCTGCAAAACCCGGGGGGAGGAGTGGGGGCAGAGAGCAGAGTTCAAATGTTAGAAACAGTTGTGAAACCTGCCCCTCTGGCCCCACTGGGGTTGAGGCAATGGCCCCACCTTAGCCCACCACTGAATGCCTCCCTCACTGGAGGGGTCCAATCTTGGAGGACCAGCAGCCATCCTCCTGCAAGTTTGGGGTGTGTGTGGGGGGGGGCTGCAGATTGTGGCAAGAGGTCTGGATGGTCTCCTCCGTCCCTATTCCTACAATGAGCTGCGGAGGCTGGGGGTACAGCTGGGGCCCCAGAAGGACCTGCCAGCTGCAGGGCCGGGTGGCAGGCCGCCTCCTAAATCACAGGAGAGGCAGAGCCCACAAGAACCCGAGGGGCAGGAAGTTGGAGACAGACGCAGGAACCCAGGCCCATCCTCTCCCTCCAATCCCCTCCCCAATGTATACTCTGCAGGGCCCAGGAAGGGGCCTGTACTCTGAGAAGGAATATGAGGTTTTTTGTTTGTTTTCTTTTAAAATAAATGGATCTGCCTCTGGGTTGCTGGAGGAAGGCAGAGGCGCCTCCCACCCCATTTTGTGCGGTAGTTACCTCCCCCTCTCGCCTGTGAATAGCCCTCGGGTCTGCCAGGGAGCTTGCGAGGCGCTGGAGTGTTTAGGCGGGAGAGAAAGGCCTCCGCTGCTTCCTTTGTCGGCAAAGCCCCTGCTGGGCCTTTATCTGGCTCAGGCGCTCTTCCTGCAGCCACAGACCATGCAGAAGGGACGCAGAAGCCAGGCACATGTCCTCCTGGGATTCAGGGCCCATGGGGCAGCGGGGTGGGGGGTGGGGGGTGGGGGTAAGATCTGTCAAGCCCAGCCACCCCAAGGGCTCTGCTATCCTGTGTCCCTTGGTCTGGCACGGGTCAGGCAAGGGCAGAGGCTGAGCACTTATTGCGTGCAGCCCCGTGAGGTCCACATGAGAGAGAGGGGGAAGCTCACGTTCTGACTGGCCTTCTGGGACATGGTCCAGGGGCCAGCTGGATCAGGAGTGGCCAGGGATCTGTGCCAGGCATTTGGGGGACACGGGGCACAATCATAAAAGATGACTCAGCCCCTCCTCTCCAGGAATTTGCTATTGAGCAGGAAAGACAGTATCCTTCTGCACCACCTGATGTGCCGCAGAGAATCTGTGACCTTGAGAATTCACTTTCCTCTCAGGACCTCAGTTTTCCCCATCTTTAAAACGGGTGTTGTTTTTTCCCCGCCTTAACCGGTTTGGCTCAGTGGATAGAGTGTCGGCCTGTGGACTGAAAGGTCCCAGGTTCGATTCCGGTCAAGGGCATGTGCGTTGGTTGCGGGCACATCCCCAGAAGGAGGTGTGCAGGAGGCAGCGCATCGATGTTTCTTTCTTATCGATGTTTCTAACTCTCTATCCCTCTCCCTTCCTCTCTGTAAAAAATCAATAAAATATATTCAAGTGGGGTTTCGGAGGGAGCAAGGGACCTGTAGGAACCCACCCAGCACTGACCCTTTATGTTGTAAGAATAGATTCTACCTTCCAAAATGGCCACAATGGTATTTCCCACCCCACACACTCTTCCAGAATCTTCCCATTTGCTCCCTTCCCTTGAACATGGAGGTGGGGGGGGGGAGGGGGGCGGCCTTTGTGACAGCCTCCACCGATGGAGTATGGCGGAGGGGGAGGGTGCTAGGGGACTAAGGAGGCTTGGCCATAAAGGCGACATACTTCTGCCTGGCCCTTTCTCCTGGGACATTCGGTTTTGGGGCCCGTGCAGTGTGTTGTGACAGAGCGCAGGCCATGCGGGGAGCCTAAACGACGGAGCGCCTGGCGGACAGCCTGCCCCAACCTGCCAACCAGGTGAGTGTGTCCTCTCAGAGGTGGGCCCTCAGCTCTAGTTGGCTGTGGAGCACAGAGGCGCCCTCCCTGCCCAGCCTCGCCCAAAGTGTAGATTTGGGAGCAGAAGCAATGCTGGCCGCTGTTTCCTGCTTGCTGCTGAGTGTCACACGGCACCAGTGCACACCAGGTGCCCACAAACCCTTGCTAATGATCGGCTGACAAACATGAGCTGAAATTCACAAAGTAAGTCCTTCCTAAGTGCCAGGCACTGTTCTAACCATTGAACTCATTTTTGTCCTAACAATGTTCACTCTCATTTTCCGGATGAGAAAATTGGGGCACAGAGAGGTTAAATAACTAGCGTGAGGTCACACAGCCAAGTGGTGGAGCTGGGATTCAAACTCTGCCAGTGGCTCCAGAGTCCTCCTCACCTTTAAGCTTTTGGCTTCACCGCCTCTTCCCTTGTGATGCTCCCAAGGCCTGAAAAAGCCAGGAGGGCCCTCACTCCCTCCAGAAAACTGTATTCTTTCCAATGAAAAGATGTCAAGTGCAAACTTTCAGGCCATTGCTCTGTCCCCATGTGAATATATTTTTTAAACCCATTACAAAATATCCTGTATCAGCCCTGGCTGGAGTTCCTCAGTGGTCAGAGCTTCAACCCAGGCACATAAGGGTCATGGGTTGGATTCCTGGTCAAGGGAATGTACCTGGGTGGCAGGTTCTGTCTGTGGTCCCATTTGGGCGAGCGTGGGAGGCAACCAATGGATGTGTCTCCCTCACATCAATGTTTTTCGCTCCCTCCTTCCCTCCCTCCCTCCTTCCCTCCTTTCCACTCTATCTAAAGGCAATGGAAAAATATCCTTGGGTGAGGATTCACAATAAATAAATATATACATACATAAAATATATCCTTTATAGGATCACAGGACCCAGTTTTTGGTTTGAAAACCATGCTCATGATAGAGCGAGAACATGGAGGGGCAATAATGAGCCCCGAGGTCAGAGCAGGGTGGGACAGAGAGACAGAAAGCACGCAGTCCAGGCCCCAAGCGGTGCCCTCACCACTGAGGCTGTTTGAAAACTGAGATATAATTTACACATCATAAAACCACCACTTTAACGTGGACAACTTGACGGCCTCTTGGGAATCTGACTTGCACAAGCTCTGGCCCGCCAGTGCCCGCCCCCACCCCCACCTCTAACCTTTCACCCCTGGGGCAGCTGAAGTACATAGGGGACCCAATCCCGACATCCCACGGTCTCCAGCAACCATCAGAAGGTTCCAGAAATGCCACGCTTTTGGCATGAAAAACCGTCTCCTACTCACTTTGTGTTCTGGCACGAAAGGACCTGTCAGACCACGTGGCCTCGTGTTTGGTTCGGAGTCTGTGGTGCTTGGTGCCCCGGTCCTACCTGACGCCAGCTCCCGGCCGCTCTCCGAGGCTCCGTCCGCCACGGGCCACCTCTGCTCACAGGCAACAGACGGTGGAGCCCTGTCCTGTTTTCTCTCTCAGCGGCTCTTCTGGGAGGCCGGAGACGCCGGGAACCAGCGGGAGCCTTCCCCTCGGAGCAACCAGGGGCTTGTCGCCGCAGGCCCCTCACCAGCGGTGACCCCAGAGTTATCTGGACCTTGGTTTCCGCAAATGTGAAATGGAGACACGGCCCTCCCCGTGCAGAGCCGGCCAGGAGCTGGGAGCAATGTCCCGAGGGCACCACGGCTCCGGGCCTGGACCCGGCAGACCCCCGGGAATGCTAGCTGTTGGCACGACCGCAATATAAACAGCCCGCTGGTCACCGCATGTGGCAAGTTCAGGTCTGATTAGGTTTATGTGTTTATTTTTCTTTGCAGCAGAGTTTGGAAGTGCAAACAGTGGCCGCCGGTTACAATGTTTCCAGAAGGCTCAGGGAGCTCTCAGCCACTCTGGGTGGGCGGTCTGCCTGCCCCCGCACCCCCCTGGCTTTGAGGTGCTGACCCATCCAGTGCTATCAGACCCGGACTGGCCGCCAGAGATGGCAGAGGACGCTCTATTTCCTGGAATGTGTGCCATGTGACACTGAGTTGGCCTCTGGCAGACGGGCGATGTTGAACTTGGAAGCTGACACTGTGCTGGGGAGGCGGGGAGGCGGGGAGGGCCCACCCAATCTGCCCTTCTGACCTGTCCTTGCTGGGTGCAGAGCCCCGGGCGCCTTCCCACGCAAGCCGAGGGCCAGCCCCGAGCAACGGTCACCCCAGGCTGCCCAGGGAGGGAGGAGCTGCGGTCAGGCTTGGTGTGGGACGCCGCCCTGGTGCCAGAGAGCCGGATTCTGGGTCTGGCTCTACCCAACTGGTTCAGGGACCTTGGGTGTGTCCCTGACCCCGCCCAGAGCCGCACTGTCCTCCTCTGTAAAACAGGGCTGTTATTCGAGATTGGAGATTCCATTGGCAGTAGAATTCAAATAAGCAATAGATAAAAGCAGAAGAGCTCAGCAGTCAGGGGCGGGGAGTGTGGCGCTGAACCCTTTGCTTCACATCCCCTCTCCTCCCTGTGCTGTGGCCCCTGAGGCTCCTCTGCTGAATAAATCCTGATGGTAAGGACACCATGGTATTCTGCAAAGCTTGAACACTTGAGTTACATGAGCACGCTTTTAGGCTACAGATTAACTGAGCACCTACTGTGTGCTAGAAACTGTTCTGAGAGCTGGGATACAGCTGTGAACAAGACAAACAAGGTCTCTAGGCTCCCAGACTCCTAAAGGCAGTAAGATCTCTACAACAGATGAGGCGACATATGCTATAATATGAAACATGCGACATGCAGGGGTAAGGAGCATGAAGCAGGAAGGAAACGAAAGACGTCCTCATGGAATTGAGAGTGATGGGCCATGGGAGGGGATGCCTGACGAATGTGAGGACGGAGCTCTGAGTGCCTTCCACGCAGGGGAACCAGCAGGTGCAAAGGCCCTGAGGTGCTTTGGAGGAGTGGCTAGAGGGTGTGTGTGTGTGTGTGTGTGGCTGAGGCCACCAAGGAGAGTGGGAAGAAAGGAGGCAGGAGAGAGAACCAAAGGGGTCAAATCACACTTTGACAGGCTAAGTGTATTGGGTTGAATAGTGTCTCCTCCCTCCCCCCAAATTCCTATCTCCCCTGGAATCTCAAGATGTCCCCTTATTTGGAAACAGGGTCTTTGCAGAGGTAATATGTTAACATGAAGTCACGCTGGACTGGGGTGGGCCCTAAGTCCTATGACAGCGTATTTACAGGAAGAGGAGAGGACACAGAGACACAGAGGGGAGGCCAGGTGAAGACACAGGCAGAGGCTGCAGCGATGTGGCCACAGCCAAGGAACAGGAGCTGGAAGAGGAAGGAAGGTCCTACCCTGGACGTCCAGGGGAAGTACAGTCCCGCTGGCACCTCGGTTGGCCTTCTGGCCTCCAGGACTGTGAGCGGGGAGGTGGCTGTTGTGTAAGCCCCCCGGTTGGTGGTCATTTGTGACGGCAGCCCCAGGACACGCCGTCATCCGGGAGGACTTTGGCTTTGTCAGGGTGAGACGGGGGTCCATGTGGCCTTTGAGCATGGGCGTGGCAAGGTCTGACTGGCATTTTAAAGAGTCGTGTTGTGTCACAGTGCCCACCACACCAGGCTCCTAGCCTCAGAGGAAGCTAAAGGGCGCAGCATTCTGGGGGAGAAACAGAAAAACCACTCATGGCCTGTGGCCACCTAAGAGCCCTCGGGTGGGTGACACATGTCTGCTAAGCCACCCGCGTCTCAAGAGTTCGCCACGGTCTTCCACCCTGCTCTCCACCGGGCCCCTCCGGAGGCCCGGCCCCAGGAGCAGAAGCAAATGGGTTCCCTGGCCCCGGATGGTTCCCCGGTTGCCTTATTTAAAGTTTCCCAGACAGAATTTCTCCTCTGGAAATGTGGACCTGTCATTATCCATCTGAGAACCTGTAATTTTTTTTAAAGGAACATTGCCCCGCAGGAGACGTGAGTCAACCAGATAGCGTCAGCTACACTTTGAATGGGGACAGGAACAGAGGGAAGGTCAGCCAGTGACTCAACAACACTTATTAAGTGCCTCATGTTTGCCGCCTGGCAGACTGAATGTATCCAATTTGTGAAAAGCCCTTCAAGGAAGGTGAAAAAAGTGTGCGATCCAAAGCCCACCTCAAATAAGTGGGCTCACGGCAGAATGTGCAAATGCCCTCAGACAGGACTCTCGGGGTCAGGGAAGTGTAGAGGAAATGGAGTGAAATAACATCGGTCTGGTACTCAAGGCCCCTGTGAACTTTTGTGTTCTGGGTATCGCCTCAGCCTGATCATCTGTGAAATGGTCGCGATAAATGTTCTGAGACCTCGCAAGGTAACTGCCAAGCTCAGCTGGGTTGTAGCTGGGGAGCCCATCCCATAGTGACCGCATTGGCCCAAAGTGCAACGCCTACCTCACCCACCCCGCTGGATCCAGGGAAGGCGGAGAACTCAGGATGAGGCCATCTGAGTGCCCGGGCCCCCCTGGGCCCTGCTGGCTGCATAAGAACACTGCCCAACTCACAAGTCACTCACCAGCCACGGTGCTTAGGGACACTGTGAGGTTGCTGGCCCATTTCAGAGGTGAGAACATTAAGGCCCAAGGCAAACATCAGAGCTGAGCCAATCGCTGAGTAGCCCAAGAGCTGATAAGAACTGACAGTCTCCCCCCTGCCCCCGGTTAGGTTAGGTTAACTGGCACCAGCTCTGGGTGGTTATGGGGGTGGGAGGAGCTGAGAAGCCACATCCTCATTGGTGGTTTGCTACAGAGCCTGCCTGGCAGCTTGCCGTGCTGTGGTTGTGCCAACACCACCGCCAATACTGACCCTGATGACAGCCTCCACTCCGTGTGTGTGCCGGCCACGGCTGAGTGCCTCCGCACCACGCACGCGATCCCCACCGGAGACTGCACTGTCATCCCATTCTATGGATGGGAAAACTCAGGTACAGGGCGGCTCAATGATTTGGCTTCTGGGGGCAACAAACCCCAAAGAGAGATGCCCCTATCTAAGATGCCCCTTCCTCCTTCTTGCAAAGGGCCAGCTCTCCCAAGGGGACACATGGCACCTATACTTGCTGGGTGCAGAGCCCTGGGCACCTTCCCATGCAAGCTGAGCAATGGTCACCCCAGGCTGCCCAGGGAGGTCCCTGCCCCACCACCAGGGAAGGCCTCTGTGCAGCCCCTCACCTGCCCTGCCCAAACCTTGCCCTGTCCCACTGCCAACCTGTGCAGCTGCTGCTCTCCCCGTCTGCCATGCCAATCCCTCTCTTTCCCAGCTTTCTAGAACCTTCCTAGTTCTTTTGAGGCTTGGCCCCAGTCCTATCTTTCTCAGGAACCCCAGTCCTAGGTTATTCAAATACGTCATAACTGGGAAGACAGGGCTTTTGTCCTAGTTTGGGATCCGCCCCCCCCCCCCCCCCAAGCAGACCCTAAGATAAGGACTAGAGTGGAGGTCATTGATGTGGGAGGGACCAGGTACAGGGGTGGGAGGTGAGATAGGAAGCAAGGGAGCTGCTCACCACGCTATACTGTGGGGACTGTGGCTCAGTCTCACTGCTGAGGGGGAGGGGATAGGTCAGGCCATGACCTGAGTGGGAGGAGGGAGGAGGGTTTACCCTGCACTTTCTGTTGGCTGCTGCCTGAGGCCTGCTCCTGGGACACTGGTCCCCAGCACGGTTGGTCAGAGAAGGCAGAGAGAGCCCCCAGGGTGGGCAGCTTCAGGTGGGAAGTGTGGGTGAGCCCCGGAAACCTGAGAGCCCAGGGGTGACAGTGGGGTGTCCCCCACCTACCGGGACTGTCCAAACAGAATAGAGGCCTGCGGTGAACCGTGCCAGCCCTGGCTTCACAGGTGGTCCCACCAGACAAAGGCTCAGTCCTGTTCCCATGCTATCCTCGGAGCACAATACCTGAGCAGCACACAGTAGGTGCTCAGTAAATGCTCATGGGTGAGTAAGCATAGCAGGTGGCAGCAGGGACCTTGCCCCAGGGTTAGAGAATAAAGGTAGCCTCTGCCTTAGGCCCCAGCACAGACTGAAAGCCCCCGGTGGGCCGGGGCCCTCCGTGTGCCCTGCAGAGCCTGCCCTGCACCCTGTGAACGCAGGACCCCCGACATAAGCACCAGGACGCCACATGCGGGGCTCCTGCTGTGATTACCGTTGACTCAAGTGGCAGCTCATTCAGTATTTAGACTGTGAAGCCTGCACACACCTCGCTGGGCTGCAGCCAAGCAGATTGGGTTACCTGAGCACGACAGGCGTTCACACCTGCCCAGGTTCAGCTCTGCATGCCCCACATTCCTGATGAGAGAACAGATCATCCTGCCAAGAGGATGCCACCTCCCACCTCCCAAGCCACACAGGGAAACAAGCCACGGCGCCATCATGGCTGGTGACACATGAGGGGCTCCCGACCTTCTCAATCTGCTGCAAAGACCACTGGTTATTTCCGTGGCCCCGCTGCTGGGAACTGCTTGCTGTCTTTGCAGGTGGCTTGGTCTGTGGAAAGGCCCTGGGCACTGACCTACCACTGCCCCCTACTGGCCGATGGTCATAAGCACATCCCTCCCCCTCTGAGCAGCCCTTGTGCTTTTTGGGTGCTCATTCCCCTGGAAGAGAGAAAGGAGGTGTGGGTCCCAGACCTGCTCGTTCAAAACAGTGGCCAAGGGCTATGTGTGGCTGTGGAGCCCTCAAAATCCACCCTGTGTTCATTGAGATGTGTAAGTGACACACTGGGTTTTAAAGACTTGCTAGGGAAAAAAATAATATCTCACTAATAGTGTAATATATTGATTATATAATGAAATGACAATATTTTGGATACATTGGGTTAAAGAAAATATATTAAAATTAATTTTACCTGTTTTTTTACTCTTTTCCAGTTTTATTGAGATACAGTTGACATAAAACACTGTATTAGCTTAAAGTATCCTATATAATAAAGAGGTAATATGCAAATGAACCCTCACACCCTCACAAGATGGCTGCCTACGACCAGGCCAGCAGGGGGGTTAGTGACGGACGACCAAACGACTGAACAGCAGGCTGCGTGGGGTGACCAGGCCGGCAGGGGGGCCGTGAGGGGCAACCAGGACAGCAGTTGGACATCCCCTGAGGGATTCTGGATTGGAGAAGGTGCAGGCTGGGCTGAGGGACCTCCCACTGCCCCCCCCCCAGCCCCCGCATCGGGCCTCTAGTATAACATAATAATTTGACATATGTATATGTTGTAAAACGATTACCACTCTAAGTTTAGTTTAACATCCATCCCCTCACATGGTTACAAATGTTTTTTTCTTGCACTGAGACTTCTTTACTTTTTCTCAATGTGGCTACTAGGAAGTATAGATGGCTCACGTGACTGGCCGTGCATGTTCCCTGTACAGCGGCCAGCTCCAGAAGCTGCCTGGCTGCTGTGGAGTTTCCAGTAAGTCACACGGCCTTTTGGAAACCAGCAGACCGATCAGGTGGCCTTGCCATCCATCTGTCCACCCCGGACACTCTGTGGCCCTGAGCACGGACTCAGGAGCAGCCACAGCGAAGCCCACAAGCCCACAGCGTGCAGCCACTGCTCTCTGGCCTTCACGCCAACACTGTTTTAGTATAAGCACTGAAGTGTCATGTGATATTCAGTTCCAGCCGGTGCAGTCCATGCTCAGGGACTGTCAAGTAAATGAGGGAAACCAGTAAAACCAGTATCTCCTTCGGGAAGACAGCTGCTGACCTAAGACCCCTCCCCCACTGCATGCTCCCTGGCCCTCAGGCTGGGCTCACTCTTCAAGTAAGTCCGACTGCCTGCAAATAGCCTCCAATCACCAGGCGCACGCAGGAGAGGTCTCGGCAGAACTGCGGCTGCGCGATGCCCAGAGAGCAGGGCCTGACTGCTGCTGTGGGCCCCGCGCTCCTGCTCTGGGTCTGGGTTTAAAGACGGGCCTGGCTATTTGACCCTCAGGGCTGAGCGGTGATAAGTGTGGCCAGGAGCCTCCCTTCCCCTTGCTGTGAACCCACCGCTCTGTCTCCTTCTCAGCTGTCAAAGGCAAACTCCGCAGAGGTGCCCTTGGAAATTCTTGAAGGAAGATGCTAGAGACAGACAGAGTGGGCAGAGCTGGGTGCCCAGACATGAGCTGGCCCTCTGCTCTGTCTCGGGCATGCACAGCGGGGTGTTGAGCTGGCCCTCTGCTCTGTCTCGGGCATGCACGGCGGGGTGTTGAGCTGGCCCTCATTTGAAACACTGTGACCAGTTGTCCCTCCAAACCCAAATGTCCTGGGTGTTCCGCTAGGTCAGCAAATGGCAAAGCAGAGACTCTGCCAGTTTGCATCTTGATCGAGATACAAAGGCCCCGCATTCTCAGCTGGGAAGCAGAAGCCCGGAACTGCTGCCTCTCCTCCCAGATGCCCCGGGAGATACACGAGAAACAGAGGCCACACTGGTGCCTGCCCTCGGGGCATCTTGTTTGGGGAGATAAGACTCCAGAAACAACAGGATAAAAACGCAAGCTGGGGACAGCTACTCAATGCTGTGTGGTTTCTTAAAGAGAGAGGGACCTGGGCTGGTGGGGCTACTGAGAGCTGCTGGAGGAGGTGGGGGAGGACGATGGAAGCCCATACGTGTGTGTGTGTGTGTGTGTGTGTGTGTGTGTGTGTGTGTGTGTGAATGTGAGTGTGTGGTTGGTTGCACTTGTGCAGGGGACAGTGTGGGGAGCCAGCCTGGCTGCCTCCAAGGTCTGCAATCTCCCAGGCCGCACTGAGCTCGCCGCCCTCCATCTGGCCCCAGCTGTCCTTTGCCCAGTGCTGGCCAGGGCACAGCACGCCATGTGCCTTTCACCTCCACTTTCCACCCATGAGTGTGAGGTTAAAACTGAACACGCAGAGCAGGGTAGAGAACTTCCCAAAGGGCTCCTGGGAGGAGGCAGCATCCATGCCCCCGGTTTTGGTGAGATGAGTGCAATGAGCCTCTGGGTCGGGGCTGTGTTTGTGGCAGAATTAATTTCCTCGTCACTTCCTTCCCTCAGCTCCACGTTGCACTGCCAGGGAGGAGGGCGGCTGCAGAAGAGGGGCCCCCTCTCGGAGCTAAGCTGTACTTCTCCCCTCCCCCACACAGCAGGGATCTGCTCATATCTCTTGGCCTCCTAACCCCCCGAATGAGCAGGTGTGGGGTCCAGGGTAGACTTTGTCAGCTCAGCCCTGGCTGGAGGGTGGCAGAGACCAGGCCTTGGCCATGAGAGCAGCCGAGCATCTCCCACACCCATTCACCCGGCTGTCCAGCCACCTAGGCCTTGGGGCCTACCGCCTCCAGCCCTCAGTGCCTGCCGGAGCTGGCCCCAAGTCCTGCTTCAGGCCGAGGCCTCGCTCCCCTGGCCTGATGCCCCTCCAGCTGTCCTGGGGTGACCGGCAGGGCAGGAAACCCTCTCACAGCAGAGGGCAGGGGCAGGAAGGAGGACTGGGGGCCGGGGGGATTATTCTGCTTGGCTTCCTCAGGGCTGACATAAAAGGGGCCGTTGTCCACATGAGCGAGAAGGCCAAGATGGCCTGGCCCTGGCCCAACCGGGCAGGCCAGCCCAGGACATCCACCAGGGTGGTCTTTAGGCGGGGCAGTCCCCCCAACATGGAACCACACGGGACAAGGGCTGAGCAGGCTGTCTCTGCGCCTTGAAGAGGAGATACATGGCGGTGGGCGGCCTGCCTGAAAAGGAGGGTGGCGAGAAGCCCTGCTAGAAAAACATCGGGGATTAACAGCCCTCGTGTCCTGCTGCAGTTGGGGCCACTCCCTGGGGTGACAGGCACAGCCAGGAAGGCACGGAGTGGGGACTGGAACCCGGAGCCCACCTGGCTGCACAGACTCCCAGCTGTGGTTTCAGGGACAAGAAGCCACTGCCAGGCCCATCCCTCTGAGAGTGTGCCCAGCAGCCCACGGGCCTCCCTCCCATCGGATGGCAGGAGATCTGCTCCCCCACCCGTGGCCGGGCTGTAGGGGCCGGTCACACACCGAGGATCAGTCCTGAGGCCTCTGTGAGCATCAGTGGCCTGGCCCAGTGCCCCTTCATCTCCTGCTCAGTGGCCCAGCACCTTGGGAACTGCTCCAGCCCAGCCAGGCCTGGACCACAACAGGAGAGGGGCCTCAGCTGTCCCTTCTCTGAGGCCAGCTTCAATCTGGATGGACAAGACCTTCCCCTCCTCCTCCTGCTTGCCCTGGGGTGCCCCTCCCCACCCCCAATGCCTGTCCTCCTGGAACCTGTGACTGTGACCTGATTTGGAAATAAGGTCTTTGTAGACGGAACCAAGTTAAGATGAAGTCAGACTGGATTAGGGTGGGCCTTGAATCCAATGACAGATGTCCTTATAAAGGAAAGGCAGAGGGAGATTTGGGGGCATAGAGAGTCACAGGAGAGAGGCCATGTGATGATGGAGGCAGAGATTGGGGGATGTGGCCACAGCCAAGGAACACCTGGGGCCCCCAGAAGCCCTGGTGGGAGCCCACTGCCTGGCAGGGGGCACCTCCACTTGTGCCAGCATCTGTGGGGGTTTGGTCTCAGCCATCTGCTGCAGGGGAGAGCCCGAGAAACAGGGCGTCTGTTGGGCCTTGGAATTTGGGGCTGGCTCCTCCCTCCCCACAGTGCTCCCACTGTCAGACGGCCGGAAGCCCAGCTGAGCCGTCCTGACAGAGCCACCGCCATTTCTGAGGTTTGTGGAGACAGGCAGGCCAGGCTGTGTTTACCTCAACTGCTCCTGCCTGGGAGGGTCGGAAGTGCAAGGCACTGACGGAAACGCGCCCCAAACACCTGAGCAGGCTGCGATTCAGGGCTCTGGCTGCGCACAGTGTGGCGGGCACTCCCAGTGCGGGGCACAGCCCACCTGGCCCCCTGACCTGGAGCCCTGTCGGGGTGCTAAGCAGCGTGGGTGGGCCGGGAGACAGCAGCTGGCAGGCAGGACCGGGAGAGGAGCACAATGCCCTTTCCAGATGGGGCTGGAACCCCCTCCCCAGCCTGGCATGCTCCATCTCACCCTCCTAAGCCTTGGCAGTCTCCCCCTGGCCACCAGAAAGCCTGGGCCTGGCATGGCTGACAAATGATGCCCAGGTGCCTGGGAGCGGGGAGAGTAATGGGATGTGTGAGGGTGCCGATGAGAGGGTCTGAGGTGGGAGGAAGTGATGAGGAGGGAAGAAGGGAGAAGGGGGAGGGGAGAGAGAAGAGGGGAAGGGGAAAGAGGAAGGAAAGCTGGTCCCAGTCATGAAACAAAGGATGGGTGAAGATAATGTTAATGAGAGTGATGGTTTCATCAAAGTAGCTAGTATTTCTTGAGCACTGCCAGCAGGTTTACACATATTAATGCATTTACCTTCATAGCCGTCTAATGGGGTAGCCATGGCTCTTATTCCCATTTTCCTGACCAGCAAGCTGAGGCCCACAGCAATTACAGGCTCCAAAACGGAGAGTGCCATTCGGGCCCAATGGCCCCCACTTCCTGCACCCCTCCCCCAGTCCTCTCCCATCACTGTCAGCACAGCTCTGTTTGGGCCACCCTGCAGGAGGCAGCTGCTGGGGAAGTTGGCAGGAGGTGCAGGCCAAGGCCGGGAGGGGCCCCCCCAGTCCAGCCCAGCCGAGCACCCGATGGCGGGTCAGGGGTGAGGTGGCGCTAAGTGGCTTATGCCTCCGTGCAGAGGCCAACTGACAGACGGCGGGATTAACAAAGACGCGCTCTGTTCCCGGGCAGGTCATGTGGAAAGCACAGCCACGACCCCTGTCACTTCTCCTTTTTTCTTTTTTAGTAAGAAGAGATGTTTGTTCCTGAGCCCAGGCAGAGGAGGGGGGTACCCGCCTCTTCACCAGCTGTAACCACATCAGCTGCTGCGGGCACAATGGGCGCTTCTCGGCCACGTCCACCCCTCACCCCCAAGCCCCAACCCTCGGCCGCCAGCCGGCCAGGCGAACAGGACTCAGCCTGCTGCCCAGCTTTGCAGCAGAGCGACGCGCCTCAGTGCCAGCTCACAGAGCAGCCGCTGAAAATGGATCATTAGCCCCGAATGGAGCCTGCAGAGAAGGGGGCAGCGGGAGGGCAGGCCCTGGCAGCTAAGCACGCTGCTCCTCGCCTGCTCCCTGGAGGGCCACAGAGGGTAGACTGCCGCCTGCCCAGCCCCCCAATCACATGCCATGCTGATGCTATGCCAGATATTCCAAGTCAAATAAAATAGATGCTAAAAATGAATCTCACCCGTGTTTCACGTTAGAAGTGTGGCTACTCGTCAATTTGACATTACATAGGTGGCCGTTGTTCTGTGTCGGTTGGGCAGCGCGAGCCTGGTGCCGCATTAATCAGAGTGGTCCAGACCCACAGCGTCAGCATCCCCTGAGCGTGTTAGAAATGCAGATTCCCGGGCCCCGCCCAGGCCTGCAGAATTCAATCCTAGCCCCCAGGCCAGCCCTGGAGCCCTGCGACCGCTGTGCTTGTGACCCATCACCTAAGTGGATCGGTTCTCCGGCTCTACCACGTGCCCATGTGGACACCTGGAAACTCCACGTCAGCGGAAAGGCCTTCATCAGAGGCAGCATCGTTCCCAGCTGGGGGCACCTTCTTCCGTGGGTCATGGTACCAGAAAACATGATTTTAGATGCTGAACTTGCCTGGTCTCTCCAAAGGGCTTCTGGTCAAAACCTTGCTGATGTAGACTACATGGAGGGAAACAATCTGCCTTGCAGAATTCAGGAAATGTGTTACAGACAGCTTTCCACAGGCAGAGCATCTAACATGTACACATTTCATTCTTTTTGGGTATACACAGCCATGTCAAACCAGGCTTGCCTCTCGAAGCTCTTTTGGGAGGCCAGTTTTAATAGATGAGAGAGAGATAAGAAAGATCTCCCGTTGAGGACCAATTGCAGCAGGTATGTTGACAGTTGCTTTTAAAGCTCTTGGGGAGTTTGTTTTCTCAAGTAGTTTAAAGGAAGTCCCTGTGTTCTTGCTTGTCATCAGCACTGCGCTTTGTGGCTTAAAATGGGTGCTGGTACTGAGGGCGGCATTCGAGGCCTGGGAAGCTGGGTGCTGTCTGTGTTGACACTCGGTCTCATGTCATATGAAGGTGTGTCCTCTCTCCTGGCTGCCCCAAAGGTTCTTCAAGGTCCTCCTGGACCTGGAAGCTGGGCTCAGGGTCCGTGGGATAGTGGGGACAGTCAGTCCTACCCGCAACCCCCCAGCTCTCGCCGCTGAGACATCAGTGACAGGCAGTGAGGTCTTCAGAGCCGAGGGTTCCTTTCGATGGCTCCTCTGAATTTAGAGAGGAAGCAGATCCAAATTCGAGTTCAAAAACGAGGAAGCCAAGATGACACTTAATCAGGGTCTCCCCAAAGTTTGGGGCTAAATCCCTCCCCCCTCTTCCCTCCCGCACCCTCGCTCCCTGGAGGCAGCCTTGGAAATTGCAGGCACAGCGCTTGTGGGGAAATAGCCACGTCCTTCCCTGTATGTCAAGAACCCGCTACCTGCTTCAACAGAGCTGAACCCCGCTTTTCCGAACTCCAGGTACCTGTAAGCAGTGAAGAAAGAGCCATGTCCAGAGAGGGCTGCCCTCGCTGCAGGGGTGGCCTCCAGGCCCTTGGAGTGGCCTGCTGCTAGTCGAGGCTTCAGTGCCACTGATGGTGGGCATGGTGGCCACCTTCAGAGGGGCTGGAGGCTAAGGCCACCTATGTAGGCGGTCCACCACGTGTTCGTGACTGAGTCTCAATAAAAACTCTGGATGCTGAGGGCCAGGTGAACGACCCTGGTTGTGACACTCCGTGCGTGTGTCAGTGTGTCACCCTGCTGCCATGGGGAGGTAACGCTGTCCTGACTCCACGGGGAGGGGACACCTGGGAGCTGTGTGTCTGGACCCCTCCCGGGCCCACTTGATGTGCCTCTGCCCTAAGCTGTTTTTATTTATTTTTGGCTGTTTTTATTTTTAAATTTTTTTATAATCCTTACTGATATGTTTTTATTGATTTGAGAGAGAGAGAGAGAGAGAGAGAGAGAGAGAGAGAGAGGAAAGGAGGGAGGAGGAGGGGGAGAGAGAGAGAGGGAGAGAGGGAGAGAAAGAGAGAGAGAGAGAGAGAGAGAGAGAGAGAGAGAGAGAGAGAGAGACATCCATCGGTTGCCTCCTGCACACATCCCGACGGGGGTTGAACCTGCAACGAGGGTATGTGCCCTGAATGAGAAGTGACCCTTCAGTGCACCGGATGATGCTCCAAGCTACTGAGCCACACTGGCCAGGGCTGCCCTTGGCTGTTTTTGGTCTGGATCCTTTCACCGTCATAAACCACACTCGTGTCTGTCACAGCTCACAGCTCCTAGCAAAATTATCAGACCAGAGACTGATCTTAGGGACCCCTCCCCCAGCTCTGCATTGATAGAAGAGGTGAGGGCAGTCTGTGGATGGCTCCGAACCTTGCCGATGGCTAAACCAGAGAGCGCGTATAAAAGAAACACGAGAAAGGCATGGCCATGGGCAAGGAGCTGCCAGATCTGATGGGAGGTTCCCTGCCTCCCACTGTGCACCCATTTGAAGTCCCTTAGAAGTCACCTGTCAGCCGGGAGCCATGCCTGAGCTTCCTGCCCGCCCAGGAGCAGTGGGTCCGCTGCAGTCTGTCCATGTGGCCTGAGCACACACCCTGCCAAACCCTGACCCTGGGTCCACCTTGCAGAACCCCCTCACCTGTCCTGACCTGCCAGGTGCTGGGCCCACCCTCGTGCTCAGGGCAGGACCCTAAATGGTGTGAGCTGGGTTTGGACACCGGGTCTCCTTCTTCCCCAAAGCAGAGCTTGTGTCCCAGCGCATGGCAGGAAGCAGCACTGGGGTCGAGAACACCCAGGTTCCCGCACACTCTCCCTTTGGGAGCTGGCTCGGTGCACGGCCGCTCTCCTCCGTGGAAAAAGCTTCGCCTAAAAGCCACTCTATCAGCCCCACCACTCCCTCAAATTTGCCTCCATGTGGCCTTGCCGAGGGCCAGAGGCAGCCCGCTTTCTGGTTGGCCTATAATTGCTAGACACTTCCTTCCTTACTGAGTCAAGGTCTTTCCTCTGGAACTCCACCCCCAGTCTGAGGGGAGCCCTCGGCTCCATCCAGAATAGATCTAGTTATTCGCTGTACAACGCATCGAACCTGTAGGAAGAGATGCCACACCTCCATGATTAAGCATCCCTAACCCCCTTACCCTGTTCTCCATGGTGTGGCTACCTGCCCCCGGCCTCCCTCCCCCAGACCTGCTCTGTGGGGCCCGCCATCTGAAGCCTGGCACCTGCCCTCCCATTCCGGCCCTGAGCTGGGACAATTAGGAAATGCAGCTGGGCAGGAACCCAGACAGCACTGGAGGGCGCTTTAGGGACACGGCGGCCCATAAGCTATCAGAGGAAGGTTCTCGCTCTTCTTCCAGCACAGTCATTCCTACCCTGGCCGCATCAGAGCCACAGGGACCTTTACAGGACACTGAGGCCTGAGGTCCATGGCCAGAGATGCCAGTTTAGATGGTCTGGGCAGACCAGGGCATCGGTATTTTGTTGCAAGTTCGCCAGGTGGTGGTCACGTGCATGTGGAGCCTAGGACCACGGCTCTTCAGTCCCCACTGGGTGGGGAGAACCTGGAGACCCCCCAGGGAGCAGTCTGTTCTGTGCAGGGACCTCCAGAAAGCCCGCCAAGAGTGTCTGCAGTCAGGTTTACCTTGCATCTGCAGCAGGGCCTGGGGAACTAGCCTGTCCCCTAAGGGGAGCAGGGCTGGACCATGGGCGGAGGTGTGTCCTCTCTCCTGGCTCTTCAGAGAACTCTCACAGGCCCCGGCTGGGTGCGTGGCCCTAAGCAGGCCTTAAGGAAGTGGGTCCCGCTCAGGGCTGGATGCTGTTCTAAAGCAGAGGCTGTTTGCTGATGGGAGATCTTAATTTCTTCTAGGAGGCTAGAGTTGTGCTGTCGGAGGAGCAGCAGTCAGTGATGCTAGTGGAAGAGGCGACGTCCGGTCATCAGTGGCTGTCGTGTCCTCAGTGAGGTCACGAGAGCCCAGCCTGTCCTGTCTGCATTCTGCCAGCGTTACTTATGCTCAGCAGGGACGCCGTGGTCCAGCTGCCCACAGGCAGCTTTTCACTTTCTCAGCTGACACCAGGTCCGGTTGGTCCAAGGCACCGAGATCCCCAGCTCGGCAGCTGCCCACAAGGGGCTTCAATTCTGAAAGCTCCTCCTTCCCTTTCCTTCCTAAAGCCACGGCCTGCTGCTTCTCCTGCACTGGACTGGAGCTCCCTCAGGCTACCCGCCTTACCTGCGATGCCCAGAGGATGAGCCAGGACCCCAAACCCCCAGGCACTGTGGATGCCCAACAACTTCTGGAAAGAGGGCCTCCTCCGCCACCTGAGTGCCCATCCTCTCCCGGCTGTGGGTCACGACAGACAACCAGCCCAGGCAGCAGCTGGGGCTACTCCGGGGTCCGCACGAAACAACGGGGTGATCGGTCCCTTCCTCGCTCTGGGACTCCGTTTCCCCATCATGAAACAAGAAGGCTATCTCTGAGGCCCCTCTGTGTTCTGATGGTCCATGACTTTGGGCGTTTGGTGCAGAGAGGACACCCAGCAATCATCCTCTAAGCAGAGTCACCCCTGATTCTGGAATCTTCTCCTGCCCCCAGGACTGCTCCTCGTCCTACTCTCTCTATCTGGGCCACTGTCTTTGTCCGGAGCCAGGAGGCAAACACTCCCATAGCCAGTCAGTGAGGATGCCCAGGCCAGCCCCAAAGAGTGCATGGAAAAGGGTAGGAGCGGCCCTTACCCTCAGAGCTTAAAGGCATTCTTGATTAAAGGTCCCAGCATGTGAAAGCTGGAGCTGTGACCCGACCAGTAGCTTTGTTCACTGGGCACTCACCCTGTGCCAGGCGCTTCACACACCTTCCCTCATTTAATCCTCACAGCTACCCTACGGGGTGTATCTCATTTTCACCCTGTTTTGCTCAATGGGGCTGGGTTAGAGTCACTTTCCCCAGGTTTCCTGGAGCGCAAGAGGCCTGCTCCCAGCCATCTTGTTTGTAACTTGGTCTGCAATTTGTGAGCTGTGTGGCCTTGGGCCTTGGTTTCTTTGTCTTTAAAATGGGAGTAGCGGTAGAACTTGCCACCCAGGGTACAGGTAAAACTCAGCACAGCAAGCTCTCACTAAGCACCAGGTACCCAGATTATCACAGGTGCTAGTTCTAGTCAGAGGGCATCTCAGCGCCCTCTGGTGACAGGGAGGTCTCCCTGCAGGAGGAGGAGCCATGCAGCAGCATCAGAGGGACAGGTAGGGAATGGCCACAGTCACCACCCACTGGCCAAAGGTGAGTAATAACATCATCAGGATGGGCTTCTTTCCTGGGAACATCTGGGTAGTGATTTAGCACTGAAACATGGATCCGAAACCCAAAGCACCTCACTTCCTAGGATGCTCCCTAACCTCAGCATTACCATGGCTGGAGCAAAGCCTGGAGCCCCAGGGACCAGCCAAATCAGAATGATGGCCAGCTGGCCAGCCTCCAGTCACTTGGTCACTTCACCTGAATGCCAGGCTCATGCTGAGCACCCTGCTAGGCCTTGGGTGAGGCAGAAACAGGCCAATGATCCCCAAATCCACTTCCTCTCCCTGGACACATAGTTAAGCAAAGCTTTCCACCCCATCACCTCTAGGTGGGGGCCACAGGACTAGCTCCGATTAGTGGAATGAAGGTGGAAGTGATGTCACCACTGCACCATCTCCCGCCTTCTGCTAGATGGACTAGCAGGGGGGGACTCTGAGGCCCCAAGAGGCAGCAGTGCCTGAGCCCTTAACCATCTCATGGAGGTTCTATCGAACACCCTACTGGACCCTGACTCTGCATTAACCATGGAAGATTTGGGACTATTTGTTACAGCAGCTAGCATCACCCACCCTGCCCAAAACACCGAGTGTCAACAATGAGTAAGGCTCGGAACTCATCTCAAGGAGCTTACAGTGCTCTCAGATTGATACACAGAGGCCCTTGCATCAAAATTACCAGGAGTGTGTGTGTGTGTGTGTGTGTGTGTGGGGGTGTGGAGGGGATGCAGGTTCCCGGGCCGCAGCCCATGCCTTCGGAATCAGCAGCTCTGGGAGTGAGGCCCTGTAACCCACATTGTAAACCAGCACTGCTGGTGATTCTGATAGATAAATGCATTTGAGAACTGCTGGCACCAGAGCAGAAAATTATGCTCTCATTTTGTGCTGGAGAAGGGGACAGGCTGATCCTCCTGCCTGAGCCTAGCCCCCCTCCGCGCTGTCCATGAAAAGCCCTGACAACAGCACCACGGGGGTGGGAGGCCGTGAGTCATTTGCGGCTGATGGTCATTCAGTAAACTGGGCAGGCAAGAGAGTCATTAGGGTCCTCACTTAATGCAATGACGAATTCATTGAATTCTGATAAGGTCGTCCCTGAGCAGGTGGGATAAATCGTGGCTGATCTCTTGTCAGGACGACTCTGAGTCATCCTGGATTAAATTAATAATGATTAATTGGGGCTCCTGAAAGCTGAGCCGCCGAGCGAAGATTAGAGTGTGCGTTCGAGCTCGCTCTCTCTCCCTTTTATTTCCTCTCTCCCTTTCTGGGCTGTGTCTCCTCCCCCAGGTGACATTCTAAGACGGGAAATTGGAAGTGGAAGATTTGGAGATCTGGGGCAGTCATTAACAGCTGTTCAGAGAGCTGCTTCCAGCTGAGCTGGGAGGGGAGGCCTGGAAGGGTCCCTGCCTACAGAGTTCCGCTGGTTCTTAGGTTCTGACCCACTGAGGTGGACAGAATCCCCTGCCCGGGTCATGGAACCCAGATCAGCTTGCTCCTTCCTCCCGTCATTACGGCCTGTTCAGGCTGGTCCGTAGCCGGATTGATTGCGGGAGCCTGGAGGTGGATGGGCAGGTGGGGGCAAGGCTGTGGGCTCCTAGCTGTGTTCATTTTATGAGACAAATAGTAGGGTCTGACACCCAGGGGCTCTGTGGCATCTGGAAGGAGGGTGCACCCAGGCTGGGGCTGCTGCCTGAAGGGAGGGAGACCCCTTTGCCCTCCTCCTCCTGGGAGGAGACCTAGGGAGACAGGGCCTCGCTTCAAGGGCTCTGAGAGATGAGACGCAGACAGCACCAGAGCTGGAGAGACGGATGGTGGTCAGCAGGCACTGTCCCACCTAGACTCACAGATCAGAGAAGAGCCCTAGCTCAGCCCGACCGTGCTACCTGGGCAGATTCCTCTCCACTGCTCCTCCAGGGCAGCTGGGAAAACCTAACTGCGCCCACCTCCAGGCCCCGCTCAGCTCACCCCATTTTACCTAGTGCGGCTTGTGCAGGTGAGGGCAGAAACAGCCTGTGTTCAGTGGCAGACTTCTAGGAGATTGCATTTTCTGGAGACGACCCATTACCTCACCTCCCGGGGACCCCCCACTCCCCGCTTCCAGCCGTTCTTTGATGGCCCCCAGGAATTCCATGCATCTCCCCCCTCTCCCTCAATGCAAGCCGCTCCTGCCAGCTGCCTGGGTTGTTAGCAAACACTCATGGAGGGCACCACTCTGCTGGGCTCGTAAAATGCAACACGGTCTCGGTCTTGGTCTCGACTTGGGAGGTTTAACCATAAACATTCCTGCAGCGGCTTGGCAACCTCCCTGACGCGGACGCCAAGGCGCCATGCGAGGTGAGAGGGAAGGGGGTGCCAGCCAAGCCCTATGGGTCTGGGAAGGTTTTGTGCCACTTCAGAGAGCCGGCGGCCCGGCCGCTGGAACCGTGTGGGAAGTCTGCGCAGGGGGAGGATGTCAAGAAGGAAGGAAAGGTAGTCCCTGGGGAGGAGCCAGCTCGGGAGCCTCTCACCGACTGCTGCGATCCCACTCGGCGGCTGGAGAGGTGAGCGCGCCCCTCAGCTCCAGCTCACGGGGAGCAGCCGCCTGGCTGCAACTCCTCTGCCTGTCTCCCCTCCTCCGGCCCCACCACACCCCCCAATAAACAACAGGCAGGCCAGCCGGGGGCTAAGGTATGGAGTGTGGAGTTCAACCACCTGGGTGTGGCCCAGCTCGGCACATGCTAGGTGGGTGGGCGGGGCCGGCTTGCTTAACTTTGTAAATCCTCAGCCTTCTCATCCAGAACATGGGTGAGGCGGCATCTCAACCAGAAGGCCACTATGAGAACCCAATCCTTGATGGATGAGTGGAGGGACCCAGTGTAGTCCGTCCCTACAATGGCACATTACTCAGCCGTGAAAAGGCACGAAGCTCTGACACAGGCTGCAACACGGATAAGCCTGGAAAACATGCTGAGAGAAAGATGCCAGACGCAAAGGGACAACTATTGTATGATTCTATTTACATGACCTGCCTGGAACAGAAAAGGTCATAGAGACAGAAAGCAGACTAGAGATTACCAGGAGCTGGCTGGAGGGGAGTGGGGAGTTACTGCTGCATGGGTGCAGAGTTTCAGTCTGAACGATGAGAAAGTGCTGGAGATGAATGGTGGTGATGGTTGCATAACACGGTGAATGTAATTAAAGCCACTGAATTGCATACTTAATGATTAAAATGGCAACTGTTATATGACGTATATTTTGACATAAAAAAATGTAATTAAGTCTGTAGTTAAAACCATTTTAATTTCTGCAGAGCCAGGGGTACGGCGGAGGCCTCAGAGGGAACATGCTGCACTTGAACCCCAAAAGCAGGGCCAGCTACTGGATGACTGGAGGCAGGCCCACTCTAGGACGCTCCCTGCCAGCTGGGCAAGGCACTTGGCCACACCAGTCTGGGAGGTGGGAGTGGGCATGGAGGCTGCCTGGGCTTCCCCTGAGGCCAGGTGAGGGCTAGCTGGCTGGTGGCATACAGGAAGGCCAGATGGGACAGAAAAGGCAGCCCAGGACCCAAAAGCCTGGGTCCTGCCCCCAGCTCTGCCACCCACCTGCTTGCTGCCCTGAGGACTGGTCAGTTCCCCAATAGACACAAAAATTCTGTCAGGTCAGACTCGGTGCCCAGGACGTTCAGGACCAAACCCATTCATGACCAAAGTACTATTTGGCCTTCAGATTTGACTTGCCAGGTCAACCCCAGATGCATTTTTTTCCCTAAAGACAAGATGGTGCTCACGTAACTACATGAGCATTGACTGTTTTCCGCTGTGGTAAGTGTTCACTAAACAAGCTCACTGACCAGAGGCCGCGGCCCACAGCTGGGAAACATGGCCACGGAATGTCAGGAAGACAGACAGGCAGATGGGGGAGGGTGCCCACAACGACAGGTGGTTGGGAAGGACTGGCCAAGAAGGGAAACTGTCCAACACTAACACATAAATACCGGGACCCCTCTGAGCCCCCTCCTGAAAGTTCTGCTCATCCACAGCCAAGTGTCCACACTCATGACATCATCAGGGCTTTGAATCTGTTTAATTATTTGAAACCAGAGGCCTGGTGCACAGATTTGTGCACCGGTGGGGTCCCTCAGCCTGGCCTGCGCCCTCTCGCAATCCAGGACCCCTCAGAGGATGTCAGACTGCCGGTTTCAATGGGGCAGAAACCGGCAGTCCAACATCCCCGAGGGATGTAGTAGTGTGCGAAGTGGCAGGCAGCCAGGGAGGAGCCATGCCACTCACGCATCCCAGCCCCGCTGCACCCGTACCACCGCCACCGCTGCTCGGTAAGCTCACTGAGTGATGCTCCCACTGTGGGAACGCACTGACCACCAGGGGACAGCCCCTACGTTAAGCATCCTCCCCCTGGTGGTCAATGTGCATCATAGCAACTGGTTGACCGGTTGGTCAGTCATTTGGTCCAGTGGTTCTCAACCTGTGGGTCACGACCCCCTTGGGGGTCGAACGACCCTTTCACAGGGGTTGCCTAAGGCCATCGGAAAACACATAGATAATTACATATTGTTTTTGTGATTAATCACTATGCTTTCATTATGTTTAATTTGTAACAATGAAATTGGGGGTCACCACAACATGAGGAACTGTATTAAAGGGTCGCGGCATTAGGAAGGTGGAGAACCACTGATGGTCATTCAGTTGCTTTGGCTTTTATATATACGGATGGATAAGGCCCCTTTCGTCAGGGTCAGACGAAGAGGTGCTCTTCCCAGAGGCCTTCTCAGATCAAGGGCATTGATCAGCTGAAGAGGGTGTTCCAGACCCAAGGGCAACATCAGAAAGAAGTCCCTTAACAAAGCACCATCCTGGAACTTTGGGTCCTTCATCCACAGGGGTCCCACTGCACAGGCTGGCTGCGAAGTGCTGCAAGCAAAGACTCTCTTTTGGGCAAATCAACCTTGAGAAATGGAAACCTGCCCCTCCAAGGTCAGGTCTCTACCTCCTGCTCTCGCCCTCCCTCCCCACCCCAGGCCATGCCTGGCCCGCACTCCCTGCCCCTGGTGGCAAGTTTACAGTTGGCCCATTCCCTCCTCTTGGAGTGGGAGGGTCCCCTATATCCGTGGCCTTTGGGTTTCTCTCTTGCCCCTCCTTATTGGCCTCCACCTGCCCTACCAACCGGTCACGCAGGATGTGGCAGACAGAATAATGTCACCCTTCCCCCCCAATGTGTTTGCCCTAATCACCAGAAGCAGTACATATGTGGCCTTATTTAGCAAAGGAGACTTTGCAGATGTGATTGCATTAAGGACCTTGAGATGGAGACATGATCCAGGACCACCGAATGGTTTCCTGGCTGTGGTGAGTGGGAGGTGACTATGGAAGCAGAGATGCAACACTGCTGGCTTTGAAGATGGACGGGACCACAAGCCAATGACTGTGGGCAGCCTCCAGAAGCTGGAAAAGGCAGGTAACCAGCCTTGCCAATACCCTGATTTTAGCCCAGTGCAACCCATATTGGACTTCTGACCCTAGCTGTCCCTGATCTCCTGCCTGAGTCATCCCAGCCCAGCCCCATGTGACAGGCACCGCATAGGAGACCCTGAGTGACAGCCATATGGCTGAGCCTAGTTGGGCCCTGGATCCTGGGAGATCACAATAAAATGGTTATTGGTTTGCGCCACTAAGTTTGGAGTGGTTGGTCATGCCTTGCAGATGCTCAGAGCTGTCCTTAAGGAAATCGCTTGTCTCCCCAGTTCCAAACATGCAGTCAACACAGGCAGTGAATCCATTCGGACCAGTGTCTTTGTTAGGGCCTGGCGGGCATCTTGGGTGAGATGACAGTAGCAGGCAGGGTGGTAAGGAGGCCATACAGGAGATCCCTGGCCTTTTGAAGGGACAAACAGATGTTGACCACAGCTGGCATAGCTGCCAAACCACCACACACTCCCTGAGAAGAACCTGGACAGATCCAGCCTCAGCCCAGTGGGCTCAGATCCTGGCTCTGCTGCTGGCCAGATGTTGGAACTTTCTATGCCTTAATTTTCCTGCCTGAAAAATGGGGATGACAATGGAACTTGCAGAGCAGGGTTGTGGGTAGAAAACCAAAAGGGCAAGCCACACCCTTGCCTCAGTGTCTACACAGGTACGAGTGTGGCTTGCTGCTGTATTGCCCTCCATTCCCATGTCTTGTCTTGCAATCTACCCTTAGCCTCCAGTTTTACTCAATTCCTACTTTTGAAGGGCAACATTGGCGAGGACGTGGGGCCCAGATGGTCTCCTTTCCTGCCGGAGAAGGGGAAGCTGATACAACTGGTTTGAGACAAGCATGCTGACAAGATCCAGAAAAGCAGATGACCCTAGTCTGTCACCCTGAAATTCAGCCACAAACCCTTGGGAAACTCTCATGCATGAGCACCAGGTAGAAGAATAGGCGTGGGCAGCATCTGTGAGAGCAGGACACAAGAAACAAGTCCCTCCATCAATGAAACACGAGTTAATGAATGGCATACATGGAGTACTAAGCAGCCAGGAAAAGAGATCGACTGGACCTACACGAATCACTCAGAGTAACCTCAATCCCTAAGCCAGTGCCAGAGGACATGTGCTCTAGGAGATCATTCATCCAGAGTTTAAAAGGGACGGGGCATCTGTAATTCTCTCAACAATAAAGCTTTTTTTAAAAAGAAGAAGACGACAAAGCAAGCCAAACAAAACTAGAGGTGGTCCCTGGCCACAGCCATAGGCACTGAGTCTGAAATAGCAAACTTTGGACAGTGGTTGCTCTGGGGTGGAGGGAAAGAAGACAGATTGTGGAGGGGACTCAGGGTGGCCGCCACGGCTGGAGCGATGCCAGCAAGAACAGGCTATCCGACCTGGCTGATTTGGGGAGCCGGGCTGTGCTCTGAGGTCTCTGCCTGTCTTATCTCTTTTAATTAACAGCCTTGTTGTTACCCCCCTGCACAGATGGGCAGACTGAGGCACAGAAGGCTGCTGCACTGGGTTGGATGGTGACCCCTAAAATTCAGGTCAATCAAGAAACTCAGAATGTGACCTTATTTGGAAGTAGCGTTTTTGCAGATGTAATCAAGTTAGGATGAAGGCACACTGGATTAGGGTGGCCCCAAATCCCTGCCTGGCGTCCCGTGAGAAGAGAGGGATTTGGACACTGGCAGAGAGAATGGAATGCGGAGACAGACACACAGAAAGGCCACGGGAAGACGGAGACAGAGAGGGAGGGATGCAGCTACACACCGAGGCAGCCAAGGACTGCCGGCAGCCACCAGCCGCTGGGACAGGGCACGAAACTCTCCAGAAACAATCAGCCCTGCCAACACCTTGATGTCAGACTTCCGGCCTCTGGAACTTGAGAGAATACATTTCTGTTGTTTTCAGCCACTAACTCTGTGGCCATTTAGACGATTCTTGGGAACGGATACAGTCACAGGAAAGTAATATAGGTGTATCACCTGTCCACTCGCTAATGGAAAAGGCACAGATGCAGGGACAGGAAACAGACCTGTGGCGCCAGGGGCTGGGGTTGAGAGAAGGGGCTGACTGCAAAGGGCACGGCGACACGTCCTGGAGTGACAGAGACGTTCTGTGCGATCACTGTGGTGGTGGTTATACGACTATACACATTTGTCAAAACTCATTGAATTAGACACTTAAAACTCATGGGTTTTATTGTATGTAAATTGTACTTGAATAAAGCTGAACAAAAATAAAACTATTCAATCTGCACACAAACACACAAATAATTATTCTTCACGAGAGAGGTAACAAGCATTATTATCCCCATCTTACAGATGAGAAATCAAAGCCCAGAGAGGTTAAGTAATTTGCACAAAGAAGCACAGCAAGTAGCTGCAACTGTGGGATGATGAAAACTCCCAGGCTGAGGGTGGTTATTCTGTTTACTTTCCTGCCTTCTTCCAAGCTCTGAGGGTCAGGAGCAGGGCTGCCTTATTTTTGTCAAAGTCCCCAGAGTCTGACCCAGTCAACCCCAAACCAGCTCTAATAAAAGATGAAGGGAATAAGGGCCCTTTGTGGTAAGAATGACAAGGGCAGTGTTCTGTACCAGGGAGGGAGGAGGGCAGAGCCAGGAGTTTAATGACCCCACAGAGAGGCCTGTGAGGTGGCCTCTCATTGCTGAATGGCGGTGCTGGCCCTGACTTCCACCCCCAGCCTCCTATGGAGTGAGGACAACATGGAGAGGGTCTCGGGGGCCAGGGGCCCGGTCAGCAGCTGGGGTTGGCAGGGGAAGAGGGGCTGGGATGAGGTCCAGCCTGCCTGCTAGGCAGAGGCCACACACTGCGCCCAAGCCATGGCCCTGAGCCCTGTGGGCACGTCTGCCTGAAGGCGGACAGCCCTCCATTCAGCACTGGGCCGGGAGGAGGTGGGGAGGAGCAGGGAGGCACAGTGTCCTCTCTAACAGTGGTAGCAGGACTCCTGGGAGAGAAGGATCCAGAAAGTGCTGCTTGATGGCTTCAGGAAGGAAGGAAAACACAACAAAAGCCAGACAGGCACAAAGGAGCTCTCTGGAAAAGCAGCTGCTATGCTGGGCTCGAGCACCCGGGCCGGGGGTGGGGAGGGCTGGGGTGGGGGGAGTGTCGGGGGGTGGGGGTGGCAGGAGCAGTAGCCGTGCCTCACATGTGAGTTCCAGACCAGGCCCAGGGCCTCCAGAGGCCTCACCAGCACGGATGCTGCAGCCAGCTGGCCTGGTCTGGACCCTGGCTATTCTGGGTGACGTTGGTGGGCGACATGACCACTTGGCGCTTCCGTTTCCCTACCTGTAAAATGGGGATCATGACAGTAACCACCTCACAGGGCTGGTGTGAGGATTCGATATTAGGTGTCGCACGTGGACAGTCAGTGCCATACAAGGGTTTGCCGTTGATGCTATGACTCCTCAGGCCAGCAGTCCCTGCTCTGCGTTAGCTGCTTAGGCTCTGATAGAGAAGACGTGCTTTCTGCTCACCTCCCCTGGAGTACTGAGCAGGCACCGCAGCTGCCTGCCCTTGGGAGGCTGAGCAGGAGCTCCCACACCTGCCCACTCACTCATGGTGGGGGGAGGGGGGTGCGGGCAAGATGGTGGTGGCTGCAGGAGGGGCAAAGGATGCAGGGCGCGGTCCTTGCCAGTCATCTGCTCAGCATGATAAAACAAAAGTAACGCAGAAATCAAAGGACAGCGTGTGAGGGGCCGTCTCCTACCCTCTCTGTGTCGGTCTCAGCCTCCACGAAGGCTCTATGCAGAGTTGGTTAATACTACAGATTATAACAAAAGAGGAGCAAGGTGCGAGGAAAGGGAGCCCCCTTTGTCCAGGACACTGCTGGGTGTGTGGATTTCAGCTAATGTCCTTGTGTAGTGTGGAAGCTGCACAAGGACTATGAACAGCCCAGCCGGTGTGGCTCAATGGTTGAACGTCGACCCATGAACCAGGAGGTCAGAGTTCTATTCTTGGTCAGGGCACATGCCCGGGTTGCAGGCTCCATGCCCAGTAGGGGGTGTGTAGGAGGCAGCTGATCAATGATTCTCTCTCATCATTGATGTTTCTCTCTCTCCCTCTCCCTTCTTCTCTGAAATCAATACAAATATATTTTTTAAAATAATAAAAAAGAACTGTGAACAGAGTGCTAAATGAGTGACAGAGTTTAAGGCATGTTTAAGCCCCAGCATTTGTGGGGAGACAGATGGGGTGAAAATAAACTCATGAGTGGCCTCTAGGACTGTGGGGTAGGGCACTGGGCCCCACCTGGGCAGTGGGTTGCCACCTGATTGTGAGAGTGTGAGCTTTGCATCTGGCTGGGAATCACGAAGTATCAGTCATGACTTGTTGACACCCAGGCTTTGCTGAAGTTGTTCGAAAAATAAAATCCACCTTGAGAACAGGGTCCGATTATTCAGAGACGGTGAGGGCTGCTGCTGCACTGACCCCCCAGGAGGAGGTAAGAAGGGTGTCCAGACCCCACGCTCTCTCGCCAACTTCCTCTCCCCACAGCATCCCCGAGGCCACCCACACCAAGCCTCACCAGGTCAGGGTTGTGGCTCACTGGCAGAAGGGGGCTGGTTTCAGCACCCGATCCCCCCTCCCCAGGGTGGGTGGCTTGTGTGGACGCTGACAGACTGGCCTCCCTGCTTTCCAGCTCTGTTGGGGCTGAAATGCCTCCCACCAGATTCCACCGACACAGGCACAAATGCCATCTCCTCCGGGAAGCTGCCCGAACCCCACGTGGCTCTGCTCCCTCCTCTACGGAGCAGACTGCATCCCTGACTGCTGCTATTCTAAGTGGCACCAGGGTGTTGCTCCTTATAACCCAGTCCTCTTTGAACTTCTCAGGTCCCCAGGCTGCCAACAGCCTCATCACAGTCGGCTCAGGCTGCTGGGTGGGCGAGGGGTGCAGAGGTGCTTGGTGCCACCTCAGGCAGGTGGCTTCCAGCTCTGGGTCTTGGCCCATTTGCCTGGTGGCTTTACTGCCTGTGAGGCTCCCTCCTGTGCCTTTGACATTCTCCAGGGAACTCAGAGTCAGTGCCTCTTGCATTATTTTTTAAAACAGAAAACGGGGAAAGGAGGTTGGTAGTGCTTATTTCTCACTGATCTTCATTTCTTCCTTCCACAAAAATTTATTAAGCACCTACTGTGTGCCAGGCACTGTTCCAGGAACGGTGCACGCAGCCATAAAGAAACCAGGCCACCCACGGAGTTAATGGAGCTGACTTAGGTTTCGGTGGGGTTAAGGGAGACAGAGAGCAAACAAGTAAAACAGCATGTTAGCAACACATGTGAAGGAGGAAAATAATGCTCAGAAGGTGGGAAAGAAATTGTCAAGTTGGAGCCTGGAATTTTGGATAGGGTGGTTAGGAAAGGCCTCTCAGAGAAGGTAACGATGGAGGAAAGACCAGAAAGGAAGTGAGGATACCAGCCATGCAGATAGCAAGAGGAAGAGTGGGCCAGACATAGGGTGCAGCACGTGCAAGGGCCCTGGGGTAGCCACATGACTGGTGTGTTTGAGAAACAGAATGGCCAGCTGGGCTAGAGTGGAGTGAGATGAGGCCAGAGTGGGGTGTGGGCAGATCATGAAAGGCCTCACGGGTCATTGTGAGAACGAGAGTGGTTGTTAAGCTGCAAGGTCCTCCAAGAAGTCCTCCCATAAAACCATAGAGTGGGTGGTGCAGGGGGCAGGCAGGCAGTGGGCCGCCCCCTTCTGTTCTCTCTGGGCCCCACTGAGTCGGCCCCTGAGGCCACCCTGGGAGCCCAGGCCTCTGCAGTCCCGCCAAGTGTCGCATGTCTTGCACAATTTCCGGGAGCCAAATCTGACAGAGCCATCTGTCTCGAACAGACCCCAGCGCTCGCCTCCAGCTGGTCCCTCGCACGAGCCAGAGTTCTCGGTGACACTGCAGAACACTCATCTGCTGTCCCTGTCCCCAGAGATGCACGGTGAGACCAGAGGCGCCGAGAGCCGAGCCGAGGCGGCAGCATCTTGGGGGCAGGCGGTGTGACCCAGGAGGCTGTAGCCACCAGCCCTCTCCGGGCCAGGAGCCCATTTTGCAACAGCTTCTCTTTAAGCAAAGCTGCTTCTTGAGGTGTCCCAGCTCCCAGCCCCACAACACAGGACAAGGGAAAAACTCACATCTCATTTTCACTCTCTTCTTTTTTTTAACTCCCTACGCAGGGAATCAAACATCCCACCCAGGCTGGTAATACAGACTTGAAACTTCCCAAGTGATACCAGAACAGATGTTCAAATAGCCCCCCAATCTTTCATCTTTCCAAACAAATCCCAACCCATCTGAAGCTGCTGGGCACTTGGACTAATAGATGTGTAAACCGCAGTGCCAAGGAAGTGTTGGCAGCCGGCAAGCACCTCCTGACTGCAGCTCATTATTGTCCAGGCCCTGCTTCCAGGCCAGGCTCTCCACAACAAGCCATTGTCAGGACGGACGGACATTTGCAAGTGCCCCCCCGGGTCCCTCTCTGCCTTGTGAATGGACACCCCAGATGCCAAGTCCTCAGTTCAGTGAGGTGGTGACAGCAGCAATTTTAGGGGAGACCAGCTGAGCACACGGATACTGACTCCCCTCTTTCTTTTCCAGGGCCACATTGTCACACATTCCCTCAAATAAATGTTCCCATTTTGAATGAGTCACTTGGCGAGGACACCAAGCGCTTATGCCAACACGTGGGTGACCCGCCTGAACCCTTCCTCGGAAAATACCAAGTGGCCATTGTGTTCCCCGCTAACAAGCTCGGGGAGCAGGCCCTCTGTCTTGCTTGTTTTTCATGGCAGGGCCTGCTGACCGCCTCCTGGTGAGCGGGACACACATGTCGGCCCCACTGAGGGGGGCTCAGGACGAGGGGTGAAGAGAGGAAGGACGTTCAGCGATCTGCCGGGCCTCTCCCTCTTTTCTGTGCTAACAGTCCAGGGAACCACCCCGTCTCCCAGGTAACCAGCCTCACCCAACAGCCCCTCATTCCCTTTTGCTTCCTCTCGTCTGCCAGGAAGTTCTATTTTCCCCGCATGGATCCTTGTGACGCCGAAACTAACTGGATCAAAACCGTGCACCTTGGAGTTGGCGGGCCCCGTAGAATGCTGCAGCCTTCACTGTGTGTATGAAGCACCAGGGTTTTGTCCAAGCAGGCTCTGTGCTAGGCCAGGGAGGGCCTGCCACTCTGCCTGTCTTACGAGCTCTGGGGAGGGGTGCTGTGCAGTGAGAGGCTGGCCCAAACCCCCCCTGGTGCAGAATCAGCGAGGTCTAGAAGCACACACTCACCTGAGTTTAACCGCACAGGCCATTTTGGGAGGGAATACCCCAGGAGTGACCCTGTGTCCTTCTCAGTGTATGATATCAGGAGGCCATAAGGTCATTTGCCCCTCCCTCATGATTATAACATTGATCACTCGGTGTAGGTGGCACCTGCCTAGTTGGAAGGGACCACTTTCTCCTTCAAAATCCGTAAGGATCTCGTGGGGAGATACTTTGAGACGATGCAAACATCCTGTTTCCATCACACGGTCGGTCACCCACTGATTTCAGCACCCACTGATGATGCTTGCCTGAAACAATGGTTACTGTGGTGTCTGCATACAGCAATTCTGTATGTCCATCGTTCCCTCTATGCTAATTTTTTAATTCAAATTAGAGTCTGTTATCATAGATCTGGCACAAAAAGAGCCCACATGCCCTTGGGCTGAATCTTAGCCATGCCCGTTACCTGCCTGCTAGCGGAAGTCCGCCTGCAGCGGCGGGAGGGCAGCCTCTGCTGCACGGTGGTCCGCGTGTGCCAGCGCCAGCCCTCGCCCGCCAGCCTTCCTTTATTATCCCAGGGGCCACCATCTTCCTAGTATTCCCTCGAGCCCGAATGATCCCAACAGACCAGGGGCCACGACTCTCGCAGCAGCGGGAGCTTGATACCCAGTTAGCGGATCCTTGCACCCCCCCCACCCCCATTCCCCCGCTTGAACACAACCTCTGCACAGAGTTTCCAAGAATCGTTAACCCAGTAAATCCCTTAATTGGTGGA
This sequence comes from Myotis myotis, assembly GCF_014108235.1. Taxonomy (NCBI): domain Eukaryota; kingdom Metazoa; phylum Chordata; class Mammalia; order Chiroptera; family Vespertilionidae; genus Myotis; species Myotis myotis. The sequence goes on from NW_023416323.1 coordinate 17,119,919, forward strand.
CAGGAAAAGCCGAGGCTGTGCGCTGTCATCACCGGGGCCTGGGGGCCGAGGGAGGGCGCGCTGCCAGGAGATCAGGTCTCTAGGGCAGGAGTGGAGAGGAGGGCATGGGGGCAGGTCTTCCGGCCGCCTCTCCTGGTTCTGGCCTAGAGGATGTAAGCGGAGGCTCCAGGCCCGGCCCCGCCCGCGCTGCCCTCTCCCGCCTTCTCTCTGTCTGATCGCTCTCCGCTGTCATGTTCTTTGTCCCCATGCCGCACGCTGTGATTACACGCCAAGAGTCATCCTGCAGCGACAGCTAAAGCACAGCCCATCAGGCAGATTCTCAATTCTCCTGGCCTCCTGACCTGCAGGGCCGTCTCCTGGGCCGGGGGCATCTTGAAAGCAGAACAGTGTGCTTCTGAGGGCTGGCAGGCAGCTGTCGTGGAGAGAGCCACAGCCGTGGGCACGCACGCACGCACGCAAGCACTGAATGGCTAGGAGGGAGGACAGACTGCAGTCCTGCCTCCCTTCTCTCCCCTCCATTGTAGTCGCACAAGAAAACTGAGGCCCAGAAGGGCAAAGAGAAGGGCCCGAGGGCACCAGGCAGTAGAGGTCTATGGGAGAAGGGATAAGAGTAGAAACCTGGAGCCACACTGCTTGGGTTCAAATCCCATTTCCTAGCTGTGTGGCCTTAGGCAAGTGGCTTAACATCTCTGGGCCTCAGTTTCCTCATCAATAAAATGGGGATAATCGTCTCTACTCCCTAGAGGTTGTCTGAAGATTAAATGAGCGAATGTACCCCGGGAGCACTCAGAACAGGACCCAGCTGCATAAACACCTGTGGGTACTGTTTTTACTCTCCGTCTGGTGCCCTTCTTTTGGCCCATGGGCCCAACAAGGCTGCTCGGTGCAGTAACACTTTGTTTCTGGAACTCTGCGGTTCGCCTCCAGGGAGGGTGTCCAAGGATTTAGCGATGGCCCAACCCCATTCACTGGCAGCAGTGGGCAAAAACCAGGGTCCCCCTTAAGCCCCTCAGGGCTCCAGAACAACAGTGGGCATGGGTCACTGTCAGCTGCAGCCTCAGGAGACAAAGAGAGGGGCCCCGTTGAAAGCCAAGCGGAGCTAAGAAGCCTGGGGCACAAAGGGCTGGCACCCCCTCATCTCTAGTGACTACGGGGTCCCCAGCAGGCTATTTTCAGCTTTTGCCAATTCAGCACTTGGGTAGGAAAAGCAAGGAGGGGGTGTTGGAGGCAGGGAACAAGAGCAGAAGAGCACAGGGCAGAGATGTGGTGAAATATGGCGAAGTGAAGGGACAGTTTCCGACTTCTGAGGCTGGGTCATCAGGTGCCCCCCATTACACCAGGCTTTCCTGGCTGCTGGCACTGGGAATCCAGCCGCCATGTTGTGAGGTTGCTCCAGCAGCCGTGCGGAGAAGACCCAACCCCATGTACATAGGACCCGCCTCGCCCGCCATGTGAAGGTACCACCTTGGAAGCAAACCCTCCCGCCCCGGGCCAGCCTGCAGATGATTCCAGACCCCGCCATCATCTTGAAAAGCCTTGAGCCAGAACTGCCTAGTTGAGCCACTCCCCAAGTCCTAACCCACAGAAACTGTGAGATAGTCAACGATGACTGTGGTTTTAAGCCAGTAAGTTTGCGGGGAGAGTGGCTATGCAGCATTAGGTATGAACACAGCACTGAATTATACAAATTAATCAGGAAGCAAAACCTTACAATAGGTGATAAAGGCAAATCTGATATAGAAAGCATATCAAATTATGGGTAGAAAGAGAGAAGTCATCATTTATGATAAAAATTCCCCTAGGGAAAAAAGAAGAGCCTTTGGGTTCCCCTGGCCATGAGCAATGGAAGCGAGCGCTCTGCACGTGGGGTGGCTGGACCTGGGGACCCTGTGATTTCCAGCTGAATGATCCTGCACATCATGGTGACCGTGCCCTGCTCAGACAAGGCGGGTCTGACCAGTGTCATGTGTGGATCTGGACGCACGACAGCGGCGATGAGGCTCGGAAGGAACCTTCATCTCTTGCACCCCACTTCTCCACACCCTTCCCCATAAGGATGTCGCCCATAACGCGGGAAGTGGGCTGGTTCATACAATAGACGGTCGAGCCTCAGGCTGTAACCCCCTCGCCCCCCCCCCCCCAAACCATGCCCACTCGCTGGAAACCAAGTTGGATGCTTTATGTCCTTCTGGGGTTTTCCTTTTCTGGAGAGTTGCATAAGGTTTTTATAAGAAAACAACAAAGATGGAGTCTCTGAAAGTACTTGGAGACTAATAGCCCAGACTAATTAAGAGGCAGGTTAGATTAAGCTCGATGCAGGGTAACTCCTCCATTTGGCATTTAATACACTCACGCAACCCCTGTGGGCCTTGGTTTAACCACCTATGGAGGGGATATGAGTAATAATTATCTCCTTTGGAGAGGTGCTGGGAGGGTTAATTAACTTGTGGCTGGGGCTGCTTTGAGCTGCTCCGAGCTGCTCCGTGGCTGGTTTCGGGAGGTGGGGGGCGAACATCACCACCGAGTGCTATTCCATCACTTGCCTGCTGTCAAGAATTCATGACCCCGGTAAGTCACCTGGCTTCTCCCGGCCTTGGGTGGCCCCCTGCCCTGCCCCACCCCCATAAGGTTCAGAACTGACGGCCTGTAAGATTCCTTGCAGCTCTGAAGTTTAATGGTGCTTATGTTGAAAGAGAGGCTGCTGGCATTGTGGGTTTATTTTCTGGGTCTTCAATAACTTTAGAGCAGAGAGAGCCCATCTTCCCAAACTTCCCCACATCCCACCAGAGACATGGGCACAGCAAGGGCACCTGGCCCAGCTCTTCCACGTGGCTTGGCCCTTCCCAGGTGAGCTTTCACCTGGCCTCATTGCTGAAGCAAACAGCCAGGACGATCTAGGGCTTACATTCTAGGCAAGCAACCCAGGACTTGGTGATGACTCAGTCCTGAGGAGCCAATTTTGGCCGCATCAGCCTGGCCATTGTCCCCGCTCCCTCAGCTCCTCTCTGCTTTGGTTTTCTACAAAGCCAGACACGGTTACACAAGACAATGTCCTCAGAGGACTTTGAAAATGGAAAAACATTTATGCAAATACAAGGAAGCAGGGGTGACCTTTTGTAAACGAATGATAAGTTTGCAGGAACGATATGTGTGTGGGGGGAGTACCCAAATAAAAGAGATCCCAGGCCCATTACGTCAGCCCAGAGATGACCCCTCACCGATGTAGGGGAGAGCTTCGGTGCTGGAAGGAGTCTCAGGCAGAGAAGCCTCAGCCTGGACGGGTGGGGGACCTGCCCAAGGTCACGGGCAGGCAGAAGAGGACCCAGGTGCACATTCCCTGGGCTCTTCCCACCACACCGAAGGCTTCACCTGCAGGGCAGTGCCGTCTCCAAGGGCCAGTTCCGTCTGCTCCAAAATTACATGGGCTTTGGAACAGAGCGGCAGGCCTTCCAGCTCTAGGAAAACTGCCAATGAAAGTGCTGACTGCAGCAACCCTCGGGTGAAGGGAGTGCTCTCTGGGGCCTGGGCAGGGCTCCGTCTCCCCACTAACTCTGCGGGTGCAAAGAATGACATAATTCACTGATAACTCCTGGAGTCACGCACTTTAACGCAATGAACGGTGTCTCCCTGGCAAATGATCCCAACAGATTAAAGCCCTCGTTTGCTCTGAAACGCTGTTCCTTCCATCAGGAAAGATGCTTTTCTCCAGATTCTGATCCTAACTTGGTCAGGGGAGGGACAGAAAGCCTCAGGGATTTGAGTGAAGACTAAAGAAATTGGGGCTCAGAAAGCAACCACCTACAATGCTGGTACAGCTCTGGCAGACTCACAGGCGTTCCGACACAGGACTCAGCAGCTCCCCAACAGCCCTGAGAAGCAGGCAGGAATGGCTCAATCCCTGTTACAGATGAGGAAACTGAGGCCCCAGGCCCAGGACCTACCTTAAATATATTTTTTAAACAGAGAGGAAGGGAGAGAGAGAAACATTGATTGGTTGCCTCCTGCACACCCACCACTAAAGATCAAACTCACAACCTGGGCACGTGCCCTGACTAGGAATCAAACCAGTGACCTCTTGGTGCATGGGATGACGATCAACCAACTGAGCCACACCAGCCAGGGCCCCAAGGGCCACTTTAAGTGGGATGAATGGCGGGCAGGATGGGTGGGGAGAAGGTATTTCAAGATTGTGAACAGGAAAGCATGGGTCCCCTCTCCAGGGACACAGGCTACAAACTTCCTCATGCCCTCCCCCCAGTTCTCTTACCCTCCACGGCATGAGCCACAGTGCTCAGCACCTGAGCTGGAGGAATCAACCAGGCCCCCAAAACCTCTTGTTTGATACCACGTAATATCACACCCCTTGCATTTTTAAAAATTTGGAGTACAAACATACCCCCAAAATATTTGAGGTAAAAAAAAAAACAATAACCAAAAACTTCATGACTTCATGCTCATAGAGAAGTCACAAGTCAGGATCAAGTGATTCTTTTTAAAAATCTGCATTAAATACAATGTCACCTTTCTCAAAAAAGCTAATGGAAAACAGGCAAATAAAAACAAAACCAGAAAAGCAAAGTGAGTAAGGGGGTGCAGGGCCCCTGGCTCAAGGAGCAGATAAGGACCACCACTGCCCCCACCCTCTCGGACCCATGGCTCTGCAGCAAGAAGAAAGGGCGATCTCAGGCCTAGACCTGCAGAGCCTGGGTCAGTGGGGAGTCCCTCTGGCCCATGCAGGGGGCGGGGGGGCCAGGAGCCCCTGGCCCACTTGGGATCAGATCCTTCACTTTGGCCAAGACAACTGGGCACCTCTCTCCTCAGCTGTGACATCTGTAAAATAGGGGTGATGATAATGACCTTTCTCATGTGGCAGCCGTAAGGTTTAAATGACATAACTGGAGTAAGTGCGGCCACCATTGTGCCTCCTCTGAACTGATCTGGGAAAGCCTCTGAGGCTGCCTGTCTTACAGCCCATGGCCGCTTGTGTGCAGGACGGCAGAGGCTCCTGGGCCACCTTCCTTAGGTCCTCCTGCCTCAGTTTCCACCTTTGAATTAAGCCTGAAGATTGGTGTAAGCTGCTCAGACAGTGCACACAGCAAGTGCACAGCAAAAGTTAGCAGCCACCAGGCTGCCCCATAACTGGCCTGGTGTAATCCTCCAAGCTGTGTGACTCTGGGCGAGTACTCCAACCTCTCTGGGCCTCAGTTTCCTCATCCGAAAAGTGGGGATGGGACCCCTGCCAACACAGTCTAATAGTTAGAACTACCTCCTCTGAGGCTTTGCCTACCTACCAGGCGCCGAGCTAGCACAATTACCTATCAGCTCTGCACTCTCTAGGGCAGGAATAAGCCCATTATTGGTATGGGGACCTCCAAGGCCCAGGGACTTAGGTAGCACCTGCCCAGCTTTGCTACGGCCCCGCTGAAGCTGAGGGAGGGCCTGTGCGAGGCCTTGCACTCACCTGTGCAGAAATAAGCAGGGGCCAAAGGGCAGTACAGGCAGGGCTGCTCAGCCATCTGCCTCTTCCCCGGTCAGCCTCATCCCTTCCTGGACCAAGGTTGCCATCTGCTGGGAGCATGGGACTCAGCACCTCGGTGTCCCTTTGCTCAGCTCCCACCTGGGTCTGAGGCCTGGGGTGAGGGGCATGACCTCAATGTTCCCATGTTGGGTCCCTGTGCCCTGACTGGCTCCCTAGCTCCAGGTCAGACCCCTGGGATTGACCTTGACCCCATGGATCGAAGAAGATGGCCATGCTGGGTGCTGGCTTCAGAACCTTCCCTCCTTTCCTTGGTGTGGCTTGTGCTCAGTGGAAGCTACGATGAATCTGGTGAGGCGGATCACACCCAGGCACTTCCCTGTATAAGGCCCTTCCCTCGAGATGGTCCTGCCACTGCCGGGGCACAGCCTCTCAGAGTCCCGAGCTCTCGCCTTCTCACCTCTGGCCTTTGCTCTCTCAGGTCCTTGGCCTGTGCTTCCTTCCCCCCTACTTCCTTCCCCTGGCTGCCTTCTATGTGGCTGTCACCCCTGGCCTTTCCTTAGGTGTGGACGAGCTCTCACTGGCTGGAACTCCCCTCCCTCCTCCCAATTCTGAGGCTATGTGCTCTGGAACCTTCCTCTGCCTGTAGGCGGGGGCCAGCACAGGCCCAGGTCAGTGCCTGCGGCCAGCTGACCATTCCATGCCATGCTCAGCGGCCAGCCCCAGCAGAACTGCATGTGGCCTCTCACTGCTGACCACCTGCCAGCACTAGACAGGGGCTGCCAACAAGCTGTAATTAGGAACACTGTTCTCAAGGCTGCTGACAGAGAAACTGTAGAAAACGCATCATCTCCCTGAGAACTGCAGGTGCAGGGCCGGGGTGCTGGGGAGCCTGCAGGGTCCAGGTGCCAGTGACTGGACCAGCCGGACCAGAGCTCTGGGTTCCGTTCCTCCCACTGGTGAGAGGGAAACGGGTGCCCAGCTTGCAGAGCGCAGGAACACTGTCCGTAGTCGTGGCGCGGTTCCTTGATCCCACGGGGAGCAAAGAGCACAGCTGCAGAACCCAGGCCACAAGCTGGGGGCCAGGCCGACGCAGAGTCTTGGGAGTCCGAGTCACTCAGCACCCGGGCTCACCTCCTCCTCTCCCTTACCTCTCCGTTGTTGTGGTGATGGCAAAACACAGGTAAGATAAACCTGATCTCTAGCCGCCTTAAGTAAACCATTTCGTGGCATTTAGTACATTCACCAGGTTGTGCAACCACCTCGATGGAGTGCCAGGATGTTCTCATCAGCCCAGACACAAACCCGCAGCCATTAGCTGTCACTCCACCCCTCCCCCCAGCCCCGGCAACCACTAATCTGCTTTCTGTCTCCACGGATATTTCTATTCTAGGTATTTCATATACATGGAATCATTCACATGTGGCCTTCTGTGATATATGATGTTGTCAAGGATCATCTATATTGTAGTGTCATTCCTTTTTTTTTTAAAGATATTCTTTTAAGGGAGCCAGGGAAGGGGGAAGAGGAGGGGGTGGGGGAGAGAGAGAGAGAGAGAGAGAGAGAGAGAGAGAGAGAGAGAGAGAGAGAGAGAACAAAAACAAATATCAATCAATTGTCTTCCATATAGGGAATCGAACCCGCCACTTTTTGGTGTATCAGACAACACTCCAACCAACTGAGCCACGAGGCCAGGCTGTGCTTTATTCCTCTTAATGGCTGAGTAATGCTCCACTGTACAGATGGACAACATTTTGTTTGTCATCTGTTGATGGATACTGGGGCTGTTCCCACCTTTTGACTATTGTGAACAATGCTGCTGGGAACAGTCATGTACTGTATATGTTCCTTCAAAAGTCAGGTTTGTTGAGGTGTAATTACATACAGTAACACCCTTCCTCAAGTAGACACTTCACTTAGCGTTGATGCTCCCGTGTCTCCCTTCCAACCCCTGGTGCAGTGGGTGACAGTCGCCCCATGTCAGAGACGAGGACATGGGGTTGGAGAGGCTGAGCGTCCCCTAGCTCTGAGGGTGCAGCTTGGGCCGGAGCAGGCCTCTGTGGCCTCCAAGCTCTCATCTTTCACCTCCAGGCTGTCATCGTGTCAACTCCCAGCCAGTCCTGGCTTCTGTTCTTGCCTGAGAACAGGGACACGGTGGCACAGACAGCGCTACAGGGCTCTCTTCTGCTCCTTCTCATGTCCCCTAATCAAGCTCCCAGCACTGCCAGGAGGGCTGGCTGCAGGTGCCTGGGCCTGGGAGGTCGGTGGGAAGGGGCAGTGGGAAGGGGTGGTGGGAAAGGTGGTGGGAAGGGCGGGCGCTGATCGCAGACGCTCAGAGGCTACGAAACGCCATGTGCAGCTGCATGTGGCACGTAGGAAGACCTCACCCAAACCACACAGTTTGGCAGAAAGTAGGAAGTGCCAACATTCATCCAAGAGAAGTAGAAACATGAACAGACCTCACAGCCGGGGAAAAACAGAGAAGTTGTCACAGGATTAACTGCAGGGACGGGGAAGACCAGACTGGTTCCTTCGAACTTGTAGGAACGGATCGTTCCCACGCTCAAAGCCGTTCCAAAGCACGGGCAAGGCTGCAGCAAACCCGAAACCCCCGAACTGGGAACCGCGTAGGAAAGGAGAGCATGGGGCTGCCGGTCCCTGAGCTGATGGCGGGCCTGGGACACTCCTACAGCTTGTGCTCAGAGTGTCAGTGGCCTGCGCTGGGCAGGGTCACGCTCCCAATAGCCTGTCCATCCCGGGGCTCAGGGAGCCACCTCCACAGAGCAAAGGGCGAGGCGGAAGGGTGTTTGCAAGAAAATAGCCCTTTTGAGAAAGCCTCCTGAGACACTGGCCAGGAGGGCCCCACAGACACCCCCACGGTCACCCTACTCCAGCCCTGGGGCCTCTGGCTGCTTCCCTAGAATGAAAACATCTTCACTGGAATGTGACCCAGAAACTGCCCCTCTCCCTCAACACCCTCCCTCCAGGCAATGCTGCCCCCCCTGAGACTCTGTCCCAGGTGCCGAGACAGTGGGGAGGAGGTTATGGGGCCAGAAGACTCCTCGCTGGCCTGTGACCCCATAGGGAGAGGCTGAGCGTCCCCTCTCTGAGCCTCCGTTTCCAGCTGTGAGCCAGGGCTGCCTCTTGTAGCCCCAGCTGCCCCTGGGACAGGGCCATGCCATCAGCAACAGGTAAGCACTTCGTAAACCCTTTCTCCCTGGCCCTGGCGGAGTTTTCAGGCTTTGGGGACGTCTCTCCGTTTGCCCCTAAAAGACTGCTGATTCATAGCCACAGTGACACTTTGCCACCAGGCCTTGTGTCCCCGAGCCAGATTCTGCATCCCACTGAACCCCAGGAGCAAGCAGAGGGAGACAAAGACCCAAGTGTGAGCAGACCTGTCAGGACAGCAGGTAGGAGGGGAGGAAGGCAGGAAGCAAAGGATGCCGGCGAGAGAGCCAGGCTGAGCAGGTTACCCAATCCTCCATCCTCCTCTATCCTGCTTGGCAGGGAGCTCTAGCAACCACCACAAAGATACGATCCATGACCCTCCTGATGGGAGCGGGCTGGGGTACCTGGACACCGATTCGTCAGCCACGGGGAAAGGCACTAACCTCCAGCAGTCGGGCCTGCCCCGCAGCAGGCTGGGGGTGCTCCTGGGGCCCAGAAAGCACCTGGAAAAGAGATCCCTTTCGGGGGCAGGCGGCTGGAGGCCAGGCTGCAGGGTGAAGAGGCAAGGGAGATGGGAGTAAGGGGGCCTGACAGCATCCACTGTGCCTCCAAGCAAGCCACTACCCAGTGGGTATCGGCTCCAGTTCAGAAATAAAGAAGCCAAAGCTGGTGGAGCCGCTGTAAGTCGAGGGAGACATGTGAAGCCCTCACAGTTTGCCTGCTTTCCATTCTTCCTTCCTCCGTCTGGCCCGGGATGGATGGGCTGTCGGAAGCAGCAGACAGGCCCATTTAGAAACTGCTCTTTCCAGAGTGGATGGCAAGACCTCATCCAGAACCTCTCCCACCCCGGAAACACCCGGGGCGACGCTCTCTGCGGCTCGCGGGAGCCAGCCTTCCAAGGATTATTAAATGGATCTTTCCTCCCTCTGGCGTGTGTTTCCTTCAAGGCCGCGTGCCGGACCGAGCAGCAACAAAGCAGGCAGCCCAGGGCAGCATCAACCCAGCACACACAACAGCCTGCGCGCTTTGATTTAATACAGCCGGCCCCCACTGGGCTGCTTTAATTGTTTCCAGATTCTGAAAATACTTGAAAAGAGGATGCAAATGGAATCATCCACCTCTGGCTACCTCAAGCGTCTGGAGCTTGCTAGGCCGAATGTCCACGTGGGCTGTGTCCTCAGAGAGTCAGCTGGGCAGAGGGAGTGGAACCCTGATGTCACCAAGACAGATGACCCTGGAGGAGGACGCCAGATGGGGCACTTGCAGGGTGCCACTGGGAGAGCAGCTGGTCACCACGGTCATTGCCCCGGCTGAGATGGCCGGTAGGACTCGGAGGGCCGAGGGCCAGGAGTGCTGTCTTCTTTCCCAGAGCCCACAGAGCTGGGCGGTGGCAGCGGGTGAAGGGCTGGAGCACCAGGAGTCTGTTCAGGGAGCCAGTAGCCCAGCGAGGTCACTACCAAGCACCTGTCCAGCCCCCTCCGGCCAGAGTCACTCTAGAGGGTGAAGCCACACCAGGCCCCCAGCAGAAGGCCATGTGGCAGCACTGTATGAAGAGCCTGGGGGTGGAGCCTGGTGGACTTGAGTTTGGATCCCTGCTCTACCAGCTGTGCAGCCTCAGGCAAGTCACTTACCTTTCTGGGCCTCAGTTTTCATACCTAGAAAATGGGCTGGCTATGCAAACTCCAAAATGCTCAACACCGTCCGTGGAATGCAGCTACATGATGCATTGCCTCCGGTTCTGGTTGGTCAGTGGTGTGTGTGAAGCACACGTACCCTACCTACAGGGCCACCTCTCACCCCAACACCCGGGAAACCTGCTGCTAAGTGGAAGGCACAGAAGGACTTCGGCTATTTTTAAATATATGTATATATATATATATGTATACACACACACACACACACACACACATATAGTGACTTCAGAGAAAGGAAGGGAGAAGGGGAGAGAGATAACAACATCAATGATGAGAGAATCACTGATCTGCTGCCTCCTGCATGCCCCCTACTGGGGATCGAGCCCGAAACCCAGGCATGTGCCCTGACCAGGAATCAAACTGTGACCTCCTGGTTCATAGGTCGATGCTCAACCACTGAGCAACACCTGTCGGGCTTGGCTACTTTTCAAGGGCACTGGAACCTTTGTTTGGGGTTAAGGGGGGCAGGAGAGACTGGAGAGAGGGGCATCTGGAGGGCGTAGAGGAAAGATTGGGCAGGGAGAGTGTGGGAGGAGGCTCCAGGGAAGTCCCTTGTTCTGTCCAGGTTCCCAGCCCTGTCTGCCACCTTCATTGTGTTTGTAAGGCTTTTCTGAATCAGGAGAGGTTGTTTTCTTCTTGAAACCCGAGGGAGGGAGGGAACACACACACACACACACACACACACACACACACACACAGCATGCACATACACAGCACACGCACTAACAGGTGCACTCCCACCCGAGCCTGACACAGATGACAGCCTGTCATGGTCTGTATGTTACAAGTCAATTACGCCCACCTCCCAGTCAGCCTCTGATGCCGCTGGGGCAGCCGTCTCCCGGTATCGGATGCCGAGGAAGGACGTGGGACGATCCCCCAGGAGGGCCGCCAGCCCTCAGGAGGCTGCCAACTGTCAATTAGGAGGAAATTGGATGTGGGGGTGGCTCATTTATTTTCATCCCTCAACCTCCGTATTAAACATCATGGCAATAAAAAAAAAAAAAAAAGAAAGAAAAAAGAAAAAATGGTGTGGCTCCAGTGTGGCCTCGGGCACGGTTCTGAAAAGCCCTTCCCTCATTTTCCCCACCTGTAAAATGGAGCCCTGCCCACCCCGGCAGCCAGGTGGGGATCCCTGGCTCAGGGGACGTCACAGCCTGGACCTTGGTCCAAATCAGAGCCTGCCGGAAGGTGGGGAAAGCAGGCCCACATCCAGGTTAGACCCTGTGTCTGGGCAGCTTTGAGTACAGGCTTGAGAGCAGATAAGAAAGACCCTTCCGGAGGGGAGAGGAGACCCCTGAAGCCCACTGCAGGGGGTGGTGCCTCGTGGGTGGTCACCCAGGAGTGACAGGATCAACGGCCCTCTGGAAGGGGAGCTCCTGCTGGGAGGGCTGGGACCCCTCCCGCCGAGTCGGTGCTGACAGGTGAACTGTCCAGCCCCGGGTACCTGGGACAGCTGCACTCTGAGATCATAACAGCAGCGGGCCCAGCCTCTCAGGCTCCACTCCCATCCCTGGCAGCCGGACACGGCTCAGTCAGACACCTGGACACCCATAAAGGCTGCCCGTTTTTGTTTTTGTTTTTTTAATTCTCACCCGAGGATATTTCCCCATTGATTTTTAGAGAGAGAGGAAGAGAGAGGGAAAGACAGAGAGAAACATTGATGTGAGGGACACACATCGATTGGTTGCCTCCTGCATGAAACCCTGGCCAGGGCCCGGCCCGGGAGGAGCCTGCAACCGAGGGTAGGTGTCCTTGACTAGAATCGAACCTGGGACCCTCCAGTCAGCAGGCCGACACTCAATCCACTGAGCCAAACCAGCTAGGGCCAAAGGCTGCCCTTTATCCTACACAGTTTGTAGCCCAAAACTGACTCCCCTGACCTGCAACACCCTCTCCCAAAACAGTGACACCCACTGCCCACACTGCTCTCCACCGAGGACCCATGTATGGGGTGGGGGCCCGTGGGAAAGGGGAGGCAGGTGGGGGCCTAACGCAAAGTGCAGAGGAGGACAGAAGGGGCTCGCCGCGCAGTCCCTGCCGGGTGGTGTGACCGGCACTTTTATTATCATCACCATCGCCATCCTCATCACTATTAGGAGGAGGACCTGGGGGTGCAGCTGCTGCAGTGTCAGAGCCAAGAGCAGCTCTGTGTTAAATGCTGCCTCTGCACTGATGTTCTCTGGGGCTCCTGCCTACCCAGGCCGGAGGCGTGAGAGCAGGTAAGCAATGACCCTTCCCGAGTTCCAGGCCTGGACAACCCACTAGGGTGGATAGACAGATGGTGCGTGCTATGGGAACACAGAGAAGACAGTGCTATGGGAACATAGAGAAGACAGATAGTGCTATGGGAACATAGAGAACAGAAGGCTCCGGGGGGCAGGGGAGGCTGGGAAAACCATCCCCTCCCACCAACTGTGACAAACCTGACACAGCCCCTGGGTGTGTCACATTCTTTACATGTAGTGCTCATTCCGTCTTGACACAGACACACTTCCATTATCTCCATTTCCCAGAGGAAGAAACAGTGGCTCACAGAGGCAACTGGTGAGGCCAAGGTCACCAGTTAGTCTGGGGCAGCGTTTGAACCAGGTTATCTGACTCCACCGTCCATGTTTAACCAGCACACTCTGCTGCCTCTTACACAGCAGAATGTCTTAACGCACTGGCTGCCTGAGGAGGGGCAACCTGCAGAAGGCTCTGAAGGGTGAGTAGGAGTTTGCCAGCAGAGGAAACAGGGAGCGTGTAAAGTGTTCAAAAGAATGGAGGCAGCCCTAGCCAGTTTGACTCGGTGGATAGAGCATTGGCCCAAGGACTGAAGGGTCCCAGATTTGATGGGGACAAGGGCATGTACCTCGGTTGCAGGCTGGATCCCAGACCCTGGTCAGGGTGCGTGCAGGAGGCAACCAATCGATGTGTCTCCCTCACATCAATGTCTCCCTCTCTCTGTCTCTCCACCCACTTCTACTCTCTAAAAATCAATGGAAAAATATCCTTGAGTGAGAACTAACAAAAAGAAAAAAAGAGAAAGGTAGAGAATGGAGATAAGTAAGTATAGCTAGAAGAAAATATAGGCCTGGCACATAGGCGCTCAATAAATATTTGTTGAATAAGGTGCTGGAGACAGTGAGAACAGTGAGGTACAGACTAAGGGGTTTGGCTCTATTCTGCATGCACATGCCTCTGCACCCAATACCTCCCATCCCTGCACACACACACACACACACACACACACACACACTCACTGCCCTCCCTTCCTGCCTGCCAGTCCCCAGCAGTGCCCCTGAATGTCCACGACAAGCCCTCTGCTGCCCAGCACCCCCTTTCATGCCCAGGATCCTTGGGGATCCTGAAGGAGTGACTGAGAAGAGGACTCAGGTGGACAGGGGATGGGAAAGTTGGTACATTTCGCTTCTAGGTGTTTATGGAGAGGGCCACACACTGCGGGGGAGGCTAGCTGCCCACGGCTTCCCCTGCTTCCTGACTCTGGGCTGGGGAGGAGGCCTCGGATGCGGCTCTGCCTCAGGGGAGGGGCAGGGAGTCTCACGGGAGGCCTGCGGCCGCCACTGCTCCTGCTCTGATAACCTTCAGCCCTGACCTCATTTCCCACGGAGGCTCATGCAATTTCTTCCAATTTTCCACATAATTAGCTGAGCGGGAGACGCATCCCTGCTCTGAGGCAGGAAGGAGCTGCTGCTCCAGGGCCTAAGGGCCTGTGGCTGAGGGCAGAGCCACCCCTGCAGGCTCCCCGCCCCCCCACCCCCTGCCCGCCCGCCCCCACCTCAGCGGGTAGGACATCCCCTGCAGTGGGGGGATAAGGTGGAAAGAGGCAGGGCTCAGCGTGGTTTTAAGTCTCCATTCCCCCACCTGCTGGCCATGTGACATCAAGTCAGATGTCAGTCCCTCAGGCCACTGAAAGATGTGGGTCACACAGGGTTTTTCTGAGGATGAAACTACACGGGACTCAGTGACCAGTACCCATAAGTGTCCACTAGATCCTTTCTCTGCCCCCACACCTCCCAGGAAAGGTTCACCCCTCCCTCCCGCTCTCACTCTTTCTTTAAGACCCCCCACCATCCCCTTCCCTTCCTGGGGAGGCAGGGCTCAGCCGTTCGGAGGTGGGTCTCCGTCCCGTCTGCTAGTGACAGTCAGCAAGGTAGACCGCTGGGCCTCGGTCTTGCCATCTGCGAAGTAGGCCAGACAACAGAAGCTACCTCAAGGTTTGGAAGCAATCGGCCCACAGTACAGAGTGGCCGCAGGGGCCCTTGTAGGGAGCAGTTGCTCAGCTCCCCCACTGGGTCCCTGTCCTGGTGGACGCTGTCACTCTGACCCGTTAAAGGGAAGCCCAGGGGAAGCTCTGAAGAGCTCGCCAGCAGCGATCCCCAATTTGGCAGAGCAGAAGCAGGAATGAAGGGTAGAGGCCTCCCTGATGGGCCCTGACAAGCATTAACTCACTTTTGGGGCCTCCGTTTCCCTAACTGAGCAACGCAAGGTCATTCCTGTCCCACGTATCAAATCCCTCCTTCCTGACTGCAGAGGTGTCCTGGGGAGAGAAGACACACAGCCTTGCCCCCAGGGCAGAAACCGGTCCCTTCGGCCCCCACGGTGCCCACAGCCTGGGGAGGAGGCCACGCCAGCCCCTGGGAGCCTTGGGGTCCCGGAACAGCCTTCCCCTGACAGCATGAGCGATTCCCTTTCTCCCTCCGAGCCGGCGCCAAGGCCTGGAATCCATCATTTCGCGTCGCCTGTCGGGGGCTCTGCCGGCTGCCAGGCTCCTCTCCCGGGAATGCAGCACCCTCCACAGCGTGGGCCCAGGGCACCCAGAGCACGGCCAGGCTGAGTGCAGCCACCTGGGTCTATACCACCCCTGACCATGGACATGGCCCTCCCCTCCTGACCCTGGGATGCTGACGGGGGAAATGTGCCATTAGGTCGCACGAGCCTCGTACACCTGGGTGTGGTTGGGGTCTTACCCTCCCCGCCCCCCCGCTTCCTGTGCACCCCACAAGGCCTGCTCAGAACACCCCTCCCTCACAACAATCAGAACCTGCCCTGGACACGTGTCCTTTCGGCGTCTGCCCCCAGCAGCATCGGCGGAGTGGTGGCCTCCGGAGCCAGAGACCCTCCCTCAGGGTGTTGGCCTGGATCATGGGGCAGCTCCCCACACTCTGGGGACATGGGGCCTCAAGGATAAGGGCTGAGCCCAAAGGAGGGGTGGGGGGATCCCACTTACAAGGGACAGGCGGGGCACACTCAGGAGGAGGCCAGAGGGGGCCTGAGCTGGCAGAGGGTCTATGTGGTGGGGTCCGGAGGGCAGAGACTGGGTCCCCGGATGTCAGACTCGGCAGCAGTCAGTCAGGACCGCCTCCCCCACTGGAGGGTGGCCCAAGCTCCTTTCTGCTTTGCCTATGAAACAGGCATGCCAGGCAGCTGAGACGGGTGACAAGCTTTTCCTGCTGCAAATAAGCTAATTTCAACTCCCCCCTGCCCCCATCTATACACCCTGCTTCTACCCGCAGGCCCTTGCTCAGCTGACTCCGTCGCTTGCTTGCTCTGAAGAATAAAATGGTGTTAATTCCCCTCCCATCGTTCCCAATGTGGCCATGCCGGGCAGCAGCTCCCCCCACCCTGCCAGTGACACGGTGATGACAGCGAATGTTTACTGTGCATTTACAACCCGCCAGGCACCCTCCAAGCACGCCAGGAGGCCCCACTCCCAGTCTACACCCCTCCAACCTGCCCCAGCCTGTTTGTTCTTCATCACAGCCCTACACACGGCCATGGCCCATGGCACCGTTACTGCCTCATTTCTCAGAGGCAAAGGCTAAGCACAGAGAGGCCAAGTCGCTAGAATGGCATCACACAGCAACCCAGAGTCTGATCTCAAAATGGGGGGACTAATCCCCCTGGCCCCGATGCTTCTGTGTTCAGGACACACCCGACACCAGGGGTTCCCCCAAAGGGAGGGGCCTCTTCCACAGCCTTCTTTTGTGACGCTACACATGGTGGAGGCTGGCAGGGAGAGCGAGTGCCCAAGCCGCTGGCAGCACATGGCGCTGTGTGCCGGACACGGCACAGGTGGCCCTCCCAGAGTACAGGCAGCACCACGACCAGTGCCTTCCCTCCGCCCTCCAGCCCCAGGCTGAAGGCTGTTCCCAGGTCTCAGAGAGAGGCTGTGCCAAGGATAGAGCGGGGGTGTGCTCCTAGCACCACTAGGTCAGAAATAAAATGAAAATGTGTGAAATACAGATGGGGCCCCAGGAACTCGGGGGCTCCACAGAGCAGAAGCAGGTGAAACTCGGGAGAGGTCCAGCTGGGTGAGGCCAAGGCTCCCATCCCACCAGGACCAGCTTCTGGCCAGTGGTGCCAGGCACAGGGGGCGGTGGGCTGGTTCACCCAGCTGCACGGGGCCAGGCTGACACGGGGTCTCTGTGGGTTTCCTTGTGCTCCAGAAGGATCTAGGTGGGCAGAGAGGCAGACAACATACTTTATGTCCAGGACACATGTCCACACAAAGACTTCCCATCTTTCATGGGCCTCACTCCCAGTCCACAGTCCTTCAAACTGCCCCCAGCAGGCTGTGCCCCATGATCACACTCCTCACCTACAGGCGAGATGTCACTTCCACTGGGAACACCCATCCCACCTTTCCCACCTAGAGGCACTGAGAGTCTATGGAAATCTTACTCACGTGCTTCCTCCTCCTGGAAGCCCTCCCTGATGCCCAGGCTGGATAGGGGACTACCCTGGGCTGAGCTCTGGCACACCACGGTCTGTATGTCTTTGTCCTCCCTTCCCATCCCTTACTAGAATAACCTGGGGTGGGTACGTTTGCTCTGGGTCTCCAAAGGGCCTGGCTGAGTCCTCTGGAGTCTGAGGTTCTAAAAACAGACAGAGACTGCAGTCACAGCTCTCAGGGGGCGCAGGAGGAGTAAGAGACAGCACAGAGCTGCACAGGGTTGGGATGAGGGCTTAGTCTGGCTGGAGCTAAAGCGACAAGAGATGAAGCTGCAGCGAAGGGGGCTGGAGGAAGTAGGGGGTATCCAGTAAGTGATGGGGTAGGGCCTCCCCCCTCCCAGTACAAGCCCCTGAAAGGACCGTGGATGGTGGCCCCAGGCAGGGTGGCCCATGGGAGGGGCCTCAGACACCCACCCGCCCTCCAGGCAACACTGAGGGGCTGGCTTCAGTCCCTCCCCATCCAGCGAGTCCTCCCAGCTACCTCGCCCTGCCATCACCTTTGTCTCTGACGCCACACTGTGGCTTTACTTTCAGTGACCTTGATACTGGTCAGGTCAAATATTTCAGTTCAGTGGATTCATCCAGCAGGAGTGTGTTTCTATGGCAACAGGGGCTGACTCATAGCACTCTCCTGCGCCCCCCAGCGCTCTCCCTTCCAGGAAGCCACACTCCTGCATGCCCACCATCACAGCACTTCCCAAGGTGAGAGGTGACTGCCCTGTGCTTGCCCATGAGCCCTGGAGTGCGCTGTAAGGGCCAGGGTTGCAGGGCCCCGCCGCTGGCCCTGACGTCCTATAACATGACCACAGGGGCTGTTGTTGTCCACGAGGACACACAATCCACGTGCAGCCTTAGCCGTCAGCATCAGTGTCCAGGTGGGCTCTTGCTTTCTCCCGGGGACATCTGCTGACCCGCCCAGGCCGGCTGCAGAGAGAAAGGGAGGCGTGTGGAAAAGATGTGAGGCCCAGCTCGGCATTTTGGGGGGATTCAACTGAGACAGCCCGTGACGCCGTTTCAGAGGCTGTGTCCTAACGGGTCTCGTCCTCTCCGAGGAGCTCAGGTCACCTGGGGAAAGGCCTGGCACCTGAGAACGGGGCGCTCAGCCGTGTTTTAAGCCACCAGTCCTCATGGTTTGCCCTCCCCTCCTCTCCTACCCACGATCCGGGTGCTGTCCTGCCCTGCGATGCTTGTGTTCCTGCAGCCCCGGCACAGAGCAGCGCTTTCCTGCTGATTAGCATCCCTGCTGTGGCCCCAGTGCCAACCAGCACTTACTGGGCGCTTGCAACAGCCCACAAGGGCTCTTGGGGGGCAGAAGTCCTGGTGCCACCACTCGCTCGAGATGGGAAAATTGAGAGGTTAAGAATTTGACCACGTGCCCACAGGAGTAGCATGGGTGCAGAGCGCCTATGATTTATCGCACGTGATGATGTCCCCATGATGCTAAGGGGGCAAACTACGGCCCGCGGGCCGGATCTGGCCCATTTGAAATGAATAAAACTAAAAAAAAAAAAAGACCGTACCCTTTTATGTAATGATGTTTACTTTGAATTTATATTAGTTCACACAAACACTCCATCCATGCTTTTGTTCTGGCCCTCCGGTCCAGTTTAAGAACCCATTGTGGCCCTCAAGTCAAAAACACTTAAATCATTGGTTCTCAACCTGTGGGTCGCGACCCCTTTGGGGATCGAACGACCGTTTCGCAGGGGTCGCCTAAGACCATCGGAAAACACATAGATAATTACATATTGTTTTTGTGATTAATCACTATGCTTTCATTATGTTCAGTTTGTAACAATGAAATTGGGGGTCACCACAACATGAGGAACTGTATTAAAGGGCCGTGGCATTAGGAAGGTTGAGAACCACTGAGTCTTAAATGCATTCATCTCATAGGATCGCCCCCAAACCTTATGATGTAGAGACTTTTATCACCCCCCATTCTACATTTGGGCAGACTGAGGCACGGGAGTGAGGTGCGCAAGGTCACGCAGGGAGCAAGAGGCAGAGCCCGTTTGCACCCGGAGCCCAGGCCCTCCGCCCCTCTGCCGGCGCCTCTCAGAACGCCCTGTTCTTCAAGGGTGAGTTCTTTCTGAAACCTGACCATGACAAATTATTTTTTTAATGGTTTTAATTTATCCCCCTTTCCTCGGAGAGTGTCACAGGCAATCTGCTTCTCCCCGTGTCTGTGAGCCTCCTCGTCTCTTGTTAGTGGCTCAGCTTTGAACATATTTCCTTTTATCATGTGGTGACACACGGTGGCGGAGGGCGATTCCGGGAGAGATTGTCGGGGAGGGGCCGGGCTAGAGTTTGCATCGCTCCTGACAGCTAATTAGCTGTGTGCCTTTGCACCAGGGGCCTCTCATATGGCAGGCATCATCCCCATGGCCCCGAGGCTGCACGCCGAGGCCTCCTCCTCCCTTCCTGCGTCGGAGACTCCCAGGGTAACGATTTCCATTTTGGTGGTGCCCTTGACACGGGCCTGCCTGTGGCAGGGATAGGAGGGCAAGGCCGGAACGGCTGATCCTTGGGGACTCAATTTGCCAACTATCATCAGGGGGCTCTGGATTGGGACCCAGACCAGAGCAGGTGTCTGAGGCGCCGGTGACCTTGGGCAAGTCTGCCCTCCCCAAGGCTCAGTTTCCTCATCTGCATATTGGGTAGATGAGTGCCATATGCTTGGCTCCCTAAGCTTGCTGCCGGCATCCAGCAGGAGAATGAGAGGCAGGCTGAGCTGAAAGGATGATGTGTCTGGGTTCCTCCATTCATCATGTATGTACTGAGTTCAATATGTACTGAGCACCTATGTATGCAGGTACGGGGCACTGCTCTAGGTGCAGGGGGCTGGGGGAAGGAAGGAGAGGGTAAGGAACCATAAGTAGCATGTGTAATCCCTCTGATTGTCGATGTCGAGGTCCAGGTCTGGGGAGGGGCCGGGCTGGCTTGCATGCTCCTGACAGCTCGTTAGAGGTGATTAGAAGCATGAGGAAGATGAAGCAGGGAGGCGGGGGGATTATGGGGTGGGGAGAGGTTGCACTTTAAAATAATAGCATGGTCAGGAAAGGCCGCACTGACTGTATCATCGTTGATTACTACCATCATGTCTGTGAGGATGAGTAACAAAGATCATCAAATCTTTCTTTCTTTTGCCTGTTAGGAAAACACAGTCTATTACTTTATTGTTTATTTTTTAGGGCAGGGTTCTCACACTCGGGCAGCACCAGGGTCCCCTGCAGAGCTTGTCACACAAGTAGCCTGGCTGTCCCCAGGGTTTCTCATCCAGAATCTGCATTTCTGCCCAGTTCCCAGGTGATCCCAATGCTGCTGGCCCAGGACACAGTTTCAGAATCCCTGGTCTGGTCTGGAAATGGACTTGGTTCATGCATTAAAGGTTGAATTTCTTCTGCTTATTGGATGTGGCCCATGAGAGCCACTGGCTCTGATACCTGTGACAAACACTTCGGAGGCACCTAAGATCAGATCAAACAAACTGTATGAAATCACCACTTTCCCATTTCATATGGTTCCGCTTACTGTGCGCTGGGTCTAAACAGCCATCCTGGCCTCACGGAGCTGCCGCCCGTCATTTCCCTGGCTACACGGTGGAACCCTCCTTCTTTGCCCAGAGGTTCCCCACCCCCCAGCAGGGGTCAAGGCCTGGCCTGGGCCCAGGACCCCTGGAGCCTCTGGGAACCTCCCCTCTGCCTCGAAGCCCCCGGGGCCTCCCTGAAGTGGCTCTGGCCCCAGAGAGAGATGAAGGGGGAGCAGCAGGCCCACTGACATGCTGAAGGATTGCCATGGCAACAGTGCAGGGCGGGCCAGCTGGCAGGAGCAGAGTCTGACAGAGCCACAGGCCTGGCCTCCCACTAAGGCAGGGCTGGCCTGGGAAGCAGAGGTCACATGGGGCTGGGGGGGAGGGGCACAAGCCCCCACATGACAGGGCTGTGTCCTTTTTGAGGAGAGTGCGGTGACCCGACTGGGGCTGGACATCTGGGGAAACCCACCTCCCTCCTCTTCACACATGGGGGTGGGGTGGAGGGCTCTTGCTGGAATTCTCTGATACCATCTGAATCACAGGGCGCCCCTGCCTCACCTCACCTGGATCCCCGTGGGGAAGGGCCCCTGGCCACGTGATCCAGGAGGCTGCACTCCCTGTTCCTGCAGCAGGTAATAGGTGCTCGGTGAAAATGTGCCTAATAGGATAATGAACAAATGGGCATGTTCATGACCGCCCCTTTGAGGCTGTGTCTGAGGCTCAGGGAGGCTGCTGGCTGCAGGGCTGGGACAAAAGATCCCCGAGATTAAATCTGTCGCCTCCTCCCTCCCCTGCCCTGCACACACAGGAGGCAGCACCCACGGCCTTCTGGACCTTTCTTGCTCTCATTTGCACATTGGAAGAACTCAGAGCCTGCTCCCGGGACACAATGCCAGGAAAATGTGCGTTCCCAGAAGCTCCCGGGACCCTTTTCCCTCCCTCTGTCCCAGAACAGGAAAAGGCCATTGGGTTCCTTCAGGGGAGCTTGGCTATTCCAGGCTGTGTGATGGGCCTGCAGGGCGGTGGAGGGGGCCTTGGCCAGCTCTGTTCCTTCTCAAAGCAGGCAAGGAGGCCCTGTTCCCACTAGGCCTCCCCCAGGCTCTGTACAGGGTTATTCTGCCCATTCTACAGATGAAGAAACCGAGGTCCTGAAAGTGAGCCAAGATGCCCAAGGCTGCTGGGCAAAGTGAGGAACTGAGGCCAGGCTCCCTACTGCCATGCCCCCTCCTGGAATCTCTGAGCTGAGAGATTAAAAGACAACTTTTAATTTAATTTCTTTACAATGAAGGTAATCTGTAAAATGCTCAACCATATGTAATTTCATTTCTCCTATCTCCTAAGACTTCTCCTATAAATCAGTTTACAAATATGGTGAGAACTACCCTTATGCCGTGAAACCCCGGGATGAAGAGGCCCTGGCAGGACGTTTGAGGCCCTTAGAGAGGGGCCCCACTCCCTAGTTTAGCATCACCCCAGCCACCCCCAGGCAAGCTGTGCCCCAGGATCGCTCCCTCCTGATCTCCACTTGGAACCCATGCGCCACCTTCCCTTGCACTGGAGTAAGAACTTTATTGTTTGGCGTGAGCATCCCTGAGGTCGGAGGACAGGTGAGGGAGGGGTGAGACCTCGGGGCTGACAGCATGACTGGGATGGACAGGTGATCTGAGCTGGTGGATCTGAGCAGGTGGAGGGAGGAGGGGGGACAGGACCAGGGATCCCGGATAGAAGCAGTGAGTGAGCAGAGGCTCAGAGGCGGACAGGTGCTGGAGTCAGGCTGGACAAGAGGAGGGCTTTGTGAAGGGATGTGGAGCAGCACCCAAAGCAAGACCCTCCACTGCCCCCCCCCCCACTTCCCCATCTGTAAAACTGCAACAACTGGTCCCAAACCTAAGGGCGCTGAAAGGTTAAATGAGATCACGCCTGATTACAGACACACACCATAAGTGACATGTTTGGCTGAGGCTGTCCTCCCTACCTAAAGCCTCCCCCCAGAGACCTCAGAGTCCCCCTGCCAAGGAGAGATCCCACAGCTCATGCCTCCTGGCATCCCCTCCCCCAACACACTTTTACTGCAATCAGCTCCTTCAGCACCCCAACACTAAAGTCAGGTATTAGTATAACTCTCCCCACTTCACAAATGGGGAAACCAAGGCACAGAGAGGGTCAGGGACATACCCAAGGTCACACAGCTCCATATGGTAGAGTCAGGATTCAAAAGTAGGCACTGATATCACCCCATTTTACAGATGGAGAAACTGAGGCTGGGAGGGCACCCTCCGTGGTTCTGGGCCACACAGCCAGGATGCTGCTGAGCTGAGCTGGCAGTTGGGCCTGTGGGTCTCCTGAGCCCAGGCTCTGACCATGGAGCTCTAGGGCCTCCCAAGCAGGTCTGGACAAAAGGTTTGGAGAACAAGCCTCTGGAAGGGCCAAGGAGGCAGGCTGAGGGGGAGGTGCAGACAGCGGGCTGGGCTCTGCCATTCATTCCTACCCCTGCTTCTCACACCCGCCGCCGCGGGGGAGCCAGAAGCTGGTAGCACCAACTGTTGCTGCCGCCTTCCCTCTCCCTGCCCATCTGTTCCCGCAGGGGATCAGGGTGGGCGGCAGGTCCTTGCCTAGACCATCCGCTGCCGACGCAGTGGGGACACTCCCCCCACCCTTCCCTTCTCCTGGGCCTGGAGGTTCGCAGGGGGCACGGGAGGGTGGGCACAGCAGACCCACATGCCCCTCCCCACCTTGAGCCTCGCTGTCACCTGTGCAAATGAGCACAGCACCACGGATATGGCTGTGGGCTCTGAACCAGCTTCCGCCCATAACCAGGACCCCCTCCTATGTCCTTCCCTCTATGGGTTTTCTGATCGCAGAGCCTGGGGTCCACAACCCTCCCACTGCAAATGCCCCTGCTGTCCCAGAAACACACTTATCCTTGTCACCTGGTGTGTGACCTGATTTAGACTAAGAGCAAGCAAGGTAGAGAGCCACGGGTGGGCGGGTGCCCTCTGAGACGTCCCAGCTGGTGGCAAAGGCCCCTGGAGGCTGAGAGCCCAGAGCCATCTGTCTTAATTTTTGACACCCGCTTCCAGACCTCCTGGGTGCTTGAGGGACCCCCTCTCCCATGCAGAGGAGTGACCTAACAGCAGAACATGTACTGGACGCGTGCTGGGTGGGGTACTGAGGGAGAGGTGAAGGGACCGCCGCTAAGGGTCAATTCGGGTCCCAGCCCAGGCAGCTAAGAGAACAAGGCCTGTGGTGCACCTGTGTGGACGGGGACACAGGGAGGGCAGGGTGGTAGGCAAGGCCCCAAGCGAAAGGAGTTGAGTCCCGAGGGTGGAAAGAGATCAATGGCCACCCCAAGACCTCCCTCTGTCCCCCCCCCCCCCAGTTCTAATGCTACCCCTTGAGGGTTCTATACAAACTCCACCACTTTCTATGTGACCCCTGGCCAGTTACTCGACCTCTCTGGGCTGGTTAGAAGGATAGGATGAGGTAATGCCTGGCATCTGGTACGTGCTATGCAGGCTGGGCAGTAGGGCGATGATGAGGCCCAGTTCCAGCTCCATGCTCAGGCCATGCTCCTGCCACCCAGAACCTCCTTCACCGCCCCCCAAGCTCAGCACCCGGCCTGGTCCTATGTCCTGGCCTGTGCACACACAGCTCCCTCCACTGGGAACACCGGTGCCCACCCTCCTTTGCCACGTGGCTACTCATAGTCTTCCTACAGGTGGAAGGGAAGGAGGAGCCCCCTGTTCTGGGAAGGAGGCTGGATTAGGTGTCCAAGGTTGAGACACAGAAGAGGCCACACAGGAGGGCCCCTGAGAGAGAATCCACCATATATCCAAGGGCTGGCTCTGCCAGATCTTGCAGGGGACAGCGACATCTAGTGGGCAGTGGGCACATTGCCCATCACCCCAGGAGGTCCCTCTAGGGCAGCGGTTCTCAACCTGTGGGTCGCGGCCCCTTTGGCGGTCGAACGACCCTTTCACAGGGGTCGCCTAAGACCATCCTGCATATCAGATATTTACATTACGATTCATAACAGTAACAAAATTACAGTTATGAAGTAGAAACGAAAATAATTTTATGGTTGGGGGTCACAACATGAGGAACTGTATTTAAAGGACCAGAAGGTTGAGAACCACTGCTCTAGGGGTACCCCAAGTCCCCAAGTCAGCAGAGGCTCACCTCCAGGGGAGAATGCGGAGCAGAGGGGTGCCAGGCTCAGCACATTGCCATTGGCGACACAGGGCTCAGCTTCCTCTCTAGAACTCCTGCCTCCTCCCATGGGCAGCCGTGCTCCCACATGGCATATGCCCGCCATATGCTCTCCCTGTCACAGCAT
Source organism: Myotis myotis (assembly GCF_014108235.1). Taxonomy (NCBI): domain Eukaryota; kingdom Metazoa; phylum Chordata; class Mammalia; order Chiroptera; family Vespertilionidae; genus Myotis; species Myotis myotis. The sequence continues at coordinate 17,144,866 of NW_023416323.1, forward strand.
CCTCAGCAGGCCTGCAAGCAGCCTGCTAGTGGGGGCAGGGTGCCTTGGAGCTTGAGCACACCCCAACTGCTACATTGAGCAAGCTGCTCGGAGCTGCTCGGAGGGGTGCCAGAACCCCTATGAGGGAAGTGGCCCATGATGCCACATCACAGACAACCACACTGAGGCCCAGAGAGGCTGAGCATCTTCCTCGAGGCCACACAGCTGCAAGGGCAGACCAGTCCTGTCACCCAGAGCCGCCTCTGAATATGCATCTACAACCTCAGGGGGCTGGTAGACACACCTGCAGAATTCTTTGGTGTCTGGAAGCTCGGTGTCCATGGAAGTCCCCATGCCAGGACACCTTCCATTTCCTCTTTCCCCATCACAGCTTCAGGACCCCCGGGAGACCACGGCCTCACTGCTCTCCTGCTGTTTCCACAACCCCAGCAGTGGAATCTATAAGGCACTCTGGGCCTAAAGCCTGAAACTGACTCATGCTTCTCAAACTGGGTTCCCCAGAGCCGTGAAGTTCTGCCAATGAGTTTGGGTTCTGCCCAGGGAGCTGAGAAAAAACTTGAGGGAGGGAGGGCTTGTCCTCTTAAATCACTGTCTAGAGCTGATTTCTACAGAAGGTCTAAGTGAAGAGGGAGGGAAGGAAAATTCTGGAACTTCGCACTATGCAAGAGGAAATACTGAGTGTCTAATAGCAGGCCTCGCCTCCTAATGCAGCCAAATATCCCTCAGGGCCAGGCTGAGGCTACTCCACCGAGTGGTTTCATAGGCAACAGATGTTTACTGAGCACCTAGTAAATAGCAGGGATAGTCACTGAACCCCACGGTGCAGGCGTTAACTGTGGGCTCAGGACCCAGAATCCGTGGGTTCGAATCCTGCCTCTGCCATTTGTTCGTGTGGCTCAGGGACTCCATCTCAGTGCCTCAGTTTCCTCATCTCTAAAATGAACTGAAGAACAGTTCCTAGATATCGATGACAATGAGAATTAAATGAGTTAATAGATTGTATTACTTTTTCCAGGGCATATGACAAATTACCACAAACTGGGGCTTAAAAAAACAGAAATGTATTCTCTCACAGAGTCAAGGTGTGGGCAGGGCTGTGCTCTCTCCAAAGGCTCAAGGGGTGCATCCTTCCTGCCCCCTCCTGCTTCTGCTGGTGGCCAGCGATCTTGGGCGTGGCCTGTGGTAGCAGAACTCCAACCTCTGCCTCGTCTTCACATGCCATTCTGTCTGGGTCCAAATTCCCCTCTTCTTATAAGGACATGGGCTGGATTTAGGGCCACCTGTATCCAGCATGACCTCATCTGCAAAGACCCTCCTTCCTAATAAGGTCATATTCTGAGGTACCAGATGGGCATGCATTTGAGAGGATACCATCTGGCCCCACTACATACATGTCCAGGGCTTAGGCCAGCGCTAGGCACACGGAAGTGCTCCACACGGGGTTAGTGTCTTCCCCCAGGACCTGTGATGGGGACTTGGGCCCACTCTATGGATGCGGACACCAAAGTTCAGAAGAGTGAACTGTCTGCCTGAAATCCGCCTTGCAATGTGGGGCTCAGATCCAATCCAGTTTTGTTGTCTTCACCCCGAGTATTTTCCAGGCCTGAACTCCCCGGGACATCTGCCAGAGCAATGCGGGCATTTTCCCTACGGGCACCACCCAATGCCCCAGCGGGGAGCTTGTGCATGGAGGCTTCTAGCCCCCCGGCCAGCACACAGCCTCTCTGGTCTTTTGGATCCCGCCCTGTAATATGGAAGATGAACCCCAACCTCAGTGGGAGGGAGTGGCTCAGCGGGAGGATACCGGCCAGGGGAGCCCATCTTTCCTGTTACTTTCACGTGCTGCAATTCACGTATCAGTCTCATGCTGGTATAGAGCAGCCGTGGGCAAACTACGGCCTGAGGGCCCGATCCGGCCAGTTGGCTGTTCTATCCGGCCCGCGGAGCCGAAAGAGCGGAGGGTTCTCTTGCTCTCCCCTCCGCTCCTTCACCAGCAGCAGTGTTAACATGTATTAGTTCACACAAACACTCCATCCATGCTTTTGTTCCGGCCCCCCGGTCCAGTTTAAGAACCCATTGTGGCCCTCGAGTCAAAAAGTTTGCCCACCCCTGGTAGAGAGCAATGGTTGGGTAAATGTTCTCTCTGACGCGGGAAGGGGCAGGAAGCCCCCTGATTGGTTTGCTCCCATCTAGCAAACAAGCACTGCGCCCCTCTGTGTCAGGCGTGTGACCGTGGCCACATCGCAGATGAGGTGGCGCCCTGCCATGCCAGCTTCCCCAGGCCCAGCTGGGCTCACTAGGGAGGTGCTGGTGGAGCACGGAACATCTCAGAGTCTGGCACGTGAGGGGGTAGGACTAGAGGATCAGAGTGTGGCAGCGAGGCCCGGATGCAGGTGGGAGGCAGGGATTCACTGCCTCTGATGGGGAGGGGACAGCATAGGGCTGAGGAGGAAGCAGGTGCCAGGCTGCTGGGCAGTCACTGTATTACTTGGGTCTCTGGACCTAGGATTCTGCAGGAAAGAGAAAAGGCTTTCTGGGTTTAGAAAGAGCCTCATCCGCACGCTGGGAAGCTGGGGCCCCGCCCGTAAGCAGGCAAGCTTAGATGGCCCAGCAAGGCCTGTGGGCATCGTGACAGGCAGGCCCAGGCCTCTAACAGGGTCACCTGACCTCTACTCTAGCCCTGTCTGGCTCCTGAGTCAGGCAGACCTGGGACTGATGACCTTGGGTCCAGTCACCTGCTGAGCCCAGTGACACAGGGAGAAAGGCAGTGTCTGCCTGGACTGGAGGCAGCTGACAAGTGCCCAGTGCTGAGCGGGGCACGGGAGGGAAGCTGACCTCCCCGAGCAGAGGGCCAACAAGGCTGGCCTAACGACCAGGTCACATGGCTCAGTCATCCCCAGTGTTCACTGAACACCTACTCTGTGCCACCACTTGCTCAGGACTGGAACCCAGTGGCAAACAAGCCCCAAGTTCTTCCCCTTAGAGACAGGTCACATGCCTCCTCAGTGTCTGCAAGATTAATGTAGCGATGGGGCTATAAGAGCTGCAAGAGGTTCTGTTTTGAAAGTACACTAAAAACTGGGGTCACCATAACCCCACAAGTCCACTCCATGCTTTGTACCCAAGAGACATGCAAACCTATGTCCACTCAAAATCGGCACACAAGCTCAAAAGCAGCACTATTCATGATAGCCCCATGTGCATACAGCCCAAATGCCCCTCGATGATGGACAGATAAACCACACGTGGCCTCCATCCACGGAGTATCAGTCAGCCATAGAAAGGAATGAAGCACAGACACCTGTTACAGCATGGATGAACCGTGAAAATATTCTTCCAGGTGAAAGAAGTTAGATACGAAAAGATACATATTATATGATTCCACTTATATGAAAGTAGAAACCCGGTGGACGACATTTGTGCACTGGGGGGAGGGGGGGTCCCTCAGCCCGGTCTTTAACAGTCTGGGAGCCCTCGGGGGATGTCCGACTGATGGCTTAGGTCCAGGCCTAAGTCATCAGTCGGACATCCTTAGCACTGCAGCAGAGGCGGGAGAGGCTCCTGCCACCAATGCTGCACTCACCAGCTGTGAGCCTGGCTTGTGGCTGAGTGGCGCTACCCCTGTGGGAGAGCACTGACCACCAGGGGGCAGCTCCTGCATTGAGCATCTGCCCCCTGGTGGTCAGGGTGTGTCATAGCGATCAGTCATTACACCATTTGGTCAATTTGCATATTAGTCTTTTATTGTATAGGATGTCCAGAATAGGCAAATCCTTAGAGACAGAAGGTGGACCAGTGGTTGCCAGAGGCTGAGGCAGAGAGGAATGGGGAGTGACTGCTAAGGGCAAAGGGCTTCTTTTAGGGGTGGTGAAATGTTCTAGAATTAGATAGTGGTGATGGTTGCAACTCTGACTATCCTAAAATCCACTAAACTCTACACTTTGGCAAGTTATTATAAAATTGTTATAAAAAAATGGCACTTAAAATAGTACTTGCAAAATGCCATTTTTCATACACTGGGGTGTTTTTGAAATTACAAAAATAAAAAGGAATGAGCACATATTGTTTTAGAACCAGAGAAATAAGAGGTGCTTGCAGGTACCCCGCTGCCATGGCCAGGGGTTTTTTGGAGGCTCAGGGAGGGGAGGCCTTGCCCGGCTTCCCCAGGAGGCAGCATGGGCCCACAGCGGTGGAGAGGCAGCCACCCTGTTCCCACCAGCCCAGCTCACCAGAAGTCCTGGAGACAGCCAGCTGATGCGGGGGTGACCAAGAACAGACACCCCTGAGGCTGATCTGTCTGTAAACTGCCAGTGAGTTCTGGGGAGGGAGCAGGCCTCACGGGGGCACATGTCCGGTGCTAGGAACCATGTGGTGTATGGGTGGCCACTATGCCCCTCTGGACAGGGACCCGTGGAAGAGGTACAAGCCCCCTCTGAAAGAAAGTTCACCATCTTCTCTCTCTGCAGGGGAGTCACAGCCAAGGACTTGGCCCGGCCTCAGGATGGTGGACAGAACTGGAAGAGGCGGGTGGGAAGCTGCCGAGGCCGTGACCAATATAATAATAGATACCACGTGCGGGAGGGGGCACTGTGTGCCTGGTGGGGACTGTCCCATAAACCGTACACCCCCATGAGCCTTCCACAGCCAGAGAGCAGGAACCGGTGCCATCCCATTGTACAGATGAGAAAACCGAGGCACGGCGGGCTCCCCAGCTACACCACTCTCAGCCCTACGTCACCGGCAGCTGGTGCACCTGTGACATCAGCTGTCTTCACAGAGGGTGTTGGGGGCTGGGCCGTGGGGGGCCATCTGCCTGCCCTCCTGCCACTTGCTTCTTGGGCCCAGAGCTGTGAGAAGCAGGCCCCACACAAAGCCAGGCCCACAGGCCAGCAGAGCGACACCCTCCCCACAACTGCAATCATGTCCATCCACAGGACCCTGCCGACACCAGCTGCGTAGTTCTTCCACACCAGCACCCACATCTCCAACGCTCCGGGCACCGGCACAGCTGGGTGGCCCACAATTTGGTTCAGTTCGGACACTATCACCAGAGTTGGCAGAGAGCCCACCGGTCAAGAGCTCAGTCCCTGAAGACTGTCCCCGCTTCAGACATCAATCGCAAGTCCTGGGTCTCTATACTCCTGGCCAATTGCCTATAAATCTGGGGTCTCATGACCCTCCTAAGGTTCGACAATTTCCTAGGAGGGCTCACAGAACTCAGAAAAACATAACTTAGTGGTACTCGTTTATTGTAAAGGCTAAAACTCAGGGACAGCCACATGGAGGACCCACATCATCCCGCTAGTGGACAGCTGGGCAGTGGGGCCCCAGATCAGCCCCTGGCCTGGACACCCGGCTGTCCCATTCCGCGGCAGAAAGCCCAGGCGCTGCTCTGAAGAGCTGTCATTTCCACTGAGTGACCTCTGCTGTGCGAGGCCGCCGAGGCTGAGGGCTGGCAGAACCCTTACAGTCCCTCCCAGAATTGGGAGGCCTGGTTTGCACCCAGCTGTGCCTCTCAGTCCCAGTCTCTGACCAGGGCTAACATGAAAACGCTGGATCCCAGGCCTGGTGCAGCTCTCGTGGCCCTCCCCATGACCACCCCTCACTGCACCCCATGCCTCCTCTGCGAGGCCAGGGGAGGGTCTGCAGCCAGGGTTCCACCTGCCCCATGGGACCTAGAGAAGGGGCCCAGTGGGGTGGGCTCTGGCCCAGCATCCCCACCTGGAGCCACCCTGCTTGGGTGTATGGGCCGCTGGGAACGATGAAATCTGAACAAACGCTGCTGCTGCTTAAGTATCTTCCATGCACGGTAAGGCGGACCTCCTCAGTTGTGCCCCAACCTGGCTGAGCAAAAGATGGACTTTGCTTACTTGGTATGTGAAGAGTCGGGTGCAGAAGGACTCAGGCACAGCTGGATCCAGAGGCTCAAACACTCCCGGGAGCTGCCTCCTGTCCGTGTCTGTCTCTCCCCCATCGCACCCTGAGTTCTTTAGTGTTCAGGGACTCTCACTATGCAATGCCCTCTGAAGGTGCTGAGTGCCCAGTGCCCACCAGACTAGTCCAATCAAACCACCCCCAGCATTGAGCCTCCCAGCCCTAGGATCCCCACCCAAAGGGAGCCGTTCCTGATGGCCACAGACTTTCTGAGCGGGTGTCCATGGGGGGAGATGGCGCCAGCCAGTCGCCTGTCCCTGCTCGGTTCCAGCTAAGATAAGGTTCCCAAAAGACTAATGCTGGCGTGTAAATATTAGATACTTCTGTCTCCTTCGAGACCAATTACACAGATCATGGCGGCTCCCCCAGGACCGTGCCTTCCACTTACTGTATCATCATTAACAGCCTATTAGGTAACAGCTGCTGGGGGAGAGAGAGAGAGAGAGAGAAAGAGAGGAAGAGAAGATACTGGGAGGGAGGGAGAGAAGCGAGGGAGACAGGAAGAGGAAAAGAAGGGTGAGAGGAAAAACAGAAAAGTGAAGATAGAAAAAGGGAAAGGGGGGAAAAGGAGAGGAAGAGACAGAGATAGTAAGGATGTCAGTCGCCTGTCCCTGCTCGGTTCCAGCTAAGATAAGGTTCCCAAGAGACAGACAGGGAGAGAGACAGTCAAGAGACCGGGGAGAGCCCTGGCCGGTTTGGCTCAGTGGATAGAGTGTCAGCCTGCAGGCTGAAGGGTCCCGGGTTCAATTCTGGTCAAGGGTACATGCCTGGGTTGAGGGCTCGATCCCCAGTAGGGGGCGTGCAAGAGGCAGCCGAGCAATGATTCTTTCTCATCACTGATGTTTCTATCTCTCTCCCCCTCTGCCTCCCTCTCTGAAATCAATTTAAAAAAATAATAAAAAGAGAGATGGATGGAAACAAGCAGACAGAATAAAGGCAGGAACAAAACATTTGGGAGAAACTGGGATGGAGGCCCAGAGAGGCAGGAGGGACCGAGGAAGAGGAGGGAACCCGGGAGAAGGCGGCTGAGAGCTCTGAGGAGCCCGGGCACACCGCCCTAAGGGTCCCCTGCCGCTGCCCTGCCTGTCCCTGTCTGCCCGCCCCCGCAGTGTGCTCACCCATGGTGCCCTCAGCCTGTAGCAGTTGGGCATTGCAGGGGACACCAAACAGGCCCAAAGTCCTCCTAAAGCCAGGGCTGCCCCCGCAGGCCTTAACCCCACACAAAGGCAGGGAGATAAGAGCCACCGCTGTGCAGACCCCAGATCCTTCTGCTGAAAGACCTTTAAATATGTCTAGCTCATCCGCCAAGCACACACTAGGTGCCTGACACTGTCTAGAAGGGAAGGAGGGTGAAGCCTTTCCATCAGCAATTACAGACCAGCCCCTGGCAGGCCCGCCAGGCACCCAGCCCCTGCCTACATCCCCTCTTTGAGTCCTTGAAACAGCCCCTGGGGCAACGATTGGCCCCATGCAGAGATGAAAAGAAGGGGGACACAGGCAGAGTGACCAGCCTCTCTGAGGCCACCCAGCTGGGGAGCCCCACACTGGCGGTCAGGGCCAGTGACTCCTGAGCCCTGGTGCCTCTGCTGGGGGCTAAGGGACAAGATGCAGCACTCAGCCACCCACCCCCTGAGGGCTTGAGCCAGGCTTCCTAGAGGGGGAAGGACAGAGAAGTGCCTGTGTAGTCACCAAACCTGGACTCCCCCGATGAGCGCACGTCACCCCCTGCAGGAAGCCTCTCCGGGACCTGGGCGTCTTCACAGCCACCTCCTCACCCCAGGGGACCCCACTGCCCCTGAGCTCTGAGGTCCTGTCTGCCCTGAGCCTGGGCCTCTCGACACCGCTGCTGGCTTACATCCGTTGTCCATCTGTCTGTCTGTGCACCCAAACCACAAATATCTACTGTGTCCTCCCTCCCCACCAGGTGCGTTTCTAGGCACTGGGGACAGCGTGAACCAGCGGACACAGACCCCCCTGCGTGGAGCAGAGGATACCTGGTCAGAGGTGAGTGCCCAAGAGCACGTGGTCAAGGAAGGCCTGCAGACAGCTTGAAGGAAGAGCAGCAACCCTGAGAAGACGGGGAACAGCATTCTAGGCAGTGGGAACGGAAGGTGCAAAAACCGAGATGGGAACCAACATAGCATGCCTGAGAAGTGGGAAGAAGCCAGGGTGCTTGGGGGCACGTTGGGGAGGTCAGACACCCCTTGAACCCTGAGGTGAGGATTTGGAATTTCCTTCTAAGAGCACTGGGGAAGCCCCACAGGAACCTAAGTAGAGGGTGACCCAATCCGGCCCCTCTACAAAGCTGCCTTGGGCTAAGTGTGGGGGAGGTATCAGCCATAAATCCTCACGGGGGGTGGGGGGGTAGGCTGACCCTATGGCCCCCTTACCCCCACCCCCAGTCCCCACCCACCAGGGTTCATAGGAAGAAACAGAGGTCCCCCACCCAGGTCTGCTTCCCAGTGAGTACCCGCCCCCTTTCATCCAGTCCCCTTGGCTGCCCCTCCCCCTCTCCAGGCCTCAGAGACCTGGAGCCTTTGAGGGTGGGGGTGGGAAGCCTGGCGCCTAGGAGCCCCTGCCAGGATTTCAGGCTCCTGGGCCTGTAAAGCATTTGATTTCTCCTCCTCCGGGCCTGGGAATAATTAGGCAACAGGGAACATAAATCACAGCCTGGCCCTGTACATCTGCTGATCACATCTCCTGAGGATGAGTGAGGTGGGGTGGAGTGGGGTGCAGGGTCCCTGCAGCGGGGACATCCTGCAGGGGGTCTAGAGCACCCCATGTCAACCATGCTTCCAGTGAGGGCATAGGGTGCTGGTGGAGTGTGGGGTTCCAGGTCTCCTGAAGCTCACACACACAGACACACACTCACACACTCTTATCCACTACTGACAACATACCCAGGACAGTTTCCCCACAACACACACACACACAGACACACACACACACACACGAACACCCCCACACCTACGTATACAAAGACACACCTACACCCCACAGACACTCACACACATGCATACACAGACGCCCCAATACACACACGAGCACGCAGAGCACACAGTATCCCGCTAGTGAGGAATGGGGAACTGCAGGTTTGATGTTTGAGCGCCACCTACGGTCTGTCTCCCAGAACAGCCAGACTGGACCAGGCCCAGGCAGCACCCTTCACCCCCACCTCCACCCTCCAGTCAGAGGAGGACGCTGCTTTCTGTTAAAGGCCCCTAATCGGTATCAATCCTGGTACCTACACCTATAAAAAGCACTAAAATTAAGGGCAGTAGGAAGGAGTGCTGAGGACTATCTTAAGAATTAAATATTTTAAAATTTGAACATAACTGCTTTAAAATCACATGATTTTATCTTAATAAATCCAACCAAAAGGGGGCAACAACAGGAGCGTGTGTGTGTGTGTGTGTGTGTGTGTGTGTGTGTGTGTGTGTGTTTACCACTCACGGTCAGTTAGCTCCTTCTCCAATGGCAACGACAACAATAGCAGGGTGGGTACAGAGCCACTCCTGGCCAACGCCGCCCACTACAGCCGTGTGTGCTGGGGATCTAAGTAAATAAAATTATGAACGAATGCTGGTATAAGTCTCATGTGAGTGTGAAGGAGCTGAACAAAAGATGGTGATGGAGAATTCCTCACAACGGCCTTTGTGTCCGTCTCTCAGGAGGTTCACTGATGGCCAAGGGGTTCCGCTCAGTGGCAGAGCTGGACATCGGAACCGGGGCTGAGTTCTCCAAAGTCTATGTGCTCAACGGTCACACGAAACTGTCCCCACCCTCATCTCGTTTCACCTCCTTCTCCAGAGCAAACAGGTCTGGGCGATGCACCCTCAGCCTGCCGCCAGGTGCACCCACTTTTCTCAGGGCTCCCCGCCCAGGGGGTTTACCCCTTCGTTCACACTGCAGCCTCTTACACCCCTGACCCTTTAGCTTTTCTCTTTCTGGGCTGGACACCCCCAACCCCTCCTCATAAGCTCCTTTCAGCAGATGCCTGGCCGGGGGGTGACCCTGCAGCAACAGGACCCAGCACAGGGGGCAGCCCCATCGTCTCCTTGCACCTTGAGGGCACAGCAATGTGCATGCACCTGCCATCCGAGATTTCCTGGGGCCCTCCCTCCTCCTCCAGCAAGTGACAGACGTATGGGCCACCCTCAGGGGAAGTCTAACCAGAGGAAGCCACCCCCGCGGAACCACCCCTGCCTTTCCGGCCTCTGAGCCAGTAATACATAGTCCCCTGGCCCCTGGTAACATTTCTTTTTACACTGAAGTCTTTTTAAAATGTAAAAGCGTGTAGAATGTTGCACAGTTAAAAGTGAAGATCCCTCGGACTTCCAGGAATGGCCATTGTCCACACTTTTCTGCACATTGTTCCAAACCTGTCATTCCCACACGTGCACATGTGTGTGCATGTGTGGGTGTGTACGCATATTCTTCTTTGCTGAAACCCAAACCAAATCACATCAGACATGGGTCTGCCCCGTGCTTTCTGGCTGCATGGAGGCCAGTGCCTGGATCCCTTGGTTAATTTCAGCAGAACAGGGCGTGGCCAGGGGTCCTGCCGTGGGCATCTGCGTACCCCCACCTCCTTCAACACATCAGCCTGCTCTGAGGTGTGGTGCCTGCCCCCTGAGGGCTCCTCTGGGGTGAAGGTGACAGCAGGGGACACAGACCTGGCAGCAAAGCTATTAGGTCAAAAGAATGTGTACCCTGTTTGGTATAATCCCCGTATCCTCCATGTCTCTCCCCTTAAGAGTGGCTTTTAGGAGGTGGAAAGGAAATGGACAGATCCTCCCTGGATCCTCCAGAAGAAACCAGCCTGTGATACCCTGACTTGAGCCTAGTGAGACAGCTGGACTGCTGGCCTCAGATATTACTCTTATCTATATGCTAAGGGCAATATGCTAATTAGACTGGACATCTTCCAGGCATCCATCCCGACATCCTTCTGGACAAAGCCATGGTGGCGGGGGCTGAGGCAGAGGTGGTTAGGGGCGACCAGGCCAGCAGGAGAGAGCAGTTAGGGGTGACCAAGCCAGCAGGGGAGGGCAATTAGGAGCAATCAGGCAGGCAGGCAGAGAGGTTAGGGGTGATCAGGCAGGTGGGAAGAGATGTTAGGGGCAATGAGGGAGGCAGGCAGGCAGGTGAGCAGTTAGGAGCCAGCAGTCCAAGATTGTGAGAGGTATGTCCAACTGCCAGTTTAGGCCCAATCCCACACTACTAACTGGCAGTCGGACATCCCCAAGGGGTCCTGGATTGGAGAGGGTGCAGGCCGGGCTGAGGTACGCCGCCCCCCCCCCCGCACCCCCCCCTCCCGTGTACGAATTTCATGCACCGGGCCTCTAGTTGTTAATCTAATCAGTGTGCTGCTTTCAGCCACTCTGTTTGCGTTCACTTGTGACAGCAGCCACAGGAAACTAATACGCTGTGTCCCCTCACTGCTACACATTAGATTCACCTGGGAACTTGACAAGAATGCTGGGCCTCACCCAGACAGTCAAGACGGAATCCCCAGGTAGTGCTGGCGTCCAGATTTTTCTAAGGAGCAGCCAGGTGAGGGCTGCTACCCCAGCATGAGCTGTGGACACAGGTCTACCCCAAGACTAGGCATCCTGCCTCCATAGGCCCCACTCACCCCTCACCCAGGCACACTCCTCTGCCCTCTCTGAGGCTCGATGTGCCCATCTGTAAAATGGCCGTGATAGTACCCCCCTTACTTGGCTGCTATGGGTTTAAAATAAGCTGTGTGCAAAGAGGCTGGCACAGGGCCTGCCCCTCAAGGCACCTGACATGTGCTTAGAGGTCGTGTTCAGCACTCAGGCGATAGTGCTGAGCTTGGCCTGCTGGCACCTTCACCACAGAGAGGATGAGATGGGGCCCTCGGACGGCGGTCACCATGCCCCAGAGCTGACCTGCAACCAGCAGCACCCAGCCCTGGTCCCTGCTCACCCTGGGGGCCTCAGGGCAGCTCGGTGCTCACACTCAGGCCCCATCCAACCCCAAACCTTGAATCCTCCTAGCCCCTGTGCCACTGGTGCCCACACATCTGACATGCGGAGGGCACCTCTGTGGAAGACCTGGCCGCCCAGCCCCTCACAGCAGCCCCACCTCTTCCTTCTGAATGTGCCTATGGGACCCTCCCCCCAGCAGGGGGCAGGCACGTGGCCAAGGCCTGTGTGTGGAGCTGCATCCAGCAGAGGGAACCATTAAAGGCTGTGGGGTCCTGGAGGGATGACGGGGCAGGAAAGGTTCAGGAAAGGGGTTAGGAGGATATTAGGGCATGTGGAGAGGAAAGCACTGAGCCCTTGCACAGTGCCAGGAAGTCACTTGAACACTTAGACCCACAAATCTCTGAGAATACAGGCTGCAAGGCGGGCACAGTAATGCTGGGACAGTGGCAGACCAAGCCAGCGAGGGTGGGGGCGGTGCTGGGGGTGGTGGGGAGTGAAGAGGACCTAGGTGACAGGGGGTGCAGACAGAAATTAGCAGAGTTTAGCTGCCTTCCAGGGGCTGACTCCCTCCCTGGCAGCCACCACAAAGGATGGTCAGGCTGCCTGTTCAGTTCCGGGCCTGGGGAACCTTGGGGAGGATGTGCTAGGGGTGTCTGGCTCATCCTTAGTCCTAAAACAAGGGTGTGGGATAGAAGTCGGGGAGAGATCCTTTGAAGCCTGGTGGGAGCCCCACCTCCAGGAAGCCTTGCTGACCGTCTTTGCAGGGCTGAGTACTTAAAGCAAAGGGTTCTGGACTCTTGCAGACCAGAGCCTGCATCCTACTGGCTGTGTGACATATCCCTAAATCAAGGCACTGGGCATGCAAGGACGAAAACACAGTTCTTTCAGACTCATTGACAACCCCTCCTCAGGGGTGTGAGGTAAATGTTAAGCAACCAGCTTTCTGTAAAAAACAAAACTGAAACAACTGGTTTGTAGCATCTGCCAATTTCCATGGTGTAAATACTCTCACCACAGCTGATTTTGAGCTTCCAATGTGACGTCACTCAGGTGGAGTTGGGAAGAGGTGTGCACGGTTCAGCACCAACAGGGAGTCCCCAGGAGGCAGCATAAGGGAGCAGCACCTGATAATGCCAGGCTGGGGGCTCCCATGTTGAATCCTCACCACAACCCTTTCGAGTAGAAATCACCAGCCCTGTTGTACTGATGCAAGGACCACGGCTCAGAGAAGGGAGGCAATGAGCCCAAGGTACACAGGCAGAAAGTGTCAGAGCCAGGTTCAAACCCAGGTCTGTCTGTCTCCAAAGGGGGGGCGGAAGGCTTATGAGGAGGGAATTTGCCACGCATGCCAGGCTGGAACTCGGGACCGTGGGGGGAGGGGGAGGAAAAGCTTTTGATTAATAAGGCATTTTTTAAAAGTGAGACAGAAGAGTCAAAGTAGGGTCAGAACAACACACCGGCCTTCTGTGGGCTGGGGGAAGGATCAGCCTGGCACCCACAGGAAGGGTGTGAAAGTTCTGACAGGGAAGCCACTGGCAGGGCCAGTTACCGTGGGGCAGCACAGAAACCCCAGGGCACGTGTCCGATTGATCTGAACAGTGACCACAGCTAAACGCTGCACTTGTATTAACTTGCTTCGTCTTTATAAGAACCCTTTGAAGGCAGCACCAATGTCCCCACTTTACAGATGAGGAAGTTGAGGCTCAGAGAGGTTCAGTGACTTGCATGAAGCCACCCAGCCAACTGGAGGGAACGGAGCGGGCAGAGGCTGGAAGGGAGCCATGTGTGCCACGCTCGTGCTCATGCCCTCCTCCGCACCTCTGCCCAGGCCTGCCAGTTGGCGGGGTGGCATTATGCAAGTCACTCTTCTTCTAGGCCCTCAGAAAAGCTTTCCCCGCCAGGCCACAGACTCGACAAACAGCTAAGTGCGCAATGCAACCAGCACATCGAGGCAGAGAACATTTCCATCCTTCCCAACTGACAGGTCTCATTGCTGTCCCGATGGACCGGCCTGCCTGTCCTGCTGCAGTTTCTGGACCCTACCCCTGCCAGCCTGAAGGCCCCCCAGTTTGGGATGTGGGACCCCCAGGGTTCCAGTGTAGGATTTCACAATCCCAAACTTGGGGATGGGGCATGATAGAGACAGAGTTCTGTAGAACCACAAAAAAATGGCAAGATCACAGACCCTGGGTGACCGCCCCAAGCCTGCTGGGAGAGGGACAGAGGTGCCCGGGAGCCCTCGGAGCTCCGCCTTCCCCCCTCTCTCAGCCTCAGCTCTCTCTCCTGCAGGCTGGCCATGGGCTCCCTGGAGAGTGGCCGCCAGGGTTCAATGGCCTGGAGGAATGGTGGCCACTGGGAGGCTCTGAGCCTGAGCCAGCTCCAGAGGGAGGCTCAAGGGGAGGGGGATTCTCAGAGCATCCCATCTAGGGCTCCATCCATGTGCCTTCTCGTGGCTCTTCCAGCATTCCCTTCTCTCCACCTCTGCAGCACACCCTCGTCCACAGTGCCGGGGGAGCATTTCTGCCGGCCTTGCTCACACCCCTGCCCTGCTCAGTACACACATGTCCCTGGAGAGGGGACCGGGGCTCCTTTCTCCAACCAGTCATGGTGGCTGGTTAGAAGCCCAGCTCTGGGCACGGCACCCTCCTCGCCATCCTCCAATGGCTTCCCTCCATGTCAACAAAAGGCCGCCACCTTCCCCAGCGTGGGGCCCTGCAGGCTTGGTCTCGCCAGCCAAGCACACAGTAGGTGTCCATTGGGTGTCTGTGGGGGAGGGGAGAGGAACAGCATCAGCACACTACAGATGCCTGTCCTGACCAGGCCTGAGCTGGGGGCAGCCCCAGAGGCCCAGGATCCTGGGGCCCCAGGGAGAGCCCGAAGCTGGGGCCTGGAACCCGCCCCCCCGGGGCCCTAACCCAATCCTGCCTGACTCTTCCGAGGGGGCAGAGAGGGAGCAGGGAGAGGGGCCAAAACAAGCAGAAAGCGGTCCAGAGCCCCTTCCCAGGACGCTGAGGCCAGGGCTGCTCTCACGCCTGCTCCGGATTCCACCAGCAGAACAAGGAGCCAAAGGCTGACGAAATCCTGGCCGCCGAGGATGCCGCCTGCCCGCCGGGCCCAGCCTCCCACGCCATCCCCTCCAGGGCTGTGAGGCATGATGGGGCTGCAGAGGGCAGAGGGATGTCTCCAGAACACCACCTCTCTTGGATGACTGCCTCTGTGGGAGGCGATGGTTCTGGAAGAAAAACAAACACGCGCTGGGGGGAGGGAGGAAGCAGGCAGCAGATGCTGGCAGGCGAGACGCGGTGTCTGGCGGAGGTCAGGGCAGGCTGGTGGGTGGCTGGGCTGGAGGGTGCCCTCCCCTCCCCGCACCCCCCCCCCCCCCCGGCCCAGTGCCCTGTGGCGCCAGGCCAGGGTCAGGTCCCCAGGCTCTTCCGGTTCAACCTGGCAGGGAATCCGGGCAGAGAAAGTGCCCTTGGCAGAATGCCACCACCCGGGGGTCCTCTTGCACCCACGACCAGCACTCCCCCCCCCCGGCCCCCCGTCTTGGATCTGACAGCACCTTTGGATGGGTGGCCCAAGCCAGGACCCCGACCTCAGTTCCCTGTTGTCCATTTTTCCCCATTGGCCCTGCCCTTGGCCTTCCTCCCACAGAACCCTATTCATTCATTCAACTCATGACTAGGGACCTCACAGTGGTTCTCAACCTTCCTAATGCCACAACCCTTTAATACAGTTCTTCATGTTGTGGTGACTCCCAACCATAAAATTATTTTCGTTGCTACTTCATAACTGTAATTTTGCTACTGTTATGAATCATAATGTAAATATCTGATATGCAGGATGGTCTTAGGCGACCCCTGTGAAAGGGTCGTTAGACCCCCAAAGGGGTCGCGACCCACAGGTTGAGAACCGCTGTCGTAGAACATCCAAAGGCCCCACTCAGGCACCGGGGTCGGAGCGGCAGGCAGACCTGTCTTGCCCCATGGAGCGCTCCTTCACTCACCTTCAATGGCTCCCTAGTACCTTCAGGATGAGGCGAATCCCCAGGTGTGCACTCGAAGCTGTCAACTCCTAGTGTGAACTCCCCTCTCTGGATTCCAGCCCCATCCCAGCCCTCCAGTTAGCTGGACAGGCTGCCCAAAGTGTGTGCCATGCTCATGCTCATGCCTCCTTCGAGCCTCTGCCCATGCCGTTCCCTCCACCAGCCGTACCATTCCACCCCCTCTACCACACCCACTTTCACTCTTCTTTCAGGAGGTCTCCTCATCCCCTCCATGGGATACAAACTTTAAACTGAGGACTGTAGTGTGAGATTGAGGTGAGAAGCGCACCCGGGTGTATGCGATTCACAGGAGATCTTTCAGGAGGAAGGTCTGGGGCTTGAGAAAGGGGTGACAGGGGCAGCAGGGCAGAGGTCACAGGGTGGCCTAGAGGGAGCAGGAAGGTCACGGGTTTGTTTGTTTTTTTAAATACATTTTTTGATTTTTTTACAGAGAGGAAGGGAGAGGGATAGAGAGTTAGAAACATCGATGAGAGAGAAACATCAATCAGCTGCCTCCTGCTCACCCCCTACAGGGGTTGTGCCCGCAACCAAGGTACGTGCCCTTGATCGGAATCGAACCCAGGACCCTTCAGTCCGCAGGCCGACGCTCTATCCACTGAGCCAACCCAGCCAGGGCCAGGAAGGTCATGGTTTTGAGGCCTTATAGGCAGCAGTTGTCCCTCAGTCTCTGGGACGCTCCACCCAAAGCTGAACAGACAACTGCTGCCTGGGGATCCACGAGCCACTCTCCTGCTCATGAACCTTCAGGGGCTCCCCATGGCCTGGCTACAAAGTTCAAGAGAAGCTGGCTGTTGGCACCCAGGAGTGAGCATTCGCGCTGGCCCCTCCCACCTCTACTGCAGATCCAAGCTCCAACCACCCAGCCCACACACCTGCTGTCCTCTCTCTCCAGAACTTCCTCCCCTCTTGTCTACATCTGGCTCACGCTTAACCAGTCCTCCTGGTCCTCTCAGGGAAGCGCCCTCTTCCACCCCAAGCAGATCGAACCCCACCCCTCCCTGTTCTCAGGCCCCGAGTCCCTGGTGTCACCCACGGCGTCACACTCCTTGAAGTAGGTGCTCTGACCAGCCTGTTTTACAGATGAGGCTGAGGCACAGAGAGGTGAGGCCGCATGGCCAGGTCACAAAGCTTGGAATGGCGACGCTGGGCTGGGAACTCAGACTCCAGAGCCTCACACAGTTTGGACTGCCTACAGCGCTAGCCACACGGGGCTGCTTTGCTCTTCATCCCTCCCAGTGTCCCCCAGGCCCTCAGCTTCAAGCCAACCCCCCCAGAGGTGAAGACCCAGGCAGGATGATGCCACGGGGTGTGGCATGACTCAGACCTCTGTGCTCAGACCAGCATCTGCTGCTCAACTGCATATGCCACAGGAAGCCAGACCCTGGACAAGGCGTTCGACTCCTCCGGCCTCAGTTTCCCCCTTTCTACAATGGGGACCAAGCAGTAGCTCCCTGAGGTCCCCCAGCGCCACTGGGAGAAAGCCAAGACCTGCTGCCCTTTCTGTCTCATGGCCCAACCTCAGGCCTGCCTGGGAGGCGCCGCCGGCAGCCAGAGGAGGGAGGAGCCAGGAAATCCGGGTGGGGCGCCCCCCTAGCCCGGGACAGGCGCCGGAGGGGGCGCCTGCTGCCCCCAGAAACACGCTCCAGATGCAGGAGGAGCTGCCAGCATTCCTGGAAGGTAACGCAGGCCGGGCGGGGGGAGGGGGCACGGCCGCAGCCCGCTGCCAGATGTGCACCGTGAACAGCTGCCCCCGGCTAATAAGGTCAGCTCCTGGCTCCAGCGAGCCGGCACTCACGGCAGCCTCCGCCTGCCCGGCACCCGGACAAGCCGTGCTTCCCCGGCCGCCTGCGGGAGGGACCAATATACTTCCCCACCCCCAGTGGTCTAGGGAAGAGATCAGAACCCCCTGGGGTGAAGTGGGAGCCAGAAAAACTCATTGCACCCCCCGCCCCAACACCTCTCTGTAGTGAGGGGGTGGGGTTCTGGCAGATGGAAGAGGGGTGGCTGGGGAAGCTTGCTCTGATTCTCTGTTTTATTGGCTGTCTCCCTTCAGTGGTTGAGAGGGGAGGCCTAGTGCTAGGTTTGAGGCCATGGCCTGAGGGGGGAAGGGCCCACAGTCCACGTGCCCAGTGCCCCTGGGCTGGGATTCCCCACTGTGGGCTGGGCCAGCTGCCTGGGAAGGTTAGTTGCAGTGAACCTTGGGCTCCCAGGATGCCCTGTCCCCCTCCCCCATGAAGGACCTCACTCCCCCAGCCTATCTCCTCCACTCACCCCAACCCAGGCACATCCTGTCCTCCATGCAGAGATGTGAGGTCACCCCTCTGGGGTGGGGGAGCAGGGGAGCAAGTTGGGGGATCAAAACCCAGATTCTGCTCCTCCCCTCCATGCAGGACTGGACAGGGCAGAGAAAAGTCCCCCCACCTCCTGCCCCTTCTCCCCAGATAAAGGCACAGGCAGCTGCCTTTGTTTCTCTGGTGTAAACCGAGCCAGATACAGTCTAATCCCCTAGCTGGGCTGGGTTTGCTGGAGGCTGCGGCTCTAGCGCCTCCCAACCCCTCCAGCCTAGTCCTCCCTGTGGCCTGGGTTCCCAGGGCTTGGGGCGGGGAGTGGTCTGGCAGCCTCAACTTCACCCTGAAGGCCAAGGACAGAGTGAAGGCTTCCTGATCCTGCCCTCCTGTGCCCAGTGACCTTGGGTGAGCCACGTTGACTTCTCTGAGCCTTGGGTATTTTTGTCTGTAAAGTGGGAATGGTGAGGACACAGCCCCAGGCTGTAGCAGGCTCAGTAAGCACTGATAGTTTTATTAGGATCCAGAATGACGTTCACCTCCCTAACCACCCACTATGAGCCACACTGCCCCATCTAACCACACATCCTATCGCCAGGGCATAGAATAGTGGTGACTTAGGCGCCCATGGGACTCCTCAGACATAGCTCATTCACTCCTTCCAAGGACCCAAGAACCCAAGCAGGCTGGTATCATATTAATCCCATTGCACAGACAAAGAAGTTGAGGCACAGAAGGTCTTAAAGCTAGTAAGAGACAGGATTATTATGAGAAATGAGGAAGTGGCCCAGAGAGTTCAAGTAACTTGCCTAAGGTCCCCCAGCAAATGAAAGGGAGAAGGAATGGATGCTCATGGGGCAAATCCAGGAGGGGGAGGGGAGGGCACCTTCCCAGCCTTTGCCAAGGCTCCTTACAGCACTGGGTGGGTTCTTCTAAGTGTGGTCTGAAGCCCTCCAGAACCAAACTCCTGTCATATTTGTTTAAAATGCAGACTCCTGGGCCCTGGTCCAGAGTCCCTGTGCGGAGGCCCAGGATTCTGCATTTATTCACAGGTATGTGTTAGGGAAGCAGCTGAGGACTGTGTTTGGGCTGCTGCCCGGGTGGCCTATGCTAGGCCATGGGTGTACGGGGGGCAAGGCAGCTGAGAAGGGGGCTCTCTGTCCCCTGCAGGACCCAGCCTTCCAGCCCTGGGCCACCCGGGCTGGAAACACAGTCTCACCTGGGCTGGTTCAGCCAGAAGGCGGGCTGGGGGCCAAGCTCAGAACCTGCCCGGAGTGTCTGATGGATGCAGTGCCTCCTTCCAAAGGCCATTAATCATCCAGAGAAGCGCCCTGTCAGTCCATCTGTTCCTCCCGTCCCTGCCCATACACTCCCCCCCATACATCACACATAGCGTGCACGCATACACACAAGTGCACACGCACTGCACACACCCAGATGCACACCATGCCACCCCTGATGCACACACCACACGCGCAAGCACACACACTATCACACAGACTCTGGATGAACTCACCACACACTTACACATACCACACACACATGCCACACATGCACCACACACATACACCATACAATACACTGCACGAATACCATACCTGTGCACATGTTCACATAGTTGCATGCACACAGGAACACAGACATGCAAACACAGGCACATACGTGTGCACACACAGCTGTCAGCATTTCCCACCCCGAGGAGGAGAAAAACGGGGCCCCTGGAGCTGTTCTAAATATCCCAAAAGCTTAACCCGCCCCTGCAGCCCCCACTGAGGGCCCCAGCCAAGCTCCAGCGCCTGTTTCTTTGCTTGGGGCACCAGTTCTGTCAACCTGGTGCCTCCCCAGGGCTTCTCATCCCCCTCAAGGCTCTGGCTGGAGGGCAGGATGATTAATAAAAGAGGAGGAAACAAATTAATGATTGGCTGATAAACATGGTTTGGCAGATACCTCCCTTTGCAAGCAGGGAGGGCGGTAAACCCACTGATTCTTGGGGCGAGCAGGCTGGGACTGTACTTCCTATGCATTTCACTGAGAACAGGCCTGGGTGGGGGACTCCAGAGCCAGCAGCCCCAAGAGGTCCCCGGGACCAAAGCACAGGTCTCCCAGCTCCTGCCTGCCCACTGCCCTCTCTGACCCCTGGCCCAGCCATGTGTTTCGTCCCTAGAGCAGCAATTTCCAACCTTTTTCATCTCATGGCACACATTAACTATTTACTGAAATTCTGCAGTACACCAAAAAATATGTTTTTTGCTGATCTGACAAGAAAAGGTTTAATTTTAATTCATTCACACTATATGGCCACTGTTGTGTTGCTGTTGTTGCTTTTTTTTTTTTTTTAACATTCTAAGGGAAAAGAGGTCAGTGGCCCTGACTAAATAGTCAGGTATTGTATGTGTTTTTTTTTTATATTTTATTGATTTTTTTACAGAGAGAAAGGGAGAGAGATAGAGAGTTAGAAACATCGATGAGAGAGAAACATCAATCAGCTGCCTCCTGCACATCTCCCACTGGAGATATGCCCGCAACCCAGGTACATGCCCTTGACCGGAATCGAACCCGGGACCCTTCAGTCCGCAGGCCGAAGCTCTATCCACTGAGCCAAACCGGTTTTGGCAGGTATTGTATGTTTTAAAAATTCTTGCAGCACACCAGGGTGCCTCTTGGGTACACCAGTTGAAATGGCCTAGAGCCATTCATCCATTCATCTATTCACATCAGAAAGGGAAAAGGACATAGGGTAGAGATCCTAAAGATGCAACCAGAGTGGAGAGAGAGATTTCGTCAGCTGGAGTAGTCAGGGAGGCCTCCAGGAGGAGGTGACACATTCAAGGAAAAGCAGCTCGTGTTCTAGACAGAAGGGCAAGTATGGTGTCATACTAGAGGGCAGGGGACTGTTGTTTTGGCAAAACCCTCCCCAGCCCCAGCCTTGGAAGGAACACCAAGTGAGGGTGGGAGAGAGGACCGCCTTCTGTCGCCTACTCCTCACACGGGAACTGGGCTTCCCCAGGGCCTTTGTGGCAGCAGACTGGGTCTGAATCTGTTCATCTTGCTCCTGCACCCGGAGCAGGAAAAGTCACCTCCTTGCTCCAGACACTCAGAGCCCATCCATACCCTGAGACCCCATCCACCTGCCTGTCTGAGGGTGTTCCACCGGGCAGTCTGAGTCCCCACCCTTCCCAAGTGAAGTTGAGGCCTGAGGGGTGCAGATTGGTGCTCAAATGGGCACCGTTTACATTCAGAGAAGAGGGCTGGCCTTTTCTAACTGTGCTCCCAGGTAGCACCTGTGGCCAGGGCTTTTCTTTGGGGTTTGCATGTCCTTTTGGGTTCAAGAGACAGCTTCCAAGGAAGAAGTCATAAAAGCACTTGGCTTGGTGTGGCCGTGTGCCAACCAGCATGTACCTCCTGAGAGCTGTACCGAAGCCAGCGCCTTGGTTCTGGTCTGCCTGCCAAGAAGGCTTGCGGCTTTCCGTCTCCCACCCCCCAGCTGTGGGGAAGCGCGCCGGGCTGGGCCCAGGCCCCATGAGCCTGGCACTGCCTGAACCAGGGGCAGAGGGGCAGCCAAGCACTGGCACTTGCAGTGTCAGAAGAGCCTCAGAGAGACATATCCACCAGCGGTCGGAATGGGGGAGGGGGGGTCCTCAGAGGCTGGCACCAGGATGACTCTCCATGTATTTTTGCAAGTTTTCTGTATCATCTATGTTTTCTAAGATAAACAGGAATCATTTTGTGCTGGGAGAACAGTACGTGTTATAAGAGATGCTCCCAAGAGGAAGCAGCAGAAGTTACCTTGACACAGAAGTGAAACTGAAAGTTTAGATGAGCTTTGGGGCCCAGGCAGGTAGCTGCCTGAGAGAAAGACCCAGTGTTAGCCATGGTACTATTCACACGGGGAGCTCCACTCAGAGAGCCCCTAAGGAAGGCAGGAAGAGGGGCCAGCCACCCTTCTACTCCAACCTTTCGTCCAACTATTAGTCTGTCTATTCAGCTAAACATCCATCTGTCTGTCTAACCATCCATACTCTCAACCATCCATCCATTAATCTGTCCATCCATCCATCCATCCATCCATCCATCCATACATCCATCCAACCATCCATTCATCCATCCAACCATCCATTTACCCACTACCATTCTATTCTTTTATCCTTCTGTCAATCAGCTCATTCATCTGTCCATCTATACATCATCCATCCATCCTTTCCATCCTTCATCTTTCCATCATTCTGTCCTTCCACCTACGCATCTGTAGTAAGCAACTTTTTCATTTCATCTAACCAATATATTTGTTCCTCCCCAACCCAGTGGGGCTGTCAATCAACACACTCCTTTTCCCTTTCGAGGGGCGGGCATGTGGTCCACGTTGGGCTGGTCAGAATCTTCACTGGGACGTTGCTAGGATTCGCTCTTCCCCTCCTCAAGGATCACTAGATGTCAACCTAGAACTGCTAATGGCCATCTTTGATAGCATGTGAGGAGAACGCTAAAGAATGACTCCCACACAGGAGAAGGCAGAGCTGAGGCTGGGGCAAGGAAGAGGACTGGAGATATTCGAGACACCTTGGGTCCAAGAATTCCTGAAGCCACCATCACCCTCATCCGTTCAAAAACACACCCTTCTGCTAGAGCGAGTTGGTGTTGGGTTTGTGTCACTTGCAAATAGAAAGGTCATGGGTAACACAAACCCTTCTAATGTAGGACAAGTTGATTTAGAACTTTCTAGATGCTCGTCCCCGAGTCAGACAAAGACACCCAAAAGCCAAATAAGCCTGTCCTTGCCAGCCAGAGGCTGACCCCAGTTGGAGAGGCAGTTCTAAACCACAAACAGTAAGGAAAGCCACACAGCCCAGACATCCAAGGTCAGCATGGGATCAAAAGAGGCCAGACAAGACTCCGATCACTGAGCCTCAGTTTCTCTATCTATAAAATGGAGACAGCACCACCTACAGTGCAAGGCTGCTTGAAGATCAGTGAAAGAGCAGCAGGCGGTCAGGGCTTCCTACCCACCAGCATTTCCTAACCCCTTCTTTTCTTTCTTTTTTTTAAATATGGTTTTAGTGATTTTTAGAGAGACAGGAAGGGAGAGGGATAGAAACATCGATGAGACAGAAACATCATCGATCGCCTGCCTCCTGCACACATCTATACTTGGGATGGAGTCTGCAACCCGAAATCGAACTGGTGACCTTTTGGTTCCTGGTGGATGCTCAACGCGGAGCTGCACCAGCTGGGCCTAACCCCTTCTTTTTTTGATGGCACAGCTCGCCCCCATAAAATGTGACACAGTCCGAGACCCAAGTTCCCAGCGCCCCTGCAGTTAGAGATGGGCATGTGACCCAGCCCTAGAGTGGACCCAAGTTTGCCAAAATCTTCTGGGAAACTCTCTTTTCCCATAGAAAAAAAAAGCAAGAGAACGCCCTACCCCTTCCTATCCTCCTTTGGATGCTATCATGTAAGAATGTGTTGCTTGGAGCTATGGCAGCCAGTTTGTAACCATGAGGAAAGAGCCAAACTCATACTTGGATGTAAAGAAAAGGTCATCTCTTGTACACTTGGGGCTGCAGTTTACACTCCCATTCTTGATTGTGAGAGGCGGTCTCATGAAGCAGTTAAGAGCATGGGTTCTGGAGCCAGCCTTCCTGGGTTCAAATCCCAGCTGGGCTACTTGCTGGCTGTGTGACCTTGGGCAAGTTACTTAACCTCTCTGTGCCTCTGTTCCCTTCTCAATAGAAAAGGAATAAGATTTGTGAGTGTTAAATAACGTAGTACAAATAAAAACATTTAGCACAGTGCTTGGCACACAAAAAGTGCCCGACAGACATTAGCTTTCATTAGCCATCACAGTCAGCGAATGTGGGGGTGAGAGTGGGCAGGCACAGAGGCCTAGGCCCGCAGGAGCTGAACAGGAGCTGTGAGCCTGCTCCCAGCCTTGGCACTGCAGAGGCTGCGCTGACTTGCTCTGTGTTCACCCTGCCAAGGCCGGAGCAGCTGGCTCCAGCCTGCCGATGACTGCAGGGAGAGGCGTCCCATGATGCAGCCCACCCGTTTCCCCTCTGCCCGCCCTGCCACCCGGAGCCAGGCTGGCAGCCCACGAGGTGAGCGCCCCGTCGGCTTGGGTGGACCTCAGCCCCCAGTCCAGAGATGTCCCCACCCCCCAACTCTGTAGGCCGCCCTCCTTAACTCCCAGCCAGTTCGTTTCACCTCCGGTGGAGAAAGCCGTGTCTCTCCACCCCTCCCGCTGGAGCTGAGTGTGTGGAAGCAATTCCACTTGGCAGCCTTGCAACAGTGAGTCAAAAACAGTTGTTTGGTGTGCCCGATGCCCAGGCCCTGCACAGCTCGGAACAGGCTGCTGGGCGGAGGGCCATGTAACCCGTTCGGGTATGTTCTCTCCAGTGAGGCCCAAAGGCACCAGCCTCAGGGGGCCCCACAGTCCTTGGCAGCAGGGTAAACAGAGGCAGAAGGCTCCCCTCCCTGCGCACCATCTCCTAAGCAGATCCTTTCTGCTAACTGGTCTTGTGGGCTCAAGAACATGTTCCCGCTGACCTCCTTCCTCTCCCAAAACCTAATCAGACATGACTGAGCTGCCCTCCCGGCTGTCTGTGCCTGCTACCAACAACTCGCTTGGTTCTCACAGGGCCTGGGAGACAGCTGGGATCAACACTAGGCACATACTGCAGGCAGGGTCTTTCTACACACTCACCTCCTGGCATCTCCAGGACACTCCCAGAAGTTGACACTATTATTATTCCCATTTCACAGGTGACACTGAGGCTCAGGGAGTGAGTCCCTTGCTCAGGTCACACAGCTAGTGCATAGAAGGGCAGGGATTCAAACCCAGGCTTGGCTGACCTTAAAGCCAGGGCATTAACTGTACTGACTCAGCATTCCCACGAGCTTCTGGCCCCAGGAGCTCTGCCTTCCTGGACATTGCTGCCTAAGAACAGCGCTTACAACTCTCCCCCAGCTCAGCAACCTTCAATGGCTCCCCAGCACTCACAGGAAAAGAACAAACTCAATCTTTTGCAAAGCCCTCCTTATTCCTGACTCCTGAGGTCACCATGAGCTAGATACCAGGGCTCCTGAGGCCTAGGCTACAGGAGGCCTGGCCTCCTCCAGCAGGCCAGGCCTGCACCCACCTCAGGGCTTTTGTGCACACCCTTCTCTCCCCCTGGAAGCCACACTCTCCTCTTTGCCCCTATGCTTAACTGCCACCTCCTTGTAGAAGTTGTCTGGCCCTCCCTGAGGCAGCACTCCCCACTACAACTCTCTCCTGCAATATTTTCTTCATCCCTCTCTCACTGTTCTGCAGGACATTCTCTTGGCATTGACTTATCTGTTTAATGTTTGCTGCCCCCAATCAGACTGTAAGCTTATGAGGGCAGGACCTTAGCTGTCTTGTTCACAGTTGCATGTCCCATGCCAGCATATGGCCAGTGTTCAGGAAATGTTGAATGAATACGTGAGTGAGTGAATGAATACATCTCCATCTCCACGGGCTCAGCAGAGAGCCATGATATACCTGGAGTCCTGGCTGGCCCGAAATAAACCTCCTCTCCCATCTCCTACCTATTCTTATCCTCCCGGCTGTCTGGGACTCTCAAGGTTTTGTTCAAGTGGCCCCCCCCACTACCACTCTGGCCCCAGCCTCCAAGATCCTCCCCCCCATTACTGTCCCAGACACTACTAAACTGCATAGACTTCCTCAAATTTACCTGTGTAATTCCTGCTACCTGAATCACTTTCTCTTTCACCGTCCTGGAACTCCTATAGATCAAGTCCCTTTGAGTATTGCCTCCCATGCAAGGCAGCGCTGATCATGTCCTCTTTTGACACGCTCTGTCCTGCGGACATCCCCATGTGATGTTCATGAGGAGGGAGGGCTATGTGTGCTTGCCTTCACTGAACACAGCAGGCACTCACTATACCATTACAGGGAAACCGGCCCTCTCCTCTCAGTTCCTGCACAGTACACAGGCCTCCCTGAATGGGCTGGAGCTCTCTGATGGTGGGGGCTGCTTTGCTCATTATTATGTCCTCAGTGCAAAATGCAATGCCTTTTGGATGAATGGATGAACAGACAGACATGGACGGGCAGACGGATGAATCAATGAAAGGAAGGAAAAAAGGATAGCTGAATGGGTAGATGGCTGGATGGGTAGATGGCTGGATGGGTGGATAGGTAGATGGGTAGATGGATGCTCAGAGGGGAAAAAAGAGATGAATGGAAAGAAGGAATCCTGTAAAAACAGTTATATACTAGTATATGAATGGACGGACAGACATGGAAGAATGAAGAAAAGGCAGATGGATAGATGCTACGCATGAATGGATTATGGGAGGAAGGATGGATGGTTAGCTGGGTAAGTGGATGGATACATGAGTGGATGGATGTATGCATACAACTAGAGGAGAATGACCACTGCTTGAGTTACTTAGGCCTTCATGGGTCACCTCAGTTTTCTGATCAGATGAAGACCCAACAAAGGCGTCTTCTCCACCTGCACCAACAAGTGCTACCACTGCTCAGTGTGAACAGAGGGAAAGGGGTGTACTCCTTATCCCTCCTTCATACGCTCACACACACCCCGCCCACTGGGGTCATCAGGAGCAGCCCCACGGACAGTGAGGTGGGGCTGAAAGCACAGCGCCGGCCCGAGCAGGCACACTCATCAAGCCCTGAAGATGTACCCGGCCCTGTGCCAAGGCCTTCTGTGGGGACTCCACTCTGCCTGAGCTTACAACAGCATCAGGCCGCAGGATGCTCCCTCTTTCAATCAAGGGGGAAACTGAGGCCCAGAGAGGTTAGGTGCTTGCCCCAGTCATACAGCTGTAGGTGGCTGAGCCAGGATTTGGACCCGGGCGGTCCGGCTCCACAGCCCATACTCTTAGCCACTCCCCTGCCAGCAGGCCCCAGACTTGGCCGTCATGTGTCACCTCCTTACTTTCTGACATGTTCACTTCCCTGTCCTTCATCTTAATTCTACTTAGTATTTCTTACTTCATAATTTTCCTTAAATCAACATGTTGTTTAAGCTTGAGTAAATGTAAAATGTATATGGCCACCCTAAAATGAAAAGCAGCATTAAGCAACATAAATGGAAGGTAACCCTAAAAAATACATACCATGGAAACCAAACCATGGTATTCAATTTCAGCTATATTCTATTCCCAACCAAGGCTCTGAGCCCAAGGCCTACTCTTTCTCTATTAAACAGAGATCAGCAAGTAGGGTGGTTTAAAAAGATGTCCACGGATGCTCTGACACGCCTCCCTTGAACAGCAAAGCGCTTAAATGTGAATCAAACTTAGTGATTTGCTTCTACCAAACAGAACGTGAGGAAGAGATAGTGTGTGGCTTCTGAGACCAGCAGCTTCCTCATGGCTCTCACTCACTCTGGGCGAAGCTAGTTGCTCTATGGAGAGACCCACATGGCAAGGAACTGAGCCCTCCTGCCATCAGCTAGCAAGGAACTGAGGCTTCAACCAACAGCCGTGTGGGTACCATCTTGGAAGCTGCTCCTCCAGCCCCAGTCAAAATTTCAGGTGAGACCACAGCCCCTACCAACATCCTGATCACTGCCTCATCAGAGACCTGCAGCCAGAACCACTCCACTGAGCTACTCCCAAATTCCTGCCCCCACAGAGACTGTGAGATAATAAGTATTTGTTGTTTTAAGCTGCAACATTTTGGGGTGTTTTCTTATACAGCAATAGATAACTCATACAGCAAGTGTTAGGCATTAAAGACAGCAATTCCACACGGGGACTCTCCATGAAGTAGTCATGAGCAAAGGGCAACTGAAAGGGGAATAAGTGGACCCTGATGGGGCCCGATGTAATCTTTGATTCCATGTCCATGCCCATTCCCTCCAGTCTGCTCTCCACCCAGTAGTGGAGAGATGGGAGGTGCCTGAGTCAGGACACATCTCTCTGGAGAACTCCCCCAATAGACCCCCTTCCTACTTAGAGTAAACTCCAAACACTCCATGTCCTGTAGCCCCTGCTGAACTCTTGAACTCCCTCCCCCCACTCTCCCTCCTCCCTGCTCACCCACACCAGCCAGGCCGGCCTCCAACTTTTCTTACAAATCCTTAGGCTCACTCCTACCTCAGGGCCTCTGCACTGACTTTTTTCTGTTTCCTCTGCCAGGACCACTCCTCACCTGGCCTGTGTCTGGCTCCACTCAGGGCTTTGCTGAGAGGCACCCTGACCACAGCATCCATTAGTCAGTCCCCACAGAGCACTCGCACCCGACTCCCTCCAATCCTCACCAGCTTCGCTCTTATCTGTAGCACTGACCTCTATGTGATACCACGTTACATATTTATCCCATGATTTCTTCACTGCCCTAAACCCAAATGGAGCAGAAGCAGGTCTGTCTTGTTCAGAGCTGTGCCTCCCTTATTCGGAGCAGTGCTCTGCATATAGTGGGTGCTCAGCAAACCCCTATGGAATCCATGGTGGAGCCTCTGGATCCAGCCAAGGATGCAGCCTCCAGGAAACCAGGGAGGCAGACTCGACCTGAACTAAGCCATAAACTCGAACTGGAACAGACCACGCTAATTTGTAGAGCCTCGAGCAAAACCCAAATGTAAAAATGGTTCTCGGCTGCCAACCAGACCGAGGATCTTTTTTTAATGAGTTTGGCTCCAGAAATCTCTCCTCTGTGTTCCCAACCCTACTCCTCTTCCCTCGCTTCTCCCCTTCTCCCTCGCTCTCCATGTTCACTCCTGTCATCCGGCCCCGGTTTCCTACCACAGCTCTCTGCTCCTTTGTTCTCTGTACCAGCGTCGTGGGACTTCACCCCCCACACAGGACTCCTCTGTCGAACGCCGCCTCTGTGGGCCTTTGAGATGTGCCATGTGCTGCCCTGAGAAGCCAAGGAGAGAAGAGTCTTTGCCTCTAGAACATCTTACAAATGGTGCTGGTGACGCGTCCGAGTTTCCATTTGTGGTGCTGAGGAAGTTCTGGAACTGGACGGAGGTGATGGTTGCACAACACTGTGAATGCACTTAGTGCCACAAGACTGTACCCTGCAAAATGGTTATAATGGTGAATTTCACTCCGTGTTTATTTTTTACAAAGTGCAAAAAATGCAGCGCTGGCCCATTTGGCATCATCAAGTTCAGGAGCTTGGAGGATGTGTAATTTATAATAATGCTGGGTTTATGATAGAACAAATGGCGCGATAGCTTCGATTCATGCCTTCCTGATAAATCAGAAAACTAATCAGAAAAAAATCAATTTGGTAAATTGAATATAAAGTTTATACAGAATATAAAATTTCACAAACACACTTTTAGGGTATTTAGTACACAATTTTCAACTCCTTTTTTTTTTTTTTTTACTTTCCTCCTTGGCACACAAAATTAGCACAGTGAGAGCGAGGAGTCAGCGTCTGGAGGAAGCTCGGTGTGGACCCAGACTCAGTCCGGAGAGGCCGTCACCAGGCTGGAGACCAATGAGACAGAAAAGAAATAAGCCGAAGCGCCCAACCTCAGAGAGAGCGTTTTCCAGGGGAACTATCCCCGCTCCATCTCAGATGCATTTTTAATTGGGCCATGTTTTCGGTTTCCCGGGCTTCATTTGTGTTCAAGGAAGCGCTAAAATTCATTACGATTTCCAAACTGCTTGATCTGACAGAGATGCTGGTGCACGGCTATGGGAGATGGAAATCGGCTGCTTAGGAAAACAGATATAACCCCCTCCTAAAGCTGCTGGCGGGAGGGTTCAACCATCAACCATATCTCGGAGAAACAACGCAATTGTGCCGGGACCTGACAATGTCCCCAGGGTAAGTGTGGAGGCCATGAGTCCGGTGACCAAGGGCTCTGCCCCCAGCCCAGCCTGCAGTCCTGCAAGCACGCTGGACTTCACGCTGGTGGGCAAGGGACACAGACTGAGGAGTCCTGCTCTGTCTCCCCCAACCCCCAGAGGCTGGGCTCCCATGCTGATGTTCTAGACCAGCGTTTCTCAACCTGTGGGTCGCGACCCCTTTGGGGGTCGAAAGACCCTTTCACAGGGGTTGCCTAAGACCATCAGAAAACACATACATAATTACATATTGTTTTTGTGATTAATCACTATGCTTTAATTATGTTTAATTTGTAACAATGAAAATACATCCTGCATATCAGATATTTACACTACGATTCATGACAGTAGCAAAATTACAGTTATGAAGTAGCAACGAAAATAATTTTATGGTTGGGGGTCACCACAACATGAGGAGCTATATTAAAGGGTCGCGGCATTAGGAAGGTTGAGAACCACTGCTCTAGACGAATCTTTCCCCAGGTTTTGGAGGGCCCAGCTCAGGGCAGAATCTGCAGGAGGAAGAAGTAGGGCCTCCACCCTAAAGCAGGTGAGCTCATTCCACCAAGGACCCTAGTGAGGGTGGAGGGACAATGGGGCCAAGGTAGGTGCCCCATCAGCATGGACTCAGCCAAGAAGGGAGATGTGCAAGCAGCATCCTGACCTCTCCCCTAGGTGCCCCACCATCAGACCCCCCGCCGCCATGTGGCCAGGGTGATGTAGGCCTCTCCCGCCATCCCTGAGGCGGGCCAGCTGGTCATGGGGACCCTGGGGGACAGAAATGGGCAGCTGAGACAGATCCTACCAGATCAACCAGACAGCAGGCCTCTCCACCCAGAGGCAGGAAAATACCCAGGAATGGGGCTGCCAGGGACCTGGCCCAGCCCGGCAAGGGGCCGTGCCCCACCCACCTGAAGAGTGTCCTCTCTGGACCTGGGGCTATTTACAGAGCTGGCTGCTATTTTAAAGCCTCTCTTATTTAGGAAGCTGGGGCTGGGCCCCTGAGGGGGTGAAGGCCAGGGGGCACCCTGGCTAGGAGCCCGGGGCCAGTGGGAATCCTGGGCTGGAGAGCCTGCTGCCATGTGAACAGGGGAAAATTAACCCTTTGTGGGCACAGGGAATGCCATTCTCTCTGCTCACAAGCAGAGTGTGTGTGTTGGGGGGGGGGGGCAGGGTGGGGAGGGGAGAGACACGTGTCAGAGGACATGAACCAGACCAGCAGCCTGCAATGACATCCCCAGTCAACCAGCCACACAGGGGGCTCCTCGTGAGTGACCAGGCCCCCTGGCCCCCTCCCCAGCAGGGACAGCTGCAGCCTTCCCTGGCTGAGCCCCTTGACCTGAAGGGCTGGTCTTCTCCAGGATTTTATGGTCTAGGCCTGGCTTTCCCAGCCACGTGTCTCAGAAAGGGGACGGCCAGAGGATGCTGAGTGGCCACAAAGGCTTGGCTGTTCTCCCTTGTGCCTCGCTGGGCCAGGGATGGGGAAGGGGGGAGCTGTGGGGGGGGGGGGCAGTGGGTGGGGGTGGGGCAGGAGGGAGCTGGAGGAAGCCAGGGAGCAGGGAGGACATTTGGGAAGGTCTTCTGGGAAAGGGGAGTGGTGGAGAGAGAAAGAGAAGCAGTAATACAGAGAGAGAGAGAAACTGAGGGGGAGAGACCTGGACCGAGAGAGACAGAACTGAAAGACAAAGCCAGAGACCCAGGCGGGGAGGCAGAGACAAAGGGGGACCTGGGGAAGGAGGCGCAGGGCAGGCGGGGAGAAGGCGCGAGAAGGCCGCCATGTGTGTGGTGGGGCTGAAGTTCAAAAGGGAGGGGAAGAGGTGGTTTGACGACCAAAGTCATTGAAAAATTTTTGGCACAGCTGCCCCGAGGCTCCTGGCCGCGGGCCCGGCTCTGAGCTGAACTTAAACAAACCCCTGCAGCAGCCATCTGCTTGATTTTAAAATAAATCAAACAGTCTGCTGAGCCGGGGGTGATCGAGTTTCCATCTGCGCCGCCGCCCGCTCGCCGGCTTGGAGCCGCGCTTGCCTCTCCCAGCCAAGGCTCCTGGCAACATGTGGGCCGGTAATTCCTCCAGGAGCAGGGAAACCAGACCCCCGCCGCCCCCAGCTCCTAACTCAAACCAAGTGCTATTTTTACAGCCACCCACTGGAAAGGGGGGACCAAGAAGCGCTCTGGAAGCCTGGGCACGGGGTTATGCTGAGTTGCTCTGGGCACAGAGGGTGGAGGACATGCCTTGGGATTCCCCCCTGGCCCCACCCGGGCCTCCTGAGAAAGGGGTGAGGGCCTGAGTGTGGGGTGCTCTCTCCCCTAACCCCCCTGGGCCAGGAGGATGCTGACATCATGTGAGATCCCGCAGGCCACCAAGTCCGGGCAGCTGTGGTCCGCTGGGGTGGCAACAGCCCAGGCCCCACCTGAAACAGCCAAAAATAGCAGCAGGGATGCCCCTCCCTCAGTCTGGGGTCACTCAGGGAAGTCCTGCCCACCTGTCCCAAGGAACCTCCTGTTCCCCGCAGGGCCAGGTGATCAGGAGAGCCTGCCATTCCCGACCAGGCCAGAAACAGAAAGAGAAACACCAGCCAGGGAAGGCCTTGGTGACCCATCTGTACAATGGGCATAAAGCAGCCCTTTCTGGGTCCTGGGAGAGCAAGGAGGGATCCCCAGTCTCGGGGCTGTAGCTGGTACATGGGGGCTTCATCTGCAATTCTGGAGGATACGTGAAGGGAAAAAATGCCTCTTGGCAAGCTGCCCACCCCAACCCTGAGGGGTACACAATGATACCACAGGCCTGGCTCCCAGCTACGCAGACTGGGGTCTCCATCCTGATGCCTTGGTTCCATGGTGCAGACTGCCCTCTGACCCCTGCCAGAGGTTTCCCAATGCACAGGCCAGGGCCCAGAGGGAGAGGCATGGTGCAGAAGGACCCCTGTCTTATGCAGACCCCGCAGGAGGCAGAGCGCCTGGCTGTGGGCCAGCACTGCTCTCACATGCTGAGTGGCTTTGGGCGAGTCACATGCCCTCTGAGTCTGGGATCCCCTGGTCAGACTGAAGGATGGAGAACAGATGGCTTAGGGACTTCCGACTCCGGGCCTGTCACACCTGCAGGCCCTTTCAAGGGATGACTGACCTTCAGATGCAAAGCTTTCAGACCTAGAAGCTTCCGCTGCTTTGTCCTGCCAGCACTTTGCTCCTGAGCCCAAATGCAGCCCCAAAACCACTCCAGAGGGCACAGCCTGTCTTGTCCCTATCAGGGTCCCTCTCCCACTCTCGCCCTTTCCCCATGGCCTTGAGGCACGGGCTTTGCTGAGAGCCTGCGTGAGACTCTCTTACACTTCACACCCTCCCATCACCCCCATTTATCACATGGGGAAAAGGAGGCAGAGATGGATAGTCAGTTGCCTAAGGTTATCCCAGGATAGATATGGTGCAGCCAAGGCCCCAAATCAGATCTTCCCCCTCTAATGCCACTCTGTCCACCACTCCCTTCTCAAGGGCCATCAAAGCAGCCTTTGTCAAGACCCACACGGAGGTCAGGCACACTGCTTTTCACTCATTACTGAAACCACCCAAAAAAGAGATGCCGCAGGCCCATTTTACAGTTGGAGAAACTGAGGTGCTGTAAGTTACCCAAAGCCAGACAGCCAGCAGATGCAGGAGAGGGAAGTGAGCAGTGAGCACTCTAGCCTGGGCCTGGCACAGTGCCCCTACCCACCCCCTGTCCCCTGATGCCAAGACTAGATGAGGAGGGGAGGGCAGATTCAGGAAGGGAAGGGCCGCCCCTCTGTGGGCACAGGGTCTGCTCAGAGT
Source organism: Myotis myotis (assembly GCF_014108235.1). NCBI lineage: Eukaryota > Metazoa > Chordata > Mammalia > Chiroptera > Vespertilionidae > Myotis > Myotis myotis. The sequence continues at coordinate 17,178,717 of NW_023416323.1, forward strand.
CAGCGCTTCCCTTCTCCTCCTGCCCGACCCCTGCTCCACCTGTCCTCCTGCCATACCCCTGACACCCCTCTCATCTACTCAGCAAACATTTCCTGCGTACCTACTGTGTGTCGGCCCACTGCCAGCCTCACCTCAGATACAAAGCTGTAAAAGATGCTCTGATCTCCTGTGACACACACAGCCTGGAGGAGGGAAAGAGTGGGCCCTGCAGGGAGAGAAAGGGAAGGGCCATCGGGTGTGTACACTGGGGTCCCAGGTCTGCCACAGCCAAGTTCCACACACGGGGTGGCTGAAAATGACAGAAGAGTGTTCTCACCGTTGAAGGAGACTGAAATCAAAGTGTTAGCAGGGCCACACTCCCTCCGAAGGCTCTAGGGGAGGGTCCTTCCTACCTGCCCCAGTTGCCGGTGGCTGCCGGCAGTCCTTGGCTGCCTCGGTGTGTAGCTGCATCCCTCCCTCTCTGCCTCCGTCTTCGCGTGGCCTCTCAGTGTGTCCACTCTCTCTGCCAGTGTCCAAATTCCCCTCTTCTCACAGGACGCCAGGCAGGGAATTTGGGGCCACCCTAATCCAGTACGAACTCATCTCAACTTGATTACGTCTGCAAAAACCCTACTTCCCAGTAAGTCACATTCACAGGATCCAGTGGACGTGAGTCCGTGGGCCTCTGCTCACCCAGCACAGTCGCTTCCCTGAGGTGCTGCCACCGGGGCAGCAATTGCCGGGTGAACAGGAGCCGCCAATGTGGAGAAGGGGCCAGCAGGCATTCCACTCACCGAACCCAATCCTTGCATGATGTCAATCTCTTTTCTGTCTCTGGACTCCCAACAGCCAGACCCTATTATGGGATAATATGTACCCAGAGAAGGGCTCCAGTGCCAGCTCCCAGCCTGGCAAGAGATGCCCTGGGATGGCCTCCACCTCACGAACAACTCCCTGCCCCCCCGCCCCCCTGCCAGGAACCAGCCACAGAAAAATCTTTGTGGGGACAACCGAGGCCTCCGTTCCCACACAACTGACTCAGTGCAGCTGCCAACAGCCCGCTGACCTCTGCCCTTGGAGCCTGCTAGCCTGGGCTGCCTGCAGACGCCTGCCTTCCCACCCCAGGCTCAGGGGCTCCTCCATGCTCTCTGCTCCTATGAGAATCCCAGCTTTGAGTCTGAGCCCAGAAAATGACCTTCAAGGTCATGTAGTTCTCTCAAGGGCACTCCTGATGGTACAGCCCAGGCTCTGGGCTCCCCAGGGCTGGGCATCTTCCTCACACGGCAGGACCAGCCTTGCTGAGCAACGCATTCGTGGTGGTTGTGGAGCTATGTGCAGCCCCCGTGGTGCTTCTGGAAACGTACCCTACACCAATGAAAATGAAGGGCACCAAGATGTCTTTGGCACTATTATGTATCATAGTGGGGGAAGCACATGAAATGTGCAGCAAGGAGGTATGATTAATAAAGCCCAGACGTCCTTCCTGTCTTCACACCCTCAGCTGTCACCCTGTGAGTGGGTGGACACCCCAGCCTGGATGTCGATAGGGCAGCGTATCAGTGGGGCTGCCATAGCCAAGCACCCATGTGGCTCAGATACAGGGGTGCAGAATGTGGGCCACAGGTTAGGGGCTCAAACAACAGAGGCATATTTTCCTCATAGTTTTGGAGGCTGGCAGTTGGAGATCAAGGTGTCGGTGGGGCTGGTTTCTCCCGAGGCCCCTTTCCTTGGCTCAGACACCACCTCTTCCTGTGTCCTCACCAGGTCTTCCCTCTATTCATGCCTGACCCTAATCTCATCGCAAAGGGACACCAGTCATAATGGATCAGGGCTCACCCTAACGATTTCGTTTTAACTCAACCACCTTTTTAAAGGCCCTGTCTGCAAGTACAGTCACATGGTGAGGTCCTGGGGTTAGAATTTCAACATGGGGATTTTAGGGGACACAATTCAGCCCATGATAGGTGTCCCCCACCAGACAAACGCCATTTGATGGGCTGTGCTTCAAGATGACACAGAAGCCTTCAGCCCCCAGCTGTCATGACGTAGGTCCCACCGGCTTCCGGGAAGAGGGCCCTGCGGAAATGCTCTGCCCCAGTGGCAGCATCACAGCTGGGGGGAAAAGGCCTGGACCGGCCCCCAGCTCCACATCTCAGGAACGATGTGGCCTTGGACAAGCCACTCCACACCTGCCTCCTAGGTCCTGGGCACGGGGCAGGGTGGTGGCCTGTCTCTATCCCGCTACCCTCACGACCCCCCTCTAGCTCTGGTTTCACCAGGCTCTATACAAGATAAGCTGTCACCCATAAAGGGCTGCAAAACAGGCCCCCGCCGATCCTATAGTCCCAGGGGAAGCGGCGAAGGGGTCGCCGCATTTCACAGATGATGGGAACAAGGCCAATGGCTTCTCCACGGTCACACAGCACAGAAGTGGCAAAACTGCCTCCCTTGCATTTAACGGTGACAGCGTTAACATACCTTTCAATGGGAGAGGGGGTCCCCCATCGCCTTCTGAGCAGCCACGCCGACTTCCCAAGTTCTCCTGCAGCCTCGACGTACACGGACATATTTCTTTGAGGCTATCATCGTGCAGTTCTGTGCTCTGCTTATTTTTACTTAATAGTACCTTTCGAACGCCCGGCTAGCTCAGTCGGTAGAGCATGAGACTCTTAATAGTACCTTTCTATTAGAACTTCAACATGGGGATTTTAGGGATTTCATATAACTATTTCCTATATATTCATCATTTGTGTTTTCTTTCATTTTAACTACCTATTCAACTCCCTGCCCATTTATTTATTTATTTATTTATTTTAATTTGTTTAATTTCTGTGCTTCAACGGGCTCTGTGGCCTTCATTTTAATGCCACATAATATCCCACCCACCGGATACACGGCAGTTTTCCTAACCGAACCTCACTGTTGGGCATTTGGAATTTCCCCACTATTATAAATGACAGTGCAAAGAACATCTCTGTGCACCTTATCATTTTCACTCTGGCAGGTTACTTCTTTAGGATGCATTTCCAAAAATGGGGTTATTATGTCAAAGGATCAAGTGTCTTTAAGGCCCTTGATACATACTAACGGTTTGGGGAAAAGACAATATAATACCAGCAATATGAATAAGCCACATTCTTGCAACTTCGCCAGCCCTGAGTCTTATCCTTTTTCTGGTATTTTAAGAGCTTCCATATAACTATTTCCCATATATTCATCATTTGTGTTTTCCTTCATTTTAACTACCTGTTCAACTCCCTGTCTATCTATCTATCTATCTATCTATCTATCTATTTATTTATTTTAATTGATTTCAGAGAGAAAGGGAGAGGGAGAGAGAGATAGAAACATCAATGATGAGAGAGAATCGTAGATTGGCTGCCTCCTGCACGCCCCCCTACTGGGGACTGAACCTGCAACCAGGGCATGTGCCCTGAATTGGAATCAAACTGTGACCTCCTGGTTCATAGGTCAACACTCAACCCCTGAACCATGCCAGCCGGGCAAACCCCCTGTCTTTTTCACAGCAACTCTGGCAAGTTAGAAACCAGCTCTGGTGGCTGATAGTTTCAGGACACCAAGGCGTCTCTTTACCTGCCTGGCGTCTGATCAATGGCCTCTCCCAGTGGCCTTCTCTGCCTCAGCTGGCACAACCACCAGGGCAGGCCCAACGGGGAAAGTCAGGCTGACCACCTGGGGTTCCCACTCCCTGCCTGGGTCACGTGCCGCGGCTGAGCCCACGTGGCTCAGATATAGGGTTGCAGAATGTAGGCCAAGCAGCTGAAGGGACATGGCTTTGCCTTGCATGACCCGAGGGCTGGCCATGGAGAACCAGGCGCAGCTGAAGCCACTGCTGGAACTCTGAGGCACTCCAGAGAGTGTCTCCATAATTTGGGGCAGGTAAAGGTGGGGGGAGGATGGGAAGAGGTAAATAACAAGGAGGGTACACATCACTTAGGGGCTAAGAGATACACAGAAAAAGCCAGAAATAGAATCTGGGCTTCCTTGGCATTCAAAATAATCAGGGTGGGGCAGGAGGCAGAGAAGCCAGGCTCCAACAGCCTTGCAGCAAGCCACCCTGGTTAAGAACCAGGACGATGATGTCTGGGTTCAAATCCTGACGCTGTCCTGACCAGCTATGACCCCATGGGTGGGTTCCCTAATCTCCCTGTGCCTCAGTTTCCTCATCTATAAGATGGGATCATAGTGGCTATCACAATGTTGTCAGAGTTAATGAAGCCAAGATGTGGGCAGCACAGCAGGCCTGGAGCACAGAGCACTGAACAAAGCAAATTTTGCATACTGCTTAGCACCCAGAGCGAGCACACACCCACCCTGCTATTTCTGAGCAGGCCGCGGCAAATGGTGGCCCACTGGCCAGCCGCGCTAAGAACGGTTTTTACATTTTTAAAGGATTGTACAAAAATAAATAAATAACAAAGAAAGGATATGGGACAGAGACCCAGAGACCGGCCTACAAAGCCTGAAATATTTACCATCTGTTCCTTGCTTTGGAGGCTCCGGACTTTCCCACGGAATCATCTGAAAGGGGACAGGTGGTGTAGGGGCAAGGACCCACAGGAGGGAAAGCAGCAAGGCCTCTGTGTCCCTGAGAGGGGCTGCAATTTAAGGACCTGTGTGGCCAAAGCGCTGGGTCCCAAATCGGGAAAGCGGCCTGAGGATGGCACCTGCCCCCACAGTGCGGACAGGAGCATCCACTGAGCCCAAGAGACCAGACCCACCCGCGTGTCTGACGGGGCTCACGAACCAGACCTGGAGGGAACATGGAGATGACGCAGGGCTGGACTCCGGGGAAACTGAGACCGGGCAAGCAAGTATGACTCGCTGAGTCCCCAGCCAGTCAGGGACGGGAACCAGGCACCGTAACTGCCCAGCTGGGGCTCCACGCTGCACGTGGCCTCCGGTAGGTCCCCGTGAGCCCAAGCACCTGGAACCTCCTGAACTTCCTGTTTCCAGAGACCACAGTCGGACCCCTCCCATGGGGCTGCCCTGGCCTAGACAAGATGCCTCCTGAGTGAGGCCCCAGAACGGGGGCCCGGGACACCAACTCATTCCCAGTCACACCCCACAGAATCACGTCCGTCCTTCCCCAGCCTGGTGCCTCCAGAAAGCCATCCCCATTTCAGGCGCCACCCCCTTCCAGGTGCTGTCCCTAAAAGCCACTCCCGTCCCCATGCCAATGCTTGCCCGGTGTGATCAGCCCCACGAGGTCGGCTGTAAAGTGACACCACTCCTTCTCCCATGTTCCCGATGAGAAAGCAGAGGCTGGGAGAGGGGCAGGGACTCGTCCACAGCCACCCTGCTGGGAAGAGGCCAACCTAGGATCCCACCCAGCTCTGTCCGGCCCCACCACTCGGCTCCCTCGCTCCGTCCAGCCGCAGAACTGTGGATGGGAAGGTGCTCTGTGGCTGGTCGGGGAGGGGACCTCTGACACATCCTCAGTTACCCCCGACAGGGGACGGCTGGCCTCTCCCGGCTGAGCTGCAGCCCCAGAGGACAGGGCCTCGTCTGTCTTGCTCACGCCGTCACCAGGGGCTGGCACAAGCTAGGTGCTCGGCAGGAATCTGCAGCATGACTGAGTGACTGAGGCTGGCAGGGGGGCCCCCCAAATGCCACAGAGCAGACTGCTGGGCCCGGAGGGCCTTCCCGGTGGGACTCTGGAAGCCTGGCCCACAGAGGGTCTTCTGGCCAAAGGGGCACGGGAGGCTCTGTGGTGGGGGCAGTGCCCTCGGGAGGCCTCGGCTCCACACTGCCTCCTTGAATGTGGGAACAGGAGGGAGGGCGAGAGCAGGCCAGCACGGACACAAACAGCCCCCTCGCCACCAGCCTGTCCCCATCACCAAGAACCCTCAGACATCCCTGCCAAGAGCGGGGGCCAGCTTGGGCCCGGAGAATAAACATGTCACTGCGAGGCCAGCCCGCCGGACCGCTGGAGCCAAGAACTGCCGGAGGCTGTAAACAGTCTCTCCTCTCTTGGCCGCAGACTCTGGCCCACCTCTCTGCGCTGGGAATTAGCACTTTGCCTGCCATAAAGAAAGGACAGGCCAGGGTAGGGACGTTTAGGGAGGGGGTGGTGAGCAAGGAAGCTGGGCTGGCCCAGGGCCAGCACCCCCATCCTTGTGGCTTGGAAGTCTCCCCCTGTCTCAAGGCGGCAGAGGGGGATTGTGAATGAATGGGCCACGGTAAGGATGCTGGGAGGCCCAGCAGAGGCAGAGGTGCTGGCCACAGGTAGAAGGGGCAGGGGAGGGGTGAGGCCCTTCTCTAGGGCCCCTGGCCTTGGCCAAGAGAGGCAGATACTTTTTAGAGCACCCTCAACGCCCCCACACCCCCGGGGCGTCCAGCTGGATCTCGGGAAGCAGGAGAGGTCCCGGGGCAGTGGGCGCCCGGGCCCTGGGAGGCCCACTGCCATGGTGAGGAACCTCTCAGGCCATCAGGGGAGGTGGTCAACCCTCACTCTGCCACTGCACAGTCCCTGCCGCTGGTTCAAATCAGGTTCAAAACCTGCTGCCTTCTTTGGTTCTTCCCTCCAGAACCAAGAGGCCTCTCAAAAGGCAGATCTGGCGGTGTCACCCCTGGTGAAACCCTTCGCAACTGGCCGTCTCCTGAAGGCCTCCTGCTCCTGCTTCCAGCCCCGCCGCCTCCTCAGCTCCTCCCAGAGGCAGCGTCCTCCCGCGCCTCTCCTGCCTCTCTCCTCTGCACATGCATTTCCTCCACCTTGGATGCTCTTCCATCCCCTCTGATGCCTGGTCCACTTCCCCTTACCCCTTGGCCCCCCTGGGATCAACAGTCACTTCCTCCAGGAAGCTTCCTACTGGCTGTTCCTGCCCCCCCCCCCCCAACACACACTCCCATGGCGTTAAAGGCCCCATTACCTACTTTTCTCTCCTAAGCACTGATCCTGGCTGCAAGCTTACATCTGTTTGTGTGATTCAGGGACTAGCATCTGTCTTTCTCTCCCACCAGACGGGCAGCTTCGTGAGGGAGAAGCTGTGTCTGGTTTTGCACATTACCGCTGCTTAACTGCCAGGCGCACCATCGCACTTAATAAATAGTTGCTGAGTGAGTCAGCGAGGGAAGGATGGTCCGAATGGCTGCATCACCTAGGAAGGTTACTGGGGCTCAGTTCAACGCCCCTCCCAGCCTGTGAGACCTTCACAGGTGGCTCCTGTCCCCCACAGGACCTGGCTCGGAAGGATGCTAACTACTGCTGACAAGTGGACACCGTGAGGTGCCCAAGCAGGGGGGCAGCGGCCTTCACTGCTGCTTCTCACACCCTCCTCCCCTACCCCCCCACCCCTCACCCCCGCCCGCCTGGAGAACGTCAGGACTGTGGGGATAAAGTGGTTTGGAGACCAAAGGAAGGGAGAAAAAGTAAGGCTATGAGACCATGGCCTGAGTTGGGACGGTTCAGCTGAACATCGCCTCCAGCCTCAGCTCTGCTGTGCAGCCTTGGGCCAGTGCCTGACCTCTCTGGGCTTCCGCTTCCTCATCTACAAAAAGGAGATGATGACCACAGCATTCACCTCTTCAAAGGCTGTGGGATCAAGTGAGCTAAGAAATGTGTCCAACAAATGAGAGCTTTTATGATTCATGATCCGGGCAAGCTATCTGTCTGGAACATTCTGGGGTTCCCCCGGCCCTTTCTCCGAACACCTCAGGCAGGGGCTTTGACTGCCAAGACTCCTGAACTCTGGGCCTGTAGTCCACCCCTAACCTATGTCCTAGCTCAAGGACCCTGCAAGGATCGGTGAGCACAGAGCACCCTGGGTGGCTAGGTGTTGGGGAGAAGGAGGCAGGGCTGCATGACCTGCCCTCCCGCTCCCCCCCCTGGAACTCGGTCTGCTGCTGGGGACACTAGCCCCAGGGAGGACAGCCCTGCTCAGGCTTAGCTCCTGCTGCGGGGAGGGCACAGTCTCTGGGGGCAGAAAGAGCTCAGTTCAAATCCCACTCCTTAACCTCAATGAGATACCACCCCCACCCCCCAGAATCGCCAAACTGAACAAGATGAATGATAGCAAGTGTTGGTGAACATGCGGAGAAACTGGAACCCTCCAACACTGCAGGCAGATATATAAAATGGTGGGGCCGCTGTTAAAAACAGCCTGGCAGTTACCATAAGACCCAGCAGTTCAATACTCTTAGGCATCTACACAAGAGAATGGAAACATACGTCCACACAAGAACTTGTGCACAAATGTCCATCGCAGCACTCTTCACAACAGCCCAAAGGCGGAAACAACACAAACAACTACCGCCTGATGAATGGATAAGCAAAATGTGGTATGTAGTCAGCCATAAAGAGCAATAAAATCCTGACACTGCTACAGCATGGATGAAACATAAAAACGTCATGAAACGTGAAGAAGCCTGTCACAAAATACCACACAGCGTCAGATTCCATGTAGGGGAGACGTCCAGAGCAGGCAGATCGGGAGTGAAGGAAGGAGATGAGTGGCTGCCAGGGGCTGGGGGAGGGGAGTGGGGAGTGACTGATAATGGGTAAAGGGGGTGGTTTCCTTTTGAGGTAATGGAAATAGTCTACAATACGTCGTGGTGATGGCTGCACACTCTGTGAACATGCTCACCACCACTGACTTGGACAGGCTACATGGCCCAATTGCGTGGTGTGTGAAATGTATCTCAACAAAGCTGTATGCAAAGAAAACCACACTCCCTGGCCTCGGTCCCTTATCGCAACGTGGAGTCCAGGTCTACCTTCTCCCCTCTGCCCTGCCAGGCTGACCCGTGTGATGCACATCCGTGGGCGGCTGGCCTGCCGGCATCCGGTGGGGAGGATCGGTAGGAGTAGAGAAGAGCAGGGCCCTCATCTATCCCCAGGCCCTCCCTCAGGGCTTGTGGCCATCTCTGCCCTATGTCCTATGTCCTGTCCACGGCCCTGCTCACAGACCACTCTGGCTTGCTGACGGCTCCCTCCTCCCCCTCTCAGGGCTCACCGTTGCTGCCCTCCCATGCTCTGCCTATACCTGCCCGCACCTGGGTACACAGGCCCTTCACTAGACTCTCCTGGGCCATGCACACGAGTGTATCCCCGCTGCAGGCAGGAGCCCACCCAGCAGCCGCCCCCTTATGGAGCTGCTGCAGGCCTAGAACACCCACAGGTCAAGGCCAGACCTGCAGAGAAGCTCTGGCTGGGTGGCCAGCATGAACAGCTGGCGGGAAGATGGCAAGGGGTGGGGGCCCTGGGCAAGAGGCAGAGGTAGGGCCCTGGGGGGGGCGAGAGGCAGGGGCTGGGGAGAGGCCCCTGAGCCAGGTGGGGGCTTAGAGCTCAGGTGCCCTTGGGGACCCACTCCCAGAGGACTGGAGGCCAAAGGAGTGGGCCTCAAGGGAGAGAGCCTCTCTGGGCGGGCTGGGAGCCACATTCCCTGAGCACACAGATGTTCTGGCTGAGGGGGGAGAAGTGGGGAGCTGGCCGGAGAGAAAGAGGCAGGGTTGGCCGGGCTCCCTAAGGAGCTGGGGCACAGCCAGGAGGCCTGCAGCCTGTCGCCAGGGCGGCGGCGGGACGAGGCCTGACCCCTGGCCTCCCCGCCCCACGCCCCCCTCCTGAGACCAGCCTGGCTCCGCTCTGGGCCCACAGAGGGTGGACCACATCTGGGCTCCAAAGAGGGAACCCGGACAAGAACAGACAAGGGAACTGGGTGTGATTTCTTGTCAGGTTCCAACAGGAAGGCTCCGTGCTGTTAGCAGCCACGTGGTCATCTTCCCAGAGCCCGGCCTGCAGGGCGGGGACCCCCCAGGGAGGGCACTGCTGGCCCTCAGCGACGAGTCCTTCTGTGGGTCTGTCCTGAGGATCGCAGGGCACCATGTGCTGGGGGCCCATCATGTGCTACTAAAAAACACCCACATATGTACACATGCTCCCAGGGTGCGGGCTCTGCCCTGGGGGGGCCCACGGCTGGTTTGGGACTTGACGTGTTCTCCAGGGCCCACCGAGGAGTGTCGGCCGCCTTCCCCCACAGCACCGCCCGCCCTGGGGTCTGCTCTTTGGACCCCTCGCTCGCTAACAGCCAAGCAGCTGTGTCCCAGCCCCTGGCAGCCAGGCCGAGCCTCCAGCAGCCCTAGTGCCTACACTCCGGCCACGTCACGGTGGGTGTGGCTGGGGAGTCTCCTGAGACCCTATACTCGGGCCCCCTTCTCAGAAGGTGCTGGGTTCCAGAGGCGGGAGGGACGGGGAAGGAGAGGCTCTGGGAGGAGGACATCCTGCCTGGCCCCTCACGGCCCAGGTGCTGACAACCGCTGGGTGGGGGACGGGGGGTCAGCTCTGGGACCCAGCACCTCCACATCACAGGCTACGGAGCCCACGGTCACCCCCGGGCCCGTGTGGGAAGACTGGGCGGGGACACCCAGCCGCCTGCCCTGAGCCTGGTTATGGCCCCACACCACTCACCAGGGTGACCATTTACCTGAAGTTTCATTTTCAGCAACTCACTTTTTGAAAACCTTTTAAAGATTTTTTTTTTTTTTTTGAAAACCAGAATTGGTCCACATCCACAGATCATAACTAAACTATATCTAGAAATTTTCTTTTAACGTTCTATCTTCTGCATCTGCGATTCCAAAATCTACAAGGCTCTAAAAACTAAAAAAAAATATTTTAATAAGTTTGTGGCAAACTTTATGTTATGTCCATTTTACCACACACACACACACACACACACAAAAAGAAACAAAAAAAAAAGTGGGGTTTAAATGAGACACTAGTCAGGAGGTGTCCCACAGTAAGATCAGAAGTGGAGTCAAAAAGTACAACTTTCTCTCCACAATTCCCTGTCAGTTAATGTCATCTGTAGGCCGCTTAAGAGAAGTTATCCTGTGTGAGAGGGAACCCCCCCCCCCCCCCAGCCTCTCAGGAAACACTGCCACAGGGGAGAGAGCTTGGGATCCAGAAACCAGGGCCCTGAGTTTAGGTCCGGCCTCCACCATGGACAGCTGTGTGACTTGGGGAAGTCAGATGACTTCTCTGAGCAAAGCATCCTCTTTTCCCTGCCCCTGCCATAGAGTGCAGGCAGCCACTGAGAAATGAGACCACGGGCCTCAGGAAAACACTCCACAAATAGTAAATACCCCTCTTATTATGGGATGACCGTAGATAGAAGCGATGGTGGCCTGGCTGCCTGAGATGAGAGACAAGGAAAACGCCCAACAACTCCTTTCAGAGGGCCCTGCTCCCAGGGAACTTGGAGCCCTAGTGGGAAGATAAAATTGGCCCGCAAGCTCTGTCAGCGACAAAAATGAGACCCAAGTCTATTTGAAGGCGGAAGGAAAGGGGTGGAAGAGAATGACAAGGTGTCAAGGAGCAGGCGAGGGAGGAGGTGGGATTGTCCTCAGATGCCGAGGGGAGGGTGACAGTCCCAGCTATTTTTATTTAGGGGAAAACAGAGCAGGGCAAAGTCAGGTAGAGCTGCAGGTCACGTCTCCTGGCCTGCAAGTCTGTCTCCAGGCCTGGCTTGTCCCATCCCATAGTGGCCATCTAAGTGGCCCCCACGCCTGTGCTCGGACCGTTGCAGTAGCCTCTCCCTGCTCTCCCGGCCACCAGCCTCTAGGTGTCCAGTGGGCCTCCACACAAGGGTCAGCTCCCTCCTCTGCTCATATCACACCCCTGCTCCGAAACCTTCCCTGCTGCCTGTGGCCGAGTGAAGACAGTGGGCCCACCGGGCAGAATGTCCCCATTTAATCCTTTTTGGATCTGAGCTCTCAAACTTAGATTTCAGAGAGAAAGAAAAAAAAGAAAGGGCGGAGGTGCAAACTCCTAGTTCCCACCCAAAGCACTTTTTTTTTTTTAATATATTTTATTGATTTTTTACAGAGAGGAGGGAGAGAGATAGAGAGTTAGAAACATCAATGAGAGAGAAACATCGATCAGCTGCCTCCTGCACATCTCCCACTGGGGATATGCCCGCAACCCAGGTACATGCCCTTGACCGGAATTGAACCTGGGACCTTTCAGTCCACAGGCTGACGCTCTATCCACTGAGCCAAACCAGTTTCGGCAGCACTTTTTGACAGACAAGAAAAAAACTGCCTATTTACACGGAAATAAAGGAGGGGAATCTTGGTGAACAAAACGTGTCTATTTGCAGTGAAGCCAATATGCCTCTGATAAAATAAACACAGCAGGCCCCTCTGTTTTTTAATTCTCCGAGAGGGTGTTTACAGTTCAGAATAAATACATCTCCCTCCCTTGAGGCTTTTGGTCAAAAGGACCGATGTCACAGCTCTGCTCCATGAGCCACAGCAGCGGACGGAAGGAGCCCCATGCCCAGCTCCCATGTAGCAGCACAGAGGACGCCAGGCCAGGAAGGTCACGCGGGACCCCAGCCCAGGAAGCGAGGCGCTAGAGAGAGAGAAAGAGTGAGAGAGAGGTGGGGGGGTGGGGGGCGGAGAGACAGAGCCAGAGACAGAAAAAATGAGAGAGAGCCTGGCTGGTGTTGCTCGGTGGTTGAGCGTCCGTCAACCCATGAAGCAAGAGCTCCCCAGTTCGATTCCCGGCCAGGGCACATGCCCGGGTTGTGGGCTCCATCCCCAGTCGGGGGTGGGCAGGAGGTAGCCATCAATGTCTCTCTCTCATCAATGTTTCTATCTCTCTAGCCCTCTGCCTTCCACTCTAAAATCAATAAAAACACCGTTAACAACAACAAAAAGAGAAAGAGAGACGGAGAGAGAGCGTTGGGGGAAAGTGTCTCCGTGGTGCCCATCAGAGTCAAGCGGTGACGTCCAGGGTTGTGTGGGGGAAATCTGAGGCATCGCTGAAGCCACCGGGGCCTCCCATGGGGGGAGCAGGCAGTGCCCCTGCCCAAGCCACGCCTCCGGCCTGCAGGGCTCTGGGCACCTCCTTCCCCCTCTCCCGGCTGCCATCACCTCCTCCCCAGGCCACCGTGGATGTGCAGTGTGCTCGGCTCAGGCACTTCTTTACGGCCTGTCTCCTTGGCTGCAAGGTCAGCTCCTAGCAGGCAGGGATTCCTGTCTGTGTTGCTCATGGCTGTGTCCACCCCGCCCTGTCCTTGGACGGCGCCTGGCCCACAGCTGGCACTTGGGAAACGTTTGCTGAGTGAACACACTGCAAGCACTGGGCCAGCCTTGTTCAGCCATTCATCCAGCCAGCAGAGAAAAAGCCAGCTAGGGACACGGGAGCGACTTCCTTTGGGAGCCCATCCTCGATGGCTGGGCGCTGGGGTGAACGTGTTCCATGGCCCTGAGGGTCCCCCACAGGGTTACAGGATGGCTGGAGGCTGGAGGCTGGAGGCTGGAGGCGGAGGGCCAGAGGCGGCCAGGGTTTCTGATTTTCCTGCCTTCCTCCCACCCACCGCCAAACAGGCCCACAGTCTGGGGAGTGAGGACCTGAGGCCACAGAAGAATTCCGACCACAAAGGTAGTCCTCACAGGAGGTAAGAATTGTTGCCTCCTTGGAGCAAAAAAAAATCCAGTGTGTCATTCATAGCTTCTAGAAATTTCCGTCTACACTCGCCACACTTCGAGCAGAGTAGAAACACTTTAAACAATTATGCTGACTCTTGCTCTGATCGCACCAGCTCCGTTCCAGCTGCAAAGCTGCAGGTGCGCCCTGGGCCAGCCGAGCTGCTGGATGTGCCCTTTCCCTCTGGGCCACAAGTTCTCCGCGGTAACGCTCAGAATTTTCCATTTTGCCAACCAGGAGGCAGAGGCACTTGATTAAGGGGCTTGGTCCAAGGGGGGATGACTTTCCCTTGGTTTTCTGGCCTGAATGACACAGCCTAGATCTTGTGAGAGAACAGCCAATAGTCCTCCTGCTAAGGGGCCGTCGCTTGCATGACCCTCGGCAGCTGGAGAAATACAGCTCCCACTATCCATCTTCTAGAACTGCAGTTTGACAAGCAACCTCCCCCCCCCCCAATTTCTTTGTATCTTAGGCCCTAAACTGAGATACAGATTCAAGATTTTAAGCTGGAAGTACCTGGGGGTCATAAGCCCCCCCTGCCCCTCCCGAGGTGAGTGGGGGGCTCGCTGTGTTTCCACAATCCCTCCCTCCAAAGCTGACCCAAACCCAGCTCTCGCTCCACTGTCCTGGAGCCACCTGCCCACCTGTCCAGCCCCCGCCCCCGCCCCCGCCCCAGGCTCTGAGCTCCTTGGGACCAGGTCTTGCTCTGGCCCATGTCTGGCACACAGTAAGTACTCAATAAATGATTGATTGACAAACGAATCACATCTAACCCCTCAGCTGACTTTGCAGGAAACAAAGACGTTAAGCTGCTGGCCGGAGGTCACTGGACAGCCAATGGGACCCGTACAAAGTCTTGCGACTCCCTGTACAGTGCTCAACCCCTGACACAGTGCAGCCATCTCCAAGACACGTGGCCCATCCATAAATGTGGTGAACACACAGTCGCTCCCAGCATCCTCGGGAGCAACCTAAGCACAAGGTGACCTTCAGATTCCGTTTAGAAGTGGATGTTGCTGATCTTAATAAGAGATCCATTTAGCTCCTGAATGAGGGAATGCACATGCCAGCCGGTCCCACCCCGTCTAAACATGTGGTGGCCTCCAGGGGAGACTGGTGCTGCCGGAGCGCCTGTGCAGAATGATAACATGTCGCTGCGTGGATTTACGGAGCCTCTCAAGGTCCAGCAGGCCTGGCTGCCAGCGGCGGGGAAGAGCAGTCTGTGTTCCACTCCACACCTACCAGAAGCCTCAGAGCCCATCAAGAAAAATCTCCAAAGCTCCCTGGTACGAGGAAAGTACCAGGCACACTGGGGACCACTTTCTCATTTTCTCCCTAAAATGTAAGCGGTAACACAAGCTCATTGCAACAAGTCAAACAACGAATAAAAAGTCAGTCGTTTTCCAAACCCCTGCGGGAGCCGACGTTTACAGCTGGACACAGCTCCTCCCCACCTACCTCTATCTTCCAATAAACACAGAAATCCAGAGAGGAGCGGGCCCTCTCTCCCCGGCACCTAAACCGAGATTGGACGGTGACTCATGGGCATCGCGCCAGCTGAGGTGATCATCGTGCTGATTCCCAAATCCAAAAGTTCTGGAAACCAAAAGTGCCTCTTAGCCCATTTGTCAGCAAAACCTGCCCTGCCTCGAGGCTATTTATAGTCTCATTTTTCCCCACTGGGTATGAACAGTCACATGTTTTGTGCAGAAATACAGCGGGTTTGATGACAGGGTGCTGCCCCGGGCCCCTGGGTGTGATGTAAGACACAGCACCCGCACTGAAGAATCTGCCTGAGGGGCTGAACAACTCTGAGCCGTTTCTGGCCCCAAAGGCACCCAACAAGGACTGGGGACCAGGAGTGATCGAACAGCAGTGACCGAGTAACATTTCCGTGATAACTCGTGGTACTGCAGCGCCTCGGGACATCCTGACCCTCCCAGGTGGATTCGCAGCACATACCCCGAGTGTGGGAAAGTATAATGCAGATGAAGGCACCACGTGCCATGTGGCAATGTTCTAGGACCCCGACATCAGAGTGCTGCATCCAAGTCCTAGGTCTGCAGGCCAGCAGCTGTGGGGCTCGGGGCAAGTGACTTAACCTCTCTGGGCCACAGGAAAATGGGGGGGGGGGGGGGAGCATGATGGCTACCAGGCTATTTCTAGCTCTCCCTTCTCAGCTACCACCGCTGCCCAGACCAGGGTTAGGGCAGCCTCCTCTCAAGTGGTTTCTGCCTGTTTCCCTCTCTCCTTCCAACTCGCCTGCCCACTGACACTCCGAAAAACCCTTCTTTTAAAACCACTTTTGTTATAATCGCCCTCAATCCTTCTTTGCTCCAAACACACGGCTTTTTATTGCCCCAGTAAGTGGAGCCCAACCTCCTCTGTTGGTTTAAAAAATATATATATGTTATTAAAAATAATAAATCACCTGAAATTCTGTCGATCTACGACAGCTGACTTCATCAGTGTTTCTACCCTCATCCACACACATCCCTACACAAAGGCACATGCCTGTGGCTGCGGGTGGACAGATTCACCCCACCTTCCGCCCGTTACCTATCTCCTAAGTGTTTCCTGCGCTGGGAAGGAGCCTTCAGGCAGATGAAGGCACCACATGCCATGTAGCAATGTTCTAGGACTCCGACATCAGAGCGCTGCATCCAAGTCCTAGGTCTGCAGGCCAGCAGCTGTGTGACTTGGGACAAGTGACTTAACCTCTCTGGGCCTCAGGAAAATGGGGGGGGTGCGGTGGCTACCAGGTTCTCTGAGACCCGCTGTCCCCACGATCAGCCCCACCAGAGCTACGGACCCCTGAACACTCACTTGTGGCCATACCAGACGCCTCTCAAAAAAATACAGACGCAGATCCTTGTATCCTGGGTACTTCTGCCCACCCCAGCCCTGGGAGCAGAAGCTCAGTCTCACACTGGGATTCTTGGTAAACGTTTTCCTGAAAAACACTGTGCAGAACAGAAGTCCGTCCCCTATCTAGGTGGTCACAGTGCACATCACTGCACTGAAGGCACTGATAAGTCCTGCAGCACACAACCCTGTGTAGCTCTCTTTAATCTACTGCTTCTCCAGGCAAAGAAAAAAATTATCCCAACCCCCGAGTCCATTAGTGTTCCTTGGCATACACTTAGGAGCATGCTGAGTGTCCGAGGTCACCTTGCACATTTCCGGAGTCATCTCCTGTTCAGAAACCTTTCTGAATGCCCCCACTGTCTCCCTGACAACCACACTGAATCCGAGCCTGGTGTTTGTGATCAACAGTGTCCTCTGTCCTTTTACCTCTTGGAAAAAGAAGCTCATTGTAGTCACTGCCAGCTGCAGACTGGAAGAAACAGTCCCTGACCAGCTAGGTGATGTTAGGCAAACCCATTAACTTTTCTGAGCCTCAGTTTTCTCCTCTGTGAAATGGAGGAGCCAGCAGCTCCGCACCAACATCTTAGGATTCCAGTGTGTCTGGGGGTCTCAGCTCACAGTTGCAGCAGAGACCAGGTAGGTTGCTGAGTTCAAGAACAGCAGCAAAGAGGAAACAGGATTTTTCCCCTGGAGTAATTCAGGGACGTGGAGTCAGTGCCTGGACTGAAGCCTGGCTCTGCTGCATGCGGGGTGCCTGGTCCTGGTAAGGCCTGACCCTGAGCTTTGCTTCCTCCCTGTGAAATGAAACAGGCTACACAGACAACACACACACACACACACACAGGGACACACACACACACACATCCACAGGGACACACACACACACACACACACACATCCACAGGGACACACACACACACATCCACACATACATCCACAGGGACACACACACACACATACATCCACAGATCCACAGGGACACACACACACACACACATCCACAGGGACAGACACACATCCACACACACATCCACAGATCCACAGGGACACACACACACACACACATCCACACACACATCCACAGGGACACATACACATATCCACAGGGACACACACATCCACAGGGACACACACACACACACATGCATACAGACAGAGATACATGCATAGAGACACACAGAAACAGACACAATACAGAGACACACAGAGAGGCACAAACACACGTAGAGACTCACGCACACGCACACACAAGTGCAGATAAAACTGGTGAAATCGAAATGAGATCG
Organism: Myotis myotis; assembly: GCF_014108235.1. Classification (NCBI taxonomy): domain Eukaryota; kingdom Metazoa; phylum Chordata; class Mammalia; order Chiroptera; family Vespertilionidae; genus Myotis; species Myotis myotis. Next base: position 17,196,303 of record NW_023416323.1, read on the forward strand.
GTGGATTGTGTCAGTGTCAGTATCCTGGCTGTGACATTGTACTACAGTTATGCAAGATGTTTCCACTGGGGAAAACTGGGTGAAGGGTACGTGGGATTGTGGTGTTATTTCTCACAACATTATCTCAAAATAAAAAAGATTTTTAAAACAAGCAGGCTAACACCTCTATCATGGGGACATTGCGAGTATTCAACTGATGCCATATTTACCGTTCCCTCCCGGATGCCTTGCCACACAGAGTGCTCGATGCACAGACACTGAAGAACTGAATGACTAGAGGAATATAAGGAACACATGGTAGGGGTTCAATCTTTTCCCTTTTCTTTTTATATGATCTTAGTAGCCCAGAGAAGTGAACCCGTTCGAAGCCCATTTGCCGGGTACGCGGTAACCAAGGGGCCCCCTGGGCTCCCAGCATCAGGCTCTGTCAGATTTGCCAGCTCCGGGGGAGAAGGCGCGGCAGCCTTCTAGCCGACTCCCTGTCCCCTCCCCAGCCTCTCTGCCCAGGAGGCCAGAAGCCCGGTGAGGAGCAGGCACACTGCTGGCTGAACCAAGAATAAGGTTCACTCTTGTTTATGAAGGCATTTGTTCAAATCCCACCTGTCCCCAAAGGGCTGAGGTGGCTTCCAGCAAAGGCCCAGGTGTGAGATGGGCAGCCACACCCCTGTGCCTGCTCCCCTCCTGCCCACATCCCTTCCTGCAGCCAGTGCAGGGAAGCCGCTCTGAGGCTGCCAAAGAAAATGTCCCCCTCCTGGTCTCACACCCCTTTGGCCACTTGCCGCACAGCTAGCAAGGAGGCTAGGGGGTCCCCAGGCTCCCCAACGCCTGACAAGGCAAAGCCAGGGCAGCCCAGTAAGAACCAAAGTGGGGGGACAGGCCCAGGGTGGAGGCGGCTGAGGGGCAGGTGAGATTGAAGGCTTACGGCAGAGCCATCCACATCTGTGAAAACCCAGCCACCGATGAGCAGGTGTCACTAGGTGGCCAATAAAACTCCTTTTTAGGAGGATCCTGAGCGATATGAGAACTGTAGGGCAACAGCAGGCACTCTGTCCAACCCATTCTAATCTGTCTCCGAAAAACCACCTTATGGTACAGATCCTCCTATTACCCCCACTTTACAGATGGGAAATCACAGCACAGAGAGGTGCAGTGGCTGGCACAAGAACACACAGCTGGTGAGGGGTGCAGCCCAGATTTGAACCCAAGCGTCTTGTTCCCCAGTCCACAGGCTTAGCCCCTCTAAGAGACAGTCATGATATCCAAGGTGCAAAAGACTAGTTAAAACAATGTGCAACGTGCTCCCTCCTACAACTGTGTGCGCGCACAAGCACACACGTACTTGTAGAAAAAAAAGACGGGGTGTTCTGGGTTACAGGTTTATGGGTAATGTTTACTCCTTTTTTATCTCTATCGTCTAAATTTTCAACATGGAACATGTTCAACTTCAGGAAAAGATTCATAATTGTGAAGTGAGCTGCCTTTGATCCCTTGGTGCCGCCTCCTTTCCCGTCCAAGGCAGCCTCCCCGGCAGGCTCCCACCCACACCCACGAGCTCCGCAAAGTTCGCTGGGGGCCCGAGTGCATCCACACTCCCAGGGCCTGTCCCTCACAAGGTCAGGGAAATCTTCCCGGGCCAAGAAGCGTATACAGCACTGCCCGAAACACACTCACAGCAGTGGAAACAGCTCGGGCCGAACTAAATGGCCATCTCAGGGGTGTGGACGGGTAAGATAAGGCCCTTCCTCATGGGAGTCTATCACACAAACATTAAAATTATGTTTACAACAACACTGGGAACTGTTTATGCTGGGACATGAAATGAATAGAGCAAAATACACAAACTGAACATAGTCTCATCTCAAAATGGTAAAAAGAATGCCCTGAAATGCCCAGGAGGACACATAGCAATGGTAACAGGAGTTGCCTCTGGGCTGTGAGGCTGGGCTGGGGAGAATTGCTCTTTTATTCCTTTGTGTATGTCTCCAGATTTCTGACAACAATAATGTAATCATAATAAAAATAATAGCTAGTGTTTATACGGGGCTTCCTAACCGCCAGGGACTATGTATGCTAAAAGCTGTACATGCACTAACTCACTGTATCCGCCCCCTATTCAGGCAGATACCACCACAAATGTCTTACAGATGAAGAAACTACAGCACAGAGAGGTTAAGTTACTTGCCCATGACCACACAGTATGTGTTAGAGCTAGGATTTGTCACTTTTAAAATGAAAAAAAAAAAAAAGGTATTAAAATTATATTTTGATATAGAGGTTCAAAGGTGGGAAAGAACTTTAATATTTATCGACTAGTTACTGTGGTAGTTATATAAATAAACAAAACCTGCCCACTTGCTTTGTTCCAATTCATATTAGCTTCTGGTTGGGGGGAGGGGAGTGGGTGAACAAAGTATAAATTTATTTTTTAAAAAAATTTAAACTCTGTGTTAAGGATGTATGACATGACTTCATTGAAGGGAGGGGGGGGGGGGAATTTACCTAAGTAACTTAGAAAATGAGTAGAGACCACAAGACAAAAAACAAACAACAAAACACAAAAAACAGTGGCTACTCACAGTAATGGTTTAAAGTTTACACATGACTTTAGGATACAGTAAAACAATAATAAAAATAAGTTACAAAATAAGAAGCAAATCACACACGGGAATCCCCATACATTGCTGCTGGGAATGTGAAGCTGTGCAGCCTCTTGGAAAACAATCTGACAGCTCCTGAGACCTAGCAATTCCATTCCTAGGTATCTACCCAAGAGAAAGAAAAAAAAACCATTCACATCAAAATCTATACGTGAATTTCATAGCAGCATTATTCACAAGAGCCAAAAGGTGAAAACCACAAAATACCCATCACTGGATGAATGGATAAACAGAATGTAGCATATACACACAATGGAGTATTATTCAGCCATAAAAAGGAATGAAGCACTGACATATTCTATAACATTCACGAACCGTGACAACCAAGAAGCCAGACACAAAAGACCATGTGTGGTATTATTCCATTGATATAAAATGTCCAGAATAGGAAAATCCATAGACAGAAAGTAGATTAGGGGTTGCCAAAGACTAAGAGGGTGGGGGGAGAAAAATGGGGTTTCTTTTAGGGGTGACAAAAACATTCTATAACTAGACAGTGGTGATGATTGCACAATTTTATGAATACTAAAAACCACTCAATGTATACTTTAAAAGGGTAAACTTTACCATGGTTGGCGAGGAATCCCTGTACAATGCAAAAATATCAAGAGAGCCCTAACTGGTTTGGCTCAGTGGATAGAGCGTCGGCCTGCGGACTGAAGGGTCCCAGGTTCGATTCCAGTCAAGGGCATGTACCTTGGTTGTGGGCACATTCCCAGTAGGGGATGTGCAGGAGGCAGCTGATCAATGTTTCTCATTGATGTTTCTATCTCTCTCCCTCTCCCCTCCTCTCTCTAAAAATCAATAAAAACATATTTAAGGAGATTTAAGTTTAGTATCTTTTTTACTTATTCGGGGTTTGACAAGATCCCCTGAAGCAAATGGACACTTCATCTTGACTTCATCCATGAAAGTCACAAGACCAGGTTGATAGAAAGAAATCACTTTAATGTCCCCTGGGGGCGGGGGGGGGGGAGGGAGGGAGAGAGAGAGAGAGAGAGAGAGAGAGAGAGAGAGACAGACAGACAGACAGACCAGGTGTGGAAAACGTGTCTGTAAGCATGAATAACTTGAAAAATGCCTAGTGGCTTCACAAATATTTTGTCTACACTTGCAAAAATAAAGCCAAAGAGGCTATAAGAGCAAAAGACATTATATTTCAAGGAAAAAAGGCCTGGTTAAAATACTTTAAAGAGGCACAGTCTCTTAAATATAAACCTTTCAGGAGATCAATAAAATTGATAAACTTCTACTTAGATTGACCAAGGGGAAAAAAAGAGAGAAGGCACCAATTACCAATATCACAAATGAGCCCTAACCGGTTTGGCTCAGTGGATAGAGCATCGGCCTGCGGACTCAAGGGTCCCAGGTTCGATTCTGGTCAAGGGCATGCACCTTGGTTGCGGGCACATCCCCAGTGGGGAGTGTGCAGGAGGCAGCTGATTGATGGTTGTTTCTCTCTTATCGATGTTTCTAACTCTCTATCCCTCTCCCTTCCTCTCTGTAAAAAATCAATAAAATATATTTTTAAAAAGAATATCACAAATGAAACAGGGAACATCACTACAGAACCTACAGACACTAGAAGGATAATAAGGGAATATTACAAAGAAGTTATACCAATGAACTTGACTACCTACATGAAACAGGTAAGTTCTCTGAAAAACATAAATTACCAAAATGGACTCAAGAAGAAATAAACATCATCACATCAAGATGATGGCCAAGTTTCCCTCCACTGAAGAAGTTAATTCAGGAAAAAGGTTGCCAACTGGAACAGGTTTTTAATGTGGATGAAGCTGGTTTGTTTTGGCTGTGATGTCTCCTAGAAGTTTTATTTACGGTGCTTTTAAAAGACATATACTCAATGCCGTCTTTATTGTTTTCTTTTCCCTAACCTCTTACTTTGTCTGAGACTTTGATCATGCCAACTGTGGCTCTGCCAACCTCGGTGCTCTTCAGGAATGCCACTCCCATGGCTGGCAAGGAATCCCTGTACAATGCACACAAAAGAAAATCCGGCCCTAGCCGGTTTGGCTCAGTGGAAAGAGTGTCCGCCTGCAGACTGAAGGGTCCTGGGTTTGATTCCAGTCAAGGGCACATGCTCAGGTTGCAGGCTTGATCCCCAGTAGGGGGGCGTGCAGGAGGCAGCCAATCAATGATTCTCTCTCATTACTGATGTTTCAATCTCTCTCTCCCTCTCCCTTCCTCTCTAAAATCAATAAAATATATATTTTTTAAAACCCGGCAAAAGGATATAAAAATCCCAATTTCAGCTATTTTCAATCCTTTTGAAGACACAGGTCTTACTCATGTGGAGCAATCAGAAGATAACATGAGACCACATATAATAAAGTAATAAATTATTATCAAGTGTGAAAAGACTGCATACAAGCAAGTGGGGCAGGAGAGGGGAGGGAGTTAGCAAAGAAGGCTTCACGGAGTGGGTAAATGGGCAGAGAAGTGGGAAAAGGGCATGCACGTGTCAAGACAAGATGGCAGGAACAAGTCCCACGGTTTCAAGGAATGGCGGGGAGTCGGCTCCTGTGCACAGTACTATGAGTGTGTGTGCAGGGACGTACATCTCCTTACCATTGGGGGGACACATAACACCTGTGAGAGTCCAATAAAAGCTACAGGTCCTCTCCCCAGAAACCTGCAGGCATGCACTGAATTCTGCATTGAGTTTTGAAGTCAGGAAATGTATTTGTGAAGATGGGGGTGCCATGTTGAGAATGGTAGGTCTTTGTAAACTCCCCTAACTCCTGACTCTAGAGCAAGCATGTCAAATTCAAAGGCTTAACACAGGCCAAAGAAACAAGGTTGAAGTTTATGTGGGCCGCAAAAAACCAAAAGCTTCAATTTTCATAGAAACGTAGATTTATTTCAATAGAGACATGCTTAATACAAAGGGCTGAAATAAATGAGTAATCGTTAACATAAAATAATAGAACATTTTAATAAAAATTAATATTTTTTCTTGAACATTAACTTACCAGACACTGAATAACTGCATAAGTTAATAAGCGTAATGCAAATAAACCCATTTTTCTAGTTCTCCGAAAGCGAAATATTTCCTGTCGCGCACTCCAAATAAGTCAGTACAAGAATAATGACCTGGCAATCAGCTGCTAAAATATTTGCTGCTAGTATTAGTGGAGAGAAATGGTGTGCCTATGCGTAAGGCACATAAGGAAAATGAATACAATACAATTATAGTAATCAGTCATTAGTGAACATTGTAGTTTGTTATTAATAACTAGAGGCCCAATGTACAAAATTCGTGCAAGAGTAGGCCTTCACAGCCGCAGTGGCTACCTTGATCCCTCCCTTGCAGCCTCGCTGCCTCGATCCCGCAGCTGCAGCCCCGGCTTCGTCCAGAAGGTTGTCTGGAAGGACATTTGGATGGTCGTTCGGTCTATTGCATATTACACTTTTATTATTATAGATTATGTATAACAGGATATTGTAAAAATTAAGTTACGAAATTCTTATTAAAACGTTTCTTACATACCATTATACTGGGTGGGCAGCAAAAATATTCGTTGTGGCCTGCGGGCCACAAGTTTGACATGCTTGCTCTAGAGCAGTGGTTCTCAACCTTCCTAATGCCGAGACCCTTTAATACAGTTCCTCATGTTGTGGTGACCCCCAACCATAAAATTATTTTCGTTGCTACTTCATAACTGTAATTTTGCTACTGTCATGAATCGTAGTGTAAATATCTGATAATGCAGGATGTATTTTCATTGTTACAAATTGAACTTAATTAAAGCAGTGATTAATCACAAAAACAATATGTAATTATGTATGTGTTTTCCGATGGTCTTAGGCGACCCCTGTGAAAGGGTCGTTCGACCCCCAAAGGGGTCGCGACCCACAGGTTGAGAACCGCAGCCCTAAAGTGTGTCCCCCTTTCCCAGACCTGACCTCACAGGGAGCCCCTCCTGGTTCATCTCATCCAGCTAATGGGGTCCAGATTCCTGTACTTTTAAGGTCTCTAGGTTAGTTCTCCAAAATGATAAGGATTGGAGAGGACACTAAATGATAAATCGCAAAAATAATAAGAACCAACATTTAGTGAGCACAGACTATGTACCAAGCTGTGACATACACACTACAGTAATTCCCACACACAGACGAGGCCCACGGAAGCCGTCAGGTGGCATGTTCCCACTGACCTCTGTCAAATGATAACGGCTTTCTATGGGCCAGAGTCATGTGAGGGACCATCTGCCTGAATGCCCCCTTCACCCCTCAATGCGTGTGGGAGCCGAGAGAAGGGATAAGGGAGCTCAGAGCCCAGGCGCCTCGGGCTACTTCCAGGTTTCCCACCCCCCATGCTGCCTCGTCCTGGACAAGTCAGGCTCATGGGAGATTAACCAGAAGCTCCTGCCCAGTGACACAGATGGCCCTGATGGGGGCTCATGGGGGCGGCTTTCAGGCATTGAGGGCACAGGGCATGTAATTCCAGGGCCCTCGAGGCCAGGCTGTGAGCGGGGCCTCCGGTTCCTCACACTCTCCCTCCCTCCTCTGCCCCCAGCACCCAGAGCCATCGCTCCTGGAGTCCTGACTGCTTGCCAGGCTCTCTCCAGGGGCTTCAGCCGCTTCATGTCCCTATGAGGGGGGTCCTAAGACTGCCGCTGGGTATGGGCGAGGAGCCTGAGGCTCAGAGCGATGAAGTAACGTGTGAGGACCACACGGGTGGCAGGGTGGGTGACAAGGTCTGACTTCAGAAAGCTGTTTGCCAAACCACACCATCTGCCCGCAGAGAGCACACAGCGTGACCTCCCCTGGAGCCCGGGTTTCGCAGTCCGTACCAAAGGGGTGACACACTGCTTACATCACCCTTTCGTACAGATGGCTGGAGAGTCAGAGGAAACTGAGCAGAGAGGCGCTTAGTAATGGGAAAATCTGGAAAGCAAGGTTTTGCTGCCCCCGAGCCTCTCTCCCCCGTGCAGGAAGGCTCCTAGGGCTGCAGGGTTCTCAGCCCAGCAGCAGGTGCCCTGACCCTCGGAGGGTCATGGTCCAGCCTGAAGCGACCCTCAGCAGGGTGGCGGAGAAGAGTGGGGACCTGCCGGCCCTGCTCCTGCCCCTCCCACCAGCCAGGCTCCTGAGCCACGCAGCTGCCAGCTGCTGCTGACTCCTTGCTCCGCCTGATTAAGGCCCCAGTGCCCCTGCAGCCAGAATCACGAGGGACCTGCCACGCCCCCTGGGGCCCAGAGTCCTAGCCACAGAGCCAGCCTGTCAGCTGGGGTGCTCCCGCTGCCCTGCCCTGGGTCCCGAGGTGACAGAGGCAGGCAGCATCTCAAGGGCAACCACGTCCCAACGGCACTGAGCACAGCTGTCACCGCATCAACCCCACAGGCTCAGCAGGACAGACCTTGCTGAGTCACTTCAAGGTCCAGGGGCCCAGCAGAGAAAATGGGTGCCAACTCCCTCTCTCCCCCACCCCGTTCACCTGTCAGAGTCCCGTTCACAGAATCGGTAAGATAACATCCTGCAAGCAAGTATTACCTGGCAGCAGTCACTGCCATCGCCTCATCACCATCAACACCATCATCACACATCACCGTCATCACTGTATTTCATTGACTTAAGGATCAGACTACCTGTATTACAGTTCAATCTCTGAAATCAGGATGGATCTGACAGTGGGTGGAGTGTCGGTTTCACAGGCAGCATTTTTTCTGGCCTAGTGGTATGTGAAACAATGATATGCTTTACAATGGATGGCATCTAGGAGTAGATAAATATGGCATTCACACCCTCTACCTGGCACCACTGTGGCCCTGAACTCTGTGCCCAACTCGTGTCCCTCAGTGAAACTTCCAGATGAACCAACCCATCATAACGGCTTATGGCCCCTACTTACAGCTCATGGCAAAGATACCCCCCTCTGTCAATTCCCCCTACAAACATCTCCTAGGCAACGCCCCCACCCAGGCTCCCTGCAGAGCCCCGGACTTCCCAGAATGCACCACGGAGACAGAGGCAGCTCTCCTCTGGGACCAGGGGGCCTGCCCGGATGACTCCGATCATTGGCAGGCAGCCTGCGCCAGTGTGGAGCCCCCAGGAGCTCCAGGCCATGGCCCAGCTGGGGTGAAGCTGCCAGGAAGTGGATTTGGCACAACTTCCTAAAGGCCTACACAGGGAAGCTAGAGAGGGGGGACAGTCTCCTGCCACCCAGAGAAATTCTTTCTACATGTGAGACCTGGGAAAATCTGCCCAACACGCTCAGAACAATCTCACCAAACGGGGTGGGAGGGCCAGAAGCTTTAGAGCAGAGTTTGGCAAGAAATTTCCAGAGGGTGTTCCAAGCACGCTGAGCTGGGCTCCCGCAGGCTGTGGGCCAGATGCTGGGCTCCTGGAGGGTCCTCTCTGCCGAGGGCGGGCTGGGACACAGCTCTGGAAGCCTGACAATCATGACATCAAAATGCAGGTGCCCAGAAACTAACCAGGAAGGAGCTTCTCTCCGAACCACCGCTCCAAAGCAGCGAGTGGGGTGGAGCTGCAAGGAGCAAGCGTGACTCCTGCTCCTGACTCCGACAGCTGTGTGGCCTTGGGCCAGTCACTTTCCCTCTCTGAACCTCAGAGGCCTTCACTGTCAGATGGGGAGAGTTCAGATAAAACAGACTAGGAAATTGCCAGAGATGGAAGGATATACCATTGTGATGACAGGGCCAATCTATCAGAAAGACAAAGCAATCATAAATGGGCAGGAGCTTCCAAATTCACAAAGCAAAGATTAACAAAATTAAAGGGAGAAAAGGACAAATCCAGTTATAGTAAAAATTTTTTAAATCCTCACCCGAGGATATTATTTTTCCACTGATTTTCAGACAGAGTGGAAGGGAAGGAGGAGGGGGGGAAGAGAGAGAGAAAGAAAAACATCCATTCGAGAGAGACACATCAATTGGTTGCCTCTGGGGACATGCCCCAACCAGGGCCGGGGATTGAGCCTGCAAACCCTTGACGGGAATCAAACCCAAGACCCTTTGGTCCGAGGGATAATGCTCTAACCACTGAGAAAACTGGTCAGGGCCAATTGTAGTAAATTTTAACACCTTCCCTCAGAGGATGCGGTGCATGTGTGTGTGAGTGTGCATGTGGGGGAGGACGGAAGGGTGAGTGTGAGTACATGTGCAATGAGAGGCAGTGGATATAAGAGTGAAGGTGTGTGCATGTGTGAGAGAGGAGGGTGTGTCTGATGGAGGAGGTCTGTGCACAAGCAGAAGGAGTAGGCAGGGGAAGGGCCCCAACAACCCGCTGTCCTTCCAGTAACTCCTTCTCCCTCTGCCCCTCTTCCTCGGGACCTGCCCTTAAACCCAGAGAAAGGCCCTGTACTTCCCTGTCGCCTGGCCAGTGACAGGTAACAGACGAGCAGGGTCCAGGTTCCGACTGTTAATGGGAAGGAATCAGCAATCACATCTCATGGGAGCTCTTAAAACCAGGCTCCCCATTTCCATCTTTTGAAAACGAAAGAAAATGCAGTTTCAGAAAGAGAAAGAGAAAGAGAAAGAGAAAGAGAAAGAGAAAGAGAAAGAGAAAGAGAAAGAGAAAGAGAAAGAGAAAGAGAAGAGGGGTGAGGAGGATCGGGCCACCAACCACGCCTCCTGCTCACACACAGAGCCTGAGAGGAAGAGAGCCCACCAGGGGATGCTCAACACTCGACCACCCCAGCCATGGCAGGGCTGAGGGCGGCGAGTCAAGTGGCCATTTTTCATGCTTAGTTGGGGATGTGCAGGTCCGCTGGCAAACCCGCAGCCCCTGCACCCGAGGGAAATGTGGGCCTTGTTTCTAGAATGGCTTCACCTACCAACTCCAACCCCAGCAAGACTCAGGCCTGGATCTCTGCAGGGCCCCGAGCCCTGTCCCCACTAGACTGAGCCCTGGGCCCCGCTGCTTTCTGCAGGCCTGGGTGGCTCGTGGTGTCCCTGGGGCTCAGCCCTCAGTGCAGACAGCCCTGCCCGAGAGCCCCCAGCCCTGTGGAACGAGAATAAAGCCATGCCGGGCCTCCCTTGTCCAGCAGCCCCCTGGACGTCACATAACCACACAAAAGAAAGAGCTGTGGCTGTGGGAAAGACCCTCCGGGAGGGGAAAGGGCACCCCGTCGTGCGGAGGAATCAGGATTCAAGACTTCGTACCACAGCCAAGCAGAAGCCACGCTCTGAGGCTCCTCCAGCCTCCCTGGACTCGGGCTGGACACTGTGCTGTGACCCAGGACCTCACATCGCCCCCCTGGCCTGGTCCCACTGTGTCTGAGAGTCTGGAAGACCACGCCTGCCTCCCACCTGCCTCCCTCCCTCCATGGCAGGCATCAGAACCCACACAAGCCTTAATCCCCGCCTGTGAAGGCCTCATCTGGAAGCCGGGAGACAGTTTATGGGTCTGGGGAGGCTTATAAAACGCTGCTGCAGTGTGTCAGCGCTCTGCCCTCCTTCCTAGGAGCCCCGCTCTGGAAGCTGGAGCAGGGGACCCATGTGTGGGGACCAATGCCGCCTCCTTGTGTGGCTAAACCAGGTGGGGCTAGATGAAGCCAGGCCCCTGCTGGCCCCTGCCCCACCATCTCCTGTAAGTGCCACTTAACCCCGGGCAGGGGGACAGCCAAGGCCCTGGCAGTAGACCACCCTGTGCTCCCATGCCCCAGCTCTGCCCCTTACTGTCAGTAATTTGATCCAAAACTCTCAGGTTCATGAGCCTGGGCCTCCTCATCTGAAAAGTGGGGCTGGTGCCACCTACCCACGGGCGGCTCAGGCCACCTTCTGTGGTCGGAGGAGGCACAGGCAGCCGGGGGAGCTGGCATCTTGCTCACGGTCACCTAGTTAGGCGGTGGCAGACTGCAGCCAGTGACAAGACCCACAGGGGTCCTGGGCTGGTGGACAATCAGTGGGCAGCTGTGGAACGGTTGAGGGTCCGATAGGACCCACAGGGCAGAGGTGAGCTGAACCTGACACATGGCTCATCTCTCACCTGCTCTAAGTTTGTTTTTATCATGAAGCACATGTTGTTTTTAAATGTAAAATATAATGCAATCTGATGATACCTTTAAAACACTGAAGTAGTTCCTAGAGCAGTGACGGCGAACCTTTTGAGCTCGGCGTGTCAGCATTTTGAAAAACCCTAACTTAACTATGGTGCCGTGTCACATATAGAAATTTTTTGATATTTGCAACCATAGTAAAACAAAGACTTATATTTTTGATATTTGTTTTATATATTTAAATGCCATTTAACAAAGAAAAATCAATCAAAAAAATGAGTTCGCGTGTCACCTCTGACACGCATGTCATAGGTTCACTATCACTGTCCTAGAGTATAATCAAATGAGGGGCAACATCTACGTAACAGCTTTAGAGAATAAAATAAGGACATCCTTACAATGGCATTGCTGGCTTAGAAATTCTGGAAGGGGAGGCCTTTTTCGTAATTGTCACTTACTTAAATCCTACCCATTTGTAGCACCCCCACCAGTGACTCCTCCTCCAGGCAGCCTTCCCTGACCTCCATCTCACTTCAGGCCACCAAAGAGTGGCTGCAGGCTGCCCCAAGCCAGGTCTGGGTGGGCCCTCAGCCATCTCCCATGAACCACACATACCACGACCTGCTGTCCACTGAGCCAACCTTTATCTCCCGCATGGAACATCCTGGCATCGCATCTGGGGGGAGTATGGACATTGGAGTCAAACAGCCTGATTGGAACCCCAGCCTCAGTACTTGCCAGCTGTGCGACTTTGGACAAGTGACTTCCCCTCTCTGTCCTCAATGTTCCATATCTATGAAATGGGAAAACCTACCTCATAGGACTGGTGAAAGGTTACAGGAGGGGATACCGGCAAAGCTCTTAGGACAGTGGCTGGCACAGAGGAGGCTTTTGATGCTGTCTGCCATTGCCATCTTCCTTGTCGTCATCCTCTCCTTAGACCTCACTGTGTCTTCATCAGGACCAGGTGGGTGGCTAGAACCTTGTCACCAGCTCTGCCCCACAAATGACACTAACTGGTGGGCAGGATGACGTGGCTCTGACCTGAGGGGGTCTCCCTTAGACCTTGAATGATTCCTCTCCCACTTCGCTCTGGCCCCGTGGCCAGGAGGAAACAGTAGACCCGAGGGGTGGCTGTTCCTGTCCAGAACTCTGGCTCTGCTGAGCCAAATACCAACTGGGGCCTTTGTGTCATGTATTTGAGGCTGCTGGCACCTCTGGAAGGAAATCCAATCCAGCAATTGATTTCATATGGGGTTCCACACCAAACAGGCTGGGCGGCAGGAAACAAAAGCAAACGGCTGGGGTGGCCGGGGCTGGGACGGGGAACCTGAGAGCCATGGTCTCAGAGCCAAGCCAGCCCCTGACCTCCGGGGTCTCTCCCAGCTCCATCCCACTCATGCCAACAGGTGCAGGAAGATGAGATGGTGAGAATTTGACAGCCGCAGGGGAGCCAAGGGGCTCAGCTACTGGTCCGTCATCTGCTCCCATTTTACAGAGGGGAACATGAGACCCAGTCAGGGGGAGGGTCTTGCGCACAGCCACTGTGATTGCGGGGGGGTGGGGGGACAGCAACCCACGGCTTCTGATTCCCATGGCCGTGGCTGGAGCAAGGCAAAACCTCAAGAGCAAGTGCAACCTGTTCTCAATTCCTTTTTGTTTTTAAAAAATGTTTTTATTGATTTTTCTTTTTTAGAGAGAGAAAGGGAGAGGGAGAGAGAAATAGCGACGAGAGAAAAACCGATGGGCTGTCTCCTGCACTCCCCCTACTGGGGATTGAGTCTGCAACTGGGGCATGTGTCCTGACTGGGGATCTAACCAGAACCTCTTGGTGCATGGGCCGATGCTCAACCAACTGAGCCACACCGGCCAGGGCAATGTTCTCAATGCTTAATACAGCTCCCCTCCTCCTGGGAGGAGCTGACCAACTCCCATCTTGAGACACAAACCCGATGCCTGGAGACCTGCAATAGGAGGTGTGACTGTATTCAGGGAGGAGTCACAAATGGGACTTTCTGAAGCCTATATCATGGTTTTTGCCTGCTTAAAAGCCCCCAGGAGAAAGCAGAACGCCAAGGGCTAAACAGGGAACTACCAGGTGGCCCAGCAATTCCACTCCTGGTGTCTACCCAAGAGAAATGAAAACACATGCCCACACCGAAACCTGCACACACATGTTCACAGCAGCATTATTCACAGCAGCCTCGAAGTGGAGACAACCCAGATGCCCATTACCTGCGGAGTGGATAAACAACAGGTAGTCTGTCCGTACAGTGGAATATTATTCAGCCATAAAAAGGCATAAAATACTGATATATGCCACCACATGGTTGAATCTCAAAGGCGTTAAGTGAACACAATCAGACACAAAGGACTCACATTGTATGATTCCATTTATAAGAACCATCCAGAATAGGCAGATCCCTGGGAACAGAAAGGAGATTAGTGGTGGCCAGGGGCTGGGGTGGGGGATGGGGAGTGACTGCTAATGGGTACAAGGTTTCTTTCGGGGCTGATGGACATGTTCTAGAATTAGATAGTGGTAATAGCTGTAATAGCTGCACAACTCTGTGACTGTACTAAAACCCACCAAATTATAATTTAAGAGAATGGATTTTATGGTGTGCGGATCTTATTTCAATTTAAAAACAAAAACAGCATCTTCTCAGGGTCAGCCCGCAGTCCTCCTGCCAATGAGGCCCCACCTGACCAGCCCTTGCGGCCTCTGAGATGAGCCCTCCCTGCCCTCTGGCACCTGGCCTTCCCCACTGCTCCGAGGTCCCACCTCAGGGCCCTGCCCAGATCCCCTTCGTCGCTCATGTGGCAGCCCCCACCCCACGCATGTCTCCCAGCTCCTCCATGACCCCTGTCACAATCCCTCCCTGCACCCAGTCTGGTTTGTTCACTGCTGGACCCTGAGGCCCAGAACAGTGCTGGGACACAGTAGGCACTCCATAAAGACAGACTGAACACATGGACAGAATCCTTTGTGACTGCCAGGCCTTCAAGATAAAAAGCCACAAACTCCTGGGCTGTGTTTACCTCTATCAGCAGTCTCATCCCAGTGCTGGAATCTTCTGGAAGTTTTAAAATCCCAGTGGCACGAAGGCCATCCCTCACAGATTCTCATTTAACAGGTTGTGGTAGGGTCCAGTCATTGGCATTTTTTTTTTCCAATTATCATAGTCTAGTCATTGGCACTTTAAAATTCAGACTGCTTCAAGTTGAATCACATGCATTTCCAGGGATTCCAAACACTGCCAAGTCCTCCTGCCTCATCCCTTCTTCCCACTGCAGGCAGAACTACTTAAGGTTTTCCAGTAACGATACTCCCCGCATCCAGGCCTTCGCACATGCTCCTCTGCCAGGAGCACATGACTCCCGTGTGGACCCGGCTGAGTCCTTTTCAGTCTTCAGGACTCAGCTTAGATGCCACCTCCTCCAGGAAGCCTTTCCTGAATGTACCTATTTTCCAAACTTCTGCTGGGCTCTCAGCAGACCCCAGCAGAGAACACACTGCATGGCTACAGTCAGTCCCTTCACTCCTGGTCCCCTGCCAGCACCCAAGGGCAGAGGCTGCCTGATTCCACAGCACGTCCTTGGAGCGTCAGGTGCTCACAGAGCACCTGGCGGACAGTAGGCATGCACGCAAACATTTGTTGAGCTAATGGGCAGAAAGTGTGTTTACATTTCTCGAGGGCAGCCCAGGACAAGGTAGAAGCAGAAGTGCAGCTGCGTCCCTGGCACAGGGCTGCCAGAATTTCTTACAAAACTTATACATATAATTAGCTGGTGTTACTGAAAAAAAAAGAAAAAACACAAACCAGCAAAAGTGGCATAAGGCTGTGGGCCTGTTGGTCCTCCTGGTGTAGCGTTGTCTGAAAAACGATGATCAGCGGGGTTTTTCTGACCCTAACATGTCATCATCCTCCACAGGGTAGAATATCATGGTGGTTCGGGGTCCAGGCATCATAGATGGAATTTAAATCCTAGACCTCACTAAATAGGGAGATATAGACAAAGGGTACAAACTTCCGGCTATAAGATCAACAAGTTTGGGGATCTAAATTACAGCATGGTGGTTACAGGTGATAATACTGTATCATATCCTTGAATATTGCCATGAGAGTAGATCTTACATGTTCTCACCACAAAAAGAAAGGGTAGCTATGTGAGCTAATGCTATGGTGGTAATCATTTTGCAACAAGTAAATGTATCAAATCAACACACTGTATACCTTAAACTTATAAAATGTTATGTGTCAATTATATCTCAATGAAAATTGGGGGGGAAATGAAAATGAAATAAAGAAAACTTAGACCCCAAGAAGTCATTCTCCGTCCCTAACTCCACAGAAGAAACCGCCAATATATCACTAGATATGTTCCCAGCAAGTCTAGGCACAGCCTCAGCATCCTTCTCATCACAGGGCCCCAGTCCGCTAGGCTCAGGCGGGTACTGCAGACCGCTTGTGAGCCCTGAAGACCAGACCTTTCATTCTGACAGATGGGGAAACCGGGTGAAGGTCACCCAGTAGGTAGAAGCTCCTTTCACAACTGTCCCCATAAGTTCCCACTTGGGGCTCCATGGAGAACGGCAGCCAGGTTCTGAAATGCTTTTCTGGACGGCAGGAGTACCATCGCTCTCCACCATCCGCACTGAAACATGGACCTAGGGCAGACGATGAGCCTGAATCCCAGACCTGGGCTGTTCCCAAGCTGAGAAAATGTGCAAAGGCGGCAAACTTGCCCAGAACCTACAAACACTCGAAAAACACTCATGGGTGCGATCCAGGGAAATCTAACCAGAGAAGGGGCCGGAAAGCTTTACAGATTCTGGCCGTGGCCAAAGGCAGCCACCCCTCCTCCAGCCCCTTCCCTTCCCTGCATCCAGAGTCGGCTGAGTTTTGAAGACCTTTTGTCTCCGCTTCCTCTTCCCCAGTTGTCTCCAATCACCTCCAGGTTTAGGACAAGGCAAGTCTGGAAAGTTCAGTCCTCGGAGCAGATGGCTCCCAACTGTCAAGCAAAGCACAGACTTCCCCTGGAGAAGGTGGTTGGCGCTTGAAAAAGGCCTAGAGCCCAGTTACTTCCCAGCGACGGGCTGGGACAGGGTGCCAGTCAGCCCAGTGGGGCAGCCCACAAAGCTCCCCTATCTGATCCGTCGCCATGCTGAGGTGCCCCACTAGCCTGGACGGGGCAGCAGGAGCGGCCAGGCCCTCCCTGAAGAGCAGGAGCCGTGTGGGCGCAGATAGCCAGGAAACACGGGAAACAGATGTGCGTGCTGGGCCTGACAGGCGAGTGATGACAGACGCGCTCTGCAGGCCTCAGATGTCAGCGCTGAGAAAAGAAAGGCACCGCGGCAGCAACACCTGTTCTGGGCTGGGAGGCCGCACTTGGGGGCTCGGCGAGGCGTCCCCACGGTGAGGGGCCAGGGTGCGGTTAGGTAAACAGCTGCACGCTCCATTACCCAGAACGCTCTCCAGACGGAGCTGGAAGAGGGAAGGGCGGCCTGCCCGCCAACTGGCTTGCAAGGAAAGCCAATCGATCATGCAGCTGACCCATCTTGGACGGAGCAGGCCTCTCCCAGCAGCAGGAGGAGTCCTGACTGAAATCTGAACACCTGAGCAATGCTGGGGAGAGCACAGACAAAGGGCACACGTTGTCAGCAGGCCAGAGGAGCGGGGGACAGAGAGCTGGCTAGTGGGGGCTTCTTGGGGCCTCTAGTCCATACAGACACCTCCTGCCTCTCAGCTGCTCTGGGTGGAGGAGGCACATGTAGAGAAAATGATGACCTGCCCCCGAAGGGCACTGCCACCTTCACAGCTGGAGCCCCAGAGAGGACAGAAAGGCAGGACAGAGTAGAGGTTAGGACACAGACTACAGAACTGGACTCCTGGACCCAATGCTGGTCCTGTTGTTACTGGCTGAGTGACCTTGGGCAAATTACTTGATCTCTCTGGACTTGCTGTTTCCTCTATGAAATGAGCACAGTGGCGCCTCCCCACACAGGGTTGTGATGAGGATTTAGTAAGTGTGAACACAGGTGAAGCAGGTGGCACAGCCTGGAACACGGAAAACATCCTATACAGGCATCATCATCAGGATGTCCCCAGTGCCATCGCCAGCAGCCTGGTCAGCTGTGCCCACTAGCTTTGAAGAGAGGGACAACCATTCTCCACCCCCAGCAGAGAGGTGGGGGCCAGGGACTGCAACATCAGAGCCGGGGGGTGACAACAAGAGACCCAGCAGAGCATCCAGTACCTCAGGGAGGGAGAAAGGAATGGACACGTCTCGTATCCTTGCTGAACGTAAGCTGCTCTGACATCACAAACCTTCCAGAGGATGATCATCTACACTGCGACGGAGGCTCAGAGAGGGCATGCGTTTACCCAAGGTCACACAGCCAGCTCCCAGCAGGATGAAAACGAAAGCCAGGCCTGTCAGAAGGCCGACCCAGGGTCTTTCGGTGGCTCTGCAGAGCCTTGTGTGTGATGGGGCTCCTCCGCGGGGAAGGGATGCCAGGACCCTGGAAGGGTGGGCTGCAGCCTCCCCAGCCCAGCCTTGGCACAGCCCTATCCGAGCGGCCAGCTCAGAGACGTGGTGACTGCAGGGCAGGGTGCTCCGGGGCAAGGGGTCCAGCTGGAGAGAAAAGCTACAAACACACCCCAAGGGCACTGGTGATACTCTCCTTTCTTTCCTTCTTCCCTGTGTCCTTCTTTCCTTCCCTCTCCTCCTTCCCTTCGCTTCCCTTCCCTTCGCTTCCCTTCCCTTCCCTCCTTTCCTTCCCTCTTTTCCTTTCCTTCCCTCTTTTCCTTCCTTCCCTCCTTCCCTCCTTCCTTCTCTCCCATTTTCTTTCATACTATTTAAGGTTGTCACTAAGGAATACATGCTAACAGGAAACAGCTGAGCATTATAGAAGGCGGTATGGATGAGGCTCTGGAACATACCGTCCCAGCTAAGTGGTTTCCCTGCGGCCACCCTCCAAAGCCCCAGCCACTCCCCCCAAATTCTCAAACCACACGCTAAAGAGAGACACAGAATATGAACGTGAGAACCAAGGAGTCGGGAGCTGGCATAGGAAACGAGCGTGGCGGCCTCTGCCCCTCCCGGTGGCTCAGCTGCTGCTTTGCCCACAGTTCCTGCGCACCAGTCCCTTTGTAGTGCTCCCAGCTCCCGCCAGCGTGCATGCGCTCTCACTCCCCACCCGGGCCTGGCACGGCCTCCTCCTCCTCCTGCTGTGCTCCCAGCTCTGCGGGAGGCTATAGTCTTTGTTGACTCTTTGTCCCCTGACACTGAAGGCTCTGAACTTGCCACCAAGTCCTCGGTGCCTAGAACAGCACCTGCCTCAGAGGAGGCACCTCATGAACGCTGGCTGAATGAATGGGAGGCAGGGGTGCAGGGAGGAAAGGCAGACGCTGCATTTCCGGCATCTCCTGTCAATCAGGTGCTCTTACAGGTGGGGTCTATGCTTCTCTTTCCATCGTCTACTCCAGCCTGAGGCCCACCCTGCTGCCTCCACCACAAACAGGCGCGCTGGCCTCACCATCCACCTGCATTGCTGCCACAGCCAGGCCCTGCGGGGATCTGTTCCTGGCCTGATCCAAGCCTTCTTGTAAGAACTTTTTATTGCTCCCCTAAACCCAACTTCCTTTTCCTGCTTTCAAGGCTTCTAGTTACTCCATCCTGACTTCCCCTTCACCTCACCTCCACCACACCCACAGGTACTCCTGCCCATCCAAGGCTGCATGGCTCCTCCTTACCTCTGTCCCTTTCCTCCTGCTTTACCTCACTCCATCCAATGAACAGGACTTCGGGGTCAGAAGACCTGGGTTCAAAAGCCCCCTCAGCCATCTACTTGGATAGTTACCAAAGTCATCGGACTTTTCTGAGTCTCAACTTACTCATCTGTAAAATGGGAATCATCGGGCCTCATAGGGCTATGGTGAGGAGTTAGAAAAAGAAATGGTGCAAAAGTTAGTCTGACATCCAGCCTTCCCAAACTCACGCCAACCACTTCTGGACAGATACCAGCTTGCGTGTTCTTCCACACCAGGCTACCCTCAGCTCCCACCTCCCCAGCTGGACTAAGAACTGTAGCTTCTTTTGTTTCCTCAAGCTCCTATCCGTTGAGGCCCCCAGTTGGCATCTCATCAATCCTGATGAGCAAGCAAATCAACATGAGAAAACTCGGCCCAGTTTGGATGTCCTGCAGAAAACATGCTGTCGGAGAGGCCCCAGAGACAGCACTTTGATTACCCCATGACACACTGTCATACCTGAAATCCACACCCAGCCTGCAAACCCGAAGCCTCGTGGAAGATTAACCTAGAAAAAACTGCCCCAACACGTCGGGTGGACATGGGCCCACTACCATCCAAGCACTTGACTTTCTGGGAGTGTTTACATTCCCCCATTCATTCAATTCTCACAGTGACCCTGCAAGGCGGGTGATAGAGATTGCCACTCCTCAGCCAAGGGAACGAGCTCGGCAAGGATAATAAACGGACTCATTGGCACTTGGTTTCTCAGAGAAAGGAAAAGAGTGGAACCCAGATCTGTCCTGCTCCAAAGCTGGGCTCTTCTCCCAGTGCCAGCCCTTGTGGAAAGTGCAATTCTCCAGATGTCCAGCAGTAGGCGCCACAAAGATCTGCCACCCACCACAAACGAGAGGACCTACCACCAAAGTCCCCAAAGGCAGCTCTGAAGTCCAAAGCAACATCAGTGCAGAAGGAGCCCTGGATAGAGCATGAGGAATGGGGCCAAACCCATGACGGGGGGTAGAGGAGGGAGTGGCAGGCAGGGGGTCAAATTTGGGCCCTGTCACTTTATTTATTTATTTTATTTCAGAGAGGAAGGGAGAGGGAGAGAGAGATAGAAACATCAATGATGAGGGAGAATCATTGACTGGCTACCTCCTGCACACCCCACACTGGGGATCGAGCACTCAACCCAGGCATATGGCCTGACTGGGAATCGAACCATGACCTCCTGGCTCCTAGGTTGACACACAATCACTGAGCCACGCCGGCCAGGCCATGGGCCCGGTCACTTTAAAGGTGCCACACACATGGACACAGGAACCTTTCAAACAAGTGGAATGACTATTCCTGAACAGACCAGAGAGAGAGTTCCCCATTCCCACATCCTTCTGCGGGCCCCTCACCAGCGGCTACCGCTTACAGGCGTCTGATTGAAACAAGCCGGTCTGTCTTTGGTAGAAATCAGGACTCACGACCCTGGGTGGCCATAATGGTGATCACAGCTCACAGATGCCCACTTCAGACCCACCAGGGGCAGCGCCCGCTTCAGTCTTTGCAAAGCCAGATCCGAAATGAACTGAGCCCTGTCTGGCTCCTCTTGGGCAGGCAGCGTGAAGGCAGGCGCCTTATAAACAGGGCCAGCGCCAGGCCTCCTGCCTCCTCCGGCACAGCTGACTTGCAGAGAAGAAAGACTCACTTCCCACAGGGGGAAAAGTCTGTTTAGGCCACTGTCCTCCTGGGTACCAAACCCTCACATCTGGAAATCTTTCTATCTGCTGTTAAGCAGCCAGAGTCACAAAGGGAAAGTGTGAACTTGGATGGAAAACTCTGGAAAAGCTAAGCCACCAGGGAGCTAGAGTGAAGAGGAACTTCCACCTCTGATGTGTTTGAAACCGGGTAAGTACGGAGACCTCTCAGTGACCTGCGTGGCTGGACTAATTACCAATGTTATCAGGCGGATGACAGACATGCCCCGAACTTCCTCTGTTTGGTAGATTCTGCTGCAAACACACTCAAGTTCAGGCCCATGCTTGCTGCTTTCAGCTGTGCCCTATTCTTCCACAAGACCACTCCTGGCCCCCAACTCCTCTGAGCTGGGCATGCCTCTCAGCCCAGCCAAGCCGGTACATCCACCCAACACCAGCCTGCTGACTCAGGCAGGGCACCTCCTGCTGGAACACACCACACAGAATCAGTGCTAACTCCTGGCAGAGAAACAGAAAACATCTCTTCTTTCCCTGCCTGGATGTCAGAGGATGAGATGAGAACCGCTGCTTACCTTTATCGCCGTTGCCACTGGGGAGCTCCAGCCCACAGGTCCCTGGCGGGTAAGCCCTTGGCCAGCACACACCAGCGTCCCACACTCCACACAGGCGCCGATGATCAGCTGCCGCCCGTCGTCCACCAGCAGGCTGTGGCTCGCTCGCAGGGTATAGAGAAACAAGGGCAGCCGGGCCACCCGCACAGCCTTCAACCCAAGACACCGCTTCCTCTCCTGCTGGCAGAAGAAGCACACAAACGTGTCCACTTGGTACTGCCGGGACCAGGCACTGACAGCATGGTGGGCATTGCGTGCCTCGTGCTGCAGCCACTGGCCTAGCAAGTCGTGGTAGCAGAGCACGCAGGTGGCCACCAGGCCCGTGGAGTCGGCAGGCCTGGCACGTGGAGCAGGTGGGTACACAGTGAGGAAGGGGAAGAAGGGTTCCTTCTCGCCCAAGCGACTGGAGGGGTTCACGTTGAGCTGGAACTCCTTCCCGGGGCCCAGCTCAGTCCCGCAGATGTAGCAGACGGACACGGCGCTGCCCTGGGTCGATGTGGGCAGCTCGGAGAGAGCAGGGTCAGAGGCAGGGAAGGCCTGGTGGTACCTGCCCAGGAAGCCCTGCACAGAGGTGATGAGCTCCTCATTCTGACAGGCCCGGTACAGGGCCCAGATGTCCTCCAGGACGCTGAAGCACTTGGGGCAGCTACGAACCTCACCGCGCTTGTTGGGGCCTCGGGCATTGGGGGGGCAGGGCAGGAGGCTGAGGAAGGGGAAATGCATGGTGCTCCTGGCATTGCCATTGAGGATCCTGGAGGCCACAGCCCGGGCGTCAGGGGTGCAGTCCTCACCACAGAGGTAGCAGGCCTCTGGCAGGGTCCCCGAGGTGGTGCCCTCCTCCCTCGGGAGCCTCCTGCCCTTGGAGGCCATGCCGGGGGCGTGGCTGTTCAGAGGCACCACGTACAGTCTCTGCAGGACAGGCACGCTGGCCAGCTCGAAGCTTTGCCACTGCTGCATGAGGGAGGAGAAGCAGCAGGGACACACCAGCGTGCTGCCGCCCTCGCTGATGGGCTGAGCCCCGGGAGGTGGGCTGTGCAGCCACAGGAAGGGAAAGAAGGGGGCCTGAGCCAGCTTCTCCTGCTTCTGCACGTGGATCTGGTGCTGCGAGGCCGGGGACAGCGCCGACCCGCAGATGTAGCAGCAAAGGCCCCCTGGTGGCGCCGGGCGGCTCTCCGGAGGAACCCGGGGGACGCGGCCACCGGTCTCCTTCTCTTTGGGGCCACAGGGGCTCGGGAGAGGCGGCTCCTTGCGGTCCTCCTCCTCGCTGGTGATGTGGATGTCACTGTCCTCGGAGAGGCAGTAGCCTCCACGGGGCTCCCCCAGGGGCCTGCTCTCCAGCGTCTTGACGGCCCTGCCTGAAGGGGCTCCTCTCATGCCGTCTGCAGGGGCCACTGGGGCTGGAGGGCCTGGCCAAGGGCCTTGAATCCCTCTCAGGACACTGGCCCGGGCCTCAGGGACCCAGGGCCTCCCGACGCCCTTTCTCCGGCGCCGAATGCCGGTCTTGGGCTCCCCGTCCACGTGGAGCTTCGAGGGGTCCCCCTCCTCCTCCTCCACGTCACCCTGCGCGGGGGTCTCGGCGCTCTGTCCCGGAGGGGGTCCCGGCGCCGTCCTCCACTCCTGGCAGCGGCCGCCACGAGGCCCAGGCCCCAGAGGGGTCCGCGCCGCTGGCGCCCCGTCCTGGCGGGGGCTTAAGGCGTCGCGCGCGACAGAGTCGGGCTCCGAGAGGGGGTCGGTGTCCGACAGCTCCGACAACTCCGAGTCTCGAGGCTCTTCGGCGGAGATCCGGGGGCCGGGGCCACCGCCGTCGTCGTCTTCGTCGTCGTCGCCGGCCGCGCCACCCAGGGCGTAGGCGACGTTCCACTCGCGGGGGGCCCCTGCGCCCCCGCGGCGCCCGCCCGCGCCCGCGTCGCACTGGTGGGGCCGCTTGAGCCAGTACATGCGCTTGTCCACGGGCGTGCGGGCGCGCTCGAAGGCGGCCCACTGCTCGCCCAGGAAGCAGCGGCACACGGCGCACACCAGCACGCAGCCGTCGGCCGGGGACAGCTCGCGCGCGCCGGGCGCCGGCTCCTGCTGCTGCAGGAACGGGAAGAAGGGCTGCGCCGGGGTCCCCGCGCCCGCCGCCGCCGGCTGCTTCACCTGCAGCTTCAGCTCCTTGCCGCGCCCGATGCCGCCGCCGCAGATGAAGCAGGAGAGCGGCGCGCCGCCGCCGCCCGCCGCCCGCTCGCCCACGGCGGCCATGAGCCGCTGCTTGCGGGAGACCGGCCGCCCGCTCATGGCCGCCCCGCGCCGCCCTCAGCGCCCGCCCGCGCCGCCGCCGCGCCCAACTTGGAGCATGTGTGCGCGCCGCAAAGTTTGGCGGCGGGCGGCCGGCGCGGGCGCGGGAGCTCGGCCGCTCACAGGGGCGCCCCCCCGCCCCCGGCCCGCCCAGCCCCCGGCGGCGCCGCGCCCAGCGCGCCCGGAACGCAGCGGCGGCGGCGGCGGGCCCCGGGCGGCTGGAGCGGCAGCCGCATGTGCGAGCTCGGCGCCTGCCAAAGCGTTGGGTCATTTAATTGGGGAGGAGGGAGGCGGGAGGGCGGGCGCGGAGGGAGGAGAAGGGAGGAGGAGAGCGGGCGGGAACCAGCGGGCGGGGAATCCCTCCCTCGCGCGCCCTCCCCTCCTCCTCCCCGTTCTCCCCCTTTCCTAGGCTGTTCCCCCTCTTCCCTCCCCCCGCGTCCCAAACTGCGCACAATAGCGCGCCGGCTCCTCTATCTATTTTGTGTCCAGCCGGGAGCCGCGAACGATGATTCATTGCCCCAATTAGGGGCTCTCTCCAGCGCGCCAGGCTGGAGCTGTCTGAAGGGTCTCCTCGGGGGACCCGCGGAAACCCATCAGCGGCTACAGCTGGTCTTTAAGTAAAGGTCAAGCAGGACGCAGGAGGAGGCAGGTAAGGAAGTGGCTGGTGTCCCCTGAGACTGAGGAGTCGGAGAAGGCGCTCTCGTGGGGGAAGAGCAGCCTCAGTCCAGGAGCCAAGTCCATTCAGGGTGCTATGGCCCCCTCCTCCTTCTAAAAGGGGGACCCCACAAGGGTCATTACAGCCCTCCGCGGCCCAGAGTTGGGGGCACTTTCCAGTGCCCAGTGTTCTAAATTTGGAGGCAGAGGGAAGAGGAGCCGTCGGTCTCCTGGAACACACTAGTAGACGCACCATCCTGGGGGCAGAGGCCTCGCCTGACACACCCCTCTGCACCCCTGTCCAGGGGCAGAAAGGGTCCTGTGTGTCCAGAGCTGTGTGTTCCAGGGCAAGTGACTCAACAACTCTGGGGCCTTCCTTCCTCTTGTTAAACGGGAGCTCTGACAGGGGATTCACTGTTTCCATGTAATTATTGTGTATGTGAATAGATGCATTGTATTTATTTAATACACAGAGAGAGACCTTAGCATGCGCCAGGGTTCTTTTCTAAGCACTTTATTTATTTATTTAGTTAGTTAGTTATTGTTAATCCTTAACGGAGGATATTTTTTCCACTGATTTTTAAGGAGAGTGGACGAGAAGAAGAGAGAGAGAAACATCGATTGGTTGCCTCCTGCATGCCAGATACCTGACCTTGACCAGGAATCAAACCCTCGAGCTGAAGCTCTAACCACTGAGCCCACCAGCCAGTGGTTCTTTTCTAAGCACTTTATATGCACCAGCACAGTGACTCCTCCCAGAAACTCTGGGTTAAAGTGTGATGGAAAGCCTGTTTTACGGATGAGAAAGAGGAGGCACTGAGGGTTAAGTTACTTTTCAGGAGTGCTGGGGCTGGGAGTCAGACCCTGTGCAGCCTCACCAGGCACACGTCTGGTCCCCATCACCCTCTGCTGATCGTGATTGTCTATGGTAGGAGACATGGCAAGGACCCCTCCGTACTCCCTGCAGCTCTGACAGGCTGGAGGCCTTGGCACATCCAGGCCTTTCTGGGCCTCACATTTCCCATCTGTGAAATGCCACCCCTTCCAGCCTCAAAATTCTATGAGTCTCTGACTTCTAAGCAGGTGACAGCTGTCCTGACCTGCCAGCTGGAGCCCAGAGTGAGCCCGGGGACAAAGGTGCCATGTGGGCCCCTGTGCCCTCTGGGGCACTGACATGTAAATAAAACTAGGCTTCCTCTGGCGAGGAGGAGGGCCATGCATTATAAATAAATGGAACAAGAGGAAAGGGCCACCTCTTTGGAAACCCTGGTGGCTATTCCAGGGGTCACAGTCCAGGGGTGAACAGGAAAATCAGCATCATCGCCAGAAACGCAAAATGCAGGCCTTCACCGAGGCTCATAAAACAGCTGTATCAGCCAAACTGCCCCGAAGGAATGTTGGAGGCAGGGCAAGGGGTTTCCCTGCTTCTGGCATTTTTAATACCTGGTGAGAGGAGGTGGACGGGTTAGAAAAACTTTGAAGGGTGAGGTCTGTTTGATTGTATCCTAGCACAAGTAGGAAGCCTCACACAGACCAAGAGCTGCTGGTAAAGCTATGCCAGCTTAGGCAGTGCAGGTCCGCTGTGGGTTCCGTGAGGCTTGCACATGCTGTTCCTTCCACCTCAAATGCCTTTCCGGGCTCTCTGCTCCTCTTCTCTTTATGGTCTTGGCTGCAGTATCTTCCCGGAGAGACTTCCCTGCCGTCTCCATTTCAAATCGGTCCCTCCTGTTATTCTCTGACTCAGCTCATTGGCATAGGAATTTGCTGTTGATTTTCTTCTCTGTCGACTGTTCCCTGTCTGTGCTCCTTCCCCCGGGCAGGAATCAGATCTGTCTTGTTCACGGTGGATATCCTGTCCCATCCCTCTCTAGTTGAGTGAGCCTTGGGCAAACCTCTCAGCTCCCGAAATCTCAGTCTCCTGCTCTGTACAATGGGATCTTGATCCTCACCAGATTTTTGTGTGTGGATCAAATGAGGCAGAGAGAGCCCGATGCGCTGGGCACGGGGCCTGGCACGTTGTAGGTGACAGTGTGTGCGTGTTGACTCTGCCTGGCTCTATCCAGTGTTGAGGAGGTTCTACTACTGCCTGTCTGCAATCTGAGGTGAGAGGGACACTGTGATGAGGTCCCACACAGTGTCTGAGGAAGGAGGGCCCCAGGGGTCAACCGGATACAAAAAAGGAGGTGGAGTTTTCTTGGCTAAGCTGGGATCAGTCAGTATGTGCCACATGTGTGAAGGTGTGTGTCTGCATGTGCTTGTGTGTATGAGTATGCATGCGTTCAAGTGTCTCTGTATTTGTGTTTGCATGTGTTGGTGTGTATGTGTGCATGTGTACATGCATGTGCCTGTGTGTGCATATGAAGCGGGCCAGGAGCAGGAAGAGAGAAGCATCCAGCTGGATGTTTTATTTCCCTCAATGACCCAGTGACTCAGGTCATTCCCCTGCCACACATCTCGGGAGCCAGGCACAGATCTCAGAAGGAGGAAGGCAGGTGATGATGGTTGGTGATCTGTGGGTGGATGGCATCTGGGTGGGGCCACGAGTACAGATTGACATAGCAGATTAACACCGCAGTTCTGCCATTTACTAGCTGTGTGGCCTTGACCTGCAACTTAACCTCTCTGAGCCTCAGTTTCCCCATCTGTAAAACAGGGATAACAAAACACCGTCCCCATAGCGCTGGGAGGAGGATGGAGTGAGACAGCCCAGGCGAAGCACTCTCTCTGAACACAGAGGTGACAGTAGTTTGGCACGTGGGCGGGATATGAAGTACACGCAGAGACCTGTGCCTTACAGATGCAAAGGCACCAAATCTTAACAATGAGCCAGTGAGGTAGGTTCTGTTATATCCCCAGTTTACAGGTGAGGAGATCAAGGCACAGGGAAGGGCAGTAAAGGCCCAAGGTCACGCAGCGTGGTGGCTGGACCTAGGCACCATGTCTCCATAAGTCCCTTAGCTTTGCCCTAAGTCTGAGATGCCAGCTTGTTAGGGCAGGGAGGGCAGAGTCCTGTCCTCCCTCTCCTCACATGTGTCCCCAATTTCACAGGTAAGGAAACTGAGGCCCTGGCAGGTTTGTGCCTGGACACAAAACAGGCCAAGTGTGCGCGAAGATGAGGAATGTCAAGGCTCATCTGTGTTAGCGTCACATGCCAAAACAGTCTCAAAGTTCCCGTTTGTAAGGGAGAAGTGAGAAAAGCTCATCAGGAATGAGCCACCAGAATATCCCAGAGCCACAGCCTCCCGACCCCAGCAGAGCCATCTCTCTGCTTCCCTGAGTCTCTCCACCCCATTTGCAGCTCCCTCAGACCCCGCAGTGTGCGGCCCCAGCTCTCCCCATCTCTGTTCCTAGGATGCCAGTGCAGTGGACTTGAAAAGCCCTGGCAGAGGCTCACAGGCAGACCTGGCTCCGGGAAATGGGAGGAAAGGCCCACCCCTCGGTTCTGCAGGAGACCAGAAAGCATCATTGCGGAGCATCTGGGCACATCTCAGACTTGGGGCTTTCTGCAGTGCTGGCTCAGAAGCTTCAGGAACCTGCCCCCACCCTGGGGGAGAGTGAGCTTCCAGGCTCCCAGCACTGAGCACAGGTGATTTTATGTGTCTGTTTCTGAGCCTGCCTCTCCCACCGGAGCAGAGCCTGAGTGACTTCCCTTTCCCCATCCCACAGTGTCTCAAAGCCAGGGGCACAGTTAGGGCCCATCCCTGCTTGAACCTGGGATGCCAGACTACATCCCAAACCTCACCACACCTTCTAAGTTCCAGAGTCGGGCAGCTCCCGCCACCTCTCCTGCTCTGTCTTCTAGTCTCTTACTCTTCCCAGTGCCAGCAGTCCAGATCAGTGCCCCACTTCTCTGGACCCCATACCCCCACTTCCCTCCTCACTGGGGCCTCTGCCATTTCCTCCTCCCTCTACACTGTGCACGCACCCTTGGCATCCCTCCCAGGCCCATGCACCTTCCCAGGCTGGCCCATCCTTCCTCTTTTAGAGCCTACGTATGCTGTGTGTTTGGCCTGTAGCTCGCTGGGGACTAGAAAAATATAATGTATCATCTGACTGCCCTATTTTTTGCCTAAGAATGAAGCAGGCACTTCTCTCCTCTCAAAAGGAGCTTCAAACATAGCCGGCTGCTGGCAAAAGTATGTTCTTCTCAGAGGAGGAAATGAAATCGTTAACAATAAAGAAAAACAAGACCTGGGATTTATGGAGGCCTTGGGTGTATGAACCATTTCGCATGTATTAGATTGCAGGGCAGAGCCCAGCGGGAGTCCCCATCTCCATTTGAGAGATGAGGAGACTGAGGCTGAAGGACACCGTTCCTGAGACCAAGCTAAGCTCCCAGCGGCCGGGCTGGTGCAATCTCCTTGCCTTTTGTATGTGTGAGCCGTGCCGACTTGTTCAATGTAAACACCGAAAAAGATGTGTTTTTGGCGACCCTGACTCAGCATCCCTTCTTTATTCAAACACATTAGCCTCAGAGAATGGAAGTGGGGACCACTTCCCATATCTGGGGCCTGACACAACATAGGCAGAGGCATTTGTAAGCTGCAAAGTGCTTTCTGGAGGAAAAAAAAAAAAATCCCTGCTCGCATTGCACAATTAAGGATCAGAGCACGGGACACATACTAGACAAAGAGCAAAATCAGGTGCCCCTAAAATTCTGCCTGCTCCCGTTAACCTGGAAAAAGAATCCAGAAGCAAACAGCCCAGTCTCCCCGTCTAGGAGACACCATTCCCCC
Source organism: Myotis myotis (assembly GCF_014108235.1). NCBI lineage: Eukaryota > Metazoa > Chordata > Mammalia > Chiroptera > Vespertilionidae > Myotis > Myotis myotis. Next base: position 17,225,684 of record NW_023416323.1, read on the forward strand.
AATCTCCTCCATCTCAGAATCCCAGGCTATTCCCATGAACTTCGCAGCCTCATAAAACTCCTTTGATAAACGATCGCCAGGGTGGACCTGCCACTGGGGATGATGGGACAAGCCCGCCGCATAAATCTTGAGTGTGCTCAAAGACTCCCTTGCTGCTGGCTTCTCAACAGACCCCTGATTTGCAGCACAAAATCCACAGCGATCATTTCTGTGGTTACTTCCTGGCTTCTGAGCCAGGGAGGTTTCTGGAGAAAGTTGGGCATAGGTGGGTGGGGGAGGGGTGGGACAAAAGCAGAAGGCAATGACTTGGCACTGCCTCGAGGGTGCCCGGCATGCAGTAGGTGCTCAGTACAAACCGGTCCGCGCCCTACAGCAGGTAAAAATGGCAGCCAATGTTCCCTGCACACTGACTACATCCGAGAGGTTATGTTCAGAGGTTACGTCATCATCTAGTTTAGGTCTCCGGACAGCCTGAGAAATAGGCGTGTTACCCGGTTTTACTGATGGGAACTTTGAATGTGCGTCCCACGATCACAGAGCTGGGAAGTGGTCGAGCTGAATTCAAACAGAGGCAGACGGGCCTTGCTCTGATGTGTACTGACTGCCGCATGCCCAGCTCCTGGCCTGCCAGGCCAGCCTCCCCTGATCCTTTGCAATAAAGGCATCCTTGTCCCTGGGTGGGTCGTGTTAGGGAGGCTATTGGTCAGGGCTTGCTGGAGGCCTGTGAGTCCGGCTTAGGGCTTCACCAGCGGCCCTGCCCCCGCCCAGGCTCCCCTCACCCTCAGCAGCCAAGCTCGCAGGCCCCGGAATGCTCAGTGGGCTGCGGCAGGTCCTCGGTGCTGGTACTGCCGACGGGGGCTGGGGAGTCAGCAGCAACAGATTCTTTCCAGCTGTTACTCTGAGTCACTACAGGATATTCCAAAGCCTGACCGCCAGCCGGCCTGTCCTAGTCTTTTATTTCTGCGGTTGGTTGGGCCTGGACTCATTGATGGGGATGTAAACTTGGCCTGAAGCATGTGTCCAACACTAAACTGGGTTGTTTCTTAAAAACCTTTTGTTGAAGTGTGGCCTCCATACAGAACAGTGTGCGTCATCACAGGGGTCCAGCTTGTGGAATTTTCACAGAGTAAGCACATCTGTGTAACCAGGACCCAGAAATAAGGCCTGTCCCGTCTCCCAGCAGCCCCCTTGCAGGTCCTACCCCGACCAAGGCCGGCACCTTACAGCTAGGAGAACGCCAGGCGTCCTGACTTCTAACACCAAATTGTGTTTTTATTTTTAGCAGCTTTATTGAGATATAATTCACATACCACACAACCCACCAATTCAGTGATTGCAATTCAATGGCTTTTGGTGTATTTAGACTTGTGCAACCATCGCCACAATCAATTTGAAAACATTTTCGTCACCTCGAAAAGAAACCCTGTTCCTTTTAGCTGTCACCCCTCGATCCCTCAGCCCCTGGCAGCCACTAATGTACTTTCCCTCTGTATGGATTGGCCCATTCTGAATGTTTTGTATAAATGGAATCACATGTGTGGCCTTTTGTGCCTGGCTTCTTTCACTCAGCGTAATGTTTGCAAGGTTCACTACATTGTAGCTTGTAGCATGTGTCTGCATAGACCATCTTTGTACTTTGTCTAAATAGAAATGTATGTGCTCTGTGAATCTGGCTTTTGGCTCTGTATTATGTCTGTGAAATGCTTCCCTGTTTTTGCCTGCAGGAGTACTCACAGCTTTGTATTGCTGTATAGTATTCCACCATTATATATACCACAATTTATTCACCCATTCCACTGTCAGTGGGCTTTTCGGTAGTTCCCATTTTAGGCTAACACAAATACTATTTCTCTGAACATTCTCATTCATGTCTTTTCTTGAAAAATACATGAGACATTTGTGTTGAATAGATACCTAGGAGTAGAATTGCTGGTCACGGCATAAGCACATGTTTGACCTTAGTGCATATGACATTTTTAACCACATTTGTGGTAGCTTGTGGGATTCCCAAGGTTCCCTAGTTCCTGACCCCACCTCTCAGCTGCCCGCCCACCGGCCTGAGCCCACGGACCCTCTCCCTGCAGGACACCCCCCCTGCCTGCCGAGCAGCCGCCAGGGGAAAGGGCTTAGTGGCCGGTGTTTTCATTGGGTTGTGCGAGCACGCGTGGTTTCACTGTCCTGGCTCTGAAACGATGTTCCTTTCACGGGCCAAAAATACTTAGGCATGGCCCGCTCCAAAAGGGGAAGCACATTTTAAAATGCCAATCTGCCCAGGTCTTAGAAGGATTTAGAACATTCCAGCTGTCGAGAGGATGGCGCTCACCAGGAACAGTGACTGACCGTCCCTCGTTCCCACTTTGGGTCTTGACTCCACTTCCTCCTGGGCTCAAAGCGTGTTCTTGCCCGCCATTCTGGGGGCTGGGTTAGATACCTCACAGGGCCCACAGAAGTGGCCAGCGGATGGTTCAGTGTCTTAGAGTGAGGAGATCGACCCTTAGCCAGCCAAGCTCTGTTCTAAATCTCCACCCATCGCCCACTTCATCCTTTCAGTGACCAGATGAGGTCGGGGCACAAGTATTACTTCCACTTTATAGACGAGGAGACTGAAGTCCAGAGAGGCTAAGCTACTTGGCCAAGATCACACAGCTTCTAAGTTATGGAGCTGGAATTTGCACCCAGAGCCCCCACTTTTTGTTGTTGTTGTTAATCCTCATCTGAGCATATTTTTCCATTGATTTTTAGAGAGAGTGAAAGGGAGGGGGGAAGACAGGGAGAAACATCAATGTGAGAGAGACACATCGATTAGTTGCCTCTCATACGAGCCCCGACTAGGGCTGGGGATCGAGCCTGCAACTGAGGTATGTGCCCTTGACTGGAATCAAACCCGGGACTCCAATCCACAGGCCAACACCTTATCCACTGAGTCAAACTGGCTAGGCCAGAGCCCCCACTTTTAAGTCCATCGCCTCTGGATTTGAATAGAAATCTCAGCCCTGCCCCCTCTCTGTGCAACCCTGGGCAAGTGGCTGAACTTCTGAGCCATATTCCCTTAGTCCAGGTGAGCGTGGAGAAAAACCATGCCTACCTCCCCTCATGGCCGCGGGGAGGACCAGCGCCAGGACTCAGAAGCACCAGAAACAGTGGGCGCTGTAGGAAGGTCCATTTCACCCACGGCTGCTCCCTGAAGGGGTCCCCGCCTTCGAGAAGTCCGTGTCTTCTAAAGGAGATCTTTTTGGAGAGAGTTGAGAAGGTCCAAGACCCTGGGCAGCCCTGACTCCTCCAAGGTCACACGCAGAGTCTCAAGGAGAACCCTCAGCCTAAAGCCCCACCATCCTTTTGGAAAATGGGGCTCATGGTTTTGAGGGCACGGTGCCGTCACCCAGTCACTCAAGAACTTATTTCTTTCTGACTCCATCTCTTCCTCGGGGCCAGATGCTTAGCTCACACGGTGCCAGCTCTGGTTTTGAGAACCAGAGCAGGTCTGAGGTGGGGCAGGTCCAGAGTCGGGTGGGTGGGGCAGGCAAGGAGCTCAGAGTCAGGCCTGGTGTCCTGTTGCGACGCTGGCTAGGCACCCTGACGCGCCTTCCAGAAAGACTATCTCCCTGTGGGGACACCCGCAACCCTACTCAGGCATTAATATTTATCAGACCTGAAAGCTGAGCCCCTGGCGAAGGGAAAACAGCCGTGAACAGGTGCCACGGCGGCTGGCACCCCGGCCCAGGCTGTGGGCAGCTGGGGGCTTAGTTGAGGGTGAGGGGCTGGATGAGGCGGGCTGAGCAGGGGCCTCCTGGGCAGCAGAGATCTCAAAGGAGGGAAGTGGGCAACCATGGCTGTGGACAGCTCACCGTGAGAAGCTGGGGGCTCCTCCTGCTGGGGTGGGCGAGGCCAGAGGGCTGGGGAGAGTTCGAGGCTCCAGGCCTGGGTGGGAACCAGGAACCGGGGATGGGTTTGGCGGGGCGGCAATGGTTGCTTCACATCTGTTTTCCGCCCAGGAGACAGCCTGGTCTTTTCAAAAGTGCAAATCTGATTGTGGCCTCCTTCCTGCGTAAAATCCTTCTCAGTTTTCATAGCTCTCAGGTTAGAAATGAAACTGCCTGTTAGCTGGTCCTGCCATGTCTCCAGGAGACCACAGGGCCTCTGGGCCCACTGGGCCTTCCCAAGGGACACCCCACACTTAGCATCAAGGACCTTTGCACGTGCTGTTTTGATGGCCTGGAACTTGATTCTCTCCCCTCTTTAATTCCTGTCACTTCCCAGGTTCCCGTGCCTCCTGGCTTCCCACTAGGATCCCCCAATGAAGACACTGGTGGAGACCAAAGTGCAGGCAGAGGGAGAAACCAGGGTTTTTCTTCCTCTCCTCATCTCCCTCTCTCCCCCACCTCTCCTTTCCCCCCTTCATCTCTTCCCCTCTCTATGCTACCTCCCAACCTTTAGGCCGTGTCTCTAGAAACGACCATATTTACTCTGTGATTCCAGCAACTCTGTCTCTTCTTTGTCTGCAGCCCAGGGTGATGGCAGCTTCCTGCAATTCCTAATCTCCTCTGTTTGCTCTTGCAACTTCACTATCCCTTTTATAACCAGGCCCCTTCATTTAATTCCCCCACTTGAGCCACCCGACACAGGTGCCCTTTCCCTGACGTCACTTGGCCCATCCTTTGGTTCCTGCATGAGGGTCCAGACCTCACGGGAGCTTCCCTGGCCCCCGGCCTGGCTCGGGAACCTCTGGGATAGACTAGGTGATTTCTTTTCCTTCTGGGCACTCACTGCTGTTTGCAATTATGAATTCATGAGTGTGGGTATGCGATTAACATCTGTCTCCTCCCAATTTGCACGTTCCAGGAGGGGAAGGGCCAGACATCTGCTTTTGCTCAACTCTGTATCTCCCGTACCAGAACCTAGGATAATGCCTAGCAGTTAGGAGGCACGCAGATATTTGCTGAATCATGAACCAGTGCATAAAGGAATTGGGTGGATTAGGAGAAGGGTGAGAAACTCATTCAGCTAGAACCACTGATTCTAGGTAAATCTTTTTTTCCCTTTTTTATAAGGTGACAGGATAAATTGCTTGGAAAAACTCATCATGCATTCATTCCTATAATTTCTTGAGCACCTACTGGCTTCCAGGATGAATAGATGATAGGTGTGTGGGGGAGTGGATGGATGGTGGATGGATGGATGGATGGATGGATGGATGGTAGATGGATGGTTGGGTGAGTGGGAAGGAAGAATAGATGGTGGGTGGATGGATGGATGGATGAATGGATGAATGGAAAGAAAGAATGGATGATGGATGAGTGATAGACGGAGGGAAAGAGGAAGAATGGATGAGTAGAGGGGGTAGAAAGAACGGATTTACTCCTAGAAAAAAAAGGAAGGCATGGAGGGAAGACAGGCAGGTTGAATTTGGAGAAAAGATACAGCCGCTCTGCTGGGGAGAGGCAGAGGGATGGGGAATGGCAGCACTCACACGGGAACTCGGTGCTGTGTCCCTCAAATATGCAGAAAGGGCAGGCTCTGAGAAAGGGGCGGGCAGGCAAGGTCGTTTCCTAACTGTAGTTGCAATTCCCTTGTGTTAACCAAGATTAATGACTTTGGTTTGAAGAACCCATTTCTAGCCATGACTCTGGGACCAACAGGAAGTGACCCACAGCCCTTGGGCTGCCCCAGAGGCCCAGGGCTCCTGAGTTGGCAGTTAGGGTTGACATGTCCCTGCAGCAGGGGGCAGTGGCAGCAGCCGAGACCCTGAAGTCCTAAGCACACATCCAGTGGCAGTCGGACAGCACTGCCCTTCACCCCAGACCCCGGGGCAGATCCTCCATCTGCTCAAGGCCTTGCCTTCCCCCAGCCTTAGAGAACCAGGCGCTGAAGGAAATGCTGGTCTCCCCGCCAACCTCAGCTGGTCCCCCTCTCTGTGAGAGTCTCAGGCCCAGCACCCCCCCTGCGGACGCCGTGGGGGCCTAGCATGGAGCTGGGAAAGGCAACCTCAGAGGCAGGGAAGAGGGAGGGGCAGGGGTGGCAGGGGCGGCTGGGTGGGAGCCGCTGATTCACAGCCACCCTTCAACAGGTGGCCTGCCATCTGCGCTGGCTCCCCGCCCCAGCCACGTGTGCAGCCCTCTTGAATTTAACTTCGGCTGTGCACGCGGCTTGAGTTCATACAGCCAGAAAAAGAACTCGCCGAGAGCGGGCCGGGCCGAGGACAGAGCGAGGGTCACTTGTCCCCTGAGAGCAGGGCTAAAAATGACCGGGGAATTTGGAAAGTCCCTGTGCACAGGCCCTGACCTGCATTTCCCTTCATAGGGTTCCTGGAGTTGGGCCTAAAAGCTTTTCAGAGCTCGGTGTGCCCACGCGTTACCTGACAGATACCAAAACGCAGGCCCAGAGAGGCGAAGAGGCGAGCCTGGGCTCACACAGCTTAACGCTCGTTGATTCACTCCATTGATTCCCTGTTAATGAGTGGGCTCCCTGCCAGCTGCAGAAATACGGCCTCGGGGAGCCTAAAAATCCAGCGAGGAGACCAGCCACAGAGAAGCCAAAATAATGCGAGAGCCTCCCAGCCCTGCGGGGGGTGACCAGAGGGTGTCTGAAGCTCTGACTCAGCTTCCTCATTTGTAAAATGGGGATAATTATAACAATAGCATTGACCTCGCAGGGCTGACATGTGAGCGGAGGTGATGGTGTTGCATGCTATGGGGGAGATCTTTTCATTCAACTCCATTCAGCATCCTGTACTCTTATTCTCCAAACAACCTTGTGCGGCTACTATCATCAGCCTCTTTCAGAGGGAAGGGGCGTGTCTGCTCCTTTGCCAGCACGCCCAGGACAAGCCCGAACTTGAACCCAGGGCCGTCAGAACCCCAGCTGCCTCCATACTCCACCCCAGCCCTTCTAGGGCCCCCTCTTCCCTCCACACTGATTCTGCCTCCACCCTAGAAGGGAACGTGCTAAAACCTGTCCCCAGGGCAGGGCCCAGCTGTCACCCGCCCAGCTGCTGGGACCCTGTTGTGAGGCATCCGGTGCCAGTCTGCAGGCTGGGCCAAGGACACACTACAGCTTCTGACACATCAGAGCTGGGGAGGGGCCTCGTGGGCCAGGCAGGCGCCAAAGTGACAGCGTGTTCCACCCCTAATGGGCCCCCTCCTCCAGGCAGGCAGCCAGCCCTGCCTGCCACCTGTCCTTCTGCCAGGCCGAGTACCTTCCCCACACTGGCCTCTGCGAACAAGCGGAGAACTACCTGCGCGCGATGGAATCTCAGGAGCCTGGGACACACGTGCTGGTTTTCTCAAGTCCCAGCTGGAAGAACGTTCTGTGAGGAACCCCTGGCAAATCTTGAGCCCAGGCTTGTCCTCCATCAGGCTTGTCCTCCTTCCTGGCAGAGCACCCCCTTTGCTACTCAGGGTGGTTGGTGGGCTCACCTGATGTTTATTGATGTCTGGGTGGCCCTGGGCCCTGTCTGTGGTCTTGGCCTTCCTAGCTGCCCTGTAGGCCAGGGCTCTCACCTCCACTGGAGATGATGACCTTGAACCTGGAAGCCTGTAGTGACTGGGAACTGGTGGATCCAAGGCCACCTCTGCCCGGGACTTCCTGTCTTCTTGGCAGATTCACAGGTGACTCCTCTGGGCATGCAGCTAAGACCAGTGTTGTCCTGGGGGCTCTACCTCAGGGGTGTGGCCAATGGCCTCTACCCTCAAAGCTGTTAGGGCCTCATTAGCAGCTCATTCAAACAGGGGCCAAGAAGTGCAGATGGAGGAGGGGAATAGTGGGGGGTGGGGGTAGGGAGGCTTGTGGGAGGTAGGGGGCTGGGACAGAGGCAGGCACAGGGTTGGGGGGCAGCCCTCCACCTCCTCCTCTCCCATAGAGCCCCAGGCACAGAGGGTGGCTGCATGGGGGCAGGAGGCAGCGGTCTCCCCCCAGGCTTAGGGCCCAAAACCCAGGGGAGTTCATCCCAAAGGTGTCAAAGAAGAAAGCCAGGCAGCTGCCTAGGAAAGGGAGCAAGCGGCCCGTCCCAGGAAAGGCCTGCCTGCCTGCCAGGCCCTGGCCTCCCTGGGCTGAGCGCCTCTTCCCGCCGGCCCAGAGGCGCCAGTGCTGGCCTGGGGAGAAGCCGAGCCAGGTCAGGGCGGGCCTGTGGCCCTCCCTCCAGCCCCCACCCTGACGAGGGTTTTTTTCCCACAGGAGCCAGAGGCAGGGAACGGGCGTGATGATTCTGACCATGCAGAGGCAGAGACGTCAGACAGAGATAGAGCCAGAGAGAAACATGGACAGAGAGAGAGCCAGAGAGACCGATACCACAGAGAAACAGACAGATGCAGAGACAAAGAGAGAGATACAGAGACAAATACAAAGAGAAACAGAGATATAGAGACAGTGACACAGAGACAAGAAGATACAGACACAAGACCTCACAAACCTGGATACACACAGAGAGACACACACACTGCACAACTACACCCGGATACAGACCCTCCTCAGGCCCTTGCCAGCCAGCTGCCCTCATTGCCTCCTGTGTCCCCAGGCACCCACAGACCGGGTGCCGCACGTCCCAACATCAGGGTCCTAGGTTTTGACCCAGATTCGCTCAGGGCCAATGCTCTGCGCTGTGAGGGAGCCCAGGGAGTGGACCTGCACCCGGCCAGCCACCTGCAGCCTGGGTTTGAGTCCTGGGTCTCCCATCTGCCAGCTGTAAGACAGGTGAAGGGACATCACCTCTCTGAGCCTCAATTTCCCCATCTGTGAGACAGAGAGAGAAGGTGGCCAACTTGAAGGGTGGCTGAGGGACTGCAGAAGAAAAGTGATGAGCTTTAGAAGGTGCTGCCAAACTGACTGCCCAGCTGCATAGAAGCGTCTATACCACCGGGGTGAAGAGACCAGTGGCCAGAACTGCAGGGTCCAGATAGAGACCTTCCTTCCAGGCCATGCGGGGCAGTAATTCACCATCACTCTGCCCACAGGCCAGGTGCCTCAGTCAGCCCGCCAACCGGGTTTTCCAGCAGGTCTACTATGCACCGAGCACTGGGGACTCAAAGCTGCTGCAAACACGGGGACCAGGCAGAATAAGGAATCTAGGCTTTGCAGTTCAGAGAACAGGGACCTGGTAGTGGACGTGGAAGAGGACTGTGGGTGTGAGGCTGGGAAACAGCTTCTTAAACCGATTTTATGGAAACATAATTTACACAACAAAATGCATCCATGTAAATTTGACACATGTATACACTCTCATAGCCACCTCCCTATTTAAAATAATCAACATGTCCATCACCCCCAAAATCTTCCCTTGTGCCCCTCCCCAGCCAACCCCCATCCGGCTGGGGAGGGGCGCCGATCTGTTCTCTATCCCTGTCGTTGGGCATTTTTTTAGAGTTTCACACAATTGAGCCATGCAGCTCGCACTCTGTAGGGCTTCTTTCATTCAACATACGGTTTTTGAGATTCTTCAAGTTACCGCGTGAGTCGCTCCGCTCCGCTCCCTCCTTCCTTTTCATGGGTGAGTAGTATTCCATTCTGCAGTGACACGACCCCATAGTTATCTGTCCCCTGTTGATTGCTGAGTCAGAAGCAAATGTTGACCCTGGTTTGTCCCGTTTTTCTTTTCTTTAAAATGGGGATGAAGAAGGTGGAAATAACCCAGGTGTCCATCAACAGAATGAATAAGCACAAGGGGGTCTATCTACACAATGGGGGATTATGTGGCCATAAAAAAAAAAAAGAGTAAAAACAAGTGCTGGCGAGGATGTGTAGAAAAGGGAACCCTCATGCACTGCTGGTGGGAATGCAGACTAGTACAGCCACTGTGGAAAACAGAATGGAGTGTCCTCAAAAAATTAACAATGGAACTGCCTTATGACCCAGTGATTCTACTTCTGGGAATATATTTGAAGAAACCTAAAACACTTAATTCAAAAGAATGTATGCACCCCTATGTCCATTGCAGCATTACAACAGCCAATATTTGGAAGCAGCCCAAATGCCCATGAATAGACGAGTGGATAAAAAAGCTGTGGTACACTGATGCAATGGAACACTACTCAGCCATAAAAAAGATGGAAAGCTTACCCTTTGCAACAGCATGGAGGGACCTGGAGAGCAGTATGCTAAGTGAAATAAGCCAGTCAGAGAAAGACAAATACCATATGCTTTCACTTACATGTGGAATCTAATGAACAAAATAAACTAACAAACAAAATAGAAACGGACTGGTAGATACAGACAACAGACTGACAGATGTCAGTGGGGAGGTGGGGTTGAGGAACTGGATGAAAATGGTTAAGGAATTAAGCAAAACAAACAAACAAACTCATCAACACAGACAACAGTATAATGATTACCAGAGAAAAGGGGTATGGGAAGGGGGGAGGGTAAAGGGAGATAAACAGAGATGGAAGGAGTCTTGACTTTGGGTAGTGAATACAATACAATATGCAATTTGGTGTATTATAGAACTGCACACCTGAAGCCTATATAATTTTATTAACTGATGTCACCCCAATAAATTCAATTAAATAAAACAGTCCTGGCACACGCTACAACATGCATGAACCATGAAAACATCATGTTACACATAGACAATAGGGAGGTGAAGGCCTGGGGTGGGGAGCAGGCTGGGCTCAATAAGAGGTCAATGGGAGAAAAAGGGGGACATATGTAATTCTTTCAACAATAAAGATTTTTAAAAACACACAAGAAGAAAAAAAAAAAAACAACACAAAACACCATACTAAAAGAAGCCAGACACAAAAGGCCACAAAGGGTAGGATTCCATTATATAAAATGTCCAAGATAGATACATCATAGAGACAGAAAGAAGATTAATGGGGTGTCGGGGGCTGGGGAGGGGGAATCAGGAGTGCCTGCTAGTGGGTGTAAGGTCTCCTTTTGGGGTGATGAAATGTTCTGGAATTAGATTTAGGTGATGGCTGCACAACCTTTGAATGTACTGAATGTCACTGAATTGTACACTTTAAAATGGTTAAAATGCTGAATTTTACGTGATACAGATTTTGCCTCAATTGTCAAAGGGGGGAGGAGACAATCCGGTAATAATAGTGCCCTCCTTGTAGGGTTTCTGTGAAGGATGAGATGGTACATGGAAGCACTAAGCACAGGGCAGGGCACACAACCCTGGAATAAAAGTTGGAGATGCTTAGTTTTGCTTGGTTATTCCCAGGCCAGGCACATAGTAGGTCTCAACAAACATTTGCTAAATCATGAATGGCTGGCTTTATCATTATGATATCCCCTGTCTCTTAAAACTTTTTTTAAAAATATATTTTTATTGATTTCAGAGAGGAAGGGAGGGAGAGAGAGAGAGATAGAAAAATTAATGATGAGAGAGAATCATTGATGGACTGCTTCCTGCATGCCCCAGACTGGGGATCGAGCCTGCATCCCAGGCATGTGCCCTTGACCGGAATCGAACCCGGGACTCTTTAGTCCCCAGGCCAACACTCTATCTACTGAGCCCAACCGGCCAGGGCTCTCCTGTCTCTTAGACGCAGCCCTGCCCGGAAAAATGGGAATGAGCCTGTTTGTAGCACTACTCTGACCTTCAGATTCATGATCTTCAAGAAATCTTCAGAACAATCTCATCCGATGGGAGTCTTTTAACATTTATTATAACTAATCTCCTCATGTTTACGAAGAAGGAAAGCAGGAGAGGTTAAGAAACCCGCCCAAGGTCAGCCACCAGTCCAGGCTGGCCAACTTCAGAGCCCACCGGGCTAGGTGAGCAAGCCGGCTCCCCCAGGACACACGCCACGGGCAGATGTGCCTTTGACCTTTGCCGAGTGAGGTTCTCTCCCCAAGTCTCTGAGGGGAGGGGAGGCCAGGGATGTCCCTGGGGGCCTGTGCTGAGAGCCTGGGCCCAGCGGGGAAACAGGATGTGGGCTGACAGGGGTCCCCTTCCTCCTGGCTTGGCTCTCATGGCCGCGGGGTCAGCGCGGAGTTCCCAGGGACTCCACGTCTGCTTTCACTCCCAGGGAAAGAGGAGGTAAGAAAAAATGTAGGAAAAACAAGCCAGGGAAACCTTGCTCACTGCTCCCAGCAGGCCTCTGTCCCCAGGCGGTCAAACCTCTCCCGCAGCCCCAGCCCTTGACCTCTTGGTCCTGGGCCTCTGTGGCTGTGGGCACACCTGGTCCTCTTTCTTAGAATTCTCCTGAGACCTCCTTCCTGGCTGTGTCTCAGCCTCTCTGACGCCTCCCAGAGGCCATCACACCTCTTCCTGCTGGGAGGGGTGGGGGGGGGGGGCGGGAGGGTGTCTCCCATAGAAGCCTCTCCCTCTGCCCTTCTCACCCCCTTCTCTCACCTCACCCCACACACAACACGTTTCCCCAACCAACCCGTCAGCATGCTTTCCAGAACGCCATTTTGCTCACATCATTCCCCAGTCCTCAAACCATCTGTGGCTCCCTAGTGCCTAGAGAGGCAGCGTGGACACTGGCCACAAGCAAGGGCCCTGGAGCCAGGATACCTGGGATTAAATCCTGGCTCAACCATTCAGAAATTGAGGGATATGTCAGGCGAGTTATTCCACCTTTGTGGAGTCAGGGTCACGCTTCCCGCACCAGGTAACTGGCACAGTAAATGAGTTGAAACGCGAAGCCAGCTGAGCATTCTATGTGTTAGAATTATTGAGGATGGAGGCAGCCCATCCCCTTGGTCTGGCCCAGGCCGTGGTGTCCTGGATCCACACAGCCCCCATCTGCCTGCTCCTGGCGCAACCCTGGGAACCGCTGTTCCCATCACCACAACGAAGTCAGCCTCCTGCTGTCTGCCTCTCCAGGGTCTGGTCACCTAGTACAGCGCAGCTGCACACACACCCCTTCCCGAAGTCTCCCCAGACACCCCGGCCAACTGGGCCCCTCAGCTTTGTGTCCTGCATCCATGTCTACACCGCGCTTCTCAGGCAAGCTGCGAGGCCTTGTTGAGAGGCCGGGGGGGTTCGAGGGCGGGGAGTGGGGGGGTGTTCTGAGATGCAACATTTCCATCAAGCGCCTGGATGCTGACACAGCTCATCCGAAGCACTTCTGAGACCACCATTAGGGGAATTCAATCTCAATCCATTCTCCATTCCATTGTCCCCTGTGTGGCAGTCCATCTCTCTGACCAAACTCCAACCAAAGGCCCAGGGCCATGTCTCCTCTCGGGCCTCTCTCCCATCACCGGTCCCAGGCCCCCTGACTTAACAGGTGTGGGTCGGACAGAACTGAGCTAAGCCCATGAGCTGGGAGGAGAGACTCGGCACACACACCTCAACGAGGGCTGGCGAGGGCACAGCCCTTGGTCCACTCTTCTAGAAGGTCCTTGGGGCACACACAGTCAGCACTAAGGGCTTTACATGGATTGACTCATGTAATCATCATCACAACCCTATGAGATGGGTACTAGTCTAGCCTCACTTGACTGATAGGGAAACTGAGGCACAGAGAGGTTAAGGGTTACACAACTAGCACATGACAGAGGCAGGACTGACATCCAGGCACCCTGGCTCTTGGCATGTGGTCATAACGCCCAGGGTACAATGGCTCCCTCCAGCCTTAGCACAGGTCTGGCACATAGTAGGCGCACAGTAACTGCGAACATCTCTTAGATGTGAGTCGTGGCTTCTCCAGGGACACGGTAGCATGTGGCGAGAATCAGGCCTGTGGCCACCCAGGATGCTGGGAGTCTCCAGGTGGGGGCAGCCCACCCTCTGCTCATCATCTCTTTCTGCACCCACTGTCTCTGAGTTTAGTCACACAGATCCTGGTGGTTCCGGGGACATTGTGGCCCTGGACCTGTGGCCACCTGCCAGGAATACCAGCCAGTACACACCTGGGACTGTCCCCTGGACAGCAGCCTCTGGGCAGGAGGCCCCCATTCATCCAGTGACCACTGCCCCGGCCTGCGGGCCCTGTGGCTGCCCTTCCTCAGAGCAGCCTCAGCTTGGTTCACAGCCAGCTCCCAACCATTCATCAGATTAAAGGACTTTACAGTGAAAGAGGCGCCTCTAGGAGAGCAGGGGCCTCAGCCAAGCTCCAGGCCTCTGCCCCCCGCCTCCCAACCCTAGACAGAGGCCCTTCCCCTGCACAGGACCCAAGTCCTCCTGCTGGTTCCCCACCCGCCTTGTTCATTCATTCCACACATCCGTCATGTACCTACTCTATGCCACAGTGAGTTCTCTTGTCTCTTTGCTGTCGCCGGAGTTATGCATCTTGGGACACGCTTTCCTTTCTCACCTTCTGAGATGGTCCTGGGGTGGATTGTTTCACCCCAGGTGGTGTCATCTCCCGGGGGCTCAGTTTAGGGGGCCCCTATGGCCAGTTGCCAGGCTGGGCATCTACTTTGTGTTGGGCACTGCAGGACGCGATTTATGATGTGATCCCATTGACCCTCCCAAGCCCTCAAAGGTGGGCCTCTCATGCCGCCACCCTTCACTTGCAGAGAGTGAAGCTCAGAGAGGTAGAGTGACCTGTCCCAGGTCACACAGCTGGTGAGGGACCAAGCCAGGGTTTCTCATTCCAAAGCCTGGGGCTTCCATGTTCCCATCTCACCACATCTGTCTGAGTTGGCTGGGTAACAGTCACATCCTATGGTGATTCTCTGGGTCCTGGGCCCCCTCCAGGCCCCGTAGGCAGCAGCTTTCCTCGTCACCCACCCTGACACTAGGGTCCTGGATTCCCAGCTCAAAAGATCAACCTTAACATCAATCTGTGGTTAGCTGAATAGCAACCCCCAACAGGGCCCATGTCCTATTCCCCGGAACCTGTGAATATGGGACCTTAGATGACAAAAGGGACTGTACAGATAGATTAAGGGAAGGATCTTGAGAAGGGAGACTGTCTTGGGTGAACATGGATGACTCCAATTGTAATCACAAGGCCCTTAGAAGAAGAAGACAGAAAAGTCAGGATCAGAGAGAAAGATCTGAAATTGCTAACATTGTGGGCTTTGAGGATGGAAGAAGGAGCCACAAGCCAAGGAATGTGGGCAAACTCTAGAAGCTGGAAAAAAGCAAGGATACAGATTTCCCCCTAAAGCCTCCAGAAGGATTGCAGACCTGCTAACACCTTGATTTTGGCCCAGGTAGTGTCAGAATTCTGAACTGCAGAAGACATCTGTGATGTCTTAAGCCAACGCATTTGGGTTGTTTGTTACAGCAACCATAAGAAACTCATACAACAGGCTAGATACCTCCCTCTTGTCAGGGTGCTGGCCACACCGTCCCTCCCTTCCTCACCCCCACCATGCCCAGACCTGTGGCCTGAAGTAAGCCTTGGCTATCCCAGTCCGCGCAGGGGCCCGCCCACCTCTGGGCTCTCACACCCTCACCGTCTGGTCCTGCTCACTTTCTTCCCCTGCCTGCCATTGTTAGTCACCTTATCATGCCTCTGCATCTCACCTCACATCTAATTGGAATTTCCTCAAAGGCAGGAAACCTGGTTTGGGCCGTCTTTGTCTCTCCCGGAGCACCCTGCATGGGGTGGGCTCAGACAGAGCACACTTGGCTTTCCTGCCCTGGAAGCCCAGGGGTCTGCCCTCCCCTTCCGCACGCCCTGCCCTCCCGGCGGGCAGGCCACTTCTGCCTCTGGCACAGCCTTAGTCCCAGGGGCTCCTGGAGTGCTTCTCCTCTTTCAGTGCAAAGCTCTGTCTTGTTCTCAGGGCTCAGCATGGTGTAGAGGAGAAAGTCACCTCTTCCGAGAGGTACTCCCTGATTGCCCAGGAGAGGTTCCCCAGATGGCATGGCCGCAACTGGAAACCATTTCATTTGTTGCTTAGCTTTTTTTCTAGAATCTTCCTGAGGGCAGCACTGTGCTACGCTGAGGAGAGGGACCCACAGAGCCCTCAAAGAAGGTGAAGATAGATGCCTCTGCTTCTAGCCCATTTCCACCTGACCAGCTGGGCGACCTCAGATGAGCCTTGCCCCTTCCCAGAGTTGGGGTGTTTCATCTGGGATGTGGCATAACAGTACCTGCCTCCCAGGCCGGTGAGAGCCAAATAAGATGCCTGGTCTAGTGGCCCGGCACAGGTCCGCACTTAGTGAGTGCTCAGTTAGCAGGGCTCTCCTTTTCCTTGACTGTCCAGTGGTCACCAAGGTGACCAGTGATCCGTGGGCCAGGGCAGTGTTGATTTCCCTGGCAATGGAAAGCACAGCCATGGATGCCCTATCCTCCTTACACCTGGACTGAGGGGAGACCCACTGCTGCCCAGTGTCACCTCTGGTGGGGAGGGACATTTTCTACATGAGGCCACGTGGGGGCATGCCCCTTGCTCAAGGTCATGCAGCCAGACTTCCAACTCGCTGTCTGGTTTCCCCCACGTTTTGCTGTGGCTGCAGGAATCCCGCAGAACTCAGAGGCTTTCTGTGGGCGGATAGGAACATCCCAGTCTGTCCGTGGCCCTGCAGCAATGAGCATCTGACTCGCAGCTCACGTCACAGGCTCCCCAGCCGGTGTGGATGGACAGAGCAAGGACACGGAGTTCCAGGTGGTGGGACAGAGGGACCAGGCTTGGGGGCTCCGAGGACTTTCTTCCCGTTGTCCTCAGGCTTGCCCCAGCCCTGGTCACCACCGTAACCCCTCATCGAGTTCCTCATCACAATAAGTGGGGTCCCGTCTGGATCCAGGCCACAGAGAACAGGAACTGGCCTTGGGAGTTTGGTGACAGGAAATGCTCTGTGGCCTTGGCTGGGTCTTGGAGGAGGAAGCGGGGCAGGTTGTGCCCCTGGGGGATTGTGACTGGAGCCACAGAGTTTTTCTGGGGGAGGGGGCATAGCAGGTTAGCGGGGCAGCAGGATACCGCCCCTCCCCCACTGTCCTTCCCAGTCCCCTGACAGCCATTTGTTGAGGCCCCTGCCCGCGGGGCACGGGGTGCACACTGTATGTAAAATTCTGTTTTAGCCGGTGTGCGCCTCTGCCTCAGCCGGGAGTGACAAGATCTGGCTGTCAGGGTAGAGGCCGAGGCAGGAGAGTCCTGGTGACCTTTCACAGTTCACTCCCACACACCCTTGGTGCCGGAGCTGTGGCCCCAGCCCATGGGAGGTGGGCGTAGGGGGCAACGGGTACAGGGGTCCTCCTGGTGAGGAAGGGCACGCGGTCCCCATTAAAGCCCCTGACATCCCAGATAGCATTTCTGCTGGATGCAAAGAGCAGAGGAGCTGACGGCCAGCTGGGTCAGGAGGAGGCGGCCCACCTCCAGGTCAGAGCCCAGCTCAGCACCCACTCACTGCAGAGGATGCTGGGAGGTGCCCCATACCCAGAGCCGGGGGCTGGTTGACAGGGCTCCAGAGGCCCCATGGCCCAACACGCAGAGCACATCCACTCCCTGCAAGGCCCTCTCCCCAAGGCCCCACTTGCTTTGAACAAATACCCCTCCTACTGCCTCCTGAGCCTGAGCCTGGCCAGGCAGCGCAGGGCTCTGGGGAAGGGTTTTCATAGAGATCTGTCCGCCCCTGGGTCGCTGCAGGAAATTCTGGAGGCCAGCATTACAATGCATTGCTTCCGGCCGCCGAGGGGTCCCCCGGCACAGGAAAGAGGTGCCAGTGGCCCTGTGCTTTCCAAAGGGCCTGGGCCAGGTGGCTCCCAGGAATGCCCTGCGCCCTGAGCGGGGGACAGAAGGCTGCCCTGGGTGAGGACCATGGCATGTCAGCCTGTGCGGGACAGCCTTCCTAACATACCTCTTCCTCATGTGCCACCTCTGCTCACACACCTCCTATGGCTCCCGGGGCCTAAGGATCCGAGTCGACACACTGAAGTTCGGCACTCCAGGCTCGCAGGCCTCTCCTGCCCTGGGACCCCTCTCCTCAGCAAGGCCCCTCTCTTCCCCTACTGCTCCTGTCCTGACGGGGCCTTGGTCTTGCTGTCCCGCCTCCTGGAAGACCGTCAGTCCTCTCACTGCCTCAGCTCTGGCTGTCGGTCCAGCTTATTTAGTGTAAATCATGATTGATTCTGACAGCTCCTCCCGACTCTCATGTTGACTGACACCTCCTGGGTCGCGGACGCTCCCAGCTGCTCCCACAGGGAAGATGGTCAAGACAGCCAGGCCCACCTCGGTCCTGGTCCTGCCTCTGCCGCCACGACCTCGGGGTCTCTGTGCCCCCTGATGAAATAGGAGCGCAGTGTCCCTGTGAGTGGCCATGCGGCCTGGTACCAAAGCACAGTGCCTGGCAGGTCAGAAGGGATCAACGCATGTTAACTGTCGTCACTGTGGGCAGCAGAACAATGGCTCCAAAGATGTCCATGACCGAATCTCTGAGTCCTGTGAGTATGTGACCGCACATGGCAGAGAGACTTCGCAAATGTGATCCAAGTGAGGTTCTTGAGATGGGAGATGCTCCTGGCTTACTCAGGGAGCCAGTCATCACAAGGGTCCTTATAGGAGGGAGGCGGGGAGGGTTAGAGAGAGAGAGAGAGGGAGAGAGGCGGGGGTGGGGGGGGAGCGGGGCAGGCTACCTGGCTGGCTTTGAAGATGGAGGAAGCCATGAGCCAAGCAATGGGGGAAGCCTCTAGAAAATGGGAAAAGAGGAGAAGCAGTCTCCTCTAGAGCCTCCAGAAAGAATACAGCCCCACCGACACCTGCATTTTAGGGCTTCTGACTTCCAGAGCTACGAGATAATAAATACATCGTGTTGTTTCCAGCCATGAAATTGTGGCAGTGTGTTACAGCAGCCGCAGGAAACGTGCAGTCAGATCCACACTGATGATCTCGGTTAGTCCCAGAGCTGCCCTGGGAAGGCCTGTGGGTTCCCATTGACAACAGCTCCTGGGGGGGTGGGGAGCGGGGGCTCCCAACCCGGTGGCCTCAGCGTGCTGCTCACCCCCGGGGTCTCGCTTTGTTCCTGGTCTGCTGCTGATCAGCTGTTTATCTCTCATTTCACATCCCTCATCTTGTGCTGCGTCAGTACCTTGTCCGTCCTTTGACCACACTGCTTCACGGACACACTGCCTTGCTCGCCAGCTCAGCTGTCAACTTCTTGATGGCAGGGGGCTTGTCCTCTCTGGATCCATGAAAACGGCCTCGGGAGGGGGGTACCAGGTGCTTTACCCGACAAGTGGAGATGATTGTGTCAAGTTAAACAATAGTCCTTAGCAACCTTCCCTTTAAAATTACCTGGGAGTTAAAAAAAAAAAAAATTTCCTGGGCTGTACCCTGAACCTATCTGATCAGAATTTCTGGGGGTGGGGCCTGCAAGGCTACGTTTTAAAGCCCTAAAAGCATCATGTGTGCTGGCAGGGTTGAGAGCACCTATCGTCTGGGGCTGCTGCAAGGCTCAGAACGGTAGCGAATATTTATTGAGCACATACTCTACCAGTGGTTGGCAAACTGCGGCTTGGCAAACTGCAGCTCATGAGCCACATGCGGCTCTTTGGCCCCTTGAGTGTGGCTCTTCCACAAAATACCATGTGCGGGCGCGCACATACAGTGTGCTTGAAACTTCATGGCCCATGCGCAGAAGTCAGTATTTTGTGGAAGAGCCACACTCAAGGGGCCAAAGAGCCACATGTGGCTCGCGAGCCACAGTTTGCCGACCGCGGCTCTAGGCGATGAAGTCCTTCACCTGTGTTTGCTTATTTCATCCTCACAGCAAGCCCATGAGGTAGACACAGTCACCACCCACATTTTACACCTGAGATGCATGAGGCACCGAGAGGCCCAGGAAAGCAGGAGGGCCAGGGTTTCACCCACACACTTTGGTTCTTCGGTCCACACTCAACCAGTGGCACCCCAGGGGCGTGTGGTGGTGAGAGATGGAGGATTTTTATCACTGATACCGTTCAGAATAAAAAGCAGCCGGAAAGTTGGCAAGCTGATCCTCAATTTCATATGGAAATGCAAAATCCATTTGGAAAATTCCAAAAACAATCCTGAAAGAAGCGAGCAAAGTTGGAGGGCTGGCATCTTCTTGATTTCAAAGCTTACTCCACGTCTGTAGTCATCAGGACAGTGTGGCTCCTGCATGAGGGTAGACTGTACATCAGTGGCAGAGAACTGCGAGTCTGGAAATAAGGCCTGACGCTTACAGTCAACTGAATTTCCCCCATTCCATTGGGAAAGAATAGTCTTTTCAGTAAATGGGGCTGGGACAATTACACGTCCACAGGCCAAAGAAGGAAGTTGGACTCTTATCCCACGCCATATGCTTACACTCCAAATGGATCAAGACCTACGTATAAGAGCTAAAACTATAAAACTCTTAGAAGAAAACAGGGGGAAATCTTCATAGCCTTGGACTAGGCCAGTGATGGCAAACCTATGACACGCATGTCAGAGGTGACACGCGAACTCATTTTTTTGGTTGATTTTTCTTTATTAAATGGCATTTAAATATATAAAATAAATATCAAAGATATAAATCTTTGTTTTACTATGGTTGCAAATATCAAAAAATTTCTATATGTGACACAGCACCAGAGTTAAGTTAGGGTTTTTCAAAATGCTGACACGCCAAGCTCAAAAGGTTCGCCATCACTGGACTAGGCAATGGTTTTTAGAAATGACACCAAAATGGCAACAAAAGGAAAAATAGCGAAATTGGACTTCATCAAAATTAAAAACTTTTGCATTTCAAAGGCGACCACAATGAAGTGAAGAGACAACTCGCAGAATGGGAGACAAATCTGTGCAAATACTATAGCCGATGAGGGACTTGTATCCAGACCCCATAAAGAATACTTACAACTCAACAATAAAAAGTCGATCAAATTTTAAAATGGGCAAAGAGCATTCCCCCAAAGAAAAAAAGCAATAAGCACATGAAAAGAATGTAAATTCAAATGACAAGGAGATAGTATTTTACGCCTACTATGATGGTTAGAATAAGGAAGACAGATAGTAACAGGTGTTGGTGAGGATGTCGACAAATTAGAGCCATCATGCATTGCTGGTGGGAATGTAAATGGACAGTTTGCCTTGGAGAAGTCTGGCAGCTCCTGAAAAGGTTAAGCATAGAGTTACCAGGTGCCCCAGCAATTCTATCTGTCGGTTTTTGCCCAAGAGAACTGAAAATATACAGCCACACAAAAATCTTGCACACAAATGTTCATAGCAGCATTGTTACAATAAGTGAAAACAACTCCAATATCCATCAATGGATGAATGGATCAACCAATATCGTCTCTCCAGACACTGGAATATTATTCAGCCATAAAAAGGAGTGAAATACAACATGGACGAGCCTTGACAACATCAGGCTAAGTGAAAGAAGCCAGTCAGACCACATACTGTATGATTCCACCCACATGAAATATCCAGGATAGGCAAATCCCTAGACCAGGGGTGGGCAAACTTTTTGACTCGAGGGCCACAATGGGTTCTTAAACTGGACCGGAGGGCTGGAACAAAAGCATGGATGGAGTGTTTGTGTGAACTAATATAAATTCAAAGTAAACATCATTACATAAAAGGGTACGGTCTTTTTTTTTTTTTAGTTTTATTCATTTCAAACGGGCCGGATCCGGCCGTAGTTTGCCCGCGGCTGCCCTAGACACAAAGGTAGATTAGGGGTAGCACAGGAGCATGGGGAGTGATTACAGGGACGGAGTATGGTGTTTCTCTCCCGGCTGATGAAAGTGTTCTGGAGTTCGGTAGTGGTGACGGTTGCACCAGCTGTGAATATACTTAAAAACACGGCACTGTGCATTTCACAGGGGTGAATCGTGTAGTGTGTGAATCATACCTCAGTGACACTGCTACAGATGAACAGGCGGACGGGCGTAGCTGGTTTCATTACGTTTTCTTCAGCTGATGCCCCTTGTCACCTGCGCTGCTCCCCCAGCCACGCTCGGTCGCTGTGGCACGTCCCCGTTGCAGGCGTGCGACACCTCTGTGCAGGGTGTGCCGCGCAGGAGGTGCTCAGAGAAGGAGCCCAGGCCTTCTCTTCCCCACGTGCCTCCCCAGGCACAGCGCAGGCCCCGCAGCCCACCTGGAGCTTTAGGACCCCCCCGCCATCATTCCCACACTCGTTCTTTCACTCGGGTGACTCTGTGGGGCTGCCCAGACCCCTCAGTGGGGATGTGTTTTCCCGACCACTGGGACAGACGGCTCAGCTGTCGCCCTCAGGGTCAGCCCCAGCCACGGTCAGGCCTTCCCAGGTGGCCAGTGCTCAGTGACACATGCTGGTGCGTGAAGGCCCGGACATCTCGGCTCAGCTGGGGACCCCCGCTAGGGCCACCCCAGCTCCATAGCTATCAGGGGGCTGGCCAAGGCTGCATGGCAGCTCGATGCCCCTGCCTAGCCTGTTCCTTAACCCCCATGATGCTGCTCCCAGGGCACCCCCAACAAATGACCGACTGCATATCAGCCCCCTCCAAGCGTCAGCTCCCCGGGGTGCTCCTGGGGCAGGGACGCTGCTCAGCCTCGGTACACAGGGTGGCCCCACCACAAAGGAGTATCCAGCCCCAAGGGCCAAAGCTTTGACATAGCACAATGGTTTTTAAACATATATATAGTTACTTAGAGACCACATTAAAATGACTCCCAGGACTGTGGGAATCTCTCCAAGACAAACAACCCTGCTTCTTCAATAAATACGTAGTAACAAAACGGAGGTGGAGGGAGGGGGAGAGAGACAGGAAGGGAGAGGGAGACAGACAGACAAGGCGAGAGACAGGCATGGGGAACAGAAGAGAACAAGAGAGGGAAAGAGACGGAGGCAGAGAGGCAGAGAGAGAGGGGAATGGAGGAAAAACCTATATATTAGAGACTATTAAACTCACACATTAAATTAAACCTTCAGTGTGTGGGCCTTATTTTATTCTGATTCAGACAAACCTGGGGGTGTGGGAGGGAGACCGTGTTAAGGATGGAAATAGCCCTGGCTAGGTGTGTCCGTTGATTGGAGCGTCGTCCCGTACACCAGAAAAGGTTGTGGGTTCGATTCCCCGTCAGGGCACATGCCTGGGTTGCAGGCTCGGTTCCCAGTTCCAATCAGGGCACGTGTGTCTTACTCACATGGATGTTTCTCCCTCTGCGTCTCAGCCCTCCTTTCAACCTCTCTCTAAAAAGGAAATCAATGGAAAAAAATACCCTCAGGTGAGAATTAACAAACAACAACAGCAAATCCGAGTTCCTAGCAGACCCAGAACAGAAAAGGTTCCCGCGCACAGACTTCAGTGACACTCTCCCCAGAGGTCAGAGGAGGGGCCGGGGAGGCGGGTACAGGTAGGCCAGCCCCCAGCACCATAAAGCAGCAGATGCAGGAAGAGAATTTCAGCAGTCAGAGCTCCAGGCCCCCAAGGTGGAAATACCCTCCTTGAAGCCTAATCTCAGCTCTCAGTCTGCGCCGTCTGTCCCACAGCCAGACGGGCAGCGCGGCCACCTTCCCAGGGAGGATGCTCATGGCTGATTCTTCTTGGGGGAGCTCAGGGAGAAGCTGATGAGTTACCTTCTAGACATGTCTCCCCCACACCGATGCCATCAGTGGCAACATCTCTCGATACCACACATCTGACAACGACACTGAGGATTAGATCCTCCAGTGGCCCCAGGGGCCCTCAGAACAAAGTCCTCCCCCCTCTGTGACCTCAGGCTGGCCACCAACCGGCCCTGCCCGGCTCTCCAGCCTCCCCTCCTCCCCTCTGCACCTGGGAACATGAGCTCTTGTCCTCAGATGAGCATGCTTCCGCTTGCCCCCAGCCCTTTGCACAGGTTGTCCCACTAGGCCCTAGAACACTGTTTTCCCATTGCCCCGGTCCCCTTCCTGCTTGCTCTTACTCCCTTTCCATTTTCAGCTTAAGTGCCTCCTCCTCTAGGAAGCCCTCCTGACTGTTCCAAGACTGGGTTGGGTGCCTGTCATTAGCGACTTCTGCAGTCCGCTGAGCTACCCATACAGTTTCTGCTTTTCAGTCTGCACTGTAAATACTTGTTTAAGTGTTTCCCTTGCTAACTAGCTCCCTGACTTGTCCAGATTCAGCCTGTTGTTCTCTAGCTCCCGGGCTCCACCTGTCCATGGACTCCTCTCTGTTCTCTCACTCTCTGCCTCTCCTACCGCCTGTTGAGTGGTCGTCCTGAAATGTGAGCCAGATTACGATGCTCCCCTGCTCAAGCCCAAGGAGTAACTTCCTCGTTGCTCTTAGAACAAAATCCTGGCATGGCTCACAGGACCCCATTTTCAGGCCCTGTCCCCCCAGCCTTCGCTTGTCCCTCTCTCCTTCTGGCTCCCTTCATGCAAGCCCCACTGGCTTCTTTTCAAATCCTAGAACCCACCAAGCTGTGCCTACCTCAGGGCCTTTGCATGTGCTGCTCCCAATGCCTGGAGCATTCTTCCCGGCTCTCACAAGATCAGACCCTCTCTCCCTGCCCAGCCCGGCTTGAAGGAGCACCCCTCGGAGGCGGACTGACTGGGACTCGTAGGTTCCGGTGCCTGGTTTATTAATAGGCCTGTCCTCATCGTAAGTACTTGAATTTACTTAATTTTGTTTTGTTCCTAACATTCTGCTAAATTAAAGGAGGCAGGGACATTCTGTCTTGCACGCTGTTATATTCCAGACACTGGCACACAGCGTGACCCCCCCAGAAGGAGCCAGTCACTGTTTGTGAAACGAATGAGTGCACACACAACGCAGGGCAGGTTCCTGGCCAGGCCTCGAAGACGCTGAGATCCCTGGCGATACCACAGGGCTTCCCCGTTGCTGGGGGCTTCGAGGCGACCAGGGGCCAGCACCCCTGCCTTCCTCTGCCCTACGGTCACCAGCCTTCCCTGGTGAGCTGTTTCATTTGCAGGAGAGTTGATTGTATTAAACTAAATGAGCATGTCACAGAGTGGCCTGGTGGGGGTTTAAGCAGGTGTCTGTCCGAGGGAGCCACACACAGGTAGACAAAAGGGTGGACCGACAGTCAGAGGGCCAAGCAAGCGAGGAGAGGAGCCGTCCGGTGCCGCCAGCTGGGGGGTGGGTTATGCTGTGGCCGGAAGGACTCTGAGAACCATGGCCTAGTTCCAGCCCTGCGGGCAGTGAAGGTCCTCTCAGCACCACGAGCACCTCGGAAGCCGGCGGCTGTGATGCCTGAGCGGCGGGAGGGCTCTGGGCCTGTAACTGGAGGCTGAGGGGCCATTTCTCTCTGTGAAGGCTCGCGGGGAGCGGGGCAGGCACGAGCACAGCCAGCTCCCCTGCCCGAACCCCCAGTTGTCTTCCAACAGAAGAACTAGGTTTGTCTAAAACAGCGGCTGTCAACCTGTGGGTCGCGACCCCTTTGGCGGTCGAACGACCCTTTCACAGGGGTCGCCTAAGACCATCCTGCATATCAGATATTTACATGACGATTCATAACAGTAGCAACATTACCGTTATGAAGTAGCAACGAAAATAATTTTATGGTTGGGTCACAACATGAGGAACTGTATTTAAAGGGCCAGAAGGTTGAGAACCACTGGTCTAAAATGTCATTTGTTCAGGCTCTTGCCTCCTGCCCAGTTTCCAGGGTGGACCTTAAGGATGTGCTCGTTAAGTGGGAGTATGAAAAAGCCGTGGGGAAGGAGGAGAGGAGAGGGGAGGAGAGGGGAACGGAGGGGAGAGAAGGAGAGGGGAGGGGAGAAAGAAGGAAGGAAGGAAAGAAGGGAGGGAGGGAAGGAAGGAGAGAAGGCGAGAAAAGAAGAAAAAAGGAAAAAAGTATGAAAGAAAGGGAAGGAGAGAAGGAAGATATGAGAAAAGTAAAAAGGAACAAGAGGAGAAGGGAGGGAAGAAAGAGAAGGAAGGAAGAAGGAAGGAAGGAAGGAAGGAAGGAAGGAAGGGAGGGAGGGAGGGAGGGAGGGAGGGAGGAAGAAGAGAAGAGAAAGATTAAAAGAGGAAAATGAGAGAAAGAAGAACAAAAAGGAGGGGCAGAATGAACACAGCCCATAATCAGAGAAGCCCAGACACCAGGCTGTCCCAGAGTTCCCTCCCCGCCCCCCCCTTCCCCGCGCCCCCTCTGGACTTGGCAGGCGGGCTCCCTGGCGGGACCCCACCCTGAGCTCGGCCCTCCCCTCCCTCCTGGACAAGGCTGGTTACACAACCGCCTCTGTGGACGCCATCCAGGAGCTGCGGTCACATGGGGCAGCTTCGAGGGAGGGGCGGGGGACGGAGGCACTTCCCAGACCCAGCCTGTCGCCACTGCTGCCCCCCCTGCCCCGTTAGCTTGGCTGGGAGTCAGCTCCTCAGCCCACTGGCTCAGCCAGACTGATCCGAGAGTGTTCCCAGATGTGCGCTGCGGGTAATAAAAAGGTGAACTGGTTCCTGTCAGCAGCAGGAAACTCCAAGAGAGCGACCCCCAGCAGCCGCTGGGCAGATGTTTGCAATGTGTGCTCTGGCGGCAGAGAAGGGAGGCCGGGGCAGCAGGACTGCCTGGCCTGCTGCACTAGAACCACACGGGGTATCACTACATCCCCTTCTCCTTGGACACATGGCAGAAAGGGGTGGGGGTCCCGATGTATTCCCCTTGCAGGGCCCTGCTCACACGACTGCCTTCCACCCTGTTCCCATCCCCCCTGGACTTCCCCTACGTGTGCACACCTGTCTGCCTGTTGGATTTGCCCTGCGCCCGCACTCTCTGCCCATGGAACTGCATCCCTGACCTCAGGGAAAGGGCTTCTCCCAGCCCAGAACCTAAGGTTCCTGGGACAGGTGCCTAGCACAGTATTTTATTCTTGCCCCTTGGCAACAGGGAAAAGCATGTGACTCAGGTCTGGCCAATCACAATTTACCATTCTCCTAGCCACTGTGATTGGTGTAGAGATGGGTGTGTGACCTACCCTGGACCAATCAAAATCCTCCCCTGAGACTTTTCTAGGTGGACCGGGGTGGAGAAAAGTGCCACCCTGGCCATCAGGCTTTGTGAGAGGCAATGCTGGGAGGATGTTTCTGGTCACCTAACTGCTCCACAGTCAAGGAGATCGGCATCTAGAGCTCACACAGCAAGCTGGTGGCAGAACCTGGCCAGGGCAGGAGGAGCTCCAAAGGGGTCTCAGAAGTGCTGCTTCTCGTTCCGCTTGGTGGCCCCCAAGCTGCCTCCTTAGCCGGAGCTAGTGGGTAGAGAGGGAGTGGAAGAGCCACACTGGTGACCCACTGACCTTGAGTGTTAGAGCACCATGAAATTGGAGCAACTGGAAGGGGGGTGCACGGGCAGCTGCGGCCGTGTGCAGGGGTGAGGAGAGGGACTGTCCCATGGGGTCCTGCAGGGAGAGGTTCATTTTGCTTTAAAATGTAGGCTGAGGCCAATTCAACCAACTCAGCCAGGTCAGGCCCTGGCAAAGCAGCCGAGCTGACGCTGGGCAGCAGAGGGGTTAAATGAGGGCAGGCCCGAGCAGCCGGTTTGGGACAGGAAGTAGGGCCAAACTGAGGGCAGGCCCTGGAGGAAATGGAGGATTCTTTCCCTCAACCCTCCAACTGACCTTTTGGGGTGGCCGGAGTCTTTCCCCTTTTCTCCTAATCCGTATAAGCACCAAGCAGCACCTGGTTGCACAGCGATAGCTTACCCACGCCTCGCAACGCCCCTGTGAGGTAGAAACTCTGTGGTGCTCACTTTCCAGATGAAGAGACTGAGGGTCCGAGTGGTGGTGCACCTGTCCGGGAGCATGACTGCTCACAACGGACGAGGCTGAGGCCGAGATCCGCTCTCCTCACCCCTAGGTAAGGGCTCTTTCCTCCGCAGCCCAGTGGTGCCTACTGACAGGGCTTTGCTGGGGGTGGGGGTGAGGGGTGCAGATATACCCCCAGAGCCTGGAGACACAACCCCCCCACCCCACCCCCGCGAGTCGCCTTGCTATCCCTTCTCAACCTTTGCCCTTTACTCCGGTTACTCACTAACCACCCCTGGTCTTGCGACTTGACTGTGGTCCCTGCCTCCCTCTCCCTTCTCCTTCTGCCCCTGCCTGCATCTTCTCTCTGACTGCCAGGCCCCGAGGAGCCATCTGTCCACCAGGCGTAGGTGGTACACACTCACGCACTCATACATACACGCACACGCAGACGCATGCACATGCACACACACCAAGGTCTGTCCTAGAAAAACTTTAGAAGGAAGCCACGCAACTGCTTCTGGTCTCTCCCACAAGAAACACTGTTTGGGCCAAGTCCACTTGACTTTCTGGCCTGTTCAGGTGTTTTGTTGGATGTTGCTGGAGCCAGGAGTTGGTGAGGGAAGGGGATGGGGCGGCGGGGGGGATGTTCTTTCTGATTCCAACAAGGTCCCGGGCATCTCTACCAGGTGTGAGGATCACAGGTGCAGCCTGAGTGAGCAGCTGAGGCCTGCTGAGTCTTGGGATTTGCAGCGCCTCCATAAGACAGGATTGGAGTGCTTAGACCCTTCGTATTTGGAGGCAGATACGCCTGGGCTTAAACCTTGCTCCCACTTCTCCCTCCAACCTCCCATAAACTTAGTTCTGTGACCTCGTTGAGTCATTCAAACCTCTCAAAGCCTCAGTTTTCCCATCTGTGAGATGGGGATACTGGCACGTGCCTGTCCGAGGGCTGCTCAGCAAAGCCTGAATGAGTAAGTGTGGAGGGCGCCCACATACTGGCTATTACACAGATGAGCACCAGTGTCTCAAAAGCCACCCCCCACCTAACACGACAATTGAATCAGGTGCACAAAGCCCAAGATGGCATCATCCCGATCCTACCTCCCAGCTCTGTCACCTCTTAACGGGCTGAGGCTCCCAGCCCCACGCCCCAGGGAGCAGCCCTGAAAGGCTGGGAGTGGTGGCAGACAGAACACGGAGCAGCCGGCCAGCAGGGTGGGGGCCGGGAAGAGAAGGGGCGGCCACAGGAAAGGTGTGGCCGGAACTCCGGGAGCCGGCAGCTGGAAGGAAGGAGTCGCCAGGTGGGCCCACCCTCGGCCGCAGGCAGAAGGCCAGTTCATTGGGAAGGACTGCTCCAGCCTCCGGAGACCCCGAGATGTCCTTCAGGACCGAAGGCCAAGCATTGTCCCCGATTACAAGGGGTTCTGGCCAGTGGCTTTCACACGGTTCATTGTGTCTCAGGGCCTGTGGGAACCAGCTCCTGTCCCCTGGCTCAGTGAGGTGTTGGATTGGGGCCCCTCCATCTGCCACCATCGCTGACCTCAGCACTACATGGGATGCAGACAAGGAGTGCGGCTGGGAGCATGGACTTAGCATTCATTCAATCTGCATTACTGAGTGCCCTCTGGGTGCCAGGCTCTGTGCCAGCACTGAGGGGAAAGTGCTACCAAGTGTATATAAGCCTGACCTCCTGTATTCCTTCTAGTCCTTCCTTTCTGACCATCAGTGCCCTTTGTCATTAGTGGTTAGACGCTGGGGTGGGGCTAACTCGCAGCCGGTGAAGCCAGGGGGTGCGCCCGAGTGGTACCCAGGCTCTGGAAAGGCAGCCCCTAGCTCAATCCCCTCACTCCTCAGGGCCGCTCTGCTTGGTTGTTTAGGCTGCGCGTTGTACAAGGTGCCACATCCAAGGGGGTGCTCTTAACACTGGACATTTTCATTATTTAAAAAACACTTTGGCCGTAGCTGGTTTGGCTCAGTGGATAGAGCACCGGCCTTCAGACTGAAGGGTCTCAGGTTCGATTCCAGTCAAGGGCACATGCCCGGGTTGCAGGCTCGGTCCCCAGTGTGGGGCGTGCAGGAGGCAGCTGATCAATGATTCTCTCTCATCATTGATGTTCCTATCTCTCTCTCCCGCTCCTTTCCTCCCTGAAATCAATAAAAATACATTTTAAAAAGAACACTTTGTATTTTTATTATAGCTCTGCTGATGCTAAAGATGGGCTGTTCACACATCAAGTGCGTCAGTTTTGTAATAGATGGCGACAAAGGGACTCCATCTAACAAAATCAGTTGTCATGCAACTGTCTCAATTACTCCTAAGGGTTGTTATTCACATTTGAAATCCCCATTATTTTATGTCCAGTAGTTTACATACAATGCCTTTATTTGGTATACAATTGTTGTTGAAAAATTAATAGTAGTATCACAAAAATATTTATTGGCGCCTGGGCCAGACTGTTCAACTCTCTGAGCCTCAGTGTCCACATCTGCCTTATGAGCCTAAAGGCCTGTCCCTTGCACGGTGAGCTGAGGATGCAGGGACCATGTTGGAACTCTGCGGTGCACAGTAGGTGCTCAGCAGGTGGTCCTTGCGGTCGTTCCCTGTGACATGCAGCTCCCCTGGCAGCTTGCTCTGCAAAGCAGAGGCACTGTGGTGCCTCAGTTTACCCACTGAGAAGCAGAGGCAGCCCTCGCCAAGATCACCGACGGCAGAGAATGCTCTGCCTTACAGAGTCCCGTTCCGCCTGCGCTGGACTTCCTGGCCCGTAGTTTCTCCAAATTTGGTCCTGCCCAGACTCTTGACCCTGCTTCCTGTCCCCCTCCCTGGACACCGCCCCTCGGTGCTGGTCATCATTGATGGGGGCCCTCCCCGGAGCCCCCAGAACTGCCCAAAGCGGAAATCCTCTTCCTCCCCTCGCAGACTGGAAGCTACAGAATGTTTCTTTTGGAATTTTTTGGCTTCCACATTGTAGAATGTTCTAGCCTTGTCAGCCACAGCTCCCCGCCCCCCCGCCCCCCCCCCACCCCTATCCCCCTCAGCCAGCAATGCTCCAGCCAAAGACGTGCTTGGACTTTACCTCCCTTCTCCCCACCCTCCCCCACCCCTTCTTCTATGCTTGTTGTAAGGAAAGCAAAATATGCCAAGGAGCCCAGAAGAGCCGACTGGAAATCACCCAGACTCGCCTACAGCTGATTGTTTCCTAAAGGAGAGGTGCGGGCGTAGCGGGAACATGGCCGTCTGCGGCCCTGACGTGAGGACAGGGAGAAATCCTCAGGGCTAGATGGGATCCTGCCTTGGCCTTTGAAAAGAAAAATCCAGCCCTGTGTTCACTGAGCTCCCAACACTCCCCTCCTGGCAGCAGAATAATTAAATATTCATGCATTTTCTCCTTCCCCTAAAAAAAGTGATAAGTCAGATTTCTGCGCGCACATAGAAAAAGTGCCCCGAGGCGAGGGGTTGGAGCCCAATTTCAGCTGAAGACAAAGCCTCCACTTCAATTTACGAATGAAAACACCCTTCACCTTTGCTGCTGTGAATTTCCTAGATACACATGGTCAAGACAATCCGAGAATTATGAGGCTCCAGGACCAATTAGGGCTGTTTGTGTTGACGTCAAGTCTGGGGGAACTTTTTTCTTCCCCTTGCAAGTATTTATGATACTGACAGATGCGGGGGGGTGTGGGGGGGGGGGAGGACCAGAACAGGAATAAGCCTTGTGGGGCCACGGGGATAAGGATTCAATGTGAAAAGCAGTCCCTGGTTTTGTTTAAGCAGCCAGATCTGTCTGCGCTCCAGCTCTGCCACTGCCGGTGTGAAGACGGAGAGAGAGCGCTATTACACGCCCACTGTGCGCCGACACACTCCCAGGCATGCTATGAAGAGTAGGCGGTTGAAGCCATACAACCAGCTTGAGGGCAAGGTGTTCATCCCATGTTGCGGTGAGGAAGGCGAGGTCTCAAGCAGCGAAATAATTCTCTCACAGTGGCACGGCCGGGGAGGGGATCTGAGCGCTGGCTCTTCGGGGACAGAAACTACCTCACTGATTGGAATGCCATCCCATTGCAGTCCTACTGCGTGCAAAGTGTGGTGGGGGTAAAGGGGTATGCCAGGCGAGGCTCCTACTCCTACGAGTGGCCATCCAGTGGGAGGCAAAGCCATCAGCCTTGGAGCTGCCCCAAACAAGCCTCTCTGAGGCCTGGGCAAAAGTGGGGGCAGCAATGGAAGGGTGAGGGGCACCCAGTCAGGCTCAGTGTCTGACCGGACCTCACCGGGAATGGTGTCCTACCTGCTTCTCACAAAAGCACCTGGAGAGTGGCAGGGCCACTGGTGTGCCTTATGCACCCACAATGCTCACTCAGGCCGGCATGTATTTATTAGCACCTACTATGTGCACGGGCACAGTGCATGGTATAAATTCGGCCTCCTCCACTGAAGCCCTGGACACATGGTGGATCCCTCTGACCTCAGTGTCCCATCTGGAAAACGGGGCCAATGAGAGAAGCCCCTGGCAGGGTTGCTGTGAGGACTCCCTGAGATGCGGCAGCACAGGATCCCTGTGGGTTTATGCACCCAGAGGCCTGGGTTCAAATTATACCTCTACCACACACTCTGATCTCAGGCCTGCAATTTTCCCTCTCTGCATTTCAGTTTCCTCATCTAGAAAATGGGATGGTAAGAGCGCTGCTACCTCATGGGGCTTCTGTGAGGGTTAAAATTACTTGTGATTTGTTAAACTGCATATGTGTATTTCCTATAGACGTTATGCTTCATAATATAGGTTGTGTGTGATGGAGGAAGAGGCATTGCACACAAAATTCCTTAGCACAGCTTGGGCCCAGTGACTGGCCAGGAAATGTGATCATCATCATCATTATTATTATTATTTTATCCTGTAGGTCAGTGAGAAGCCATGAGGTGTCTCAGAGCAAGGGGTCACACTCAGCAAACTCCTGCTTAAAGCATATTAGAAGTAAAGATATGGGAGCCAGGACCACCAGCCCATGCAGTGCCTTTTAATATATATATTTTTTAAATTGATTTCAGAGAGGCAGGGAGAAGGAGAGAGAGAGAGAGAAACATCAATGATGAGAGAGAATCATGGATCGGCTGCCTCCTGCACGCCCCTACTGGGGAGCGAGCCTATAACCCGGGCATGTGCCCTGACCAGGAATCAAACCTGGTTCATATGTCAATACTCAACCCCTGAGACACAAGGCCGGGCATTGTGCCTTTGTATGTGTATCGACAGACAGATGCCCCAGCTGGGCGACAGAGCCCCCTGGCAGGGCACAGGGCACAGGGCTGGCTGGAGCCAGGTTCTCCCACAGAGGGAACAGCTTGCCCAGCACTTCGGCAGCCCTGGTCGGAGGGAAGAATGGAGTGGTTGGTAACTAGGGTCTCCCCTCTGACTTTCTCTGCCTCCCTGGCTCAGCCCCCGCCCTCTGCAGAGCGGGCGCTCTGAGCCTGGAAGCCCACGCAGCAGATGGAAGGCTCTCCAGCTGGCGTGTGGGGGGTGGGGAAAAGCGGGGTAGCATTTCCTGTGCCCCAATCCCAGCGCGCTCCTTCTCTGAGCACATTTTTCCACCTCGCTTTTTTCCTTCTAATGTGCTCACACATCTTAAGATCTAGCTTGTTTTTTGTGAATGGAATGTAACTTGAGAGCCGGAGGGAAAAGTCAGGGGAGGCTGTGCAGATGGAGAAGGTGCCCCTCTCCATGTGAAAGGCAAGCCGCAGCCACAGCGGCAAGATGGACAGGGCCAGGTGGGGAGGGCGGCGCTGCCAGCAAGCCTGAAACAGGAGAGGCCAGGGCTCCCGACCCCAGACGAGCCTGCTGGACTTGGTGCTGATCCACGCCCGTGCAGGACCACCCACGGAGAACCCGACCTCTGCCCGGGATGGGACATCTGGGGGCTGTGGCCACGTCTAGGAGGCATCTGGTGATTTCCAGGGGCCCATCCTGCTGTCTTGGCACTAAGCTGCACTCATTCACTCATTGGTTCAAAAAGCACGCATGTGTGCTGACCGTGTGCCGGGGACTGCGCTAGGCGCTGGGCTCTGCTGTGAACGAGATGGTTGAGCCCCTGCCCTCAGGGACTAGTGGGACAAGCAACCAGCACGTGGCTCTGAAGATGCACATGGACAAGAGGTTTCCCTGCAGGCGCTAATCCTCACAGCGATTCCAGAAGAATATTGCTCCTGCCCACTTCACAGATGAGAACACTGATGCCCAGAGAGATTAAACAACCGGCCAGGTTCTGTTGACCCCAGGGCCCAGGGTCTGCCCAGGGTGCTTCTGAAAGCGGAAGCCCAGCGACAGGCAGGCCACAGGCCCGGTGGGTGTGGGGAGACCTGGGGTAGGAACACCTGGCCCCAGACAGTGGTCAGACAGGGCCTGCCCGGGGAGGAACAGGGCATCCTTCCCACGGCCGCTGTAAAAGGAGAGTCATGTAGGGAATCACTGAACGTTCCCAGGCTCCTGCCTTCCTAAACGGAGGACGACAGCTCTCACCAAAGGGTGAGTGTGAGGATGAGACGAAGGCAACTGTAGGTCAAGTGCTCGGCAGAGTTTCTGGCATCCAGTAAACGCTCAATAGATGCTGCTTGCACAGTGAGCAACCTGCCCAGCTGTACCTGGCAGTGCCCTCTGTGTTCCCTCTCATGACAAGGCTATCCATTTAAAGCGAGAGGGTCCAGCCACGGCAGGGGGTTTTGTTAGTTTGTGTGTGTGTTTCTTTAAATATATTTTATTGATTTCAGAGAGGAAGGGAGAGGGGGAGAGAGAAAAACATCAATGATGAAAGAGAATCATTGATCAGCTGCCTCCTGCACGCCCCCCACTGGGGATCGAGCCTGCAACCCAGCCATGTGCCCTGACCGGGAATCGAACCCTCATCTCCTGGTTCAGAGGTCAATGTTCAACCACGGAGCCATACCAGCTGGGCAAGGGCTGGTCTTGAAGGGCGGAAGGCTTTGGATGAGCTTCAGAGCAGCAGAGAGGCGGCCATCTCAGACCTGCCTGCCGATGCGAACACGCCTGTCGTTACGGAGCGTTTACTGTGCTCCAAGCGTCCGATGCCGCCCGGGCAGCCCAGGCCCCGGGAATCGCCCCAGCAAGAGCTGGAAGAAGGGGCCACAGTCATCGGCTTTGAGAGGCTAGAAGGTGGAAGAGGGATGAGTACTGGGTGTGCTTTTCAGGACTCTCAGTGACGAGATCCCCGAAGGTTGGAAAGGCCCCATCTCCCAGCCCTTCTCTGCTTTTTAAAAATACTGAAATATAACTCATTCACTCTAAGATTCACTACAAATTCTAAGGCGCACAGTTAGGCAGTTTTAGTATATTCACAAGGGTGTGCAACCATCGCCAACACGTAATTCCAGGACATGGTCATCACCCCCAAAAGAAACCCCTGTCCTTTAGGTGTCACCCTGTTCTCCCCCCGCTAGGCCCTGGCCACCACCAACCTACGTTCTGTCCCTAGGAATTTTCCTATTCTTGACATTTCACACAGACTCACGGATGGCGGTTTCCTTGTGACTCGCATGTTGGTGTGCTCCAGGCTCGCCCATGCCACACCCCATATCCGCGCTTCATTCCTTTTCACAGCTGAATAATGTCCCATCGTAGGGCTAGACCGCAATTGGCTGCTCCACTCATCTGTCCATGGGCTTGGGGGTCGTTTTCACCTTTTGGCTACTGTGAATAATGCTGCTGTGAACATTTATGTACAAGATTTTGTGTGCCTGTGTCTTTGGTTTGTTTGTTAATCCTCACCTGAGGATACCAGTGATTTTTTAAAAAATATTTTTTTTTTACTGATTTCAGAGAGGAAGTGAGAGAGAGTCATTGATTGGCTGCCCCTTGCACACCCCGTACCGGGCATCAAGCCTGCAACCCGGGCATGTGCCCTTGAATGGAATCAACCCTGGGACCCTTCAGTCCCCAGGCCAATGCTCTTTCCATTGAGCCAAACTGGCGATTTTTTTTTTGAGAGAGAGAGAGAGTGGGAGGGGGAGAGAGAGAGAGAGAGAGAAACATCAATGTGAGAGAGACACATGGATGGGTTGCCTCCCGCACACACCTGGACCGGGGGTGGGGGGGGGCAGGAGGGGATCGAGCAGCAACTGAAGTACGTGCCCTTCACCGGAATCATACCTGTGATGCCTCAGTCCATAGGCCGATGCTCTAACCACTGAGCAACCAGCCAGGGCTGGATGTGTCTTTTCATTTCCCATGTAAAGACCCTAGAGTGGAATTACTGGGTCACGTAACTCTGTGTTCAACCTCCAGGCGGTTTCCACAGCACCCGCTTCCATCCCCACCAGCAGTGCAGGGGGTCTGATTCCTCTCACCAACGCTTGTCATTGCCCACCTTTCTGATTCTAGCCGTCCCGGTGCGGGTGACGGCTCCTTTCTGCTCTTACTCCTTCTTCCACCAGATCTTCTGAACACAGTCCTTCCCACCCATGAAACTGCTCTTATTGGGGGCTCCCTCCAGACCCAGACTCCAGGAAGTCAGGGCACCCACCTGTCTCGTCCACTGTGGTCCCTGGGGCCCCAGCCCAGCACATTTGCTCAATAAAAATTGAGTTGAATGAATGAATGAATGTATGAATGGCTTCGTGACAATCCTAAAGCATCCGCCTGTGAACACGTACCCGGAGATTGCATACTGCTCAGAGTTCTAAAGGTTTTTTAAAAATCATTTAGCCGTCCAAGGAACCATACCCAAATTGGCGTTCTGTGGAAATTTCCAAGTTCTCATTAAGTTCTCCTCCGACAACTTGTCGTCGCCTCGGGCCTGGGAGGGACTTGTTCTCGGGGCGGGGGCCCGGGTGACTCTGCCAGCCCCAGGGCTGCCGTTTCCCTCCTGGACGGCGCCCTGGCCTGGCTGGGCCCAGCCCCCGCGTCTTGGCCTCCGAGGTGGTCATCTCGGCCAAAAGTGGCGACTGTCAGTTCGGCGGGCGGATGCTGCCCTCGGAGGGAGGAAACGCGAGAGCTCAGCACTTATTGTTTGAAGAGAAGCGCCCTGCACGCCGAGGACGAGCTGTGAGGTGTCCTGTGGAACCAGGAGCCCGCGGGAGGTCACCTTTTGTTCCCTCGGAGAGAGGCAGCTTGGCCGCTGGCCGGCTTCAGCGGAACCCTGAAGTCAGCAGTTGCTCTTGGGCTCCGTCCCACTTTCCTCGCTCCGGCTCCCCATCCTCCCCTCCCTGCCAGAGAGCTCCTCACCAAGCCCAGCCAGGCCCGGCTCCAGGACCAGGAACCAGAGCAGCCATGGCGCGGGGAGCACTTACCGTGCCCAGACCCTGCCTGAGCGCTGCGTCCCCTCACTAGGAAGGAGGCGTCTTCCCGGGCCCATTCCACAGGGGCGGCTCGGGCAGGTCAGGACTGTCCACGCAGGACGCACGGCTGGGAGGAGGGGGAGCTGGGATTCCAACCAGGCCATTTGGCTAGGGCCCTCCCCAAGGTGGGCTGGGCTCCGCGAGGAACTGGTCCATGTTTTCAGGAATTCAAAACAGGAGCCAAGTAAGGACCCCGAACGGTTAGCATATGTCAGTGTGAGGGGACTGCTGGCCTCTCTTCTGTGGTCTTCTCTCTCTCCCTCTCTCTCTCTCTCTCTCTCCCCCTCCCTCCCACTCCGTTACAAAATTCTTTCTCTGAATATAGTACATGCTATGATAGAAAGATCTCATTCTTGGAAGCTTTTCGTTTGTTAATTACCACCAGAGGCTATTTTCCCATTGATTTTTAGAGAGAGTGGAAGTGGGGGGGCGGGGGGAGAGAGATACATCGATGTGAGAGAGACACATTAATTGGTTACCTCCTACATGCATGTGCCCCAACCAGGGCCAGTGATTGAGCCTGCAACCAAGGTGCGTGCCCTTGACTGGAATCGAACCTGGGCCCCTTCAGTCCGAGGGCCAACGCTCTATCCACTGAGCCAAACCGGCTAGGGCTCACTTTGGGAGACTTTTAAGAAAATTTTCAACTTGGCCAAGTGAAATATTGTCAAACTTGTGTTGGTTTCCCCCAGGTTATTATTTAAAGTGTTTCTGACCGGTGGAACCGGACGCGGTGTGGGAGAGACACGGGTTTTCACACTCAGCTCTGACGGTCTCCAGCGCAGAACACAAACCGCTTCGCACCTGCTTCCTCGTGCAGAGGACTGGATACATGTGCCCGTGCTCAGGGGACTGTGTGTGTCGCTGGCTGCCCTGCGCACGTGTTCCCCAACCCCGCACTGACCGGGAGGGCTCACCTGTCTCCGGTGATGGGACAGGTTAGATGGTAAGAAACTGGAGCTTGGGGTTAGTGCTGCGTTTTCTCCCTCAGTTTTGGGGACCAACATAGGGTTGCCAACTCTGTGTTTTGCCAAGTAAGGACATTTTAAAATGCCACTTACAACCGCTGTCATTTTACATCAAACAAGAGACACGTGACCACCGAAAGCAAAGGAAGGCAGCAGCCTTGGAAGTTTTAAAAAATGGGATCAGACCTGCTCAGTGCGGCTCAATGGACAGAGTGTCAGCCCTCCCACTGAAGGCTGGGCTCGGTTCCCGGGCAAGGACATGTACCTGGGCTGCAGGTTTGACCTGGCCTGATGAGGGAGGCAACCGATCGATGTGTCTCTCTAACATCTATCTCTCTCTCTCTCTCTCTCTCACCCCCCCACACACACTCCTCCTACTCTCTCTAAAAATCAATGGAAAAAATATCCTCCATGCTCAGCTGGCGTGGCTCAGTGATTGAGCATCAACCTATGAACCAGAAGGTCACGGTCCCATTGTCTGTCAGGCACATGCCTGGGTTGTGGGCTCAATTCCCAGTGTGGGGCAGGCAGGAGGCAGCCCATCAATGATTCTCTCTCATTATTGATGTTTCTATCTCTCTCTCCCTCTCCTATCCTCTCTGAAATCAATAAAAATCTATTTTTTAAAAAAGTCCTTGCCTGAGGATTAATCAAAAATCTAAAAAAACAAACAGAAAAATGGGACCAGCCCCATTTCATGAGCACATTTTTGCATTTCCCATATTCTTCCATGTGTGCTCACTTTGGACTGTGGAAACGCCAACCAGGCCATGCTTGGCATGTGAATTTGGGGTGCTGGCTGGGCCCCGGCGGTGGCTGTTGTGGGGACCTGGCAGGAGAGAGCCGGGCCCACTCCAGGCTGGTTTTCCACGGCCCGGAGATGTCCTGGGGAGGCCATCCTGCTGAAAAGTGGGCCCCAAACCGATGGGACGAGTTCTCGTGGACAACTCTCTCCCCTCCAAAAGGTGCCTGAGCTCCCGGGAGGGGGAAATGGCACTTCGCCCGCTGGCTTGGTTCCTTGCATCTCCCTGTGACCTGCACTACGATGTCTGCTCAGCAAACGCAGGGCTGTTTGTTCCAGGACGTGTTCCCAGTGCCTAGGAGACTTCATCAGCATTTGTTCAGTAACTGGCCAAGTCCAAGTCCATGGACTATTAGCAGCTGTTAAAAGGAGGTCAATCAAACGACAGTTGAATCCAGGTGCTGGGCATACAAATTCTACTGTCCTGTTTTTCCCATTGTTCTATATACTTAAAATCTTTCTTAATAAAAAGATGGAAAAATAACAATGAACCAATGCAGAGTTTAAAAAACAACATGGAGATCCCTAAGATATGTAGAACTTATGGAATCATGAAAGTGATTTACCCACGAGATTGTAAAGAAATGTACCCAAACGTTACTCAGGGATATCTGTGACATGGATTACGGGTTTTTACTCTGTACTTTCCACCTATGTTTCTGGATTTTTCTACAATTAGGGGAATAAAAGTTTTGTAAAAAGTATGAATAAGATAGTTTAGGGCAGTGGTCGGCAAACTCATTAGTCAACAGAGCCAAATATCAACAGTACGACGATTGAAATTTCTTTTGCGAGCCAAATTTTTTAAGTTTAAATTATAGAGGTAGGTACATTGTTATTAACCTACCTATGCAGTTTAAGTGTTGTTGATATTTGGCGCCTCCACCGCGCTGCATATCCCGCGGTCCGCCTGCACCGCGTCTCCCGTCGCCCGACCGACCGACACCCCCACTTCTTCTAATGCCACTTCTTCAAAATAGACTCGCCCAGGCCAAAAACCGACTTCTGCGCATGGGCCACAAAGTTGCAATCGCACTGTACGTGCGCGCCCGCACGTGGTATTTTGTGGAAGAGCCACACTCAAGGGACCAAAGAGCCGCATGTGGCTCGCAAGCCGCGGTTTGCTGACCACTGGTTTAGGGTTTTAGTTCCCCCATTGTCCTTCCCCTTCTCTCTCCTCCTGGAGGGCTGCTGACTGTCCCTAAACCGTGCTCTCCTCACCTGGGAGCGAACAGGCTTCCCTGTTCCATGGCGATGTTTGTGCTGCCAGGAATCCAGCCGGAGAGAGAAAAGAGGGGAGAGAGGCTCCCGCACATGGAACTGGAGCCGGGAGCCCAGGAGCTGGGGTGCCCAGGACAACACCCAGCTGTGAGCTGAGGCCTTTCTGTTCATCAGAAAGCTATTCGGGGGCCAGAGTGCAGGGTGTTTGGGGATGTGGGGTAGATCCCCAGGTGACAGAGACGGTAGGACACTTGGTCCCACCCTCTCATTATTCAGAAAAGAGCCTGAGATTCAGAGAGGGCTGGTGACCTGCTCCAGGTCACACAGAAAGCAGTGGCTGAGGAGGAACTTGACCCCACAATTCCTGAGCCCTCCCTCCCAGGGCCCCTCACCACACTCCAGTGCCCCCCCTCCCGACCCCCTACCAGTGTGCCTGGATTTTTCTCTGTTTACTGAACCCCAATAGCAACTACTCCAACCCTTTCCCCACTTCCTGCATTTCCAGGTTTTGAAATCATCCCTGAGTTTTCCAAGGAAAACATTTTGGTTTTTCTTTCTTTTCTTCTGCTCATCGGAAGAAATCCGAGAGCCCGTTCTAATTGTTTGGTCAAGACTGCAGACAGGCAGTGAGGCGTGCCACAGTGTGACCTTATGCCCGAGGAACCTGAGGCCGCCGCTGGCTGGAGGAAGATGGGACACCAGGCCTGTCCCTGGTGCTTGGTCAGCACATGAGCCCTGAGCTGTAGGGAGCACAGGGTGTTTGTCAAGTTCCTCAGGTCCCTGACCTTAGGCTCCTCTCAGAAAAGACTGAGGGAGTCTACATTGAACTGCCCTTGGCTGGGTCTTTATTGGCTTTGAGTGCCAACTAGTTCTATGGGGAATTAGTAGACATGAGCCCTGCCAGAAGTGGGGCCCTGCAGCCTCGACTACCTTTCCTAGCCTCCCTTGCAGCTAGGTGTGGATATGTGACTAAGTTCTGGCCAATGGGATGTGAGCACAAAGCGATGTGTACAACTTAAGAAGGATGCATGCCCCTGTTTGCCCCTCCCTCCTTCGACCATCCCTTCTTCTTCTTTTTGAGGTATTTCTTTTATTATTATTTTTTATTATTATTATGGATTTCAGAGAGGAAGGGAGAGGGAGAGAGAGATAGAAACATCAATGATGAGAGAGAATCATTGATCAGCTGCCCCTGCATGCCCGCTACTGGAGACCGAGCCCGCAACCCGGGCATGTGCCCTTGACCTGAATCAAACCCGGGACCCTTCAGTCCACAGGCCGATGCTCTATCCACTGACCCAAACCGGCTAGGGCGACCATCCCTTCTTCTTACTGACTACATGTGGATGTGATAGCTGGAGTTCCAGCAGCCATTTTGAGCCATGAGGCAACTCTAGGAATAGAAGCCAATGGCAGAACAAGATAGGAGAAACCTGGGCCCTGACCTCATGGTGCCTCACACAAGCCAGAAGTAGATTTCCATCTTCTGAAAGCCATGATTCTTTTGGGTTTCCCTTTACTTATGGCCAGTATCATCCCTAAGTAATTCTTTTTTTTGCTTGGGGGTGTGAAGGTGCAGTCCTTTGCAGAGTGGCAGTAGGGGACCACTATGTGTGAGAAGCTTGGAAAGCGCTGAGATGAGGCTGATGGTTATTATGCATAATAATAATAGTGACATTTGCCCTAGTTTGGCTCAGTGGAGAGAGTGTTGGCCCGTGGACTGAAGGGTCCTGGGTTCGACTCCTGCTCATGGGTTCCTCAGTTACAGGCTTGATCCCTGGCCTTGGTTGAGTCTCGTGTTTGAGGCAACCAATTGATGTGTCTCTCTCACATCAATGTTTCTTTCTCTCTCTCTAAGTCTCTACCTTCCCTTCCACTCTCTCTAAACAAACAAACAAAAAAAAAACAATCAATGGAAAAATATCCTCGGGTGAGGATTAACAGAAAAAAGAATTTTAAAAAATAATACTAATAGTGACATGTATCCTTGTGTCTGTGCAAAACACTTAGCCCAGTGCCTGGCACAGAGCAGAATCCAACAAATGTTAGCGACTGTCCTGTCATCACAGCAGGTCCCCCTCGCCCCGCTTTCACTCTCTGGGGTTCAGTTACCCATAGTCAGCCATGGTCCACAAGTACTCAGTGGAAAAGCCCAGAAATAGACAACGCACTGGTTTCAATTGTGCGCGATTCTGAGTCATGTGATGGAATCTCCTGTCATCCTGCCCCGTTCTACCCAGGAAGCGAGTCACGCCTCTGCCCAGCCATCCGCCCTGTAAACACCACCCGCCCGGGGCCGCCTGGATTACCACCCGCCAGGGCATCGCAGGGCTTGTGTTCAAGTCACACTTATTTCACGTATTAATGGCCCCAGGGTCAGGAGGAGTGGTGCTGGTCCTGCCCTGTTTCCGGCGGGTCTTGGAACATAACCTCTGTGGGCAAGGGCACTGCTGTGTGGGTGCTGGAATCGTGTACCCTGGTGCGTGGGATACAGAGAGCTCTCTGGGGTCAGAGGGAAGAGCCCGGGGGAGGGCTCTTGGACACGGCCCTAAAGGTGAACACCAAGAGCAGACTGGCTAGGCCAGCTGTGGGCAAACTATGGCCCATGGGCCGGATCCGGCCCGTTTGAAATGAATAAAACTAAAAAAAAAAAAAAGACCGTACCCTTTTATGTAATGATGTTTACTTTGAATTTATATTAGTTCACACAAACACTCCATCCATGCTTTTGTTCCGGCCCTCCGGTCCAGTTTAAGAACCCATTGTGGCCCTCGAGTCAAAAAGTTTGCCCACCCCTGGGCTAGGCAATGACATCGCAGGCACCGTGACAAAGCTTCCCGGTACTACCTCCCGTGCTGTCCTGCACGCCGACGCCAGGGGAGCCGTCACCACACCTGTGAGGGAACCCCCAGAGCTCCCCCAGAGCCTGGCTTGGACTCCGCACTCTGGCTCCACGGTCCTCTTTCCTGAGGGCCAAGAAAAGGCCCCCCAGGAACACACAGGGGCGCGGTCTGAAGCATTGGTCCTGTGCCCAGGAGCGGGGAGGTGAGAATCTGTGGGGGGGGAGGGGGTGCCCCAGCGAAGCAGTCTGCTGTGCCCCCAGGGTTCCCATTACTTCTGTGGCCAGCCCCAGGGAGGGGTAAACGGCCAGGCTTTGAGTTAAAAAGGGGTCTCTTGTGGCTGCAGTTTCAAAGGAACCCCAACCTAATGGCTTAAACAACACACATTTACTACCTCCTATCCTGGGGGTCCGACACCCCCAGGAGGCGTAGTCTGGGGGGGCAGGAGGAGACACCTGCCTTCCTAGCTAGACTCCAAGCCCCTGACAGTTCTAATTGAGTTGAAAAGACTGAGTTCGCTTTTCTTTGGGGCTGGCGTTCCCGAGTCCAGGAAGCCAGGAGGCTGGCACGTGAACTCAGGAACGGCTCGCCCAGGGCTGCTGCAGACCCCCCAGTCGGCCTGGCCTGTCTTCCGAGTCTGAGTCCGGCTGGGAGGCCAGGCTGAGAGGACCCAATGGGACTGGGGTCAGTAGAGGCCCCAGCTGGTCCCCTGGTGAAAGCAGCAGGTGGTCTGGCCCAGGAAGTGGCTCTGACCTAGATGGGTTGGAAGGGGGCGGGGGTGGGGGGGGTGGGGAGAGAGCGGGGAGGGAGGCATTACATCATCCCGGGAGGGGTGTGAGGCCCTTCCTGGCACCATCTAGTTTCCTCCCCGAGGTGACATTGTGAGGGTGGATGACTGCTCTCCCACTTCCCAGATAGGAAACCGAGGCTCAAAGAGGCGTCCTGGTGGCCCCGGGGCCCAGCTAGGAGCAGGGAGCGGCACTTGGCCCCGTGGGCAGAAAGCGCTACAGTAAGGCAGGGCCTGCCTGCCTGCGGAGGGCTGTGCGCCCAGCAGCCCAGGACGGGGGTGGAGGAGATGGAGGGCTGTGCCCCCAGCAGCCCAGGACGGGGGTGGAGGAGATGGAGGGCTGTGCGCCCAGCAGCCCAGGACGGGGGTGGAGGAGATGGAGGGCTGTGCGCCCAGCAGCCCAGGACTGGGGTGGAGGAGATGGAGGGCTGTGCGCCCAGCAGCCCAGGACTGGGGTGGAGGAGATGGAGTGCTGTGCCCCCAGCAGCCCCGGACTGGGGTGGAGCAGACGGAGGGCTGTGCGCCCAGCAGCCCAGGACTGGGGTGGAGCAGACAGAGGGCTGTGCCCCCAGCAGCCCTGGACTGGGGTGGAGCAGACGGAGGGCTGTGCGCCCAGCAGCCCAGGACTGGGGTGGAGCAGACGCTCACAAGCACCTAGTGGTGGACAGAGGGTGGACGAGCCCAGATGCTTGCTGCAGAGGGGCGGGTGGGGAGAGGGCTGGCCATCGTGGGGGTGGGGTGCTTACCCTGGGTAGCCAGCATGCAGGAAAGGTAGTCTTAAAGCAGGGGCAGGACCCAGGGCCCCTCTGAGAGCCCCTCCCCACGTGTTAAACCGGAATCCATGTTCCAGGAAGCATCAAGGAGCCCAAATTGAGTGATGTTCCC
Organism: Myotis myotis; assembly: GCF_014108235.1. NCBI lineage: Eukaryota > Metazoa > Chordata > Mammalia > Chiroptera > Vespertilionidae > Myotis > Myotis myotis. The sequence continues at coordinate 17,269,984 of NW_023416323.1, forward strand.
ACAGCACCTGACCCGGAGTCCACAGAAGTGTCAGCATCGTGCCAGCTACCGGCAGCAGGTGGCCCTGGGCTGGATTCTGGGCCAGGAGAAAACTGTTCCCTTATTTACTAAAATGAGATTATTGGGCCAGAGTGTGCGATCTGAATGCAGTGTGTAGATTAGATAATAGGACACAGTCATCTGTAACTGTCAATCATCTGACTTGCTGTTTGTTCTGTGTCTGTGTAAGAGGCTGGTCCTGTGCTGAGGAAACACACGGAATACTTGGGTAAAAGGGCATGGGCATGCAACTTGCTCAGAAAATAAAGTACATGTACGGAGAGAAAGAGAGAACGATAAAACAAGCAATAAGATGTTAACAATTGAGCCCTAGCCGGTTTGGCTCAGTGGATAAAGCCTCGGCCTGGGGAATGAAGGGTCCTGGGTTCGACTCTGGTCAAGGGCACATGCCCGGGTTGTGGGCTCGATCCCCAGTAAGGGGCGTACAGAAGGCAGCCAATCACGGATTCTCTCTCATCATGGATGTGTCTCTCTCTCCCTCTCCCTTCCTCTCTGAAATCAATAAAAAATATATATTAAAAAAAAAAACAATTAAAAAAAAACAATCAGGGAATGTAGGTGAAGGAATTCTTGTATTATTTCTGTGCAAACTGAAATGCTTTCAAGATAAAAAGTTACAAAATAGAAAGAAAGAAAAGTCAATATCCTGGGGGGGGGGGCGAGGGGGGGGGCGGGGGAAGCAAGCGCGAGGCTGGAGAGCAGTTCGGATTCAAGGAGACCAAACAGACTCGGGCGGGAATTGCAGTGTGTCCAGGCCCCGTGACATTAGTGGGGCCACTGGGGAGGCGCGTGTGGAGAGGGGGTGTTGGGTGCCAGCGCTGCAGCGTGTAATTTTCTGGGTGTGATGGTCACACGAGGGCTTTCAGGACGATGTCCTTGCTCCTCTGCAGTGTACCCTGGGTTTTGGGCTAAGGGTCAAGATGTCTGTAACCCTTTCTGTGGTTCAGCAAAAATACATTTAAAGGAAAGAGAGAAAGCCATGCACTCTAAAGGGGGAGGGGATAACAAGGGGGTCCATGCTATTTTTATCAAGGACACACACCTCCCACCCCTGCAGCCACGGGCAGTGAAGGGCTCTGGGATGGGTGAGGCCACCCCAGCCTCTGCATCCCCTCCCCATCGCTTAGCTTTTCTCTCTCTGGCCACAAGATGTCTCCATGGGCCCTACTAGACGGTGGTTTTCATTTGTTAAAGTTCTTAACGTTTCTGAGATGTGAATTAAACCATCGCCCCGTCTCTCTGACCTGCTGCTCTCTCTCCCCTGGTGTGTGTGCTCTGATGTGCTTCCCCTGGTGTTTTCTGGGGGCTCGCCCAGCCCACTTTGCTGTCCCCATGAGACGGTCTCTGCTGCCCTCTGGTGGCCACTGCCTGGAACTCAGACCCCACCCTCCTGAGGGGCAGAAACCTGAAGGCTTGGCACTTCTCCTTGGAACCGCCAGAGAAACAGCCCATCAGCCACAGGAGAATGTTTCCCTGAAGGAACTGGCTCAGGTGATTGTGGGGGCCGGCAAGTGTGAAGCCCACAGGGCGGCTGGAGCCAGGCAAGAGCCAGTGGGCAGTCTGGAGGCGGAAGTTCTCCCTCCCAGGGAACCTGGGTTTTGCTCCTGTGGTTGTCCAGTGATGGGACGAGGCTCCCCCCATTAACGGGTCATCGCCTCTACTTAAAGTCAGCCGGCTGTAGGTGTGACCACGTCCACCAGATACCGTCACAGAAAAGTATGCTTTCCTGCTGATTTCCGACTCCTCCTTGTCTAAGAAAAGGAGTCCACTGTGGCTTCTGAGTGTGTGAGGATGGAATGAACAAACAGCCAGCAGGGCTCTGAGTGCAGCTGTCACAGGGCTGGCCTGGAGATGTTACTTATTATTGTCATTACTAGAGGCCCGGTGCATGAACTTGTGCACTGGGGATCCATTGGTCTAGCCGGCGCCCTCTCGCAACCCGGGACCCCTCGAGGGATGTCAGACTGCTGGTTTCAGCCTGATCCCCGCAGGCCAGGCCGAGGAACCCCACTTCATGCATATGCATCCTTATGTGCATACAGGCCTCTAGTATGCATATAAGATCTTTGGTTAATCTCTCCCCTTTCCCTCTGAGATACATCAGCCTGTTCCATGTTTCCATGTCTGTGTGTTGAGCGGTTGCTCCCTGTTGGTCAGTGCGCATCATAGCTACCGGCTGAACAGTAAAACGGTTGCTTAGGCTTTTATATAGATAGATGGTGAGAATTACCTGCATGAGTCAATAATTAAGTTAGAGGAAGAGAGACAGGGAGGTCGAAGGAAGGAGAGAGGGTTACTAGTTTCTTATGCCTTTCTTTGAGGTAAAATGTAGATACATGGAAATGTACAAATATTACAATTAGTAAAATGTATTGTATTTAATTAGTACAATTTTATATGTGCTGTTATATTTTCTCCTTTTTGTGTTTTCTCTGTTTTCTTTCTTTTCTAATAAGGAACAGATAGTTTTTATAATAAGGGGGAAAACAATAGAATGATGATACAATTAAGCTGCTCCTTTGGGCGTATGCCCTGTCCCCTCCATTCTCCACAGGCTTGGAGGCTCCCCGACCTCCTCTGTGCTTTCCCACACGCCATCGTGAGTAACCAAGCCTCCTAGGACCTGCCTGCCTTTCCCAGGCCCCCGGGGAAGGCCTGTGGCCTCCTGGAAGGAAGGGGGCCTCAGCACACAGGACCCACAAACACAGCTGGGCCCAGGGCTGAGTCCACGTCCTGGGGACCCAGGACACTGCCCTGTTCTACAAGAACCTCCACCTGCAGGGGGAGAGAGGGGGCCTCTCTGGGACTCCCCTGGCCAATGCAAGGCTGGGCAGGCCTTCCTAACCCACTGGGAGAGGCTGGCCTGGGGAGGGGTTGTCAGGCAACCAGCCGAGTCTCCTCCCAGGGCAGCTGTGAGTGGCCCCGTTGCCCAGCAACCAGGTGGCAGCGTCCCCTGAGCCAGGACCCAGGGCAGCTGTGCCCAGCCCTGCCCTGCTTCTCACGGGCCTGCAGGACCCCTGGGGCCCTGTGCTTATTCCCCAAGACTGGGACAGCTGGGGCCTCTGGTCACAATGAACATTGTTCTCTTCAGGTAGGTGGCTCTGTACTGGTGCTGGCCCTGGCCGGGGAGGTGGGAGGGGGAGGGGGAGGCTGGGTTTTCAGGACCCCATGCACGGGGACAGATGGTGCAGCTGGGATTGCTCGATGGGGATGGAGTCAGGGAGGTGGGGAGTGATGAGAGTGAGCTTTCTTCTGCACCCCACTCACCTCAAGGTCAAAAGAAAGCGTCCAGAATATTGCCTCTGTCCACTTCTCCAGCATTACTGCCCACAGCTCTGAGGAAGCCAATTCACTAATCTCCAGGCCACCCCCAACTTCCCTGGCTCACCTCCACCTGGAAAACCCCTCCTCATGCCTTAAAGCCCGCCAGGCCTCACCCTTCTGTGGGAATGCCCCGACCCCACTCCAGGCCTGATTCTATCACTGCTCTCTCACAGCTCGCCGGCCCCTTAGCCCGTTGTTCCCACGCCTGCTTCCTCGGAGGATCCCAAACCCGAGGGTGTCTCTGAATCCCCCGATGTGCTTTTTAAAAAATGCAGCTCCCTGGGCCTCCCTCACAGGGATTCTGGTGCACAGATCAGGGCTGGGGGCCTGGGGAGCTGCATGCTTAGCTTGTGCCTCAGGTGATTCTGATGGGGGGCGAGGACGCCACCTGCAGACGCTGATACTGCGGGCAGCTGTGTGACATGGAGCAAGACGCTCCACCTCTCTGGGCCTCAGTTCCCTCGTTTATTAAAGACGGTGATGGTGGTAGTGCCTGGCCTATGAGTAATGCATACGGAGTGTTTTGCAAACTGTGAAGTGGTGCACTAGTTAGGGTTTGTCAGACGGAGGACAAAGGGCCCTCACCGTTTCCAGCTCCAGGGGTGTGACTGGAGGGTTGCACAGGGGACTTCGGTCCACTGGAGAGAGGCAGCGGGGTCCTGGGGACAGGGGCTCGGAGTTGGGGAGCGGCCCGGGCGGGAGGTGAGTGCCCGGGATGTTTAGGGGACACTAAATGCAGCGGGGCTGGGGGCTGAGGGGGGAGGATGAGCGGACGGAGCGGCTTTTCAGGGCAGGGGAACTGCGCTGTGACACTGTGACGGTGGATATGGGCAGCGGGCATTTGTCGAAACCCATAGGACGCACAAACAGCACGTGAACCATGAGCCCTAATGTAAACTATGGCTTTTAGTTAATAACGTATCACTATTGGCTCATCTTGTGTAACAAACGTCCCCCAGTAATGCACGATGTACTAATGCAGCGGTTCTCAACCTGTGGGTCGCGACCCCTTTGGGGGTCGAACGACCCTTTTACAGGGGTCGCCTAAGACCATCGGAAAACACATAGATAATTACATATTGTTTTTGTGATTAATCACTATGCTTTAATTATGTTCAATTTGTAACAATGAAATGGGGGGTCACCACAACATGAGGAACTGTATTAAAGGGTCGTGGCATTAGGAAAGTTGGGAACCACTTTGCTAATGGAAAGTGTGTGCGCAGGGAGAGGATACCGGGACCTCACTGTACTTTCCACTGGGAACCTGAAACTGGTCTCCCTGAAAGTCCATCCATTTAAATATAAAGCTTCAGTATGTTTAACATAAAGGTTTAGAGAAGGAGAATTTCAACAACTTGGGGATAAAACAGAAGAGAGGGAATTTCAGGAGGAGCCCGAGGTGGCCAGGGAATAAAGAACAACTCTACCAGGGGGACAAAAGCCCCTAAAGGGTTGCAGGGCAGGCGCTTGGAGCCGAACCGGAGTTGGCGCTCCTGCCTGGCCACTGGCCGGCTCTGTGACCCAGCGGGACTCCCGCATCTGCCTCGATGGGCTGACACCTGACCTTGAGCGCTGCCCCAGGGACAGACGCCTGCCAGGGCGCTTGCCACTAGGAAGAAGGTGATGGTGGGGGAGCCTGTGTCCTGCCCAGACGCCCCCTCAGGCCCCCACCTCCTCAGGGACAGCCAGGTGAGGGCGATGGAGAGCACAGTGACCAACGCCGAGAAGTACTTCGGCCGGTTCTGCTCGCTGCTGGCCGCCTACACCCGGAAGACGGCCCGGCTGCGGGACAAGGCTGACCAGCTGGTCAAGCAGCTCATTGACTTTGCTAACACGGAGAACCCCGAGATGCGGGCCACCATGAGGAACTTCGCCGAGGAGTTGGCCAAAGTGCAGGACTACCGGCAGGCCCAGGTGAGGCAGGCCAAGGGGGGACAGGCTCCGGGGGGTCGGGGGGCAGGTCCAGAGGGGGCAGGCCCAGGGTGGGCAGGCCCAGGTGAGTGGGCTGCAGAGGCCCCAGGGCCAGAGCGAGGGTGGGGTCAGAGGGTGGGGCCAGCCCTGCAGGGGCCACTGCCAGGGACATCTCCTCCCTGGGTGTGGGGGGCCACACCTTCGTTTACAGGTCTAAGAACAGGAGGCTTTTGGGGGCTGGATGAGCGGTGGACAAGGCCAGAAGGCCCAGGAGGCTGGTCCTGAATCCTGCCGCTATGAGCTCCTGAGTCCCAGGCAGGAAGCACATCCCGGGGCCCAGGGGGCCTGGAGAAGGGACAGACAGCCTGGGGGCTGAGGCCAAGGAGACTGCAGCATATTAAGAAAATAATTAAAAATAAAAATCTCCTACCAACCCCCAAAACTCCTCTCTGTGATTACAGAAAAGAACAAAGCAGCTTTTCTACTAGATGAGCATTAAACCAGACGTGCACATCGCAGGGGATCGGATTAGTGATGGGAAGACAGACAGAACCTCAGCCCGTGCAGCCAGGCAGCGGGGCCCGCCCAGGCGCGATCCGGGTTCTCCGGGAGGGATAACGGGTCCTGGGCGAGGGCGTTCACCCCCTTTGTCACACAGGGTTTCCTGGTTGCACCTGGGGACGGGGTGGCACCTGGGCCAGCTGATGATCTTTACCCAAAGGGAAGTCTCCTGTTTCATGACAAGCAGGGGGTCACCGCTTGGAGCGGGTACCAGGGCCGAACCAGAGAGGATGTCTCCATTTCAAAGACAAGACTGCCTTCTGGGTCACAAAACCCACAAGAGGCCTCTTCAGCTTTGACAAAGGGTTAGATGCATCTCAAAGGGGTAGAGAACCGATTCTCAATGGCAGGTTTCCTAAAGAAATGCTTTCAGGACAGGGAAGGGAAGTCCCCTCCCTGTTGGCTGTGGAAATGGTTCCTTAGATTTGTGTCTATCCTCACGGGGTCACCAGCCTCAGTGAAGGCGAGGAAGGGCCTGTGGGGAGTGCAGGTCCCCTGGTCCTGGGGGAGCCAGGTGCGCAGGGAGCCCACCCTCAAGGCAGCAGCCTCCCTGGAAACGTGTTAGAAATGCAGGTTCCCAGGCCACCCTGGCCCTGCTGAGTCGGAATCTCTGGGGTGGCGCCTGGCAATCAAGGTTCTCAGGAACCCGTGGGGGCATCCGAGGCCTACTCTAGGGTGCCACGTCTTGATTCTGAGCTATGCTGGGCACAGGGTAAGCACTGAACGTTAGCTGTAATTGTGATTGACACCATTGCTGATATTGTTTATTAAAGCGTCTAGTGTTAGGCTGGACTCAGGGGTGTGAGGCGTCCCCTCGCCGACCCTGCTATGTTCTAGGGTCAGCTCTGCATCCCAAATGAGATCCTAAGGCAGTTTGGAGAAGTAAAATAGCGACAGGTCCCATTCCTGTATCCATCCCTGGTGGGTACCGTCATTATACCCATTTTACAGGCACGGAAATGAGGCTCAGCAAGATGAAATGTATTGCCCAAGCCCTAGAGAAGCAGAGCCCTGAACCCAGGCTGTTGGTCGCAGCCCTAGGGTGAGGGAGGGCGCCCGCGCTCCCCTGCCCCCTGCAGGCCCACCTGCAGCTCTGCGTGTGTGCCGACACTATGCATGCGGGCCAGAGGTGCATCTCCCTGGCTCCGTCCACTCTGATTCTCTGCGTGTCTGTGCTCCCCAGGTTGAGAGGCTGGAGACGAAGGTGGTCACCCCCCTGAAATTCTATGGGCCTCAGATAAAGCAGACGCGGGTGAGTGAGGGCGCCGCCCTGCGGGGTGCAGTGTCCGGGGCTGGCTGAGCCAGAGCCCCAAGAAACAGCTCTCTTTCTTCATGTAGGCCGAGATCAAGAAATGCAAACATATACGGAATAATGAGATCAAACAACTGGAAAAGTTGGAGAAACTGAGGCAGAAGTCACCTTCGGATAGGCAAACGATCGTATCCTCCCCTGGCGTCCGGCCTGGGGCCTCGGACCGCGGGGCCAGGATTACCGTTTGTCATGGGCGCCCTCTGGTGGGGGCTGCTGGTTAGCCTGTCTCCTTAACATCTCTCTCAGTCCCAGGTGAGAGTCTCAGGTCTGTCTGGGGAAGGTAGATCGCATGCAGGTAATGAAAGACCTCACACAACGGCGAGGTGAGCTCTTCCCTGGGCAGGTGTGTGCCGGGTTCAGGATAGGAAAGTCAGGGGGCGGGGGGAGCCTGGGGGCCAGGAGCCCTGGGGGCTGTCCACCACTGACACGAAGCAGCGGCTCAGCAATCACCCCCTTCTCAGGTCACCTATTTAGCACTCACTCAGGTAGGCACTTCCAGATGAGGAAACCGGGCTAAGCAAGGTGACTTCCCCAAGGTCACAAGGAACGAACGGGGCAAACCTAAACTCAGTTGAGGGCCCTCTAAAACCCAGGCTAAGCCTGTGCGAAGTAGGGTCACACAGAGGTCAATCAAAGGAACCCAGGAATTAGTTAATTAAGTTGAAGATGTTCCACATGCAGGAATTAATTATTCTCCATGTGGAGCACCTGTGATAACAATCGCTCAGCGCGTGCCCACTGCTTAATTCTTACAACAGCCCTGGGAAGTAGGGCTCATCGCTGTGCCCTGTTCACAGGCAAGGACACGGAGACTCAGAGAGGTTGAGTGACTTGCAGGAGGTCACGCAGGCAGCCAGTGAATCTGGCTAAGCAGCGGCTGCGCCTTTAGCCGTGGTCCTACTCGGCCAGTTCCTCAATGACCAACTTGTCTAGGGACCCCTGAGGTGGGAGAGCTGGCTTACCAGCAGGGCAAGAGGATCCAGACGGAAGCTCCCTGACACCGTCTGTCTCGGCAGGCAGAGGCCAGCGTGCAGAAGGCCTCGGTGGACGCCAGCCGCACCACCCACCAGCTGGAGGAGACGGTCGACGCCTTCCAGACGCAGAAGCTAAAGGACCTGCAGGTGGGGCGGGCTGCCTTGTTTGTGCTGCGAGCACGTGTGTGTGTGTCTGTGTGTGTGTGTGTGTGTGTGTGTGTGTGTGTGCCTAGAGAGTGTGCGCATGTGTGAGTGTGTGTTAGCTTGTGCCCACTCAGCTCCCGGCACAGTTAATCCCGGCCTAATCCTGGCCTCGGGGCGGAAGGCCGGCTGCTCTGGGCAGCTGCCCCTCACAGCTGGCCTGCTCGGTAGCCAACATTCGGCAGCCCTGCCCCTCAACGCCCAGGCCCAGCTCCCCACCAGGAGAACTTGGCAGAGTGTTCCCCAAACCCCTTTCTTTCCACACAAGGACCCACAGGACTTGCCCTGACTTCCTCCTTTTCCCCATGAGGTTCGAAATGCCTTCCTTCTTCCGCCTGGATGCCACCCCAGAGCAGCCCAGGACTGTGGACCCAGAGCCCAGCTCTTACATCAGGGCCTCCGGGCATTGGGGTCTGAAGGACAAGCTGATCACACAGGCCCCTGCGCTCACTTGACCCCCCTCTAGTCCATTTTCTAAACTAGCCTCGAGTATCTAACCAAAGGCAGCCCCAATCTGTCACCCCCAGGTTCAACACCCTCCTGTGACTCCCCTGGTTCCAAGGAGAAAGGCCTAGAATCCTCCCCAAGGCTGCAGAAGCCCCAGCCCCGCCCCCAAGCTTAATCATAGACATTCCATTCCAAGTTCAAGTGCACCCGGCCCCTTAGTACCACAGCTTTGCACAGGCTCCGCCCACTGCCAAGAAGGCCTTTGACTCTCAGGGAAAGTTGCCTGGACTCCCAGACCAGTCCAGCCCCATTCTATTTTTTTAAATATATTTATATTGATTTCCAAAAGGAAGGAAGAGGGAGAGAAAGAGAAACATCACTGGTCAGAGAGAATCATTGATCGCCTGCCTCCTACACTCCCCCTACTGGGGATCGAGCCCGCAACCCAGGCATGTGCCCTGACCAGAAATCGAATGTAACCCCCTGGTTGGTGTAACCACTGAACCACGCTGGCCAGGTCCCAGCCTCGTTCTTAATACGCTCTGGTCTGCTCCCTCTAGGGGCAGTTAGCCCAGGGACAGATTAATTATATCTTTAGTTTACTCCTTAATCTAACAAACGTTCAGTACACACCTTCTATGTGTCAGGTGCTATGCCTGAGGCTGGGGACACCACAGCCAGAAAAGCAAGGCCCCTGTCCTCATGGGGTTGACATCCTGCCCCGCCACAGGCCCCCCAAGCCGCATGCCATTCATCGGGGCGGGGAGAGTGTGGTGGAGAACTTGCTGCCCCCTGCCCGCCTCTCACACCACATGTCCACAGAGCAGACCCCTGCCTGGCTTGTGGCCTGCTGCTGGGTGCTGGACGGTACTCAGTAAATGTTTGGGAAATGAGTAAACAAATGAGCCAACAGTGGCAATTAGTGCTCAAGCATGTACGTTGAAGGCAGGACTTAAGCCACCAGCTGGCCATTATTAAGCACCTGATGTTTGCAGCCTGAAAACAGGGCTCTGTAAGGCGCCAGCGAGAGCACGAGATTCTCGGCCTCCCTCCCCGGGCAGGGGCCACCACAAGCTGCAGTTTAAAGTGCGCATCCTTTAAACTTCCGGGGTCAAGTTGGTAAGGGACACTTAACCAAGCCACCCCCTGGAAACCCTCCAAATTTTTTTTAAAATCATTCTTTTTTTTTTTATTATTGATTTTTTTACAGAGAGGAAGGGAAAGGAATAGAGAGTCAGAAACATCGATGAGAGAGAAACATCGATCAGCTGCCTCTTGCACACCCTACTGGGGATGTGCCCACAACCAAGGTACATGCCCTTGACCGGAATTGAACCTGGAACCCTCCAGTCCGCAGGCCGATGCTCTATCCACTGAGCCAAACCAGTTAGGGCACCCCTCCAAATTTTAAGAGATAAACATCCAGAACTTAAAATAATGATGACCACCATGTTGATTTTAGGTCACACTTCTAATAAAATGATCAGATTTCCTCTCCAGCCCCCCTAAAAGAATGTCAGTAACACTTTCATACAGGGGTTCCCATACCTGAGCATGCGTCCGAAGTCACCTGGTGGGCTCCTGACACCGCAGAGCAGCAGCCTGGCCTGGGTTCCACTCCGTGGGGCTGGGTGGGCCAGAGAACTGGCATTTCTGACAAGCTCCCGGATGGCGCTGGTGCTGATGCCAGGAGAAGACTGAGAGCTAATTGAATCCTCGTGGGGCTCTGTGAACAGGACTGCCCTGTCCCTATGGTGCAGAAAAATAAACTGAGGCTGGAGAGGATGTCATTCCCTAGGCCCCAGGCAGGATGAGGCTGTGACCCGCCTCTTGATTCTCAGCTGCCATCACCAGCCTGCCTGCCAGGGCAGGAGGGGAGGAGGCAGGTAATCCCACCAGCCTTGGGACACTCTCCTCGTCATCTCCCAGGCTGCCTTGCGGGCTTCCTCTGGCCTGCCTCTCCCAGGTGCTTCCCATGTTACCTAAAGTGGTGTGTTTCCAAACTTCAGGCTCCTTCCCTGACACCAAGCCTGTGTCCTGCTAGGGCCTTGCACACAGTAGGAGCTTGTGGTAGGCCCCAAGCACAAAGGAGCCTCTGCTGGGGCCTGACACACAGTAGGAGTCTCTGCTCAGGCCTGGCACACAGTAGGAGCTTGTACTAGGTACTGCACACAGTAGGAGCCTCCACTGGGTCCAAACAGGCAGTAGGAACTCTAAAAGAGCTTACTGAGACAAGCTGAACCTTTTGATCAAGAGAAGCCAATATCTAATTACATTTAATGTGGTAACTCGTCAGGTTGTGGAGCCTCTGGGCTGAGCCATGTCTGCCAGCAACACCCCTCCCTCTCCTGGAGACCCCCTCACAGCCCATGGGTGGCAGAGGCTGAAGGTTTGTGGCCATCAACCTTAAAAGCCGAGTGAATGAGCCCAGGGTGCAGAGCTGAGGAAAGGACGCCCCTCGGCAAGTCCTCACTGAGAAAGGAGGCCTCTGCATTTCTGGAATAAGCTCTCTGTGCACGGCAGCTTTTGAATGGGAATGCATTGTCTGTTCGAATAAATTAAAAATAACATTGACCCAGGACCCACCCTCATAAAGACGACTGATGCCTCCTCGCCCCCCAGGTTGTCCACATGCGAGGTGACCCAGGGCTCCCCTTTTGACAGTGTTGCTTATGCAATTCGCACTTCCCTCCCCACAGAAAATTTTTTCGGACTTCGTGACCATTGAGATGGTCTTCCACGCCAAAGCGGTGGAGGTGTATTCCAGCGCCTTCCAGACGCTGGAGAACTACGACCTGGAGGGGGATCTGCAGGTGGGTCCCAGGTGCCCGGTTCTGGCTGGTGGCCTGGGCTGAATTCAATTTGGGTTCTGTCTTGATAGAAGCGGCTTTTGTTGGCAACGTTTTGTAATTTTTATCATTTGAAAGACTCATTCTGATGAACTGTTATAAACACCTGCCCCTGGGTCCCAGTTTAAAAACAAGCAAACGAATCAACAATGACAACAAGCCTCTCCAGGCCGATGCGCGCTGCTGTCTGGGTGTTCACCAGGTGCTGGCTACCCGTCTGAGCTGACGGAAATCGTGCCTCCTCTGTGGCCTATGACAACGGCCACTCCCTGGGGTGTAAATACAGTCACTTGTCCTGGTCCCTGGTGGTCCTGGGGTTGGTGAGCGCCCCTGGGTGGTCCTCGCTTGGGCCTGTGGTCAGTTTTCAATCAGGCGTAGCGGGCTGGATCCCTGTCCAAGGCTGGCTTGCTCAGGTCTGGCAGCTGATGGCTGTCATCTGGGTACAGGACAGGCCACGGGAGTTGCAGAGCTCAGCACAAAATGAAAACGTGGGCCATGCTGCCCAACAGTTACTAAGAGTTTCCTGATGGCAACAGTGGGTTCCTTCTGAGCTCAGGGCCCTGGACAACTGCAGGAGTCCCACGCACACGAAGCCCTCCCTGTCTGGGTCCTGGGTGGGTCCCAGAGCCCAAAGACCTGCCCGTGGCCTCTCTGGGTGGCGTGGGCCTCCCCACAGCATGGCGGCTGGTCCAGGAGCCAGTGTCCATCCCGGGACCGAGCCAGGAGGAAACTCTCACCTTTGGTGACCGAACCTTAGAAGTAACTTAGAGTCACTTCTCCTGCATTCTGTTCAGAAGTGAGTCACTCAGGCCACATTCAAGGGGAGGAGGATTGCATTCCAGCTCCTAGTGGGAGACATGTCAACGAATTTGTAGAGGCTTTAAAACCACCACATGAGGTTAGATTTAACAGATCGGACGGGCTCTCCTGCACTCACTCATCCCTGTGATACTCCTGTGGCGGGAGAGTGATCCCTAACATTCCTGTGCGAATCTGGACGTGTACTAGCCTCTGGGCCTCAGTTTCCCCATCTGTAAAACGGGGTGAGAACGCCCACTTCAGGGGTTGTTGTAGGTGGCGTAGAATACTGAACAGGAGGTTCCCAGAGAGGTCGGTGCGGGTGGGGGCTCCGGCGGTGTGAGCAGTGCCCCACCGTCTTCCCACTCTCACACCCGATCTCTGTTTCCCGATTGGATCTAACCCACCTGAGTCTCTCCGTGGCAGGATTTTAGAGCCAAGATGCGCGGAGTTTCTGGGCACAAGGACGCCCGGCCCCGCAGGGACGCCGCTCCCTCCCCAGCTGCTCCGTGGTCTCGCCCCTGCCAGGTGAGCATGGGAGTGGGGCGGGGGGTTGCTATCAAACCTGTGACAAAGCGAAATCACTCTGAGAACATGGGTTTGAAAGGAGACGCTGAGAAGGAGGCGCTGCCAGCGAGTCTGACCTGGACTTGCCTGGAAAAGGAATCAATAAAGCAGGGAGCCCAGCGGTGCTGCCGCCACGTGTCCCGCGCGCCCCCTAGAGGCACCCTGCAGAAATGCACCTGGGAAGCCAGGGCTCTGGATCCTCTGAGTATTTATTAACCGAGTAGCATAAGTAAAGACTGGAAGCCGCCTCCTGCCAATAGGGTAGGTTCAGCCACCCAGGGGGTGGGGGCGAGGGGGACAGAGGGTGTCTCTTGCTTTCTGAATCATTCTCCCCAAAGGCAGCGGAGGAAGTATGGCCCCAGCCAGGCCGACTGGATCCAAACCACTGCTCCCAAGCTATGGGAGATCCTTAACCTCTCTGTGCCTTAGATTCCTCACCTGCCTAGTGAGGCTGATAACAGTCCCCCCTTCATAGGGCTGTGATGAGTATTAGGTGAGCAAATCTATGCAAAACACTTAGAAAATGCTCAATACGTGTGGCCGTCGTTGTCATTGATGGTCAATTATTATCATTGATGTTGCTGTGATGATGACGATGGTTATTACTTAGAGCACCCAGAGCACCATGCGCAGCCAGAGAAAAGAAGAGGCGGCGAGTGAGGACGACTTCGCTGAGGAGGACCTGGAGGAGGAACTCAGGGGCTGGGCTAGGGACTCCATCAATGGGACCAGAACTTCCAAGTCAGAAAACTAGGGGCCGGCCCTGGATGTTTGGGGGGCCTCTGCTGCGTGTCCCTGGCGAATCACATGTTGTCTGAGCTTGTTTCCTCATCTGCACAACAGGGACAGTATCACTCGCCTCCCAGGTGCCCTGGGTTTCAATGTGCCCAGCATGGTGCCTGGTGCATAGTAGGTGTTCAATAAACAATGGGTGCATCCCGACCTGACTCGTGCTGACTCTCATTTCCCACTATGACATAGGAACCCGAGTGTTTAAACCCTGTGTGTGAGTCGGAGTCCAAATTCCCTCTTTTTGTAAGGACGCCAGCCCCACTGCCCTATCCAGTATGACCCCATCCTCACTAATTACAAGTAAGAGTCTATTTCCACTTTTGGAGGCCCTGGGAGTTAGGACGTCAACATGTAAGTTGATTCATCCCATAACACATGAACATGGTGTGCAGGGATGACCTTGGGACTGGGGGACACATCACAGAAGTCCAGGGAAGTAGAGGGGCGATGCAGGTCAAGGAAGGGGTGGGCACATGATTTTCTCTCAGCAAGAGGAGAATGCAACACTTTACTCATGAAATCATTGCAGGACTAAAATCCTCACCACAGTGATTGTATTACCTGAAATCCAGCTCCCTGGCACCTCCTCAGGGAAGCCCACCCTGATTCCACCCAGAAGGAAATTCTAAAAATAACTAAAGCATTCTAAATTTTCTATATAATAGGTAACTTATAAAATAACATATTCATAGATTATATTATATATTACATATAGTCACATTTTGACTACATCTTTTATCTTATACTTGATACTATAAGCATATATATGTACACACACACACAAATGTACTTTTTTAAAACTTCAGTTGTGCCCCAACCCCACTGATGAATAAGTTGCTTATTCATCTGGTAGTCCTGGAGCCTGGTGGTGCCTGGCACAGAGTAGGTGCTCATTAAATAAGTTGACTGCCTAAGGGACCTCTCCCCTTCCCCTCTGGCCCCAACATACCCAGAGAACAACTGTTCTAAGTACAGGGTTGGACAGTTGGCTAAGAGTTTTCCTTGTCACCATCTCCTTGGGGGTCACTTGCGAACTGGCAACAAAACTTTCAACTTCTCTCTTTTGGGGCCCCAGGTAAGAGGTGGGGTGGGCAGGGCCGGAAGCAGCATGACTCCAGGGTCTCCCTGAGCCACTGGATTGGGTGGCCTTCCTCCCTCTGCATCCCTTGCTTTCCCCTCCTCCTCACTGAGCAAACTCCCCCCCCCCCCACGTTGTTCCCCAAGCAACCTGTGCAGATGTCTGAGTAAGGGGGGAAGAGAGAGCCACAGCCACTCCTCATGCCATGAAGAAATGCCTTCAAGAGTGAGGCCCTGGTCCCAGGTGTGGGAAGAGGTGAGAAGCCTCTTCAGAGCACCAGAGCATCTGGGGCTGAGGCAGGAGAACTGGAGGCCCTCGGCCGACAGGATCAGAACGAATCTGAGGGGAAAGCCATCACTCAGAGTTCTGGAAGTGTGAGTGCAGTTTTAAGCTTTGCTAAAGTCAGTAAAAGGTTGCAACTTGCAAAAAAACACCATTTGAAAGCTTGTTTAAATTCCTTTTCTATTTAGTTTGTGAACTTTGAATACTACATTTTAAATTAGTTCCTATAAACTTTAAACAGAAATCTTTAGTTCTTTTTCTTTAATGGGTAGGACCCTTCCCACGGGTATACCTCCCATCAGGAAAATGAGGGATGGGGATCGGATTGGATGGTGATAAGCACAACTCCGCCATTTGCAAAGGGCATTTGCATATACTGCATTTGGCTCTTACAGGAGCCTTCTAGGATAGGTGATGACTTCCTTCCCATTTTACAGATGAGGAAACTGAGGACTAAACAATGATTTGGCGGAAAGTTATGGGGAAGGTGGAACAGGACCTGGGCCCCCGCCCTGCCCCGCTCTGCAGGGTCCCGCTGTCCATCAGAGGGGTCCTTCCCCTTCCCTGGAGTTGCCTCTGAATCTAGCCCTGAGCTCCTCCTGCTGGTGGGATCCTCCTAGCCCCAGGTTAAACGTCAGGCGTGATGTCCAAGCTGGGGCATCCGCCATCCAGGCTGTCCCTCCACGTATGACTAAGGGGGGCTGGGATCCTCAAGACTGGGTGGGAGAGCTGGGCATGTGGAGGTTGGCCCCACCCCACTGAGCAGGGAGCATACCCAGCCCCCCTCACAGTGTGGGGAACCATCTGCCCTGGGCCCCTCAAGCCCAGCTGCTGTTTCAGGCTTCGGTACCAAGGACTCCTTCCCCAGGCCCTTCCCTCTCCTCACTTCACCTCCCAGACCTGGTTGGGCCAGAGCATTAGAACGAGGCTACTGACTTCTTATAATTAGAAAAAACAAAAGCCCAAGTATTTCACAAAATGCACCTGTCGAGCCAGGTTGGAAAGGATCAATAAAGGCTCCTGTTTGTTATCAGGCAAGAGTTGTCATCAGTTCCCGTTACAGCCCCTCAAACCCCCAAACGCAAGAGGAGAGCAGCTTGGCTCAGAGGAAACGCGGGGTTAGGATTCCAGCTGGAAGGGGCTTGAGGCACCCTGGAGGCCCTGGCGTGAGGTCCAGTCCAGGTGGGGCCACTCCATTCACTAGGACATACCCCAGTGCCCAAACCCACAGCTCCAGGCCCCTTATCACCCAGAGGAACCTGCTCTTGTTGGCATTTCTCATGACACACATCTGGACAAGGCCCGAACGCTCGCCCTAAATAGTGACAACATCTATTTGACTTCAGAAGAAAAGTTATCTTCTGAAAAGCCTCTGATATCCCCGAGAAGATTGCAAATTTCTCAGGGATATGTGAAACCAGCAACCAGACAGACTTTTTCTTCAATGACAATTTATTTCAGTTTCCACCTTCTGACAATCCAAGGTGCAATGTACAGACATTTTTTTTTCCTCCCAGCAAGAAGCAGTGCTTGACTTCAGCACAGTTCTGAGATCCTCAACCGTGAAACTCTCTCAACCTTAAAATACAGTTTGCAGAGCATCACCCGGTGGGACACACAGTGAAACTGCAACACGTAGAAGACCCGCACCCTGAACGCCACCTTTGGCTCCTAAAGGTGATGTCCAGGCGCAAGCTTAGGTCTGAGACAAACTGGGTGAAGGAGAAAACGGACACTGCGCGCGTGTAAGCCCCACCCGAAGCCCAATGGGAGCCACGTGTATCACAAAGGCGGCCGATGTTCTAACCCGCGTCAGGTTCTCAGGGGGTCATGTCTGTTGTTTGAAATATTGGCATTTTCTAGTGTTCAAACGTTTGGCTTGTCTTTAAGGGGTCTCTGGGACGTGACAGCCCCGGGCTCACTCGTGATCTCACTGTCTCCAGGACAGGACCCCACCCATCAGGCCTCGTGTGGAACCGCCATGCGCATCCCATGTCCCGTTCTCCTTTCAGGAGCACATGGCCCAGGGCCAAGGGGAGGACAGGCACAGCCCCCCCGTCCTAGGACTGACCCACAGGGCAGAGGGGATTCACCAGCAGGCGTCCTCTTTATGGTTACAGGTAAACCCCAGTCAGGGGCAGCTCAGAGGAGCTCCAGGCTACGGGGCTCAGGTCTGACTGGCCTTGTCAACACCTGGAGTCTACAGGTCAAGCCAGGAATGGCTCCCCCTGTGGCAGATGCCCCGAGAGCTGTGTGTGTAAGTGATGGGAAGGGCAGGCCCAGACCATCCCACTTGCTCCTGAAAATGATGAGTTTCCCACAGCAACCAAGAACCAGGTACTGGGAACACTGCCCCACTTGAATCCTGGGGTTCCACTCACCAGCTGGCTGCCTTGAGGACACAGGCTGACACCAGGTTGGTTACCCAGGGAACAGAGGCTGGCCCCCGGGGGCTCCTTCCATCCCTCCTGAGGAGTACAAGACGCACAGGCCCAGGAAGGGCAAGGGACACCCCGCCCAAGGGAGGCCCCAAGAGCCTGCCTTGTCTCAGCATTGGCTGTATTCGCTGGGTGTGAGCAACCTGGAAATGATTCCTCCGTCTGCTCCTGGAGAACCAACGCGCTCCTACTCCCGGCCACATGGGTAAGGATGTGCCGGACGCATGGCCCGTGTGGCTGAGGAATCCTGTCCTGCTGGGGCCTCAACTCTGCACACCAGTCCATTAGAGGTACTTCTAGCCATACAGCTTCCCTTCACCGGGAAAACATCTCTGAGAATCATGAGAAGGAATAAATGGTTTACAGAAAAGCAAGGTGAGACGGCCAAGCTGTGAGAGCAATGGTTCCGGAGAACCAAAGGCTGGGAAGGCGGGAGGAGGCGAGAAGAACCCTTGGAGCCGTTTCATCTATGGTTGAGGAAGGTGAGAGATTAGCCCTAGACCAGCGGTCGCCAATCGGTGGTCCGCGGACCACTGGTGGTCCATGAGGTCCGAAAGGTTGGCGACCGTGGTTTAATGAAACCTTTGGACCTGCTGGGCGTGGTGGGCGGGACTTGCTGCACCCGTCTCCTGAGTTTGGGGCTGGGCCTCCAGCCCTCCTGCCCTTTCCCTGATTCCCAAGCCCCCCCAGTTCTGGGCTAAGGACTCAGCCCCCTGCTGCATAGCTATCTTAAGTTTTGGGTAATTTGGCAATCAAGCTGGCCTAACCATGGGTCTACCTGGCTACTCCCGAATTAAAAAGCCAAAGGTTAGGGCCCAGTAATGCCCAGGAGGGCCAGGCTTGCAGCTTGTGGCCCTAACCTCAGGTCACGAACACCCAGGCCAGACAAAGCCCATGGCCGACTCCTCTGTGGACTGAATGCTGTGCTTCTCACATCAGGAGGCTGGTGGTACATTAACCACATAAAACAGTCCGTGAAAGAACGAACCTCCGGCTGCTGCCCTGTAGCCACATGAATCCGTGGTCTCCCTGGGCATGGAGAGGCGAGAGCAGGATCCACAGGTGGTGCCTCTGACTCCCGCCCTGGCTTCTGCCCGACATCCCCGGGGCCCGCGGGGTTAACCCAAACACCCAGGCCCTCACTTGGGTGCAGAACTAGGAAGTGACGCCTTTCCCCGCCCTTTTGTAATGTCAGAGCCCCTCGGCCCACTTGTCTTTCCTTTGGCAATAGGTCAGTCTACTCATCTCACTGTACAAAGTACTTCAGTATCAGAATGTGGCTCTCCTCCCTTTGGTTACACACACACACACACACACACACACACCACAGTTGCAGTCTGAATACTAACGTGGCCCCTCTTAAACACCCACCAGTATTGCAAAAATTATAACAAAGCTTAAAAACACAGAAGGCTGCATTTCAGCCTCCCAGTTTTCCAAGGAGGGAACACTGACTCAGCCCCGAGGGCAGCCAGCAGAAGAGCTGGGCTGCACTGCGAATGGCAGGCCTGCGGAGCCCCGGCCTGGGAAACTGCTCCTGCTGGGGCCGGAACCTCTCTCCTTGGACTCCATCTGAAGCTTCCTGCTCTGAGGCGAAGGCTCCCGAGTTTACAGGAAGGGCTCAGAGCTCTACGACCAAAGCGTCCTGTGTGTCCACTGGGTGAGCCAGCTCCTCTTTGGGCCTCTGAGAGCGCGTCCTGTGTCTGCTCCTCCCAGGGCCCCTCTCCTCTGCTCTGCCAGGCCCTGGAGAGAAGGGACGATGTCACAGGGAGGAGAGGAAACACCAGTGAGGCAAGCCACCAGCCTCCTTCTAAGGAGCCGCTCCTGCAGGAGGCAGTCCGAGGCGAAATGCTCGGCCAAAGGCAGCTGCCAACGGGAGACAGAGCAGCCTCCCATCCCCTCGTCGGGCCACGCCAAGGTGGGCCCCTGGTCTTGGCCAGCGCTCCCTTGTGGGGCTGAACCTGACAGGCAGCACCTCTGGGGCCAGACTTACCCCCCTGCGAGGAGCGGGATCTATGAGAACAGGAGTGAGAGGGGAACACAAAGCAACCCTTCCTTCCACCTTCAGCTGCCATCTCCAGGGGCCTATTGATTAAAAGTTATCTCCAGATCATCTGGGAATTAAAGTGCGTGGAAAAGCCCACAGAGGCCAAAGCTGCATCTCCTTCCGAAGGCCGTGTGCTCCCGGCCCACCCGGCAGCTCCCTGGGAAAGTCTCCGAATGCACCCTCTTCCTCCAGAAATCAGCGCAAACCAAAGCTTCCACACAAACACCTCAGAGCACAGGGATGAGTCCTCGGGGCGTCTTGAAGTCTTAATGCATCTCAGCTAACTGCTAAGGAACGACCGCTAAAGCCAAGCCGGCAAGCTGAGGGGGCCTCCCGCAGCCCTGCAGGGCTCGGACCGACCATGGGAGGCCCTGGTCTTACAGAGGGTGGGGAGGGGGCACAGCAGCACATCCAGGGCTCAGGGCTGAATGGTTGAGGGGGATGCGTTACCTGAGGGAGGCCTTAGAGGAGGGGGGCCCATACACCCATCCATGGTCATTCCTCCGAAATGCACTCGTAGAGACACGCGCCATCACTGGGGCCCAGCAGCGGGGCTGGGGGCGGGACACGCCAGCCTGCACGACCTTCCAACACACGGCAGGCAAACCAGCAGCACAGCTGTGCTTGCTTAGTGACATCGCCAGAGCAGCTGACGCCACACACACACACACACACACACACACACCGGAGCGGCTGACGACATTTACGCCACACACTCAGACCACACGTTTCACGGGGCCTCTCATGATTTTCCAGACGTGCGTTCAATGGCTCCACCAACACAGGCTCTTCTCTGGAACCTTCCAGGGAGGCATTCCATCAGGAACCCATTCGAGCACTGGCTGGATATGTGACTACCAGGCATGATCCGCTGTGCTCGAGAGCAGACAGTAATGTGCTGTGGTTTCGAGCTGGAGGAGGTAGTAGGGAAAACAGGACGGAGGACAGAGAGCCCCAGGAGCCCATTTGAAGGTCAGTGCCCATGAGTGATGGGCGGGCGGCACAGGGAATGAGGCTGCGAATTCCCACCGGAGGAGCCAGCATGCCGGACGCTTGCAGGCCATGCTTTAGCGCGCTTGGCTGGTGTGCTGTGCCTGGTACACACTCAGGGAGGAGTCCCGCTTCCCAGGCACCGTATGGGGGAGGGGTCATCTGCAGGGTCTGCAGGAAAGAGCTCAATGGGGCCTGGGCTGCAGCAGGGAAAGGCACCTCCCCAAGGCTGCCAGGGGTGGAGGGCCCAACACCCTGAAGCTCTCCGCTAGCGGGCCTCACACAACCGCCACCAGGAGCCGCCTGTGCCCGGCTGTGAAACACCTTTTCCCTTTTTTGAAATAAAGAGCAGCACTTTTAGAAAGGGCGGTTGTCTTGCAGCTACTGAAGAAATCTCTTTCCTGTGCTGTTTCCTGGGACAGACGGCCGAGGCCACTCCCAGTGAGCAAGAGGAGGAAGCTGCCAGCTGACCAGGAACAGTTCCGACGGCGACGCAGACTCCTCGCTGGGGTGACGGCTGCGGGGACCTCCCCAGGTGCTCCACGCTGGCTGTGGCCAGGCCCTCTGCGCTGGCCTCTCCCCCTCCCTAAATCAGAACCTCCTCGAGGTTCCTGTGACTCGGCAGGAGGAGCGGGAAAAGCCAGCACCCGCGTGGACCTACACTGAGAGGGCCCCGCCCGCCACACGCTGCCGCTCAGCAGGAGCCGACTAGGATTCTGCCCTGCCCAGGCCTGAAGCAGAGCCCGGACCGTCTCCCAGCTGCCGTGTCAGTCATGGCCGGCTCGGGGCTGCCCTCTGTACATTCCCACGGCCCCCCGTCTCCTGCAGGGGCTGTGGGCAGACACTGCCCTGTGCCCACCCTGGTCCTGGCCTCCTTCCTCTTCCTTCAATTCCACGTCGCAGGCCTGGCACTGGGGAGGGTGGACGTCACCTCATTCTAGTCACACAATCCAGGGTCACTTTGGCACGTGAACGGGGGAGTCGACGTAGGCAGAGGGGGTGGGGAGGCGGGCAGCCGGGGTCTTCTAACCGCTAGTTCTGGGGCAGCGTGGGGCGGCGCTGGGTGCTGCCGATGTCATGCAGGGTCACCAGGTGGGTGACAGCCAGTCGCTGGCCCAGGAGGGCGCCGCCCCGGTCCTGAGGCGTGCCGGGCGGCCCCGTGGCCTACTCGGCGGCCATCTGCTCGATGTGGTCGTTCAGCAGCTTGTATTGCTCTGGAAGGGGGAACAACGACATTTTGTGGGAGAAATGGTGGCGCGGGTTGGCGGGTCCTGCTCGTCTCGCCGAGGCAATGACAAGTCAGGACCGCATCAGGGACGGTGAGCGCAGGCTGCTGGAGGCGACACAGCCCTCGCCGCCAGCTCGCTGCGGGCCAGGCGCGGACGTGCACCTGGAAATGGGCTCCTTGGCACCGGGAGCCTCTTATGGGAGTGATAATACAGAGCGGGGTCCCTCGGGCCCTCCCAGAAGCCTGTGGGAGGCACAGTGCGGGCAGACTAACTTACGGGAGCCACACGGTGGGAGAGGAATGGCGTTCTTGCCCTTTGCCGGTGTGGCGGGCTGGTGACAACATCGGAGATAATCTAGGGATGCCTCTAACACTCTCCCCTCCTGAGGCCACTCTTTCGTAACGCCTTCAGTTTGGTGCAGGATGAAGGTTTTTTTACTCATGCAGTCACTGGTTGGTGTTTGTATGTGCCCTGATGCGGGATCGAACCCACAACCTTGGCATATCAGGATGTTGCTCTAACTAACTGAGCTACCTGACCAGAGCAAAATGAAGTGTTGTTGTTTTTTGGTTTGTTTTTTTTTAAAAACAAAACAAAACAAAACAAAACACTGGCCAATCCAAGTATGCAGTGAAGTGGAAGGCTTGGAGGCCTGGAAGAAATGCTGTTTGTAGCAGGTGGGGTGATGCATGAAGGTGGACACAGTCCTATGTCAGGGGAGCTGACATCAGCAATGGATCCCCTTCTGCTACAGAAGCAGAAACTCTAGATAAACCTCAAAACCTCTCCCACCTGCCCCACCCTACCCGCTCACTTTGTTTAAGAAACAAAGGGAGGCCATGTGGTGGCCATTTAGAAGGAGGGGCAACTGGTGGTGAGTTTGGCCATTTTCAAGTTCAGAGTCTGAGCGCCCAGGTCCATCTTTGCCCTTGTCCCTGACCTTAAACACTGCACTGGCAGCTCCCCCACGCCTGGCAACCCTGCTGGGCTGCAGTGGCTCCCAAACAGCGCGAGCAGTGTCCTGTGCATTGAAGTCGACAGAGACAGAGGAGGGTGACCCAGTGGACAGTTAGCGCTGCTTCTCACTAGAACAGGGGCGATGCTTCCAGCAGGTGGGGAAACTGGTCTGCAGAGCGCTGGTCCCTGGAACTGCAGCCCCACCTCTGACCGAGACTCACCTTCATCCAGGTTGCCGATCACAGCCTGCTTCTTCAGAAAGTCATTGCACAGCTTCCTGTTCAGCCCGAAGGCCAGCATGTTGTGAGTGAACGTGCTGGAGGGAAAGACACCATGAGCTAGCACCCTCCTGCCCCCGGGGAGAGGAACCGGGACCTGCCCTCCCTTCTGGACGCCCCGCCTGCCGCTTGCCGCCTGCCTGGGATTGTCAGACAGAAGTAAAAATAAATCGGTCCTTGTCAGCCGGCCAACGGCTCCCTGTGGAAGTGCCACCACAGGTGTGGAGATGGGAGGCGGGTGATAGGAACTGGAATCCAGGCCGAATGTAATGAGTCACATGCTGCCAAGCTGTCTGAGCCATCACGCTGGGCTGACCCTGTCACCGCATGGACACTGTGGGTGGGAGAGTCCCCAGCCAGTGTGGGCGTCAGCGTCAGCCCTCTGCCCTGCTTCTCTTTCTGTGGGTGACCCGGTGTCACGAGGGCGGGGCTCCGGCCATGCTCTTACCCCAGCTGCCCGAAGGTGATGTTCTCGTTGAACCGCAGGCTGTCGTCGCGCTCCTCCTGCGTCATGTGGCACCACTTCTCCCTGCAAGCACAGGGGACAGGAGAGGGCGTTCAGAGCACCACTGCGCCCAGCCACTCCCCCGCCCTGCGCTGACCTACGGCATCAGCGGTACCCTCGCAGGACCTCCCCACACAGGAAGCCCACCAGCGCTCCCACACTGCCTGAGGGCCCCCCACTTACTAATGTCACCCTTCCTAAGATGAGGAGGGCCCAAAGCTCAGACATTTCCTACCGACGGGAGGGGACGTGTGCGTGGTGGTTGCCTAGGACCTTCTCCAGGAGCTAAGAAGGCCGCCCCCTGCCCTGCTCTTTGGTCTGAGGATGGGAGGTCACGGCCCATTTTACGGACAGAGACATGCAGAGGACAGGACCCTGTGGCGTCCCGTGGGGAGTGGACGTCCAGACCCTGCGAAGAGGCTCTCTGGCCTCTCTGGCTTTGGTGGCTCTGGCCTGCGGGGCGGGGATGGCCTGCTGTGGGCGGCTGTGCCCGAGGCCCAGGGAGCAGGGGGGCTGCAGGCCCTGCCACCCTCACTGTCGGGTCAGGCAGCCTGGGTGCTGCGGTCACTGTCTCCCCGTGGCTTCCTCACAGCTGGCGCTGCCTGTCCACACACACCCTCCTAGGCGCGTGGACCAGACTCAGGCCCTCCCCGCAGGCCCCAGTGAACCGTGAGCCGTGCCCACCATGAAGACGGCACAAAGCCTCTAACACGAAGCGAGAAAAGGATGCAGGGAGGGGAGGGTGTTCTTCTGAGCGATTCATGCTATCCCTGCCTGAAAGCTGTCCCCAGTGTCTCCCCATGCCCTGGCCCCAGCGGACGGGTGACCACCCCACCCCGCGCTACTCTGCCCCCGTGTCCCCTGCATCTGAGAAGTGTGCTACTTGCAGGAGGCGCAGAGGGTGAGAAGCTCAGTTTAGTCTACTTCCTCCTAAAGATTAAACTCTGGATGATGAGTCTGACTAAAACAAGATTCGGAGAAAGATCAGAGAAAAGGGAGAGAGGAGGCAGTATGAGGGACGAGGGGTTGGGATAATGGAGAAGCCAGAGGAAGAGAAACACCATGAACATTAACACTTCACCCGCCCCTCCCGGCCTGGGACTCCGCAGGGGCTGCTGCCGCTCCGCGGGAGGCCCCGGGCCTGGGCATGAAGGAGGCGAGGACACATGCAGCGCCCGTCTCCTCTGCCTCCGACACGACACCCAGGCAGACAGCCAGAATCTGCTCCCAGGTGCTGCACTAACCCCGCCCTCTCTCCCCAGTGGTCTCCTTAGAGCTGTCCAGGCACCCGGATCCCATCCTGCTCCCAGGCCCGCTGGGGACAGGTGTGCAGGCTGCAGGCTGAACAGGCCCAGTCCCTTGGAGTCTTGGGGCGCAGCAGCCTGACTCCACCCCTATGGGCCCAGGAGCGGAGGGGATTCTGTTTGCTGTGACTAGGAGCAGAACTGGGCCCTTTAATCTGACCTCTGAAGAAAGAGGTGGAAGGTGATGCCTACAATCAAATCAATTCCTTTAAGCTGTCCAGTACCAGTCAAGTTCTAAAACTCCCAGTGGGCGGAACATGCATCTAGACTGCAGCAGTGGGAACTTGGAGTGACCAACAGCCTGTAGAATGGGGAGCCTTCTGCAGGAGACGTTTCCACCCGAGAACAGAGAGGACACCAATGGCATGTTAGTCGTTTACAACAAGGAGAAATAACACGGAAGCATCAAGTTGCCCTGGAGTCGGAGCTGACCCTCCTGCCCCCAATCTCAAGCAGCACCTGCCCCTCTTCCAGGTACGGCCTAGGGCACGTTTGGGTGTCGGGGGGAAGGTCTGAGATGTGTGTGGTTGGACCACACCTGCTCCAGTGAGAAGGCCTGTAAGGCCCGGAGGCTGGGCTGCTCCCGGGCTGGGCGCTGACCGGCCGGAGGCCACAATGCCCCACCCTCTTGCCGGGCTGAGGCTAAGGAGCCTGCTCTAGGAAGCTGGCTCACCACCTCACCCAGAGAGGCTGTGGGAACACAGGGGCTTCCTCCTAAAGGAGACGGGTTACGCCTAAATGCCCCTTTTAGAGCCACAGGAAGACTGCATAAAAAACAAGCTTTCTCATAAAACAATAAGCACCAAAATTATATTACTGATTAAAGTTAGCATGTTTGGGGAAATTTTCATGGGGGGGTGGGGAGAGAAGACATTGTATCAGAAATGATATTTTGAATAGGCAGGCCTCTATATTACAAAGGATGTCCAACAAATACAAAGTTCAGTTAGAGTCAGACCCCACTGTGGGCTACCAGGAGACAACCCCATGCTAGGCCTTTCTCTCGGGGACCCCTCATACACACAGGCTCCCTTAGGCTGGGAGAGAGCGCAGCTGTCCCTTTCCTGTGACTCCCCACCCTGTTACGGTGGTGAGGGTCTGCAGACCCCCCCACACCTGAGTATATGATTGAGTGTGTCCCCTGCACCTGCCCAGGGCTTCGGAGCCAGGACTCCAGTGTGACACAGTGAAGGTGCAGGTCTGGCTGTGAAGTCGGCCTGGAAGGGGCCAGAGGGGCCGGCGAAAGGCTTGATTTGCTTGAAATCAGAGCTGACTTTCGGGACTTCACTGCTCTCTCCTCTCTGAACTCCCACTGGGCCTTCTGGGAGGTCTGGGTGCCGTGTTTGTTTCCTATTTTGGGGTGCTCTGTCCTTGGAGAGCTTTCACCCATCACCAGCCTGGCCCCCCAGGGACACCCTCACTGCTGGTAGCCAGTGCTGAGTGGCACCTGTGTCTGGGCTCCGGCCACCCCCGCCCACCCTGAGGTGGCCCTGCGGGGACCCAGCACTGTAACATGAACAAAGTCACGTGGACACACACCTCTTCTTCTCCTCCTCTCCAGCATCCCCTCTGGAGCGGCAGCAGAAACAGGTCAACAGAGGAACATGTCAAAGTCATGCAAGATATGTGAATGGAAAAAGAGAACAAGCGGAAGAAGGAGGGTTATTCAGGCAGAAGCAGAGAAGGACAGAGAGAGGCAGCGTATTTGAGATAAATCTGCTTCCTAGGGATTTGAGAGCTAAGCAACAAGAAACTCCATTCGCCTACGAGCATCTAAGCATTTCCTTCCTTTTCGTTCCCTGGCGAGTGTAGAGTTCTCTCTAGAGTCCTTAGGAAGTGTCAGCGTCCGCCCCCGACCCCCGCGTGCTCCCTCTGCCCCCCCAGGAAACGCAGCCACAGCAGACTGCTGGGGGCACAGGCAGGCCACCTCGCTCCCATTAGGGATCGGCTGCCACCCAAACAGGTTTCACCTGCAATTCCCCCACGTGCTAGTGGGCTGAAGACTCAAACGGCAGGACCTGCCCTCTCTCCTGCCAGGGACCAAGGTTAAGGGGTCTCCCTGGGGTTAGGGGGAAGGGGATTCATTTTGTTAATGAGTGAGGTTCAGAGGCTTCCAAAGTCCCAACCAGGGAGGCCAACAAGGGTGCCCCGGACTGGGCCGGCTGCTGCCCCTGTCCTGCCCAGCGCTGTGCGCAGTGGGTGGCAACCTTAGCTCACTGTGACCAGAGAGAGAACTGAGCACCAGCCCATGGCAACCTTAGCTCACTGTGACCAGAGAGAGAACTGAGTGCCAACACCTCACTGCCACCACGTGCCACGTGCTTGGTGAAACGGTTCCCCCAAGGGGTCTTCGGAAGTGGCGAGACCACCCTCAGGGAAGCTGGGAAGGGCTGCAAACCAGAGGAGCAAGTTGAAAGCAGCAACTGCATTTCTCCAGATGTTCAAGCAAAGTCTGGGGGTGGCGGCCAACCCTGCACCCCAGCCCTGCACAGCCCTGCAGCAGTGGTTCATGCTCAGGACTCGGGTTTCTTACAGAGACCAGGCGGAGTGAGCCGAGGGGTCCATTTAGGGGGCGTCCGCATTTCTTAGGAGTGTCAGGCTGAGTCATGCCAGCCCCAGGACAGGGAGAGCTCATGCAAGTACCCGCCCACCCCTGGAGTTCTGCTCCGGGGCCTCAGGAGCCTGCAGGCAAAGGCCCGGGGCTGAGGGAGAGAGACCCATGACTCAGCCGTTCTTCCGCTCTCCTCTTCAGAAACAGGGAAAGAACGCGCTCCCGGGTCCTCCTCCCCAGAGCGCCAGCCCACACGTTGCTCCTACCTGGTCGTGGGGGACCGCTTTCTCCTCTCACAGTGGACAGCGTCGAAAAAGGCCGCGTTCCAGAACCTCAGCGTGTGCCTGCGAAACAGAGACTCTCATCACTTCTCAAAGCAGCAAGGGAAGGCTGGTCCCGCCCACTTGAGGGATGAGGAAGCACATCCGGATGATGGACAAGTCTCAGGGAGGCAGGGCTGAGATGGGAAGACAACGGAGCCTTAATCCTGAATCAGGGGGCTCCCGGGGGGCTCCCGGCCAAGCATCATGAGTGCCTGGGTGAAGTGCAGGCAGGGAGGAGGCAGAGCTGGGTAAGCCTGGATTCCTCAGGTCAAAGCTGAGGCCACTAGGGGCAGGAGCCCTTTCCTGCTTCTCCATCTCCCACTGAGGCTCCCAAGAAAATGCAGGGGGTTCAAAGAGGCCTGCTTTTCTAGAACAGGTGCTAGTAACATAAACGGCAACCTGGCGGGGACAGGCTACGTGCAGAGGGCAAACACGTGTATAGGGACACACAGTAAGAAGCATTCCTCTTAAAGAAGATCAGGGGTCAGCCAACCATGGATTTGGTGGGTGGGCCGAGTCCGGCTGCTGCCTGTGTCAATCAGTGTTTATAGGAACATAGCCCCACCCACTCACTTACATATTATTGAACAGCAAAGTTGAGTGGCTGCCTGCAAAGCCTAAAATATTCATCACCTGGCCCTTCAGGGCTGTTACTCTATTACAGGTGATAAGACAGCCCCCAAGTCAAGGCCCAGGGGCTGTGACAGGCTGGTCAGCTTCCACTTCTCCCTGGTTCCCCTTGAAAGTAGCCCAACTCAGGGAAGTGGCCCAACTTCCTCCCCAGGGAAGTTTCTGGACAGCTCCAGCCCTGCCCTCTGGCTGGGCCCCGGCTTTGTTGTGGCCAAGTTCTCCCACAGCTACACTGTGATCTCTGAGGGAGGGCATGCCTGGTACCTGGGGTGCCAGGTGCTGGTGCATTGCCTGCTGGGAGTAAATAAACACGGGGATAGAAAGGCTGCAGAGGGATTAGCAGCACAAGTGCTCATCCACACAGAGCAAGACGGAGGGCAAGATTTCCCGACCACTGGCCTCTCACTTCAACCGGACCTTTATACATATAAAGTGGCTTTATTGGGGTATAACTCACCTACCATAAATTCACTCCTTTAAGCATGCAATACTTAAGTGGTTTTGGTATATTCACAGAGTGGTGCAACCATCACCACTATCTATTTCCAAAATATTCTCATCACCCCATACCCATCAGCAGTCACTCCTCATTCCCCAATGCCCTCAACCCCTGGCAACCACTAATCTACTCCGTCTCCCGGGATGTGCCTGTCCTGACATCTTATATAAATTACATCACACCATCTGGTCTTTCGGTCTGGCTCCTTCCACTTAGCAAAACCTGTTCCTGGGTCCCCCACGCTAAAGCAGGTACCAGTGCCTCGTTCCTGTACATGGCTGGTGACATCCGTGGGACGGCTGTGTCACTCTGTGTGTCCATACAGCAAATGTCCATAGAAATGGACAGCCACACTGTTTCCACCATTAGGCTTAGGAAGAACGCTATTGTGAAGATATATGCACAAGTTTTTGCTTGAATACCCGTTTTCAATTCTTTTGAGTACATTTCTAGGAGTGAAATTGCCGATCATAGGTAACTCTATGTTTAACCTTCTGAGGAACTGCCAGATTATTTTCTAAAGTGGCTGCCCCATTTGACAATCTCGCCAGCAGAATATGAGGGCTCCAATTTCTCCGCATCCTCACCAACCCTGCTATTGTTCATCTGTTTATCTGTGTGAGTGACCTTCATTTCTGGTGTGACCAGGTATGAGTGGGTCCTTACCAGATGGGCTGCTGCTTCAGGTGCGTGTACAGGTAGATCTTCTCCCCCTTCCTCTCCTCCTCCGGGCTGCACACGGTCACTGCGGGAGGCGGAGGAAGACTGAGCATGGCTCCGGTTGCAAACCCATGGATGCTGCTGAGGCCACTGCTGCTCCCCAGCGGCCACAGGCATGCACACTTTTGCACAGTTGAAACTGCACGACAGCTTTGCCACTGCCCGTGGGCAGTAATGAGGTCCTCACACCTGGCCATGGCTCTTTCTGAGGGAGGAATCCCCAGGAGGCTCCTGCACCCCCAGTGATATTTCCCTGAACATCCGGGATAAGGAGCTTAGTTCCTGCTTCCTCTCCCTAGAGGACTGGCTCTCCTGCAGAGGTTCAGCAAGAAGACAGACTGGAGCTGAGAGGGACTGGGGAGTCACCTACGGCAGCACCTTGTGCTGCAGGCGCAGTGCAGCCCAGGACAGTTAGACACCTGCTTGTTGGTGCTGCTAGTTAAAGGGGGGCTGGTGGGAGACTCCCGTGGGGCCTGGGTTACAGGACCGGGTAGCGGGGGGCAGGGGTGGCACTCACCAGTCTTCTGCGGCTTGTCCTTGGGCTTGCTCTCCTCCTCCCTGGGGGAGAGGGACCATGGCAGTGACAACATGACCCCCACATTCTCTCAAAGAAACCGTTTTACACTGCTGAAACGGGACTCAGTCTCACAACCAGTGTGTACATTTCATGTGGTTTTCTCTAAACCAAATTTCAATTAAACCAATGCTACATTTGTCAATTGCCAGTCTTTTTGAATTTAGGCTTCTTTGTGTCATTTTCTCTGAATTCAAAACTCTGTAGACCAGAAAAGGGAAAAAGCCAAGTTGCCTGACTGTAATCAAGCCATTGGAGGTGACTGCGGGGACCCCAGGTGGCTGGCACAGGCACCTGGCCCAGAGCTCTCTTGCTGACGCGCCTCTTCCCCGTGGAAGTATTCACGCATGAACAAGGTCCTAAGTGTCTGTGGAAGCTGCTGTCCTGGGGACAGAGGCTTCTCCTGAACCTGCCTCTTCCTTTAACACAAGCTCTCACCAGTCAGAGGGAGGAGGGAGGAGGGTTTGTAATTTCCCTCCTGCCAACTGACAATGTCCAAGTGCTCCTCATCCATCCGGAAAACACAGACCCACAGGGGACCGCCCTGCATGTTGACAAGCAGAGCACATTTGGAAACCCTAGAAAACTCTGGGGGCAGGGAGGCGAGCTGGGCTGGCAGCTGCGCTTCTCCAGCAGCTCCCGGCCCCCAAGATCGCCAAGGGCAAACAGACTGTCATTAGCAGGCCAGCAACTCCTCTCACCTCGAACTTAGTCACCTCTGCTGTTTGTCACACCTGCGTGCCTGCCCCTCCCCCGTGAGACAGAGACGCTCAGCAGGCGACACTTACTCGTTCTTCCTGACCAGGGGTCCCAGCCCCCCGAAGAAGCCCTTGACGTTCTCCGTGTTCTTCAGCAGCCGCTCGGCGATGTCCTTCTTCTCCGCTAACCAGCTGTTGGCGGACTTCAAGTAGGAGTCAATGCTCCCTGCAGGCTTCTCCTTGGACTCTGAGGGAAGCAGGTGTGGTTTGCCTGGAGACAGAGGACAAAGAAAGTGGGAATAAGAACCGTATTATGCAGCAGCAACAACCAAGGGCGGAAGGAACGCCTGTCAGCTGCTAAAGCTGCTCTGGTGTGGCGGGGAGGCCTCCTTCCACATGGCTGGACACGGCAGCGAGAAGCAAACGGCTGAGAGGTGCCCCAGGGAAGACGTGACCTGGGCACCTTCTGTCTCGGGCAGTCACTAAGCACTGACTGTACAAGAAGTCAGCCAGGTGCCACAGGGGCCAAAGAAGAAACAGGCAAGGATCCAGCCCCAAAGCACGCAGCCCAGAAAGAAGGTGAGGAATGCACACAGAGTGAGAGCATAGTGAAGGCCATGGCAGAGGCCAAGGGCTGGAGGGCAACAGAGGAAGGGCATTTCCTTGTGGTGGGAGGAGGCATGCAGGTTCCAGACAGGCTGATGCACCTGCATGGGGCCTGAAACAGGAGGGTGCTGGATGAGGGAGATGGCCAGAGGAGGGTGTTCTGGGAGGAGGAGTGTGAGTGGAGGCAACACAAGGAATATCCCTTTCTAAGGGCAGTGTATGGACCTTCAGGCCAAGACCCCCCTGCAGGCAAGGCATTCCTTACAGGCCAACGTGCCCCCTATAAGCCAAGGTGCCTCCTATAGGCCAAGTCACCCCCTTATAAGTCAAGACACCCCCCAGGCAAGATGCCCCCTTCAGATCAAAAGTGACCCCTTCAGGCCCAGGTGCCCCTATAGGCCAAGGCATCCTCTACAG
Organism: Myotis myotis; assembly: GCF_014108235.1. Taxonomy (NCBI): domain Eukaryota; kingdom Metazoa; phylum Chordata; class Mammalia; order Chiroptera; family Vespertilionidae; genus Myotis; species Myotis myotis. The sequence goes on from NW_023416323.1 coordinate 17,301,909, forward strand.
GTCAAAGGGCCCTCTACAGGTCAAGGTACTGAGTAGCTCCTAATTTCAGCTGCTCTGTGCACAGGTCTGACTCAGATAAGTAGCATCTAGCTATTCTATGAGAAGAAGGAGCCACATGTTGGATGAGGGGTTCCCAGCTGACCCAAAGGCAGCCAATGAGTGGCCCAGCACCAAGAGCCTGCCCAGTGGTGGCCTGGCTGAGCTCAAGCAGTCAGACCAGCCACTGCCAACAGAACTGAGGGGCATGGAGAGGATGGCTGTTGGGAATGAGAAGGGGACAAAGCCAAATTGCAGAGGACAGGGATACACACAAGATCAACCTGTGGGTCATGCAGAAAGGGTGGGAAGGGAGGCAGCGCTAGCACTGCCCTGACTCAGCTCCAGGCCCCGTGCAGGCCTAGCAACGTCTCCTTACATGGCCCGAATGAGACGGTTGTAGCAGCTTAAGACAGGGAACCCTCCAGCTCCGCATACCAGAAAGTCCCAAAGGAATGAGCCAGAAGAGCTGTGAGAGCCTCTGCATGAAGGCACCCTGACCCGTGCCTGGGAGGGCTTCCCAGCCCAGAATCCAGGCTGCTTCTCTCACCTGCCCGCAACAGCCAAGCCTAAAACTGATGTCCTTACATCCAGCAGCGCCTGTGCCATTGTGAAATGCCCCACTGAGTGTTTTTCTCACTTCCCAGCAGCTGGGAGGCTTCCTTCATACTGTGGACAGTCAATGACTTGACCCGCCTGGTAGACCATGTCTCCTCCTGTCTCAGGAATCTCACTCCTCGCTCATTCCCTCCCTGACATCAGCTTTCACTGTCTTCTGGAAGCCTCACAGCTTTGCCTTTGATCAGGAAGAAATCCTCATTTGATGCCAGGTTCGAAGCTGACAAGTCCTGAGTTCCCAAGTTTGCCCTCCACGTGAGCCACGCCCATGTCTTACCGATGTGGTAGTAAGTGAAGCACATAGTCATGAGGTTCTTGGCAGGCCCGAAGTCATCCATCTGATGACACCTGAAATGGGAAGCAAGGTTGACTGGCTAAATGATCGTCCCACCCGATTTTCTTCCCTCCCTCCCTTCCTCCCTCCCTCCCTCCCTCCCTTCCTTTCTTTTTTCTACCCGATCTTTTTACTGCAAGTTCATGAACAAAGACTGAAATCCTTTACAAAGACACTTAAATTAATACCTCACTTCCCAGATGCTACTTAGGAGAGACAACAAAAATAATGCCCCTTGGACCAGTTACGTGAGTAACGTTGAGTTACATTTTTTTTTAATGAGAAGTGAGGATATTTTTTCCACTGATTTTTAGAGAGAGTGGAAGGGAGGAGAGAGGTGAGAGAGAGAGAGAGAGAGAGAGAGAGAGAGAGAGAGAGAGAGAGAGAGAGAGAGAGAGAGACATCGATATGACAGAGACACATTGATTGGTTGCCTCCACATGCACCCTGAGCAGGGGTGGGATTGGTCCTGCAAGCCAGGTATGTGCCCTTGACTAAGAATCAAATCCGAGACCCTCCAGTGTGCAGGCTGATGCTCTAACCATTGAGCAACATTGTCCAGAGCAGGTTTAATTTTTAACCTTGAACAAACAATGCTTAAAGAAAAAGTCAATAGAAATGATCTAGACAGTGGGTTTGGGTCATTTTTGTTGCTATTTTAATATAAAAATAATTTAATAAATTTAAAGAACTAAACTACTAATAAAGCCATACAGACTAAATAAAAGTAAAAACTGAAGATACTAATAAACTAAAATCATAAAACTCATTGTTTCAAAAACTTCATAAATATTTCAAAATACTATGAAGTTTTGTTTTGTTTGCAATCCTACAACAATATATATGCTCACAAAGTAATGGAAAGATTTTGTGTTTTAGCACGGTTGAAACTTGAATTTAATTTCCCCCCTTAATTTTATTTAAGAAAAAATGCAAAGAAAAACTGAGAAGTAGATAAGTATGTTACCACGTGGGACAGGCACAATCTACACCAACTATGGGTTCGTGAAAACTTCTGTAGATGCAAATGTCTGGAAGTTGAAGAATGTTGTGTCTAAGAGCCTGGTGCGCACGAGACAACATGAGCTCTCAGCTGAGGCGGGGCACACCCAGTTCCCCCCCGGGCTATGTCCTGAACTTGGGGTGTTCTGGACAAGCGCAGGAAACACAGATCCTCGGCTCTTTTGCTCACTTTCCTCCAGGACATGCCCCATGTTCGTGGCGGAATGGTGAGGAGACACCGAGACACAGGGGGATTAAGATTGAAGAGAAGAGCTACATTTCTGTTGTGAGAAGGAAGGGAAGGACAAGATGGACATGGGGACACAGGGAGGTGGTCATGGTAGAAGCCATGGGACCAGGCCCTGCTTTGAGGCCACACTGAGGTGATGGGGGAAGGATACTAAGTGATTGTCAGGCCAGCCCCTTCCTTTCCCACCCACAACCCGTGCTGTCCACCTGGATCATTGAAGCCACTGCTCAGCTTCCCCCAGGCCTGATGTGTCCCTCCGATTCATAATCTGGAGGACATGTCACCCGCTCTGATACAAGTCCATGACGTCTGAAGCAGGCCTGGCAGTCCTAGAGCCGTGGGTCCCAGGAGGAGAGCCCGCGAGTCCAGGGCCTGCCTCCCACAGCTGCACAGAGGCAGAGGGGCCCTTTCCACCCCCACACACATACTGTCTACCAACGCCTTTGGGAGAAAGGCCCAGCAGTGCCAAATGCCTACTCAGAGCAGGCTGTGTCACCCAGTCGTATCATTAAGTGGGCAGTTACATAGCTTGAAGTACTTCACAACAGGAAATCAAGAAAATTCCAGATCTCTGCTGGAGGAGGGTAAGGTCAACTGTGTGTAATCACAGCCTGCCCCGGGGACCAGAGTGAGGGATTTACTCACACCCAGCTGCACCCTTTCGTCTCTACTGCAGGTAAGGATTCTCACTAACTCCCTCCCACAGCTGCTGGTCACGACTTCTCCTTTTAGCTGATGCTGGGTGCATCACAGGTGCTGCGAGCTGATGACTCGGCGGCTCTGACTCACAACCGGGTTATCGTGGGGCAGAGTAGGAAGGGAAGACAAGCTCTTTAGGACAAAGGCTTTGAGCAGCAGCATTACTTACTCGAACAGGACCACCGCAAACGACTGCACGAGGCGGTAGAAGGTCGGCTCTGAGACACACTTGGAATTGCAGCGCTGTTGGGGGGAGGGCAGACACATCATCGGGCAGCCGGGTGGCAGAGGCACAGGGCAGCTCAGAGGGGCTGTGGGCTTACCACGCTGAGCACCTCTCAAGGCAGCTGGGTGAGAGCCCAGGACCATACAGCCTCCTCTGCCCTGAGAAGCCAGGACCCCGGCAGGTGCTGGCACCCAGCAGAGGACACAGCTCGTTGGAGCACAGGCAGATGTTTTATTGCATCTCCCAGGAACTTCACCCCTCACCCTCATACAAAAGTGTGGAGGGGCAAAACCCCAAATGACAACATTGGCTATTTCTGGATTGTAGGTTTATTGGTAGTTTTTCTATTTGTGCTTACCTGCACTTTCTAATTTCTCTTTGAAGAATAAATTATTTGGGAGAAAAATACTTTAAAAACTAAGAACTTAAGCCACTTTATGAAAAACGAAAAGGAATCCACTGGATATTTACACAATGTAATTCTTTTCTGAACTTACAGGCTGTCATTGTCCTGAATATATCTTTAGAAAAACTGGATATGGTAGGTTAGTTAATAAAAATAGGTTAACCCACACGCTTGCCTTTAAAATCGAACTTTTCTGGACTTTCATGTGGTGGACAGGCCAGTTTCTCACTCATTCCTTCCCAGCGGGGCATCCAAATGAGCTACATGCCACTTCCCACTGTTCTAAATAGGCCTTTCAGAACATCTTGAGATAAGTGTTACTTTTTTTTCTGTTGGGTCATTTCCCTCCACTCCTTTCTCCTCAGTGGAGGAATTAAAAAGAAAGAGGATGCTACATATCACCAGCCCCCTCCCCATCAGCGCCCTACCTCTCCCATCGCACCTGCTCTTACCTGGGCGCTCACATATCGAGCAAACCACTCCCGGCCTTTTCCACTTTCACTGCTGCAGTACTCCCCAAACTTAGCTTTCTCCTCCTGGTCCAAGTCCTCCCTGAAAAAAAGCGCAGAGGGAAAACTTTCAATCCTCTGGAACAAAACAGGGTACCGTAGGGGGAAGAGGAAAGAGAGGAACACCAGCTGAGTACAGCTGCCTGAACTCCGTCAGCTCGTCTTACCCTCTGGGCAACCCTCTCAAGGAAATGGTGTTATTTCCATTTCAAGGGTGAGCAGACTGGCTTGGGGGACCAGGCCCAGCTGGGGAGTGAACAGGGGCTCCATCAGACTTCATGCTCCAAAGCCCATGTTTCTTCTCCCTGGTCCTCCTGCCTTCAGTTTGGTGGTCCAAGCACTAACAAGGGTGACGTCGACCTCCTCTGAGGGCTCATTCTCTAGCTCATCTCACTAATCTCCGGTGCTGAAGCCAGCATGGACCCACCCAGTGAATTCAAGGATGCCTCAGCCTCAGTAGGACAAGCTTCTGATGCCCCTCCCACCAATCAGAAGGCGGGCGTGGTTGCTAAGCCGCTGAGCTTCTGAAAAGCCAGTCTTCTCACCTCTATCCACTCTGTGTGAGGGGTGGAGACTGGGGGGCTGTAGTGGGTCGCCACTCACCACCTCCAGAACGGACAAAGTGCTCACTGATCTCAAATCACTTCTGATCAGCCTTCATAGGGGGCTAAGACTCCACCCAAAATTCAATGACTGCAAAAATGAAGTAGGGGCTGAAGATCAATTGGCTTATCCCATATTTCATTTATTTAAGGTTCTGTAGAAGACATCTTGGTCTCATTTATCCCCAAACACCAGATGAAATACGAGAATGTGCCAGCCATTGCAGTGATTTCTGGAATGCTCTTGAAAATGCGTCCGATGCAGCTGTCCATGCTCCATGATGCCGACAGGCTGCCGCAAACACAGACCAGCCCTCCCGGCAAACTGGCACGCTTCAGGCCTTCTCCCCCGTTCGTCAACTGGGTGCGCTCAGAGAAAGCTGACTAATGTCAGTGTTAGTCAAACAAAATAAATAGGACGCCACATCTACTGCTCTCCCAGAATGCATTTAAAATCAAACACACATGATTTTTAGATAGCCAAATAGATGGATTAGCATTTGAAATTTTCTCTTTTTTAACTGCATAGGAAACTGAGGCACACCTGAGTTTGCCTCCAACGATGCCAGTTTATAAACAAGGGACCTAAATCACAATAGAAAAGAATGTATTCTTTGCAGAGTGTCAACAGCAGACATCCTTACTGCTTTAATGAAATTGGAAAACTTCCCCTTCGTCCAGAGCTCCTCAGATGTGATGTGTGTGGGCAGTTACACACATGTGAGGCCTTCTTAGAAGGCAGATCCAGGCCAGTGTGTGTGGGGCGGGGTGCTGCCCAAGACTGCATTTCTAAGGAGCTACCAGTGATGCTGATGCTTTGGGTCCCAGCCTGGCTCAGTGTTTGAGTGTTGACCTATGAACCAGGAGGTCATGGTTTGATTCCCAGTCAGGGCACATGACCAGATTGTGGGCTCGATCCCTGGTCAGGAGGGTGCAGGAGGCAGCTGATCAATGAGCCTCTCATTATTGATGTTTTCTATCTCTCTCTCTCCCTCTCCCTTCCTCTCTGAAATCAATAAAAATATATTATACTAGGGGGCCGGTATACAAAATTCGTGCACTCAGGGGGGTCCCTCAGCCCAGCCTGCACCATCTCGCAGTCTGGGAGCCCTCAGTCAGACATCCTTAGCACTGCAGCGGAGGCAGGAAAGGCTACCACCACTGCCGCTGTGCTTGCCAGCTGTGAGTCCAGCTTCTGGCTGAGTGGTGCTCCCCCTGTGGGAGCACACTGACCACCAGAGGGCAGCTCCTGCATTGAGCATCTGCCCCCCGGGAGTCAGTACCCATCATAGAGACCAGTCATTCTGCCATTCAGTCGATTTGCATATTAGCCTTTTATTATATAGGATATATAAAAAAGACAGTCTGAGTAGCAAGACTTTCAGCCCTGAATGTGCTTCTGTGAATGACGCAAGATCTCCAGTCAACACCTGCCAGCCCTGAATTTGGGTTTGTTTGCCTCTCCTGGCCCTGGGTTGAGACAGTAATTGCATGAGGCGGGAGAGCTAGAACCTATCCACAGACTCTCTGCTTCTCCTGCATTCTAACTCTCACTCCCACTTCCTGTTGCTCCCCATGCCATGCTCCTTACCCATCCCTTCAAGAACCGTGAAAGAAAGGCCAGGAAGAGGTGCTAGGAAGAGTCTCCACCCAAGCAGCTGCTTAAGGCTCATCACAAGGAGCATGACTCTGATACCCCCTTGCCTTATATTGCCCCTAAATTTAATGCCAGCTAATAATTGTGGCCGCCTAGTCACACATGACTCTGGCAGTTACTGGGAAAGCGCACAGTTACTGGGAAAGCAAAACTAGTGTCCTTGGATTCAGCAATGGTGAGATGAGGGTGTTGGTGGAGTGGCCAAAGCAGTGGTGGGATCAAAGAAAGGGAGAAAATTCCCCACCTAGTTCTATCTGCAGCCGGGGTGGGGCTGTGAACGACTGGGGAGGCCTATCACTGGCTGGTGAGCGGCTGGGAGCCCTGGCCCAGGTGACGCTCTGCTCAGGGACAGAGCCCAGAGCGGAGAGGCCCCGGGCACTTACCCTCCGGAGAAGATCTTTTCCACGTAGCCACGCATGAACTCCCTGAGCTCCAGGGCCTCCTCGTCCTTGGCCGACTCCGTGCTCTGGTTGGAAGAGAAGGACTCGTTGGAGGAGGAGCGGCGGTACTGGTCCCAGGATGGGTGAGAGGGCGACTCGCCCATGTCGTTCTCGCTGTCTGCTGACTCCGTGGTCTCACTCTCCGACCCGCTGTCCCCATCCTGCAGCTTTGGTGGCAGTGCCTCCACGGGTGAGGAGGCGGATGGCTCTGTCTCGAAGTCAATCAGTGAGCCCACGGGGACCTCCGGGGCCTCCATGGCTCGGTGGGCTGCCGAGGAGGATGCCAGCTGGGTAGGTCGGAGGACTGGATTTCCAGGAGTGTCACTGGGAGCTGAAGACTCCAAGGGAGCCTGCCAAACACATGTGAGTTGCTTGGCAACTTCTGGCCACCAGGAATGAGTCCTCTGGGGCAGCTGACGTGGCCCTAAGGCATCTAGGATGGAAGCACACACACATGATCAGCAGGAGGGCAGCTCCTTGTGTAAGGGGAATTCAGCACTGAGAATCCAGACTTAAATGAATGAACTACGTTACCCAATTCCCTGTAAAGAGAAGAGGCCCCCAAATTCCAGAATTTGGGACCTCTCTATACTACCGTCATTCTCCTCTTGTCTGCTTTACTGTTAAATACCTGTTGTGTACAGAGTAGGCACTCAATAAGTATTTGTTGAATAAGTGAGCAAATAAATACCATCGGGATTTCTCCAAATAGACTTCAAGAAGGCTGTGTGTGCCGGCCCTCTCTCCACTCCAGACTACCAGACTGAGGACAATGGATAAAGTCTGCCCCAGGCTAGACACCTGCTGCCCACTGTCACTGGGATCAATAGCTGTGGAAGATGGGTGTTGTCAGGAGTCTCAGGAAAAGAGGTTTCTGCTAAGCACATGGGCCCCTCACGCCGAGGCTCACATCTCTTCCTTTCTGAGCTCCTTTCCTAGCATTCTTCCACTCAAGACCCAGAACTTTCCCAGGCTTCAGATATATATCCCTTCTTATCATCCCACTCACGCCTTCCAACAATTTGTTTTTTCTTTTTTATTGATTTCAGAGAGGAAGGGAGAGGGAGAGTTAGAAACATCAATGACGAGAATCTTTGACTGGCTGCCTCCTGCACGCCCCACACTGGAAATCGAGCCCACAACGCAAGCATGTGCCCTGACCGGGAATCGAACCATTATCTCCCGGTTCATAGGTTGCTGCTCAATTACTGAGCCACGCTGGCCGTGCCCCTACGACAATTTATAACATCACTGGCCATCTGGACCCAACCTCCCCTTTCTCCCTTCTCCCTGCACTACAGCCACCCTGGACATTGACATTTGCCTCTGGTGTCTGTCCTGTTACTCTTCCTCCTCTTCTATCGTCCTCCCTCTTGCCCACCCAGAATTCTATCCATCCCTGGAGGCTTGGCTTAGCTCAGCTCTTCTGATAAGCTTCCCTATTTAACCCTGTTGAGCCCTGGCATTTTACTTACACTCATTTATAATTCTGTCTGTTTGGCAGGTAGGTATTAGCCTTTTTGTTTATCCCACTAAAGTATAACCCCAGGAGGGTGGAGCAGGCCTTAGCCACTATTGTAGCAACCTGAGTGCCCAGCACAGTCTTGACTAAATAAGTATTCATGTATGTTTGCTGATGATGAAACAACCTGACCATGGACATGCTCTAAGGGACCAGAGAGTTGGCGACACCGACTATGTAATAGCAGAGCTGGGGACAGAATCTCTGTTTGTAAACTAGGTCTCCTGACAGCCAGTTTGGGAGTCACCTGACAGTTCTGGGGCCCTCCCTTCCCAGTGATGAAGCGGGAAGAAGTCCTCTGGTTGCCAAAGCTCCTCCAGGCAAGAGCACATCCCGAGCCAGGGCCACATCCCTCTCCTCCCTTTTTACCGACCCAAATGTCTGGGACAACACCTGGCAGACAGAGGCTACTGATATTGATGAACTAATGCATCTTCTGAGGGCAACAAAACTGTATTTACTGCCTGCTAAGAGCTTATCGATTATGGGTTTCTCCAAATTCCCCAGCCCAGAGTATTCTTAAATGCCCTGAGTCAGAAAGATGGAATGGCTGGCTCCTTGTCATCAGAATGGCAACAGCACGCCCTCAGTAGAGTCCTACAAAGTTTGCGTTGGTCCAAAAAAGAGGCCCATAAGCCCCAGTGCGAAAGAACTTTTTGGGCGAGAAGAGCAACAGGGACGCTTAGGAGCTCAGATCAGAGGGCTGGCGATTCGGGCAACCTGGGCTCCCTTCTCCCCAGCTGTGTCACTGAGCAGAGCCTCTGCTCTCTGGGCTGGGTCTCCCCATCTGAGACGTGGAGGCCATGTTAGCTCTCTAAGGTCCTGCTGGCAGTCGTGTTCTCAGAATCTCTGTACCACAGAAAGCCACACCTATTACACACCTACTGTTAAGATGGAAAATCACACACTAGAAAAATGTTTGCAGTCACTATGATAGGAAAACTGAGTCAATCAATTAGTATTATAAATTAACTCAAATCCAACTAAAAAATCTCTATTCTGATAGATACTAAAAAAATCTATATTCCAATAGATATGCAAATTACTCAAACAGGTAAGGCACACAAAAGGAAATGCCAATATTAAATGCTTAGACAATTCTTCAACCCATATTAGAACAAGTAGGTACCATCTGATATTATAAAATTAGCAAAAATTCATAATCCAAATGCTGATGAGGTTATGATAAAACTAAATTTTCTAACAACCCTGGTAATAGGGATACTTTAAAAAGCAATTTCTATAATTCTCATTTTTCTCTCCTCTGATCCAGAAATTTAAATGCTCAGAATTTATCCTAAGCAAATAATTCAAAACACTCAAAAATAGTTATGTGAAGGAAAATGCTCACTGCAACAGCATTTCTAATCCTAATAAATTGAGGGTAAAATCTAAATATACTAAAATGGCAAATAAATCTAACAATTTGATGTAATGGTAATTATTAGATATACAATTAGAAAACAATTAGAACATCAGTGAATGTTCACTTTAAAGTAAATAAAATATTTTACGGTCAACAAATAATTATTAATCCTACTGCATGCCACCCTCTGTTCTGGGTTCTGAGAATCCTGAGTGAGTGAATTTTAATTTTACTATAATTACAATTATGTATACATATGGAAAAGACTGGAGAACAATACAGAAGTGTATTACAGGCCTGGCACAGAGGTAATTTCCCCTTTTTATTTTGTTCTTTACCACAACAATGCAGTATGCAATAAATAAAAATCCACAGGGAAAAGGAAACAAGTATCTTGAAACATTTCAAGTGGTCAGAAAGGCTGTGCTATGTACCAGGGCAGAACCCCCACCACACAGGAGGTTCAAGATCAGACCCAATTATCATGGTTATTTCTGGTCCAGCCTGAGGCTCATGAGAAGCTCTCCCAGCACAGGGTCTCAGCTAGAAAATCCTAAGAATGAGTCACCCTTTCCCAGGAGCCTCCTCTGTGGGCTCAGGAGGGAGGGGACGAAGTGAGATGGAGAGGCCCCCAATGAGGGCCCAGGCCTGAGCTCCTGGCAGGCACTGGGCTTCAGCACTTGGGCCCCAGGGGCCTGTGCACTGTCATCTCACATGGCAGCCCCGGGCCCCTCAGCCCAGGTTGCATGTCTCTCTGGAGAGAAGGCTGGGATGCCAATCCTATTCACAGAACTAAGGGCAGGGTGAAGGCAGTTGGTGCTCAAGGCCTTGGAAGCCATCCCACCCTCTTCCTCCAGGAAGGAAATGTGATTTCGGGCCTCTGTGCAGGACAAGGTGACGGGCACGCTGAGCACACCAGGATCCCACAGCTCAAGTGGATTGCCTGTGTTGGGCCATCAAGAGAACACAGGGGAGGTGAGCCCAGTGGAACGGACCGCACTGTCCCTGCTCAGACCTACTGGGTGCTACCTGCAGGATCTCGGGCCCAGTGGTATCAGATCCAAAGAGCTCACCAAACAATGTTGAAATCTACTCTGTGAAATCTTCCATTTCTGCAACCTTGGCAACTCATTTAAATTTACTTCAAAACATGTCGTTGGCCAAAGAAAACAGATCTGTGGGTCAATCTCCAATCCATTTGCTTTGTTTTATATACACGGAGACTCTCAGACCCACAGTAGATCCAGACTCTGACACTCCAGGTTTTAAATTGTGACAGAACCTCTGCAGTTTCAGCGTGTGGATATTAAAAATACTTTTCTACAGACTGGAAGCAGGACAACCCTTCCCACAATTGCACTTTTACAACTGATTTCCCAAATCTTATGGCAGAGACTTATGGCAGAAGTCTCTACCAACCAAATTAGGCTAAAATTCCAAGTCAACCTATAACTTCCAATGGCCTTAACCATCTATTCCAGTGGTTCTCAACCTTGGCTGCACATCAGAATCACCTGGGAATCTTTTCAAAATCCTGATTTCTGGGCCTCATCCCCTGGAAATTCTGTTTCTTTGTTATGGGGTGGGGCCACAACATTAGTAACAAAGAAACAGAATTTCCGGAGGATGAGGCCCAGAAATCAGGATTTTAAAAAGATTCCCAGGCCGAAACCAGTTTGGCTCAGTGGGTAGAGCGTCAGCCTGCGGACTAAAGGGTCCCAGGTCCGATTCCGGTCAAGGACATGTACCTTGGTTGCGGGCACATCCCCAGTAGGAGATGTGCAGGAGGCAGCTGATAGATGTTTCTCTCTCATCGATGTTTCTAACTCTCTATCCCTCTCCCTTCCTCTCTGTAAAAAATCAATAAAATATATTTAAAAAAAAAAAAAGATTCCCAGGTGATTCTAATGTGCAGCCAAGGTTGAGAACCACTGATCTATTCAGTCAACAAATATTTTTTGGGCAGCTGTAGGCATCAACTATTGTGCAAGGAGCTGGGAATACAGCTGTGAACAAGGCCGTATGGAGCATTTGGTCGTGTGTGTGTGTGTAAGGCAGGGGGAGGGTAAGAGACACTTAATAAAAACCCAGATATAATCTCAAGGTGATGTCCCTGACAGTGCTGAGAGGTGGGGCTTCTTTGGACCGAGGGTCAGGGAGGCGCATATTTGAGCTAAGACAGAAGATCATCTGGGAAGACTTGAGGGCCTGCTGAGCAGAGAATAGTCTGGGCAGAGGGCACAGCCCTAAGTAGTGATGGTTTTGGGAAGTTCAGGGACTGGGAAGGCTGATGAGGTAGAGAGCAGCTGCTCTCAGAGAAGAGGTTGGCCAGCAGGGCTGGGATAGATGTGCAGGGAGGGCATGTCAACACGGTGGGAGCCTGGAATGCAGTACAAGGGCTCTGGGCAGCCATGGGAGGAACTGAACACAGGCAGCCGCCATGGAGGACAGGAGGAGAGCAAAGGGGCCAGTGGGCACATCTGGTGGGAAGTTTCCAGACCTCCTGTGGCCACCTCCTTCCGCCCAGCCTTTTCCCGCCACAGTGGGCCTGGCTGCAGAAGGAACTCAGAAGGAGATTGCCTTCTTGTGGCTGCTCAGCCACATCCCCGTGGGGCTTTGCCCAAATCTGATTTCCCCAACACCCCAGCAACCAGAGGTAGGACTTCCTCAGCAAGTTGGCCTTGAGCAATCAGATGAGGTTCCCTGGGGGACAATCCAGAACTTTCTGTAACTCTGCCCCTTGCCATTAACCCTTGCCATGCTCCCTCTCTTTTACTGTCCCCAAGAACTACCAGACATGCTGCTCCTCCCACAAAAGGACTGAAATACCTCCCTGGACCAGCACACATAACACACATGGGCTCATGTTCACATCCACCTAGTCCTAGCTTGTCTCCCATTTTACAACATCAGTAAAGCAAGGCTTGAGAGGTGAAGGAGGGGGCCCACTACACCCGGAAGTGACAGGGCACAGAAGCTAAACACAGGTCACCTGCAAAGCCCGTGCTCCTGACCACCACGCTGTCCTTGCAGCCACCTCCCTGGTGCTCCCCCGAGGACGCATTTCTAGCAGTGGGGCTGCCAAGTCAGAGGTTTGCACACTATGAAGGCTATGATGGCATTGCCAAATTACCTTCTCCAAAGTCTGCACTGTGGCGAGATATACTTGGTGCGTTTTACATTTGTACCTTCATCTCAACCATAAGGCCAAAACACCGCCGTACCCCGAATTCAGAACTCAGATCTGTTTGTTTCCCTCTCAGTTTAAGTGATGGGCACTGCACAAGAAGGCAGGTGCACTGTGAAGACAAGGGAACTGGGACCGTGAGGCCAGGGTCTTTGGGGAACCAGAACACCCCCTCACCCCCAGCATTTAACTAAGGCGCCTGGTTTGATCACTTCACCTGATGACTGACCCACATAGAGAAAAACTAACCTCTTCTTCCTCAAGTGTCAGTCCACACAGTCAGACTGGAAAAAAACATTTAAATCTGCATTGGTTTCCTATTTTGGAAAACGTACATTTGAATTTCTGTTTGCCCTAATCATTTGGAAGGTTGTAGAAGTCAGCATGTAGGGAGCTGTGCTAGCCCCTCCTGGCTCATGGGGGTAAGCTGAACAAGATCCCCTGTGGCAATGTGAGACAGCTGAAGAAAGAAATCGAGGTTGACATTATCAGAGCAGTTGATACTTCCAAGGCACAAACATGTAAACACGGTTCATTCTGGACCACTCCATCAAGCTGCTAGGGCAGTGTTGCGTTTTTACCCCCACTTTAAAGATAAGAAGTCTGGGGCTGGAGAGAGGGAGGGTCACCTGGCAGGTGGGTGGAGAGCAGCACTGCCTACTGGTCTGGACTAGAGGTCAAAGGTTCCTTGCAAGATGCTGCCTGAACTTCTGCTATATTTTGCCCTCTCTTCAACCACAACTTGAATGTCATCTGCTGCGCCTCCTGTAGAGCAGTGAGCTAGAAAACCTATCTTGCGTTGCCTACGTGGTGGAGGGCCAGTGAACATTGTGAAGAGCTGCACACCCCTGCCCCATGTGGATCACTAGACTAAAAACCCTCTCTCCTGAGACCCCAGTCCACAAGACTGCAGCCCCGCCTGCGCCCATGCCAAGGCTTTGTCTGCACAGAGAGAGGGTGAGTGTCTTGGGTGGGAAGCAGAGTATTAATAACTCTCTCTCCACAGTCACCAGAGTCATGATAACACTGGGACTTAACCCTTGAAGGACCATTCACTCCATAGATGCGGGCATCGTACTTCATTGATGCAGCCTTCTTTGACTAATACAGCCACTGGTCAATTGAATGCCCTCTATGGCTTTTAGTAAATGTCTTTCAAGAAACATGCCCAAAGAATCCCAGGAAAGTAAGTCTATTCTTCCTCTATGGTCATGATCACAAGGTGTCCTGAAGAGCCTGTGACGGAAGAGAAGGGCCAGTGTGACTGGCTAAGGAAGCTGATGGGCCCAAGCCCACCCAGGTACGGGGCTGGGGCTTGTCCAGGAGCAGACTTGGGTCTGATGGCATCTTCTTAGCTGGATGTCTTAGCTTTATGCTGCCCAGGACTAAAGGAGACAGCCTGGCCAACGGGGACACCCAATCCTCACCACAGGAGGCCCAGCCCAAGGAGCTGAGCAGGGAGGCTTTTTACCTAAAGTTGTGGTTCTCAAGCTGAGCCGGGCACCCAGACACCTGAGCCAGTCACAGAGGTGCTGTGGGATTTTCAATTTTTGAGGAAAACATGATACTAACTTGACACTTGCTGGACACAAAGCAAACCACCGACTCGAGCAGTTTCACTTTAGATCACGCTACATCCCTTTAAATTAGGGGTCCTCAAACTTTTTAAACAGGGGGCCAGTTCACTGTCCCTCAGACCGTTGGAGGGCCGGACTATAGTTTAAAAAAAACTATGAACAAATTCCTATGCACACTGCACATACCTTATTTTGAAGTAAAAAAACAAAACGGGAACAAATACAATATTTGTATTTGCATAGTTTGAGGACCCCTGCAAATGATACCGTACCTCTGTGGAGCTGGATTTTCAGCAGTTTCCCGTGATAAAGAACAAGTACAACCCCCAAATAAGTGTGGGGCAGGAAAGGAGACTGGCCATGTCCAATCTGATTCCAAGGACGAGAAGTTGGAATGTCCCATTAGTAAGTAATTATGGCTTTAAAGAATGAAATAGAAAGATTTTTTCAATGGTGTGGTAGGCTGAATAGTGGCCCTACAAAAGGACTTTGCAGATAGGATTAAGTTCGGAGCCCTGAGATGGGGAATGAGATTATCTGGGTGGGCCCAACATAATAGCAAAGGTCCTTATAATAGGGAGGCAGGAGGGTCAGCATCAGAGAAGGAGAAGGGATGATGCTAAGATGCTGGTTTGGAAGGTGGCAGAAGGTGTACAAGCCAAGGATGCAGGTAGCCTCTGGAAGCTGAAAAAGGCCAAGGAATGTGATTCTCCTCTAAGACCTCCCAAGGAACCAGCCCTGCCCACACCTTGATGTTAGCACAACAAGACTGTTTTTTTTGGTCTTTTAATTTTTTTAAATTATTATTTTTTCTTTATTAAGGTATTACATATGTGTCCTTGTCCCACCATTGCCTCCCCCCACCGCCCCAGCTCGTGCCCTCACACCCCTAGTGTCTGTGTCCATTGGTTATGCTTATATGCATGCATACAAGTCCTTTGGTTGATCTCTCCCCCTTCCCCCCACCCTCCCCTGCCTTCCCTCTGAGGTTTGATGGTCTGATCAACGCTTCTCTGCTTTTGAATGTCTGCCCTCCAGAGCTATAAAATAGCAAACGTGTTGTTGTAAGCCACTAAGTATTTTGTGTGTGTGTGTTTTTAAGCAGATAGAGAAAACTAATGCCAATAGCTAGTACATTGTTAGGACATAAATACTTATTAAGTTGCTCAAATATTAGGTATTTGTTTTAGCCTAAGGCTCCAGGGGAAAAAAATGACTGAGACGCGAAGATGCTGTGAAAGTTTGGGAACCTCTGGCCTAGAAAGAAGACCCGGGAGCCAGTGCCCAACAAATCCCTTCTCTGCCATTGAACTTCCAACCAGAATTTCACACTGTCCTGCTAAATGGATTCGCCCCAGAACTTGGTCAAGCCTGTGGAGATCACTTCGTTTTATTTCCCTTTATTAGAAACAAATCGTCAGAGAAAGGTTTGGAAATAGAAAAGAGGAATAAAAACCTCTTTTTAAAAAAATATGTTTTTATTGATTTCAGAGAGAGGAAGGGAGAGGGAGGTGGAAACATCAATGATGAGAATCATCTATCGGCTGCCTCCTGCATGCCCCCTACTGGGGATCGAGCCCACAACCTGGGCATGTGCCCTGACTGAGAATTGAACCATGACCTCCTGGTTCGTGGGTCAATGCTCAACCACTGAGCCACACTGACCAGGCAGAAGAAAAACCTCTTAATCCCACAACCCCATCTCCATTTCTGTGTGGTCCTTTCTAGTCTTTGTCAATAGGCAAACTTTTTTTTTTTTTTTTTTTTTTTTTACCATTTCAATGCCAAGAGAAATCTGAATTATTTCTTTGCACCTAGCCAGTGGCTACCTCTCTTGTGATGTCTACAAACATGGAGGCACCTACTGAATAGAGTTCTCTGATCCCCTGAAGAATATTGTATTTCAAACTGACCTAACAGAGATCAACAATCAGTCTGGGTTTGGCTGCAAGAATTAGAATAGACAGCTCCCTGACTTAGATTTCTGGTCTTTGGGGCTGTCTTGAGATAGCTGAACTTGATCAATTACTAGATTACGGTTATCTGCTTTTGTTAAGCTATTAAGTGACATAATAATGAACAGTTTCCAGGAAAATCATGCCTCACTGAAATAGCTGGAGGAGAGAGGAGGGAGAAGAAGGAAGAGAAGCCTTTCAACATGCTATTCAATGCAATCACCCCGTAAGGGAAGTGCTGTGAACACAATGGATGAAATGTAAATTATTGAGGTTCCACAGAACGCCGCTCAGCTCCCCCGCATGCCGGGCTCTGCCCTGGTGGAGTCTGGGAATCAAGAGATATGGGAACAATTTCCATCCCCCTCCCACACCCCTTGCAACTGGCAGCACACAATTTGCCTCACAGCAGTGGCAGAGGCTCCTCCTGCAGCTCCACCACACTCACCGCTCCCCCAGGTGCCCCAATCCCTGCAGCCACTAATCAGAGAAGGACCCCAGTTGGCTGGCCTGGGCGGGCTGCGGTGAGGACACCCAGGAGCCCCACAGCACAGCCCGGCAGACCGCAGCGCTAGCCCAGGCTCTTTAAAAAAAATGTGCTTCCTGTTGCTCAGAACCTCACACTCTGAGACCACAAGGTCTGCCTCTGCCAGGGGCTGCACCGCTCACCCTAATACAGCTCCTGACAAACAAGTCCACTCATCATTTCCTGGCTGGCTGATAACTGGCATTGCCTAGAACCAAGGAGAGACTTTTGGGCATCTGGGGCTCTGAGGCAATAGTCATTCTAGTGAATGAATACATGTCAGTAAGAAGAAATGTCACAATGTCTTTTTAGATGTCAGTGTGTTCGAGCAGCTGTTCAGACATGGGTTTATCTCCATTTGACATGGATCTAGGGCTACTTACAGGCCAGTGGAATCCAAGAAACCCATGACTGCAGCTGGGCAATGAATGCAGTGGTGTTTCCTGGCAGCCAAAGCAAAAATAGGAAGCATACTAGGTCATAAAATTCTTTTCATTCTGACAAATACACCTGCAGAGTAATTTTTTCCAGACACTGAATTTAAAAATGAATTTGTCAAGGAGGCCCTCAAATGAAAGGCACTAATTATTATAATGAAAGTCTCTAACAAGGTTCTTGAAGAGATATAGAGATGCTGAAACTTACATTTTTTAATTGACTCCCCCATAATCTGAGGGCATTCATTAAATGAATTTGGTGTAAGTATCTGTCTGGCTGGAGCATGCTACTGGGTGAAGATGAGAAGCCCCTGGTGATACAGGGATGCAGCGTCACACACCAGGAGGCGTCACAGTTAACATGCCCGTGAGGGTCCTCTCCCTCAAACAGCAGATGTCCCAAAGGGCTTTTGGCAAGCACTGGATCACAGACTGCTCCTGGCTGATTTCTCTGAATAGCACCTGAAGTGCCAACATTCTAATTTGATAATCAAAACAGAATCCCTGTGGTGAAGCTCCCAGCGGGAGAGGGCTGTCCTTCTGCTGTGGACCCTGAAGAGGCTGACTTCTTCCCCGGATACCACAGCAGCAGCATCTCAGGCAGCTTCAGGGTCTTCTCTTTTGGAGAGTTTAGGCCCACTGAACAACAGACAATGGCAACTCCACCGTGCCCCCCACCCCCGTGTGCAGGCACTCCTGGGTCCCACACAGGATGGCCTGCTCCCTGGCAGCTGGCTTGAAAGAGGGAACCCCTACACTGGGAGCATGTCTGAACTGGCAACTGACAGGGGAATTCTACTCCTGAGTGTCAGGGATAGTCTCTAGTGGGCTGCACCTCTTCATGGCCCAGAACAGTGCCAAGCACAAGCGTTGCTCAGTGAGTATCTGTTGTTGAAAACTCACAGGTTAGGGTTCAAAGGTGATCTCCATGGCCACAGGCTGCTTCCTCCACCTCTGCATTAGTTTGCAAAGTCAGCTGGCCCGCCTCGGCCTAATCATCACCACACACTTCCTCCCACTGCCCTTGGTGCTCAGAGAAGGGAGAAAGAAGCTTAAGAAAAACTGCACCACCAATGTATTTATAACCCAAAGGAGGAAAGGCTATAGGGTCACTACTGATCTTTCAGTCAATAAAGTTTCTAAGCCCTGCCCCTAAGCCATTCTGCTAGGCTGCATGAGAGACCCCCACACACTCCTTGGCCTCAGTGAACTGCAAATATAACCCACAAGGCAAAACTCATTCAGCAGTTCCACTGTTCTCTGCGTAGGTGCTATGTGCAAAGCACTATACAAAGAAGAATAACTTATGAACTCAATCTTTAAAAAGCACACATCTAATAGGGAAAATAAGACAAGTATGACTGTAAATTGTGCGTTCGGACACAAATGCCTGCAAAAGAGGCACAAGGTTGGAGTAGAGGGCAGCTTGGAAGATGCAAGACCACACCCAAAGGCAAGGAGATTGTCAGGGAAGATGCCTGCGCTACATCTCTCTGAAGTCAAGGTCCATTCCTGCGAAGGAGAGATGGAAAGGAAGGCATCTCTAGAGAGCAATTGATGTTAACGAAGTCCTGACTTTCCCATGGGGTGGGCTATGAACCTCTTTGGTTTGTGCAATGTAATGAGTTACCATTGCAGCATGGCCTTGGGAGAAACTTAATTACCCTCTTGTCTTAAATCTGAAGCAGAGACTTCCAAAGCATCAAAAGTTTTCTGATGGCAACGTGTCAGGAAGTGGCCTCCCAGTGATGACCCTGACCAAAAGGAGCACAGGTGGGAGGCTTGGGGAGGAGCGGAGGGCCTGCGGCCGTTCGGGACCCATGTTCAGGACCTTTGTGGCATCCATCGCAACACAACCCCCAGCTCCCTGGGTGCAAGGTGCCTGCTGGGACACACCTGCATGGGGACAGGTGAACCTGACTGGCTGTAGCTCCCAGGAGTCCAGGCTAGACACGGACTTGGGGATCATGAACCAGAGCACATGCGAAGCACAGAACCCCTAGAGAGCTGAGCTGCACGGCTGACAGTGAGAGGTCCCAGCAGGTGTGGGAAAAGCGGAGGAGCTGCTCTCAGGAGAGTAAGCACAGGTTGCCTCAAATCCCTGCCCAAGGCACCAGGTTGCAGGTTTGAATTGGGGCTGAGCCCACACGGGTCAAGGAGAGGGGACTGAGCACATGACTGCCACAGTCATGAATTACGACTCAGCCTTTTCAGCATAAGTCTCTGAATCACAATTTCTCATCTCTGAGGAAGCAAAGGTAACAGGTGGGGAAGGTGAGAGAGGGCAGATGTAAACCTCATTTCAAAGAGGAAGACTGCAGATTCTGTGAAACAGATTTAGGGAGATAGCCATGTCAGGGAATACCTAGAAAGAGGTTGCTATCAGATGGCTCTATGGGCACCACAGAAGGGAAGTGGGTGAGGACTGAGGTCAAACCCTAATGTCACACCGCTCTGGTGCTATAGTTTGTGTTTCTTACAGATGCGTGGATGGCGGGGCACTGTGGGAGGAGCACCCTGGGTGTCAGCATGCTACTTGACAAATGCATGACAACTTTGAGGACAAGAAAGAAAATGTGGCCTGAATGTTATATAATTGGGTGGATTTATAAACACTGGATTTCATTATCCTGAAGTATACTTCTGGGTCTTTGGTTGTGCATTTTCAGATCTCTGAAACAGATGTGCCTTAGCACTGCTCCCTGCCAGGCTCATCATGATCCAGTTGTCATTGCCTGGAGGCCAGGCTGGACCCTGTTTTCTCTTTTCAGGCAATTAAAAAATAAAATTAAAAATACATAAATCATAACTATATCACTCAATGAATTCTCTCAAAGTGAATATTCCATGTATCCCTCACCCACCTCAGGGAGCAGAACATGCCCCTCCCCTTGGGCCCCTCCCTGGCACTCCCCTCCTCCCCAAAGGAAAATGCAGGGAGCACTCTGTAAGGGGCATATTGATGGCAAAGATGATGGACTTCGATGCTCTGAGACAACTTCCGAAGAATGGGCCTCTCTGAATGGAAGTTTTAGAAGTGCTTTAACCAATTTATTTTGCTAATACTTTCCTCTTGGTTATGAACAAGAGTGATACTTGATAATAATCTATGTCTACGTGATTCTAAAGGTGTTCTCTCAATACAGAATAAAAATTCTTAAGTGAAAATAAAGCATTGTGGGATAGTTTAAATGGAAATATTTAATCTTTCTTCATAATGCATAAAATAAAATGGTGACTCTTACAACAGATGATGTCTTAAATTTGATGAAATATGATGGTCGAGCCGCCTCGCCCACAGTCAACGTGGAAAGATGTCTCTATCGCTAATGGGCAAAGGACTCCAGTCCAGGCTCTATCCCACAGCCTCATTAATTACTCAGATTTAAATGCAGTTAACATGTTAATGGAGAACAGGGAGGTCATAAAGCTAGAGGGATAGAAAATGTGGTATATATGTACAAAGAAATATTATTCAACCACAAAAGAGAATAAAACCTACCATTTGTGACATGGATAAAAACTTGAGGGGATTATGCTAAATGAAGTCAGACAGAGAAAGGCATATACTGTATGACCTCACTTATATTTAGAATCTTAAAAACAAAACCTCATAGAAACAGATACCACATTTGTGGTTGCCAGAGGAAAGTGGTGGGGAAAATGGGTAAAAGGTACAAACTCTCAGCTATAAGATAATAAGTTCTGGGGGTACAATGTACAACTTGTGACTATGGTTAACATTACTATATTATATATTTGAAAGTTACTAAAAGAGTAGATCTTAAAAGTTGTCATTACAAGAAAAAAAAGAAACTGTGAGCTAATGGGTGTTAACTTAATCTGGTGACTATTTTGTAACATGTACATATATCAAATCATTATGTGGTACACCTTAATGTACACAATGTTATTTGTCAATATTTCATAAAACTGAAAATAAATAAGAGACGCCTCTTGATAGGAAATTTGTTCATTCCTGGGAGTTTGCTAAGGGCCTTCCATGCGCTGGGCATACTATGGGAACAAAGAGGTGATGACAACATTGTTTCTGCCCTTAAATAACACATAAATTATTAGTGAGGGTGTCTGACAGTTTGACACAGTTACACAAGTCCAGAGGCAGCTCACTGGCTGACTGTATGTGCACTTAGTCAACATGTTTGACGCTAACAGCAAAAAACTCTAAACTGACCTCCAGGTCCATTGACAAAAGTATCTGCTCCAGGACAGGAGTGATGGTTTCACTCAATTCTGCTCACCTGTCAGGCTGCTCCTAGAACATCCTGGCCAACTCACACTTTGAAAGGAATGGCGAGCCTCTTTTACAGTGAGTAAACACACCTAAGAATCCATATGCATTGTTCTCCTCAACTGTCAAGTCCAAAGCAACCCATGAGGATAATAATAAACTTGCAAAAGCATTTTAATTTAATTTTGAGGGTATAACAAGAATATTTTTGGATATCAAAGAATTCAGAAAGTTTATATCTTGCACACCATCTTTAAAATAATTACTGAGGGATATATTTTAGCAATCCAGGGTGAGTGAATATAAACACATACAACATGTATTTTCCTCCCATAGCAAAAATCAACAAGAAAAACTGGAAAATAAAATGCCACATATCTATCCAAGAAGATGGACAGCTAACAGTATACTTGGGGATGAGAGACAAGAAAGATTACAGACATCACCTAGATGTTGGTAAAGTTAAAGAGTGTATTCAAATTTTTAATGCTAATCATAACTTGAGAGGGAGGGAATCTTTCAATGTAACCATAGACAGGAAAAAGGGGTGGGGAGTATTAGAAAATCAAAAAAAAAAAAAAGGATGGCAGGACAAAGGCATTTTTATTCAATAAATGCTTGTAAGAATTTTTTTTAAAAAGGGAAAGGAAAAAGGAGAGATCTATTGAGATTCTGGAGAGCATGCTAAATAAATCCTATATAATAAAGAGCTAATATGCCAATGGTTGTGACGCCCTCATGCCGTAATGACTAATCAGCAGAAGGCTGCGTGTGTGGCAGGCATGTGCAACGAGGCATGGGTGGTGAGGCGTGCGCAGGTGGGCGGGGACTTGACACTGCGTTCCACCCCCCCCCAGGTGGGGCTTGAGGGGGTGGGGCTAGCCGGTCTGGGTCTCGCCCAATGGCAGTCGGACATCTCCCGAGGGGTCCCAGATTGCGAGGGTGCAGGCCGGGCTGAGGGCCCACCCCCCCGCCCCCCGCATAAATTTTGTGGACCAGGCCTCTAGTAAGTAAATAAATAAATAGAACAAAAGCCTTCCCAATAATGGTGTCACATGAGCAATAGTGAATAAGTCGAGGACATTTATCGTGGAGAAAGTAACTTGGGAGACAAGATAGTGGTCTTCAAATTTCTGAGGGTGACAGAGAGATCAGATTGTTTCCTGGCTGCAGAAGGCAGGATGAGCCTAACAGGGGAGCCCCGGCACAGCAGCATCTCCAGTCACTAGAGCAGTCCCTCCAGAGTCCTCTTTTTAGGGAAGCCAGAATCGGAAGGTGGACATCTGCTGTTAGCAGGTTTGCAGTGGGAAAGGCTGCTAAACCTCTCGGGCTTCGTGCCGTGTTCACGCTGAGATAACATCTTAGGATGCTCAGCGCAGGCTTCCCTCCAACGCAGCTGTCCTAATGGCTGCATCCGACAATGACTCCTATTTTATGATCTCCAGGAAAAAGGAAACATCTAAAATGTTCACTGTGCACAGGAAAGAGATAATGGACCATCTGCTGGTTCCCCAACACAGTGACTTCCTAACACAACCGTGGCTTCACCGGGTCAGTAAGGGCTGGGACAGACCGTGGGAGAGGCAATCTCCCTGCCTCACAGAGCATGCACTCTGGAGATCCTGCCTCCCTTGGTTCAGCAACAGTGCAGTAGGCCCAGAGCACACCCCACTCACCACGTTGCCAAAACCCAGAAGGGTCCAGGAGTTCAACTAGTCCCCAGTGGACTAGGGAGGAAGGAAAAGGGATATCTGATTATAAACCAATGGCTCCTCCACAATCTGAGCCGCTAAGATTTCTCAGTTTTTCAAAATCGTACTAAGTCCCCACTGAAGTCACCTTATCCAGGCAGTTGGGCATACATTTTACATTTTACTAATATTTAGTTCACCCCAGGAAGTTCCTCAGCAAATGTGTGGGCCCTCTAGTTTAAAGCAACAAGGAGGGATTTGGTGACAGTGGTTTTCCATTAACTTTTGCTATTAACTTACTGAGTTGGTTCCACTATAATCAAATGTTAGAATTTACTGCAAGGCATCCTCCCAACCTGCTTAGTGAGCAGCTGTACCTCTTTAATAAAAGAAGGACACAGCTGACAATTCGGGGACAGCTGGATTCAATTTGGATATAGACCCACTTGGACTTCCATCCTTTTGGGTAATTTGGCAAAATAAATGCATATTGCCCCAAACCCGGGTATGGAAAGAGCTGCAATCAATTATTGGATTGGGATAATCTGTGACTTGGTCCTTCACCAAAGAAGGGAGGTCAGGGATGGGCTGAGCAAACTAACGTCCGATCTTTTCCAGCTTGGTGCTTTGCTCCCGTTGGCCCAGTGAAGGGCCAAAGCAAAGAGCAATGTGCACCAGACATCTGTGTCTGTGGGAGGAAAGGCTACGGGCACATCCTCCTGGACACAGGGATCCCGGGCAGGCTGCAGCACGCCCTCTGGTTAAAACTGCCAGTGTTTGCCACGGTTCAGCTACAACACTGTCATCTCTGGCTGCTGGTCAAGGTGATGTGCAGTCTGGAGCTGGTCAAGGCTGCCCATGCAGCTCTCCACTGGCCAGGCACAGAAGGGGCGCTGCCACTATTCAAAAGCAACCTTGCATAAGCATTTGGTAGTTGGCTTCTTCAAGACAGAACTTCTGCTTTAATCAGGCTAATTTCACCTCCATTTCTCTCTCTCTCTCTCTCTCTCTCTCTCTCTCTCTCCCCCCCCCCCCCCCACCCCCCCCCCCGACTTTGCTAACGCTTTCTTCATTTCCCTATACACACTACCCACATCCTTCTGGCTAAATCTCTTGGCACATCCTAAACCTGCTCTCCAACATGGAGAAATCTGAAAATTGTTACTGTGTTACGCTGGTGTTTTCTATAGGTCATCTATGGTCTTTTGAAATCCTCCCTTATGTTGAAACATGTTTAACAATATTTTAAAGGCTATCTATTTAACCTACCCCAAAGAAATAACCCAAAATGTGGCCCAAAAAACCTATATGCAGCATTATTTATAACATTAAAATTTGAAAGTAATCTAAATGGTCAAAAAGAAAATTATGTAAATTCTGTTACATTAATTATGACACTCTCTGAAATATTAGAGATCAATAATGAGAACATGGCATCATAAAAATGCTTATGTTAAATGGAAAATGAAGAAACCAAGAGGTAAAGTTATACTCTCCGAGGTAACAACAATGTAAAAATAATATAGGACAATACCATAGCTATCCTGTGTGACCTACACTATCGCTATAAGGATCAAATGGGCTAATAAAGAAAAAAAAAAGTCAAATGGCTAAAATGCTATCCAAATTCTAAATGGTATTAATATTACTAGTAGACATTTGAAGACTATTTAGCACATGAATCAACAGAGCAATAGAAACTTTCAAGATCACATCGGTTTCAGATGCCCTGGAGAAAGTGGCCATTTCAAAAGTTCTGCTTTACAAGTTTAAAAAAAAAAATGTTTTTAATGATGAGAGAGAAACGAACAAACAAACAAAAAACAAACATCAATTGGTTGCCTCCTGTATGCACCCCAATTGGGGTCCAAACCCACAACCTGGGCATGTGCCCTGAGTAGGAATCAAACCATCAAGCCAGCAAGCTTTTGGTGCAGGTGATGACACTCAACCAACCGAGCCACACTGGCCAGGGCTGCTTTACAATTTTTACATGGCCTTTGTTTTCATCCGTGCCAACATGTGTAGATGGAAATTCAGTGACTGTTAGTGGTATCAATGGTCCACTTGTTCAGAGAGTCTTTGAAGAAAGCAGGAGTTATTCTTACAATAAAGGCTTTGCTTTATTTGAGTGAATGAGTGACTGAGTGAGAGCAAAAGAGAGAAAGAGAAGTCTACTTTAAGAGATTAACTTCTCTATCAAGTTCAGATCGGACTGTGCAGCATGAACTACACACACTGGTGACGACCTGGATACAAACACTTGATATCCTAGATTAAAGACTCAAGGTAATCTTTCTCTAATTCTCCATGTATACTTTTCCACATGTTCCTGATGGAGAGAAATAAGTTCACTTGCTTACAGTCAACCTGTTCAGTTCAAGCTGGGAGCCTGCGTGGTGCTGAGGAACTCAGATATGTAAAGATGGAAATAAGGAAATTTCAAGGGAGAGGTTTTCCTAAGTTCTTTATATGACCCTGCATTAGGTATTTGTCAATATCTACCTAGTCTTTTAACTTTTATTTTCCTCTTTCCCTATAGGAACCACAATTTTCCTGAGCCAGATACATCCTAGCTTCTTCATTGCTTTGTTAAATGCGTCTAAAAAACGTCTCTGGCTTCCTTGTGGATCTGATTAAGATGGAGTGAGCACACTCCACCCCTGTCTCGCCCACTGAATGTGGCTATAAAACCTGGACAGAACAAACAGAGCAGCTATTTGAAGTCTCTGAAAAGTATACAGTAGTAGGGAAATGAGGGAAGACAACCAGAATTTGATGTATCATCAAAGTGGTGGTGACCCTGCCATCTCCTCATCCAGGACCCCCAACCCGGACTGAATACAACCTGATACCCAGAAGCGAGCATCCGTATGGACAGCAGAGTACCAGGATAAGCCACCTAGTCCTGGCTTGTAGAGCATGAAAGAGACCACCTAATTCTCAGAGATAGCAGGCCAAATCCAGGCAAGTTCCCTTTTCCATTCCTGTCTTCTCAGCTCTCTTGTGTCCTGGTCCTCCAGTGGTTCTGCAGAAGAAGAGGACTCCACGGGTGCCTGAAACTCGGAGGGAGGAAAACCTTCTTTGCAATTGGAAATGCTGTCGTCTGAAGAGAGAAAAACAAACAAACAAACAAACAAACAAACAAACCCAACCCTTGGATTTTCTCAGTCTTGCTCTTGCCTAGTCATGGATGTGAGCCAAGGAAGAGTTTAGCAGAGCAGGAGGAATAAAGCCCATGCTTTCTGGCTTAAGGACCAAGGACCAAGGACAGATGGCCCCAGGAACTGGAATGTACTCCAGTGATTGCAAAGAGGGAGGAGCTCAGGAAAACCACTCCATAAAGCTGTTTATGAGCTCCTGGGCTCACCCTGAGCTGAACATCGTAGATATAATCCTAACTAGCATACTGTATACCCTTAAGTTCAGGTGAGACTGCCTGGGACCCATATGGCCATGGAGTGGCTCAACAGGGACAGATCAGAAGAACACAGTGAAGACTTTGAAAACACAACTGATACTGAAACTCACAGAAGGCTGGTAGGAACTTAGAATCCAAACTCAAACTGGTGGAGTCTCTTAATGCAATATTCAAAATAGTCACCAAGATAGTTCATATTGTGGCTTATAAAACAAACCTTAGAGAATTTATAACAATTGAAATCACACCAAGTATGTTCCATGGCCATAATGGAATTAGACTAGAAATCAACAATGGAAGCATAGCTGGAAAATCTCCAAACATTTGGAAATTAAACAATATAATCTATTGGTCATAAAGGAAGTCTCAAGGAAAATTAGAAAATATATTGAACTGAATGAAAATGAAAAAAAATATATTAAAACCTGTAAGATATAGCTAAACCAGTGTTTACAGAGATATAAATAGCATTCAATGGTTGTAGTAAGGGAAAAAAAAGAAAGGTCTTAAATCAATAATTTATACTTCCACCTTAAAAACTAGAAAAAGAAAAGCAAAATTGCCCCAAACAAGCAGAAGAAATGAAACAATAAAAATAAGAGCAGAAATCAATGAGAATGGGGAAGAGATACAATGGAGAAAACCAATAAAACCAAAAAACTTTTTCTTCAAAAAGACTATTAAACTTGATAAACCACCCAGCTGGCGTGACTGAGTGGTTGAGTGTTGACCTATGAACCAGGAGGCCAGGGTTTGGTCCAGGTCAAGGCGCATACCTGGGTTGTGAGCTAGATCCCCAGTGTGGGGTGTGCAGGAGGCAACCAATCAATGATTCACTCTCAGCATTGATGTTTCTATCTCTCTCTCCCTCTCCCTTCTTCTCTGAAATCAATAAATATATAAAATATAATAATAATTAAAGAATAAAGGAGATGCTTGTGAAAGAGTGGGAATAAAACAGTTATGCAAGTTCTAGACTTTGTTTCACTCAAATAAAATCCCAAGATGTTAGGGTTAGATGAGACTTTAGATTTCTGGAAGACAGTAGCAGGTTGGAAGACAGATAACAATGGGACAGGGGGACAGAGGTTCAGGGGAAAGGCACAGACTCATGGATGTAGCATTCAGATGGAAAACTGAGACACGGAGAAGTGAAGTGATGGGGTGGCGTCATGTGAGCAAACTCAGATGGTTTGTACAGAGCTGCATCCAGAACTCAGAATTTCTGCTCACAATGTCAACTCGTTAAAACAGAGAACTAGGGAAAATGCAGGGCCACTTTTGTTCCTGGATTGTTTGTCATCTCTCTGCTCAGTGCCAAGTTTTGGAACATTACCACCTGAGGTCAAAGAACACAGTCGCTGCTTCTCTGACGAAGGAAACACCAGTGTGGACAGATAAAAGGCGTTATTTTGTAGAGTTTGGGTCAATTTATTTAGCCCCCACCATGTTCCAGGAGCTATGGTAAGTCCTGGGGAAAAACAGGGGTTATTATGGGCCTTCCCTTGCCAAACACAATCTAGGGAGAGACAGACATAAATAAACAATTACAGCCACGTGACAAGTGCTACAATTCCAGGATGCAGATGCCACTGGGGGCCTAGAAGTAGGAGCACTCAGTTCTGCCTGTGGAATGTGGGAAGAGCCTGCTGGCCACACAAGGGAAGATGCTCCAGACAGAAAACAGCACACACTGGCCACTGGGGGTAGTTTCATCTCCCACCCCAGCCCACTCCACCCATACACCCAATCAGACCTATTCAGACCCAGCTGGAGGGTACAGAAGGAGAAAAAAAATTCCAAGTCTAGCACAACTTCAGTTTATGTTTGCAGGTATTGTCCAAAATCTTAAAATTGAAAATATGTAATCAATCACTTTTCTACAACAATATGGGGAATATTCTCTTATAGGACAAATATGACATTGTGATAATGACAATATAATAATACTACCAATCCCCTTATTTTGGGGAATCTCAATATATAGCAAGAATTAAAATAGATAATCCTGAGTTGAAGTATAAATACATGTCTTTTAAAAGTGTAGTTGGTAGATGTTCACTCTCATGTAAGTGAAAAGAAATGGGTTTCTGCTTTGCTTTGCTTTGAAAGTATCTAGGTAGCATTCAGGGGTTGCTTAGTGTACGAATCCACGGTTCTCACAGCACAGGCTTCTCCAGGTGTCTTCTCTGCAGAGCTCCATTTCATAGTTTAAAAGTGGAGCCAATGTCCTTTCATCTCAAATGCTCATAGCTGGAGGCAGCTCCCATTTGGTCTATCATTTTAGGAGAAGAAACGAGAGGTGGGAAGGTTTAACCTGGGAGAGAGAAAGGGAATGAAAAAAACGGGCCTGCGCGGAACCTGCCAGGTTCCCGGAGAATAACGACCTTCCTGAGGAACGGGGCCATGCTGGTCCTCGGTGGGACTCCTCGGCTGTGGCCCACAGCACCGGGGCCGAGGATTCTCTGTAGTGAGGCTGCCTCTGTGGGCATCGTAGGATGCTTAGCAGCCTTCCTGGCCTCTACCCACTAGAAGCCGGAAGCACCCCCCTCCCAGTCGTGACAACCAAGAATGTCTCTAGCCATTGCCCCTGGCTGAAATCCCTAATCTAGATGAACTCTGACCAGCAACAATGCTGAGGATCTCAATCCTGTTACCTGCTTCCTACTGAAAACCCTTCTCTAGTTGATATCACTGTCTCCCCCAAAATAAACCCAGTAAAGAGTCATTGGAAAATACTTATATTGGCCCTTGGACAATACAAGTCTCCACCTTAAGTAGTTAACACTGTTGGTCAGAGAGAACCTTATGCATTGAATTCCTCTGATTAAAACAGGCTCCAAATAGCACTGCCCACTCAGTTGCCTGTTCTAGAGCATTAAGAATTAGTGCTCTGCCCTAACTGGTTTGGCTCAGTGGATAGAGCATCGGCCTGCAGACTGAAGAATTAGTGCTCTGCCCTAACTGGTTTGGCTCAGTGGATAGAGCATCGGCCTGCAGACTGAAGAATTAGTGCTCTAGCATTAAGAGCGTGGCTGGGCGTTTCATTTGTCCCGTCATGTTCGTTCAATCATTCCACAAACATTCTTGAGCATTTACGGTGTGGCCAGTGTTGATCCAGGTGGACAAGCAAAAGCTAGTTAGATAACAAATTGGTAAACAAACACACCATGATACTCCCGCATAAGTCAATAAAATAAAAGGGCAAATAGGTTCGAGCTGCATAGTCCTGTATGGCAGCCACTTGCCACATGTGCCTACTGAGCCATGAAACACAGTGCATTCGAACTGATTTGTGCTGACCACACCAGATTTCAGACTCAGTGCATAAAGGAAATATCAAATGTCTCATTAATAATTTTTATATTGATTAGATGTGATAATGATAATATTTTGGATATACTGGGCTGAGTAAAATCTGCTATCAAAATTATTTTGCCTGTTTTCTTTACTGTTTAGTGTGGCTGCTTGAAACTTAAGCTGCCGCATGAGGCTCACCCTGTATTTCTACTGGGTAGGGCTGGGCCAGAGAACCAGAGAGAGGCAGGATCTCCTTCAGCCGGAGACCCCAGGAACGGTCACTCCACCCTCTGGAAGACCAGTGTCCCAACTAGAGGAAAGGCAAATTCACGGGGGGCTCTGCGATGGGAATGAACCTGGCCCACTGGAGCCACAGTCAGGCAGTGTGGCCCAGTGGGGAGTGCAGAGGGAGGGAGGAAAGAGCTGAGGCTGGCAGGGCTGCGGGCCAGGCACTAGGCAGGGGCCTGGAGGCCAAGTTTAGGATTTGGGATTCCATCCCGGGAGCAGCGGGAGAGCACTGGAGGGTTTGCGTCAGGGGAACACCATGGTCTGATTTAGACTTTGTAAAGATGCTGCACTCTGGCAGCCATGTGGAGAGGGCTGGTGTGTAAGCCAGAACAGAAGCAGGGCCACCAGGCAGGCATCAATCTCCCAGGACCCCAAAGCTTTTGGCCGCTCCAGGTGCCTTCAGAAGAGGATAGGAGACAAAGTCAGAGATGAGATGTTGCTACGTCTCTCCCACAGAGAGCTAGTCTTAATTCTACTTACATTAAAATTTTGATTATGTAGAACACCTCTTTCCTCATAAGGGAGATAAAGGGAGTGTTTATTATCCAAATCCAGCCTGGGATTCCGAGAGTGCTCCTGCTGCTTCATGAAGTTCCGCATAATCGGCCTCCTCGGAGCAGAGAGGGTATTAGACTAGCTTTTCTTTATTAACTGGTTTCCCATTTCCTGTGTTCTACCATCACCACACTAATTAAGTCAAAAATTGGGAGGAGGGGTCGTAGGTTTGTTGTTTTGATCTCATTTAATTCTTTTACTTCATTCTTGCCATTTTAAATTAACTCAAAATTTGGGTTTCTTCTCTCATGAGGCTTCTATCCCTTTCACTGGGCCCTATTTTTGTATTTTAGCTTCCGGGGTTCACCCCTAAACCCCCAATTCAGCTGAACACCAACCCTCTAAGCTCATTTACTCTTGCATTTTCCATTTGCTTTGCTGTTTCTAGATTCTCATTTTCCCCTAGCTCGTTGGTCATTTTTGCCACTGGTGAGTCATTTGCTCTGAGTCATGCTTGGCTGTGATGCAAAGCCAGGAAAATGCCTCAGAATGCACCTGGCTTACAAAAGGATGTCACTGAGAAACAGGGTCTGCACCCAGGGTCTGTTTTCCTAACTGCGTTCAATAACCCATTTTCGCTTTTTTTCTTCCAAATGTACTATTTCTCTCCGCATTTGTGGAAAGAGTTTTAGTCAATTCATTTCAGACTTTCAGAGGCAGGAGAACGTATCTGGAATGAACCTAGAACCCCCAAGGATGAAAGGCGGCCTTCCTTATGTAAGGTTCTTCCTCCGCAGTACCACGCGCAGCTCCACACATGGGCCACTTCAGGGCCGCTCTTCCTTTTGAGAGCTGTCAAGATACTGCTCTACACAGGGGCCACCACGCTGTGCATAAAACTAAAGACGAGAACTGCCCCCGGCCAGAGGAGACTGGGAGATGACAACTAAATGCAACATGGTACCTGGGTTGGATCCTGGCACAGAAAGCTGCCTGAGTCTGTGTGCCAGTTCTGCCCTTATAAGCTGGGTGATGGGAGGCAAATTACTCTGCCTACCTATGCCTCCGTCTTCTCATCTGTGAAGTAGGGATGGTAACAATGGCTATCCCATAGTGTTCTTGTGAAGGTTAAAGTGACAACCCTCACATTGAGCACCTAGCACTTTGCTGGGCATGGCAAAGTAAACAGGAAAAATATGAGCTACAACAACCACCTTACCCCTCAGGAACACAACACAAAGGTACCCTTCCACCTTCCTGAGCTTGCCACCTTGCCGATCTAACTCTGAAGTTTAAGGAACTTCACTCTGAAAACCACTCCAAGAATAAAAGCTTCTCCCCACACTCTTGCCTCAAAAGCCTCATTCTTCTAAGCCCCTTCCTTCCAAAATTAAACTCTTAGCACAGGTGTTGTCACTTATCACATGGGAACAAACAGCCTATCCGGTCCACACAGACAGGGGTTTGAAAAGGCAGGAAGAAGAATGGATAGTCGGGATGAAAGCACAGCCCACAGGGTGGTGGCGGGGGGCGGGGGGGGGGCACTCAGGGACATTAAAGGACAGCAGATCTCTGGAAGGAGCCACACACAAGGGAATGTTGGGATGGTGCTGCTGGGGAGAAGGCTGGGAACCCAGAGGGTAGGAAGGCAGAGCCAGAAATGACTTTCCACTGGACTTCTTTGTGTATCTTTTGAATCTTGTATCATCTGCATGTATTACCTAATCAAAATTAATTTAATTAAGTAAGGGAAGGGGGGATTTGATATTGAGTAAGACAGAGCCAAAAATAAAAAGGTCTCTGAGGGCAAAGGTGCAAGTCATTTCAGATATTTTGCTGGCAACCTGCCCTGCTCTCACCCACTCCCTTACCCCCTCACCCCCACCTCCAAAATGAGAAAAGTTATTCTATGACCTCCTGGATGACTTGTTTTCAGAATATCAGCAATAGCCTTTCAGGGTCAAAATCTAAGACTCTGAAACTCAGGACTCTCAAAACCTTATGAAAAGGCCCTGCAGAATCACTGGAACAGCTCCACAAGGTAAAATGCAACTTCTAATATATCACCTCCCATCAAAGCCACTGCATGAGGTCCAACACTGGAGCGCCATATTCAGCTGTATCTTTATTCCACCACTGGGCATCAGTGAGCTAGTCCTGCAGCACAAGGGCAGGGTCCAGCAAAATGAGGATGTATTAAAGGAAATAATCCCTCCAGGGCCCCCGCAGAGCAGGGAAGAAGTCCCAGATCCTACCGCATTTGCCATTAGTAAGACCTGTCCACCAGCAGGCGGTGAGGGGTAGGGAGGACGAGGGCTTTGTAATCAGAGTCGGCAGGTTCATCTGGTCCTGCATGACCTTGGGCAAGTCACTCAATTGCTCCTCCTCACTTGTGACATATAGAGATCACCACTTACCTTGCAAGTTGTAAGAACCATGGAAGCTTTATGTACAAATATCCAAATCCATGTCATTATCCCTAAAAGCCCAGCACCTCCTGCCAGTTTTTCCCTTTAAAGTGTCACTGGACTTGAAGTTGGAAGATGTTATGCATTGAGTTGTGTCCCCCTAAAAAGATGTGTTGAAGTCTTAACCCCCGGAACCTGTGAATATGGCCTTATTTGGAAACAGGGTCTCTGCAGATGTAATTAGTTAAATTAAGAGAAAATCATAATGGCATAGGTTGGGTCCTAAATCCAATTTGACTGGTATCCTTATAAGAAGAGAAGAAACAGAGACACACATACAGAGAAGATAAGTGAAGGCATACACAGGGAGAAGAAGGCCAGGTGACACAGGGGCAGAGGTGGGAGGGGTGCAGTCGCAAGCTGAGGAACACCAAGGTCTGCTGGAAGCCACTGAGGCTGGGAAAAGCATGAATAGATTTTCCCTCAGAGCCCCAAGAAGGAACCACCTCACCAACACCTTTTGAATTTCTGATCCCTCCAACAGTGATAGAATAAACTCTTGTTTTATGCCACAGTGTGTGGTACTTCGTCACAGCAGCCCTAGGAAACTAATTCAGGAAGTTATCTAATTTTGCTACCTATTGAATGCGTGAATTCTCTTTCCCAAAGGTCAGCTGGCCAGCTTATGTATGACTGTCTCTAGTAAAAAACAAACCAACCAACAAAAAACCAATAGTATCTACCAACGAAGCAATCCCCCCCACCCCCCGCCACTCATGAAAAGGTTTGACTGTCATAAATACCATTCATTTAAAAATATTTATTAAGCACCTACTATATGCCAGGTACTGTTTGGGGCACTGTTGATAAGGAGTGGTAAATGTGGAGCAGACAATAACAGGGTCCTCAAATAAGGTCATTTCTGATAGTGTTATGAAAAAATAAAACAATGTAATAAGATAGAGTGAGTGGGATCCAGGAAGTGGATCCAGGAAGAAATTACCTGATTGTTAGGGAATGCCCCACTGAGGATGAGACTTTGGAGCAGTGACTTGAATTACAGGGAGCCAGCCGTGGGAAAATCTGGCAGGAGGAACCACTGGTGCAAGGGCCCTGAGGCAGAGCAAGGCAGACATGCTCAAAGCACAGAAAGAAGGTGGGCCTTCCGTGAGTAAGAGAGTAGTAAGTGATGAAGCTGGAGAAACAGGCAATGTCGGTCGGTACTCAAAGCCACCCCAGTAGACTAAGGTAAGATCTTTCAATTTGATCCCATGAGTACAGGGAAGCCACTGGGGAGAGACATGATGACTCATAGTTTTTAAAAGATCTCTCTGACACAATAAAGTTCTTAAAACTGAAGTCTTTCTCACCATTACTTTTATCCTTTGGTTTTGGGGATCCTGGGCCTTTACAGGACAAGTTTAATAAATGACAGTCTGAACCTTTCATGAGGCTGGCTCCTAAGATCCTCGTGGCTTACCGGCTCGAAATCATTCACCACTGGAGCAATTCCCAATGAACATGCTTGATTTTTCCCTATGTCCTTCATTAAATGTGATGTCTAGAAAGGAACACAATATTCTAAGCATGGAGCAGACTGGAACTATCACCTTTCTCATTCCAGATCTATATTTCTATTGATTGCCCTAAGTTTGCCTACTGAAACGTATCTAGGATAACCTCCTCCTGGAGTCCCTCTAAACACACACACACACACACACACACACACACACAAACACCTTCACCTGAGGATATGTTTAGAAAGAGGAAAAGGTGGAGGGAGGGAGGGAGGGAGAGGAAGGGAAAGAGAGAAAGAGAGAGAGAGAGAGAGAGAGAGAGAGAGAGAGACCTTGATGTGAGAGAGAAGCATCAGTTGGCTCCTGTATGCAACTTAGGTACCTGCCCTGACTGGGAATCGAACCCACAACCTTTTGGTGTACAGGACAACGCTCCAACCAACTGAGCCACCCACCAGGGCTGAAGTCCCTTCTTGATGCCCAGGGATTAAACCTTGTTCTTTCCTTAATGAGAACAGTTGTGCCATGTTTGTTGTTGTTGCGTTGTGTGTGTTTTTCGGTAAGTGTCACCATTACCCAAACAATACCATGTATTAAAACGATAAAAAAACAACAACTACTAGGTCAGCTCCCGAGGTTTCACAACCACTGCATTTCTCTTCCGGATGAAGGACAAGGAAAACAATTATGGCAAGTTTCCCTACAATTGCTTTGGTCTCTTGCATCACACAGCTGAAGACACCTAGACTATTTGGAAACACTGAGCACTTGAGCAAAAGACACTCCCTGCAATCATACTTCCTACTGGGTTTCTCAAAGCCTTCAAAACAAATCTGAGTAGATGCAGACGATCTCATGCTCGGGGTAGGAGGAAGTGGTGAAGGCGCATCTGCCCCTGAAAGCTAAGCGGACTTCGTAAGCAGGGAAATGGCAGGAGGGAGGGATGCTCTGCCAATGGATGCTGGGAAAGCCCTGCGGCCTCTGGATGTGCAGCTTTCTGGTCAGCTCCGTCCCACATCCCCTTCCACATCCTGTGTCAGGTGGCCACGCTTACCACTGCTTTGCCCCCTCGTACCTCAGTGACCTTGGGCAAGTCACTTAGCCTCAGTTTCTTCATGCGTGACACTGAAATGAGGACACCACCTATCACTCCAAGTTTATTGTGAAGATCAATTAAGATTCTGCGTGCGGAAGCCCTTTGCAGAGTATTCTCGTCGTGTAAGAGTGAGGGGTTATTATTGGTAACAGGACTTTTCTCCTCCCTTTGCAGCTCTTTCCTGCAGCTCATTGCCTTTCCATGACTCCTTTTTATCTTCCAAGGATGCTTTTGATGCTTCTTTTAACCTGATTATTTTCTTTTTTGAAAGAGGAGGGAGGCAGAGAGGGAGACATGTAGTATAACTCACCCCACTCTAAACTTTTCCTAAAGATTGTCCTAGAAGGAGTCCCTTTAGAGCCATTGGAAGTCAACATAAAGCAGTTTACCTCTGAAGAATCAGTCATTGTCACGAAAAGAGAACCACATCTGATATTTGTGGATGTTCTCCACTTTCTGGAATTCTGTAGCAAATTCATAAGGTTGATAACTTACTAACGTCACTGAATAGCTTTTTCATTATCTTTAACTAGAGGCCTGGTGCACGGATTTGTGCACCGGTGGGGTCCCTTGGCCTGGCCTGTGGGGATCAGAATCTCCAACATCCCCCAATGGGTCCAGGATTGCGAGAGGGCGGTTCTTGGGCGATGCACCTGGAATCGGGGTCCCTCCTCTCTGGTTCTGGGTGTGTCACTCGAGAACCGCAGCTGCCAAGTCACTGCAGCTCGGCAGCTCCTGCATTGAGCATCTGCCCCCTGGTGATCAATGCTCATCATAGCTACCGATCAGACTGTCCGACAGTCTGATCGGTAGCTTAGGCTTTTATATATGTAGATTGTTACATTCTCAAATAATACAAACTATCATCACTTTAACTGACAATGCCCTACAAAAGACAAACACTGCAAAAAACAATAACAAAAACATGGGAATGCATTCCAGAACCAAACGAGAGGCTGAAGATAATCTGCTGATCACCAAGAGTGCTATGTGCGCATCCTCAGCTATCTTCATTTCTTTAATGGAAAAGGAAAATCTCATGAGTCAACTTTTTCATTGTGAGCCGATCTCCATAGCTTATTGCCCTGCACTTCAGTCCTATTTCTCAACAAAGTGGAAATAAAAAAATGAGTGACAGCCAAAGGGAAATACTTTGCATAATGGGAGAAGACACACTTCCAAACAGAAATATGAGAAGACGGCAAGGAGCGCTCACGTGTAATACAATCTTAAGTTTCCTTTTTTTTTTCTTTGCTTAATTCAGTGCTAAGCATCTCCAATGCCCAGGTTTAGATTTAGGGAGGGGGTGCCTGCAATTAAATGAATCTGAAGCATTAGCCTTAGGTGACTATGACCTGGGCCCTGACAGATGTCAGCTTGCCTGGAACACTGACTCACCACAGCTACAACCCCCAGGTCAGGGCGCCTCACCGGTGCCAGCTCAGAGCCAAGTTCCTGCTCATTCTGCAGGTTGGCACCCTTGCCTCGCACTTAACCAGAGAGTTGGAGGCGCTGGCCAGTACCTTTTCCTCTTCCCGGTCTCCTTCTCCCAAATCCCATCTACGTGCAACCTAGGGAAGCACAAACCCCCTACAAGAGGAACATGTCCCCAGCTCCAAAAGACCACATCCAGTCCTTTCAAAGGCCCGGACACCGGTTCAGCCGTCCGGAACCAGCTGTCCTGCACTGCGCTTCTAACGCCGCGTTTGTGCTGCTGTGCCCTCTGCAAACCCCGCTGTGCTCACCGACCGGCCCGGAGGAGGGGAGCCCTGGGCAGGCGCCCCCACCCCTCCCGCGTCCGCCACTCGGGAGCAGAGAGGCAGCAAACTTAAAACCGAACACACGCACGACTTGGCAAAGGTCTTCCCAGCCTGGTCGCAGGCACTCCCCCCGGCACGCCTTCCCAGGGGCCTGGGGGTCCTCATCCCCTCAAGACGGGGAACCAGCTCCATCGCAGAGCCACTTGGCGACACCATCTGCCACCGGGGCTGGGGACCCCGCGTACGGTCCCCCAGCCTGCTGGCTCCCCTTCCCGTTTCTTCACCCCCGCCCGTCATCGCAGACCCCGCAGGAATCCCTGCGGCCCAAGGCCCTCGACCCCGCGTCACCAGTGACCCCCTGCCCCTCCCACAGCCCCTCACGCGCGGGTCCCAGAGAAGCCCGTGCCGTTGCCTCGGGCGCTCCAGCTGTCACCCTCCGGAGAGCTCCCGCGCCTCCCCGGGACCCCGGCCCGTCTACCCCCCGCGGGCACCGGCGGGGGTGCCCCTCTCACCGCGGCGCGCCGGCGGGTCAGGGACGGACAGAGCGAGCGGGCGCTGGTGGGCTCGGCGGTGCAGCTGCGGCGCTGGCCGGAGAGTCGGGTCCTCGCGCGAGCTGTCAGTCAGCCGCCGCGCCCGCCCCCGGCCCGGTCTGCGCAGGCGTGAGGGCGGCCCGAGCGACGTCACGTGACAGGACAGTGCCGCCGCCCGCGCCCGGCGCTCACGGCTGTGCGGGGTCCTTGGCGTGCGGGTGGCTCTCCGCCCGGCTGCTCCTCGGTGAGAGGCCTGGCCCCCCGCCTCTGGGACTTTGCTCGGAGATCTCCGGCGGGAAGGTCCCGGGAACTTCGTTTCCTGGGTCTGCTTAAAAGTAGGGTGTCTTGGGAAGGGGAGCAGGCTGTTGTGGGCGATCTGGTGGCTGTAGGGGTGGGTGGCGAGGAGCTCCGCAGGGAGCCGGGGAGCATGGCCTGGTTCTGCTTGCTTCCCCGCGCCCAGTGTCCCCACCTTTAAAACACCGTTTGCCATTTCCTGCCCGCCTGTTCCACCGTTAGGGTCAAGTCACGGCATTAATGACCATACTTTACAAATAAGAAAGCAGTATGGAGTTTCCTCAAAAAGTTAAAAATGGAACTGCTATTTGACCCAGTGATCCCACTTCTAGGAATATATCCCAAGAAGCCAGAAACACCAACAGAATGGATATATGCATCACTATGTTCATAGCAGCACAATTCACCATAGCTAAGATCTGGAAACAGCCTAAGTGCCCATCAGCAGATGAATGGATTAAAAAACTGTGGTACATCTACACAATGGAATACTATGCTGCTGTAAAAAAGAAGGAACTCTTACCATTTGCAGCAGCATGGATGGAACTGGAGAGCATTATGCTAAGTGAAATAAGCCAGGAAGTGAAAGAAAAACACCACATGATCTCACTCATTTATGGATAATAAAGACCATTATAAACTGATGAACAAAAAGATAGATACAGAGGCAGAGAAGCATTGAACAGACTGTCAAACTACAGCGGGAAGACTGGGGAGTACTGGTGGGGGGAGGGGGGAGGTAACAGATCAACCAAAGGACTTGTGTGCATGCAGATAAGCATAACCAATGGACAGAAGACATTGGGGTGGGGTGAGGGCATGTGCCGGGAGGTAGGCGAGGCGGGGGGAAGGTTAATGGGGGGGGGAGACATAGGTACTGCTATCTGTAATACTTTAAACAATAAAATTAAATTAAAAAAATAATAAGTCAGGCAGGGATGCATGGTATAGAAGGGCAATTTGAAAGCAATTTATTTTTTGAAAGAGGGCACCTTAAAGGCTGATAGATTCCACCTCGCCTGCTCCACAAGCTTAGGCCAGGCTGCATCTTTTTTTTAGCAAATACAATAAACACAACATTCAAGCCATCCTGTTCCACATTTCTTCAATTTAAAAAAATAAAACAAAAAGGTAATGCCCTGGCCTGTGTAGCTCAGTTGGTTGAGCATCATCCCATGCGTCAAGAGGTCATGGGTTCAATTCCAGGTCAGGGCATATACCTAGGTTGCTGGCTCCATCACCAGTAGGGGGCACGCAGGGGGCAGCCCGTCTATGTTACTCTCTCATCATCCATGTTTCCCTCACCCTTATTATCTCTAAAAATAAAAATAAAAAACTTTTTTTTTTAAGGTAAACAATAGTAGTGCTCCTATGGAAGCCTTTTACTAGTATAGTTCTAAAGGAAGGAAGTATAGAAGCAGAAATTGACATCTCCCCAGGAAGTTTGGGGTTAGGCAAAACTTGGTTCCAACACTTAGCAAATTAAGTATCTGATTCCGGAGTATGGGCTCCGTACCTCAAACTCTAAAGACATTTCCACAGCTACATTGCAGAGCTATCGTGCTCCTGGTGGTTGCTCATATGAAATAATAAAGCCCTGTCTCGAAATACAGGCAGTGGTATCTGAAATAG
This sequence comes from Myotis myotis, assembly GCF_014108235.1. Lineage (NCBI taxonomy): Eukaryota > Metazoa > Chordata > Mammalia > Chiroptera > Vespertilionidae > Myotis > Myotis myotis. Next base: position 17,341,942 of record NW_023416323.1, read on the forward strand.
GGCTGACTGTCAATTTTAGAAAACTGGCTTCTCCGAAGTTTTAGTTGTGCAGAAAGAACTGGAGGCCTGCCATTTACGAGAAAAGATGACATGGATTGATGATCAGGTATCTTTCCTGAACCCCAAGCATGGAGCTGCTGGTCCGTGGGAAGAGGACCTGCTGAACTTCAGACTTGCTAGGGAAAGTTTAAGGGAACGACATGAAGAGAAATAGCTGGAGTCCCATAGGAGCAATGCCTGGGTCATAGCTGCTTCTGGTCCTTCCCAGATTTGCTTGACCAGCTTGGTATGGCCATCATGTCTGATAGTTCTCTTGGTGTTTCAAGTTTGGTGTGAACTAGGAAGGGAAGGAGTATAGCCTGCACTTCTTCATGTGGACACTACAGATAAGTAGACATACTGTTGGTTCCTGTAAGGTCTGCCCTGTGTCCAGGAGAGTCTGAGCCTGTCTTGCATGTTTTATGGGAATGGAGGAGTATTGTATCTGTGGCTGGAGGAAGTCCCCCTCTGTTCAGTGAGTGAACCTAGCACAAAGCACCATCTCTCCTATTGGCCTGACCAGGCTGGTGATACCAGCTAGTTAGGGAAATTGAAAAGTATGAGCTCATTCAGGGCCAAATTCCATTTGGGGGAAATATAATTTCTCTTCAAGAGATTTATATGGACTTTATTTCTTTCTATCTCATTAAAGGTCTTCTGACCTTACCAGAGGGTTGGAGAGAGGCAGATGACATAGCCATTTTTTAAAAAGGGGAAGAGGAAAGTAAGTTCAGTGAACTTGACTTTGGGCCTGAAAAATATTCATAACAGATTACTCACAAAAAATATGTGTGCCTCTCAGAAGAGGAAGCACCAATGAAAAGACCAAGTCATGCTAGATTAACCTTATCTCTGTTGTGAAATATAGAGACTGGTAAATCAAGAAAATGTAATAGAAGTAGTATGTCTGGACCTGGAAGATGTGTTTACCAGGATTCTTTCAATGATAAGAATTCAATTTATACTGGTTTTTGAAGCGAGGGACTGTATTGGCTCCCATAACAGAAAAGTTCTGGAGTTGGTCCAGCAAGATCTAGGGGCTCAAATGATGTTATCAGAACTTAGTCTCTTTCCCCTACCTGACTGCTTCCCTCTGATTTGGCTTCATTCTCAGATTAGGTTCTTTTTTAAAAAAATATATTTTATTGATTTTTTACAGAGAGGAAGGGAGAGAGATAGAGAGTTAGAAACATCGATGAGAGAGGAACATCGATCAGCTGCCTCCTACACATCTCCTGCTGGGGATATGCCTGCAACCAAGGTACATGCCCTTGACCAGAATCGAACCTGGGACCTTTCAGTCAGCAGGCCGTCGCCCTATCCACTGAGCCAAACAGGTTTCAGCAGATTAGGTTCTTTTTATGGAGTTGTCTCTAGCAGCAACAGGCTTATATTCTTTCAACTTAGCAGAAGGGGGAAAAAAAGGATTCTCTCTTTCAATATTTCCAGCTGAAGTCCCAGGATTCGGTCTGAATGGACCAACATCACTCATGTGCTCATCCCCTTGAACCAATCTCTGAGGCCAGGTGTTGGGATAACTGGATTGGCCACATCTAGACAGGAGTGAGGATCAGCCCTAACCAGCTACTTGGGTAGGGAGCAAGGGAAGGGTGGATCCCCACAGGAAAATGAGATAGTGTTGTGAGGAGAAGTGGGACAGATTCTGGGCAGGCAAGGAAAAACAACATATTCAGGACAGAGCATTGCTAAGATATCTCATGATACTATATGAAGGGCAGGAAGAAAAGGAAGGAGAAATAGTAAATTTATTGGATGACTGAATTAATATTCAAAAATACTTTGATTAGAGAATGAGTCCAAAAACAATTATACAAGATAAAGCTGGTGTTGTGACATAGCATTAGTCCGTGTTTCTGGTTGCCCTCTATTATCTATTTTCCCTCCCCCTTTGTAAGATATTGCACAAACTTAGTGGCTAAAATGACACAAATTTATTACCTTACAGTTCTGGAGGTCATGTCTTAAAATCAAGGTATCAGCAGGGGTGATTCCTTCTGGAATCTCTGGGGAGAATCATTTTCTTTCCTTTTTCAGTTTCTAGCAGCTTCCTGCAATTCCTTGACTCCAGGCCCCTGCCTCCATCTTCAGAAGCAAACTCTTTTCATCTGGAATGGTTGCCAGTTTTTTTCCCCTTCAAGACACTAATGGGTAGTAGGAGTACAGGCCAGGTGTTTTGTAGAATGTCTGTTATATTTTTCTGATCGCTCCCTTATAGAGTCCGGAGTACTGTATAATTTTTGGCAGCAGTACTACATAATTGTGTGTCCTTAGTGCATTGTATCAGGAGGCACAAACATCAGTGTGTCTTGTAGGATACTATGCTTGAGCAATGGTTGAGATGGTGATATATTTATTCAGTGTAAAGGGACCGTTTCTTCCCTTTGTAAATAACTAGCAATCTATGGAGAGATGCTTTAAGATAATTTAAATATCCTCTTTTCCGGTACTTTAGCATACATTAACAATAATACTAGCGTTGCAAAACCTTGAGTGTTCTAATTCAATGAATCGACATTCATTAGTTGACATTGCCCTGCATCTATTCTTGCCCTCCTCCACTATGCTTTCCACAAAGAAGCTAGAATGACCTTTAAAAACCACAAATGTGATCAAATCCTCCAGTGGCTTCTCACTTTCCCTCAAATGTGGCTGAAGTCCCTTAACTGGTTGTTAGGGCCCTGAATCACCCAGGCCCGTCTAAATGCTCCAGCCTGAACTCAAGCCACTCCCCCATTGCCCTCCACACAAGGGCCCCTTACAGAACTCCAAACAATCCCAGTTGCTTTCCAGCAAAGGGCCACCCCACCACCCTTTGCTTGGAACCCTCTTCCTCCACCTCCTGCACCCTTTGCTTATCAAACACCCAGGTGTCCTTCACATATCACATGCTAAAGAAAGCCTTCCTTGTGACCCCCACACCAGACCAGATTCCCAGGTTTATACCCTCTCCCCATACAATGTCCTTTTCCTTTATTGGAACATATCAGTTTGTAATTGTGCATTTATTTGTTCAATTAGTCTCTGAGCTAATTAACATAACAGGCAGGACTGTGTCTGGTTTTGCTCACTCATGTCTGCAGCACTTAGCATGGTGCCAAGCACAGAGTAAATCACTAAATGCCTCTGAATGAACCAATATGAGTCTAAGACAGTGGTTCTCAACCTTCCTAATGCCGCGACCCTTTAATACAGTTCCTCATGTTGTGGTGACCCCCAACCATAAAATCATTTTCGTTGCTACTTCATAACTGTAATTTTGCTTACTGTTATGAATCCTAATGTAAATATCTGATATGCAGGATATATTTTCATTGTTACAAATTGAACATAATTAAAGCATAGTGATTAATCACAAAAACAATATGTAATTATATATGTGTTTTTCCGATGGTCTTAAGCGACCCCTGTGAAAGGGTCGTTCGACGCCCAAAGGGGTCGTGACCCACAGGTTGAGAACCGCTGGTCTAAGACGAGGACTGAGTTAATGGAAAAGAGCACAAATGGGCAGGGGCTTGCTTCCAGGTGACTTGGTGGGTTGAGCCTTGGCAGCAGGAGCAGAGGACTCATGTCACCAGCCAGTCCTTGGAGCTTGGTACGGAGCTGCATTGATACGGAGCATGGCCTCCGGCTCCTTAGGGAGTGTGCACAGTATAAAGAGCAGGATCTTCACAGCCAGGTGCAAGGAGGTCTACAAGCTTCTCTGCTTCCTGTGGGCAATCACTTAACCCTGAGCCTTCGTTTCCTGGTCGTACAGCTTCACGGGGATGGATGTGAGGATGAAGTGAGTCTGTGAGGCAATATGACAGCAGCAAAGAGCAAGACATCTGGGTCTGAATCCTGGCTCTCCATTCCTAGCTGTGTGACCTTGATTGAGCACACTGCTTAACCTCACTGGGCCCGTTTCTTCATTTATGAAAGGGGCCAACCGTGGTGAGTTCATTCATCCCATGCATTATTACTGAGTACCTACTTATTGACAGGCACTGGTGAGATAATAGTGGAGATGAACATAACTCCCTGCCTTCCGTGAGACTGGCATTGCAGTGAGGGAGAAACAATGGGATAACTAAGTGAAAGATAACAGGAAGTTAGCTGAGACATGACAAGGAGCAAAGCTGGGTGGAGGAAGTGAGATGCTGCAGAAATGGAAGATGGGGGGGGGGGGGGCGGGGGGATTTTAGGTGGGGTTCCAGGGAGAAAGATGCCTTCCAAGTCAAGTTCCAAAGGGCATAAGAGAGTGAGCTTGAGATATCCAGGGGCCAAGCCCAGAGCCTGACACTCAGTAACTGCTCCATACCTGCCCACTAGCCATATGCCTTCCCACAGGCACAGTCCTGGAGCCTCAGCAGGCTCTACCCACAGCTGGAGGCACAATGACGCAGTAAAAATAAATTCAGGAACACATCATACCACTTTCTGGGCCTTGTCTAATACCATGGGTTGTGGAGTATAAGCTTTCTGGCTTCCCTAATCTGGCTGTTTATTCAACACTACAAACTCAGTGGAAAAAATAAGAAACAACCCCAAACATCCTTCTGTGGGGAAGATGCCTTGAGAGTATTTAAACATCCTATTTTCCTGCAGTTTAGCACCCATTAACAATAATACTATCGTGGTTGCCAAACCTTGAGTGTTCTATTTCAATCGCTCCGTTGATATTTATTAGCTGGCATTTCCCTGTATCTATTCTTGACCTTCTCCAATATGCTGTCCACAAAGCAGCTAGAATGACCTTTAGAAACCACAAATGTGACCAAATCCTCACTGGGTCTTCTGGAACAAACCTCTGTACCCTTGTCTGGCTTCTCTCTCTCTCTCTCTCTCTCTCTCTCTCTCTCTTACACACACACACACACACACACACACACACACACACACACGCACACTGTTTACTTGAAGTTGAACAGACAATTACTGGATGATTTTTTACCAAGTGAGCACCCATATAACCAGCACGCAGATCAAGAAATAGACTATTAATAGCATCCCCCATCAACGGTAACCACTGCCCTACCCTGTCTTCTTTACCAAAGATCAGTTTTGCCTAACTTTGCACGTCTTTTTAATGAGATCAGATGATATGGACTCTTTTGTGTCTTGCTTCTTTTACTCAACATCTTATTAGTGAGGTTGATCTGTATGGCTGTGTGTAGTGTAGACTTCCATTCTGTACAGTATTTCATTGTAGGAATATACCACAATTTACTTATTCCTCCTGTTGCCCAGTTGCTTTTAGATTGTTTCCAATTTAGGGCTATCATGGGTAGTGCTGGGTGAACATTCTAGCACATGCCTCTTGGTGAACATAGGTACAGTATGCTCAGCTTCAGCAGATACTCCCAACAATTGCCCAAGGCAGTTTGACAATGACATGCCCACCAGCAGCGCATGGAACCTCTAGTCACTTCAACACTTGGGGGTTTTCATGTTAGGTATGTACATAGCATTCCTTGTGGATAAGTGTGCATTTCCCTGATGACGACTGAAAATGAACACTGTTTTGGATAGTCTCTTTTGTGAAGTACTCAACTGTTCTGCCAATTGTTTTATTGAGTTGTCTCATTTACTTTTAATTATAATTTTATGTATCTAAAAATGAATATAGGGTTTAGAAAAATAAGTTACAGACTTATTTCTTGTATATTTTTCCAGGAATATTCTATGCACATAAAAACATATACCCCCTTCTTCTTTTTTACACAAATACACAGTTTTACACCATAGACTTAATATACCTGGAAGACCATTCATATGAACACATAAAAATCTGCCTTATTCTCCTTTTATAATAGCACAGCACAGTATTTCATTTATGTATACAACGTAATTTATTTAATATATTGATGGGCATATAGGGTGATGCCAGTTTTTTTCTTCTTCTAAAAACATGCTACCATAAATACTCAAGTACAAACATCTTTGTGCACATGGGTGAGTCTATCTGTAGGATAAATTCCAGAGGGAAATCGCTGGGTCAAAGGGTATCTTGCTCTGCAAAGAGCTGAGCAAATTTACAATTGCACCAATTTGATCTGCCTTGCCAACACGAAGTGTTACCAAACTTTTTTTTTTCCAATCTACCAGATGAAAACTGGGATCTCCTTGTACTTTAAATTTGTATTCATTCCTGTTACTATGAATTTGGGCTGAGCTTCCTTTCACATATGTGAATAGAGCCTCCACGTTTAAAAGGGCTGTTTCCTGGGATGACTGGTTATCTGGAAACTAGCTCCTGAGGGGAAACAAGAACTAACCTGGAGATTGGGATATTCCCTTCCCTGCAAAGACCTCCAATTTTAGGAGGTTTTCTGCTCCCAGGACCTCAGTGAAATCAGAAAGAGGCAAAACCCAAAACACCTCTGTGTTAAGACACAATTTTAAAACTGGAAGAAACCTTGGAAATCAAGGCTAATCTCATATTTTAGAGATTAAGGGGGGGGGGGAGACAAAGCTGAAGCCTGGAGAGGGGAAATGACTTGCAGAAGACCACATATGTCAATTCTGTTGAGAAAGAGATGAAAATCCTTGATAAGAGTTGATTTTTTTTTGTTATCTGCTGTCATCCTTGTTAAATATTTTAAAGCATTATTTCATTGTGCTATTATTTCCTTTAGCATTACTTCATTGTGCTATTATTTCCTTTATTTATTTTAAAGTTAAAATAAGCTATGCTAGTAATAAAAAATGCAGACAACATAACAAGTGTGGGGACTCAGGAGAATTATGGGGTAGGGATTCCCCCTCTTTACTTTTTTTAAAATTTTTATTTTATTGTTTAAAGTAATACAAATAGTAGTACAAATGTCTCCTCCCCCCCCCCCATTGACCTTCCCCTGGCCTCACCTATACCCAACCCCACACATGCCCTCACCCCCCACCCCCAATGTCTTGCGTCCATTGGTTATGCTTATGTGCATGCATACAAGTCCTTCACCCTCTTTACTTTTTGTGAAAGACTTTGAAATGGGTATTGGGTGTTTTCAATGAACAATTGGGTGTTGTCTGGCACACCCTTCTGGTTATCTGGTTCCATGAGGTTTTGTTTTTTCTTTCTTTCAGCTATTTATAACTCTATAGCATATAGAGAATTTATAGCAATGAAAGTGATTCTTGCCCACAGATATGACAGACAAGTGAATCTTGTATAGTAGAAGTCCAACTGACCTCCCTCCCCCACTGTAAAAGAAGCCAGTTTTGCATCTAGTAAGCAATTTCATCTCAGCATTCCTGACTGCCTATATATGTGTCTGTCTTTTGGATTCATCTCTCAACCATTTGTATCATCTTACATGCTTTCTCATTAATTAGTGAGTTAAATGAAATATGTTACATGTGTTTGTATTTGTATAAAAGTCATGATTTTACCTTTTAAAAATATGTTTTTATTGATTTCAGAGAGAGGAAGAGATAGAAACATCTATGAGACATCCAGCTGCCTCTAGCACGCCCCGACTGGGGGTGTAGCCCATAACCCCAGGCTTGTGCCCAGACTGTGAATCCAACTGGTGACCTCCTTGTGTATGGGATGATGCTCAACCACTGAGGCACACTTGCCGGGCTCACTTGTTGTGTGCATGTGTGTGTGTGTGCACGCGCGTGCGCGCGTGTGTGTTTTAAAGAAGATATTCTTTTAACATTGCTTGCAGCAAGTGTATCTCAAGTATAGTCTTGGTGTCATCAGAGATAACCATCCTTTCTTTCAGCCTATGTGGAAAGAATTGACCACGGACTGGAGGGGCCAACCTCACTTTTTCCTTTGTGGAAACAACGATCCCAGGCAACAGAAGGCTCAGTGAAGGGTGATTGAATGCATAGCACCACTCTGAATACAGAGATACAAGACCCACTAACACACATTTAAACTTTCAAAGCTGAAATTTTGATGATTAATTTAATGTACACCTTGTTCCTAAAGTTTGTCTGGGGGCAAGACAGTAAACAATGAGAAAGTAGCTTGCAGTCAGTGAGATTCTCATAGAGTCCTTAACTGCAATTACTGCTTTTCTCATACAGTTTAGTCAGTACTTACCAGTTTAACAACAAACATTGAGCATCTACTTCCCAGACCTGCAGCAGTTGCCCCAAATATTATAGGAAACCCAAATAAATAAAAAACGTGTCTACCTTTAAATATTTAGGACATCACCTGGAAGGAATCCTTGGGATGTTCTGACATCCAGGTCCCTCTCCGAGCCTCAGCAGACTCCAGGTGCCAGGCCTCCAATCCCCAGTCCAGTATGCTTCCCCTTTTCTTTTCTTTTTAAACCAGAGAACTGTATGTTTTATTTATTTATTTATTTATTTATTTATTTATTTATTTATTTATTTACTTACTTACTTACTTACTTATTGTTTCTAAAGTATCTTTTTATTGATTTTCAAGAGAGGAAGGGAGGGGGAGATAGAAGCGTCCATGAGAGAGAAGCATCCTCTGGCTGGCTCCTGCACGCCCCCTACTGGGGATGAAGTTCACAACCCAGGCATGTGCCCTTACCAGGAATCAACCCAGGGATCTCTTGGTGCCCGGGGGCGGGGGGGGGGGGGGGGGCACTCAATCACCGGAGCCACACCAGCCGCCTATGCTTCCCCTTTTCCTCATATGCATTTACCTCCATCTTTTTCATTGTGGTTTCCATGTCCCCATTTTCTGAGTTCTCATTCCCGCACACCCTGCAGGCCACACCTAAAGCTGACAGTTCCTTAAGAGGTCGCCGCGGGCTCCAGCCACTTGGGAAGAACTCTGGACCTTGGATGACAGCTCAACGCGTGGGTTGGACCTTGCGGCAGCCCGTAGCCCCCGTCCTTTCCCTTCCGGATCTCAGTTTGGAGATCCTTTACTTTAGCAAGGGCAGCTTGCGACTGGAAGCTGACTTTCTCAGGGAACTGCCACTCCTTAGGAGCCCCTGTTCCAGAGAGACCCTGGCCACTGAGTCCCGGAGAGCGCCTCACGAGCCCATCTCCGCGGCCGGGAGCCCGGGAGGTAGCCTGAACTGCGCAGGCGCGACGCCGCTGACCTCGCGGGTTCACTTCCGGGGGTCGCACTGCTGTGCTCTTCAGGCAGGGTTCTGGGCTCTGGTGTGTGCTCCGCGGCCACCTCCCTTCGTTTGGCCCGGCCGGACCGGCCCGCTCCGAGCCACGCGGCCCGCTCCGGCCCGGCCATGAGCGCGGCCGCATGATGCGTCCCTGCCTCGGCCGCTGCAGTCGCCGCCGCCGCCGCCGCTGGCCGGGAGGAGCCGCAGCGCCGGGCGACCCCGCCCGGGCCTCGGGTGAGTGCGGCGGGCTGGGCTGGGCCGGGCCGGGCTGGGCCGGGCTCCTGCTTACGCCCAGGTGCCCTGGCGACTACCTGCCCCTGCGCCCTCTCCCCACCCCGCCCGCTGTGATCTGCAGCCTCCGGACTCCTCAGGGGCACTTCGGTGCGTGCACTTGACGTCCCCAGGTGCCTCCTTGTCGCTCCTTAGTCCATCTTTCGGGAGAGGGTCCGAATTGCAGCCCCAGTTTTGTCCCTGACCTTGGCGTGACAGTAAGCTCCCCGAGCCACTGTTTTCTCCTCTAATAACGGGTTGCTGTCAGGCCTGGAAGAGCGAATGGCTATAAACCCTTCTGTGAGCTGTAAAGAATTGTTTATGGGCATATATTACAATGGGCTTTCTCCCACATGGTGCGTGGCTTCCTGAATGCTCTTGTTCTGCCTTCCCTTTTCAGTTTTTAACTTTTTTATTCTTTGTGCATCTTTCTCATTATCTTCCCTTCCCCATCAGTGTTCTTTGGGGAGATTTCCGGTCAGGGCATCCAGGACAGTCAGGTCAGCTTCAAGACAACGTCTGCATCTGCTCTTAGTGTGGCTAAGGCTCTTCTTCTTGAAAAGTCGTTGCTGCCGGAACTAAGTCTCTTTTTGCTCTTGGGTGGACACACTTTATTGGTTTATGAGCAACCAGTTTATTAGGGTAGTTAAATTGGAGCATAGGAAGAACTGTTGATACACCTGCCTTGTAGCTTCTTTTGCTGTCCAGGTTGTGTACAATGCTTTCCAAACTGATGCTACGTGGTTACATTTGCATTCTGCTTAGTGTGTGTACTTAATGCACATATATGTATCTGTTTTACTCTTATTGTCTCAGGTAGTCTAGAAATCTAGCTCAAAACATTTTTTTTTTCCTAAACTCTTCACCTCACAGATGAATTTGATTTTTTGATATTGTCTTATAACTTTTACTTATCTAAAGTCACCTTTCAAAAAGTCACCTTGTTAAGTTTGTTTGTTAGGAAGTTACAACTTGGTTAAAGTGACTGGCTATTGAGATATTTGAAAAATGGAACACAGTGATAAGTTGCATTTCTTGAACACTCTGGAAAATTGAAGTTATATTTGGATTGTGTACTTTTTGGAGTTAGACTGGTAGGTCCCCATTGACTTTTAGGTTGAGAGATGGAGGAGAATAAGACCTCCTGAAAAGGTAATTTCCTAGAGAATTCATATAACAATTGGAACTCTGTGCAGATGTCTCATAGGAAGGCAAAGTGGGTAAAAATGTATAGAGATGTGTTCTATTACCAGTGACTCATAGCCTGCCTCTGATTACAGTTAGTGCTTGCACCTTTACAGCCTTGCTATTCAGTGCACTGTAAAAGCAGAAATCCTCTTCTAGGGATACAGTCATGCACCACTTAACAGCAGAGATACATTCTGAGAAATGCATCATCAGGTGATGATGTTGTGTGTGAACATCATAGAGTGTACTTACACACACCGAAGCGGTATAGCCCACTGCACACCTAAACTATATGGCATAGCCTGTTGCTCCTCGGCTGCAAACTATATATTGTGTTGCTGTACAACACAAGAGAAAATTATGCAGTTAAGAGACGCAGTAAACCAGATGTGTGAGGCTGCTGTCACGTGTCATGGCATACTGTTTTATAAGTAGAAGGTGCACTCCAGCTGTAAGAAGTATAGTGTAGTGAACACATAAACCAGTAACATAGTAGTTTATTATTATTATCATTGCGTATTGCATACTATACATATGTGTGTATGCAATACTTTTATGTGACTGGCGGCACAGTAGGGTTGTTTAGACCAGCATCACCACAAACAGGTGAGAAACGTGTTGTGCTATGACGTCACTAGGCAATAGGACTTTTTCAGCTCCATTATAATCTTAGGAGACGACCGTCCTATATGTGGTTCGTTGTTGACTGAAATGTCGTTATGTGGTTGTGTTAGCATGAATAGAATGGCCGGAAATTTATGTAAGAACAGTCTTGACTTAGTCAAAAGTATGGACATACTTTTACATTCTTATTGAAACTGTTACTGCAGGCTTGGACTCTTTGGTGACATAAGTAATAGAATCTTCGTTAATTGGATGAAATGGGGATTAGAAATAAGTTCACATACAAAGTTAATGTTTGGGATAAATTGAGAAGCAGTTTTCCTGATGATTCCAGAACTTCCCTGCTCCAATCTGTGCTGAACGTCTCTACAGAATAATTATCTTGAAGAAGCTTTTTGGGTATGTGTTTCTTTAAAGTGATGTTTAATTATAAAAGGAACACATGCTTGTTTTGTAAAAAATTCCAACACTAGAGCAGAGCATAAAATCTAAACACTCGTTTTCACTCCCGCCTTCCCCAAGGCCAGTGTCCAGGGTCAGTGTTAACAACCTGCTGTGTGACCCTTCAGCTGTAGCCCCTGAGGAGAGTTCAGGCAAGCTGTGAGAGTCAGTCAGCTACAGAGTCTAGAAGGAACCGTCCACACAAGACCACCCTCACTGCTGGCATCAGCTGCAAGTTTGGGGATTCCCAGAGCCACCCTAATGTTTGATTATTGGGAAGAAGGACTCACAGAACTCACCGAAGGCTGTTGTCCTCACAGTTATGGTTCATAACAGGGAAAGGATACTGACTAAAAGCAGCCAAGGTAAGAGGCTTGTAGGACAGAGTCCAGGGAAGTATCAGAGGTGGGGCTTCTGTGAGACGATATGCACAGGGTATTGCCAACCAGGGAAGCTCACCTGGGCCTGGGTGTTCAGAGTCTTTATTGGGGTTCCACCTGTGATTGACTGATTGCTCACTTGCTTGATCTCAGTTTCCAGGTCAACTGATACTGCATGACTCAAAGCCTCAAATTAAATTGAATTGTTAGTCTTTCTTGTGTGGCCAGCCCCCACTGAAAATCAGATTGTCCACTGAGGACGAAGGCCAAATCTCCTTTTGGGCAAGGTTAAATTCTTTACTGCACAGCATCCTTCCTGCTCTCATGGTCCCTTCCTCAAAAAAATATATGTATTTTTCAACCATTGACAAATGATTGTCTTCTAGATCATGGAGGAGACAAAGGCCACTGGGAGAGTTCTCTCAACTTTGAATCCTTTCTAGGTAAAATACCCGAATATTCATCAGTCTTGTGTATCCCCTTGCCTCTGAAGAAGAGATAATCCCTCTTTCCCAATGTCACCTTGTATCTGTTCTTTGGTCTGCCTGTTATGGGGTAAGCATTTAGTCATTTACTCACTTGCCTCTTTGATTTTCTCTCATTGACTTCTTTGCTTCTTTCTACAAACATGTTCTTGTCTTACTAATCTTAGCCTTGCTTATGCTTCATTCCATCTTGAAAAGCCTTCAGTAGAATCCTGTTCATTGTCTTATAAAATCCAGACTCCTTATGGGGCCAAGAGAATGCCTTATATTGGTACAGCACCTTTTAGTTTTGAAAACACTTGTGTTATCTTCCAGTGCCTTGCATGAAATGAAGTGGTTGCTTGGTAAATGTTAGATTAATGAATAATTTGGCTAGGAAGCGAGTGAGAGTCTTCTATTGGAGGAAACAGCAGGAGCAAAAGCACAGAGCTGTGAAGGGCATGTGGCAAGGGGAGCCTGAATGAGCACTGTGTGGGAGAGTGGTGAAGACAGCCTGGAAAGGTAGGGGGAGCAGGTTCAGGGGGGCCTTGAATGCCATGGTCCCCGGGTTTGGGACCAGATTGATTTTGTAACTCAGGCTGTGATTTTGATGACGACTCCTGCAGCTAGAGGGTGGTTGGCACCTGGAAACCCTCTGAGGTTAGTATTCGGCAGCTGTACAGGCAGAGGTGAGGGTGCCCAAGCTTGGGTTGTGGCAAAGGTGAGGAGAGGAGGATTAGAACACGGGGAGGAGTGTGTGCCTAGAGGTTCAAAGGTACCTAATAAATACTGTCTGGGTGAGGAGTGTCATCAGTAAGTGGAAGGAGAGGCCACTCCTGTGTTAAGCTGGTGGTTTGGTTCTTTCTGGGAAAGGGCGCAGTTCATTTGCAACACTCAGTAAGTAGGGGGCAGGCAGAATAGAGAAGCTTTCGGTTTCCCTTGAGACAGGCTTTTACAGTATCACTTCTTTGTTGAAATGTTTTGAATTCTTAGAGTTCCTTATTTCCCAAATTCAATTTATTCATTACAGAATGCATTTTCTAAAACCAAGTGCTCTGGGAGACAGTGTATTTTAATGGAAGAATATGGGCTTTGGAGTCAAAACAGTCCTGACTCCACCCTTTTCTGGCTATGAACTTGGGCAAGTTACTTCAGCTCTAAGGCTCAATTTCCTCATCCCTAAAATGCTAATAATATCGTCCAGCTTTTAGGGTAGTGGCAGGAGTGTGATAATGTGTGTAGAGCTCCTGACATACAGTGGATACTCAGTAATTGGCCTTTCCTTTCACCTTCTGTGTTTTACATTGTTGTTAACTTGCAACTAAGAGCTAAATGTTCGTTGTACTTTGGATTTGGGTGAATCTGATGTTCTAAAAATTAAATTCATATTAAATAAGTTAGGAAAATACAGAAGGAGGTTGGGATTCATTAGCATCACTCAGGTTCAGTTATTCCCTGGGACAGGACATTTAAAGAGTTTAGAACTCTGGGGCGCTTTTTATTTCTGGATTTAGAATTCTTGAGGGTTTACTTACCATGTTGGGGTTTTTAAAAATTGCTGCTCCGTTTGACTTTGAGTCAGGCTGTGGCTCTAGAACAGGGACAAAGTGAATCCTTTCCTGTGTGTGTGAACAAGCCTTTGAGATGCCTTATCCGGCCTAGGTGCTCCAGGTGACATATCTCCAATTGGTGCTTCCCCAGAAAACCCCCTACTAGTGTGGGCTTCTCTCTTCCTCCCCTCCTCCCTCTCTCCCTTTAATCCTTCCACATTTCTCTCCTACTCTTTTCTCCAAGGCTCCCCGACCTTCTGACCCCGCCCCCCATGCTGGATCTCCCACTTTGATCCTCTTTCATATTTCCTTCATGTTCCCATGGGCTTCATTTCTACTTTTTCCTGCCTTCCTCAAGCACGCTCCCTGATTCTCTCATTCATGCAACAAATATTTGCGGCGTGTGTAGTGAGAAGGGATGGACTGGGGATATTACGAGGAATATTCTGTTGAGGTGTCTGACAAAGGAACAAGACAGCCAGCAAGGGGAGACGGTAAGCGGTGAGGTCAGCAGGCTACAGAATGGGTAGGATTTTATAGGCCCTGGGGAGGCCTCTGGCTTGTGTTCTAACTGCAGAGGCAGACATGGGATGGTTTTAAGTGAGAGATTGACTCCATCTGATTTCTCAGTAAAAATGTACTCTGGTGCTGGATGGGGAAATGGATGGTGGGTGAGTGGAGGCAGTGAGTGTAGAACAGCACTGATTAGGAGTCCAGGTGAGGGCTCAGGTGCCTTGATCTGGCTAGGTGGGGACATGGAAGAGAGGGTCAGATTTGGGTGGGTTTTGGAGGTGGAATCCACAGGACTTGCTTTGGATAGCTGTGGAGGTGGGGGAAAGAGTTAAATAAAAGGTGAGTCCTGTGTTTTGACCTTGAACACTAGATGGTGGTGCCTTTATTAAGGTGGGAAGAGTGGGTCATAAGTTTGGTGGTGGTGGTGGGGTTCTGCTTTGACCCTCCTACAGTGGCGTTGTTGAGGAGTCAGTTGGATATACTTAGCGATATATTATTAGTTTCGAAGTTTCCCAGATATACATTTTTTAAATATATACCTATTTTTAACTACATGGGGCTAAGATCCTGTGAGACCATTTGGAAAGCATATACATAAAGGGGAAAACCCGGGACTGAGCATGGGCACTCCCAACATTTGGGTATCTATGCAGGTATCTATGTATCTGTAAGTGATAGAGTGTGGCTGGTGAGAAAGGAGAAAAACTCAGAGTTGTCTCCACCCTCCCCCACTCTCTACTCCCAGCCCCCACCCTCCATTCATGAGATGGACTTTCCTCTCCTAGTCCCATGGCTTTTTGCTGTTGTGTTTTCAGCTTGGCATCTTTTTGGTATGTGTTATCTGAGTGCTGTTTTGTGTGATTAAGTACTTTAGTGTAAAAGACCTTGCTAGGAAGATTAATGCTTTTACTGTTCACAGTAAGGATAATGAGACTTGGCTTTGGTTAGCTTACTACTCTGTTGGGATTTTCCTTAGAGGTTAATACTCTGTTCTTTAGCTTCAGTAATTTGAGAAGAAAATAGTGTTTTCACGTGGTATACATTATTGGTAGGGTTTGAAAGCACTAACTAAATCTTTCATGATTATAAATTGATGGAAAGAACATTTAAGAACATAAATACAGTAAATACACTGGGAGAGTAACTGAATGCTCAGTACTTGTACCAAATTCAGTGCGGGTTCTGGCTTTCTCTTTAGTGTTCCCCACCCTAACTCAGGCCCATCCTGGTTCACTTATCCTTCAGGTCGGTGACATACCTGGGACATAAGTGCTTGCATCCTCCCTTCACGCCCCTTCTGTTTATCAACCTGCTTGCACGGCCATATTTGAGATGTCATCGTTATCCGAATGGCACCTTCTCTGAGTTCTTAAAGGGCGTTCAGGAGGCGGCCGATCAATGATTCTCTCATTGATGTTTCTGTCTCTCCCTCTCCCTTCCTCTCTGAAATCAGTAAAAATATATTTAAAACAAACAAATAAAAAAGTCCGCCAGCCTCAGTCCCCCTGGCTATCGTGTCACTTTCTCCAAACCTGGTTCTCATTCTCACCAGGACTTCCAGGTCCTTGAGGTCTTCTGTCTCCTGGCTCTCAGGCCTCACCCGTCATCCGCACTCTGGTTTTCTAGCCCAAGTCTTGCCTCTGATACCCTGGTTTTCTGTCATCTTTGTTAATCTCCAGCCCGTGTAAGCCTTTGCAGCGCTGGGTCAGGCTTTTGGATAAAAGGGGTTGCGGTTCTCATCACCTTATTAGAAACTGGCCGTTATCAGCACTGTCTGCGCCCAGTGCTGTGTTTCAGCCCTTCTTTTGGCTGCCCTCCCCCAGCCGCCTGTCCCCCGTCTCAGGAGCTATTCTTTGCTCAGAACACAGTGCTATGGAGTGTGACCCTCTTTAGCTTCGGTCCATCTTGTCGACAGTCTCCCCGTCTCCCTCCAATCTAGGGAAGAAGAGCCATTCTCTGTCAGCTGTCACCTCCCTGAGTCTGCACACTTGGACCCTCATTCTTTTTTTAGTTTTAATCCTCACCTCACGATACGTTTTTATTGATTTTTAGAGAGAGAGGAAGGTGGAGAGGAGTAGAAAGAGAGAAACAGTGGTTGGTTGCCTCCGTATGTATCCTGACTGGGGAGCAAACCCACAACCTAGGTTATGTGCCCTGACCAGAATCGAACCTGCAGTCCTTGGTGAATGGAATGACTCTCCAACCAACTGAGCCACCTGGCCAGGACTGGACCCTCATTCTTTAAAAACAGATAAAAGTGAGCCTGCATTGCGTTTGTAGTTGTAGGACACGTTCAAATAAGTACAAATTAGAAATAAAAAAGAAATCAAACAAGCATGGCTGTATCTCTTAACTTATATTCTCTTAGTCTGACAGTCTGATTAGTTTACCTAGGCATATACTCTTCATTCTCTTTATATTCAGTCACTTTTTTTAAACATTAGCGCTCTCTCTCTCTCTCTTAATTGATTTTTAAGAGAGAAAAACATCGATAGGCTGCTTCTGGTACACGCCCCCACCAGGTATTGAACATGCCCACTGGGTATGTGCCCTGATGGGGAATCGAACCTGCCACCTTTTGGTGTACGTACTGATGCTTCAGCCAACGGAGCCACACCAGCCAGGGCTGCATTCAATCACTTTTGGGGCTTTCCTAGGCTTTTTAAAAGTGTGGCGTGGTCAGACCAAGATGTAGCATGGTGGATCTCTCGAGTCCCAGAGACTAACTGTGACTTTGAGTGGGTACTTAAATCCTGTGGGACCATGGTGGCTTATCTGTAAAATGGTGAGACCAAATATTTCTTTAAGATAGTCATAGCTTTAAGTGAGAGGAAATTAAAATCCCCCCCCCCTTTTTTCCTTCTAGCTATCTATGTTCTTTAATTATCTCACCACCCTGTCTCCAAGCTCTTGGCACTTCTTTTTTTTTTAATCTTCACCTGAGGATGAGAAAGGGAGGACAGGAGAGGGGAGAGAGAGATTGGGGGAGGAGGGTAGAGAGAAACATCGACCTCCCACAAGTGCCCCAACTGGGGGTTGAACCGGAAACCTAGGTATGTGTCCTGACCTGAATCAAACCACATCCTTTTGGTGTATGGGGCAACGCTCCAACTGAGCCACACCGACCAGGCAGCTCTTGGCACTCCTAAAGCTGAATCCGCCTGGCATCTCCTGGCCCCCCCTTGTTGACTGCTCCCACCTTCCTTCCTGCCCTTAACTTCCTTCCTGGCCTCCTTCCTGGCTGTTCCTCCCCTTTCCTGTCTGTGCTCCCCAGGGTTTCAGCCTCACACTTCTGTGGCCTCTTGGATGAGTGTATCCGGTCCCACTTCACCTCTTCCCTCTGCGCTGGGTCCCTCATTCCTTATCTCTAGGTTGGGGCTGGAGGAGATCAGCTATTAGTTGGCAGCTGGTCAGATCTGCTAGTTTTTTCCTTGTGCCCCAGTCGCAGCACTCTCTTGCTGAGCCTGCAGCTCCCGTGTTCCATGAGAGGGTCAGCCAGGGCAGTCACGTCTCTGAGTGCCTTTTATTCCCCCACACGGTGCCCCGGCCATTCCGCGTTGGTGGCTATGCTTTTTCTGCTGGAACTGCCTCTCGGCCCCCTCAGGCCCTGCCCTCCTCTCGGCCCTGGCCTCCATCATCTGCTCTGGATCACAGCAGCAGCCTCCTGGTTGCCTTGTTCCTTCCATCCTAGTCTCACTTGGTTGTCAGTTATCTTTTTAAAACATCTGTCTCTTTACCTAAATTCTGGTGCCTCCCATTCTAGCAGAATGAAGTGCAGAATTCAGACTCTTTAGCTGGGCATCAGAGTCCACCCTTAGGTCACATTTCCCTTCCCTCTCCCCTGCTCTCCTCTGCCCCCCTGCGCCTTTTCGCACTACTCTCGCCTCCTGTTATATCTTGGTGTTCATCCGGGCCCACCCTCTGTCGTCTTTACTGACACTTGCTCTGGTTCCCGCAGACAGAATTGGTCTTTGTCATCTCTCCCTCCACACTTTGCTCCTAATTTGGGGATAACACTTAGCACATTATTTACAAGGCTGCCTCCCACCTCTGCTAGTTTGTGAGCTCCTGTGGGCCAGGCTCCTGTCCTTGGTTGCTCATGGTGAGTGGGGCTTGCATAGAGTATGGATGCTGTTTGCCCCTCTCTGTCCCCATGTTTGAATTAAGTGGCTCTCTCACAGGTGGCGTATGTTTCTTATGCTGTTTCTGTGTCTGAAGCAGAGATTTGCTTATTTCTGTGCTTTATATAGATCACCAGTGGGTGTATGAATAGTAAAACAATGATGAATTCAAACAGCATATTAATAAAAACATGAATACCAAACTCTGGGGTAGATTTTCTTTTCATTGCCTTAGTGAAGTAATTTGTAACTTAATTCTTTTTTGTAGTAACTGATCACAAAATAAACTCTGATACCTTTTGTTTACTT
This sequence comes from Myotis myotis, assembly GCF_014108235.1. Lineage (NCBI taxonomy): Eukaryota > Metazoa > Chordata > Mammalia > Chiroptera > Vespertilionidae > Myotis > Myotis myotis. Next base: position 17,360,894 of record NW_023416323.1, read on the forward strand.
AGTTGTTTTTAGTTTGTTTATGAGAAATATACATCTTGTGTATAGCCAAGGAAAATAGTAAGGGGAAGAGATTAAGAAACTGAATCAAAGATACAGTTAAAAGTAAATCTAAGAGGGGTCTTGACTGCTGAATACCCTTAAAGTTGTTGGCTGTTGCTTAGGTACTTTAATAAAATCACAGTGTGCAAATACCATATTTTAAAAGTCACCATTAGTTTAAGCAGCTTGGCATTTATGGCCACATTTGTCATTAACAAGTTCAGAAGGGACTCAGAGCCGGAAATACGTTAGAGTGGTGTTGAGGGCGGGGCGGGGCGGGAGGGTGTACAGGTAAGTGCAGAGGGTGAACCAAGTCCTGAGGAGACTTGCCATGGATGGGCTGGGCGGGGAGGTGACTGCAGAGCCTGGCCCCGGTGGGGGTGCAGCAAACCTCAGGAAGCACTGAGCAGCCTCTGGGTCCTGGAACACCAGAATCTGTTCAGTGGCAGGGACTAAGGAAACATACCCTCCATGCCTCTTTTTATTTCTTTTTAAATTTTTTAAAAAATATATTTTATTGATTTTTTACAGAGAGGAAGGGAGAGGGATAGTTAGAAACAACGATGAGAGAGAAACATTGACCAGCTGCCTCCTGCACACCTCCCACTGGGGATGTGCCCGCAACCAAGGTACATGCCCTTGACCGGAATCAAACCCGGGACCTTTCAGTCCGCAGGCCGACGCTCTAGCCACTGAGCCAAACCGGTTTGGCTCTTTTTTAATTTTTAATATTTTTCTTTTTAATCCTTACCTGAGGATATTTTTTCTATTGAATTTTAGAGAGAGTGGAAGATGGGCGGGAGGGATGGAGGGGGAGAGAGACAGAGAAAAAGGAAGAGAGAGAGATGAAAGAGACATGGATTGGTTACCTTCCCGCATTGCCCCAACTGGGGCAAGGGATGACCCTTATGTGTGTGGGTCAATTTTCTAACCCAGCGGTCGCCAACCTTTCGGACCTCATGGACCACCAGTGGTCCTTGGGCCACCGGTTGATGACCGCTGCTCTAACCACTTAAGATACTAGCCAGGGCCTTCCAGGCCTCTTAATCCCTCCCAGACCCCTATCCCTTCACCCTCTGCCACACCAGCCTCCTGGTGTCCAAGTCAGGAGTCTTGGTTTCAGAAAGCACCACCATATTTTAATTAGATTGTTTTCAGTTAAAAAATGGGCAGAGGACCAGAACAGACACTTTTCCCAAGAAGACATAGAGGTGGCCAAAAGATTTATGAAAACTTCACTAGCTATAAGGGAAAAGCATCAAAACCACAAGATACCACCTCACACCTGTTAGAATGGCTATCATCAATAAGACAAGTAATAACAGTGTTGGAGAGGATGTGAAGAAGATGGAACCCTTGCACACTGCTGGTGGGAATACAGCCACCATGGAAAACAGTATGGCAGTTTCTCAGAAAATTAAGAGTAGAACTACCATATGACCTGGCAATCGTTCTGGGTAATTATCTGAAAAACTTGAAAACATTTATTTGTAAAAATACTGTACCCCTATCATTATTCACAGTGGCCAAGACATAGAAACAAGCCAGTGACCTTCGACAGGTGATTGGCTAAAGGAGATGTGGTGCATATGTACAAAGGACACTACTCAGCTATAGAAAGATGACATACTGCCATTTGGGCAGCACGGGTGGATTGTGAGAATATCATGCAAACAGCAATATGATTTCACTCATATGTGGGATATAAAACAAAAAACACATTCACAGACAATAGTATGGCGGTTACCAGATGGGAAAGGGGTGGGGAAAGATGAAGAGGGGATAGGGGGTCAAATAAGTGGTGACTGAAGGGGACTGGGCTTTGGGTGGTGAGCACACAATGCGATACACAGGTGCTGTATTCTAGAACTGTACACCTGACACTTATATACTTACTAACCATTGTTACCCCAATAAATTTAATTTAAAAAAGAAACAAACTGAGGGCTTGTTTAAGCAGAAAAATACAATATGGGCTAAAAACAATGGACAGGCCGTAAGGCACATGGCCGGGCAGCAGAATGGAAGCCCAGCTGCGAGCTGTGCTGCGGGAGGATGTTGGGAGGCAGCCCCTGCCGACCTCCTGCTGTTTGGAAGATGGGCTCCCGGACTGTCCTTTAATCTTATTTTTTCCTCTGAGGTCCTTCTCTTTGTCCTTTAGTTCTCTTTTCTGGGAGATTTCCCCTTTCTCTGTCCAATCCTACTTTTGAGATTTCAAAATTCTGTCATATTTTTATTATTCAATAACTAGGAAGTCCTCACAGTGTTCCTCTTTTTGTTTCACCGGTACAGTTTCTTATTTCTTCTTAATTTCTTCTCTGTACGTCATGCCTGCTCTGAATTCTTTTTCTCCCCCTGTTTCTTTTTGGGGCTGTCTTTATTGAGACCTGTTTTGGGTTTTCTTCAAAACACCTGACTGTTGGCTGTTTGTTCATATTCAAGAATGAGCTGGGCCGAGCCCTTGGAGCCACGGTAGGATGTCCTCTGGTGCCTTTGTCTTAGGGAATGTGGCAGTGAGTCTTACCCCTTGGTTGGTATCTGACCCCTGCATCTTGGTATGTCCAGGCCTTTTCTCTTGGGCTACACGAGTGCTTCTAGAGAAACTGTCTACTCGCTCACCTGCCAGTGAGAGATATGAGCTGGGAGCTTCTTTATTCAGAGGGTGGTCCTCACCCACGTGCACCATGGTCCTTCACGTGACTTGCTCCTTCTATCCGGCACTTCTTACCCCTGGTCTCGTTCTGCCCCTCTTTTCTGTAATCCCTTTGCTGTGGCTGATAAAACAAATGTTGACTGTTGGGATGCAGGCTAGGCAGATTTAGTCTCAGCTTGAAATAGTTGTATGCAACACTGAGGCTAAAATAGCAGAAGGGGAAATGGACAGACTTAAAATATGCAATTTTCAGGATTGTGAATCAATATACTAGTAGTGAAAATTTAGAGTAAGATTCATAGTTAAGGATTGTTCTCAATAATAGCACTTTATGTGTAAAATGTTATGTTGGTTACATATGCTCCAAAAATTAATCACACCCTAAGAAATATTGTATGCTCTTCTGTCATAAAAGAACTAACTTTTCTAATTAATTTTTATTTTCTTTCAGATCCTATCACATAGGACAGTATGTACCTTCAGATCCTGAAGAAAAGGCGCAAAATGTTCAAGTAATGTTTCAAAGTTATTTGTGAGGTGAGCGTGTGGTTCTTTATTCAGGTGTATAATCACTGTTGCCTTTCTGACAGCTGACACTGGTGGCATGCCATTGAAAAGGCCACATGGGCCACACAAAAGGTTAATGGTGATAAGGAAATATTTCTCTCCGCCTGTTGTCCTTGATTTGCTTACCACCTGTCCTAGAAGGAGAGCGTATCATAGGGGTGGGGCAGGGCAACCAGAAAGTTAAGTTATTAGCAAGTTTCACAAAGTGAAGTGAATGCTCAGTATAAATGGAATGGAATGTTTTTGCTTGTACGGTTGTCCCCTTAAATAATGGAGGTCTTCAGTGTAGCTTTCGTGTTCTGTGAAACCAGGCTTTATTTAGCAAAAGGACAAGCAGCTTTGCTTCAGGAGTATAGACAAAAATCACATTAAGTTGGAAAACGATGATGCGACATCTTCTTGACCATCGGTCAATGCATAGTGCTTTCGGGTTTCTCCCAAAAATGGTCTTCAGGAGTATTAAATCAATAGCGATTTTGGTGTTTAGTGTAGAATAAGATTGCAACCTTCTTGTAATGAGTGTGTATATTTTAGTTTTGCATCGAGAATCACTGTACCATTGCTCTCATGCTCCCAGTATTTTTAGATTAGTTCAATGTAAAGGAATTGTTTCTTCATTTCCTCCCCTCCCTTCCTGCTGCATTAGTGAAGTGGATACAGTGACTCAGCAGAATGCTCGTGCAGTTGATGACAGATAACTGAAGACATCCAGCTTAACCTTGCTGCATCCATTGCTTGCATTCTTGAAAAGAAAGTCACTTCTGGCTATCAGACTACTTTTCCCTTTGTCTTCCAGTGGATTTAACAACTTTGCCTCTAAAGCACACGAGCATTATGCACCAGCATTCTATTATGCACCCCAGGAATGTCCTGCCACGCCAATGGCTGGTGTCCTTGTGGTTCCAGCCGAGGCGGAGCACCACTGGCTGCGTCTTGCACTCTGGCCATTCGCACCAGTGCCTCCACTGGAAGGTTAGGCTGCATTGGCTCAGCTGGTCAGCATGTGTGTCTTTAGAAGCCATTCGAGGTCCTGATTTCTGGGGGGCGCTCACACTGCACAAACATTGTGCTGACAAAAGGCTAGTCTGTCTCTGGACATGTGGCTGTGCAGCTCTTTATCTTACTGCCCAGCATCGTTTCTCATAGAAAGCATTCTACTGCAGGAGTCACTAAAGCAGAGGGGTTCTGCTGGAGGAATTTTTCAGCTTAAGGTCTCGATGTACAGTTATGATTCAGTAAGAAACTTATGGAAATCACTAGGAAATAATTGCATCTGAGAGGTACCAGTTTCTTGTTGATCTGTCTGTAAACAAACATGCACTTGCCAACAGTACACAGGCAACAAAGGGAGCACAGGAAGCGAGGACCAGACCCTTCATCCAGGCCGACAGGGAGGGAAGACAGCAGCTCTTGTGGGGAGGGGTCCATACACTGCAAGTGGAACTGATGAGTGTGCCCTGAGAGCTCTAGACCAGTAGAAGTGTCTGGATAGTGTCAGCCCCCTGGTAGAATCAGGCGTTAGAGTGGGGTAGGCAGAAGCAGTTTGCACCTCTTCTCCAGATACTCATGTCTGAAATTCACAGACCTTTCAAAGTGCTCCTCGGAGGAAGGAGAGCTGTCTTTTCAGGATGCCTTGCTTGGAAGAGAGAAACATTGGGCCCTACAGGGTGTGGGATGCCAGAGGAATGGACTCAGTGGAGGTGTTTGCAGGGGAAGGTGGGCAGGCAAATCTGGGTGATGTCAACATTCAGTCATGCTCCCTGCCTGAGAGAATGGCTGGCTAAGGTCGACCCAATTCTTATCTTTTAGTTTCTTCTATTTTACTTAACAAAATTTTAAAGATATTTTTGCTGATCTAAGAGCAGGTGTTATTTTACTGAAGATGGGAACATTTTTATTTCTCTCTTATACCAGTCCATGTTTTTATATAAAGGGGGAATTTTCAAAATATTTGCAGAATGAACTCTCATCTGTAAGTTCATTCGTTCATTAAATGTTTTCATGATTACTATCCTCCAGTTGCCTTTAAGGAAAAAATCAAACAAAAAAATGACCTGGCCAGTGTTGCTTAGTAGTTGAGCGTCTACCTAGGAACCAGGAGATCACAGTTCGATTCCCGGTCAGGGCACATGCCCAGGTTGCAGGCTTGATCCCCAGTAGAGGGCGTGCAGGAGGCAGCCGATCAATGATTCTCTCTCATCATTGATGTTTCCGTCTCTTTCTCTCCCTCTCCTTTCCTCTCTGAAATAAATATATATACACTAGAGGCCTGGTGCACGAAATTTCGTGCACTGGGGCGGTCTCTCAGCCCGGCCTGTGACCTCTCACAGTCTGGGACCCCATGCTCCTTACCGCCCGCCTGCAGTGGAGGCGGCAGAGGCTCCTGCCACCAACACTGCACTCACCAGCCATGAGCCCGGCTTCTGGCTGAGTGGTGCTTCCCCTGTGGGAGCGCGCTGACCACCAGGGGGCAGCTCCTATGTTGAGCATCTGCCCCCTGGTGGTCAGTGTGAGTCATAGTGACTAGTTGTTCCACTGTTTGGTCTATTTACATATTAGGGTTTATTATATAGGATAGGATGTGTGTGTACTTATATTGAAATGCCCAGACTCAAAGACTGCTGGTAATCACTTGTAGCAGACTTGACTCCAAGAGCACCCATTCTCCCCACTCCTGCTCCTTCACAGAGGGGGGGTGGGGGGCCTCGCTCTGTGCTTGTCTGAACGATGAGCAGTGCACCTGTGCTGAGAAAGCACTTGGGTCATTTGCTAAAAGGCTGCCAGTGATTTTCTGTCCCTTGAATGAACGCTAAGGCCAAATGAACTCTGACTTTATTTCCCTTGTCTTTATCACGAGTATCACTACTCATATACAAACACTGATAAGAGAAGGTCATATGTTTAAACAAGTTGCTAGAAAAAATGCAAGTTCCTCTTGCCTTTCGTTGGACCCTACATGTTCTCAGGTATCCAGAACTGTAGAAAATATAGGAAAGGTGTCAAAAGAATAGGTTAATAAGTGAAGGAAACTTTAAAAGATTAAAGTAGAGAGGAAGAGTGTTCTAGAAACAGTATAGAGTTGAAGAAGATAGAGATAAAAATGGGAGCCTACCTCCAAAACATGATCACGTGTTATCAGAGCTAAAACGAGGGAGGAATAAAAGTAAACTGAGAATCACATGGAGAAAACCCAGGTAAGCGCTGTGGTGTGGATAGCGGATGGCAGCCGTGGTACAAGTCTCGTGTCCATGGGGCTCTGGAACTTGGGTGCTGTGGTTCTGCATTGGGCTTGTTCTCCTCATTATCTTTGTCCCTCTGTGGCAGTGGCTACCCCTACATGTGCTCCCCGGGAGCCTTATCAGCTCTGTGTCCAATCCCCCTCTAGGGTGCATCGAGGAAATCATGCCGTCATCAGGACACCGGCTCCGCGATGTCGAACACCATCCTCTCCTGACCGAAAATGACCATTATGACTCTTCGTCCTCCTCTTCCTCCGAGGCTGACGCGGCTGACAGGGTCTGGTTCATCCATGACGGCTGTGGCATGATCTGCGCTGTCATGACATGGCTTCTGGTCGTCTATGCAGACTTTGTGGTGACATTTGTCATGCTGCTGCCTTCCAAAGACTTCTGGTACTCCGTGGTCAATGGAGTCATTTTTAACTGCTTAGCGGTGCTTGCCCTGTCATCTCACCTGAGAACCATGCTCACCGACCCTGTGAGTACTCGCTGTTGAGCTGGATTTTCCCCACGTGTCTGGTCTATTGTGACATGGGCCGTGCGGCAGACGGCCTCTTGCTCCTGTAACCTCGGGTTTTTATTAATTCCTAAGTACAGGCTTGTAGCATTTTTCACTGGAGAGTAAGCATAGCTTAAATAGAAGTGATATCATGGTATGTTAATGAAAAATATTCCTGCTGGCTGTTTATTCAAATGAAGAGATTGTACTAAATAATTTCTAAAATCCCTCCTCGTTTAAATATTTCATTTCTCTAAGGAATGGACTGAAAGCTGAGAGATACGGGATCTAGATTTTACCACTTTGCTAACCTTTTCAATTGCCTTTTGACCATAAGCAACTAATTTAACTTCTTTGGGCTAAAGCAGTGGTTCTCAACCTTCTGGCCCTCTAAATACAGTTCCTCATGTTGTAACCGAACCATAAAATTATTTTTGTTGCTACTTCATAACTGTAATGTTGCTACTGTTATGAATTGTAATGTAAATATCTGATATGCAGGATGGTTTTAGGCGACCCCTGTGAAAGGGTCATTCGACCGCCAAAGGGGTCGCGACCCACAGGTTGAGAACCGCTGGGCTAAAGGGTAGCTATTACCTCTAAGTTTTTGCTAGCTTTATAATTCTCTTGTTTTTAAGTCTCTGCTAAAATCAGAAGTAAACGGCTCATTCTAGCTGGTAAAAGGTCAAGGTTCAGCCGCACTACGAAGCCAAGAGGGAGAAGTCACTAATTACTGGTTCCCTTAGGGGTGAGTGTGACCTTGGAGAAAGTGGTTGCTAAACAGAGATCAGGTTCAGTGCAGTGAGCGAGCTGGCACCGGTGTGCGAGAACAGGGGTGGCGTGTTGGACTTGTCTTTGGAGCATTTCCCTGAGAATAAAGATGGGCCAGCTCTCACACAGTGAACTGATGTCTTGAAGGCCCAGGACTCAGAACCTCCATGCTGGGCGTAAGGCAGCTAACCTGAGATTTTGAGGCGTCCTCTGGTTAGGCAAAATGGTAGTGATCCCCGAAGTTCAGCCAGGGGTCACCTCCAGACTGGCTTCCAGGCTCACCCCAGAGTCCAGAGGAGGCTGCTCGTGGGAGGGCAGCCTGCAGCCCAGGGGAGAGTTCTCCCGCCAGCGGAACTGCTGCAGGTGTCAGCTAGGTTTCGTGGTCGGTGTGGCGTTCAGTTTGCAGAGGTCCTTTCCACTGCAGCATTGAAAGAGTGGTTTTAAGCCACTGGTGCAGGGCCTCCCGATTTGTATAGTCAAGTCTACTGGCTCATGTCTGTTGGTAAGCTTCCTCTTAAAAGGTACCAAGAAGTTAATGTTTTGTTATAAAACTTTTTTATACATAAGATGAGGCCTTCGTCTGAGAATAAACCGATATTGATCAGTCCACGGAATGTGGTTGACACATTGACCTACCTGACTTTTGTTGTGTCTGAGTTCGTGTCACAGGATGTTACCCTAGATTATTTACTCTGTTGCCTGTTTGTCCAGTGGAGGTCTTGGGCCTCGGGCAGTATGATAGGCCCAGCCAGTGGGCAGCTGGGAGCAGCACTTAGGTGACAACTTGGAAGCTAAGTCTGCCCAGGTTTTATAGCCTCACCTGATTGTGGGGTCTTACCATCACCGGATATGATGTCCCTCAGAGACGTTTAAAGCAGCAGTCACCGACCGGTGGTCCCGGGACCACTGGTGTTCCGTGAGGTCCGAAAGGTTGGCGATTGCTGGTTTAAAGGACCCTTTTCTCCTTCCCTTTACACAGCAAACCTCCCTCTGGGAACACACCTGCTCCTGGGCCCTGTGCATCTCCATCCCCTGTCCTCGCTGCAGCAACATCACACCAGGCCACGGAGGGGGCAGTGACAGGGCCAGGGCCCAGATGAATGGTTTCTACTCACATATTCATTGTAGGGAAAGCCCTGTTGGTGTGGACCATCCTCCTGGATGTTGAAAGCTGGATGAGTCCATCCTTTGTAGCATTTTGGTGATGGGACCACCTCCACACACAGGTCCCTAGTTGTGAGTGTGCAGGGCGGGGCCTCGGGGGAAGGAGGGCTGACCAGGCAGACACTTGTCAGAGTGTTTGTTTCCTCTGTTAAGCATAGTTGTCTCTCACTCCTGGCCCCACCCCTCTCCTCCTCTGGGAAAAGACCTCAGAACTCTTACCGGAAGTCCCAAGAGCTGGGGGAGGTGAATGGGGAGAAGGTGCAGAACGTCCCCTCTGTCCCTGGTGGGTGTGTGCATCACTGTGGTGTTGAATGGAAGCATGAGAGGGAGGCAGACCAAGCTAAAGGAGGAGCTGAAATCATGGACATCAGTTTTTCATTGGAATTTGATTCATATACCACAAACACTCACCCTTTCAAAGTGCATAGTTCAGTGATTTTTAGTGCAGTCATAGAATTGTGCAACCATCACTACTACAATCAATTTTAGACATTTCATCACCCCAAAAAGCCCCTGCACTCATAGCCATCACTGCCTAGTTCCCCATTTCCCCCAGCCCTAGGCAGCCACTAATCTACTTTCAATCTTTGCCTCTTCTGGAATCATAACTGTAATCATACAATATGTGGCCTCCTATGCCTGGCTCCCTTCGCCCAGCACGAGGTTTTCAGGGTGCGTCCAGGTTGCAGCACATGCCACTGTCTCATCCTCTCATGGCCGAGTAGCATTGCTGTGTGTGGACAGACCCCGTTTTGTTGATTAGTGTCACTTGAGGGACCTTTGGGTTATTTCCACGTTGGGCTGTTAGGGGTACTGCTGCCATGAAAATGTCGTACGAGTTTTTATGCGGACCTGGGTTCGTTTCTTGTGTACATACCTAGCACTGGAATTGCTGGGTCATGTGGGAACTCTGCATTGAACTTTTTGAGGAACCGCCAGACTGTTTTCCACAGCAGCTGCCCCATTTTGCATCCCCACCAGCAGTGCCTGAGGGTCCAGTTCCTCTGCATCCTCTCGTCTTGTTCACCTTTTGTTGTAGCCGCCTCAGGATACGAAGTGGTGCTTCACTGTGGTTTCGATGTGCATCTCCCGATTGACTAGTGATGCTGAGCATCTTTCCATGTGCTTCTTGGCTATTCCTATGTCTTTGGAGAAGTGTCCATTTAAGTGCTCTGTCCATCTGGGTGTCACTGGTTCAGCCAGGCCACACCAGAACTCTGGTGGCAAGTTACAGAACCCACTGGAAGTCAGTGTAAATAAAACGGAGGAACCTAAGGGCAAGAGTCCTGCGGAGAGCCTGGTTGGCCGCAGAACCGGGATGTGAACACCGTGAGAGGTAGACTGGGGCTGGGGCGGACAGGCTTTCTCTGTCCTGTGGGTATGCTGTCTTGCTCAGCATCCCGGCTCTCCCTGCGCCTAGGGAAGAAGGGTAGCCCCACAGAGCATGCAATTGGAATTAGTTCCAGATCTACATTCCTGAAGGGAGACTATGAGGCCCAGCAGGGTCAGGTGTCCACTCTTGTCCTCTCAAGGGGGGTTTGCTTTCTTTTCTTTGCAGAGCATGGCTTTACCATCCCAGGGCCCATTGTGGGCTCAGCTAGAACCACCACGCCACCCCAGGGCAGGGCAGATAGCCCACTGCGGCTTCATGTCTTTTTGCTAAACCAATAGGACCTAGTCAGCCTTTGCTAGGATTGGCTTTAGTTTGTTCTTTGAGAACAGTCCTTTGTACTTCGAATGAGGAGCAGGAAGGATGATGCGGTCCATGACCTTTGATGGAGCAGAAATCTGATCATAAAACAACGGCCCAGCTATTGGAAGATGAGACTTTCACCAATCTTAACGTTGGGAAACACCGAGAACTTAAAATTGTGAAGGGACACCCGAGTGACTGCAAAGTGGCCGCTCACCCCTCACCAGAGCCTGCTGTCCTGAAGCCCCAGCCTTTCTTTGTTTTTGTTTTTTGTTAATCCTCACCAGAGGATATTTTTTTCCATTACTTTTTCAGAGAGAGGGGAGACGGGGGAGAGATACAGACAGAGAGAGAAGGGGAGGGAGAGAGAGAAATATTGATGTGAGAGACACATCAACAGGTTGCCTCCCGCATTCACCCTGACTGGGGGTGGTGAGCAAACCTCAAAACCCAGGCACATGCCCTTGACCAGGAATCTAACCTGCAACCCTTTGGTACACAGGCCATACTCTGCGCACACCAGCCAGGGCCCAGCCTCTTTTTATGAACACCAGCCTTCTTAGCAGACGTTTGCTGAGTGCCGATGAAGGGCACCCTTGGAGGAGCGTTGGTCCTGTGCCAGGTGTTGCCAAAGATGTTCTTTCATTAACCCTCCAGCACCTGGGAGAGGTGGAGTAAATGAGACCAACATCCAAAAATGAGACCCCACACAAAGCTGGGATTCGAACAAGATTTGTCTGTCTCCAAAGCCCCTGCTTCATGTTAAATTCTTATTTATAGACTAGAGGCCCAAAGCACGAAATCTGTGCAAGAGTAGGCCTTCCTTCCCCCAGCTGCCAGCACCGGCTTCCCTCTGGCACCCAGGACCCAGGTTTCCCTTGCAACCCCGACTTCTTCCAGAAGGTCACCTGAAGGATGTCCGGTCTAATTAGCATATTACGCTTTTATTATTATAGACTAGAGGCCCGGTGCACAAAAATTTGTGCACTCAGGGGGGAGGGGGGGTCCCTCAGCCCGGCCCGTGCCCTCTCACAGTCTGGGACCCCTCGGGAGATAACACCCTGCTGGCTTAGGCCTGCTCCCGGATGGCAGAGGGCAGGCCTAATCCCTAGGTGCAGCCCCTGGTCAGGCTCAGAGCAGGGCCGATTGGGGAGTTGGGGCGCCACCCCCTGTCATGCACAGAGCAGGGCAGATTGGGAGGTTGTGATGCCACCCTCAGTCACGCTCAGGGTAGGGCTGATTGGGGGGTTGGGGCACTGCCCCCTGTCACACTCAAGGCAGGGTCGATGGGGAGGTTGCTGTGCCACCCCCTGTCATGCACAGAGCAGGGCCAATCAGGGGGTTGGGGCGCTGCCCCCTGTCACGCTGATCCTGGTGCCAGGAGGCCTTGCGGCTCCGCTGATCCCGGTTCTGGGAGGCATATTACCCTTTTACTATATAGAATAGAGGCCTGGTGCATGGGTGGGGGCTGGCTGGTTTGCCCTGAAGGGTGTCCTGGATTAGGGTAGGGGTCCCCACTGGGGTGCCTGGCCAGTCTGGGTGAGGGGCTGAGGGCTGTTTTCAGGCTGGGACTGAAGCTCCCAACTGCTCCTTTTTTTCTTTTTTCTTTTTTATTCTGGGCCAGCTTTAGCTCTGGCTCCAGCTCTGAGGCCTCTGCTGCTGAAAGAAGGTATCTGGTTTGTTTAGGTTCTAAAATCCAAACTCTGTATCAACTCCAGCTCTGAGATCCCAGCCAGCTAAAAGCTGGTTTCTGGGGTTTTGTTTAGCTTCTATATTTGTTACAATGTTTCTTAAACTGCAGGCTCAGAGGCCGGCAAGGCAGGCGGGGAACATTGGAGTCCTCCGTCACTGAAGCAAGCAAGCCTCATGTTAGTTTCAAGCTGCCTGGCTGCCAGCCGCCATTTCAGCTGGCAGTTAATTTGCATATCTCGCTGATTAGCCAATGGGAAGGGTAGCGGTCGTACGCCAATTACCATGTTTCTTTTTTATTAGATAGGATATTTCACACTTACACAGATAGAGAGAAAATAGTGTAATGAACCCCATGGTTAGTCTTGTTCAGCCATACCCTCACCTAACTCCCTCTCTTCCCCTCCCCAGAGTATTTGGAAGTAAATCTCAGACTATAAAACTGTTTGTAAATATTTGTGTGTATCTTTAAAAAGTAAGGGCTCTTCTTTATAAAGCATAGCTTCAATGCCCATAGCTCATGTGGAGCTACTGATTAATTTCTCCCTACCTCTCCAGTTACAGCTCACATTTCCTCAGTGGTCTCAGTTCTTTTACATTCTTCTTGTTTGAATAAGGATCCAAATGGGTTCTGTACTTTGCGATTGGTGGACCTATCTCTTATATCTCTTGATCTCTGTGGTTCCTTCTTGCTTATTTCCTTGGGATTTTTTTTTTTTAATCCTCACCTGAGGATATGTTTAATAGAGGGTTGGTGCATGAATTTGTGCACCAGTGGGGTCCCTCAGCCTGGCCTGCAGGATCAGGCTGAAACCAACTCTCTGAAATCCCCTGAGGGGTCCTGGATTGCGAGGGGGTGTAGGCCAGGCTGAGGGACCCTACCGGTGCACGATTGGGGCTGGGGAGGGACGTGGGATGTTGGCCAGCCGGGGAAGGATGGCGGGAGGGCTCCAGGGCGTGTCCGGCCGGTCTTGCTCAGTCCTGATCGGCTGGACCCCAGCTGCAAGCTAACCTACTAATCGGAGCGTCTGCCCCCTCGTGGTCAGTGCACATGATAGCAACTGGTCAACCGGTCGACTGCCCCCCTGGTGGTCAGTGCATGTCATAGCGAGTGGTTGAGTGGCCTTAGCATATCATTAGCATATTACACTTTGATTGGTTGAACGGCCAACCGGACAAAGGGACACTGGAGTGGATTGTGAATGCAGCATCTGCTGGTGGTGCGAGCCGAGCACAGGCCAGCTCCTCTACTGGTGTCTGGTCTGCAAAAGCTCACCTCAAAAGACTCAGCATCCACGTGTAGGCCATTGCTGCAGGGCCTCACGGAAATCATCTCCAAGTCCTGAGGAGACCGGGCCTTAAGGAGCTTCATTGGCTGCCCAGGGTTCTGAGCAGCCAAACGGAATGTCTGGAGCCAGCAAATGCCTGCACACCTCGAGGGAGTCTCCAGTCACCAGTTTCTCGCAACGACTGTTTGTCTACCCTCAAGAGATACATAGCTTTCTTCACTAAGAAATCATAAGTAATTTCCTAAAAAAAAAGGGTCATATTCTGCTTTTCAGAAGGGTATTTACCACATTTGTTTTTCCTATGGAAAAGTACATGTGTGTCTCATAAAAGTTAAGGTGGCTGGAGTTTTAAATGTGGTCCATTTCCTCTGATGGAAATGTGTGATGCTGAACTATCACCAGGAGAAGGTATACAACATGGTATTTTATAAAATCACTAGAGGCCCGGTGCACAAAAATTTGTGCACTCTGGGGGGAGGGGGTCCCTCAGCCCGGCCTATGCCCTCTTGCAGTCTGGGACCCCTCGGAGGGTGTCCACCTTCTGGCTTAGGCCCATTCCCTGGGGATCGGGCCCAAGCTGGCAGTCAGACATCCCTCTGGCAGCCTGGCAGCCCTCGGGGGATGTCCACTTGCCAGCGGGGAGCAGGCCTAAGCTGCAGTTGGACATCCTTAGCGCTGCTGAGGAGGCGGGAGAGGCTCCCACCACCACCGCTGTACTGGCAGCCATCAGCCTGGCTTGTGGCTGAGCAGAGCTCCTCCTGTGGGAGCGCACTGACCACCAAGGGGCAGCTCCTGTATTGAGCATCTGCCCCCTGGTGGTCAGTGTGTGTCATAGTGACCAGTCATTCCCAGTCGTTCTGCTGTTAGGGTCAGTTTGTATATTACCCTTTTATTATATCGGATAGAGGCCTGGTGCATGGGTGGGGACCGGCTGGTTTGCCCTGAAGGGTGTCCCGGATCAGGGTGGGGGTCCCACTGGGGTGCCTGGCCAGCCTGGGTGAGGGGCTGATGGGTGTTTGCAGGCTGGTCACACCCCCTTCAGGGTGGGGGTCCCCACTGGGGTGCCTAGCCAGTCTATGTGAGGGGCTGAGGGCCGTTTTCAGGCTGACCAAGCCCCCTGGCAACAGAAGCTCCCAGCCTCTCCTTTTTTTCTTTTTTTTTTTTTATTCTGGGATTTATTTACCTTCTATAATTGAAACTTTGTAGCCTTGAGAGCAGCTCAGAGCCGGCGAGGGTGGGCGGGAGGGAAGCCTCCTGCTTTCTCCAGCTCCATGGCCACGGCCGGCTGAAAGCAGGTATCTGGGGTTTATTTAGCTTCTATAATTGAAACTTTGTTGCTTTGAGTGGAGCTCAGAGCTGGCCACGGCAGGCAGGAAGTTGGCTTCCTCCATCATTGGGGCAACCAAGCCTCCTGCTCGCTCCAGCTCCGTGGCTGCCGGCTGCCATCTTGGTGGGGTTAATTTGCATATAGCTGCTCTGATTGGCTGGTGGGCTAGTGGCTTAAGGCATAGTGAAGGTACGGTCAATTTGCATGTTTGTCTTTTATTAGTGTAGACCAGAGGCCTGAAGCACGAAAATTCGTGCAAGAATGGGCCTTCCTTCCCCTGGCTGCCGGCGCCGCCTTCGCTCCTGCTGGAGCCACCTTCCCACCTTCGCTCCAGCCCAGAACCGCCTTTCTGCCTTCGTTCTGGCCTGGAGCTGCCTTTCCTCCTTCCTACACTACCCAGAGGCCCGGAGCGGCCAGGGGCGGTGCAGAAAGCCTGCGTCGTCACCGCTCCGTGCCTGCATATGCAAATTAACCCACCATCTTTGTTGGGTTAATACTCACTCCTGATTGGCTGGTGGGTGTCACGAAGGTATGGTCAATTTGCATCTTTCTCTTTTATTAGTGTAGATAACAACATTAAGACTCTTGGATTGGTGGAGGAAACTTAAAAGACTCCAAATTGGGATATGTAAATTAAGTAAAATGTTGCACCCAGCATTCTGATTTTAATTTTCAAAAATAAGAGTTTAAACCCTTAACTTTTGTTATCTTCCTATGGAGACAGATTGAGTGTTAGGAAATGCTAGGACCTTGACCAAAACAGCTTCCCCATATTAAGACGATGAAATTGACTTCCCTCCGTGCTTGAAGGGAAGTCAACTGTAGTAGAGGGCTGGGTGGGGCATATTTTACCCACATATTTTACCCTCCTGTCCCACTTCCCCAGAGCACCTCCTGGAGGCCTTACTTCCTGCTGGTGACACTGGGCTTACTGGGGCTTTGGAGCTGATGGTCCTCAGTCTTTTTCAAACTTGTATGTTGGCCCTCACCCTACAGAGGTTCGGCTCTGGCTTGAGGGTCCAGCCTACACATCCAGCTTTAAGGCGCTCCAGTGCTGCTCCTGCTGGTCAGCAGAGTCCCTTCCTGTCCACTTACCCATTGCCTCCTCAGTCCCCCAGGGACTGCCCTTGCGTCACCTCGTGTTTCTTTATCACTGCAGCACTAGCCTGATGTTCACAGTGGCTCAGTGAGGCTCTTTCTCCAGAAATGTGCATTTCTGCATGAAACACAGGCTCTGAGGGGCTAAGAAGTAGGATATGTGCTGGCTGGTGTGGCTCAGTGGTTGAGTGTCCGCCTATGAACCTAGAGGTCACGGTTCAATTCCCAGTCGGTGTACATGCCCAGTTGAGGCCTTGATCCCCAGTGGGGGCCATGCAGGAGACAGCCAATCAGTGATTTTCTTTCATCATTGATGTTTCTATCTCTCCCTCTCTCGGAAATTATCCTATATAATAAAACCTTAATATGCAAATTGACTGAATGGCAGAACGACCAGTCACTATGACACGCACTGACCACCAGGGGGCAGACGGTCAACATAGGAGCTGCCAACTGGTGGTCAGTGTGCTCCCACAGGGGGAGTGCCACTCAGCCAGAAGCCGGGCTCATGACTGGTGAGCACAATGGCGATGGCGGGAGCCTCTCCCACCTCCGCTGCAGGCGGGGCGGTTAGGAGCGAGGGGTCCTGGACTGCAAGAGTCCTGGACTGTCAGAGGGATGTCTGACTTCTGGTTTAGGAATTGGGCTTAAGCTGGCAGGCGGATTTCCCCCGAGGGGTCCCAGACTGCAAGAGGGCCCAGGCCAGGCTGAGGGACCCTCCCCTCTGCCCCAGTGCACGAATGTCGTGCACCGGGCCTCTAGTCCTATATAATAAAAGCCTAATATGCCAATTGTCCCCTCAACTGGGAGTTCGACTGCTCACTATGACGTGCGCTGACCACCAGGGGGCGGTGTGGAACATGGCAGCAGGCGGCAGTGGAGGCGCTGCTGGCCCCAATGGGCCACAATGAGAGCGGGACTGTGGTGGGATGGTGGAGCAGGTGAGCGGGTGGCACCAGGCCAAAGCAGTGTGAGCAGGGGCCCAATCCCCCTGCAGACAGCACCCAGGAGTGGCAGCAGCGGGGGACCTGGCCCCCATCTATTGCCCTGCAGAGGGCGACCAGAGGTGGGGATGGGGCTGCCGCCCGGCTCACAGACACTGAGGGAGCTGGGTGGGGCCCTGGCCTCAACCAATCACCCCACAGACAGCGACCAGTTGCCAGCTGACCCTGATCACCTGATTGGGACCGGGCCCCAGGATGGGACAGGGAACTGAGGGTGGATGGCAGCGACCAACCTCCCGCAGTGTCAGGCAGGGGGCTGCGACCTCTCACCAGCTACCTGGGGATGGCGGGGATGGGGACAGGGACGGAGGTGTGGTGAGAATGCGGGGTGTCCGCTGAGCTGGCTCTTACTCCCCCTGCTACCCACCCCCGGGATGCCAGGGCTCGCACGCCAGGGAAGCCCCCCGTGCTCAGGTGCCAGGTGCTCGTGAGGAGCCCATCCCACATCTGCATGGCCTCTTCAGGATGAGCTGGGCTGCAGCCACCAGGACCACAGGGGTCGAGTTGGGCTCCCTGTGGGTTTGCGCAGGAGCTAGTCTGCAAGGCTGGCCTGGAGAGAGCGCGCTGCCTGCCCAGCTTCCATGCAGCGCCGCTGGGTGGCCCAGGGGCCTACACTGTGCCCCAACCCGCAGCGTCCGGCCGCGCTCACTGTATCTCCACGTGGGGACTCAGATGCCATGACTCAAACAGACGGGTGGCGTGCGGGGAACTGGGGGCCCAGGTGCTGCCCAGGGCCCAGAGGTCAGCTGGGACTTGCCTTTCCATGCCAGATGCTCGAGCTTCGATCACTGGCCAGGCCTAGGGACTGCAGCTGTGCACAAATTTCGTGCATCGGGCCTCTAGAATATATATATAGGGCTTTTTTCTGATACATTCTGAAAATATATATACCATTACATCTCTCCACTGCCCAAAGATCAAGGCAACACCGGCCGGGGCCCAGCCTTTTTTATGAACGTCAGCCTTCTCAGAAGACGTGCCGACTGCTGATGAAGGGCACCCTTGGAGGAGCCAGTGCTCCAGGTGCCCTGCCAAACGTGTTCTTTCATTAACCCTCCAGCGCCTGGGAGAGCTGGAGTAAATCCGCATCCGAAAATGAGACCCCACACAAAGCTGGGGTTCTAACAAGATTTGTCTGTCTCCCTATTGCAGCCTCTCAGGGCCAGTGCTTGATGCTCAGGTGGCCACTGCCCCGTGTCTGGCCTCCAGCCTACCTGGTTCTGTGAAGACAACTCCTGGCCGTCAGCGCTCTGCCTCTTGCCATTCGTTCACTTCTCCCTAACGCCTTTCCATTGCTTCCCCGTTGCTCATCTTTCCCCAGCTCCCCTACTTGTGGGGCGTGTGCACTGACTGTTACAGCTCCTGACCCCTGGCCAGAGACGCTGAGCGGGGTCGGTTACTCAGGGCCCCATCTCCAGGTGTGAGTGTGAGTGTGGATTAGGTTGGCAGACACAGTGCATTACATATAACAACAAGATAAGCCCTTTGTGAGATTGCTTTGTTCAGTGTTCCCTATGGCAGCTGATAGGAAACTGGGCAGCGTTATCAGGCCACTGCCCTCCCCTCCATTAGAAGTGGGTGATAGGGAAATGGTGACCATCAGCTGCCCTTGAGTTGGAGTGGCTTCACAAACCTTGCTCTGTGGAACTTGCACTAGCTAGGAAAAACTCCTGTGACTAAATATCACATGATCTCACTCACTTGTGGAATATAATGAACAACATAACTGATGACAAAAATAGAACCAGAGACATAGAAGCCTCGAACAGACTGTCCAACCTATGAGGGAAGGCGGGGTGTGGGGGTAAGAGATTAACCAAAGCACTTGTATGCATGCATATGAGCATAACCAATGGACACAGACAGTAGGGGGGTGAGGGCCTGTGCTGGGGGGTGGGAGCAGCCGGGGAAAGGTCAAGGGCGGCGGGGCGGGGGAGGAAGGAGACTCGTGTAATACTTTAAACAATAAAGAATTTTAAAAAACAACAACTCATGTGACTTACCAGTTTACGAGGGATTATAAGGTATTTACTTTGAGTTCATTTTAATACATATTTTTTCCATGCAAAATAAAACTTCTGGTCCTGCCTAATAGTAATCTTTCATACTAATATGCTTTAAGTGGTAACTAATTATTTCATGATATATATTCCTACATTTATTGTCTGTTTTTAACTTTTCCTTCTCCTTAACCAAACATTCTTATTAAACTGTAGGGAGCAGTACCCAGAGGAAACGCTACTAAAGAATACATGGAGAGCTTGCAGCTGAAGCCTGGAGAAGTGATCTACAAGTGCCCCAAGTGCTGCTGCATCAAGCCTGAGCGCGCCCACCACTGCAGGTACCCGGCCCCTCCCCTAGGGCAGCCCGAATGCCCACCACTGCAGGTACCCGGCCCCTCCCCTAGGGCAGCCCGAACGCCCACCACTGCAGGTACCCCGCCCCTCCCCTAGGGCAGCCCGAATGCCCACCACTGCAGGTACCCCGGCCCCTCCCCTAGGGCAGCCCGAATGCCCACCACTGCAGGTGCCCCGGCCCCTCCCCTAGGGCAGCCCGAATGCCCACCACTGCAGGTGCCCCGGCCCCCCCTAGGGCAGCCCAGCTCGCCCACCACTGCAGGTGCTCCGCCCCTCCCCTAGGGCAGCCGAACACCCCACCACTGCAGGTACCCCGGCCCTCCCCTAGGGCAGCCCGAATGCCCACCACTGCAGGTGCCCCGGCCCCTCCCCTAGGGCAGCCCGAACGCCCACCACTGCAGGTGCCCCGGCCCCTCCCCTAGGGCAGCCCAAGCGCGCCCACCACTGCAGGTGCTCCGGCCCCTCCCCTAGGGCAGCCCGAACACCCACCACTGCAGGTACCCCGGCCCCTCCCCTAGGGCAGCCCGAATGCCCACCACTGCAGGTGCCCCGGCCCCTCCCCTAGGGCAGCCCGAATGCCCACCACTGCAGGTATCCTGGCCCCTCCCCTAGGGCAGCCCGAATGCCCACCACTGCAGGTATCCTGGCCCCTCCCTAGGGCAGGCGGTCCCCCTCAGTGACCTCTGACCAGCATTACAATTTTGTGTATTGGATGCATGGCTTGGGGTTGTGTTCCCTCAGAGCACGGAACACTAATAATCCAACCTCTCCTTTTCAGTATTTGCAAAAGATGTATTCGGAAAATGGATCATCACTGCCCGTGGGTGAACAATTGTGTAGGAGAGAAGAATCAGAGATTTTTTGTGCTCTTTACTGTGAGTAGAAATATTTATGTGGTAACTTACATTGAGTTTTAAATTCTTAAACTAGAATCTTGCCTGGAGCTGGTGAATTTATTCTAACCTCAGACCAGTTTCCCTCCAACCTTTTCTCTGGATTCAAATTATAATTCTGTGCTGTGATTGGAAGGAAGTAACCCGACAGATAAATATATGTTGCTTATGGTGCTTTAGGTGTTTTACTGGCATTTAGTTCTCTCAGATACACAGTTCTTAATAAGATCTTGTGGAGTTAGAACATGATTCCCTACTGTGTGTTTTCCTATAAAAGTACATAACTTGGTCCAGCATGCTCTCGGGTAGGAGATGTCACCACTCGATTGATGCCTTCCCTCATTCATTTTATCGACAAATGCAATGGAGGCGTCCACGTCAGATTAAGTGGCCTTTGCTCCTAGAAATAGGTGATTGCTCACCATGTGACCAGTTTTCCATCTTTGCAGATGTACATAGCTCTGTCTTCAGTGCACGCTCTGATTCTCTGTGGACTCCAGTTCATTTCCTGCGTCCGGGGGCAGTGGACAGGTAAGGCCGTGTGCATCTTTCCTGGAGTCACGCTGCTGGGTGATGAGGGAAAGACTTTAAAGGAAAACTGATTTTCCAGTTTTGAAAGAAATCCTAGCTGTTATTTGAGGAGTTGGTTTTTTTGTTTTTAAGAAAAGAATATGGGTAGGTATTAACACTGCCTTTTTCCTAGTATAACGAAGTTCTCTATATAACTGTTCTTCCTCAGTCAATTGATAATTTCTATTAGATAGTCTCATTGTATTTTGCAGAAATGAAGACTAGAGGGAAGTTAGTATTGTTCCCCCAAACCTGGTTAGCCAGCTAGGCACTGTTCAGCGTGTTCCCCGTGACTAAATGACTGTGGTGAAGGTGGGCAGGGCCTGTCCAGCCCTGGATACCCAGGCAGGTACAGTTGTCCTGCCCCAGGGGCGGGGGAGGAGCGGCCTGTGTGTACTCCTGTGCGTGGTACACCTGCCTCTCTTCTTCTCTGGCTTTTGTTGCACTTTAATAAGCACTTTAATACACAGATACAGTCTTAATAGAATCCTCAGTTATGATGGAATCTTTGGAAACTGCTGACCGGAAATGGTGGTGTGAATTTTCACTCGGAAGGCTGACCTCCTCCGCCCCTTGGTGAACAATGAGTGTGCCTACTTAGAGGATGAGCACATTCTCCCTGGAAGCGGGCCCAGGGCTGCCACTGTGAGGGTCCGGGGTGCTAAACTCATGACATCCTTTCTCTCGTTCGCAGAATGCAGTGATTTTTCACCTCCGATCACTGTAATCCTGTTGATCTTCCTGTGCCTTGAGGGTCTCCTGTTTTTCACTTTCACTGCAGTTATGTTCGGCACCCAGATCCACTCAATATGCAATGATGAAACGGTATGCTTCGTCCTGGGCTGTGTTTGCTTAAGGTTTGGTGAGAGCTTGAGTAAATGGGAAATTCTAATGTCCACAGCAGGTGGGTGTGTATTATTAACTCGGAGATTAATTGGGCCGCCTCGATAAGCTCCGACAGGCTCGCTGTATTTGTCCTTCCTGTCCTTATGTGAGTGCATAATTCAGGGATCAGTATGACCTGAGAGTCAACAGAGCCAGGCAGGTTCCCAGTTTCTAGGAGACCCAGGCCCTAGAGCAGCTGAGGGAGTTGCAGGAATTGATCGCCTTCATGCCTTTGAACTGTAGGCCTAGAGCAGACGCTCGGTAAATACTTGTAGTAAATGAATTAAAGGCTGCCCTGGGCCCGGAGGACCAGCTCTCCTCCTCACCACTGTGGCTCTTCAGCGGTCCTCGTCGCTGGTGCCACTGCCTGGCTGTGTGATGTTGGCCTGGCCAGGCGGCTGTAGCCTGGCTGTGCTCAGGGAGGCCATGGGGCTGGTGCCAGGGAAAGAGAGCCCACACTTCACCTCCACCTCGATCTCAGATGCAGAGGACAGTTTGGTGGTGATTCCACGCTTTCAGCACTCGGCCTAACCTGGCTGTGTTGGGGTTTCCTGGCACTGCCACCCACACGCTTTTCTTTCTGCTTCCAGGAGATCGAGAGACTGAAAAGCGAGGAGCCGACCTGGGAGCGGCGGCTGCGGTGGGAGGGGATGAAGTCTGTCTTTGGGGGACCTCCCTCCCTCCTCTGGATAAATCCCTTCGTCGGCTTCCGATTTAGGCGACTACAAATGAGACCCAGGAAAGGAGGCCCGGAGTTCTCCGTTTGAGACGCCTCTCCTGCTGGAGCTTGTGAATGGACTTTAAATTATTTATTTGGTGTCTGAAAGGGTATCAACAACTCATCTGTGACCAATAGGGCAAATGGACCTACACAAACCAGTTGCTTGCAGCAAGCAGAATCTTATATACTTACAGTCGCAGGTGGCAGATTTTCCAAACTAGGAACTGGATGATGCAGGTGTTTTCACCTGCACAACTAACGGAAGGGAGCTGGCCACATGGAGAAGCCAAATGTCATTCTCGTCCCTCCAGTTAGGACTTCGTTAAGACTACTTTGCATTCCTGAGAAGCTGTGTGATATTACATGGGTTATTAAACCCTGTGTACTGAGCTGCTGTTTTCAATCACGAAGAAGAAAAGAATTGATAAATTCTTTGAAATCCAGTGAAAGAATTCTCCGATGAGTGGTCGCAGGGAGTCCTGTTGACCCTGCGATTCATTAGTGCACTCCCTTGGTCCAGAGGGGCGTTTACGTAGAAGTACGTTTTGGTCTCCATTAGCTCTGTCATTCGCACTGAATTTGCAGAAGATCTGTGCATTGCACACGAAGGCGGCTCCAGGTACACTCCCACTGCCCGGAGGCGCCTTCCTTGACCCTGCAGCAAGTCTGTGTGCGTGTCTGTGTCCGTGTGTATGCGCGCGTGCATGTGTGTTTTAAAATTGACAGTGTTGTTTAGGCGATGTAACACTTAACGGCCGTGAGCAGCAAACTAACTATTTTTTAGAAACCGACGTTTCAGGGAAGCGGGGAGAGCTGCCCCGGGATCCTCCTCCCGTGGGTTCACTATGAATGTATTGCAAACTGGAGAATATCTTGATCCAAAGAACAATCATTCCTGTGTGGTCCTTTGTTGCCCTCCTGTTTTCATTTTATCTTAAAAATCGTGAGCACATGAGGGCCTCGGAACTGACTTTTCAGTTCTGCCCAAATTAGCAGTGTATAAACGGCACCTCGGTGAGAGAAGAGTGAAGTCCCCTGGCGGCCTTCACCTGTGCAGCGTGGTGGGCGTGTAGGAAGAGGGGCCGGCACAGCAACAGGTACACACTGAGGGGTCGGCCACTGGCATCACTGAGGTGAGGGACCACAGGCCATGAACCCTAAACTCTGTCCCTCATTTGCAAAGAATATTCAGGATGGCAACAGCTTGTTTTTCTTTCTTTTCTTTTTCTTTCTTTCTTTTTTTTTTTAATCATTTTTATTTCTCTACCCATGTCACCAGTGATTAAAAAAAAAAAAGGACCCTTGGTGCAGAGCTTAAAATTATGCCAGAAAGCAAACAGCTCCCCTCTGTGGGGACTCGCCTTAAACTTGCCTGGTCTGTCCATGTTCTGCGGGACCCATGAGGAAGCGTCTGTGACAGCCCGAGGGTCTCTGTGAGCCTGCCTCCCACGCTGAGAAGAGTTGGTGTCTCCCTCCTGGTCCTCATGCCTTTCTGTTCATCTGTGAACCGTTTTTGTTTCTGTTTTGAAGTGATCCGCACCCTTTCCTAATCAGGGTTTCTACCACTGCTGATGCAAAACCACAAAGGGACCTACTTGAGACACAGTGGTAGCCAGTGAACAAAGCTGTGGGATGTGGAAGTGAACCAAGTCACTGCAGAAACTGTGAGCTCCGGGGGGCTGTGTCACTGTCCCAGGGCCAGGCACCCATCCGGAGAGTTTCCTGAGATTGTTTTGCATATTCTTTTGCACATCTGTTGTCTGGGTTGGACTTGTGTATTGGGCTTCAGTGTGAGCCTTTTAATATGTATATCTTGTTTATCAATAAATTATCAAAATGGTTGAATCCTGTGAGACTTGGCAAGTATGTGCAAATCAAGTATACTTGACTTTTCAACCTCTTCTTTCAGTGTAACTTTTATATGAAATAAAGTCACCGCTGATGATCTCAAACAGTTTATGATGTGGTAGAGTTCTTGGTTGATTGTCAATGTGTTTTCTGTGGCTGGCTTTTCCTTGGCTTATTGACACCAGCACCCTGGACTGTGACCATCACCCCCCGCCTCCAGTGCTTGTGAAAAGTGGTGGGCATTCAAATGTTGCTCATGCACACTCTGCCCTATCCACAGGTAATGTTTACTCTTAAATTGACACCACATTTTACTTAGCTTTATCTTAAACATTCCTGTAATTTTTTAGTGCTGTTTGAAATAAAATAAAATTTTAAAAAATACCCCTCTTCAATCCAGAATCTCAGCTTCCTATCATTTCATTCAACAAATGTATCTATTTGTGCTTGAGGGACCCAAAGATGAGTGAAGAGGGTGGCCGTGCCCTCTTACCGCCGCATTGGGAAGATGGGCAGCTCCACGAATGACCAACGGTGCCCACGGGAAGCCACACGCACTCTTCCACAAGGCACTCGCTGGCCTTGCAGACGTGCAGAAACACTGGGGTCCTGGACACGGAGACACGTACCGACCGGACACCAGGCCAGCAGCTACCTCAAGCCTGAGTGGGTGGCTCTGCAGAATTTTGCTGCGATGTTAAATGTATTCCTATTAGGACATTACCGAGGC
Source organism: Myotis myotis (assembly GCF_014108235.1). Lineage (NCBI taxonomy): Eukaryota > Metazoa > Chordata > Mammalia > Chiroptera > Vespertilionidae > Myotis > Myotis myotis. Next base: position 17,385,930 of record NW_023416323.1, read on the forward strand.
TCATTAAGAAGTACGACATCTGCATTTAAATGGCAAATGAAAATATTACCTAAAGAGGAAGTAGGCTAAATCTTATCTTCTATTACATGTGATTTTGGCTTGGCTGCCTACACAGAGAAAAATACCCCTAAGAATAGTGTGGGAAAAGCAGAGGAACGGGGACACCGGGCGAATCCACGTTGAACCAAGTGGCATTCAGGTGCCACAGCGAAAGGGCACGCTACCTGCCTGAGGGTCGGATGTGAAACCATATTGCTCCTATCCATCCAACTGATAATTTAGGCAGCCCAAGGACACAGGGAAGAGAAAGGGATGATGCAGATCTGTGGTGGTTCAGTTAGCAGAAAGCTGAGCCAGTGTTTGGTCTGTAAGAGAATGAATGGCTTGATTGCTGGCCTGTTGGGAAACTCAAGAAAGTTCATGAAGAACTTTCTGTGCACAGTGCATTTTCAATTCAGAGAACACGCGATTTCCAGATTCCTGACACCCCTGCAGTCACTGCCTGCTCTCCCTTCCCCTCCCCACTCACCCAATATATTTACTTTCCACATTTTGTTCATTAGAGTTTATACTGTGATGACTAAATATTTTGTGCTAAATCAAGTAGGGTTCTGTGATGTACAACTTTTTGCTTTTCCCAAAGATAAAGTTGCTGGTGTGCCCTATATGCCCACCAGCCAGTCTTCCTCCGCCCCAACAAGCCTCTCTGGGTGTGGGCCTCTACACCCTCCGCTCCTGTCCCCACTGCCCTGGCCTCAGGCGCTTGCACAGCTATTTCCCCAAGATTCCTGTGTTCAAGCTCCGGCTTCCTGGGTTCTGCATCCTCCAGATTCTTCAAGTGTTCAACATGTTCCCTTGTAGTTCCTTGGAAAGGGGTATGTTGTTCAAGTTTTTCAAGAGTTTAGCCTGTCCGAAAATTCCTTATTTGACCCTTGCCTTCAGTTGATGGTTTAGCCCAGTGATGGCGAACCTTTTGAGCTCGGCGTGTCAGCATTTTGAAAAACCCTAACTTAACTCTGGTGCCATGTCACATATAGAAATTTTTTGATATTTGCAATCATAGTAAAACAAAGATTTATATCTTTGATATTCATTTTATATATTTAAATGCCATTTAACAAAGAAAAATCAACCAAAAAAATGAGTTCGCGTGTCATAGGTTCGCCATAAACTTCAGCCAGACCATGGATTTTCTCTTCATTACTTCTCACTTAGCACGCTGGAGTCACCAAGCCATCCTTGTCCACTCCCAATGCGGCCACTGAGAGGATCCAGTCCTTCTGGTTCCTGTTTTATGTGACCTTGACCTCGCTTTTTTATTTTGAAATCTTGGGAAGCCCTAATATCCTCTTTTTAGTCCTAATTCCTCAAATTTAACCATGATCTGCCTTGGTGTCCTGCTTGATGTCTCCATCTGAGACGTGCTTTTGGGTTCTGGTAAATGTGCTGTTACTTCTTTGGGAATTTAATATTTTGATCTTCTTTTCCAGCTCTTACAGACTGAAAGTTGCACTGCCTACCCGTGGTCGGCAAACTGCGACTCTCGAGCCACATGCGGCTGTTTGGCCCCTTGAGTGTGGCTCTTCCACAAAATACCACAAAATACCACAAAATACCACATGTGGGCGCGCACGTAGAGTGCAATTGAAACTCTGTGGCCTGTGCGCAGAAGTCGGTATTTTGTGGAAGAGCCACACTCAAGGGGCCAAAGAGCCACATGTGGCTCGTGAGCCGCAGCTTGCCGACCACTGGCCTAGACAAACCCTCTCATTTTTTCTTTTATTGTCTGTGCCAACAATCGCCAACCTTTCAGACCTCACGGACCACCAGTGGTCCATGGACCACCAGTTGGCGACCACTGGTCTATGCTTTTGGTCTAATGCACCCTTAACTTGGTCTTCCAGCTCTTCTACTGGATATTTATTTCAGGTGTGATAGCTTTAATTTCCAAGAGCTTTTTATTGTTCCTTTGTCCTTTAAAAAATGACAATATTTTTCAGAGCAATTTTAGGTTCACAGCAAAATTAAATGGGGGGTACAGAGATTTCTCACATACCTTTTGTCCCCACATGCATGGCCTCCCGCCCCCCCCCCCCCAATCAATATCCTCACCAGAGTGGTGCATCTGTTACGATCGGTGAACTACACTGACACATAATCATCCAAAGGCCACAGTTTACACTCTGGTTCACTCTTGGCGGTGTACATTCTGGGGTTGGACACATGTCGAAAGACATGTGTCCATCATTATCGTTCAGAGTACTCTCACTACCCTAAAATTCCTCTGTGCTCTGCCTAGTCATTCCTCCCACAACTCCCCATGACCTTTTGGCAGTCTTCATATCTTTTCCAGAATGTCACGGAGTTGGAATCATAGTTTGCAGCCTTTTCACATTAGTTTCTTTCACTCAGTAATAGGCCTTTAAATTTCCTTCACATCTTGTGATGGCTTAATAGCTCATCTCTTCTCAGTGCTGAATACTATTCCATTGTATGTATGTACCACAGTTTATCCATTCACCTGCTAAGGGCATCTTGGTTTTGGCAATTATCAATAAAGCTGCTGTGTGCAGGTTTTTGTGTGGACATAAATTTTCAATGCCTTTGTGTTCTGCTAAGAGTTTTACACTTTCTGGTCTTCTAAGTATAATCCATTTTGAGTTCATTTTTTTGTGTGGTGTAAGGTAAGGGTCCAATTTCATTCTTTTGCATGTGAATATCCCGTATTTCCAACACCATTTATTAAAGAGACTATCCTTTCCCCGTTGTGTATTTTGGCACCCTCGTTGAAGATCAGGTGACCATATCTGCATGGGTTTATTTCTGGGCTCTTTATTCTGTTCCATTGGTCTATGTGTTGTCTTTATGCCAATGCCACACTGTTTTGATTACTCTAGCTTTGCAATATATTTTGAAATCATAAGAGTGATGCTCTTAGCTTAGTTCTTACTTCTCAAGACTGATTGGGCTAGTATTCACGGTCTTTTGTAGCACCATATGAATTTTAGAATTGTGTTTTTTTCCATTTTTGTAAAAAATGCCATTGGGATTTTGATAGGGATTACATTGAATCTGTAGATAGATTTGAGTAACATGGACATTTTAACAATATTAAGTCTTCCAATTCATGAACATGGGATATCTTTCCATTTGTTTGTGTCTTCTTTAATTTCTTTAATCAATCTTCAGTATATAAATCTTTCACCTCCTTAGTTAAGTTTATTCTTACATATTTTGTTCTTTTTGGTGATTTTGTAAATGGGATTGTTTTCCTTACTTCCTTTTCATATAGTTTGTTGTTAGTGTATAAAATGCAACTGTTGGGGGGTTTTTTGCATGTTGAGTCTGTATTCTGCAACTTTACTGAATTTTAACAGTTTTTGGTGGACTCTTTTAGAGTTTTCAAAATATAAGATTATGTTGTCTGCAAACAGGGACACGTTCATTTCTCCCTTTCTAATTTGTTTGTCTTTTATGTCTTTTTCTTGCCTAATTGCTGCGATTAGGACTTCCAGTACTATGTGGAATCGAAATGGCAAGAGTGAGCATCTGATATAAGAGGAAAAGAATTCAGTTTTTTTACTGTTGAGTATGATGTTAACTGTAAGCTCTTCATATATGGCCATTATTATTATTATTATTATTATTACCATTATTATTAGGCCTTTATTTTGAGGTACTTTCCTTTTATTTTTATTTATTTTTTTATTTTTCAATTACAGTTGACATTCAGTATTTGCAGGGGTACTGCACAGAGGTTAGACATTTATATAACGTAACGAAGTGATCCCTGTGATAAGTACCCACCTGATACCATACATAGTTATTACAATATTGTTGACTATATATTCTCTATGTTGTACCTTATATCCCTATGATATTTTGGAACCACCGTGTATTTCTTAATCCCTCACCTTTTTCACCGAGTTCCCCAACCCTCTCCCCTCTGGCAAAGGTACTTTCCTTCCATTCCTCGTTTGTTGAGAATTGTCATCATAAAAGGGTGTTGAACTTTTCCAAAAGTTTTTTCTGCATCTATTCAGACAATTGTATAATTTTATCCTGTAAATGGTTAATGTGGTGTCTCACATTAATTGATTTGCATTTGTTGAACTTGCTTTCATTCCAAGGATAAATACCACTTGGTCATGGTGTGTGATTCTTTTAATGTGCTGTTGGATTCAGTTTTCTAGTATTTTGTTAAGAATTTTTGCATCCATGTTTATCAGGGATATTGACCTATAGTTTTCTTTCCCCGTGGTGTTTCTGTCTGGCTTTCTGTCTGGCCTCATCAAATGAGTTTGAAAGTGTTCCCTCCTCTTCAGATTTTTGGAAGACGTTGAGAAGGACTGCCATTAATTCTTCCTTAAATGGTTGGTATGGGTGAAGCATGTGGTCCTGGTGACAAGTGCTTCCAAACAGGCATGTCCTCAGCCTGCTACATGCTCCAGGACATAGGACCCTCTCAGAGCTTTATGGCTAAGGACCACCAAAAGGTTTGCATGCTCACAGGTCTGAAGCAAACTTGGTCCCTCCGCGTTTTCCAAACAACACAAACACAGCAACTCCAGGTAAGAGAAAACAACTGCAAAAACCAACAATGAGATAAATTTCATTCCATCTAAGGAATGAAAATTGCCACTGTTACATGCTGTCTCCCTTTGTGTCCATCGGCCCATAGTTCCTAAAAATATCCGGCCCATTTTGTGGCCGTCTCTCTCTTTGCTGTATAGACGCGATTTTTTCCCCAGTGCTGGAACATCTCAAAGAACATGACGTTGAAGGCTCGCAGGAGCTGAGATGGGGAACAAGCTCTTACATTTACTTGGGACCCTAAGTCCCCTCATATATTTCTGAATAGTAACCTCACACATGAAAGCCACAGAAGTGAATGCCGGGCAAGGCCCTGTTTTCATAACGATATCACCATGTTGTCCAAAGGCCTCCTTTTCAAATTCACCCGGCATTTTTAAAAAAATATATTTTATTGATTTTTTTACAGAGAGGAAAGGAGAGGGATAGAGAGTCAGAAACATCGATCAGCTGCCTCCTGCACACCCCCTACTGGGGATGTTGCCCGGAACCAAGGTACATGCCCTTGACCAGAATCGAATCCGGGACCCTTCAGTCCGCAGGCCGACGCTCTATCCACTGAGCCAAACCGGTTAGGGCTACACCCAGCATTTTACAAACTCTTGTCTAGAGCTCTCGAACCATAACATACACACAGATTCCTTGGCATATTGGTAAAATCTAGGCTCTGATTAGGCAGTTCCGGGGGATGCCCGAGATCCTGCATTTTTAACCAACTCCCAGGGAGGCTGATGCTGCTGGTCCACAGACCACACTTTGAGTAACGGAGTCTAAACGTTGTTGGCCAGTGTGGGAAGAGTTCATCAGCCTGTGGCAGCTACTCAATGCAAGTCCCAAACAACCCTTTGGCAACACTGAAATATACCTGATCAGTAAGACAGTCCTCACTTATACACCTATGGCAAGACTATGTGCATGTGCACACACATGTCTAAGTAAAATCAGAACAGAAAGGGAAAATTGGAAAACGAAAGCATTTGGGCTTGTTGAGGTGACTAGCCTTTTGGAGAATTTAAATTTTTAGAGCCCTTGTATGTTTGTGGAATAAGCAATTTTTAAAAAAAGTATGTGATCCAGAAAGCAAGCTGTTGAGCTGAGCTGTGTGCCTCTACTCTAAAAGGACCTGTCAGAGCTCACTCATTTTGAGAACTATAATGGCTTTGTGAGGAAAGCCTAGAAGATACCATCTAGCTCTGCGTAAGTGCGCTCTATGATGTTCACAACAGTCGCCGAAGGATGCATTTCTCAAACGTATCCCCGTCATTAAGCCTTTAAATTGCTACATTACCCATTTCATTATTGTAATGACAATGTTATTAATAATAATGACAAGAGTAATAATACAATAATAATGTGAGGAGCTGGCTGACCTCCAACTTACCTAGTCAAGGGAAGCAGCTCACAGAACTCCAGGAGGACCCATTTCTGCCACTTCATGGACTTGAACATGTCACTGATGGTGGCCACACCTTCTTGGTGGCTGGGTCCCAGGCGGCAAAAGGCTGAGGAGATGCTGCAGGGAGAGGAGAAAGGGGTGGCCCTCAGCCTGGCATCTACATAATGTCCACCAGAGTGCGCTACGAGACAGCAAATGCCCACACTTGTTCAGCCACAAAACCAAATTCTTCTGCTGTTGATTCATCCGGCCAATGGGTCCACAGATATTTACTGAACACCTACTGTGTGCAGGCGAGGCCTCTGCCCTCAGTAGACATGAATACAATCAGTTAAATTATAGTTATGTACTGTGATACATGGGATAAGAGAACATAGCAGCAGGGAGAGGGAGCATCAGGGTGGGCAGCATGAAGGAGGAATCTGGGAAGAGGGGAAAGGGAAGAGTTGTGCAAAGGCCCTGGGGCAGGGAAGGGCTGGGAGGGTTGCACTATACCCACTATGGGTGGTGAGGTTTAGTCTTTAACATCAACTTGGGATGGGAGCTGGTTAAACCAGAGAATGCTGGGGTTAGTTCACGGCTCAGTCTGCCAGGTTCAGAGAAGGGGCTGAGGGGTTAACGTGCACAAGCACTGAAGGCCTCCGAGCAGGGGGGGCAGACACTCATCTGAAGCGGATTTCTTAAAGAAGGGGCCAGTCGTCACCCCCAGAGGCCAGGAGCAAAGCAGACAGATTTCTGAAGAGCAGTGACTTCAAAGGCATTTCCTTCTTGGGTGGGTTGTTAGGGTCCTCAGTGGAAAGGCTGAGCCAGTGGGAGAAGGGGTGACATCTGCTATGGAAAGCCACGTGGGATGTAGGGGTGGAAATACAAGTGGCCAGGAGGGGTCTGTGCACGGCCTTTCTCTGGCCTCGGCCCGGGTGAGACCCAGCTCCCCAGGCACTGGGGACAGTTGCTGACTGGGTGGCCTTCTAGGCTGTCTGGCAAGAGGTCCGCTCAGAAAGCGTGGTGACCCCGAGGCTCCGTGAGGGCTGCTCTGGGGGCAGGTTTGGCTCTCAGTCTGAGCAGCCATGAGATATGGTTGTAAGAGCCAGACAGCTGTGGCTCTGAATCGCCTGCTGAGTGCCCCGGGCAAGTGTCTTCGTCTTCTGTGATCCCGTTTCCTCCGCTGTAAAATGACACAGTGACCGCTCCTGCCTCCTGCAGCCACTGGGAGGGTTAGAAAGGACTGACTGGATGCCTGGCACACGTGAGGCGCTCAAGCAGCGGCGTGGCCATTATGGCCTGGTCTGGTGAAGGGCTCTGCAGCAAAGGCAGGACCTCAAGCCAGACCTGCATGCGGAGGACAGCTGGGCTCCTCGTCCATCTGTTTGCTCTTTCCTCGGATTTTCTGGATTAACACGGTGTTCTCAGTTAAGATGGTCCTGCAGGATTTTTTTAAAAACCAAACAAAAACTTAACCAACTAAACAAAACCCAGTCCATTTATAACAAAGTCCCACCAAGGCAAACATTTGCAGGCCCCCAGAAAGCGATTATCCCTGGAGAGAGGCCCGTGGAATTTTAAAAGGCTGCAGCTCGTGTCTTTGAAAACCACCAGCCTCCTCGTGTTTGCCTGGGCCGTTCTCTCTGCTGGGAGGTACTTTTCCATCCGTCCTGCTTTCTCCCAGCAAAGCCCAAGGCGGTGGGGGCGGCTGTCCAGGCACTTGGACGCTCTGTCGTCCTTGGTCACCTTGGACAGAGGCTGCCAGCTGGTGGCCGTGACCCGGCCCGGCCCCCATGGCATCGGTAAAACACCCCCAGGCAGTCCCTCACCCTACAAATCATTTCACCTAGAAACACGGATTCACGGCCTCCCTGAGCCCCGATTCTTACCCGGCCAAACTTCCTTATTTTTGTTTTTTAATTTATTGAGGCACAACTCACATAACATAAAACTAACCGTTTAAACAACGCAGAGGCATGTCACAGTGCTGTGCCACCTACGTCCAGTTCCAAAGCATGTCCCTCATCCCAAAACCCTGGGCTGTCAGCAGTCACTCCCCAGCCGCTGGAACCAACTAAGGCCCTTTGACAAGAGGAGGAAAGAGGCTGGAGAAAGAGCCATCCACTGAAGAAGACACCCCCCCCCCCCCCCAAAGCAGGGGACAGGCTCCCTACCTCCCACTCCTGCCCCGACAAGGCTGGGGCCGCCATGCTGGTCTGGCCACAAAATTCGGGTTATAGTTTACCACCTCTCACCTCTCTTTGGAGTAGAAAAGAACATGGTCACTAACGGGAAGGCTCTAGAGGTGTCAGAAGGGCTTCAGTTAAAAGAGGAGAAGCCCATGGAGGGCGGGGTTAGTGGCTGGTTAGCCGGTGACCCCCGTGTGCGAATACGTTTATGTAATGGCCCCCCACAGTTACAGCAGAGCTTCCTTTGCCCAGCTTCCTCCTCCTCCCTGCCTTGCAGTTCTGTCCCCACATTTTGGGCAGAGTTGGGGAACAGGCGGCGGGAAGAGCAGCTACAGAGGCGGAGGGCCCCAGGGAGGGAGCACCCTCATTGTGAGAATCTCCAGATGAGGCGGCGAGAAAACAAGCAAAAATGGAGGCTCCTTGTCCGCACAGAAGCAATGCTGAGGGGAGGGGAGGGGACGAGACTGCAATGGAAGCTGGATTTGGGGTGAGGTCTGGGTGAACGCATGAGGGGTCCGGAGTCACAGCAGAACCTCAGAGGCGCCGGGAGGAGAGGAAGCAGGATGTGGAGAAACACAATTGTGGATGAGGAGTGGATCCCCTTCGATGCAGAGAAATGCAAGTGAAGTCCACATGCCTCCCTCTCCCTCCCTGCCGGCTGCACACACTTCCGACGCCCTCCCGCCTGGTCCCGTCAGGTCCATGCGCAAAGGCCGCCTAGCAACGAGGAAGTAACTTATTCCCCATTACAACTCCGAGCGGTGGGGGCTGTCACTCCCCACATCAAAGACGAGGAAACTGAGGCACCAGGAGGTCATGCGAGTTGCCAAGGTCCCGGAGCTAGAAGGGGGCCAAGCCAGGACAAACCCGTGTTTTCCTGGCTACAAACCCCAACCTCCTCTCTCTGTCCAGCTCTGCCCCTGGGGAGGGATCCTGTGTCACTGAATCGCCTCTTTTTCAGAGTGGAACATTTTGGGCCAAATCTGAGTGAGGTCCGCTGTTTCCTCGGTTTGGCCTGACCTCAGGGCACTGCTGCCTGGCCATTGGCACGTCCCCGGCTGGCGGTCAGCGGCTGGTGGCCAGGCTGCTCTGGGCACGATTCAGTGGAAATTGGGGTAACTCAATAAAAACTCTCATTTACCTTTATGGTCAAAACACACAGGACAATTTACAGACGTCATGTATGAGAATGCCTGCTGCTGGCATTGCGGGGGTTGGGCACCCAGTCTGAGTTGGTGGAGCTGAAATCTGCACAGCTTTCTGGAGAGTATGTGTGGGGGGGCGGGGGGGGGGGCACATGAATCAGTCTGAGATAGGCAGAGCCTTTGACTCCGCAGCTCCGCCTCCAGGAGCACAGCCCAAGGGAAGCATCCCGCCCCATCCATTGTTCTCATCCCCACAGCAACCCACCTGAGGCCCAGGCTCCCCTGTGGCCATGGAGCTCGCGTCTGATTGGTTAACTACAGCAATTGTTCTCCCCAAATCTGATTTGGCTTCTCACCCCCAAAATGGAAGAGCATTTTGGCTATTTTTTAAAAATAGCATCTAATTATGCCTACAAATTTCTATTGGCCTCACAGCTTGGCTTCTTACTCCAAAGCCACAGAATTTTCCATCTGGAGGGGACGGGAGGGCTTTTCTGTCCACCGTTTCCCAGAGTGTCTCCCGTAGACGGCGACAGTTCCCTATGGGACTTCTCAGAGCCTTTGCTGCAGGCTGGGCACCGCAGGCTGCCACAGGCGGACAGACGGAGCAGTGTTTCCGCACGGTGCTTGGCCACTGTGTTCACTTCCTGGGGCTGCTGCACCAAGTTCCCACAAGCTGGGTGGCATTGGACAGGAGACATTTATTCCTTCACCGCCCAGGAGGCCAGAAGTCCAAAATCAAGGTGTCGGCAGGGCCGGGTCCCTCCTCAGGCTCTCGGGGAGGGTCCTCCCGCCTCTTCCAGCTCCTGGGGTTCCTGGACTGTGGCCACATCGCCCCCACCTCTGCCTCTGCTCCACGCGTGCATCGTCCCTGTGTCTGTGTGTTTCAGTGTCCAAATCTCCCTCTTCTTACAAGTCTTTGGATTAAGGCCTTCCCACTTCAGTGTGACCTCATTTTAACCTGATCACATCGGCAAAGACCTTATTTCCAAGTAAGGTTACACAAGCTCCGCATGGATGTGAGTTTTAGGGTACACTACTCACCCCGGTACAGATGGGAAGCCCTCAGAGGCTTCTGAGCAGGAAGGCACGGGAGCCAGTGGCTCCCTCAGCCTCGCTCAGCCCGCTGCGCTGGGACAGGCCACGGGGGGAGTGAGCGCACAGAGACAACCGTGGGGCAGCCACTGCCCAAGGTCACCTCCCAACATGCCTGCCCAGGGGTCCTACCACCCAGCTCCCTCTGCGCCCACCACGTGCCCCGTGGACACTCCTGCCTCCCGTCCACATGGGAGGCTGTAAATATTGCAACTTCAGCAAGCTGCTCTTCCTCTCAGGGCCTCGGGGTCCCCTTCTGAAATATGGGGCTTCAAACTCAAAGGTGGTCCTGTTGGTGGTGCCCGCTGGGCCCCTGCAGCTCTGCAGAAATGATCCTCCCCCCCCCCCCCCCGATGCAGTCCCCACGGCCTTCCCGGCTGCTGGTGTGTGTCTGGGTGTTGTAGGGAGGGACAGGAGGGATGTGCCGGGCGGGGGCACCGCGTGGGTGCTGCCAGCAGACGACAGGGTCTGCACAGCGCAGGAGAGGTCACGGGTGGGGAAACTCCCGTGACCACAGCCTCCGGCCTGGGCCCGTTCGTTTCGACAGGGCCGAGGGCAGTTTGTGCTCATGAAAAGGAGTCCCATGGCCCAGGCTGGAGTCAGGACCAGCCCAGCCACCAGTCTCTTCCCAAGCTCGCCACAAAGCAGGTTACAGAGCCACAGTCCAGCGTCCTAATTTGAGCTTTGAAATTGCTTGTGGCCCTCTCCCTGTTGCTGGGAATTCCAAGGACTCGGTCCAACATCTGTGCAGAAAGAAGGCTGCTCTGCCTCCATGGGACGGGCGAGGCTGGGCGGCAGCCTGACTGCGCTGCTGAGGGACTGCCTGGGCCAGGGGCACCGCTGCCTCGGTTTCCCCGCCTGTACCACGGACATCACTGACCAGCCCTCCTTTATAAAAGCACAGCTTGAGCCCAGCAATGAAGGAGGACATGAGCTATGAACCAAGGCCAGTCCTTCACCTTGGGTATGTTTAGCTTGGAGGCATATCTGCTGGTTTTCTTGTGTCTCTTCAAAGCGTTGACTAATCAGAAAGGGGCAAGAGCAGCCAGTGGGTGTTGAGTGTCTTGGGGCTGCCACACACTGGGCCTTCCAACAGCAGAAACTACAGCTCTGGAAGCGAGACGGCTAACAACCCGGTGTGGGCGGGCCACGCTCCCTGCGGAGGCTGCAGGGGAGGAGCCGTCTCGTCTCGCCGTCCCAGCTTCTGGGGTTGCCAGCAATCCTCGGCGTTCCTAGGCTTGTAGACATATCGCTCCCCGCTCGGCCCCATCACCATATATCTATGTCTGCATTCCTCTCTTCTCGTAAGGACGCGGTCGTTGAATTCAGGGCCAGCCTCATCCAGCACAACCTCTTTTATGTCACCTTCATCTGCAAAGACCCTCGTTCCGAACAAGGTCACGTTCACCGGTCTGGGGATCAGACCTGAGTGTATCTTTCTCAGGACACAGTCCACCCTGGTAGAGGGGGCAGCACGGCGGCCTCCCCTCCACCCACGTTCTCCCCATGTTGACAGCAAAACGAGAGAAAGGCTTCGCTTAGGGACCGTTCCCTCCTGGCTTTTTTTCTTTTGAGGAAGGACTGCCAGGGACAGCCGGACGCACCTTCCCTCCCAACCGTAAGTGCCACCGGCTTCCCTTCCAAGGAGCTGCTGGCCTGAGGTCAGCCAGCCGCCCCCTGGCAACGCCAAGCTGGACGCAGGGCTGCAGCGCTGGCCAGGGCTGGGCCGTGACCTTCCGGGGAAGGAGCTCAAAGTCTCATCCCCGGTCCAGGAGCCAGGCGCAGCCAAAGAGCAGAGGTGAGAGCAAGGATCCAGGCAGAGAGAAACCCACACCTGTGCCTGTTAGATGCAGGAGAGCGACCTCAGCGCCAGGGCCTCTGTGACCTCTCGGGCTACGTGCACAGACCACAGCGGCCACCAGCCCCGCCGGTCCTCTGGGTGGGGGCAGCGTGAGCTCCTGGGCTCCCGGGAGGCTGGCACCGAGGGGACTGGAGAACACTGCCACCCAAACGGTGTGCTGCTCCACAGAGGGGTGCAGGGACCGGCCAGAGGTCACACAGTAAGCAGTCAGGCCGAGGTGAGACACTGGGGCCCTGCCCCCCAGTTCTGCCAACGAGAGCTCCGGTCCTTTCCCCCACCAAGAAGGCATCCATCAGGGAGGTTTCTGCCCACGGGAACAGAGAACGCACCCTGCCCAGGGATCAAACCCGAAACCTGGATATGTGCCCTGACCGGGAATTGAACCGGCGACCTTTTGGTACATGGGACAATGCTCAACCAACCAAGCACACTGGCCAGGGCTGATTTCGTAATGGTTTTATAGTGGCCGTCAGGAAGAAAATGCCACCTGCTTGGCAGCCAGGGACACCTGGTGTTTGGGAAAAGGGGTGAGAGAAGTGGTACTGACTAAACGCCGGCCACGCTGCATGCACACTCACATCCCGCCACCTCACCCTGGCCGCAGTCACACACCCATCTCACCTGGGAGCAGCCAGGCCCTCAGGGCAGCCTGGAGTCAGCCCAGGGTTCCCACCCTCCTCAGGCCCTTGCGGATGTCGGTTCCGCTCACTGAGCTGTGTCCTCGTCTGTAGAAGGGCATCACAAACTCAGTGTCACAGGAGGTCATGAGGATTAGGGATTCCATCCCAGACATGGGCACCAGTAGGTGCTCAAGAAAAGTGATGTGTTCGTTTCCTGCGGGTGCTGTGATAAATGTCCACAAATACAGCAGCTTAAACACACGTTTATTATCTGAGAGTCCTGGAGGTCAGGGGTCCCGCGTGAGTCTCCCTGGGCTAAGTCAAGGCATTGCAGGACTGCCTTCCTTCTGGCGGTTCTAGGGGACATTGGATCCCTTGCCCTTTCCAGCTTCTAGCAGCACCCTGATCCCTCGGCTCATGGCCCCTGCCTCCATCTTCAGAGCCGGCAACATGGCATCTCTCTGATCCTTTCTCCACGGTCATGTCGTCTCTGACCACAGCTGGGAAGGCCTCTGGTTTTAAGGGCTCATGTGATGACACGGGGCCCACCTGATGACCCAGGATCACCTCCACATCACCAGGTCAACTCGGTCATATCGACAAAGTCCCTTCTACCACGTAGATCAGGTGTGCATAAGTTCCGGGAATCAGGGTGAGACATCTCCGGGGGGGCAGTATCCTGCTGACCACACGTGAATTGAGTTGAACCCCATAAAGCGAGGGGTGCCTGGGCCGGCTTTTGGCAGTTCGTTCTGGAAGAAGAGGATTCCACTAAAACCAGCTCCTTCGAGGGCCATTTCCCATCCTCCTGCTGCTTTTGCCTCTTCAAAGAGGCACTGTCTAGCCAAGGAGACGGGGCTAGCACTGCCAAACCTTTGCTTCTGCATAAACCCTACTAGGAAATTTCCATGGGACGGGGCCCTCTTCTTCCCCCACGGACCCGCCTCAAATCCCAGCCCAAGCAGGGCCGCTTGGAGAAAGGGCGCCAGACTTCGCTCTCCCCATGTGCTGGTGTTTGTTTTGTTTGTTTGTTCTGCTCTGTCACATGAAGCAGCACCAGGACAGTGTTCTGAGGCGAAGTGACCCGGCCAGGGCCTCATCTCCATCCTAGGAAAGGGTTTTTACAGCTGTGTCCTCCGGAGGACCTAGTGCCTCGCCACCCAGCTTAGATTCCTCAGGGCTCCTCCTCGGTGCCTCCAACGCCCTCGGCTCTTTCGCAAGCTCTGCACATGTGCAGGGGTCACGGACTGTGCCACCCTGAGCCGGCACGGAAACCCCACTTGCGCAACCGCCCAGCATCTTCTGACTTTATTTGATTGGTCCACTAAGTCGCTGTTCACAGATGGGCTCAGTGTGGGGTGCTTTTGCACGCAAGAAATGCATTTGTTTTAGATTTCAACCGGGTTTACAAGGGCAGATGCCATCTCAGGGATCCTCCCGAGAATCCTGGCATTCCCCCTGCCTGATGAAACGGGGTGGGACAGGGACTTGTCACAGTCATGCAGCCGGTAACTGACAGGGCTGGAGTTTGTCTTCTGACTTTAAACAGTTCCAATTTACTGTGCAACACTCACTCTACTGGGACATGGTGACAGAATAAGAACATACACAGTTGGTCTTGGTCTTGGGTTCTGGGCACAAGAGCTCCTGAAACTCATAATTTCTTGGAAGAGGTAAAAGGAGCATTTGAGGTTTTTTTGCGGGGGGGGGGGGGGGGAACTAAAAAAAAACTTGTTTATTGGGGGGCAAGAGGATACAAGCAATATAAAAATCAAAAGCTTATCTGGATTTATTGGCTTTTCTTTCTCTTGTTCAATGCGGGTGGGATTTTATTTGTACATTTTTTTTAAGAGTCCCAATCATGAAATTCTTATACAGGGGGAAGCTGTGGGGCACAAATTCCTTAAGGGACCCACTGGGAGAACTCTTATCAGGGCAAAGTAACTGCTCACTTCCTTCCCTTCTGCTTCATGTGTACTACGAAATAGTCATTGCATGCGATGGTGAGCCCAGCAATTAGCGAAAAGAAGCTCTGGAAGCCAACTCTGCCGTCTCGGCACTGGTCCAGGTCCTTCATTATTTTGTCCACAGCCAGAGGGTCTTTTTGATTTTCCAAAAATCCAGGGAACTCCTTTTCCATGAGTACTCTTAGGTCCTCCTTTGTTAAGCAGCCTTTATCCCCAGCAAACTTATGAAACGTGAACATCATGGTTTCCATGGCGTGTTCCATTTGAGACGGCATTTTGGCGAGGTCTTGGCAGGAGGCAGGGCAGGACCCTCGGCTGCTGGGTTGAGGTTATTTCTAAGGAGCCCCTTCAACCACACCCGAATTTATGCTCTGAGGTGACCTGGGTGGCCCCTAGATGGTTTCAGGATGGGGACTGATTGCTAGAGGAACCAACCAGGTGATGAGGTTTGGAACTTGCAGCCCCATCCCTGACCTCCAGGTAGAAGGCAGGAGGGGCTGGAGATGGAGTTAATCACGAATGATTTAATCATTCGTCCCTAAGTAATGTAACCTCCATAGAAAATCTTAAAATAAGGAGTGTAGAGACCTTTTGCTGAAACATATTCACGTGCCTGGAGAGTAGCGCACCCTCAACTCCGGGGACAGCAATTTACGCACTCGTCACCCTTCCGGACCTCACCTTATATACACCTTCATCTGGCTGTTCATTTGTGTCCTTTATAACAAACCAGCGAATGTAAGCAAAGGGGTCCCCTGAGTTCTGTCAGCTGGTTTAGCAAATTATTGAACCTGAGGAGGCTGCTGTGGGAACCCTTGATACACAGCCTAATAGACAGAAGTGTGGGTAACATGGGAACCCTCTGATTGTGACTGGCGTCTGAAGGGGGGGCCATCCTGTGAGACTGAGCCCTTAACCTGTGAGGTCTGTGCTAACTCTGGGTAGTTAGCGTCAGAATGAATTAAATTTCAGGGCACTCAGTTGTGTCCACAGAAAATCAGAGCATTGCTTGGTGTGCAAAACCCACCCATGGGGTGTTAGAAGTGTTATGCGTAAAAAACAGATCTTGTTAGTATCTGTTTTTATTAACCCATTCATTCATTCGATGTTTAGTAAGTTCATTTAGTCAAGTTTGTGCTGGTGATAGAGTGGTGAACTGGATATTACCTTTTGTGGCAAAGACTTGGCAAATGTGACTAAGGATCTTGGGATGGGAAAATCATCCTGGATTGTCGGTTGACCTTAAATGCCACCCCCTGGATCCTTACGAGGGCGGCAGGGGCAGATCGGGCCCACACTCAGGCGGCGGCAGTGTGGCCGAGGGGCAGACATAGGAGCGATGTGGCTTCAGGTCAAGGAACCATCCGAAGCTAAACGAGAGAAGGATTCTGCCCTGGAGCCCCCAGAGAGAGCTGGCTTTGCTGACACCTTGACTTCACACCCTGGCCTCCAGAGCTGGGAGAGAATACATTTCTGTTCTTTTAAGCCACCAAGCTTATGGTAATTCATTACAGCACTCACCGGAAATATAAAGAATAACTGCGTACAGATATGCATGAAATCTAAAGTGCACAGCTTGATGAATTGTTATATATACACCCACGTGCCACCCGTAGGTCAAGATAGAAATTCCCAGCATCCCAGGTTTCCAGCCAATAGCCCCTCTCCCCCACCTCTTTCCTGCCCCCTCCCCAATAACCTCTCTCCCGACCTGTCACGGCTAGCTCGCCAGTCCTAGAGCTTCGTAGACACGGACCACACAGGGTGTGCTCTGGTGTGAGGCTGCCGCTAAACCTGACAGCGGTGAGATGCGAGCGGGCTGCCGACCACCTTTCTTACTGATGAGTACTGTTCCACCACGGAAATACACTGTAGTTGGCGCATCTACTCTCCTGTTGGCGGCCGTCGGGGCTGCTCCCGGGTACTAGCTGTGACTAATAAAGCTGACAGGAACAGTGCCACAGCCTTTGTGAATACATGTGCTCGCGTATTTCAGGCACATGCCTAGGAGTGGACTGGCTGGGTCCGGATCCGTAAGTTTCTACAGCTTCCCAGGTGATTCACATGTGTAAACTGATTTTGGCTAATGGTTCCCAACTGAGGACGATTTTGCCGCCCAGGGGACATTTGGCAAGGCCTGGAGACGTTTTTGGTTGTCACACTCAGAGTGGGGGTAACTGGCAGTGCCTGGCGGATAGCGGTCAGGATCCTGCAGTACGGAGGGCAGCCCCACCCTCCACACACAGCACAGTCATGCGGCCCCAATGGTCAGAAGGACTGAGGCCGAGAAACCCGACTGTACACCAACCACTCACAACCACATGCATGAATACCGTGCATAACCCACCTGCACACGTTACAGCTCACAGAGCCGGCCCCTGCTGCGAGAGGTGGGGGGTGCCGACGGGGTGAGGGTCAGAGGTCTGGGCACTCCTGGCGAGCCCTGGAGAGAGGGGGCAGGCTGCCCGGTGAGGATGCGGACAGGTTTTCCCGAGCCAACCTCGGCTGTGGGCCTTCACGCGTGCAGACATGTGTTTCGACGTCATCCCGGCGCAGCAGTTCTCTCCTCCTGGGAATACTGGCTCCAGGGACAAAAAAAGCCCCCAGCGGACGGGAACCATGCCTTAGCCATCACTGCAGATGTTTGCTAAGTGAACGGTTAAATGGGCTTCCAAGCCAGTCCTCCTGTTCCCGGTACAGGGAGAGCTGAAGTGAGCCTGGCGTTGTGGCCCACAGGGTGCGGGAACAAAGTTCCAAGGGCAGGCTGTCAACAAGCTCCATTGCTGGGGGGCGTTTAATGGCGCCGCACAGGCAATCTCACGGGGTTTGGGTGTGGGGAGATTGGCTGGGTATGCACCACACCCACTTCCTCTTCCTCCTGGACTACATTTCCCAGCATCCCTTGCAGTCAGGTGTGGCCAAGTAACAATTTTGGCCAATGGAATCTGGGTAGAACTTGTGCTTCCCTTAAAAGCCTCTGGCACCTACTCTCCCTGCTCTGTCCCTACCCACCAGCGGGAAGCAAAGGACTCCTGGGGGGTGGCAGAGCCACAGATAGGAAGAACCCAGTTCCTAAACTGCCCCTAAAAAAGCCACACACTTAACACTCGCTCTGCACTATTGGGTGGAAAACAAACTGTGTTAAGTCACTGAAAAGTGGAGATTTGTTTGTTACAGCGGCTAGCACGCCCTTAAGGAGTACACCATGTTTCTGCAAACCAGGGGATGGGATTTTAACTCCACTCCAGGTAAGAAGTGAATCCTCCACAAAGGAACATAAAATGCAGAACGAGGGAGAAGACGCTGAGTTTGCAGGAAAAAAACCCACAACAACAGCTGCCAAAGAGACCACTGAACTACAGCGTAACTAGCACTTCTCAGCTGGTACATTGGGGTTGTTGAAATTTACAGATGACTCAGATGTGCAAAAATGAGTGAATTTTTCTTTGCACTCATTTTTAAAAATATATATTTAATTCATTAATTTGCACATACATATTTAAAATCATATTAGATATTTCTTTAGAGATATGGCTAATCTCTCCAATCACATTCCACAAAATCATTCTATCCGAACCGTCCCCTGGCTTCCACACCAGGGTTTTGTCACTCCTAGTGCCGCGTTGTGTTCTGTCATTTGCATTTCATTATTCGGGAGGTGGAACTCTGAATCCAGATATGATTTGATCACTCCCAGCTTGGCTGCTCTGTGACCCTCGATCAGGGTCACTTTGCTCCTTACAGGGGTGACCTCCACTCCTCACCCTGAGCTGTCCCCTCAGCACGTTCCATACTCCCCATTGGGGCACCCACACCACGGGGAGCAGCGGTGTTCTCCCACCTGCCAGGCGGTGGGGGGCTGGGCCTCTTTGCCTTCAGATCCCCTCCTGGCTCTTCCCTTTCTCTGCATCAGAGTTGGGCTGACCCCCAACAGCTGCATTTCCCAGGTGCCTGGGTCAACTGGACGAGGCCAGTGGGAGGCACAGGGGGAGAAGCTGGGTGCTCTTTCCTCCCCCTCCGGCTACATCTCGGGTGACTGTGTATGTCCTCCACGGCCCCTCTTCCTCCAGGTAGACCTCTGTGTTCTAACTTCCTCCCCTAGCCTGGCCCCTGCAAGGCCCCCTTCTGTCCCTTCAGCTCCAGAATCGGGGGCAGCTTCCTGCAGTAGCTGAACTCAAGAGGTGACTTCCAGTTCCGTTTGGCTTCTCAGCCGTCTGTCACCTGCGTACCCCAGGCCCTGCATTCATTCCCTCTGGAGAAGTGATCAGAGGGGTGTCGGTTTCCTGGGATGGACCCCTGTCACTACGTGGGCCCACAGTGAGGTTCTCGCCATGGGCCATCTTTCCAGGTCCACTTGGGGGAGAGGGGACAGGCTACCTGGTCTCCACGTCTCCACCCTGAAGGCTGCAGCCAGGCTCTCACCTCTTCCCCCTGCGCCTCTCCCGGCTCTTCCTCTCTGCGTGTCCTCCTCCCTCAGCTGCATCTTGCATCTCTCCCTTCTCTGATTCATGCTGAGGTCAGTCTCCACTTGCAGCCTTTACGAGAGAACATACATTTTGGGAGCTTTTACTCACACTGGTGAGACCGAATTTCAAGAGCACTATCTCACCAAGGACTTAAAAAAACACTCAAAGAAGTTACTTTGGCTCAGCCGGCATGGCTCAGTGGTTGAGCATCGACACAGTTTGATTCCCACTCAGGACACATGCCCGGCTGGGCTGGATCCCCTGTAGGGGGTGTGCAGGAGGCAGCCGATCGATGATGTTTCTCTCACCGATGTTTCTATCCCTCTATTATCCTTCTCCCTTCCTCTCTCTCTAAAAATCAATTAAAACATTTAAAAAAGTTATTTTTATGCTCAAAGCTGAGCGTTTATCCCTTTGTGTCCAGTCTTGTCCTCTCAGCACTAAGCCCGCATTTCATGGCCTGGTGTGATAGCAGAAGGGGTGCTGGTTGGGATACCCCAAAAGGAAATTATGAGCGATTTCATAGGATTCGCCCCTCTAGAAGTAAAGTCAGTAGCCAGCAAGGAAAGGCGTATTCATAGGAGCAAAACTTTGTAGAAGCAAGATACTGGTGACTGGGGGGGAAACAGGGGCTGGGGGTGAGAAAAGGACTCGAGACTGCCCCCCCCCCCTTTGGCAGTGTTATACTGGCACCCGTCATATTTCCTGAAAACAAAAGAGGAAAAACATCTCTCATTCCAAAAAGTTCATGGGCTCAGCTCGTTCTGTCTGAAATGAAGACATTGAGGAAACACAGCTGATAACAGTCTTGCTGGAGGCTGTGCTTTGAGAAAGGACCCAAGTTGTGACTAACAGCTGGCGGGTGCTTTGTGATAAGCATTTACAGTTTCAAGCAGAAATAGGCCACAGGCGTGCGAGGGAGGCTCCGGCGGCCGCCACCACATCCCCGTCTCTGGCGGGCTGGGGTTTATCTGCCGTCAGTAATGCGGAGGATTTCAGTTGCTGTCGTTGTGTCTCTGCTCCTGGCGGTCTGTCTGGCTGTCTGGACAGTAAACTATGCACACACTCATCCAGGGTCTGAGATTAAAGGCCCCTCCAGGATTGTTAAAGGAAGACTATCAGGATCCCTCCCCTCCCTGTGCTCAACGTCTGATGTCAGACCCAAACCAGCCCCCCCCCCCGCCGCCAGAGAGCCCAGCCAGCCAGCCTGGTGCTATCTGGGCCAGCTCCACGCAGCACTGGCCTGTCCTCGGCTGTCTCCTGGAAACGTGGGTTGGAGGCAAGCAAGCCACCTGGGAGGCTGGGCCCTGAGAGCTGTGTCCTCCAGCACCAACGGGGCAGGACTGTAGCTACAGGCACTGCAAGGACCGCTAGAACCAAGCCGGGGACAGGTCCTGGTCACAGGAGCCTGGTGCCGCCCAGGAGCACTGAAGGTGCCATTCTTCACACAGCCACCAGAGGGCACTGTCCAACACCACATCAGCACTCCCCTGGTGAAAAAACTTCCATGGCTCCCACGGACCCTTAGGATGAAGCCAGATCCATCCACCCGGATTAAAAGGCCATGAATGACCTGACCTTTCCAGCATCGTCTCACCCCATGCTCCCTGTCCAGCAACGATGGCTTTCTCACATTTCCTAGAAAACACAGCACTTCCTGTGGCCGCGGGGCTTTTGCAACCACTCTGCCCCCTTCTAAGAAGGCCGGTGCACTCATCACTCATGCGCCTAGAGAACTCCTAGTCACCCTTTAGGTTTCATCTTAAACATCAGCCCAGTCCCAAAGGCAGGCCGTCTCCACACACAGGAGGGGTTTACATCTCCGGGGTCGGCACCTGGTACTTCTCTTTGCTGCCTTGCTGCGGGTGCAGTTAAATCATTAACTCCGTCATGGCCTGTCTGCTGTCCGCTGTCTCCCCAGCTAGACATCAGTGCTGTCTGACCCAACCTGTCCACACCGGCTCCCCAGGCCCGCACAATGCCCGCAGTGTGCCGTCTGCTGCTGACAGGCCACCTGTGGCAGACGTCAGTGCCAGCCACCAAATATTTCTGGACCTCACTCCCTGGGCACTTGGTAGGATTGCACTTTCTGCCCCTTGTGGTGGGACATGGCACTCCTGCTACATATAGCAGCCAACGAGCTGTGAGCCACGGAGACGTGCGCTACCCAGGCTAGACTTTCAGCTGCTGTGGACACCCGTCGGCCTGGTGCCTGGCAACAGCTGAGGTGGCAGCTGCTCCTTTAGCTGGGGTTCCTGAGTGTCTGTGAATTGGTTTAGAAATTTTACATCAACATCCTAGGGCAGTGGCCGTGGCATAGTTGTCATGCTCTGCAAATATCCAGAGCGCCAGCACTGGGATGCCTAGCACGGGTGCAAACAGCTGGGAATAAAATCAA
Organism: Myotis myotis; assembly: GCF_014108235.1. Taxonomy (NCBI): domain Eukaryota; kingdom Metazoa; phylum Chordata; class Mammalia; order Chiroptera; family Vespertilionidae; genus Myotis; species Myotis myotis. The sequence goes on from NW_023416323.1 coordinate 17,407,642, forward strand.
ACGTGTCCAGAGGGGCCAAAGGAGCCCGAGGCGGGCGGCAGAAGTCTAGGCCAGCGGTCGCCCACCGGTGGTCCGCAGACCCCTGGTGGTCCGGGAGGTCCGGAAGGTTGGCGACCGCTGGTCTAGGCTGCTTTCTCTTCTCATCAGGACTGAGGAACACATCTGTCCCCGATTCCTCCCCATTTTCTGAAGGCAGGGAGCAGCTTCTATGCAATGGGCTCTCATATGGGATGAAATATGGTCATTGTGACGTGGGTTTAAGAATCAAAATGGCTTTCGTCACCTGTGCTCTGGTGACACAAAAATAACGGTGACGTGGCTCAGGCTGAGCCCAGGGGTGGTGCGGTGATTCGGAAGAGCCGGTCTCGGCAAGTGAAGACGGCTAGGACGTTTTGTAACTTATCGGTTTCACTTATGTTTTCTCTGTTGTGTATGTACAATGAGAATCTATGTATAAACGAGTAAAAAAAGAGCTCTTTGGCATCAAATAAAAACTAAATGGTAACAAGCACCATGGGGGGCAGAGGGGGCGAGGGATTTGTGATGCTTTCCGCAGTGGTGCAGGCTGGTGAGCCTGGCGTGGGGCGTCCTACCCCTGAGGACATACGGGAATTCGCCTGTATCCAGGGCACCATTGAAACGCCCACAGCACAATATTCCCAGTTCAGAGGTGAAGAAATCAAGGCTTTGAAAGATTCATGAAGGTGCCCCAAGCCACTGTGTTCATGAAAAGCAGAGCAGGGTTGAAACAGCCTCCTGTCCCCCAGTTCCTGTTCTTACCAGCCATTCACCCCCTCTTTGGTCGCAGAGAGTCCCCCCCACCCCCAGGCTCTTCCCAAGTGGGCCGCTCCTGGCAGCAGCTCCCCTTTGCACAGAGCGTGTTGTTTGGAGGGTACGTTAGTAACACCCCACCAGCTCGCCCCTGACACTCCAACACCCCCCTCCCGGCTTGCAGGGTGGAGGCTGCTGTGAGCAGGGCTTGTCCTGGAGCAGGGTGCCCTGGGGGACAAGCTGGGGACACGTCCACCCAGCCCACAGCTCACCTTCTGGGCTCAGAGCCCAGCCCTGCACTGACAACCTGGGCCCTCCACCTGCTCCTCACACAGAAGCATATCAAGCACATGCACGCACACACACACACACGCACACACACACAGATACACACACACGTGCATGGACATTCCAAGCACCTAGACTAGTGTCCAGCCCACAGTCAGTCCTCAGTAAATATCTATTTAGTAAATGAATAAATTACTGAGCCAATCATGTGCTCACTATGCTAAGAGTTGGAGGAAACCCCCCCAAAACACAGTGTCTTAAGTCAGAGCCCCCAAACACCCCAGGTGAGGATCCTGGGCATCGATACGGAAATGCTCCTGGGGGAGCCGGCTGAGGCGGGGGAGCAGGGCGGGAGCTGAACCCGCGAGGGTGCCCGCTCAGGCCTGGCCCCGCCTCCGCTGGAACCTGTTACCTGCAGCAGGCAGGATGCACACGGAGGCACACGCCGAGGCTGGGGGAGGGAGAGCGATCTAACAAGTTTGTCCTGAGTGTGGGAGGCGGAGGGAGAGGGACCTACCTGGCGCCTCTGTTAGCATCAGGGAAGAGCCCTGGGGCCTCAGTTTCCCCTTTAGAAAGGCGTGATGACCCAGAGGCCTGGCCCGCGAGGCCCGCCGTGAGCCTCCGGCGGAGGAGAGGCAACCGTGAGCCGTGATCATCAGGCCGCACCTGGCGCCCAAGGCCACCAGGGCAGGAGCGTCTTTCTGGTTGGTTTGGGGGCCCGTCCACGGCGTTCAACTACCCACGCCCCTTTCTGACCAAGAGGAGCTGGCAGTAAAGAGCGATCAAGGCAAAGTGCCCGCTCTGGCCGAGCCGTCGGCCCAGCCCTGCCATCCCCCCACCAGGGCCTGCCTGCAGCCTGGCCTCCTCACACCGTTCTTGCTAACGAGAGGTGAGTGGCGGGCTGTGGGCAAGAAATGCCTTAGCGATGGCAGATGGGCCGAAGGCAGGTAAAATGGGCCAGAGCGGGGGGTCATTTCAACACTCACGTAGGATGAAGAGCCAGAGCTGGCCGAGCACCGGGCGGGAAGCGTGCTCTGCTTCGAGCTGGACGGTATCTTTACGTGGAAATGGTCGATCGACTTTGCGAAGAAGACTCGGTCCTTGGAGAGAAGCCAAGTCCTTCCCAGGACAACAGCCTCGGGCTGGGCACAGGCTGACCCAGAGTGGAGGCGCACCTCCGTGCAGTAGGAAGTTGGGGGGTGTTGAGGACCCCCCAAATGGGGCTGAAGAATAAGGAGAGCTGAGCCATCCCTCCCTCCCTCCTTGCCTTCCTTCCTTCTTTCTTTTCTATTCTTTTCCTCCCTCCCTCCCTCTGTTCCTCCCCCCCCACCACCACTTTTTTTTTTAAATGTTTTTATTGATTTCAGAGAGGAAGGGAGAGGGGGAGAGAGATAGAAACATCAATGATGAGAGAGAACCATGGGTTGGCCGCCTCCTCATGCCCCCCACTGGGGATCAGGCCCACAACCTGGGTTGGTGGCCTGACAGGGAATCGAACCGTGACCTCCTGGTTCATAATTACGCTCAAACCACTGAGCTATACTGGCCGGGCCTGTTTTTCGTTTTGTTGAATTTGTATTAAATGCTTACTATGTCCCAGATACTCTGCTAGGCACTGGGGATACAGCGATGAAGAAAAAGAACAAAATTTAAAAATTATGCCTTTGCAGATCTTACATTTTCATGGGATAGACAGTATAACAAATAAGTTAAAAAAAAGTTTTAAAAAATGTGCAGAAGAGAACAAATGAGTAAGGAAGGGCGGGGGCTGCAGAACTTGTAGCTCAGGTTGCCAGGGAGGAAAGGTCTCCCTGAGAAGGTGGTAAGATCACTGGGGAAGGGCATTCCAGGCAGTGGGAACAGCAGGTGCAAAGGGCCTGGGGCAGCACTGTGTGTGTGAGTAACCTCAAGAAGGTTCAGCCCTAGCTGGTTTGGTTCAGTGGATAGCGTGTTGGCCTGCAGACTGAAGAGTCCCAAGTTCGATTCTGATCAAGGGCATATGCCCAGGTTGTGGGCTTGATCCCCAGTGGGGGGCGTGCAGGAGGCAACTGATCAATGATTCTCTCTCATCATTGATGTTTCTATCGACTCTCCCTTCCTCTCTGAAATCAATTAAAAAAATATTTTTGTTTAAAGAAGGCTCAAACAGCCCTAGCCGGTTTTCTCAGTGGTTAGAGCATCGGCCCGTGACTGAAGGGTCATGGGTTCAATTCTGGTCGAGGGCACATACCTTGGTTGCAGGCTCAGTCCCTGGCCTGGCTGGGGCATGTGCGGGAGGCAACTAATCAATGTGTCTCTCACATGGATGTCTCTCTCTCAGTCTCTCCTCCCTTCCACTCCTTCCAAAAATCAATGGGAAAACATCCTGGAGTTAGGATTAACACATAAAAGAAAAAAAGGAAGGCTCAAACGGACCCAAGTCCTTTCTATGGAGTGTCGCAGACGCCTCTCTCTGTCCCCCTGCTTCCAGTCCTCTCTCTCTGAGCCATGGATGGGTTACAAGTATCCACGGGGGGGGGGGGGGGGGACACTCAGGTGGGAAAACGGACACAGGCCTGCCCTCCTGGGGGTGACAGTCTGGTCCCGAGAGTGAACATTGGCGGCTCCTGGGCTCATCTTGACCAAAAGGCTTGTTGCGTTTGGCCACAAAACGTGTTCTCTTCTTTGGCAGCTTATACCTTTGATAGAGTTTCACACGCACAGAGAAGTCGCAAGAATAGTACATGAAACTCCCACACACTCTTTCTACAGGCTCACCAGTTGCTTAGATTTGGCCATTCACGTCATCGTCTGTGCTGCCCCTCTCCAGGTGCACCGACCTGCGGCGTCTTCCCTGCACCACTGGGGAGTGAGTCACAGCCCCTCCTACCCATAACTACTTCGGCGTGATTGAAGCCAGCTAAGTGTCCGTGGTGGGCGGGTAGACAAAGACAATGCGGCCTGGCCACACGATGGACGGTTATTCAGCCGCCGGCCTTAAGACAAACCTGGGCGACAGCGCGGAACGAACCTGAGGACCTTGTGCTAAATTAAAGACGCCAGGCCCCGAAGGACAAACACTCCCTGAGAACCCTTACAGGACGAGTCCCACCCTCACAGAAGCAGAGAGGGGCCGAGGGCGTGTGGTTGCTGCGCAGCACGGAGCCTGCAGTTGACAATCACGCACTGTGTACTTAAGAACTTGCTAAGAGGATAAGCCTGACGTGAGGTGTTTTTACCACACACAGAAATAAAAGATAAATAGAGAGCCGGGGAAACCTTTCGGCGTAAAGGAGATGTTTTTAGGGCATAGATTGTGGTGGTGGGTTCACACAGACTCATCGGGCTGTACACACTGAATAGGCACAGCTTTTATTTCTAAAATGTTTTTACTGGTTTTTAGAGAGAGAGAGGAAGGAAGGGGGACAGAGAGATAGAAACATCGATGAGAAAGAAATCGCGATTGGCTGCCTCCTGCACACCCCCTCCTGGGGATCGAGCCCACAACCTGAGCATGTGCCCTGACCTGGAATTGAACTGGTGACCTCTTGGTTCACGGGTCAACGCTCAACCACGGAGCCACACCGGCCAGGCACTATGTGCAGCTTTTTGAGTGTCCATAGCTCCTCGATAACGTGGTTACAGAAATACCTGGGTGTGCGGTCCCGAGAACAAGGACACTCTCACATAAGCACCAGGGAGATCAAACGTAGGAAACGCACTGAAACAAGTCTAGGATCGATGCCACCCTAGTCCTATTTCATAACCTGCGCTAGCTCACATTCAAACTTCATCAGCCATCCCAATACATGTCCTTGATAGCTGCATTCCCCCCCTCCCCAAATCTGATTCAGGAGCACAAAGTGCATCAGTCGTGTCTCTTTTCACTCCTTTTTTCTTGTCTCCCATGATGTTGACATTTTTGAGGTGCCCGGGCTAGTTATTTTATAGCGTGACCCTCATTTTGGGTCCGTATCACAGTTAAACTAGTGTCTGCGTGTGGGGTGGGATTAGCACAGGAGTGAGGCTATGTCCTTCTGAGGGCATCTTATCCACAGACGCATGACTCAATATGCGTGATCTTAACGTTTTTGAATTAAAAGTTTATTAGCCCTAGAAAAAAAATTTATTCCTCAAAATCAACTTTTGTTAAGTTCCCTGTGAAATCATGAGCATACAGAACCCTTCCATTCCATGAACAGAACATCCTGATTTTTAAATGTCTAACCATAAAAAAAGAAAGAAAACCACTATGTTTTTGGTCCAAGATATGTTGGTTTTTGTCCTGCTTCTACCGATGGGTAGAGCTGCCTCTGTAAACTAGTGCAACGTGAATACAGCCATGATGAGTAGGAGACTCGTAACCCATGCTGGCGCAGGCCCACCTGGAGCCCAAGTGAATCTCCTGTGCCGTCTCCGCGTGCCCCCAGTGCCTGCCTCGGTCTTCTTCCGGCCCGTACTCCTTGCTCCACGCTGGAGATTGTCCTTTTCCCCGGGGATCAGCCCCTGCTCTGCTGGGACAGCTCCCTGAGGAGCCCGAGTGGGTGCCACAGGGTTGGGACACGCATGCTGGGCGGTGGCAGGGGCTGACGAGGATAGGATGGCTGGGAAGCTGTGGATGTCAGTTTTGATCACTTGACACGCCTGTGTCTGTTTTCTGCACTGAAGAGTTATCGTTTTCCCCTTGTCATTAATAAATGATTTGTGGAGAAATACTTTGAGACCAGAAATATCCTGTTCCTCCAAAAATCATCATTAGTTTTCAGCATCCATTGATGCTCTAACTCCATCATTCTGAACATATTTGTTAGTTGGCAAACATTAATTGGCAGATAGACAGTTGGCAAAGAGAAGCTTCAGTTTCAAAGACAGCCTTCTCTTCTCCCTCACTTGTTTATTTATTTCTGTCAGCGTGGCGTGGGTGTTTCAACCATGAAAGGATCATTCTAGCTGATTTAAGGAGATCGGATGGAGGTGGCGGTGGGCGTATTAGTCAGCTATTGCTGTGTAACAAATCACAAAGCCTTGATTTGTAAATATTTATTCTCTCTTATGGTCTCTGTGGGCCAGGTATTTGGGAACAGCCAGAGGGGCTGGTATGGTTTGGGGTTTCTTGGGGTCAAGGTGCAGCCTGAAGGCTTCAGTGCAGATGCAGGATCCACTCCCACGGCTGCCATGCAGTGCTGGCGTTGGCGGGAGGCCCCAGCCCCTCTTCACAGGCTGTGTGAGTGTCCTGGCGGCATGGTGGCTGGCTTCCCCAGAGCGAGTGGTCCGAGAGAGGGAGAGCCAGGCGGAGGCTGTCCTTCCCAGGCCCTGCCCTTAGAGGCGGCACCGCACAGCTTCCACCACATCCTGCCGGTCAGGAGGGACACTGAGTGAGTCTGGCCCAAGCTGAAGGGGGAGGGAATGAGCCCCCACCTTTCAAAAGGAGGCCAAAGAATGTGCAGGCATTTGTGGGTTCCTCAGAAAGCTAAACACGGAGTCACCTGGTGACCCAGATATCCCCTCCTAGGTACAAACTCTGAGAATCGCAGCAGGGGCTCACACAAGTAGCTGCACACGCATGCTCACGGCAGCACCATCCACAGCGAAAAGGTGGAGATGGCCCACGGGTCCATCACCCGACGAGTGGGCAGCCTCGATGTCCTTTGCTTGTCCAACGGGATATGATTTGGTCATAAAAGGAGCGAGGCCTGAGGCACGCTACCGCGTGGATCAACCCTGAAACCCCTGTGCTACGTGGAAGAGGCCGGACACAAAAGGTCACCAATGGTGTGACTCCGTTTATATGAAATGTCCAGCATAGAGACACCCACGGAGACAGAAGGATTGGTGGGTGCCAGGGGCTGGGGGGGATGGAATTGGGTGGGGTCGGCTTTGACTTTGGGGAGGTGGACATGTTTGGGACTGGAGGGAGGTGGTGTTTGCACCCGGAATGTTCTAATGCCACTGAACGGATCACTCCAAATGGTCAGGTTTTTGTTATTGTGAGTTCATCTCAGTAAATTATTCTCAAAAACAAAAACAGAAACAGAAAACACCACAGTGAGCCTGACTGGACCCTGCGAGGCCGGCTGGAGCCGCGGTGGATCAGAGAGGGCGGTGAGGGCAGGCTGGGGAGGAGGCCGAGGTGGGCAGACGGCTGGCCCCCCTGCCTGGAGGGGTCAGAGGGGAGGGAAGGAGGGAGATGCCCAGCTTTGGGAGCAAGGGGGGGTGGGGAGTGGGGTTCAGTGGCGTCTGGAACACCACGGCCCCCAGAAGCTCCTGGAAGAAGAGGGAGAGGCTGTTTGCACTCTGGCTTTGTGGTGCAGGGGAGCCTCCAGGGGCTGCTCATGTGAGCATCTTCCAGGAATGAGTCAGAGGGAGGATGTGCTAATGGCATCTATCAAAAAAACAGGCCGGGTGTCCTGTCATCTGAAACCACCCCTCCCCACATTCCGGGGTGAGCCCCAGTGTCAGAGGGCTGGTGCTTGAGCCCGGCCTGGCCGTTGAATGTGTCTGTGCGGTGTGGGGTGGGGCCGTGTGGGCTTGGGGTGCTCGTGGGGGGCTGGGGCTGCGCTCTGTCAGAGGCACGCCCTGGGACCCCCTGTGCTCCCTCAAACTGCAGGGCCACCTCCCTTGCGTTTGGTGGGGTTCCCTCCACCCAGTTCTCCTTTGGGGCTGGAATCTGGCCACTTGGTGCCAGGCAGTCCATTCCTGCTCTGGAAAATGCCCAGAAGTGAGACCACAGGGGACCAGATGGATGGCATTTTCATCAACACCGCGCCCGAGCAGCATTTATGATGATGTGAATCCCTACTTAAGAAGGTGGGCGAGTGGACAGCGGTAACCACTTGTGGCACGCTTTGGGGTACACCACAGGGTAATGAACTTGGGCTCGGGGTCAGATGGACTTGCTCTCCGTCCCCCTCACTAGCACTGGGCTTCCCTGTGCCTCGACTTCCCCTTCTGTAGACGGGGGTGAGGCCTGCCCGGTAGCCCTGTGAGAAGCCTGGACATGCTGGGCGCCGGGCACACGAGGCGTGATTACCAGCGACGATCTTCACATCATTCGGACGTGCCCGGGTGTCGGCTGAACCTCACCTAGTCCCCCTCCTAACAACCCTCTGGAGGTTGTGAGGACAGTGCTCCCCATTTTCTTAGGGGAAGGAAGTGAAGCTCGGTTCAGGCGTGATCAGGGGGTGGGTCACACATCTGTCTGATTTCAAAATTCACCTGCTTTTCTTCACTCCGCGAGCCCCTCACAACCTGTGCACATCCCGTTCGGAGACACATCTGAGAGGCTTGCTTCTTGAAACGGCCCCGGGATAGGGACTTACAGAGAGTTCGCCTCCGCTGGGAGCAGCTCCGGGTGGGACTGGGCAGCCACGGAATAAGACGTTTCTGTTTGTTTCAGGACCTGCAGGGTCATGGGCAAGCCACGGTTCAGGAAAGGTGCCGGGCAGGGCAGACCCTGGGCACCGAGGGAGGCGAGGAGCCCTCTAGTGCCCAGGTGTGGGCAGGGAAAGTGGCAGCTGCTCCCTGGCTGATAAGGGCAGCGGGCGGCGGGCACCAGGGCCTGAGGGTGGAGAGTGGATGTGGATGCCCGGCGGGAGCCATCAACCAAGCCCGTGTCTGCAAAGGCCAGCATCCTAGGCCGGGAGGGGCCCCCATTAGGAGCCCCGGGGGCTGCCTAGGGGCTGCAGGTGAGCCGGTGGGCATCCCAGCCCCCTGGCCTCTCACACACACATGACCTCCTGAGAGGGGCGGGAGCCTTGTCCTGCTGTGCGTAAGCCTCAGAAAGCCAAACAAACAGTCCCTCTTAGAAGCCAGGCTCGGATTTGCCATGGACATCTGGAGAACATTACCCTGATTCCCAATCTCCGCTGACTGCCCTCAGGCTGTGGGAGCGCGGCCCTGGGTGGTGAGTGTGGGGGGCAGAGGTCTTCCCTGCGGGCTGAGCCGACAGGGGCCAGAGCACCTGAAGGATGTCGCCGTGGACGCCGGAGGGACAGCTAAGGGCACACCTCACTTGCTGTGGTGCCACGCAAGGCCGGGCATGTGAGCAGGGTGTTCTGGACCCTTCAGGGAGGTGCAAGAGGCATAGCTGAGGCTCTCTTACCGAACCCCGGGCTCCCTTCATTTCCTAACCCGCCCCAGCCCCGTCCGGCTGCGGGGCCCCCGGCTCTGCTGCCTGTGTGTGGAATGCTCACCCAGCCCTGCATCCCCACTGCCCTCCCTCTCAGATCTCACGGACACATTCCCCACCGTCTTCAACTGGATCCGAGCCTATTGTGGGCTCTTAGAGCCCCCGATTCCATAATAAATCGCAGGGGTTGTCTCCCCAGCTGTCAGCTCGGGCAGGCAGGGGAGTGTCCGTCTGGCTCGTGTCTGTGTCCATGCCTCGTACATGGTCGAAGCCAGTAAAGAATTTGTTGAATAAATGCACAGACCTGTGAAAACCCCTGATAAAGGGTGTTTCCGACTCCCAGCTGTTTTCTCCTCTTGTGAATGTGTTAGAAACACGTGGACGACAGAGTTCCTAACTTTTCTGAGATACATTTTTGATGTTTTAGAGGAAAAAGTAGCGACAAGCAAAAGCGACTTGTCAAAGTTAAAGCGACCGTGAAAGTTGCCGTGGAACACTCTTCACAGCCCTTCAGCTCTTCTAATCTCCCCCTCCCCCGCCCCGACCGTGGCCCCCTGGTGCAGGCAGAGTGGCCCATGGGGCTGGGCTGGCGGTGGCCAGAATCCTGCGTTAGCCTAAGCCTTAGGCAAACTCATTCGTCAACGGAGCCAAATATCAACAGTACAACGATTGAAATTTCTTTTGAGAGCCAAATTTTTTAAGTTTAAACTATATAGGTAGGTACATTGTTATTAACTTAATTAGGGTCCTCCTAAGGCTTAGGAAGAGCCACACTCAAGGGGCCAAAGAGCCACATGTGGCTCCAGAGCCGCAGTTTGCCGACCACGGGCCTAAGGGACTCTTTCCTTCAGTGAATGAGCTTAAGCCGAAGCCTCGGGTTCCTACTGTGTTTAGGAGCTACGGTACAGGACTCAACCTGGCTCGGTTTTCTTCGGGAGAGCGGGGACGTGCAAGCAGGCGCCTAGAGGCAGGCTCCTGGGCCTGCTGACCCCGGAGGCCTGGCTGGGCCCTTGGCAGGGAGGCGCTTGCAGGAGCTCAGGCTGATGGGATGGCCTGTGTCCTCTCCATGAGAGCACCCCAAGCCTGGAGCCCTGGGGGCAGGAACCCTATGAACTATTCACGTTTCGACAGCCCCCACTTTGGTGACTTTGCCTGGAGATAACTGGGAAGCGGGGTGCCCTGGTTAGCACTTAGATAAACAGAACCGTTTGACTCATCAGCAGCCTCTGAGAAGGCCAGGTCTGGAAAACTTGAACAAGAAAGAAAAAAAAAGTTGAAATAAACAAATACGAAAAAAGGAGGAAAATGTTTTTAAAAGGCTGGAACCAATTTGGGGGTTAAACCCAGCTGCCCACACAGATTCATTTCAGCTTTTCAAGCGTTATTCTATATGATTTATTTCCTGCTAGAGCATTTGACAGCTATTGTATAAATGGTTTCCATTTATTCTGGAAAGGCGTCTTCTCCTGCTCCGGGGAGGTCCGACCAGGACCCAACGGAATCAAAACAACAACAACTGGGTTTGATTTGGAACAACAAAACCCACGGGAAGACAGAAGAGTAGACTAAATGCTGATCCCGGAGCAATCTTCAGACACTGTGGAATGAGTCACCCAGGGCACCTCTGGCCCTCTGAGAAACCTAGGCCTGAGGCCTGCTGTGTGTCCCTGGGCCAATTACTTAACCTCTCTGAGCCCCTGTTTCCTGATCTATAAAATGGGGACAGTGGATGGACCACCTCTCAGGGAGGTGGTGAGCATTAAGAGAGACTGGACATGGCACATTAAAAACACTTAAAATGGTAGCAGTTAGTATTCTTATAAAATAGAAACATTTGCCCCAGCTGGTTTGGTTCAGTGGATAGAGCATCGGCCTGCGGACTGAAGGGTCCTGGGTTTGATTCCGATCAAGGTTACATGCCCGAGTTGCGGGCTCAATCCCCAGTAGGGGGCGTGCAGGAGGCAGCCAGTCAATGATTCTCTCTCATCATTGATGTTTCTATCTCCCTTCCTCTCTGAAATCAATAAAAAGATATTTTTAAAAAATAAAGTAGAAATATTCGAAGCATAAAGGACTTCTCCTCACTATGCAAGGGCTCCGAGGGGAGCTGATCACACCTGGACTCCGGCTGTGGCCGTGGAAGCGCTTGCTGCAGAGCACACGCGTCAGGTTCCGGAAAGGACAGGGATTCGTTTGTCCGAGGGCTCACAGTCTACCACAGTTGTCTTTTGAATCTAAAAGAATCTTTTCATATGAAAGAAGGAGGACCCTCCTCGAGAAAAAAGTGGTTTTCCAACCTCACAATCAAGTCATTCTTTCATGGCTTTGACCAAAAAAAAGAATTTTTTTTTTTTAAATTTGGCCAATTCTGTGAAGCTAGCTGGAGAAAAAATAAAAACTTTCCATGAGCTGATAGGGAGGCAGCATGGAAAGCTCATCAGGGTGGGAAGAGAGCGGGTTTCCTGCAACGTGTGCTGGGTCTGGGCAGTTTGAAAGGTTTGGATTTTGCCATGAGTGTGGGGCGGGGGCAGGGGCCGGGCAGGGTCACTGGCCGCTTGCACAATGCCAGATGCTGCTGACGCTCTGCACAGCGGAGTTGGGCTCCAGCGGCCACCATGAGCGGATGCCACGTCAGTAGAGTCCCCTGGCCTTAGCCGAGAGCAGCTGGGGCCCCCAGGCTGGTGCAAGAAGGCTACACTGACCCAAGTCCGCCAGCTCGGCCAAGGCCCCTGAGGTCAGGGCACAGGGAAGGGCGCTGTCAGCCTGGTAAGTTCATCAGCACATCTGGGCACTCAGTGGCAATAGGGCGAGAGAGGCCAGGGGCTAGAGGCCAAGAAAACGATTTGAGGTCAGCACCGGCAGAGCCAAGCAAAGGAGAGGGAGCAAGTGCAGGCCAGGCCAGCAGGCCATGTCAGCTCCTGGGCGCCAAACCAAGCCGCGGCCGAGTGCCGGCCAGAGTCAGCACAGGGATGCTGACTGGGCCTCGGAGAGCCTGGCAATGGCCAGGGCGCTGCCTCCCAGCCCCGGGTTCCCGGCAGCGACCCAGGCTGCTGCCCGAGGACACAGACCGCTCACCCTTGGCTATGACCTTGGCTGCCTCCTGTTGGGAGGGGCAGATGCAGGGCTAGAGGGGGAGGCAGCCGCGGCAGAGCAGCTGGGATGACCTAAGCGTCTGGGGAGGCACCCGTGGCTCCGGCTTCTTAGCTCAAGGCCAGCTTATCACAGGCCCGGGGAGGGGGTGCTCAGGATGGACACCCCCAAATGCCAAGAATCTCCCTGGCAAGTCACAGGCAGCTCAGAGGGTTTGCTTAGTCTCCCTGCCCAACCCCCTCCCCACCCCACACACACACCCAATGTTCATAAGCTCCTCTGCCTTGTGTTTTAGGTTGGGCTCTCCAGACACAGAACCTGAAGTGGGGGAGTGTGGGAGGGAGGTGGGTGGGGAAAGATGACAAAGAGAGCAGCCCTGAGTTGGGGGCTGGGAGCGTGCCTCAGAGTTGTCCCCCAGGAGGGGCAGGACCCAGGCCTGAACACCCAGGCTTGTCCTTCCCAGCGTGAAGCCTGAGACACTGCTCCGCCTCAAGGTGTGCCTGGGACTGAGGGTTTCTGCATTGAGACTCTCAGTGCCAAAGCCAGGAATGCCCTGTGCAAACTGGTACGAGTTGGCCACCCTACTCTCTGGTCCTTCTGGGGACCTCTGGCGCATGCTGAGTTTGCTTCCGTGGCCAGAGAACAGCCTTGGACACGGCACCGCAGGTCAGAGTCTGTTGGCATGAGCCACAATGGCACGTTGAGAGGAGACGTGGGCAAGGGGCATCCGGCAGCATCTGCTACACCAGACCAGCCACACCCGTGGCCTGTGACCGTCTCCCCCCCCACTCCCCGTACCCTTCCTGCTGCCTCCCCTTACTTACCAGCCTGTGTTCCACAGACACTCCTGCCCGCAACGCCCACCTCAGGGCCTTTAGTACACGGGTTGTTCCCTTTGCCTGGAAATCGCTTCCCTGGACACGCCCATGTGTAGCCTTTGTGAGGGGAGTGGCTGGGCATGACCAGCACACTGTTCCCTGGCACATAGTAAACATCCAAATAAATCAACAAAAATGATCTAAAAACTACACACGCAGGAACAATGGTCTCAAATGCACCTGGAGATGAGACTCCAGGCCTCTCCATCCATGGCGATTGCTTCCTCCACAGGGAATTGGGGAACTGTGAAACGCGGACGCCTGGAGAGAGCTGGGGTTCAGATGTGCGTCTCTGGCGGCAGCCTCTGCAACCTCACACCGCGAGCCTCCTGCACCCCCTGAAATCGACACTAGAGGAGGCGTGACCTGGACCCAGGACTTTTCATGGTACAGGCTAATCTACCTAGGACCCCAGCAAGTTAATCCAAAAATGTGGATTAACAGGCCTTCCCGCTTGGGGGGGGCAAAGGACAACCCCGGAATCTGGGGACAGCTTAGCAGAAGGACAGACAGACGGCTCTGAAGGGCTGAGACCAGAGCTTCTCACTTAGTGGCACGCACCCCGTTCGCTGGGGGTCGTGTTAAATGCACCTGGTGCCGACGGTGTGGACCGGGGCCAGGGCCTCTGCGTGTCTGACCAGCTCCAGGGGATGCCGCTGGTCTGTGGCTGCGGCTCTGAGCATGCGCACAGGGGGAGCGCCCCTCTCTCCCGGAGTCGGGGAGAATTTGATCATCTTGCCTGCAGTGTCCACGGCTCGGCAGTGGTGAGGCGCAGGAGGGAGGCCCGTGGGGCCACCGGCAGGGTGAGGGATGAGGAAGCTTCTTGGGCACACAGGCCCACGTGTCCGAGTCAGGGTGCTGTGTGTGCTGCTGTGACAACGAGGCCCCTGAAACACTGGCTTACGCGAGATGGGCATGTCGCTCTCTCACCGTCCAGAGGGTGGTGCCTACTGGCAGGGCAACGTTGCTAGCTCCAACACCTGGTTTTTACTTCTAAATCCAGCGTGGTTGCCGCAGCTCCTGTCGTCATGTTCTACAGTCCACATAGTGGAAAGAAGGGGGAGCAAAGGGGGCTCATGACCATTCTTGTTAAGGGCCTAACCCAGCAGGGACTTCCGTGCACACTCACTGGCCCGGCACAGTCATGTGATCATTCCTAGCTGCAAAGGAGGCGTGAAAGCTGAGGCATTCCATCACTAAAGGAAGTAGGGGGTATGGATATTGGCTGCATTGATAGCGAGAGAAGCTATTACTATATTGAAGCTCTAACATTGAATTTGTCTAAATAATATTTCAACAACCTGACTGGACAGAGGCTGCCTGCTCACGTGGTAGGTGGAATAATGGCCCCCAAAGACGTCCATGCTCCAGTCCTCAGAACTTGTAAATATGTTCTTTTACGTGACAAAAGGGACTTTGCAGATGTGACTCGGTTAAGGACCGTGAGATGGGAAGATTGCCCCGGAGTACCTGGGTGGGCCCAGTGCGATCACAAGGATCCTTACAAGGAAGGAGCAGGAGGGGCAGAGTCAGAGGTGGAGATGGGACGACAGAAGCGGAGGTTGGAGGGATGCACACTGAAGACAGAGGAAGGGGCTATGAGCCAAGGGAAGCAGATGGCCGATGGAAGTTGGAAAAGGCAAGGAAACAGATCCTCCCCGGAGCCTCCAGCAGGAACGCAGCCCTGTCAACACCCCGACGTTCGCCTGTAAGACTCATTTGGGACTTCTGGCCTCCAGAACCGTAAGAGAATACATTTATGTTGTTTTAAACTGTTAAGTCTGTGACCGTTTGTTGCAGCAGCCAGGGAAAACTGACACGGCTAGGGAAAAAACACCCTACTTAGCTTCGCTGGGTCCTTCGCATTTGGAAACACGGTCACAGCGCCCTGGGCCCCGTATTGGCCTCCGGGGTCTGCTCTGAGAGTGGTGTCTGCACCCTGACTTCCGCCAGGCCTTCTGTGGGCTGAAAAGACCCTTTTTTGGTCTGGCACCCACCCATCTTCTCCAGCCTCCTTAAAAATTGTAAAAGGCAAATGAAAAATCGTGTCTTACCTACAATTATCAGTGATTCTGTCTGCGTGTATGATCTCTGTGATATGTATGTTTGTCCATGTTTATATATGATATGGTGTTTTTTACCTCCAGATGGTACTACTGGTTTGATTGGCGTAAAGGAATTAAATTCTTATATAAATTAGGAGATATAATAGAAATGAACACAAAAGCTTTCCAGGATCAAATGATCTAGGGAAATATTTGATATGAAAGCTATTTTAAGTGTGGTTTGGTTAAACAGACATGTCTTTTAGAGTTATTAACATTAAATATGGTACTTTTGTCTTACCTGGGTTTGCAGAATAAGTGCATGTTCTGTTACAAATTTGTCAAGAAAATAGCTTGGGTAATAATTGACTTTGAAATATCGTCATGTCATTAAGAACAATCTATATATATATAAAAGCCTAAGCAACTGTTCGAATGCTTGACCCGTAGCTATGCTGTGCACTGACCACCAGGGGGCAGACGCTCAATGTATAGGCATGGAAACATGGAACAGACTGACGAATTTCAGAGGAAAGGGAGAAGGGCGGGAAGAGATTAAGCAAAGATCATATGCATACTAGAGGCCCGGTGCATGGATTCATGCACCAGTGGGGTCCCTCAGCCTGGCCTGTGGGGATGGGGCCAAAACCAGCAGTCCAATATCCCCTGAGGGGTCCAGATTGCGAGAGGGCACAGGCCAGGCTGAGAGACCCCACCTGCACAAATCTATGCTCCAGGCCTCTAGTAGATAGAAATAAAATGAAAGATTCTGATAAAACTTTCAGTAATAATTGTTAAAATATGTTTAATCATAGTTTTCCAAAATCTGTTGTAACTTGAAACTTTAGAGTTTTACTAAATAAGTTAAATGATAAAAATGATTGAATATCTAAATATTTCAAAATATTGTTCTCAAACATTCATAGAGTAATCTAAAATTACCCACTTTTGGCTTCTTATTACAGAAAATCTAAACACTTGATTTGGATCTGTATTTTGTTCAATATATGTTTATAAAAATTGTGAATCTATTTGCCAGTGAAAGAGCCTATATCTCTAAAGGCTATGAAATGTATTCATACACTTGCCAGCTTAAAGGAAACTAATGGCTTACTTTTTAGTTGTCATTATGAATCACGGTTTCTAAGAGTTAAGAGACCCAGTTAAGATGGGGGGAAAATGCCCTAGCTGGTTTGGCTCAGTGGATAGAGCGTCGGCCTGCGGACCAAAGGGCCACAGTCAAGAGCACGTACCACGGTTGCAGGCTCCTCCCTGGCCTGGGCCCTGGTCAGGGCACGTGCAGGAGGCAACCACTCGATGTGTTTCTCTCACGTATGTGTTTCTCTCTGTCTCTCCCTCTCTCTTCCACTCTCTCTAAAAAATCAATGGAAAATTATCCTCGGGTGAGGATTAAAAACAAAAAAAAGATGGAAAGAAATTGTATGTCTTTGTAATGGAAGGTATGAGGTACAGAGATATATTTGAAGAAATTAAAGGAAAAAAGTTTTGTCCTAAAGTTGGTTGTTTTTGAATAAGAGGCAAGCTAAAAGGGACAAGGAAAGTTGTAGAAGGTTTGTGAGAGGAATCTTAAATAAACTTTGTAGATGGTAAAGTTGAATAAGGTTGGAATAAATAAAATTAAGTAAATGAATTTAAATATCAAAGGTGAGCTGTTGCAAAACCAGAATTTAGTTCTTTTTCAGGCTGTGGGGGAAGTTCCTCCTGCATCTGCCTACAAAGCCAAGATTCTGTTTCATTAGAATAGTTCTGTGTCAGATTGTCTTAAGCAAATCCTTGCTTATTCAAAACAACCTTCGCAGTCCTAAGAACTAGCCCATATTTACGTCTCATACTTTTTATTATCACTTTGGGTAAATGAATCATTTAATATTGTCTCATAATGATATGTGATCTTTTAGGTCAAGAATGTTTGATTAACTTCCCAGGGTTTAAATTTTAAAAGGAAACTCTTTTCTTGGAAATAGCGTTGGGTTATTCCAATGGGCCCCTGGAATACCTCAAAGATTTGTTCTCTATTTTTTCATTTATTTTTTTTTAAATATATTTTTTATTGATTTGAGAGAGAAACATTGATGGGAGAGAAACATTGATTGACTGCCCCCTCCATGCCCCCACTGGGGACAGAGCAATCCAGGCCTGTGCCCTGACCAGGAATTGAACCTGTGACCTCCTAGTTCAGATTCCAGGTCCTGGAGGGAGTGACTTGCCCAAGGGCCTGAAGATGCAACCTGGTGGAACCTTTGGATGAGAGCCTGTGCAAAGGCCCGGGGGTGCAAGGGAGCTGGGAGAAGTGTCAACAAGTCTGTAGTCTCTGTAGAGGCAGCCAGAGGCCTGGCCATGGGACCTGAGGACCCCCTCACCCCAAGCCGGAAGGCCATGTCAATGATTAAATGTAAATGATGGGTGATTAGCGAAGGTCTGAGCCGGGAGGAGGCCGGGGTGCAGAATCCTGCAGCCCCTCGGGAAGCCTGTGTGCCAGAGCCCCATCCACTCCCTGCTCAGCGACTTGTTCCTACAAGGAGGGGAGGAGACCTTCTGCCTGGTGGGGGCTGTGGGGCCGCCTCGCCCCCTGAAACTCTGCCTGAGCCCTCTTCTTCTGGACAAACATTTCAGGGCAGGGACATTTCCTCCCGGAGATAAGGCCTGGGCAGGCCTCCTTGGCTGGGGCCTTCATGGATGGCTGGGATTTGGAGTCCGGCTCTCTGTGCATGGAGATGCTGGAATTTTTCTGACGATCAGTTAGCCTCAAGTTCCCGAAGATCCCAGGGGCTTAACCCACCTCAAAGTCTGCATGGTGTTTACAAACAAAACCCAACTGGAAAGTCCGCAGCCTTAAACAAATATACAGCCCACAATGTGATGGGCTGCTTTGCTTGGCTGTGTTAACAAGGCCTGGCCTCGAACAAGGGGCCCTAGGACGGAGCCTCTAACTCGGGAGATGGAATTGAACTCAAGTATCTTTTCTAACTGTTTTTGCTTAGGGGTCAGTTTTGGAAAACTTAAAATGTCCATAGGTCATCCTCCCCACCCCCTTCCAAATTAACAATAAAAATAACTTCAGGGCATCTCATGGGAAAACATCGTTTTTTTTTAAGCTGCTCTTTTGAGATCTAATTCACATATCACACAATTCGCCCATTTAAAGTGCACGATTCAGCCCTGGCCGGTGTGGCTCAGTGGATTGGAGCATTGTCCCGTGCACCGAAGGGTTGTGGGTTCAATTCCCTGTCAGGGCACATACAGGAGGCAACCAAGATGTTTCTCTCTCTCTCTCTCTCAAATCAATAAAAACATATCCTCGGTGAGGATAAAATAACAGATAAAGCGCACAATTCAGTGTTTTGTTTTTAGCATATTCACAGTCAGGCAACCATCAATACAATTAATTTGAGAACACTTACCCTCCGAAGAAACCCGTATGCTTAGTCATCAGCCCAATCCCCCCAACGCCAACCCAGCTTCCACAACCACTAATCTACTCTCTGTCGCTGTAGATCAAACATGTCAAACTCGCGGCTGGCGGGCCGCATGCCTCGTATATTTGGCCCGTGTTAGCCTTTGAGTTTGACATGCTTGCTGTAGATTTACTACTCTGGCTGTTTCATATACAGGGAATCCTACAGTGTGAGGTCTTTGCGACTGGCTTATTTCCCTCAGCCGAATGGTCTAAGGCTTATAAGAAGTCTGTGGTACGGGGCCGTCTCAATGCAGATGTTCATGGCGGTGCACAGCCACACACTCATTCAGCTGGAGAGATGGTCCAGACTCGCATCGCTGTAGTCAGACCACCCCAGGCCAGGCAGCGGCTGTTCCTCATGACGGGAAGCTTGCGGGTGGGGACTCGACCAGGAGGCCTGAGACCTTGAGATGCTGCAGCACGTCTGAAGCCAACCGCTGACGGAGGATGCCGGGCAGGCGTCCCCAGCATTCAGCTGCACCCACAGCCCTCTGTCAGTCAGGATGGGAAATTCAGTTCCAGGTCCCAGAAAAGCAGCAAAACCAGACCCCTGACCCCATGGCTGACCTCAGGACCAGTGGAATAATGACCCCCTGCCCTGGTGCCAGCCAGGCAATCAGTGGAGACCACCACCCTGCCAGGACACACCTGGAAGACTGCTGAATATTCTATTGAGATCGTCTCCTGGGACCTCCCCTAAAATCTTCCCCCTTAAACCCTTAGGATGGAGGAGCCAGTGCGCTCTTCCTCCCGCTCCTCCTCCTCAGAGCACACCAGTGCCTTTCCCTTTCCCTCCCCCCCTCCCCCTCCCTGCCCAGGCCTTACCATGAGCTCCCTCACTCCCAAGCTCCTAGGGCCCTTCCTTTACCTCTATAACTTGTTCCCTAGACTCACTTCTAGAAATTTTCTACCTCTGTGATTAACCAAATAAATGTTCTCTTCTTTAAAAGAAGAAGGAGGAGGAGGAGGAGGAGGAGGAGGAGGAGGAGGAGGAGGAGGAGGAGGAGGAGGAGGAGGAAGAGAAGGAGAAGGAGAAGGAGAAGAAGAAGGAGAAGGAGAAGAAGGAGAAAAATAAGGAGAAGGAGAAGGAGGAGAAGGAGAAGGAGAGAAGAAGAGAAGAAGAAGTCATTGTCTTCGGTATGGGGCTGGTCCATAGGACCCTTCCTTGAATAACGTGTAAAGTGCTTCAGTGTCTACTTGGGCGAAACCACATGTAAGAAATGATTCCTGCTTCACACGGGACCGGTCGGGACCTCCGCCTGGCGTTGTATGCAGGAGGCACGGGTGGAGCAGGCATTCAATCGGAAGGAAGGAGAGAGGCTGCCTAGACGGCGTGGAGGAGGAGCTTTACAAGTTATCCAGGTACAGATTCAGACCCTCCGTTTATAAAGCGATCCTTGGTGCTCTGCCGCCCCCTAGTGGTGGGCAATTCTGCACCACCTCCTCTGGGAGGCTCCCCTTGATTGCTGCCGGAAGCTGGGGTCCTACACCAGGGACCCCAAGGCCAGGCTCTTCATATGACTCTGTCTTGGGAACTGGTCTGCTAGCAGTCATTTGTACCTTAGCGTGAGTCAGTCCAACTCCCTGATTCTCCTCTCCAGGGAAGATTTCCACTTAAACCCAAAACTCGCCACTGAGAGCTGGAAGGTTCTGCCCTTGGCTTCAGATTTTATGGACCAGAGAGGAAGGAGGTGGTGGGGTGTCCCTCTGAGAACCCTGCAGAGCAGCTGTCTCCCTGACCTGGAAACTGGGAGAACCTGGCTGAGGCCTGCTCCCAGCCCTGGGCGCCCTCCCTGGAGGGATGGGGGCGGGGGGTGCAGTTGGCATCCTCCTTGTAAGACGTAACCTCTGACTCTGAGCACTCACCTGCGATGAGCTTTCGTGCTGTAGCTTCCTGCACACTTACAGCCGCCCTCCAATGTCAGTCACCATTAGCCTTATTGGACGGACACGGTGATGGGCTCGGACAGGCTGAGGGCTCGCTACCTCCACAGCTGGCAAGCTGGAGTGACTGGGAGACGTCGGGGGGAGAGGCCGGAGGCCAGCTGGCCCCATGCACCGGGAACTCAGAAGTGGCAAGAGCTGAAGCTGGGTGTGTGGTTACTGCACACGGATGCCCCAAACCCAGGGATGCAGTGAGCTCTCCGAGGGAGGGTGGGTCCAATGAGAAGAAGCCTGGGGTCAGGTGTCAGAGGGGACAGGAAAGGACAAGATGGGAGGGTGGAGGCTGAGGGTGCAGATTGTAGGTGCTGACTGACAGATGCCAATGGGAGTGTGTGGTCTCTAAGAAAATTCCATGTGATCAGCCACTTTGCTGGCTGTGGTGCAAAGCCTGCCACTTCAGAGAGGGGCCCAGGGACAGCCCGAGGCTCCCCTCTGGGTGGAATTGAACTCAGCTTCCTCCGCTGTTCTTTTGCTTGAAGACCAATTTGCAAGGGAAGAGAATGTGGTGGGGGAACGGTGGCCTGTAAGAAGGTACGTCCACATCCTAACTCCCGAACATGGAAAAGTGGACTGATTCGGAGAGTCTTTGCAGATGTGATCGAGTTAAGGATCTCAAGCCGGGATTGCCCTGAGTCATCCAGGTGGGCCACACGCATCCAGCTGGCTCATGAAAGACAGACCAGGAGACAGACACAGTGAGAGGCCCGGTGACACCGGAGGCAGAGATGGAGTGAGGCGGCCACAGCCGAGGACCACCTGGGGCCATTGGGAGCTGGAAGAGGCAGGAGGGATGTTCTCGTAGAGCCTTCACACTGTGGGAGAATACACTTCTGTTCTTTTAAGCCACCCAGTTTGTGATAATTTGATATGGCAGCCTGGGGAAACTCATGTAATATACTGTATATCAACATATTTATAACTATATCCATCTATATTAATATATCTTTATATCCATATATAAGATAAAATAGCTATCCTCCCTTACATATAGATCATGTCATATAAATGAGGCTATACCATCTGTCTTAGTGTTTCTCAAAGTGTGGTCCGAGGAACACCCTCACCTAAACTGCCTGGGGACCTTGTGAAAAATAAAGATCCCTGGGCCCACTCCCAGACCTACAGAACTCAACCTCTGGGTGGGGCCCCCAAATGGGCATTTCAAGCCAGATTTCCAGGCGATTCTGATGGACCTGGGGGTGGTGGGACCCCTGGTCCCGGATACGGCGGTGAGCAAGCATTGAGGGCAGGCAGGCAGGCCATGCTGGCTGAGGGGAGGTCACGGATGTGCCCCCCTTGGGGCTGGTTTGTGCTGTGGGCCAGATGTTCGGGGTCATGGGACCGGCTCTGCCCTGGGCCAGCTGCTCCGCAGAAGGGCCAGGAACACACAAAGCCTGTTGTTGGGCTGACGTCCACACTCGCACGCTTGGCTTCCCAGCAGTTTCAGCAGCTGCTTCGTGTTGGGCTGCTGTGGGAGTTCCGGGGCCCAGGAAAGCGGCTGGGGTGGGCCGCAGGGCCATCTGGAAGTTTCCGGGCCACAAGGAACACTTATGTAACTGTTTCAGAGGGGAGGTTTGATGAGGGGCCAAGGACAAATGCAGTGTTCCACACGCTGGGCTGGGGGTGGGCCTGGGTGCCACCTCCAGGCCAGTCCTGGCAGCAGGGATCTTCTCTCAGTCCTCCTCTCCCCTCTGCCCCCAAAGTGCTGTCCAGCCTGGAAGAGCAGAGGAGGGGAGCATCATCTCCACCAGCAGGGCCATCCACCTGTTCGCTGCATCACCCGCAGTGCTCATGCCAGGGCTTAGCACACGCAGGTCTCAGGAGACGTTTGCTGAATGGACGTGGCATGAACCGGGTTTCTCCCGGGGGGAGGGTCTGTTCAGAGCAGGGCTCGGCGTGTTCCCGGCAGCATTAGCGTCCCTGGGGACTTAGCAGGAGTGCGTGTGGCTTCGTGCCCGGCCCAGCCTCGGGAGGTGTCGGGGTTCTGATGCCCCTCAAGCGCGAGGGCCCCTGTGTGGTGCGTGATCTTCAGCCCTGGCTGTGCTTTAGAATCAGGCAGAGCCCCCCAAGCATGAAGCCAACGCCAGCCCAGCCCATGCCCGCTTCAGACTGAACGGATCCGCGTCCCTGGAGGAGGGCAGGCCTTCAGATGTTCCCCGTGCTTCTCCTGGGCGGGGGGTGCAGATCGGCTGGTTAGGATGAAAGGGCACGCGGGATGTGTGAAGTGACAGCCGTCCAAGGGCCAGGAGCACACGTTTGGGTTTAAGTCCTGTCCCTGCCCCTTAATAGCTGGGCGACTTTTAATAGCCAGTCACAAACCCTGTGCCTCAGTTTCTTCGTCTGCAAACCGAGGACAGTAATAACGTGCCTGCCTCCCAGGTGTGGCGGGAATTCTTGTGTTCCTTTCTATAAAGTACTTACGACAATGTTTGGGACACAACGAATAATAAATGGAAGCTGCTATTATCGGGAGTGGCAATATTGCTATTACTATTACTATCATGACTGTTATCATTACTAATCATTACTCCGGTTAATATTACTACTATGACTACTCCTACCCCCACCAGTATTACTATTGTTACTAGCATTACTACTGCTATGGCTTTTACTATGATTACTACTATGAATATTATTACCATCATTGCTATGATTTCCACCGCTACTACCATTATTAGTACTATTTAGTACTATCATTACTATTATTACTATTGCTACCATTATTGCTACTACTATTGATACTACTGCCATTATTACTGTGATTGCTGCTGCCACTACTGCCATTACTGCCATTACTACCCCTGTCAGTACTGTGTCATTACTACTGTGATCGGTCCTGCTATCACTGTTATTGCTACCATTAATACTGTTATCATTATCGCTATTACCACATTACTACCATCACACTTTCTATGAGGATGACTATTATTGTTCGTGTTATTGCTGTCATTATTATTACAACTATTACTATTTTGTCCGTCCTCCAGCTTTCCCAGGGAGGGGCAGTTGCTCACGCCTGCTGATTCTGGGCTATGAGAGCAGGAACTCAACGGAAAGCCCTCCTCTTTACAGGACCACAGCCACAGGGGTCCAGGTCTCCCAGAACCCATGCAGAGGCCGAGAGAGGCTGTTAGAAATCACGGGCTGGAGGTGGCAGAGGCCCCCCCATCCCCCCCCCACCTCACCCTGGGGGTTCATCTCCTCTGGAAGCAGTGCCCGCTTTCCCAGAGGCTCCTGAAGGTCAGGCGCCACCACGCATGCCCAGTCTCTCGGGCTCACGTTTTAAAAGGATCTCAGCCAATCGTTTGTCTTTCCCAAGCAAACAGACAGGATTTGTGCTGGAGGTGTCTTCAAAGCAGTCCTTCCCTGTCCAAATCCTATCTTCTTGGGGCCCGAAATGAAACAAAACAGAGCGTCTCTCGGCTTTTGAAGCCCGAGAAGGGAGCGCCTCTTGTTTTTTGAGAGGCCCGAGGGCTGCAGGGAAGGGCCAGCCACAGCAAGCCGGGCTTTGCTTTGCGCGTCTCTTTAGGGGGAAGGGAGAAAATGTAACATGAAACTTTAAGAAAGAACTGGGCAATTAACGTTTAGAATTCACAACATAATTCGCAATCCCGGGCTTAATAAATGGAGCAAAAATCTCCTTCAGAGAGTGTCCCACGGGGGAGGGCTGAGCCTGGCTTTCACTCCGAGTGGAAATGGGTGGGTTAAACCAAGGGCTCCCTCTCCCTGCTCTGACCAGCCAGAGTTCGTCTCTGAAAACTTGTCTCCACAGAGGCATGGAATGGCTCAAACATGTATTTTCTCAAGTGTGGTTTTCCCTAACCATAGTATTATACTGATCATTAATGAATATTTGGGAAATGGAGAAAAGCAGAAAGAGGGAAACCCCGTGTTCAGAGAGGACCTCCGTTAGCCTTTAGCGGGTTTTCTTTCAGTCTTCTCTCTGTACATTTTGTTATTTTTTTCATGTTTTTATATTTTTATTGATTTCAGATAGGAAGGGAGAGGGATGCAGAGAAGAAGCATCAATGGTGAGCGAGAATCATTGATACGATGCCTCCTGCACGCCCCCTACGGGGGACTGAGCCCACAACTGGGGCATGTGCCCTGACCGGGATGGAACCGCGGCCTCCTGGTTCATAGGTCGATGCGCAACCACTGAGCCACACAGGTCAGGCTCTCTGTACATTTTAAAACATAGATGATATCATACTGTAGGTCACATTTTGCATTTTTAACTTCCTATGGCAAAGGTTTTTCTTTCTCCCTGGCCTAGGGTTACCTGGACTGCCAGCCCCTGGTCCAGTTTCACCCCAGAGCCAACTCTGGCCCTGTCTTCTTTCTCTTCCCAAACCCACATACCCTCCAGGGGTGCCGCCCCAGTATTCTCAGCCCACCCACTTCTCTCCATGCCACAGCCATCACCCAGGCTGCCGCCAGGCTGGACGCAGGGGGAAGCACTTTAGAAATAATTGGCTGAAAGCCTCACACTGGTTAGGCTGCGATGCCCTGGTTTCCACCTTCGACTCTGGACCCTTCGATCCAGCTCACCGTGTCACCGAACAAGCCTTCAAAGTGCAAGTCTGATCACATCTCGCTCTGATTAAAACCCCAGGGTCCTAGCCCGTTGCTTCTAGGATCAAGACCAGGTTCCTCCTTCAGGAGCCTCTCCGACTGCCCACGCGAACACCCCACTTCACGGCTCCACATGCTGCTGCCTGCCATTCTCACAGGTGTTTGTGCCGCCCCCCCCCCGCCCCCGTCTGCCCTCCCTGAATCGTGGCGCCTCTGGGAACCACTCAACCCGGTACTCAGTCTGAAACCGCATTTGTGGATGGAATGAATGAGAGAGCTGTCGCCGCTGGTCCATGAACAGCATTAGGCCGCATTATAATTCACATTGTGGAGCCGTGACTGTTCTCCCAAGCCTTGCCTTTCTGGTGGAACGTAGGACTTGCAGTCACCCAGCACAGTGCCCATCTGTGCACCCACCACGCTTTGGCATCCGCCGCCCCAATGCCGAGGTCTCACGATGGCTCGGATTTTATCAGGGAAACAGATCTGGTTCTCAGGCTAAAGAATTTGTGGGAAAATAGCTCAGCACAGAGAGGAGACCACAGACAGCCTTTCTCTGAAAATCCTGTTGGGTTACCTGCACTCCTGGCCTCCAGGGAGAGGGAGGCCCAACTCCCGCACATCAGATCTCCTTGCTCCCTGGAGCTTGGGGTGCAGTGGTCACGTCACTACACTGACCACTGCCTGCGGTTATCGCCGAGGGCGCCCCCTGGGCCATTTGGCAGGACAGCTGCAGGGGAAGCGGAGGCCGCCGGTGTAGGACCCTCCCGGTGCCAGCCTGGAAGCTCCGTCTCCCGGACGATACTTTAGGGTTGTCACTGAGCCCCTGGAGCCAATGCAGATTTGACACAGGAGGAGGTCACTGTGGGCTGAGATGCGGAGAGGCTGAGGTCACCCCAAGCTGGGACCCATCGCTGCAGGCACCTCAGGGCTTTCCTGCTGCAGTCAGCGTCCTTGGGGTTAAAATAATCTAGTGAAGTCCCTGACTAACGTGGCAGCTTTTGGCGAGCAACAAGAGGAGAAACAAACCCACAGTCTGGAAGGAAAGGAGTTGGCCAAGGAGGGAGATCTGGACTGAGCTCCTTAGCAGCTGGGCTGAGCGGAGAGAATAACGAAGTGTGTGAGCCTGGAAACGATGCTCATTCTGACCAGCATCGCTGCCGTCATGACGAAGCTTGCCCAGCACTGAGCCAAAGCCTTGGGCCTCGTTTTTTCTTTACTTTTAGGGGGACAACACTCATGACCATATTTAAGAGACAAGAACGTGGAGGTTTAGACTCACGATCAAGGGCTCATACGTGGTAGGGCTGGGCTTCACTCACGGCGATTCCTTACCTGCTTGGCGACGCCTGCGGTGCCCCTGCTCCCCGTACAGCCAGGCAGCTCCAACAGGTAGAAGACTAAGAAGTTGATGACACCCTGGAGCCTCAGTTTTTGCACCTATAAAGTGGGCTGATGCTACCTAACTCACAGACTTGCTGGGAACCATTTTGCCGCCTTTCCTCTTCCCCTAGTTTTCTCCTCCTCTTTCAGGCCTGGGTATAAACTATTTGCACCTGGTGCCTTCCCAACTCCCACCTTGCCCCAGATCACGTGGGTTCCCATAGCACCTCGTGCCTCTCCCTAGGCCCTCTTCCTCTGTAATTCCTGTTCTGTGTCTGTGGGTTCCCTGAGGGCCGGGGCAAGTCTGTGTCTCAGTGATCACTGAGCCACCAGGGTCAACTCCAGTGCCTGGCACACAGTGGGTGCTTTTGTCTTCACTGGGGCCGGAGGAGGGGGTGGAGATAGTCAGCGCACGTGCGGCCTCTCCGGCTGAGTGTGCGCGCCCACCCGACCTGCGATCATTTCCAGCAGCACCTGGGTGGTCTGAGAAGGCCCAGGTGTGTTTCAGCGTTGCCCCAGATTCACTGCTTCTTACTTTTTGGGGGTTTTTTTTGTTATTATTTTTTGTAACTTTTTATTTTGGTACAATTTCAAACTCACAAAAAAGTTGCAAGAAGAATATAAGGAATTGCTTTCACCCGGATTCACCAGTCGTTTCCATTTTGCCCCGTTTGCTTTACTCTTCTTTCTCTATACATGTTTCCATATGTCATATATTATATATAAATACAGTGGGGCCTTGACTTACGAGTTTAATTCGTTCCGAGACCGAGCTCCTTAAGGAGCTCGTTAACTCAAATTACTCTGTCAACTCAATGCAAAAAATCGGCCGAGAGACAGCTGGTATCTCAAAAAACTCGTTAGTCGGGACACTCGTAAGTCAAGGCCCCACTGTATATGGATGCAAATAGCAGGCATCAGTCCCTTTTATCCATCGATATTGAAGCGTTTATTTCCTAAGAACAGAACTTCCTTTTACCTCAGTACAGGAGGAGGATCCAAAGCAGGGCATTTCACATCTTACCTAGATAAGCACTATGGCTGTGGTGTAGGACTTAGTCCACTGGAACACACTGCACTGCTATTCCTGACCCCGTCCACCGGCAACCTCTCCCTCATCCCAGTGAAGTCGCAGGCTGCCCTGTATCCCTGGGTCCCGCGTCCAGTGGGTGTAGCTCCCACATACCTTTCGTCTCTTCTCATTTGGACAGTCCCTCAGCTTTTATCTTTCTAAATTTTTGTTTTTGAAGAGCGTGCTTCTTGTTTTGACCCATGAGTTGGGAACTATGAATTCCATTCTGAGTCAACTTCGGAGAATTTTGTGTATTATGAAATGGATGTCCCCACAAGTGGCCACGCCCTGTCCCATGGCTCCAAAGTGTGGCTGTGACCTACACTCTTTTTTCTAGGTTGGGGACTCCCTCTGAGGGTGACGTGGCCCACGGTGAGGAGCGTGAGCTCTGACCCGGCTGCTCAGGCTCAGATCCCAGGTCTGTGCTGTCCAGCCTGTGTGGCTGTGGGTAAATCACGTCTCCGCTCTGTGCCTCAGTTTCCCTCGTCTGTGGAATGGGGATAATAATGGTGCCTACCTGATGGGGTTGTTATGAAGATTAACAAGTTAATATTTATAAAGAGCTGAGAACCGTGCCTGGCACATGCAAAACAAGGAGAATTTTTGGATTTTGGAAGCTGTCTGGTTTCATTCACACGATCTTCAAGATGCAGCTTGCATCTCACATTCTGGGCACAGTGGCTCAGTCACAGGAAACGTGTTCATGCTTCTCCCTCACAACAGCCACACCTTCCCTTCTCCTTGGGCTCTCCCTTCACACAAGCACAGGTGTAATGCATGTGCATGCGTGCACGTGCACACACACACACACACACATGCACACACACACACATGAAACACAAAAGCTGGTTTCCTAGGCCCAGGACACCAGGTAAGGGACTTTGTCCACTGCTTCCAAGACCCCGACCAGAAAGGGCTTGGCCACCGTGCGCAGCCACCTGGCCAGGAGAAAGGATCCCCTGGACGTCTTCCCCTACTTTAACCCCATTGTTGAACAGGGGCCCAGGTGACACCTGGGAAGACGGGAGTCACAGAAATAAATCCTCTTCTCACAGGGCTGAGAACACGGAGCCAGAAGCTGCCTGTTGCTCTGGCTCATGGGTTCCTGCCAGGAGATCACACTTCGCTCCCTTCCTTTGTGAGGACCAGGTTACAACCACACACACCCGACCTATAGCCAGAGCCCCACACCGGGAATGGGCCCGGGCTTCCGCACGCGTCTGCAGGGTCGGTCTAGTCACTCTTGTGTTCATTCACTCACTTGTTCATTCATCAGGGTTACTGTACCAACACTCTTTGCTGCTCAGCTATTTTGATGATTGTTCCCCTGTTACTGTGATATCAGCAGACACACTGGCTGTGCTCTCTTTGTTATTATACTATCGATCAGTCTCTATGAAGCAGTCCAGGTGCTGTGTAAGCACTTTACACACAGGCCCTCATGGACTCCTCATAACTACCCTGTGAAATAAGTCCTGTAATTGTCCTCCTCGTCTGCATAAAGAAATGGAGGCACAGAGAGGTTAAGGTACCTGCCCAAGGTCACACAGCCAGAAGGGACTAGGCCAGGACTCTAATCTGTAGGCTCCTAGGGATGATAGTGGGGGGGGGGGGGGGGATGATGAAAGCGGAAGGACCTGGGGTGTGACATCCTTGGAAGGAGGAAGTGCAGGGGTTTGTGAGATGCTGAGGAAGTGTCGTGAGGTCACACTCTTGGGGAGTGAAGCCCATCTCAAGCACTAGCGGCCATGTGAGGGGACTCAGTGACTGCCTACACTTAGCAAGTCACTGGTGGAGCTGGATGACAGCGCAGGTTTGGGGGTTCTCGTGTGCATCTGGGTGCAAGCCGGGGAGGGTGTCCCCAGCATCACAGCCCTGTTCACACAGGGCTGCTAGGTCTATGGGGAGCCATGCCGAGGTTTGGTTCTGCCTCTTGTCTCCCGTGGCCAAATGATTTCATTCCAGCTTCAGTTTTCTCATCCGGCCAACGGGCAGAATGATAGTCTGTGCCTGGGGTTGCTGTGAGGGAAGGTGACCGTTTCTGTGGGCTCGGGGCGATCGGAGTAGCAAACGGGCCCTTCCTTTCAGGTTCCACATTCTGTTACCTTTCCGAAGGGAGCCGGGAAAACAGGGGCGGAGGGTGGCGGTATGGTTCGAATTAAGCTGTTTTGTGTGTTTTTTTTGCATCCTCGTCCAGTGACAAATGGCTGTAGTGACGGAGAAGCGTGGTTTGAATTTTCCACTTGGGATGAGACGTCTCCTGGCGTGGCCAGCCTCCTCCGGAAGTGGGCGGGTCACCCCAGTGGCCTTGGGAGCCAGGGAAGGTAGATGTTGACCATCACACCGGCTCCGTGCCTGCTCGGGCCACCAGCCCAGCCCGGGAGGAAGACACCCTGGGGGCGCTCTGGGACATGCAAACTGTCCTTGCACACTGGTGTCCGCACACCCTGCATGACAAGGTCATCTCATCTGGGGGGAAACCAGTTAGCACATGTCCACGCCCATCAGCACAGGCTTCCGTCTCCATCCTCAACCCACCCACTCAGCCAGAGCGGGCCGTCCAGGCCAACAGGGAGGGTGGGGCGGCACAGGCAGGTGGAAGGGCGGGCCGGGCTTTGGTAATTTCCATCCTGATTTTCAAAGTCCCGCCGGATGCAAAGGCAAGCCAGAGGTAACTCACGCTGGAAGGAAGCTTACACCGAAGGTGCTCCACAGGGAAGGCAGCCCTGGGGTCTGTGGTGGCCGGGGACCCGGGCAAGGTGCTTCCCCTCATTGGGCCTCAGTTTCCTCACCTGTAAGTGGGGATTCAACACCTGCCTCGTGGGTTTGTGGTGAGGATTCAACAAGAGGAGGCCTGAGTTTGTGAGCCACATGCTCAGGTGTGCGAGAAAAGATGCGTCTTTATTCTTCTATAATCAACCTGGACCTTTAGCTCTCAAGTCCTGCCCATTCCCCAACTCTAAGGAACTCGTCCAAATAAAACTGGTCATTCAGAAAAAGCCACCCTGGTTTTTCTTGTTTCAAGTTTAAGTCAGTGGATTCTCTGTCCCCCAGCCCCACCCCCTCTGAGGTGGCATTCCTTTACAAACGGAAGTCAGAGCCCACCTCTCCTGGGCTCCGAACCCTCCCATGGCTCCCAATTCCCTGGAGGCAGGGCCCCAGTCCTTCCCCCAGCCTGATGCCTTCTCTGACCTGCCTACCTGCTCTCTGCCCTCAGGTCTCCTCTCTTGCTCTGCTCCCTCCCCTTCCTTGAAGCCCTCCTGGATTCCCTTGGGCCAAGCACACTCCTGGTTCGGCACCTTGGAGTTTGCTGCTTCCTCCACCTGCAACTCTCCTCCCTCTGATACCCACCCTGCTCCCCCCTCACCTTCGTCTCTCCTTTTCCAACATCGCCTTCTCAGTGATCCCCACCTCACTTCCCCCGACTATCTGTTTTAAATTTAAAATACCAACAACCTCACCCTCTGGTGTTCCCCCACCCATAACACTTCTCCCCACCTGATAATATGTGTAAGGGGGTTGCTGGTTTACTGCCTGCTTCTCCCGCAACAGAGGAGCGCACACATTTGTGTGTTGTTGTTTTCAGGTGCTCAATAAATACTTGATGGAAGAATGGATTAATAGATGGATAGATGCATGGATGCATGGATGGATGGATGCATGGCTTCAGTCTGGGGAATTCTGCAAGTTCTGGAAAAACATGGGGAACAAGTTCCTTCTACACTCCAGTTTCTCAGAACTAATCTGAGAGCTTCCTCCCTTCCTCCCCACCTGATCTCAGTACGAGAGGCGTTTGCAGGCAGCCCTTCCCAGCCCCCTGCAGAAAAGGCATTTGTAACAAGGACATGGAGGACCCCATAGCCTCTCGGGGAGGGCTGGAGAGCCAGACAGGATGGCTCTGCAGCCAGAACCCAAGATCATGCCATCGACTGCTATGGTGGAAGCCACCTGCTGGGTGGCTGAGCCCTGGGCAACACAGTTTGCTAACGCATCTCCCTGGGGTGGGCGTCTGGACTCTCCTGTTGGTCAGGGTTGCCACATAAAACACAGGAGACCCAATTCCCTTTGAATGGCAGATAAACACTGATTAACATTCTGGTAAGAGTATGTTCCATATAATATTTTATTGTTATTATTTTGCTTTGTCTAAATCTGGCACCCCTACGTGCTACTCCTGACACCCCCACTGCTCCCCGGAGAGAAGTCTCTGGACACAAGCTTCCTTGCGTCAGGGGCTCCCAATTCAGCCTCACAGAAGCATGTCACCTGCGGGCACCCTAGCTGCAAGGGAACCTGGGAAAGCAAGCGTCGGGCACTCCGAGCTTCTACAGCAGGAAGGGCTGCCCCACATGAAAGCGAGGAGCCCCTCAGGCTGTTAGCAGCTCCTGGGGCTAGGCTCTGCTCTCCTATTGTCAGAGCCTTGGCCGGGGAGACGCAGGCTCTTCCAGAATGTGCTGTGCGTTCCCTGAGACGCAGGCCTCTTTCCCCGCCATCGAGGTCCTCTGCCAGAGAGTTTTATGTCTATTTAGATATCATTTCCACTAAAAGGAACTGGGGCTCCTCGGAGAAATGGTTGATTCCAACCCTGGGACAAGGAAAGTACAAGATGAGCCGGGAACATCTTGTTGTGCCAGAAAGTTGTGCCAAAACTGACGGGGCCACGTCAACAGCACACAGAAGGCAGCTGGAAGGAGCTCCCATTGTTCCGATCAGGG
This sequence comes from Myotis myotis, assembly GCF_014108235.1. Lineage (NCBI taxonomy): Eukaryota > Metazoa > Chordata > Mammalia > Chiroptera > Vespertilionidae > Myotis > Myotis myotis. The sequence continues at coordinate 17,439,988 of NW_023416323.1, forward strand.
AGGATCTGGGCATCAAACTAAAACATGATAGTAAAGCGTTGCAACCTACTGTGTAGAACCAGAAGGAATGACCCCGTATCCATATGTGTGTGTGGCTATATAATTCATACAGGTAATGCATAGTATACAGATATGTAATGTATATATTTATAAAATATAAAATACTTGTGTATGAATAAGCATATGAGTAGGGGCAAAGGGGAAACTTTTCCTTATAGCAGTGGTTCTCAACCTTCCTAATGCCGCGACCCTTTAATACAGTTCCTCATGTCGTGGTGACCCCCAATTTCATTGTTACAAATTGAACATCATTAAAGCATAGTGATTACTCACAAAAACAATATGTAATTATATATGTGTTTTCCGATGGTCTTAGGCGACCCCTGTGAAAGGGTCGTTCGACCCCCAAAGGGGTCGCGACCCACAGGTTGAGAACCGCTGCCTTATAGGATGGTGACTAATAAATGTGGGATATATGATGGAATTAGGAAAGCCACCACTTTGGCAGCATGTTAAAATGTTTGCTTAGGCAAGAGTCTTCAATAGAGGCTAAAACTTGTGAGCGAAGATTTTATGGGGTATGGGATTTTTACATACCCTCAATATCTCTCTCTATAAGGTCATTGTTTATTGCAAAAAACATAGGACTTTCACCTAGAGAAATCCGGCAGCCACCTTCACCAAGAGGCCAGAATCGCCATCAACAGCAACAGGGCGAGGCGGCAGGCACGCTGGGAAGCACACACGTCACTTCCGTGAGATTCCGGCCGACACGTGCAGCCTGACGCTGATGATGGAGAAACACTCGCTACACTCAGTTTGAGGGACATTCCACAGAGCAGTTGGACAGTAATGTTTAAAAAAATGTCAACATCCTAAAAGAACATAAAGCAAGCAGCTTGTTCAGATTCAAGGACACGGGAAAGACCTGAAAATGTAATGTGATTCATGACCTGAGAGCTTCATCTGCCATAGCAGACATTCCTGGGGCCAACGGCGAACTCTGAGTAAGGCTGGCAGGCTGGGTCATAGAAGCATCCGTGTTAACTTCCCGATTTAGAGAATTATACCAGGAAATGTAAGAAAATGCCTCCTTCTTACTAGGAGGATGTCCTTCTTTTAGGAAAACATACACTAAAGTACTTAGAGATAAAGGGGGTCTCATATCTGCAACCTCCTCTTAAATAGTTTAGAAAAGGAAGAGAGAAGGGAAATACGCCAGCAGAGGCCGGAGGTGCTAATGTCTGGGGAATCTGAATGCAGGTTATACGGGAATTCCTTACGCTGAGATCGCAGCGCTTCTGCCAGTCTGAAATTAGGTCAAAACAAAAAGGTCAAACAAACAAACAAGTCTGTTTAGAAACTCAAAAGCTAACATTGCGTCCTTTATTCCTGCAGTTCAGCTGTGGTGTCCCTTCCCTGAGAGAAGCCAGAATCAGGGTTTAAGGAGCTGCAACCACCTCCATGGATGTAGTACTTGTTCTGCACCAGGCTTCCCAGTGCTATTTTAAAAACCGTATTCCCTTGTTTGAGCCTCATAACAGCCCTATGAAGTGGCTGCTCCTATGGTCCCCATGTGAGATATGAGGAAACAGAGCCAGAGAGAGGTTTCCAGGTCATAAGTGGTAGAGCTGGGACTTGAACTCACACCGTCTGGCTCGACGCTTCTCTCCTGCCCCTCGGAAGGTCATACTGGGAAGATTTCAAAGGTGTAGACCATGAGAGACTGAAGAGGAAACATGGGATAAGGCACTCAGAGGCTCTGGTCCCAATTCTAAGGTGGGGAGGGGGAAATGTACCAACTCCTGCTCAGGAAAAACAGACAATTGCCCTGCCCAGTGTGGCTCAGTGGTTAGAGTGTTGGTCCATGCACAAAAGAGTCATAGGTTCAATTCCCAGTCAAGGGCACATACCTGGGTTGCAGGTCTGATCCCTGGTCCTGGTCAGGGCACTTGCAGGAGGCAACAAATCGATGGTTCTTTCCCTCCCTCCCTCCCTCCCCCTCTCCTTTCTTCCCCTCCTCTCTCTCTCCTTTCCTCCTTCTCCCTTCTTTCCTTCCTTCCACACTCTCTAAAAATCATGAAAAAATATCCTCAGGTGAGGATTCACAAAAAGACAATCAACAGTGACTGACTCATGATGACGCAGATATAGGAATTCGTTAATCTATAGGGTGTTCCAAAAACATGCACACACACACTTTGAATAATTATAAAGGCAGTGTTTATTAAAATACATTTCATTTTCAAAATTGAGCTATCAGCTTTTAAAGTGCATATACATTTTGGGGGGATGCCCTGTATATCTCTGCTGAAGTTGAAAAGGAAAATATCTTCAAAATAAAAGAGTGAGAAACTTTGCAGAAAATTAGAAAAACAAACAATTGCCGTTCCATACTTGAAAATGTTTCTGAAATCAAAGGGACCGAACGAGCTGCTGTAGCGCTTTGCCTTTCGCCATAGTTCCTCTTGGCTCCCGGACATCCAACTGTGATGCTGGAGGCGAAGCAGCCGGTCACCTTTCAGCCGGGAGGGCACAGGCCACGTGGAGGCTGACAGGTCGGGAGCGGGAGGAATCTGGTCCCTGGGGACTTCCCAAGCACTGTCCCCTGGACCTCCTACCTCCCACTGCGGGGCGTCTCCATGACACGAAGCTAAATGCATTTCTAACGGACACTTTGACAAATGAAATCAAATAGCCCCTGAATTATATGTAGCAAATATAATTGAATAAGCAAGTGCTTGAAGGACATGTGTGCTTATCAAATCAGATATAATATACTTGGAGCCCTCCTGGTACCTAGCAGGCATGTGACACAATGAAGTTCTCTGCCACCTTCCTGTGTCAGACGGGATGGGGGCGGTGGGACGGAGAGGAAACATCCTTGGGACCACGGCCAGGATGGGTGAAAGGAGGTGAGAGCAGGTGAGCTGGGAGCCTGCCTGCGCAGCCTGGTGGCAGCCGGGGCACACAGGGAGGCTGTCTGCCGCTCGCTCAGGGCCAGGCCAGGCGCTGACAGAGGGAATTGGTTTAAGGGCCCGTCTTCCTGGTTCTTGGCTGAAGACTGCTACCAGTTCCGTTGGCCAAGATGAAAGAGTAAAAGGAATGTCGTGAGGTTTTCAAAACCTGCGCCTTTGGCACCAAGCTTGTTTTTTTAAGGGTCTAAAAGATTTTTTAAGGTCTGAAAGATTAGGACAGGTTTTGGCTTGGGGTGAAAAATTGGAAGGAAGGTGGATAAACGAACAAACAAAAACCAACCCACTAAAACCTAATGACTCCGGGACCACCTACACAGCTGTGGGGTTTGTGTGTGTGTGTGTTTTCTTTTATAGAATGAAGTTGCCATGACTTGAGGATCCAGGATTCAATAGCTCCATGTCCCCGCTTCCCTGGGTTCCCAGGCTCTTCTGGGCAGGACTGATGAGGGAAAGCCTTAACGTTGATCTAGTCCAAGGTTCTTCTACCTTCTGCTTGTATCCTTCCGGAGACGGGAAGCTCACTCCCTATTCACAGGAGCCATTTCATCTTTGGACAGTTCTGTCAATTATAGTGTTAGTGGCGGGGAAAAGGCACCGGGTGTTAACCTCCTTTCTGCCACCTCAGTTCTCGAGTTCTAGCTAAGAGAAGAATTCAGAGCCAAGACACAAATTATAAGAGAAAGTTTATTTAGAAAGTCACAGAGGTAGGGTAAGAGGGTGGGGCAGGCTGGAAGGGGTCAAGGAGGGAAATGGGGGGCCATATGTAATACGTTCAACAATAAAGAATTATTTTTAAAAAAAGAAGAAGAGAGAAAAGAAAGTCACAGAGTTAGAAGAAGTAGCTGTAGAAGAAATGGGCTCAGGAAACAAGTCATTGCAAAAGAAGGGCCTTTGGAGCTTAGGGGAGAGAGAGAGAGAAGAGAGAAGAGAGAAGAGAGAAGAGAGAGAATAGAGAAAGCCCTGCTGGGTCCTGTCCTGAGGGCTTCTATCTGAGGTCTCAGGGGGAAGATCTCAATAGAATATTCATCAGCTTTCCAGGTGTGCCGCCTCAGCACGTGCTTTCTACTGATTGGTGGGCGCCAGGGGAGGGCATCATTAGTCCATGCGCTGGTCCTGATGTCAGCCGTGGCTTTACTCTGCCTGGCTTTGCTGCTCCTCTGGGCCGGGAGCCAGAACGTACCCGAGGCCTAGGTGTGTTCATGCTGAAGGAGTGGTCCTGCGAGCGCCTGTCCGTTGCTAGGCATCCGGGGCCCTCCATCCTGGTAGCGCTCTGCACCTGGCCCATCGTTCCTACTCTGCTCACGCCCATCTAGCTGCCTGCTCCAAACCTGTCTCCCCGTGACATGCTATCATTGGCGTTAGTTCTGCAAAACAATGAGTGACCACCTGTGGCAGCTGTCTGCGCATGCCAAGTACGGAGCATGTCTCAAGTCTGAGCTCATTTCATCCACATCACCACCCTGTGGAGTGGACACTGCTTTCATCACCCTTTTGTGGAGGAGGACACGGAGGCTCAGAGAGGTTCAGCAACTTGCCCGGCATCACACAGCAAGTAAAGAGCTGAGCTGGGATTCAAGCTCAGGCATGTCCGAGTCCCGCCTCTTAACTCACATCATACCTCCTCCTATGAGAGCACATTGTTATGTAAAGACAGCAGTCATGGCCTCCTAGTCCCCCTCTTTCCACTCTGAACCTTCCTGTTCCTTCAACAGTTGCTTGTGACAGATCTGGGAATGCACACGTGGTTGTTTATGATGAAAGGGATTTCAGAACAGGCCTACTGTGTGACACCAGGAAAGGTGTCCTTCCTTGATCAAAGAGAGGACCTGGGAGGACGTCCTTCCACTGCCGTCCATCTTCCTGTCTCACATCAGTGTGTGGGCACAGCTGTGGCCCTGCCATGACCACAGGGGAGGGGAGAGGCCTGGAGAGATGTCGCCAGGGTGTCCTGAGCTCACTGAGCTGATGCCCCAGAACCACCTCCTCAGACTCCCGAGGCTGAGATATCTGGACGTCTTTAGAGTGATGCTCCTCCCACCAGAACCAGAGCCCCCCAGAGGCTGGTTAGCACACAGGGTCTGGGTGACCGCCGAGGATCTGTAGGTCTGGGTGGAGGCCTGAGAACCTGCATTTCTATCAGGTCCTCGGGCCATTCGATGGAGTTTCTGTTACCTGCAGCCAAAAGCATTCCAACTGGGGCAAATAGTTAGCATCACCTGAGCACATACTTTGAGCACTTTTATCTACAGCTCCTCTAATTCAATCTTTACACGGCTATGAGGGGCCTATGATAAATTTCCTTTTTTGTTGTTGTTAATCTTCACTAGAGGACATTTTCCCATTGATTTTTAGAGAGAGTGAAATTGAGGGAGAGAGAGGGGGAGGGTGGGAGGGAGGAAGAGAGAGGGAGAGAGAGAAACATCAATGTGAGAGAGACACACTGATTGGTTGCCTCCTGCACGTGCCCCACCAGGTCTGTGGCCTTGATCAGAAATCAAACCTGCGACCCTTGGGTGTGCAGGCCAACACTCTAACCACTGAGCCCACTAGCCAGGGTGATAAATGTCCACTTTATAGATGACCAGCCTTAGGCCCAAAGAGGCAATTGACTGTCTGAGGTACTGCAGCTGATAAGAGGACTCCCAGGTCTGTGCTCTCTGTCCCTCTGTCACCAAGTGATGGAGCCCCCTGTCCGTGGGTCCCTGTGGTGAGTCGGCACGGCCATGGCATACTCAGCCCCAGGGTGCCTTATGTTCTGCACCAGCTCAGTCAGGTTCAGTGACCCTGAGAGGGGGCGGTGAAGGATTGAGAAAAGACAGACAAGAGAAGAAAGCTGGGTCTGGGTGGGACGTGCTCCCGGATGGAGAGACAGCGCCACGGACTACAAGCCGTGTCTTTATTTTATAGCCAGATTCCACCAGGCAAAGTAAGGGCGTGGTCAAGATGTTTACAACATTCTCGAGGGTTTCGATCCTCCTCAACTGCATGCACCTGAACTTTATCAAGCCCATATTACTCAGGCACGTGGGGCCACGTGTTCGGACCATAGGTTCAAGCTTACAACTAGAGCTGTTGGCTATAAGTGGGCTGGGACTTGCACGTGGCCATGAGAGGACTGTGCCCTCTCACTGTAGCTGCTCTCCACAGGTCCCCAAGCAGCATGACTTGGGACCAAGGTACTGCAGCATTCAACGTGAAGTTACACAACTCTCGCGGCCTTTGCCTCACCCCAGAATTCTGCAAAAAGGAAGCACCAGCCCTGCTCCCCCCCCCCCCCCCCGCTTTCTCCAGTAGTCATGGCAACACGTACAGGCCGGAGGTTTGGGGACAAGGTGCTGGGGCGCAGGGTGGGGGGGCACCCTGGGATATTAGACCCCGGGAAGGCTGGGAAGGCGGCAGATTCTGAGGGAGGCGGCTGGACAGGGAGGCTCTCCAACACCCTGGGGAGCTGCCCATGGGGGCCTTTCTGTGAACCTGACAATGCTTTTGTCAGAAACCAGTGGTTCCCACACATCAGTCATTATTATCCAATCTCGGTGATTGTGGCAATTCATTCACACAATTGGTTACTTAATACTGTAAAATTACCACCTAAAAAGCCTTCGCCATATTTAGAAAAGAGGGAAGCTCTCCCCCCATCAAGGAAATAGAGGGCCCGTGAAAGCGAAGGTGGAGCATTGATGGCGAGAGGAGAAGGGTCAGCCAGGGGCCCAGCAGCGCTTGTGGGCGACGGTGCGTTGGAGCACGTGGGGACACGGGGCTGCGAGCCCATGAACAGGGCCTGATGGCTGTGAAGAAGGCGACTATTTGAGACTGAATTGTATTCCCCTCCCCAAGGTCACATGTGAAAGCCCTAACCCCAATTTGACTGTATTTAAGGAGGTAGTTAAGGTTAACTGGGGTCCTAAGGGTGGGGCCCTGATCCAGTAGGACTAGTGTCCTTATAAGAAGAGACAGCAGGGATGCACTCAGAGAGAAAAGGAACACAGTCAAGAAGGTGGCCGTCTACAAGCCAAGGGGAGAGGCCTCAGGGGAAACCAGCCCTGCCAGCACCCTGATCTTGAACATCCAGCCTCCAGAACTGAGAGCAATACAATCTGTTGTTGAAGCCCCTGAGTAGTTTGTGGTCTTTCGTTATGGCAGCCCCAGCTGATTAAGACAGTGACAGAATGAGGCTGAGCCTGTCACCACTCGCCTCTCAGAGTAGGACAGGGATCAGCATGCCAGCATCACCAGGAGCTCCCGAGGAATGCAGGCGCCGGCCCCACTGCACACCTGCTGGACCAGAATCCGAATTTGGCAAGTCCCCCACCCCCTGTGATTCGCACACTTTAAACGACACCTTGTCCTGCTTATCAGGTGGGGGTCTCCCAGAGCCTCTGGAAATACCGTAGTAATTAGCATCCCGCCACGCTCCTTCCTGGTAGAAGCCGCGTAAGCAAAATAGGTAACAGCCTGTGAGGAGGTTTCCACAGTTGTATTTTACACACTGTTGCGCTTTCTCCATAAAAGAGACGTCATAGGAATGTTTTAGAAATCAAACCAGTTTTATTGAGACAATAGCAATGTGGTCCCTGTTCATGCAAAGCACAAAAAACATTTTTTTTTACAGTAAACGTTTGTACATAGGAAGTAGTAAAATACATCATTTTTCATAGAAAAAAAGCACACATGTAAGCTGCGGGCCGAGTGAGCCTACAGACGATATGAAATCTCAGAACACAAGGCACAGAAGTCTGGAGGAAACTGAAACTTTTCGTGTCGGGGGCAGGAGGCCCAGAAACCCTGTTGGCCTGATTCTCCATCTTCTTATGGGTTAAGCGCTGATGGCGCAATGGGTGTAAGCAGGCACCACCTCGAAACACAGTTAGAGGTGGTCCCTGATGACAAGGGCTTATGATTTGTGGTCTTGGTTTTCATTTTCAGAAGGAAAACGGTTCCAGTTTCGAAATGTTCGTGAGGATGGAAAAGATACAAGGTCTGGCTCTGGGCAGGCCGCGCGACCGATGGGCCCACTCACGGAGGCACTCGGGGACCTGGGAGCGTAATCTAAAGTGATGGGTCTGCTGACTCTGGAGCCTCAGGGTCTGCCTCGGGCTCGAGGCTTCAGAAGCCACGGAAAGCCCCGTGGGCTGTCACTAATTCTAAAAGCCCAGCCTTGCAGGCCGGACAGAGCACAGCCACAGCCACCAAAGGCTGGTGACGGACGCGCAGGAGTCCAGCAGCAGAGCTGGTACTACCCAAAGTTTCTGAGGACTCAGGTCTTTGCAGGGAACCGGACACAATATCTGACAGGCTGACCAAATGCTTTCACTCTGACACATGGGGTTGAATAGTCAGAACCTATGAGTTACTACAAGCCCACAACGCACACGGCAAAAGCATGGCCCCACACATTTCAGCTCCACGCAGCGAAGAGCTTTTTGCTTATACAAACTCCCTGGAGCGGGGAGGGGAGAAGCTGTTCCCCTTCAGTTTTTGCATTAATTCAGAATGCATTCAACGCACCAGTTGTGTTTTGTTTTTTGGTTTTGCTTTTTTTCCTGGTGATTCCTTTGCCTTTGAGATATTTTGATGGGGAGTGAAATCAAATTTGAAAACTGGTGCTCACAAAAGTGATCTACTGGCCAGCCTGATGCTGGAATTTTACCTTCTGTAAAGAAACACTATTTACAAAAGGGTATTTTATTTCACTGTGGGTTTTGGTCTGGGCTGATGAAGAACTTTTATAAAGTGAAGGAAGCCAGAGAGCACCACACTCCTCGGAGTCGCAGGAACATTTGGCAAGAGTTGTTCCACAAAAACAGGAAGAGGAATCCTTCTAGAGTGTTCCTCTCTCTTGTGGTTATTATGCCGCAGGACCATTTCATAACCACAGGCTGTTCCTCTTCCCAGAGCTGCTAACCTCGGCGAAGAAGGTACTAAGGAACCCGTTCCTCTCACTGCTAAAAAATAGGTCATCTGACAGAAGGAGAATCTGCACATTTAATTGTCACTTTTTAAAAGCAGCAACCAAACACCCCTTCTTTGGCTGTTCTTAGATGTCTCGGTGAAACCAACAGAGACTAGGAGTGTTTTGTGTGTGTTTTTTAAGTGGGCTTCAAACAGAATCGCTTGCAAAGCAAATACCCCGGTGTGAACTATGACACATAAGCTAGTCTGGGCTGGCGTGTGAGCCACAATGGGTAGGGGGTAAAGAAGGGGTCCTGGTTCATTAGTCCTCAACGAGACCAAACGTCACGACAGCAGATGGCCACATGGACAAAGGGAAGGACAAAGACAAGATAAATCTCTGGAGTTACTACTGAACTCTAAATAAACCAGCACTGCTGTTTATAGAATCAGCCTGCCCGCGGCAGGACGCCAGCCAGGACAGTTGCCAGGGCGGAGCCTGAGTCTCGCTTCCCCAGCCCCCTGTTCTGGCCCATTTGTCTGACCAGCAAACATTAAACTCATTTTTCTCCATTGATCTGAACGGACTGTGTTTTAATTTTTTTTTTAAATAACTACCTTCTACCCCATTCCTGAAACTCCCCTTGCGTGTGCTCAGCCTGCCTCCTCCTGCACCCCTGAAGGCCTCAACCTGGGATCCCCAAGTCTGGTGCTCTCTCCGCGGGTTTGGAATCCTCGCTCCCCATGAGGCTACATGAGGAGGAGCATCTTGAGTGACTGTCTGTGCAGAGGGGGCGGCAGATGGAGGCCGCCAGGCCTCGGCAGGACCAGTCACCAGGTGCCGGCTGGGCCCCAGAGGACGCTGTTTCTCCACGGCACAGAGATGAAATAAAGGCGCGAAGGACGTGACATTCAACACCACTCAAGAGAAGTTTCCTGCCACTCCATATCCCCAGCCCACCCCCAAATGATAAAATAAAAACAAGAAGCAAAACCCAGAAGCCCTCTGGAAGACCCCCTTCTCCCCGGCACTGCAAGTTCACGGCCTGACAGCAAAGATCCGGAAGGCCTTTCCGTCCCGAGCCGTCTCCAAGCTGCAAAAGAAGGGGAGTGCGTGTTATCTGAGGAGGGTGGATTTCCACAGCGACTTGAGCGGGGAAGGAAGAGCTGGGTGTCCCGTGTGTCCCCGTGGGGGAAGGACCGGGGCCGAGGGACACCTCCCCACAGCTGCTGGAAACAGAGTCCGCCCCCGCCAGGAACAGCTGGCAAATTCCATTCTCCTTGCCTGGGTCTGAATCTAGGTCAGGGTTGTTAAGTTATTTTCTTTTAACTCTGGGACTTACTGGCCCCAGTCTGTCTGAATTGAATTCCCCCTCCAACACTCCTGCCTGGTTTTTACTAACACCTGTCAGCCCAAATAGTGGCCATCTGGCTGACAGATTAACCGGTTGGCATTATAACAATAATGCATGTGCTGCTGTCATTAAAATGGGCACGCCGAATGCACTCAGATTTTGTGCCGAGCTCTGTGCCAAGCACTTTGTATGAGCCTTTTTACCTTCCTCCCCTGGTAGGTACCATTATGTATCCCATTTTTCAGGCAAGGAGATTATGCAATCATCTCAAATCTTATTTTAAATCATTACAATCACCACCACCCTCCCGGCAACCCTGGAAAAGATCTTTCATGACCATTTATAATCAACTAGAAATTCATGCACGGGCGGGGGGGGGGGGGGGGGGGGGGTCCCCTCAGCCCAGCTGGGACCTCTCGGGGGATATCCGACTGCTGGTTTAAACTGGCAGTCGGACATCCCTCTTGAAATCCAGGACCGCTGGCTCCTAACCGCTCACCTGCCTGCCTGCCTGATCGCCCCTAACTGCCTCTGCCTTGGCCCCCGCTGCCACGGCTTCGTCAGGAAGGACATCCAGAAGGTCGTTCAGCTGTCCGGTCTAATTAGCATATTACGGCTTTTATTATTATAGATTCCCCTCCTCTCAGGACCTGGGAACTCTCTCTCTACAGATTTGCCTATCCTGAACATGCCATGGAAATGGAGTCCTACACCATGTGGCCTGTTGTGGCTGGCTTATTTCACCTGGCATAACGTTTCTGAGGTTCACCAATGTTGTAGCAGGGTCGGTACTTCATTCCTTTTTATTGCCCAATAGTATTCCGTTATATGGATATACCACTTTTGTTTATTCATTCTTCAGTTGATAGACATTTAGATTCCACCTTTGGCTATTATAAATAATGCTGCTATGTAAGTGAAATAAGTCAGGCAGAGAAAGACAAGTATCACATGATCTCACTCATGTGGAATCTAATTAACAAAATAAACTGATTAATGGAGTGGATCCAGAGACATGGAAACGTGGAACAGAGTACGAAATCTCAGAGGGAAGGTGGAGGAGGTTGGGTGGGTGGGAGATAGTCAACCAAAGACCGTGTATATATATATATATATATATATATATATATATATATATATATATAACCCATGGACCCAGACTAAAGGGTGGTGAAGGCCTGGGGTGGGGGTGTGGGGGGAGGGAGTGCTGGAGAGGGCCACTGGGGGGAAAAGGGGACATACCTGGTATGTAATATTTCAACAATCAAGATTAAAAAAATAATAATGCTGCTATGAACATTTGTGTACAAGTGTCTATGTGGGCATTTGTTTCAGTTCTTTTGGGTGGATATCTGGGTGCAGAGTTGCTGGTTTGTATGTTAAATGGCCTGTTCAATTTCTTAAAAAACTGCCCAGCTGTTTTCCACAGCGGCTGCACCATTGTACATTCCCACCAGCAATCCCTGGGGGTTCCGGTGTCTTCACACCCTCACCAGCATTTGTTACTGTCTGTCTTTCAGCCATTGCTGGTGGCTGTCTGCACATAGAGAGCTTTCTCAGGCTTTTTATTCAACTGTATAGTCTTCTGTTCTATTAAAGCAGGGGTCCTCAAACTACGGCCCGCGGGCCACATGCAAATACAAATATTGTATTTGTTCCCGTTTTGTTTTTTTACTTCAAAATAAGATACGTGCAGTGTGCATAGGAATTTGTTCATAGTTTTTTTTTTTTAAACTATAGTCCGGCCCTCCAACGGTCTGAGGGACAGTGAACTGGCCCCCTGTTTAAGAAGTTTGAGGACCCCTGTATTAAAGTATTATACTAAGGTAACAGTGCCTTTAAATAGGTATTTAGTTATTTCTAATCTCTTGTTTTTGCAAACAGTGCTAAGGAGAACAACCTTGTCCGTGGCTTTTCACGTATGTAGGAGGGTGCTTGGGGACAAGCTCCTGGAGGTGAAATTGTTGGATCAAAGGATGTGGGCATTTGTAATTTGGGAAGCTCGCCAAATTGCCCTCCATAAAGATTCTACCAGCTGACAACTCCCATCCACCAAGCAAATCATCTAGCTTTGTGTTCTCAGCCGATCTCAGCCAGGGCATGGCCTCCAAATAGTTTTAATTTGCATTTTACTCATTATGCATGCGTTTGAGTGTAAGATGAAAGCCCAGCCATGACCCAAGCATGATTTCCTCAGAGCCCCCCCTCCAGATTGGAAACTGCTGGACTAGAGACCTGCCCCCCCCCCCCCCCCACCCACCACCTCAAGCTGTTCGCAAGGTCAGGGATCCTCAGGAACAGGCTGCTGGAATTCCTCCTTTTTTCCCCTTTCCCCGTGGCAAGTCCAGGCTTTGGCTACCCTGGGATTGAACTTTGAAATGTGGATCTGATAGGAGCCCTTGGCGAGCTGGAGCTGTGAGGGAAGGCCAAGGGCCCAGAGAGAGCAGGATGCTTGGCCACGGGGCCTGGGAGCCAGCTGTCCAGCGGACGACTCAGAGGGAGAGTGGCCACACAGGGGCTGGGTTACCCCGGCTGCCCTGCTGGTTTCTGGAGAGCTCAGATTCCAGGCCCTCCTCGGGCCTCCGGGCTGCAAGATTTCCCTGGATTCTTCGCCCGAATGAATCGTCTGGAAGAACCACCCAGAGCCACAAGGCAGTTGGCTCTTCCACGTGGTGGGCAAGCCACACTGGAGAAAATGACCAGGGCGTGGCTCTCCTCTGACTCCTGATGGGGCAGGGGGTTCTCCCATTCCCAGGGCCCCAAACAATCCAGGGACCAGGGGGCCATTCAGACTGGTGTCCAGATGGGTACCTGGTACCTGGACATCTTGCTTGGATCTACCAAGCAGCCCCACTGAGCAACTCATCCTCCTCAGAGGCAAGAGCAGGCCCACTGAACTGGCGTGTGTTCATTAGCACATCAGACACCGTGCTGACTGCTGGAGGGTCAGGGAGACCACGCCAGGGTGGCCCATGCGCTGCCGCGGGCAGAGAATCCCCCTCGTTTGGGTTGCTCAGAACCTTCAGTGGGTCCATTTGTGCACACCTCAGCTATTCACTGAGCGCCAGGCCCTCCAGGTAAGCTGACAGTTGTGCATGTTTGAAATGAGTGTGATTTGAGAAATCATACGATAACCTATCTTCCTAAATCTTGACCTCTGATTCTATTTTTTGGATTAGCTTGTAACTCCCACACATATGTGAAGGGAGTGTAAATTGACAAAGCATTTCTTGGCAATTTTCATAAAAGGTATCGAGCAATTTTCATATAAAGGGTATTAAAAATCCCTCAATTAGTTCTGAACCAACTGCTGACCCAGCAATTTGTCTGTCATTTGACCAATGTTGACGGATATGTGCCGGGCACTGGGTTGGGTGTTGGGGATATGGGGTTAACAAAACTAATGGGGCTCTTGCCTTCATACCATTTACAGCCGGGGGGTGGGAGATAAGCAGCTAACTATGTGTACGCCATAGTTCAGAGAGAGGCGGGTCCTGGGAGGAAAATAAAACCCAGGACAACGGGATCACATCAGATGGGGGAGGAGGAAAGCGGCTCTAGGCTCTGGGTAGAATGCGTCCTCAGGGAGGTGGCATGTGTGTAGGTCCCAATGACAAGGGGGATCCAGCCGCAGGAATGTATAGGAGCTGGGAGCGTCCAGGGTTGGGTAAAGCACCAGCGAAGGCCCTACGGTGAGAATGATCTTGGCACATTCGAGGAGCAGAGAGAAAGCGAGTGAGGGAAGTGCTGTCCTGAGGAGGAGCAATGCGCCAAGAGAGGGTGCAGAAGTGGGCAGGCTGGCCACAGGTGTGACCTTGCGTGGTAAGAGGCGGGGGTTTTGTTCTCCGTTGCAATGGAGAGCCGTTGGGGTCAGGGTATAAACAGCAGAGAGAGAGAGACACCCTGTGCCTTATATAAAGAGATCCGCGTGGCGGCTGTGCTCTTCTACCAAAAGGAAGTTACCTAAAGAAAGTGTCAATACAGCACACGGGCTTGTGCAAAGGTGTTCTTCGCCATGTTGTTTAACAAAAGGAAAGAGGAAGCAACACGATGTCCACTGGCTGGGAAATGATGGTCTGTCCACGCAAGGGAACAGTGTGTAGCCACGGAGACGATGGTGTGGCGACATCGAGCCTGACTTGGAACGACATTCACAGCCTGCGGCTGACGGAGGAGCTAACAGGACGAGACGGATAGCACGGTCCCATTTTATAAAAAAGTTAAAAAATAAGGTGCTTGTGTGTAATCAGAAGAAAATGGGAGGAAACATACCAGGATGTGGAGTGGTTCCTCCTAGGTGTTGGAGTTCCAGTGACAGTAATTTCTTAAAATTAGTTGCAGTATTTTTTGAAGTTTCTCTAATCTTATTTTAAAAAGAAGGAAGGAGGGGAAAGAGAGAGAAAGGAAAAAGAAAGGAAGGAAAGGAAGGGAGGAAGGAGGGAGGGGAAACAAATACGAAAATTCCCCACAGAACTTGGAAGAGCCGGGTTAGCCTGGGAAGCTTCCGGAAGGGGCGGGGTGGGGGGGGGGGTCCCTTTGGCTGGCTCAGCTCATGCGGGGCCTCTCACCTCCCTGACAAGGTGCTCTGGGAAAGGTCTGCAGCCTCCGGTGGTGTCCCCGTCTCTGCCTGGCTAATGACTCCCAGCCTTCTGACGGCCATCACCCTGCCCCAGGCGCTAACATTCACCTCCTGCCAGCGGCCCTGCCCAGCACACTCACTATACAACAGGTGCGCCTCCATCCTAAGACCTCACTTGTCATCCATTCCTTGCAGTCATCCCACGGGATCTGTAAGGTTCTTCCCACCTTCAGGGGGCAACCAGGGCTTTGAGAGGTGACACAATCAGCTCCAAATGAAACACCTGTTCCAGGTGCAGCTGGGATATGGACTCAGGACGTGGGACCCCTTTCTGTTATCCTAAATGGACGGGCTGTGGCCAGGCCAGCCCTGAAGATGGCATTGGCTAACCCAGGTGGCAGTGGGAGCCCCTCGGAGGCAGGGTCTGCAGGTCCACAAGGAGCTGCAAAGTTCAGGCTGAGCCCTAGAGGCTCCCCCCGTCAGTGAGAAGATCCCCATTTGGCGCTGCACAACGCAGACTGGATTGAAGAGAGAGGACAGCTGGCAGTTCTGGGAGCAGGGTGACCTGTCCTGGGAGGGATCGAGGAGTTGTCCATGTCACTGGCGGCATATTTCCCAATCTCCTTGTGAAATCTGCCTTTAAAAATGGTCCTGGTCTAAGAAAACGTCTTGAACTAATATTCACCCAGACGTCCAGCTTCTTCCTCAGAATACTTGCACAAAGCCCAGTCCCAACATCAAAAGCTCTCTTTGACGCCTTTCCTTCCTCCGCTATCCTCCACGGGCGCATGTGTGAGAGAAGGTGCCTGTCCCCTTGCGCTGTCCTAATTCGGCACGGCCACCTTTCAAAACGTTCAGGAAATCCTCTTCTAGAAAAGTCATTGCCTAAACCAGGGGTGGGGAACCTTTTCCTGCCAAGGGCCATGTGGGTATTTCTAACATCGCTTTCAGGCCATGCAAAATCATCAACTTAAAAATTAGCCTGCTATATTTGGTCAAACATCTGACCAGCTCACCCTGAATGCCTTGGCAGGGCCAGACTAAATGAGTTCTTGGGCCTTCTACAGCCCGAGGGCCAGACGTTCCCCACCCTTAAACCGATACCACTTTGAAGCAGGACCAGCTGTTGGCCACATGCTGGCAGTGCTGTTCAGGAGTTTTATTGGTTTGAGTGATTGAAGGATTCCCTACACTTAGAACCCAGTTTGCTGGGAATGGGCTGCCGATGGCCAGGGCCCACATCTCCCTTGAGACTGACTGTGACCACTCCAGGGTCCCAGCCGACGTTGGGGACAGAGCCACCCTCTGGCCCAGATTGATCCCCACAATCCCTAAGGGGAACAGGCTCTGGGGAAATTCCTCAGCCCTGGGCTCTGTGCAGGGGTTGCTGAGGCCCCATCTGAACAAGGGGAGATGGGGCAGGGCCACCCTGGAGCCGTCCAGCATCTGCTGCAGCCACGTCACCGAGCAGGCACCTCTGGACAGTAAGTCGGGGTCCTGCTTGACACACTGAGCTCCCTGCACCTCCTTCTATAGCAGAACCACCCAGTGCCCTGCTACTACCGTATTTCCACGTCTGTCCCCGTCTAGACTGTTAAGTCCCACGAGGGCAGAGGGCAGGCAGGTTCCCTGCTGGTCCTGGTACCTGGACACTAAGGCTCACCCCGCGTAAGACGTCTGATGTGAGTGCATGTTGGGAGGGTGGATGCAAGAGGAAAGATTGCATTCCTTAACAAGCCTCTTCCTTGTCCAGAAAGGTAATCTAGCTAAGGCTGTTTCTTATGATCAAGTTGACTGGCACCATGTTAAGAGCCACAGCATCTGGAGGTTCGCAGCAGACCTTAGAAGGAACACAGCAGACCTTAGAAGGGCCACCAGTTTCATCGGACACTCACTATGAGCCACCAGTAGGCGCTTTGCACACACCGTCTCATTCATCGTCACAGCAACCTTTTCATGCGGCGGGACCGCGGCTGGGGGAGGCTGCCTACCCAAGGACACACAGTGCAGCAGGGTCCCAAACGCCATCGGCCCCACGTGCCCTCTGGTCTAGCCTCTTCCCTCCGTACGTGCAGGGTGGACCCTGTCATCTCGGTGCCCTGGACCCCAGCGCAGGTCCTGGCTCACCGTGTGTAGTAAATGATGGCAAAATGTCAGAATCATGTACAGTGTTGGCTACGTGTGCCAGGGACACGGTCCCCTTCCATCCCCGTCACAGTAGCGGCCGTCGCCCTCCAGTGTGCCAGCCGAGCCCCTCCTGGAGTTTCTGACTCAGGTCTGAGGCGGCCGAGGATCTGCTCTTCTAACCAGCACCTGGTTGGTTGGGACGCTGCCGGCCCGGGGAGCCCACGATGAGTTCCCCACCTCACCTCCACCAGGGGGCGGGAGCTATCATTTCCCCCGTTACAGGGGAGGAAACCGAGGCACAGAGAGTGGAGTAACCTGCCCAAACACCACCAGATTCCAGCCTGTAGGATGCGGGGTGTGGGGCAGGGAGGAGTCCAGGGAAGAGGGGAGCAGAGTCCCCGCTAGGGGGGCGCTATGGAAGCTCACTAACACTTTCTGAACAGTGCAGCGGGCTTCGGCCACGCTGGGCCTGGGCAAGGCTGCCTGGCAGATGCTCATAATAACAGTGGCCATCCAGGTGGGTCCCTGGGGAGAGAGAAGGAATGACGGGCCTCATGGGGAGGGGGGCGTCACAGTGAACAAGAAGCCCATTCTGGGACCCCGTCTTGGCCCCCTGCCCTCCCCAGACACCCGCCTTTTGGAGGCCACACAATAAGCCCTTTTGCAGCCCTGGGAGCTGCTGTGATGTCCTCAGGATAGTACAGGCAGAGGACAGAGGCCGACCTACCACGTGGCTTCTCTTAAAGGGCTCAATAGGCTGGTGCGCTGGGATTTCTTCCCGGCCTGGCCAGGAAATTCCACCTCATCAGCTGCTTCATTTCCCTCCCGTTAAATCAATGGAATTTCCCTTCATTAAGCTTTCCCCAAACAAAGGTTGCAAATGCTGAGGGAGAAATTGCATGAGCAGTTAGCTGTGGCTTCCGGGCTGAGGGCAGGGACTGCGCAGGGGCCCCTGGGAAGCAGTGTGTGCGATTCCCGTCACGGGATTCCGTAAGGTCTTCACACACAGCACCGCCCGGAGGCTGAGCGCGCTCCGGGAGGAGGGGAGGAGGATGGAGCCACGAGACCTTCAGGTTCAAGGGGCCTTAGCGCATCTTATGTTCTTGACTTCATACACCTTTTCTAAAGAGGGCCCTCAAATGTAAAGTCTTCAGCATTCCCTGTGTTTGGGCTGAACTGAGCCCCCTCCCCAGTCCACATCCTGAAGCCCCGGCCCCAGCACCCTCAGAATGGGACTGTACTTGGACATGGGGCTGCTAACGATGTATTTAAAGTGAGGTCACTGCGGCGGGTCCTGCCCCAGTACGGCCGGTGGGCTTCTAAAGAGAGCTGGGCATCATCTCAGGGAATCCCCCCTCCACCCTGTGAGGTAGAGACTACTGTTATCCCCATATCACAGATGAGAAAACTGAGGCTGAAAGAAATCAGGCGGCTGTTCAAGGTCACAACGCTGGTAAGAAGCAGAGCCTCCAGACTCTCCGCTCTCATTTATGTAACAATATGTAAGTATATTATTATGGAGCTATATCTAACCACTATCTAGATATATAAAAGCCCAGCAACCGTTATGGTGGAACAACCAGAACAACCGGTCACTATGACACACACTGACCACCAGGGGGCAGATGCTCAATGCAGGAGCTTCCCCCTGGTGGTCAGTGCGCTCCCACAGGGGGAGTGCCGCTCAGCCAGAAGCCAGGCTGATGGCTGGCGAGCGCAGCAGCAGTGGCAGGAGCCTCTCCCGCCTCCGATGCAGCGCTAAGGAGCAGCGAGCCTGGCTTCTCAGGGATCGGGCCTAACCTGGCAGGCAGACATCCCCTGAGGGGTCCCGGACTGCAAGAGGGTGTAGGCCGGGCTGAGGGACTCCCCCGCCCCTTCCACTGCACCAAGTGCATGAATTTCATGCACCAGGCCTCTAGTGTAACTATAATTTGATCCCACTGTTTGTGGGGTAGGGGGAGACAGGCACACATGCACACATAGAAAAGGGACCACAGGGACAGGCACCAAACATCTAACAGCAACTCCCCCAGGTGATGGGTGATGGATGGCTATTTTCCTATGGACTCCTCTGATGTTTCTAAATTTTCTAAAAAATTGTGCATTGGTAATAGAAAGAGACAAGCTCTTGCTTTGAAAAGAGAAAGGAAGAGGAAAGTACAGGCTTCTCGGGGTGTTCTGGTAAGAGCTAATGCAAGTCTGCCTGAGTTTCATCTTAACGGGCACCATCCTGGGCCCTCTGCCGGGCCCCCCGGGGCACCCCTGCCAGCCTTGGGTGTGGAGAGTCGAGGAGCACAATCCTACCTTTCAGACTGGACCCCGTTCCTGAGCGAGCCCACGTACGTCTTCTTTTTATCGACGGGCATCACGTCCACGTAGCCCCCGCTGTCGTTCCTGATGACTCCCGCGTGCACGGCCGTCTTACAGATGCTCGAGGTCTGAAAGCACAGGAAGAGCTGTGGTCAATGTCGAGGGTCAGGCTCCGGGGTGAAGGTCAGCCTCCTGCTGGGGGTCAGCCTCCTGCTTGGTGGCCGTGCCAACCTTGAGGAAAGGACCATCACTGCCTTGATTCCTCAGGGGTCTCTCCAGAGAGACCCGACATCATTCATTCGTTCATTCATTCATTCATTTGTTCAACAAAAATGTTCTGTGCCGTGCACTGTCCTAGATGCAGGGGGGTTCCACAGGGAACAAAAGGAAGACCTTGCCTTCACAGAGTGAAGCAAACAAAAACAAGTAACTCGGGCTATGAACAAATAAAACCAATTGATCTCTCTCTCTCTCTCTCTCTCTCTCTCTCTCTCTCTCCCTCCCTCTCTCCCCCTTTCTCTCCTCCCTCCCTTCCACGCTCTCTAAGAATCGATGGGAAAATATCCTCGGGTGAGGATTAAAAAAAAAAGGTGGACAGCCCAGAACCCATGCACATTCATACTAAATGCTGGAGAACTGGACTTCTTGCTTCCCATGACTGATTTACCTGGTTTAACTGAAGGCCAATTCCTTAAGTCCTGCCCCAACTCAACTCATCTTCTTCAATGAATAAACGAAATGAGGGCAGGTTCCTTAGCCCGAAGTGGCCCGCAGGGGTCTGTGAGGCCCTGGGGGTGCAGGCAGAGCTCTGGGCACCTGTAGGGCCAGCAAGAACCTTCCCGGGGCCAGTGCTGAGCACAGGAAGCCACTCCGTCCCAGGCCAACCCGGACAGTTGTCATCCTGTCACCACCCCCAGAGAAAGGACCCACAACTTCCCAGTTCTCAACAGGGTCTGTGCCCTCGAAGCTGCAGAAGCAACCCCTTTACAGCCATCTCAGAGCGGCAGGGAGACGAGAAAGAAACGAACTTGCTGGGACTCCCCTGTGTTCGCGCTGGCGGGCGAGCTTTGTCCGTGGGCACAGCGCCCTTACTGCTCTCACTGGCAGCGGAACTGGCATTTTTTTTTCTCTCCCAGTATTGCTCACCCTGCTACCCAAGTTACCAGAAGTGGGGCCCCGGGGCTATTTCCAGGGGGACCAACACCTCTGCTGGCCCGCATTGGCCCTTTTGCAGGCCCTGCCTGGTGAGCTGTACATGACTAACGGTTGCCAAGAGGCGGTGCCCTCCGGTTGTGTGCCCTCTGAGACCGGCCTTTCCTCCGCTGGAGGACTTCCGGATGCCAGAGGCAACACGAAGCCATGGCCAGGCCTACGCAAACCTCACACCCACAGCTGCTCTTTCGCACGCGATAGGCCCAGTGCTCGCCCTTATCTACACACATCTTCATCCCCCAGGCTGGGCAAACATTGTTCTTCCCTTTTCTCCCCCCCTTCTCCCACAGCGCTCCTCTCACCGTACAGGGACAGGCTGTCCCTTTCCTCCTCGCAGGGCCCCACGTCACACGAATATCTGACTGTTTATTGACAATGGTCCTCAGCGAGATCTGCCTCCGTGAGGCTGGAGCCGCTCCACGCTGCCCGCGTGGCCCTGGGCGTGTTAAGCCCCAGCGTCTCTATTTCCTAATGTAAAGGGGGATCAGCTACAGTTCTGAGCGTCCCCAAGGCAGGCCCTGCTCAAAGTGTTTCACATGCACTGATACAGTCAGCTCCCAACAACCCTGCAACGTAGGTGTTCTTAGTGGTCCCTCTTGACAGTCGGGCAGACTGGGGCTCGGGGAGGTTAAGTGGCAAACAGCAGAGCCCCGACCGCCACCCAGAGCCAGCGAGCTGCACCCTCTGCTCCAGGGGCCACCTCATCAACGGGCTATTGTGCAGATGAAGCAATGGCCGAACGCAGGCTTGCGGCTGAACGCAGGCTTGCACACAGCCAGTGCTCAGTAGATGTTTGGTAACCAGGCAAAGACCACCACCCTAATCATCACAGTCACGCTATTATTGAAAATTCTCAAGGGACGGTCATCTCTCACCTGGTGGTCCTCTGAGTGCAGTCCCGGACCAGTGTGTGAGCATCGCTGGGGACTCTGGCTCTACCCTAGACCCACTGAGTCAGAACTGCTGGGGTGGGGCCCGGAAGTCTGTTGGAACAGCCTTCCGGGGATTCTGATGCATAAGAACAAATCCAACCACCAAGGGAGACAGGGAGGACAGATAAGAACGCTGAGATTCAGTGTGGGGTGGGGGGGGGGGGACAGGGAGGGGCTTCCCCCCGCACCCAACTAGTAAATGCCACAGGTGGGGCTTGAACTCTTGTCTTCTGACCCAGACCTTGTGCTTCGGGCTACACCCTGATGCTTCTCCTGCCTGCAGCTCACTACAAAGCGAGGGGTCTGCCAAGTACACTGGGTGAGCAGGCAGGGACTGTAGCCCTGTGAGGCCCTTCGAAGATCTGGAGACAACGCTCCCAAAATAAATCTCTTAGCTAAACAGACACTTTCCAAAAGACATCACCATTTCCCAGAATACAGAGTGAGTGACCTAGAAACCAAGGCCAGAAGAGAAGCTCTGGGACGGAGGTAGCTTTCTTCCTTCCTCCCCTCCTCCCCCCCGCCCGGCCTCCTCCTCTCTTGTTCTGTCTCCCTCTCCTCCTTCCTTCTCTTGCTGTCTGAAGAGTAAGTATTGACCACTGTGGCATCTTCATTGAGTTCATTCTTCAACAAACGTTAATTGAACACTTGTTGTGTGCCAAGCTCTGCCCATGAGCACGTGGTTCCCAAAACTCAACACTCTAGAGAATGAGTTCAAGCCTTCACACAGGTTTCCGCCTCAGGCGTGCTAACATCAGTGCCCCCATGAGCGCAGGTACATTCAGGCACAACGGGATGGAAGGAAGAGAGCCGAAGGCAAGACACACCTCATGGCATCTCACCTCGCCAGGTACCAGCTTGTGTGCTTTGGGCAGGTTATGGGACAGGTTATTCTGACCTTACTTTCCTGCTCTGTCAGATGGAGATAACAAAACCTGCAGGTGGTGTTCTTAAAGGCCCTGACACGTAGGGAAAGGCAGCTTTATGTTATTATTCCATTTGTATCAAGTTCTTGTACGTCTTACCTTTGGGGAAGGGCTTGTGTTTTAGACGGTTAGCTGCTATACTGTTTGCTGCATGCAGACTTCGTTTTCATCTCTTTAAGAGATGATACTTTTTGTGGCATTGCATAATGAATTGTGTTGTCCCATTCAGTATGCTTAACCTTCGATTCTACTTTATAGGATAGAAATATTGCCACTCCTGCTTCATTCGTTTGCTTCTTTGTATTTTGCTGGAATCACTTTAAGTCATTTAAAAGTCCAAGTCTCTGTCTTTTAAAAGCAGACTTTGGTTCAGACATTTAGTATAAGAGTGAGTGTGTGTGTGTGTGTGTGTGTGTAATTTTACTCCTTTATTAAACTTTTAGAACTCAGTTTTGGCCAAGCAGTTTTTGAGGAAAAACAATGACTCATTTAAAGAGGAAAGAAAAAAAGATAGGAAAAATGTTGGCCATTAGGCGGCTTTGACCTCGTAGAACTCAGTGCCCTCGCCTGCACAGGGATCCAGAACAAACGAAGGCAGATGAAGGCAAAGATGGCGATGGCATGTGAGAGAGAGCCACACCAGTGAAGGTGAGAAACAGGGGAGGGAAAACGCTCGCTGGGGATGAGTGATGCTACTCTAATCATGGGAATCCAGATCTAGAAGATGCCCTGGACTAGAAAGCCACAGCTGGCTCGTTTCACAGTGAGGTGAATGACTTGGCGAGATCACGCAGGCTGCTGGGCAGAGCAGCGACCATACTCACATCTGCTGGGTCACCATGTCCCTAAACGTGGGCAGCTGGAGGGAGCAGACTATGTCCTGAAGGGCTTACTTAAGGAAAATCAGGCTGAAGCTTCCTTGCTAACGTTAGGAGGGAAATGTGGAAGAACAGGCTCCAATACCACCAGTGGTTATTAACGAGAAGAAAATTCGTATCTTCCTCTGTGTGCTCATAGCTCAGGGTATACCCAGCCTATAAGAAACGCAGTGAGCAGAGTGGACCGGTTTCTCTAAATGCATCAGGAGAGCTGGAAAGGTCACTAAATATCTGGGAAGTGAAGTATGTGACACATGAAAGCTTTCGGGTTAAACACGCGTATCAATGGGGGAAGGCAGGATTCCATTTACCAAACTATGAAAACGTTTGCGTCTGATGAGGCACCCCTGCATCTGTATTCAGACGCATCCAGAGTAGCCGAACAAATAGCTCTGTAAGTGGGAAACTAGGGCAATGGTTGCAGAAATGACTGGTCTAAATTTAGCTGGAGGCCCAGGAATGAGATCTCGGGTTTCTGGTATCCAGACCTTGGAATGTGGTTTCTGAGGGCTTAATAGGCTCTGAGAGGTGGTCACTGGAATGCCAGCGTACTCACGTCTGCGTAGATGTTGGTGCCAAACACAGGAGCCCAGTAGGACGGCTCGTCTTTGCAGTGCGCCGGACAACGAACCCTGGAAAACAAGGAGCATTTGTGTGATGGTCATGGTCAGCGGGAAACAAAACTTCTTGAGAAGCAACTGGCCCTCTTTCTTTGAATTTCAAGATGTAAGTTCTTCGATGGCAGGAAACTATCAAACTGTTTATTCTTTTTAAAAAATAAAAGCCCTGGCCGGTGGGTCCGTTGATTAGAGCATCGTTCTATATACCAAAACGTTGTGGGTTCAACCCCTGGTCAGGACACATACCTAGGTTTCGGGGTGTGCACGGGAGGCAACCAACTGATGTTTCTCTCACACATCGATGTCTCTCTGTCTCTAAAGTCCATAAACATATCCTCAGATGAGGATTAAAAAAAGAAGAAAGAGAAAAGTATATACTCCTCCCACTCCAGCAGTGGTAAAGACATATTTCCTCTTCTTAAATAGTTCATACGGAATTTAAAAACCCCAAACAAAAGGACACTCACAGACAACAAGGTGAGAGGGGATAAATATCTAAGGGAGGGGAGAGTGGGACTGTAAAAGGTGGTCCCTCCCCCTCTTGGGTGTTGTCTAGTTCATCCTGTGGGCACATTATGGAGATTATAATCAATAGACTTTTTAAAGGTCACTTCCCCGTGTGGGGGAGGAAAGGGTGGAGGGCCCTCACCTCCGTGAGTCACAGACTATTCCCGGGAAGGGGGGCCGATAACCTGAGGCGGAAAGGCGTCAAGTCACCGCCATGTCGGCTACCACATCCCCGCCCTCAGCACAGGGGATAGAGGATGAGGCGCTGCCTGGCACTGGAGATGGGTGGGCCCAGCCAAAGGCAGGAACTTCGCTTAAGAAAAGGCCTTTTGTCTTGATCTGGAACAGGGCACCTCAGCGGGGGCCCAGGGAGGGGAAATCCACATGTGGCCCCAGGACAGCAGGATGGCGGGAGGCTGCCAGGCAGGAGTGAGGGCCAGGAGGGCGCGGGAGGGCGCAGGGTGGCAGAGAGAAAGAGGGTGTGTGTGTGTGAGGGATTTCGAAAAAGAAACCAGAAGTCAGGTAAGAACATTCTTTCCTAGATCTTCTGGAGTGGCAGGCCAAAGCCGACCGTTTGCATACGTGTCCTATGTCAAGTTTGTCTTTTTGTGTTTTATTTGGTTGAGATCATTTCCTTCCGCTTCTCTTTAATATTTGGGGAAATCTACTAAGAGGTTGCTATCCCCACTTGAGCATTTGGTGGGGGGAGAGTCAGAAAGGCAGTGGTGAGGGTGGTGGTGATGGCGGTGGTGATGGCGGTGGTGATGGTGGTGGTGAGGGTGGTGGTGATGGCGGTGGTGATGGCGGTGGTGATGGTGGTGGTGAGGGTGGTGGTGATGGCGGTGGTGATGGTGGTGGTGATGGTGGTGGTGAGGGCGGTGGTGATGGCGGTGGTGAGGGCGGTGGTGATGGCGGTGGTGATGGCGGTGGTGAGGGCGGTGGTGAGGGTGGTGGTGATGGCGGTGGTGAGGGCGGTGGTGAGGGCGGTGGTGATGGCGGTGGTGATGGCGGTGGTGAGGGCGGTGGTGAGGGCGGTGGTGAGGGTGGTGGTGGGAGCCTCCAGAGGAAGGCAAGTAGCAAAGGGGAGGAGTCAGGGCCCCCTGTCCAGTCTCCAGCCTCCTGTCCCTCGCCCGCTCCCTCCGTGGGCTGGACTCTGCTCACACCTCAGGGGTGTCCACCTGTCAGTTTTCAGGTCAGTATTTCCCTGGGAGAACCCACCAGCTTCCAGGCCCAGGGTAAGGGTTCACCGGATGCTACATCACCAGCGTCTGAGAGGACCTCGTGGGCACTTCAGACACAAATGCTACGAGGACACTCTTTATTTTACGTTATGATGTACCCTCCTCCAAAATCAGCCACTTAAGGTTTGGAAGATGCGTGTAAACCTGGTCCTTAAACACGCTGTGGCACATCCACAGAATGGAACACCGTCGGCGACATGAAGGAATAAACCGGACACGCTCCACAACACCAATGGCTCCCGGAGCACGCAGAGAGCCAGGGCCCGACACAAGGTCTGCACGCTGTGGTGCTCCACTTACAGAAATCCCACAAAAGGCAAAATCAGGGTGACAGAAGGAGATGGTGGTTTGTGGGGAGGTGGGGAAGGGGAGAGGGAGGGGAGGGCCTGACCACAGGGAACTTTCTGTCTCGATTGTGGCCAGGGCTGCACGACTGTGCATTAATCAAAACACGTTGAACTGTAAACTTATAATGGGTGAGTTTTATTGTGTGCAAATCATACCCCCCAAACTGGGTTTTCATAAGCTGTTTCTAAATTGAGGCAGAGAAAATATCACAGCTCCGGCAGAAGAATCAACGAGCTGATTGAAATGGACCAGCAGCATGCAGCCTGCAGAGTTCTAGACTGATCTAAGAGGTCACAGTGACAAATCTCCAGGTCGGCCTGAGGGGTTGGGAGGAGCCATGTGGCAAATGAAGTCACTTCTACATGTGTGAGCACTCCGACCAGTGAGGGGAGGAGCAGCAAATGGACAGCTAAGTTCCCAGAACTGAGTCTGGGACCAGCTGCCCACTGAGCTCAGCCAGTAGCGTCTAACGAGGCTGGTCCCTGGCTGGGCCATCCCAGAGATCCAGCTCTCAGTGGTCAGGGTAGGGTCCCCGGGAATCTCTGCGTCAAATGCCTCTCAGACTATTCCAATGTGCAACCAGGGTTGAGAACCAGCGGTGCCAGGGAAGGTCGAGTGGCCCTTGGCTTTGAACACGAATGGACTGCTTTCCTGGGCATACGCATTCAAGGGCCATATCCGGATCTCCACTGTACTTCGCTGCCAGGAGATGACCCCCAACCCAGCACGGCACCTTCTCTCAGGCCCCATTTTGCAAACCCAGATGCCAGTGGGCCTTACCTTGGGCAGTGGGTCCCTGGCTTCTCAAATGGGCAGAGCTGAGCGACGGTGGTGTAGCAGTCCAGGTCTTGCACTGTGAACAGGAGCCATCAGGAGACGGTCAGGTCAAGAGCTAGCCTGGGCCTCGGGTCACCCGCCTTTGAAATGACACCTGGGTCCCAGGGGTTCACTGAGCCCTCCAATAGAGCTGGGTGAGAACAGGTGCCAAGCCCCAGCGCTCCTGGCACTCCACCCGAACCACTCAAGGGATGAGACAAGCCCATGCCTGAACGTGTTTACTGGCCAGGGATGCTGCCACCGCAATAGCTTCTCCGTGGATCAACTGTACTTCTCGTTGGCAGAGTGCTTTTCGATTTTGAAACCTTTCCCCTACTCCATCGTGCTGGATCCCCGCGGCAGGTATTATTGTAATTATAAGAGGAAACGGAGGCTCAGAAAAGCTGAGACCCCGCAGGACATGGATGAGAATCCAGGTTTCCAATTCCTGGGCCTAGAGCTATTTCAAAGGAGGCCAGGGACTCTTTTCTGCGAAGTCACGTGTTTAAACAACAGATGTAAGAAAGTGGTTCTAACACTGACCACCTGCTGTGTCTGACAGCATGTCCCCATCTAGTCCAGAGCTGGGTAAACTCTTGCTTAAAAGACCAGAGAGTAAATATTTCCAGCTTGGTGGGCCCTATGATCTATGCTGCAAAGAAACCACACATAGACGATGCATAAATGAACGGGCATGGCTGTGTGCCAATAAAACTTTATTTCCATAAACAGCAGGATTTGGTCTGAAGGAGGTCGTGACTAAAAAGCATGCTCTCCAGTGGATGCATCCCATCCAACCAAATGAACGTACCCCACGTTTCCCTCTCTTGTCCATGGCAGACATTACTAATCTATCAAGCTCTGTTTTCTGCTGAGCCCAGAATGAGGCCCTAGCATCCATCTCAACACAATGCTCTAGGAATAGGTAGTCACCATCAAGCAATAGAAACTGATCCTCCCTACGCAACCTATTAGCTACTCCAGACCCAGGTGTTGGTGTTTCTGTGACATTCAGCCGGAATGCCAAGCCTGTGCTTCTGATTTAGCTCTCTGGGGCCAATGCCAAGTTCAGATATGTTTAGGAATTAGTTACAGGACCGATTCCTGAGAACAGCATTAGTAGCAGGCAGGATAGACATTAAATCCATAACGGAGGGGAATGGCATTTCCAGGGAAACCCAAGATAACCTATGTATTATGGTCACATTAAAAAAAAAAAAAGAAAAAAGCCACCAGCTTACCTTTCACTTTCGACACCGTGAATGAGCTGGATGCCTTGTATTTGCTATAGAAGGAAACATTCGGTAAATGCAGACAGAATGGCTTGTACATTTGCTCCCACGTTTATTTTATTTACAGCTTCAATGTTTCATTTCCCTACTTATCTCCCACCAGCCTGAAGGTCCTGAGAACACCTAGGGCAGGATCTAGAATGAACTTTCCGAACACAGCTCATTAACTTCTCTGGGGCAAGGACCCCTCAGGCAGCCCAAAGGAGCCATGCACCCCTGCTCAGAGTGACAGTTTTAAAATGCAGACGATAAACTGAAAAGACTAAAGGAAAATCAGTTATTATTAATATCATTATCAAACGATTAAAACAAATTAGCATTAGAGTAATAGCCACACGTGTTATGAACGCGTGAAGAACAGTTTAGAGGGGGGCCTCTGACTGCCGTCATTTCAGCGTAAGGACGCAGAGACTGCTTCGCGAGTCTGCAGCAAGTCCGCGTCCACCACTGGGAGAGTGGCCAGTGCTGCTAACCTAGTCTGGTTAGGGGCCAACGTTCATAACGGAAGGACATGCTGCATTGCAATGAGAAGCTAGTAAAAATAAAGCTTTAATTTGCTTTATGTTGATTTCGCACATTCCCTGAAGTCTAAAATGTGAAGAGCCCGTTTTAGGTGCAAAGCTGGGCATTGAACCAGAGGTGGCTCTAGGACAGGGGTGGGCAAACTTTTTGACTCGAGGGCCACAATGGGTTCTTAAACTGGACTCAGAAGAAGGAGCTGCGGCTGTGTTTCCCGACGTTGCCATGTTAACACTGCTGCTGGTGAAGGAGCGGAGGGGAGAGCAACAGAACCCTCTGCTCTCTCAGTTCCGCGGGCCGGATAGAACAGCCGAACGGGCCGGCCGTAGTTTGCCTATGGCTGCGAGTCTAGGACAAGCGTCCCAGGCAAGCAGGATCTGAACCTGGCCACGCCCACAGCCTGCACTGAGACTCCTCATGAGGTCGCCCAACTGGCATCTCTGTGAGCACCTCCTTGGCTTTGGCTGACAATTCCTTGCTCTTTTTTTTTGTTTTCATAACCCTAGGTCCTTAGCTAAGATGGAGAGGGGGTACTCGGACACCCCTTGAAGAGCTGGACCTTTCAGAGAGGATGTCTCCTGTCATTTTTGAAACGCTCAGCGTGGCCTCACAATTCGCAGGGGACATGCTGCCTTGAACAATCATGGAGCATTTGCTCGGTGCTTCCTTGTCACAGACGCTGGGCTAGGCCCTGACAGGCTGTGCCATCATGGATTAGTGGGTGTCAGCCCCGGGGCCTGCCATGGTCCTCATTTACAAAGGAGGGTGCGGCCACCCAAAAGAGATGAAGAAACCGCCCAAGGTCATGCACAGGGAAGAAGCAGAGCCAGGTCTGTTTGACCCCATGACCTCTATTGGGCTTTATGGTCCCAGGTCACTAGCCTCTTGTTCCATAGAGGTCAACACCTGGCCTCCTCGCCGAGCCCCAAAAAGTCAGAATAGCCAAGGACTGTCTGGCCCATCCACCAGCCACATACCTTATGTGAGAAACATTATCGTGAAAAAAAAAAGGAAGTATGTTTAAAAAATGAAAAGCCTCATTCTTGGGAAGAAAAAGTGCTAATCCAGAATTAGCCTATAAACGCAAAATACCATCAACTGTTAGTGATAAGGTGCCTGATGGTTCTTGGGGACAAGGAAGAAAGGCAAAGCGGAAGCCGAAACCCAACCAAACGAGAGAGGGAGAGAGAGGGAGGGGGCACCCACTACCGAAGTGAAAATATGCTGAGCTGCCTATGGGCGAGTTCCGAGGCATGGGTTAAGGTCATCTCTCAACAACACTGTTATAACCAGAAAACGCTGTAAGGAGCCCTGCTCACAGAATAGTTACCTCAAAGACTCCATGCCATTTCTCTCAGACTTGACGAAAAAGGGGACCCGCCCGTTCCTGGTGATGTCCACCAGGCCTCCTTTGTTGTCCAGGATCCCGTAGTGAATGGCGGCCCGGCATATGCTGGACGACTGCGGAGGGGAAGACTGTGAGTGCCCGGAAGGGATCCTGGTCGGCCGTCCCCAAGATGCTTGTCTTCAACCCACAAGAAGCCAAACAGTCGGGCCGAAGCTCACCCCACCTCCGACTCCTGCCTCTCTCCGGAACACGTGCGTCTTTGTCCCTGGGCTGCTTATCTTTAAAAGCCCATCCGAGGGGCTTGACACAGTAAGAACAGCGACAAACAGCCCTTCTCCCCACGCAGTGGAGCATGTTAACGCCATGTTAACGGGGCGTCTACACGGACACGGGGCTTCCCGAGGGTTGGCCCCAGTGTCCCCAAAGCGGCCACACCAGTTTGTGGGCCCACAAATACTCACAGATCATCTCTGCAAACGAAGGTCGGACAAAGGCGGGGAAGGGAAACCTTTTCCCCTGAAAACCACCAACCTTCTTTAAAAACAAACAGCAGCAAGCCATTTAAAGAAAAACTGGCCACTTACACTTTCATAAAAGAGAGTTCCGAAGACCTTCGCCTTGTTGCTCAGGCAGCCTGCTGGGCACTGGTACCTGACGGGAGAAAGGAAGCGATTTCCACAGGTGAACACGACTCCGCATCACCGTGCAGTTAATCCCTGTTTTCTTCAGCAGCT
Organism: Myotis myotis; assembly: GCF_014108235.1. Taxonomy (NCBI): domain Eukaryota; kingdom Metazoa; phylum Chordata; class Mammalia; order Chiroptera; family Vespertilionidae; genus Myotis; species Myotis myotis. The sequence continues at coordinate 17,470,602 of NW_023416323.1, forward strand.
CTATCACCACACGCAGAAACGCTCCGGTGATGTGGAATCCATTGTTTTCTGGCAAGTCCCAGGTCGCCCAAGCTGAGGTTGATAGTCACGTGAACACAATTACAGATTCGGTTTGACCTTCTTAACGACTGCTTTCAGGTGCTTCATCAACATTTGTGCTTAAGACAGAGATGTGACTACCAGTGGTTCTCAACCTTGGCTGCACATTAGAATCACCTGGGAATCTTTTTAAAATCCTGATTCCTGGGCTTCATCCTCCGGAAATTCTGTTTCTTTGTTATGCGGTGGAGCCACAACATTAGTAACAAAGAAACAGAATTTCCGGAGGATGAGGCCCAGAAGTCAGGATTTTAAAGATTCCCAGGCGATTCTAATGTGCAGCCAAGGCTGAGAACCACTGCCCCAGAGAACGCACTGACTTTGGGAACTCATGTGAAAGCAGTAACACACGAGGTCTCCTAAGCAGCATGAGCGAGTCAGTGCCTGGGAGAAGGCTGGAACTACGTCGAGCTGCTGCCAGTCCTGGGAGATTCTGGACACTGTTTTTTTCTTTCTACTTTGTTATTGTGGTTGTTCTCCTGAGTTACTTGCAGTGAACGAGAATCCTTTTTAAAGTCAGAAAATAAGCCCAGTAAATGTTATTTTTATAAAAGCACCAGGTCCAGAAACAGGATGTGCCAGATGGTGGGACAGCGGGAACACTGGTGTGCACAGGTGGGGGTGAGCTATGCTTCTTGACTGGAGGTCTCGAAGAATCGTGGTGTGGATGGACCCTTGCCTCTCCCTGCCCGGGAGGCTCCCATCGGGGACTCTTTCGATGCTACCTCACGAGGGATACTTTTTAAACCTTGGCATTTTTCCCCACTGAGCACGCGGGCGTGATGCTGTCATCATGAGCTTGTGGGACAGAAGTCCCATTGTCACGATGGGACAATCCAGAGCGCTCCTAACATCCTAGAGCCATGAGTATGGGAGTGGATACCCCTCGCCGACGCTGTGTGCTTTCTCCGAGTCGCCCAGCACACAGGGAGATGTGCAAATGTCCCCGACACTGCAGGGGACGGTTGCACCACCACCATTGCCACATCTAGCTCGTCTCACCAACACATGGACAGCTGGCTTCTGCAGTACTTGCTGGCCCGCACCAGCTGCTCAAGGCACGAGGTCTGAGCCTCCTGAACGGCCTCATCCTGGGTTGCTAAAGCCCGTTTCCTGACACGCCTGCCCAAGGCGGAGCCACGCGCTCTAGCGCACCCACGCCGAGGAAGGACCCCTCTACCGAGGACGTGGTTTTCCAGCCGTGAACCTGAGGTTCTGTGTGAGGCCGCTGCACCTGTTGGCCGTTCGCTGCCAGAAAGTGCAGCCCCGCGGCACTGCCCAAACCAAACTCCTTCTTCTTGGGAGACATCCTTCAGCATCCGAGTGGGCGGTGCCTGATGACTCCATCTGCCAGATGAATGCGTTCCACTTCCCGGGGCCACACTGGCAGCTCTTCCTCCAGCGGGGCCTCAACAGCAGGCCTGCGGGAGCCACCGATGGCCAAGGAGCTGCCGCCCGCACATCCTAACACCGCCCCAGCGTGATCCTCCGTGCACAGGACTCTGGGCCACCGTGTGACCCCCTCACACAGAGGTGTGATGGAGTCCCCAGTGACACAGAAACGTTGGTCAAGATTGTCACGTCTGCAGCACATGAGCCATGTACAAGTCTGGCATTTCTGCAGCTTGCAAATTCCTTGAGACAATAAGGCTGAGCATCTGTACTTTGAACACATTCTCCTGACGAGGGGTGAAACACAACTGGAATGTATGTCCCCGCGGGAGGAGACCCAGAGCTTGGGCCCATCGTCTGGGTCAGCGGTTCTCAGCCTGTGGGTCGCCACCCCTTTGGTGGTCGAACGACCCTTTCACAGGGGTCGCCTAAGACCATCCTCCATGTCAGATATTTACATTATGATTCATAACAGTAGCAACATTACAGTTATGAGGAACTGTATTTAAAGGGCCAGAAGGTTGAGAACCACTGATCTAGGTCAAAGGTTATCAATTAGGGGTGCTCTTGTCCTCGGGGGATGTTGGCAATTTCTGGAGACATTTTAGGGGATCACAACTAGAGAGGTGCTGACTTCCAGTGGGCGGAGGCCAGGGGTGCTGCTCAGCCTCCTCCACTGCACAGGGTCCCCGCCACAGAGCAGTATCCGGCCCTAAAGGTCAGTAGGGCCAAGGCTGAGGAACTCTGGTCTCGGCTGACAGAAACCGGTCATCTTTGTGTGCCACACTCTTACCTTAATAAAGGTTGGCATTCACAGGGACCTGAATTTATGACACAGAGCAAGCTGAGTTACCTCCCCACTCAACCCTGGGAGCACACCGTTGCTGCTAAAAGTAGAGAATGAGAACACCATCTTTTTTGTGTGTGATTTTCTATCCGGCTTGGTTTGGGTGGCCACCCACTGGCTGACCATGACGTGACCCGCAGCCGGCAGCAGGGGCTGCAGGGGACAGTGACAGAGGGATCCCGCCCAGCCTCACCTGTTGCATGTGGATCCCTTGCACTTGTCCTTCATCTTGGTGTCACACCTGACAACTTGGGCTAGGAGAGAAATGCAGAAATAGTCATCACTGCAGGAGCCAAGAGGATGAGACTGCGTGGGAAGACCCCGCCCCCCACGCTGAGGAGCTCTCTGGAATGTTCTGGAAACCAGGCCATTCCAGAGCAGGAGCATTGCCCAATGGCTGCAGGCTTCGGGGGAAGGTTCGAATCCCAGGTCCACCACTTTAGAGTAGTCGTTTGACCTTGGCCATGTTGCTTCCCCTCTCTGAGGCTCAATGTCCGCGTGTGAGTAACGGGTGAAAGTACAGTGGGTGCTGTGTCTGTGGCATCAAGTGAGAAAGTGGCTGTAACCTTGGAGGGAGGCTGGCACACTCTAAGTGCCCCTTGGACCCTCGGGCTCTGGAGAATAAGCCTGATGCAGCCTGGAAGCGGAGACCAGGCATTCCCACCTGTGCCATCTCCCCCACAGCCTTTGCCAAGCTTTCCTTTTTGCTTATTTTATGGGGACGTATAGAAGCCTCAGAGTAGTGTGATAGTTGGACAAAAAGACATACTATGATTTTGCATTATTAAAAGAACCAATGGAACCGTTTCAAACCTCTGAACAGAAAAGAGTGTCAATCTATTTCCTGGTCAAAGAAGCTAAGGATGGCTAAACAAGCAGCAAGTCTGGGAAAAGGCACTTGAAGCCCAAGAGGATAGAGTGGCTGTCAGGGGCGGGGGAGAGAGTAGTTGAAAAAGAGGGGATGGTTTCTGAGCAGATGGGCACAAGGTGGGCCCTGCGCAGGGTGAGTCCAGTTTACGCTGTTCACGGTCTAGGGGAGGATCAGAGAGAACCAGGCCGGGGGCAGACTGCCCAGGCCCATTGCTGTGTCTGTAAGAAAGTGCCCTCCAGCCTGACCAGTTTGGCTCAGTGGATAGAGCATCTGCCTGCGGACTGAAAGGCCCCAGGTTCGATTCTGGTCAAGGGCATGTACCTTGGTTGCCGGTATATCCCCACTGGGGAGTGTGCAGGAGGCAGCTGATCGATGTTTCTCTCTCATCGATGTTTCTAACTCTCTATCCCTCTCCCTTCCTCTCTGTAAAAAATCAATAAAATATATATTTTAAAAAAAAGAAAGAAAGTGCCCTCCAGAGCCCCGACCTCCAGGAAGGGCGCCCAGCGGCAGTGTCAGGGGAGCCAGAGCACTGAGCTCCAGCCGGGCAGCGAGCGAAGAAAGGAGAAGAGCCCTGTGAGGGGAGGTGTGCTGGGAACCAGGGGAGGGGGAAGGGCGACAGAGGTGAGCATGGGAGCGTTCTGGGACTTCCAGAAGTCTGGGGGAAACATCTAACTTCCCGCCCCGGGGCTGTCTGAGGCAACGTGATGATCTCAAGTACAGGGAGATCCCGGCTGACACCAGGGCCCACAGCACTGCAGACATTCCTCATAGCACCTCGTATTATTGCCCCATTTTATGGATGAGCACATTGAGTCTCAGAGAGTCAAATGGTATCCAAGTCCCAGAGCTGGTGTGTGGAGAAGGACTGGGCTCACAGGCCCTGCATGCTCTGTGCTCTCCCTTAGGGAGCCCGGCGCTTCCAGGCAGAACCCAGTTTCAGCTCACATCCCCTTTGAAAGGATAAGGTCTCACCTGCCTGAGGGGAACTGTCACTCAAGCACAGCTCCTAGAAATGGCTTAAAAATACCATTTTTTAGGAACACCTTAGAATTATACTTCTGCAAGCTGCAGGCCACCCTGCTCCTGCTGTTTGTGGACTTGGAGCCCTCTGAGCCCATCAGCTCCCCTCCCCCACCCACCCCAAAGCAAACGGGCCCCTTCAGAGGCGGCTCGAGGGCGCACCCAGGGCAGAGAGGGAGCCTGACTCACTCATGTAGCTCACGGTGGACGTTTTCTTGGGTCTGACCACCCTCGGCTGAACCCAGTCGTGTTTCCCTTCAGTCACGGGCGCTGTCTCCACCTCGTTCATATCGTCTGTTTCAGGTTTTTGGACGTAAGTCCCTTCTTTGTAGTGAAGGTGGAAGGAGAAAAAATAAATGCTGAGATTCAACAAAAATGCACTTTGCAAAAAAAACAACACTTGGAACCTAAACTTGTTTGAGGTTTAGTTTGACAAAGACTCATTTCAGTGGCAAAGAGAAAGTTACATTTCAGAACAGACCTGGCCAGGTGGAATTCTGCCAGCGAGTGAGACGGACAGGCCCTGCTCACTGTGTCTGCTCTGGCCCCAGGGGCTGAGCAGAGTGAGAGGCCCAGCTCCACACCGGGATTATCATCATAGTTTCCTGTCCTGCCTCCTCCTGCACCATCATTTGCCCAAGGAAGTACATCCTCTGACCCCACACCATAGCTGCCTCCCCTATGAGGCCCTGGGAGAAGGGCCTTCCTCGTTTGTACACCCATTAAGGTGCACGAAGACTCGTGTCAAAGGCCTTGGGCCCACTGCCCCTCATCTCCAGCACATCCTGCTCCCTTCTCTGCCCCTGTGAGCCAAGATCACTTAACCGAACTCAACTCCTTTCCTGCACTGAGGTGTGGCTACCCACTGACATTGCACCCATCATGTAGAATGAGCCAGAGAACTGACTCTTGTTTTTTTAAAAAAAGTGAGTTCATTGGGTCCCAATCTTTTCCCCACCCAAACATTATTATTTCTCCACAATGATCATGACAACCGTATCTTAAGACATTCTGATAACCGAACAGACTGCATTTCTTATAAACATCAGTTTATGTATCTTCTAGTCTTCATCACAAAAGATAACTATTCACTGCTGGCCAGAACCTGTCATCAGGTTACCAAACCGTAAATTTCAGCCAAAGCAAAGCAGAGGTTTGCTATTTGCATTTGCCTGAATGGCCTCCTCAAAGATCAACCGCTGCACATCTCTGCTGGGGACCGTGGCACCTTTACCACATGTGCCCTTGTCCCCCTCGGATGTCTGTGGACCAGGCTTGCCTCCTGCTCTCCCTCCATGAAAGAATCGACAGAAATGTGTTTGGGTAAGAAGGACTTCAAGGAGGAGGAATGAAGCACCCTCGTAGGCCTCTTTGTGTCATTGGATTAATAATATTCAAGTCCCGTCAATCCCTCAGCCTTGTTACCACTTCTCCGTAAGGGCAATGGCCTCTGTTCTCCAAAGGGCAGACATCGAATGAAGGGCAGATGAGTGGTTCTCCAATACTTTTTGAGGCTGGAATTCTTTGCTTCTGTTTCACTGCCAATTCCCTTTTGTTCAACCTCCACCCCAGGCGAACCCAGTCCTGAGAGAATGGACGGGATTTAAGCTGGGAGGTGAACTGTGATCTTGAGCCCCAAGTCCGGTCCCTCGGGGATCATCCAGTGCTGCTTCTGGGCAGCTAGCTCACTGCCGTGACTTCACTACCACCTGCTTTCCTACCGCTGTGAGCTCCCTGAGGCCTACAGCTAACCTGTTTCACAGCCCTCTGGATACTCAGCTCCCAGCACATAGTAGTTGCTCAATAAAATTTGCTGAATGAAAGATCATTAACCCCCGCCCCCCCGCCCCCCCCCCCCCCGGCCCCAAAGAATTCTGTCTCTGGATTCCTTTGAAAAGAACATATTCCCAGTGACATTTAAAAACATTTAGGAAGGGAATTCTGAAAGTACCATTTGTAGCCAAGAGCTATTAGGTGAAATCTTTATGAAGACACCAGGTTTACAACGCCATTTGGCATGATCGACTGTCTCTGGTCTGCCTTCCCGTCAATGTAGCTACTCAGGTTTGCCCTTCACTGAAAGCCAGAGCTGTCTCTAGAATAACCGGGTTTTCTTCCACTGGCCTTTAGGGTTTTTATACCACATAATCGTGGCTTTATTCAGCCGAATATAGTTTGGTAAGGCAGTCTAAAGCATTTGAGGGCTCACTATTTAAGAAAATGGGCAGACAGTCCTCGCCCTCAGACACACACATGAAAAGTGGAATGCTTGCCCAGAAGACCGGCTCTATTTGAGCACATCCTAATTAAGATGCCCTGTGTGGACCCGCGCAGGCCTGGGGAAATTCCATGCCCAAGTTCACGGCCAGGTTACTGTGCGCACTGTCCATCCCGGACCTGGGGTCTCGGGGCACATAGCATTGCTTACATCATTCTGCAGGTGCCCACTGCGGTCCATGAGTGATAACAGCGCTCACAGCTAATGTTTCCTGAGTGCGGGCCTTTTCCAGTGTGTCCTCACAGCTTCCTCTCGCTGCCCCGACAGACGTGATGAGCCTCATTCCACAGACAGAGAAACCGAGGCTCAGAGAGGCTAAGGGACCTGCCCAAGCTCACAGAGCTGAGAGCCAAACTGCCTTTCCCGGAAGCCCACACCCTTTTCACCACACCTGGCAAGGCGAGAGGGAACAAACCTCTCTTAAGGCCTGTCCTTATCCCTGCTCCATCTCCATTATAGGCCAGGCCCTGCCGTGCATGCTCCATAACTAGCTTATGCAGGTCAGTCACCTGACAGGAGACTTGCTGCATGGTTAGCTAGGAAAACTGGCACACCTGCCAAGTGAAGCTGGCAATTTTCCACCAGAAATAAAGAAACAAGTACAGGGGCTTCACTGGGTGGGTGAACCAGCATCTAAGGCATTGTTGTCTATATTTGTTCTTAGAAGTTGGCTCTCTTGGGCCTGCGGGTATTGAAGTGAGATGACATGAAGAACACGCCCGCTCCGTGCCCGCGGAGGCACTGGTGTGAACCAGCAGTTGTAACTACAGGTCAAGGTTCAGGGAGAGTCTGGCTGCAGTAAGAGCAGGAAGGCAGGTGCACTGCCAGTCTGTGTAGTCAGGGAAGGCTCCCTGGAGGAGGTGTGACACCAGAGCTGTGTTTCTAAGGAGGAGGAGGCATCTGTCAGGTTCCAGAGATGGATGAGACCCCTAGGCTGGGAGAGGACCAATATTCCTCACCAGGGGATGAAGGACACCGTGCAGGCATAAGTACAGTCATACCTCCCACTTCTTCAAGGAGCTAACCACCTGTGTTTACAAAGCACAGACTATGTGCAGGTTGTTGCGCTAGCAACTAACATCCTTCTCATTGCTTTAATTGTGGGAGAACAGGAGGCAGGGGTTTCCAACTCTAGTCCACAGGCATCGAGGGGGGCAGGGTGCATGCTGTAAAGGTACAATGGGGTTAACCCCCCACCACCACCAGCACAGAGATGTGCATCAGTTCACCTTTGAGAAGGCCACTCAGCAAATGCGAATAGCAACTCTCTGCTTTGCTTTGGCTGAAATTTAACAGGACTTTACTGTCACTGTTACAGATGGGAAAACTGAGGCTCCAAGAAGGCACGTGGTACACCTGAGTCCACACAGCCTGCGACGGTAAACACGACCCTGCTCCACCTGAATCCAGACAGCTGTGGGCCGCGCACACACCGAGCACCTCACCGTGGGGAACTCAGGAGGAGCCCCAATGGCCATCCTTCTTTACAACCCCCAAATCTGATGGAGACTCGACCCCTCTGGGTGACTGGGTGCTGGAGGCTTCATTTGGTGCGTGAACCAGCATCACAGTCTAGCTCAGGGGTCCTCAAACTATGTCCCGCAGGCCACATGCAAATACAAATATTGTATTTGTTCCCGTTTTGTTTTTTTTTACTTCAAAATAAGATATGTGCAGTGAGCATAGGAATTTGTTCATAGTTTTTTTTTTAAACTATAGTCCAGCCCTCCAACGGTCTGAGGGACAGTGAACTGGCCCCCTGTTTAAAAAGTTTGAGGACCCCTGGTCTAGCTGTTTGTTTTTAATTCCTTGTTTGTTGTCTGTTCTATATCAAACTATAAGCACAGTCGCAGGGCCTGCCTGAATAGGACCGTGGAGACGGGACCTGACATGCCTGCCTGTTGCCCTCATCTGCATTCTTCTCCCTGTCCTCCAGGCCCCCGGGGTTGACACCACAACCCTCTTTTCAGACAGGAAGACTGAGGCTCAGAGAGACCACCTGCCCAGGGCCCCACCACTGGGATGGGCGAGGTTGATATTCTCAGAGCAGGTTGCCAGCCTCTAAAACCCATGCTTGGCTCACAAATCCAGGGAGCAGAGGGGGCGTATCAGGGAACAGTTCACCAAAGACAGGCGCGTGGAGACAGAGAAGAGGATGGCCTGAGAGGACACGGGAAGCGGGAGAAATTCCATTTAGCAAATGCTTACGGGTAGATCAATGGAACAGAAGAGAACCCAGAAATAAACCCACACCTTTAGAGTCAATTAATATTTGACAAAGGAGGCAAGAACATACAGTGAGGTAAAGATAATCTATTCAATAAATGGTGTTGGGAAAATTGGACAGATACGTGCAAAGAAAGTGAAACTAGACCACCAGCTGACGCCATACACAAGAGTAAACTCAAGACCGTGCTGCCTCATGCCTCCAGGCCCTTGCACATGCTGTTCCCCCCACCGGAAACGCTTTCACTTCTCTCATTACTAGGCTACGTCTTCTTCCTTAAGGACACCTGCTCGGGGAAGCCTGCCCTGACCCCATTAGCCAACAGCCGATGTTCCTGCTCGAAGCTCCCGGCAAACAGTTACTTCCCCTGGAAGACGAGAATCACTCCTCGTGGCCATGACCCCCTGGACCTCAGTTTCATGAGGGCAGGTCCCTGACTGTCTGGTCGCCATAGTGATCCCCACTGGTATCACCCAGAAGCACCCTGGCACACAACAGGTGCTCAATGCATTTATACCAAATGCATGCGTTCTCATTTGTGCCTGAGATGTATTACGGAAGATGGGGTAATCACACCCATTTGCTGATGGGTAGAGTGATCGCCTGGTCGGAACACCAGCCGAAAACCTGGTTTGTTGCTTCTCCTGTCCCCTCCTCCTCCCCCAACGGGCAGAATCAGCAATGAACCTGGGCCCCTGAGAGGGTCTGGGGCCCCCCACTAGCCACCAGCGTGTTCACCCCAGAGCCCACAGAACTGACCCCATGACCCCTCCGTCAGGGAGGGCCTGGCACAGAGGGTGGCTCTCGCTGCGTGCCCAGCCCCCCTGCCAAGCCCCTCGGAGCCATCACGAGGCCTGTGGATGGAGCCACATGAAAAAACTCATCTTAACCCTAAAAACACGGAGAGGCCCTTTGGCCCAGCTACGCCTCTCCTGGGACGGAGCCTGAGGAAATATTCCCAATTGTGAGCAATGCTTTAGGCTCGAAAACAGTGCCTTGTGTACAGTAGGGGGTGAGTGGAAACATTCTGAGTGGCGACAACAAACACGTGGGGTGGGGGCTGGAACCTGCCCAGCCTAAGAGAGCCCAGGTTTGCCTGGGAGGGGGCGGCAGGTGTGGGACAAGGACGGGAAGGACAGCCTGAGGGACAGCCCTGCCTAGCCGGGAGCTCCCAGGACATCACAGTCTAGCTGTTTGCTTTTAATTCCTTGTTTGTTGTCTGTCTCATATCGAACTATAAGCACCAACAAACAAGGACAGGGACCTGTCTGAGGGGATGCTGCGTTCAAGTCCAGCTCAGAATCTGGCCATGGGATGCTCACTGGGGGCACATCCAGGGCAGCCATGGATCCCCAGGGAACCGGGGGACTGAACCCCAAGTCTTCTTGTGCACAAGGAGGAAGAAGGAGGGAGGGAGGCGGGGGTGCTGAGGGCGGCTGCCCCAGGGCTGGGGAGGGGGCACCTTGGGCTCCATTGTTCCCGTCTTGGGGTTTGTGCTTTGCATGAGCTGTTCTGTGACTCACGGTTTTGAAGTCATTTCCTACCTCGGTAACACAAGTTGTTCTTGCAGCCACCTCCGTAGCTGGGCGGGCACTGGGAGCAGGGCCGGCCGGTTTTGTACGGGGCTTCTCCAATCCAGTTCCCCCTGAGGACAGACAGAAACAGTCAGGAGGGGCCGCCACTCGAGGGCCCAGGTCACCCCTTTCCTGGCCCCACTCGGGGCTGAACACAGTGGGGGAGGAGGACGGTGGTTGCCACGTAAAGGGAAAGAGGAGCTGCCAGGGCCCCTCTGAGCGCAGAGTCTAAACAATTCTAGAAGATCCCCAGCTGAGAGCTCCGTAACCCCTCCCTGACCTTAGTGTGTGTGCCTACACCCGCTGGCCCCACAGGTACCGCTGGTGCTCCCCTCACAGAACTCTGAACACTGTCCACCCCACCCAGCCCCAGCGCCTTTGTCCCGGAAAGCTGCCAGGACCCCTCTTTTCAAACATTTTCAAATGAGTGAGTGTTTGGACCACACACCCAACCAGGTCACCCACCCTTCCAGCACCCGGGAGGGACATGCTGGAATCCAATCCTTTGACACAGGAAGGAACTGAGGCTCAGAGAGGCTCAGCGACTTGGCTGAGGCCACACAGCGAGATGGGAACCCAGGCTGTGGGGCTCAGAGCCTCTGACCACACTCGGCTCTTAGGGCTGAGACCAAGGTCCCTCTGAGCAGCCCAGGCGCCGTCCATCTCCCTCGGAAGTTCCTGGGGCAGGAGGAACATCACAGTCTGGAGGCCACTCGGTGAGATTTCTCGGGGGGCCAGGGAGCAGGTGGTGAGTGGAATTCCCAAATCCTTCTCATGGCATCTAAGTCTTTGGCAGCACAAACTGGAGCTGTGAGTGACCGGGGACCAGTCTCTGCGATTTGTTCTAGAAACTCCCTACGTGGTCGCCCAGTCATCCATTCGTTCTCCCAGGAAAGGGTTCGGGCCAGCTGCTGGGCCAGGCTGGGCCCCCCCCCCCCTCCTCCAGCTGAGTGGTGAAGAGCAGGTGCCCTAGGTCGGACCCCAACCCTGCCAGCTGGTGACCCCCACTTTCCCCAGCCCTGAGCCCATCTGCTCTGTAATGGAGGGGGTGGGGGCGACAGGTGAGTGACTGTATGGACACCTCAGACCCAGGCCGGCTCAGGTGAAGGCCACACGCTCTGAGCGCTTCCTAAGCCAACAAGCGTGTCCAGGTGATGTTTCTGACAGCTTTCCAGGGAGGCCAGGGAGGGCCCTGCGGGCGTTGGCCAGAAGACAAACTGCAAAAACACGCTCTCTGTTTAACCTCCGGCAGCTCAAAATAGCGGATGGCATCACCCAGGGCCGTGTGGGCATCAGGCTGGGGACACGCTCATCGCCTCAACCCCCACACACCCAGGTGACGAATGGTAGTGTCCTCACCATGCTCAGAGCCCCCTCAGCTGGCCACCTCTGCTCGGGACACGCAGGCTGGCTAGGGACTCATGGGGGCCTTTGGAAGGACTCCCCCAACAGCCCCCTGCCAGGCAGACCGAGAGGGCCCCAGAGCCTGTCCTGTTGCTGGGTTAGACTCAGTAAGTTTCTTCAGACAATCTGGACCCCCAGGTGGCTCATCCCTCCCCCGGCTGAGACGCCAGCTGATCGAGGGTTCTGGATTTCCTCGAGGACGAGCCACACCTCTGATGTCCAGGAGGAACAATGCTCGAGTGAGCGTGTACGAAGGGCTGGCTGGGCGCCAGGTTCTGCACCAACGCCCTGGCCATGGACAACTGCTTTACTCTTCCAACAGCCCCGTAAAGTAAGTGTCCTCTCCAATGTACAAGGTTGTGAAGGTATAAGACCCTCACTCCCCACCCTGCCCAAAAGGATCTGAGCCCAGACACTACCCCTGGGCCCACCCTCTCAGCCTCTGCCCGCTGCAAGGCCAGGGGCTCTGCCCGCTGAAGGAGAAGCCATGGAATAGCACACAGCATCGGAGAACGGCCCATTGAACACACGATACCACAGACAGACCTCACAGAAGTGGTGCTGGGAGGAGGGTGTTGGTTCGTGAGGGCTTATTTGTCAGGTCCATTCATATGAGACAGACTGGCAGGTGGAAAGAGAGGTCAGAATGGGGCCACTCGGGTTGGGGGGCATCCTGGGGTGCTGGAAACATTCTCTGTTTTGACCTGGTGGTAGTTACATAGGTATGAACTGAATTGTGTGTGCCCACAAATGCATAAGCTGAGACCCTAACCCCCCTTGTGGCTCTAAGTGGAGGTGGGACTTCTAAGGATGTAATAAAGGTTAAATGTGGTCATAAGGGTAGGGTCCTGGATGGGATTGGTATCTATATAAGAGACATCAACGAGTTCTCTCTCTCTCTCTCTCTCTCTCTCTCTCTCTGCCTCTGTTTCCCAGTGGGTGCACCGGAAATATCACGTGAGGACACAAGGAAATGCCATTTACAAGCCAGGAAGAGTCCTCGCTAGAAATTGGCCCTGCTGACCCTTGAGCTGGGACTTCCAGCCTCTAGAACCGTGAGAAGTAAATGTTTATTATTTAAGCGCCCAGTTTCTGGGTGCCCGAGCAGACAAATACATGTTTGTAGGTGAGAAAATTTATCAAGCTGCCTACTTAAGATTAGTGTCTTTAAGCCCAGCCGGCGTGGCTCAGTGGTTGAGCATTGACCTATGAACCAGGAGGTCATGGTTTGATTCCTGGTCAGGGCACATGCCCGGGTTGTGGGCTCGATCCCCAGTGTGGGGCATGGAGGAGGCAGCTGATCAATGATTCTCTCTCATCGTTGATGTTTCTCTCTCTCTCTCCCTCTCCTTTCCTCTCTGAAATTAATAAAATATGTTTTTTAAAAAAGATTAGTGTATTTTACCCTCATGGATTATTCCTTTTTCAAGAAAAGGAGTGGGAGCTAAAGAAGAGAAGGGTTGGATTTTTGATAGGGTCTTCTAGTGTATTCCTTATATAAAGAGTCAAATCTAATTATTTCTCACTCCCCACCTGCCCCTCTGCCAGGAATTCCACCACCGTGGGCCAGTTTATTGCTCTTCCATGGGCTGCATCCCTCCATCAATGACATAATCCCCCTTATCCCCGTGGGCTGCTGAGACACGGCCACCACAGGCGTGCCAGATGGTTGATGGAGAGTTCCCTTTTCCTCCCAACCTCAGCAATTCCCCCTTCATCGCACCCGTGGCCACTCTGGACCCAAACCAAATAAATGAAGTCATTCCCATTTCATTCAGTCACTGAGCAAATACACCTCAAGGCCCACAATGTGCAGGGCATGGTGCTAGGATGGCCGCCAGCGTGCAAACCGCAGGCTATGAGCTGGGTGAGGAATTCCCCGAGAACGAGCACATGTTTGCCTGATGAGCAATGGGGGTGAAATGAGTCAAGGGATAAATGCCATCAGGCTGCGTGAGGAGGAAGAGGGGCTGTGACATCAAGACTCGATGTGGTCCCTTCAACAGCTATTCCTGCTTCTGATTTGTGCAGGTAGTCCCAGAGGAGGCTTGTGCAGTCAAATGGGGCAATTCCATTGGTCAAAGCCAATTGGAGCGATCTGGTTCCCCCCTTGTCTGAAATTGGTCTAGTGCTAGCCAATGACCTAGGGAGAAAGTGGGCCAGGGTGAGAAAGGCCTAAGGAGAGAGGTCTTTTCTACCATTCTCCTTCCTTCTGCTTGGGAAGATGTGATGCCCAGTGCTTTGCAGCCAGGGGTCCACGAGGAGAGGATAGCACAGCAGGAGGACAAAAGGAGCCTGAGCACTGGTTGGCACTGCTGATCGGTTAAGCTAACCCAGATGCTCCTATATAATAAAAGGCTAATATGCAAATTGTCCCCTCGACCGGGAGTTTGACCAGGAGTTCGACCAGGGGGCGGGGCCGGCCAGCCAACTGCCCGCGGCCCCTCCCCCCAGCCATCCCTGCCCCTGATCGGCACCCCCACCCTGATCAGGGATGGGGCTGGCCCGCCAACCCCCCTCGTCCCCTCCCTGTGGCCCGCTCAGCCCATTAGACCCCAATTGGGATAGGCCGGCTAGATGACCCCGCCCCCAGCATGAATTCATGCACCGGGCCTCTAGTGTGAAATAATGAGGAGACGCCGCTGCTGAAGACAGTTTCAGTTGGGTCCCCCACAGCTGGCGAAAGCATCCCAGCCTACAGGACCATGCCCACTTGTTCTTACTTCGGAGAGTAGTTGCAGACAAGGTAGACGGCGTTCTCCCAGAGGTCTCCCCAGACGTTCATCCTCGGGCAGGTGTGCACGGCGCAGCCGACCCTGTTGGTGGTGGCCCACACTATCTGAAAAGACCACAGCCCTGCGTCAGAACCCAGGGGCCAGGCACCCCAGGGCACACAGTCTGGCCTGGATCACAGGGTGCTGGTTCGAGGGTCTGTGGTGAAGGGACGAAGGGCCAGATTCCCCCCAACCCACCGAAGATCTAAAATAAACAAAACCAGAAACTGAAAAACAAACCACACACAAGGAAATGCCCCAGCGTGTAAAAGTGCCATAGAAGCTTCTCGTGCTCGGTCTCAGCGCTCGACCTGTGAGCCGATCAGCCCACCAGCTACACTTTGAGTAGCATCAAATTGAAGGAAAAAGTTAAGGCGATGACAGTGGCGGTTTTCCGACTGGGCTACAACCCTGCAGGGCCCGGGGAGCGACTGGGGACGGTGGGCTGAGGCCAGGCCACCCCTCAGTGTTACCTGCGTGTAGTGGGTGCACATGGCCCCCGAGCACCGCTCTGGGCACCAGGGGTTGCACTCGTGGGGGTAGGGGTAGGTGTAGTCCTTCACCTCGTCATACCAGGACTGCACGTGGAACCCGGGAGAGCGATACCTGCAGGGACAGATCAGCTGGTTATGTTCCGGCCACCACACACGACAATGGAGACAGCAGTTGGCCACCACCACCCAGGGGTCGACTGGAGAAAGGGCTCCTTCAGGGGCCATAGCCCCCAATCCTGCCCAGCACCTGTTAGAAATGCTTACAACCTAAATCAGCTAGGGGCTTCCCTGGGCTTCCCTGGAGTGTCCCTGGGGTGGCCCACATGCTGCCTGAGTGCCCAGGAAGCCTTTACCTGGCCCCCAGTGAGTCATTCATAATTATATATGTATTTTCATGTACATTTGGGAAAACATATGCAGTCCATGAACCCTATATTTTGCTTAAGACAAAACTTGATTTAAGACATTTAAAGTCAATGTAGAAAAAAAATATTGAGTAAATATTTAAACAGGTGCTGCACAGATGGGACACCCCCTGTGGCCGGGAAGGGTCTGGAAGCTGGGAAGCAGCTAGCTACAGGGGGCCAGGCAGATGGCCCCCACCACCCGCCAATGGATGGTCATTGTTGCTCAGCTGCCTGGGGGACCCAGGGACTCAAATGCAAGGTGGGAAACTCATTCGGGCCAGAGCCTGTGGCATACAGAGCTCTGCAGTCAGTGCACAGACCCTCTTGAAAACTTCCTATTTAGGATTTCTTACGGAGCCTCCTCGGCCACAATAAGGAGGGCCCGGGGTCATCATCGTTGGTGGCCACTGCCCCTCGCTGGGCCCCATCCGCCAGGCTGACACCGGTTATTTTCTTAGGAAAGAAAATAAACTGGATGCAAATCCCAGGTCGCCGTCGCCAGCGAGTGTAAACAAAGCGGTTTCCATAAAAGAGAAGGAGCGCGGGGCCTGGCCATTTCTGAGAGCGCTGCGGTGAGATGGGCAGTTAGCGGTCTTGTAACAATTACTGTCGGAGCCCAGAGCGGGCGGCAGTGGTCAGGGCCGTGGCCGGGGAACGGCCTGCGTTCCTGGAGCGGCCGGGGAGGGAACACAGCCACCGAGCGGCAGAGCGAAGGGACACCCACCACCCGTCGGTCCCCAGAGCCCAGCCGGGCGGGGCCGGGGGGCTTGCGAACGAGGAGCTCTTTAGGAACGCAAGCTAGTAGCATTTACCAGAAGGGGAGACCTTGGTGTCCTTGGCCCGCCCAGCCACTCCTCAGAGTTATCCTAATAAAGCAATTCAAACGAGCCAACAACAACACCAGCGAGCCACGAGAATGGGATGGCTAAATTAGGCCTGTCTCCTCGATAGCCCATGGGCAGCCTTTGCGAGACGCTAACCATGACGGCTATGTAGTAGGGGAATTGTTTGGTATTGTAGGAGAAGGGGGAAAAATGAATTAAAAGCTGGCCACAGTTACAACTGCGCAGAAATATGCCGGCCGACAGCCAAAGGCTACACGGGCGCCCGGAGAATGAAAAGAGCTGCAGCAGGCGGCGGGATGATGGATTTCTTCCCCTGCAGACGTCCCGTCCGGTGCCATCGGGGACTGACTTTATGGAAAGCAGAACCCACCCGAGGACAGAGTGCCCCGTGGATCTGCTTCCAGGAAGCCATGTCTCTCCAGATCCAGCGTGACACCTACCCAGGTCTGTCCTGAGCGGGAGCTGCCCTCAAGGACAGCGAGCGGCTTGCGGCCAAGCTGAACTCCGGAACTCCGGGAGCTGAAAGACGTCTGGGGCAAAGTCAAGCAAAGCCTGACCTGTATTTTGAGGGGAGAGTTCAAGTCCGGTCCGACTTTTCGATGATTAGGACAAAATGAAAGTGGACCCGGGACCCTGGCCTCCCTGGGTCGGATTCAGAGGCCTTGGCACAGCCGCTGGCTGTGGCTCCGTAAGTCTTAATTGGTCAAAAGACATTTTCTCCACTTTCTCTGATGAAACCAGCCCCAGCCTGGAGAGGACTTTCAGCTGGGCTGCGTGCCTGCGTATGTGGCCCAGTTGACTTTGGAGAAGGCCAGGGGATGACATTCCACTGACCACTGTCAAGTGCCTCCCAAGGGCAAGGCGCTGCCAGCCCAGGAGGCCTTGGGGGTTCAGCGGTGTGAACGAGCCCCTCCATGGCCGGACAAGGGGGACAGTGAGGGACGCCTGCCCACGAGGTGGAACCTGGCTGGGCCTTAAAGAGTGAGCAGGACCTGGGCTGGGGCAGAGGAGACGGTACTGACCTGCCACTAAAGGGCGAACATTCCCAGCTTCCCAGCCAGCCCCTTCCTGGCCAGCGGCAACTGCCCCGAAAGCCCTTCCAAGGAGATAGGATGGGAAGTCCACACTCTGGAAACCCCGAGTCCCTTGGCCGGTGTCTGGAGTCAGCAATCGGGCTCACATCCATGTTGCCAATTACTCGGACGTGTTCCCGGGCACAGCCTCCGTTTCCCCAGCCGTAAATGACACGGGTGGCCTCTCGCTCTCCTAGTGGGTGATCACAAGGGCTACGTGTGATAATGGCCAGTTCACCAGGAAGGGGGGCCCCGCGGCTCTTACCTGCCCCAGTGGACGGCCAGGTTCTGCCCGATGGCCACCAGCAGACTGGTGGGCCCGTGCTCCCAGATGCACTCGTGGGCCCACGCCGCCGCTGACCTCGCCAGGTCTTCATCCCAGGTCTGCAGGGGGAGGAGAGATGGCACCGTCAGAGTCAGGGGTGGGTGTGAGGTCCCACGCTGCTGTGACGCCTCCCGCCGAGGCTGCGGGGGAACCCACAGCCGGTTCTGGCCCCGGTCACTGGTTGCGTGCATGTCTCCACTGAGTCCCTCACTCAGCAATGGAGTGGCAGGTCAGCCAAGGACTCGGAGGAGCCTGGTCCACGGCTGCCCTCCAAGCTCCTGCTCCACCTCTAACCTGCGGGGGACCTTGGGTCAGGCCCTTCTCTCAGCCTCAGTCTCCTCACCTGTGAAATGGGGATGAATACGTCCCGCAGAGGGATGGTGGTGATGGTTGTACAACAGTGTGAATGTACTTACAGGTGCTGAACTGTACACTTAAAAATGGCTAAGATGGTAAATTCTATGTCATGTACATGTTGCCTTTTTTTTTTTTTTTTTTTAGTATCAAGAAATGCCTTCAACTTGCCCGGCCCTGCTCCCCTCTGGCATCATGGCCCAACCTAAACCAAGGGGGGTGGGGCAGGGGTCTGGGCCAAAGATTCTGCAGACAGGCTCCGCAGCCAGCCCTGCCTCCCAGCTGGCCCAGGAACACACGTGACTCCCCAGGGAAGAACAGAGAACAAAGCAAGCGGGTCCTTTCTCTTCTGCGGAGGAGCAGATGCCAGGCGGCTCTCCGAGCCCACTGCGAACCAGCTGCTGCGACGCCCCCTCCCAGTCCCTGGGCAGATGCTCCAGCTCACGGGCAGGCAGGGCCGTCCCCGCTCCGCGTAGCCCCAGCCCCTGGCGCACAGTAGGTGCCCACTGAAAGGCTGTCTGGGCAGAGCCCCCGGCCCGTCCAGGAACAGGGGCTGCTTAACCAACTGCGAGGCCCCAGGATGGAGTGTCACAAGGCTGCCCTTCCCTCTCCTCCTCCTGTCCTGCTGCCCCTTCCAGCCAAGACTCCTCACATCCGGGGGCAAGTCCTGCCCTAGGGCAGAGCCCCTGGGACCCGCTTCACACCCCTGACCCCCTCCCATTGAGCTGCCGTGGACATTCTGGGTACCCTCAGATCCATCCCTCGCTGACAGCGCCCCGCCTTCAGTGCCACCAAGCCCTGAGCTGCTTCTGCCTGGGATCTCTCTCCCACGTCCAAGCAAAGCCTGAATGGGGTGGGGGGTGGGGGTGAGTCAACCCTCCTGGGACCACCCTCAGCCAATGGGGACAGGCCTGTGGATAAACGCACCCACCTCCGGCCTTCAGGAGGGCAAGCCTCCTGCTGCTCCCTTCACTCAGCAGATCCCGGCAGATCCCACCCCCACCGGGACCCCCGGAGTGCACTCTGAAATTGGACTTCCTCCCTCCTGTCTCCCGGACTCATGGGTCAGCCCCCATAGACCACCTGCACCGAGTCAGTGACTCGTTCATCTCCAAGCAGGGGAGAGGTGGGCAGTGGGCATGAGGGCAGCTGGCACATGCACAAGACCCCTCTGGGGTGGCCAGCTGAGGCCCTTCCCAGTGTCCAGAGAGGCAGGGCAGAGCCTGGGCGGGCGCCGATCCCACCTGAGGGTCACGGGCTTCTCAGAAGCTCACTATTTATTCTGTGCACGGCTCAAGAGCAATGTGAACCCTGCTTGCCGTTGGTCTGAGTCCATAGCATTTCCTGCAGCTCTGAGGGGAGGGGAGCGGGAAGGGCAAAGATCGAGTTAGGCAAAGAGGACTGCCAGGCGGGACCTCTGGGGGGTTAAGGCTTTTGACATTCTGGCTGGAGACACGCAGGCCTGATGTCTGGCCTGCAGCAGGACACAGCCACGGGAACCCAGATCTGCCCTCCCTCCACTTGAGGCTGAGCATCCCCATCCTCTCACCCTCACCTCCCACCCTCCTCTCGGCTCCAGCCATGCTTGCCACACAGTAGGACCTCAGAACACTGCTCCCCAGCCCTGACCGGGGAGCTCAGGTGGTTGGAGCATCACTGGTCAGAACACATCTAAGTTGTAGATTCAATCCTGGGTTGGAGCACATATGGGAGGCAACCGATCCATGTTTCTCTCTCACAACTCTCTCTCCCTCTCTCTCAAATCAATAGAAATATATCCTTGGGTGAGGATTAAAGCAATAACAACAAACAAACACACAATGTTCCTATGCAGAGCTGGCAGTCGAGGGTCTGGCTGTGTGGTGAGCTGCTGACAACTGACACTATTGACCAGTGTCCTTTCCACGCAGTGTTACATGCCTCGACTATCACCCAGAATAAGGCATGCATAAGGGAATGAATGCATGCATGCGTGGATGAATGCACACACAATGAAGCTCACTTCCCCAGCTCAGGCCAGCCCTCACGGACATCCTCCAGTCCCCACCCTGCCCCTCCTGGCCCCACCTCCCACTCAGCCTGTGCTTCCCCAGATGAGCACTTGCCCTCCAACTAGTGCGTGTCCCTCCGAAGGAAGGCATAGGTGGACATTCTTTACCCCTCAAAGGGACGGCTCGAGGAAGGGGAAGGGGAAGAATAGGGCAGTGAGATGCATTGGTGAGAGCATTTGTGTCAGGTGAACCTGGGTATGACACCAGGCTCTGCCTTTGCTGGCTGTGTGACTTTGGGCAAGTGGCTTCACCTCTCTGTGCCTCTGTGTCCCTGCCTCTAAATGGGATAGCAGTACCTGCTGGAATAGGGTGTGGGGGCGGCTGACTGAGAGCGGGCATCAAGCCTCGGGTGGGATGCAATGTGGCCTCGGTACTCAGTGCCACCTTTAACTTCCTCAAGCGCCTACTGTGTGACGAACAGTGCTGGGCCCTGGTCCTCTGGAGCTGCCATCATCTGAGCACCTGCCACTTGCCACAGCATTAGCACCATTTTCATTTTTAATTGTCACAACAGCCCTTGAGGTCTGTTTTATTTTTCCACTATTGCAGACAAATTAAAGCTTGAGGCTAAGGGAAGTTAATTTACTTGTCTAAGATCACACAGCCGGGAAGTTGGAACTTTAACAACCCAGCCTTATTTGGCTTCCGAGGGGTGTCATCCTATCTGCATGCTGTCACCAAGTGCTGGTCCCATTCTACTCAATGAATAATAGTTACTAAAATAATAATAGCAAAAGTATAGTTAACATTTATTTAGTACTTATCATGCATTGCCTCATTGACTCCTCCAAACAACCCCACGAAAAAGATACTTTTATTGTCACCATTGTGCCCGTGAGGAGAGATAAACACAGAGAGGCCAAGTAGCCTGCCCAGAGTCACACAGCGGGCACGTGGCAGCTGCCTAGACCCAGGCAGGCTGGCTTCAGAGCCTGTTCACTCATAAATCCTCAAATCATGTATCTTAACCCTTTGGAACGTTAACACTCACCCTTCAGTGCTGAGGCTATTTCACAGGCCTGTGGCTTGAAGCCTCGGCGGACAGGGCTGAGCAGGAAGCTACGTGTTCAAGACACTTTCTCAATCAGTGCTGCCTGTTCGGGTGGAAACAGGCGCAGATGGGCAGCACCGGGCCTTAGATGCCTGGTGGAGGGGCTGAGCCTTGACTGCCTTCCCTCCCAGAGGGCCCCTGCACAAGGCATTCCCAACCACGCCCCCGAAGGCTCAGTTTCCCTGACAGGCAGGCTACTGAGACCTACGGACCCAGATCCCAACTCCAATCCTGAACTATCACAACGTTGACAAAGAGGAAAGGGTGGCAGGCTCGCTACAGGTGGTCCAGGAGGCCTGGCCTTGCCGGCTGCCTGTCTCAGCTCCTTCTCTCGCATCCAGTCTTCCATCCGACCACTAGACAAGCTCAGTGCCGCCAGGAAAAGACCAGCCGAAACCCAGCCTGTGCCAACAGAGGTGGGAGGCAGCCAGGACCCAGGGGCTTGGGGCTCCGCAAGCTTCGGGCTGAGGGAAGTACCACCCCCTGTGGACACCACTCGGGCTTTGGGGTGGGAAGAGCACTGGGTGACCTGTCCAGAGAGAGGTGCATGTCCTTCCTCCAGGGGGACCAAGGTCAAACCCACAGGTCGAGGAAAGGGTGGGAGAAGTCTGTTTCCAAAGCCCCAAAGAAATCTACCCTAACTTCCTGCAGCTTTGACCTTAAGAAAGTCTGCACACGCTGCCCCATGCGTTTTGAAAGGGTGCCTGTTCTTCCTCCTAAAATTAGCACAGCCCCTTTGGAATAAATGCCTGGATGATTTTCCTAAGGGAAAAAAGGAATGTTTCGTAACAAATTCCCGAAGCCTTGCTCGCAGGGCTCTGCCCGGACGGGTGACCCTACGCTGCCCTACGCTGGTGATGGGCCACCCAGTGTGGGTTCATACAGGGACAGTGAGGGGCTCACAGGCGCACAGGCACATGGGACGAGCGCTACCAGGTCAGGGCACAAGGCAACATGAAAGCGACCGCTGAGTCCAGGGGAGGAGGGTGTGGCAGAGGGTGGGGCCGCAGAGGAGTTGGGCAGGGAAAGTGATCATGGCAAAGTGTTCTCGGGGAGGGAGGGGCAGCTGTCCCCACGATGCATCCTCAGAGGACACCAGGAAGACCTCTCTGGCCACAGGGGAGGGAGGGGAACAAATCATCAAGGCAGAAAGGGCTCCCGAGAGAAGCCTGGGATGCCAAGCAGGAAGCATTGGGGCTCCGTCCTGGGCACAGGGGGCCCTAGAGGCTCCTGAGCAGGAGAAAAGTGAAGATTTAGGAAGCGGAACATGAGGGCAGGACTCAGAATGAGCCAGATGAGGGCCTGGCGGGCAGTGAACGCCCAGGGCTGAGGCTGTCCCCCTAATCGAGGCGAGACAGGAGCAGGATGGGAAGATGGGGTGGGAAGCGCATTGGATACAGACTGGTGGCTGAGAGTACAGGTCCTGGAGTCAGCAGGACTCGGGTTCAAATCTGGCTCTGTCACTGCCAGCTGTGTGACCTTGAGCCTCAGTTTCCTAATCTATTAAATGGGCAAAATAACCACACCTATTTCCCAGGGCGGGGGAATGGGAGATGGTACCGACAGAATGGAATGGGTGAGTGAAGGCACAGGGGAGAGGGGAAGAGATGTGGACCTAGGAGAGCGGCCTTCCCCTTCTGCTCCTAAGTGTGGTGTTTCTCCAGATTCAGAGGGTTCCCCCACACTGTCCCTTCTCTCCCTTCTCCCTCCCAAAAGACACCTTATCTCACAGACTCGGCCACACCCCTCAGACAGAGAAGGTGCCGGAGGAAGACGAAGCTGCCACAGTAACCACAGTACACACAGCCCAGGTGTGAGGCCTATGCTCAGTTGTCACAGGAACCATGGCAGCACAGGATGCTCACAGTGGAAACTGAGGCTCAGGCTGGCTGGTGTCCAGGCCACACAGCTAGGAGGTGGCAGCCCAGCCCCGAGGCCCTCGCACTCCACCTTCCGGGAGCCTCAGGGCAGCACGTGGGCTGAGCTCAGGGAGGTGGCAGGGGAGGTGGCCACGAGGCGGCCTCTGCTCACGGGTGCTGCTTGTCACCGCATCAAGAAAAAGGCAGGGGACCCTCTGCTGCCCGGGACCCCACGCCCGCCCCACCACAGTGATGGGGACAAAGCAGAGGCTCCGGGCCCAGCGTGCAGACTCACCATGTGCTCCATGTTGGAGGCCGGGGGGTGCACCTGGCCCCGCAGCTTGTTGTGCAGCATGAGGATCTCCTCCTGGTCCGACCTGGGGATGGCCCTGCGGGCCCGCGAGTGGGGCTCGTCCTGCCGGTACTTGCTGAGCAGTTTCTCTAAGTGCGTGACGTTGGGCAGGAAAAAGCCTTGGGCTCCACAGACCAGCAGCACCAGTCCCAAGGGGACGAGGCCATTCAGGACGTGGCTCATGGCTCCTCTCCTGCAGCCGGAACTGGGGTGGCGGGGCGGCCTGGGCTCCTGGGGCAGAGCTGGGTGCTCGCGCTCTGAAAGGAAGCAGAGGGCAGCGGGAGATGGTCGGTCAGTACTAAACCAGCTAAGGCGTTGGCTTGAGCAGTGACCGGAGTAGATAGTATTCGCCCCACTTTGCAGATGTAGAAACTGAGGCTCACAAAAGCTCAATCACTCAAGTCCCACCGACAGGAAATGGTGGAGCTGGGATTCGCATGGAGGGTGTCCAGCAAGGCAGCTGCCCGGACTCCACATAGGACATCCTGGCACAACCTCTCCCGGACCCAAGTTCTCCTGTCCCATCTTTTCTCATTTCGAGTCAGCGAGTCTACTCATTCAGGACTCAGGTGGGTCTATGGATTGAGTTCTGTCTCCTGCTCCCAGTGGAGATTGAGAAGGTCATTCACATCGCCAAGGGAGTTGCCCTGAACCAATGCTCCTGGTCCCCGTGCAGCTCCCGGTCCCCGTGCAGTAGGACTCGGTTTGCCATATGTGGTGAACAGGCACCCCCAGACCCCACCTTGCAGAGGCTCCTCCTATCACGGCCCTTCCACTGGCACCACCCACACTGTCGCCAACACTCCAACATGTCACCCAGCCCCAGCCAGGGCCCAGCTGCCTGCTCTGTGGAGCAGCAAGTCACCTGTCAACGTGATCCTCAGAGGAAGTGACAGAGGAAAGAGGGAGGACCTCCAAAGGGGGGCTGTGTACCCCACTCTCACCCCCGACCCTGCCTGGAAAACCTGCTCAACAACTGAGCATGTGGTCTACCCCAGACACTGCCAGGCGTTACCCTTTCGGCTGCTAGGTTAGTGATTCACGCGGGTAATCAGTACCCGACGCACACGTCAGGATGGTAACCAACTGTAGGTAGACAAAACCAACAGCAACACGAGGGGACAGAAGAGGGCGGGCAGGGACTCCCCAGCCTTTGCAGCACCTTGTCAGAGCTGCACTTCCCAAAGCGCGTTCCTGGAACCCTAACTCTGACACGTGTCAGGACTGTGGGGCTGCGGGGTCACATCGCCCCTGTCAGGGAGCCACAGTGCCAACTGCAGGAAAGAACGCTCTCTCACTTTTACTACCCATCCAGGGTCTTGGTCCTTCCTTGCCTCTGGGCTACAAGTCCTTTCCCAGCTAATCCTCTTCCTAACCTTTCTTCCCTGGCACTCGTCATGGGAAGAGCTGTCTTAGTCTTCGAATACACCTACCAGCTTTAAAACCCCAAGGTCCAGTTTCATTAGGGGAATTTCCTCTGTGCCTTTTGCTCTTTCTAAAAACTCCTCCTGAGCCTCTACATGGACCGGTAGCTTCATTCACATCGTTTCCAATCCCAGGACAATCCATCAGGTTGTCTGTCCTCACTCCCATTTTACAGGTGAGGAAGCTGAGGCCTCGTGTGGTGACACCACGAGCCCAGGGCTGCTGCACCGGTAAGTGCAGATGCTGAGACTTGCAGATGCACACGCCAGGTGTGGTGACTCTCAGGGTCCAGGATGCTCACTCATGCTGCCCTGGCTCCTCTCTTCCTGGAGGCCAGAGGTCTCCCCGCCACTAAAGCGGCACAAACTGTGACCCTCCTCCTGGCTGTCGCCTGGTCCGAAAGACAAGGCAGGGCTTGAGTGAGTGTGTTCATCTACGTCTCTCTCTACCTCTGCTCTCTCCCCAGGGAGAGCCGTCATCACCTGGTGACCTTCATTGAGCACTTATTTTGTGCTAGACCCTGGAGCATGAAGATGAAGAGGACACTGTCTCTGTCCTCAAGGGGCTCCCAGTCCAGCTGGGGAGATAGCCACGGAAAGCCACAGCCCCCATTTGGTGGGACAGGCTGACTGAGGACATCACAGGGAGCAGGAGGGCGAGGCTCCTGGGTGGGAAGGCTGATGCTGTGCCTCGGTGCTGACCCACTTGGAACCTGAGAGGCTTGATCCTCTCAAGGAGGCTCATTAGCGACAACCAGGTGCTCAGCAGTCGCGCTGGCTGGGACCAAAAGATGGCAGCCAGAGGAGGACACCCTCAGGGGCAAGACACAGAGCGGGGGCAGGGAGGGGAGGAGCTGAACCTGGAGCTTGGACAGTAGAACCGGGAATCCCAGGAGGCAGAGCAGAGGCCAGTTGCTCTGGGAAAGAGGCAGTTCTCATGCGGACCCTGGAAACTCTCCAAGGTCCTGACGGAGCCGGAGCTTCAGATAAAAATAACCGCCATCCAGAGGGGAGGCCTGGCTCTCTCTGGCATGAGCCACATGTGGCCCCCCTGCTGCGGAGTTCCCTCTGGGGCAGAGCCCGGGAACCGAGGGAAGGACTTCTGCGGGCTCACGCGCCCCACTGGGACTCAGCCCGTAATGCAGAGCTCCTCGGGGTCCCTGATGTCTCTCCCAGGTTAGTCACCCCACCAAATAAGAGCATTTCCCAGCTGCAGAAGGCCAGGCCGAAGGCGATGCCAAAACACAATGACGCTGGACCAAGACTTGAGACGAAGGGACAGTGAGGACTGACATCACGAGGCGTCCACTCTGGCATCACAACAACACTCATTTGCTTTACTCTACGCTAAAGCGCTGGAGGGGCGGGGCACGCCAAGGCGGGAAACAGGAGCTGCTTATATAACTCCCCTGTGGCTCACAGACTAAATTCTGGGTTTGGTTTAAACTGCCAATGGGCACAACTGCAACGGCTAACTGTGGGGCCAATCAGTAAATAAATCGTGGGGTGGTCATGGGTAGGACAGTACGCAGCAGGTAAACGGAATGAACTAGAGCTATGTGAGTGTCAGCATTAAATAAAACTCAAAATCATGCTGGGCTGAAAAAAGCAAGTTGTAAGATATCATGCTCCTGGTACCATTTATGTAAATTTTAAAACATAAACCATACTTTGTATATTTTTGGATATACACGGGCATGTACACACAAATATTTATATGTATATGTTATATACACATACCTGTATGTTTGTATTGTGCACATGTATGTGTATGGATGTGTGTGTGTTTGTATGATAAAACCAGGACTGAATCAGAAAAAGTTCATGGTGGCGGTGGACTCCAGGGTAAGATGGAACTGGGAAGGAGAAAGTGAGGGACTTCATCTTTACCTTTAATATGTTATTTCTACTTTAAAACCTCAAGCGAATATGGAAGTGCGCACCGCTGCTCCCTTGGGGTGGACAGGCTGAGTCGGCAGGAGCTGCGAAGCTGTAAGCAAAGCAGGCGTCCTCCAAGGCCGGGCCTGCGTGGTGAACGCGCCCCGTGGACTTGTCTACTTTAAAACAAAGCAAAACGCTGGCGCGTGAAAGGGCAGTGAAACCACTGAGGGTCCCACGTGCGTCCTTCTGGCATGTTCCCTGCACAAGTGCAACCTTATTCCAAAAGAGTCAACAAGCCACCTTCTCTCGAAGGTTCCAACGAGAACTGATAAAGCCTCAGGTAGAGTTTTAGAGTTGGGAGAACCAGGGAGTTTCCTGGAACGTTCCCAGTGGAAGAAAGCAAAAGTGAAACGATTTCTTCAAGCCTTCTCCTCTCTGCGCCAGTCGCTGGCCTGGGAAAGCCAGACTTGCCCTGGGTCCCACCATCCGTGGCATCATGCTGGGCGGCATGTCCAGTATAGTTACTGTTGGGCTGGAAAGAGGTTGGGCCTGAGGCTCAGGGTGCCTGGGGGTCCATGTTGGAGAGGGACAAAGCCTGGATCTCGATGCTCCTGCTAAATTTGGGCAGCAGGGGAACACTGATGACTTAAGCGATAGGAGGGCTGGCGTCTCCCGCATGTCTGTCTGCAGGCCCAGAGCCCAGCCTGGTGCTGGCACAGAGGAGCGAGCACACGGTTCTGGGCTGGGTTGTGTCTCTCATAACTTCCTATGTGGAATCCCCAACCCCCAGCAACTCCGAATGTGACTGTATTTGGAGATCGGGCCTTTAAAGATGCGGTGAAGTTAAATGAGGTCATCAGGGTGGGCCCTGATCCAATACAACTGGTGTCCTTATAAGAAGAGGAGGTTAGGACACAGACACACACAGAGGGAAGACCATGTGAGAGCACAGGCAGAAGATGGCCATCTGCAAGCCAGGGAGGGAGGTCCAGGAGGAACAGCCCTCTGACACCTTGATCTCGGACTTGCAGACTCTAGAACTGTGAGAAAATAGAAGTCTGTTCTTTAACTCCCAGTCGGGGTCCTTGGTTACAGCAGCCCCACCAAACTGATCTGAGCATCAGACAAACAGATGAACAGGTTCATGTTCCAAATACCTTGCTGGGCACTCTATGGAAGGAGGCACGGCGGGAACACAGAGGCAAATGAGGGGCAAGGCAAGGGCCCGGCTGGAACCTGCAGTGACAGTCAGCCCACTTCACCGGCAACGCCAGCACCTTGGCCTGTTCTGACCATTCAGCTTCCGCTGTCCAAACAGCTCAATCAGAAATTCGGGCCAAGCATTTCAGTCCCTTTTCCACTTACAATTTTTTTAATAAAAAGCTTTTTACAAATGAGACATACACATTGTCCAAGGCTGCCTGGAGCTTTCCAATGACAAGTACACGCTCCCCCCAGGGAGGCTGGCAGGGGGCTTAAGAGGAAGACCTACTATGTGCCAATTGCTGCATTTCTCAGTTCGCCTCCCAATGTCCCAGAGGTTTGGTTCCACTATCCCATTTTAGAGATGTGGAGACTGAGGCCTCTGGTGTTTAAGGAATCCATCCGAGGTCATACACCTACCCAGCGGAAAACCTAGGTTGGAACAAAGCTCCATCTGACCCCAAAACCCTTTCTTACTGCCACTCCGTGGATTTCCTGCCACCACCCAGGCAGGGGTGGGGTCCCACCAGCCCTATCTTCCTCTGCAATCCTCTTCACCCTCCTCTGCCTCCTGGCAGACTGCTAGGCTCAGTGGAGCTGAGGCAGTGGGCCCTGGGGCAGATGGTGGCTCTGTTGATGAGAAGGCACCAATGTGTCACCCCCAGGAGACTGAAACCTTCACGTCATGGTGACATTTCACCAAAGCATGCCCCTCTTATTGGGCTTGAAACCCTGCCAACTGCCATCTGCTGACCAGCCTCTGACTCAAATGTGACCAGCTGACCTCTGACCCCAGGCATTGATGAGTACTCTCTGCAGAGCGCTTTCCACCTGCTGAGGTCCCAGCTGTTTTCCTAACTTCCTGGAGGAGCTCGAACTCTGGTACCCGGACAGCCCGGCCCACACTCTTCTGTGCCTCCAACTCTCCTAGGGTTGCCAAAGGTGTGTGTGTGGGGGGGGGGGGGGGGGGGGCAGGCCCCTCCAAAGGCATTTTCTAGAGAAACCCTCTTCAGCGTGTTGACACCCCTGGCCTCATGCCACCCCTGGAAACATCTGCCGTGGACGGCTCCAAGACACGGCAGAAATGCTCTCTGGAAATGCTCTCTCGTTCTTTTTCGCCAAAGTTGCAAAAGCCAGCCGGCAGGTGTGCGGGCACGATTAAGCAGACCACAGATATGATAAGGACACCGAGGTCTCATGGGAACATCCCAGACATCAGGCCACGGAGAGGTGGGGAGGGACCAACAAGGCTTCCAAACCCCGGGGTCGGCAGGGAGACCCAAGCCTGGTGCCTGAGGTCACAGGAGGCAGATCCCTGCAGCACGGCCCGGAGCGGTCCAGGGCTTTGATCTCTGCTGCTTTCAACCCCGTTTTACAGAAAACACAACTCAGCCCAGGAGACACTGCCTGGTGTTTGGGAGGTTGTGTAGCTAGTGGAACCAACACTCAAATGGAGCTTTCTGAAAGCTTGGAGAGCTTTCCACAGCGCGACGCCCCTCCCGCCTGGCCAAGGCTCTATGGGCGCGTAGGGGTCAGCAGATCTGTGTGTTCCCAGTCTAGGAAAGGGTCTCCTTGATGGTCACTTCCTGGGTGATGCCACCACCATATTCAACCCTCAGAAGCGAGAAAAGGAACACGGTTTAAGTTCGATGCGTCATCTTGCCCGGCAGCCTTTGCCTGTGTTTAGGAAAGTCTGCCAGAAAGATGAATCTTAGGACCGAGTCTGACAGCCCTCAGCTCCGAGACTGTGCCAAGCTCTCTGCTTTTGCACATGCTGTTCCCACAGCTCATCCTGTGACCCCAACAGGCCCTCTCCGCCAGCCCAGGCTAGGCAGATTAATTCCTGCTCCTCACCTCAGACTCAACTCCGGGGTCACCGCTTAATCACGCCTGCAGACCTGTTGGCTCATTCACAGCTGAATCACCAATGCCTGCCAAGCTGGTGTTCAATAAATATTTATGGAATGAATGTGTGGCTCTCCTCCTCCTCCCGAGATCAGAAGAGCCGCATAAACAATACACATGGTGTTGGCTTCTTCATCATGGCCTGAAGCTTGGGCTCTCGCGGACCAGAGACCTGGGTTCAATGTCTGACACTGCCCCTCACTAACTGTGTGACCTTGGACGTGGTACGTAGCTTCTCTGCATCTATATGGTAGAGGGGAATTGCAGGGCTTGTCAGACTTTGACAAACAAGACCAGCAGGCCTATAGCGTGATTAAGCTCCAGGAGGTTTCAGGGAGGCAGTGACTCTTCAGCTGAATCTTCACCAATGAGCAGGGATTAATCTGCCCGACCTGGGCTGGGGGAGGGGCAGGTTAGGGTCCAGGGATGAGCTGTGGAGTGAGGAACGAAGGAGAGATAAGCATGACCATGTTAGTTATGTACTGTACAACTAACAGTGTTAGTGATGATGATGATGATGATGATGCTAAATGCCCCGCAGACGGCGCTGTTTGAAGGGATTCTTAGAAGGCTGACATTACTAGTAATAATGCGGAATGCAGCACATTATTTCAGAGCCCACCTCTGCCTTGAGAGGAAATCTAACTTTTTTTGTTGCTGTTAATCCTCACCCAAGGATATTTTTCCATTGATTTTTAGAGAGAGAGGAAAGGAGGGGAAGAGACAGACAGAAACATCCATGTGAAGGATACACATCAACTGGTTGCCTCCCGAGCACGCACATGCCCCAAACTGGGGCCGGGGATTGAGCCTGCAACCAAGGGACATGCCCTTGACTGGAATCGAACCCAGCACCCTTCAGTCCACAGGCTGACACTCTATCCACTGAGCCAAACAGGCCAGGGCCAAAATCTAACTTTTAAAAATCCTATTAAATGTCTAACGCTGGTGAGGCAGAGGAGAGAACCTCCCCTAAATTTAAAACACACTTTATTCAGCACATGCCGTGAGCCATGGCCACTTTCCCCACCTCCCGGGGAAGCAGGTGCCGAGATGTCACAAATCAGGTCTACGGCATTGATGCTGACCAAATGGCCAGGAACCATTGGTACAGATGTAGGTGGTAATTCATGCTGATGCCAATGACCCAGCTCAGATGCCACAGCTGCCATGGAGCTCCGTCTCCTTCCAGGGCTCAGTCTTCGCTGAGTGAATTGGCCCCTGGTGCCCTAGAACTCACCAGCCTGCACTGCATCCATTCACACTGTTTACCTCGCCAGCCAGACTATGTGCTTCTTGAGGGCTGGAATCAGGGGGGTGTTTGTAAATGTGTAACAACCAATGCTCAAAAATAAACTTTGTTTAACCTGCCCTTATTTGTAGTGTTTGCCAATTGCCTTGGTATGAATACTCCCGCCATGGCCAATTTCAAGCCAGCAACAGGAGGTACTGAACGTGGGGTTTCTGGAAAGACTTGCGCTAGCACACCAAATAACCTCAAGCGCAGAGATAATAGTAAAGTAAAAATTTAGGATATGATGAGTTTTGAGTACTTATTACCTTTCTTTTAACGGTGATTTATTTAACTGTAAGTTTTTGTAAGTCAACATTTAATGATGGTTGTCTAACTGGCTCATGCCTTTCTGAAACTTTAACTAGGGAGCTGGCCCCAGCACACCGCTGGCTGGCACTGAGCCTTGTTCAACCTCAGGTTCCAGTGGATTCAAGGAACAGTCATCACCAACAACCCGGCCGAAGCGCAATGAGTGTGGACTAAGCAGCCTCTACTCTCAGCCTCTCATGCTCATTCTCTCCACAGACTAATGGGGTCCCTGCGGCTATGAGGCCTGTGATACTGATAAGGAGACTGAGGCTCAAACTGGATAAGCAACTTGCTCGCGGGCACACAGAAGGCCTGTGAGCAGAGCCGATGCGTCTGTCACACTCCGTCTGCTTACCGATCCTGGCTCGTCCAGGCAGTCCCGTCCCCCCCACCCCCCGCAAAACGTCAGGGCAGTTCTGGCCTGCAGGCCCATGTCAGCCAGACTCATTCAGTGAGACACCCCACCCCTAGGACAGCAGCTAACCCCAAAGGCGCAAAGAACTCGACATCCGAGCGAGGCCAAGCACAGATCAGAGTCGTACCCACAAACCGCCCAGAAATCCCAGGAATGAGGTGGTGGCTGGGAGGAGGGGAGAGGACTCCCCAGCAGGCACGTCTTGGGCAGATCCCAGGACTGGGCAGCACCTCTCAGGAAGAGCGTCTGGGTCAGCACCAGACGCCCGGGGCGGGGTGGCAGGCGATCTGGTTAGTTTTCCTGAAACCCTTCTCCACAGGCCTAGGGCTGGGCGGGAGGAAACAGGCCCCTGGACTCCCCACAGCCAAGGACAGATGGACAGCAGTCCGCTTGGTTTGAGAGAAAACCCACCCCAGGCACCTTTTTTCCTCCTGTCCCTTTGGCAAAAGGTACTTCCTTATGGGATATATATTGAACAAGAACAATATACAAGAAGGAAACTCATCCAACAGACACTTAATCTACTTTGTGGGGAAAAAAAAAAAAAAAAAAAAAGAACTAAAAACCAGGTGCATTCAACTCAAGCCAAGAGAATATATCAAGGAAGCCACACTCCAGGGACTGCGTAATAAATTAATACAGTCTTAAGCTACCCAGCCAGGACTACAGGGCCCTTTCTCTTTTCTTGCAGGTGTGTGGATGTTTGCTGGGGAGCAATGCTCTCGGCAAAGCTTTGGATAAACAGCAGAAAATGCCATCTCCACAGGACAAGGCATCCAGGACTGCCAGAGGCGTGTGGGAAGCATGGCCACTGGGTCAGACCTGGGTTTGAATCCTTGCTCCTCCTCAAAGAAATGCCCAGAAGGGCCCTTCGCCTCCAATTCCTCATGGGCACAAAGAGGCCCGGGGTTTCCTCCTCTTGAGGAAGGAGGATGCGAAGATCACTAAAATAGTGGTTCTAGCCCTGGCCGCATTGGCTCAGTGGATAGAGTGTCGGCCTGCGGACTGAAGGGTCCCGGGTTCTATTCCAGTCAAGGGCACATGCCCCATTTGTGGGCTCGATCCCCAGTAGAGGGCGTGTGGGAGGCAGCTGACCAATAAATCTCTCTCATCATTGATGTTTCTATCTCTCTATCCCTCTCCCTTCCTTTCTGAAATCAATAAAAATATACATATATATTTTTGAAGTTTAAAATAGTGGTTCTAAAAAGCCCAACAACAAAGTCCTTGGACGTAGCAGTGTTTAAGGACTGTTTCTCTCCCTTGTCTCCTGGGTGAATCCAGGCATCACAGATCATCTCTGCTCCAGCTCCAGGGCTGGCAGCACCTGGACCAGCCGCTTGCCTGAAATGCATGATTCACTGGTACTGGGTGGTATCTGCCAGGATGAGTCACGGCCACTGGGTGTGAACCAAGCTCATAGACACAAGCTCGGGAATTCTATAGCACCAGGCTGTGGAATCTCCGTACTGCTTTGCCGGCCACGGAGTCCCAGGGATACGCAAGGAAACAAGACAGTCCGCTCTTGGGAAGGGAAGGAGACAAACAGCAACTAAATAAAGACATGAGGAAAGCAGCCCTGGGAATGGGGCAGGGCAGCTGAGCAGAAGTGGGGGTAGGACCACTCTGGCCAGGATGGACAGTGGGGTCCCGCTGACATCTCCAGGAAAGGCAACTCCGGGCAGCAGGAACAGTGAGGACAGAGGCTTAGAGGTGGTCACAGGACACAGGTGGTCTCAGCATGACCCAGGACAGGTGGAAAGGGGGGAAAATGGGGTCACAGAGGCAGGTGGGACAGGTGGCCAGGGGCCTTGAAGGTCATGACAAAGACAAGCATGGGGGTGGAGGAAGAAGCTGATGGTGACAGGGTCTGGTTTATGATTCGAAAGCCCGTCAGCATGCACCAAGGTAGACAAAGCTCACAGGCATAACGCTGAATAAAAGCCAGACTCCAGTGATTAAACATGCATGGTGCATCATGTGAAGTTCAAAACCAGAAATCCAACCTAGGTGGCAGGGGGAGGGGGGTGGGTGAATGAGGGGGGAGGGGACTGCTCAGGCCTGCAGCTTGATCCGGGGTCCTAGCATGTGCATATGCACTTCGGAAAAATGCATCTGCCAGTACAGGAGTGAGCGTGCGGTCCTCTCTGGGCTTCTGTTTGAAGGATGGATGAAGAGCAGCGTGAGTGGCTGCAAGGGGAACACCATCATGCAAGAGAAACTCCTCAAGGATTCTCCCCAGGAGTCTCGGAGCTGAGACGAGTCTGGAGCCCGGGCTCTGGCAGGACAGCGCTTCAAAGTGAACTGACTTGCTGGAGCCCAGATAAAGCCCTGCGGCTGGCCGGGGCTGCCCACTTGGACCAGACACCCACTCTCCCAGACAGGGCCCAGTTCATCCCACGTCTGAGAGGGCACTTTGTCCAGCGATGCCAAAGCTCAAAATATCTCCAGTCCCAGCAAAGCCCAGGTCTTGAAGGTTTCTGGGAATAAACAACATTTTCAGCTGCCCTGCGCTTCTGCCCGGAGAACAGACTGGCTGTGTTGGGAGCCGGCGTGGGGCAGGAGGGAGGGAGAGGGTGGTAGCAGATAATACACGTACACGCATCTGTGTGTTAAATGTTATCCCGGAAACAACGCGTTCTTTCAGAGGGGACACCCAGGGTTACAAATAGCTGTCCTTCCAGAGCTCCTGTGCACACAGGGACACTAAACACGCCGGGAAGGAAGATGCCGGCAACCTCGGGACACGTGCTGAGCTTTTTCCCGGGAGAAAGACTTATGGATCCGCCAACAACTTGTTCTCAAGGGACCCCTGACTCTGGCGCTCACTTTAGCTCCCAAGCCACTCGCTGCTTTCTCACCATGTGACTTCTCTCCGTCACACCAGGCCCCATAAGCAGAACCTTCCTCGCAGCTTCCCATCTACCCACCCCCCACCCACCACCCCCGGGCAACGTCTTCATCAGCTTTCTAGTAGGTCTCACATTTGAGTCTGCGCCAGAAAGTGCTGGAAACCTCATTAAAACACAGATTACTGGCCACACTGATTCAGGGGGTCTGGGGAGCGGCCTGGGAATCTGCATTTCTGGTGCGTTCCCCATGTGCTGCTGTGTCCCACTAGCTCGAGTGGGACCCCACTTGGAGAACTGCTACTCCAGATTACGCCAGCCTCTCAAACCTCCTCAGGCCCTCCTAAATCCAGGAGTTCCCAAACTGTACCCTTGGCACACCCTCTTCCCAATCTTGTCCAGCTTCAGTGTCTCCTTGTACAGGCACATGTTCTGTGTTTTTTTATTCAAGTTGGCCCACTCTGAGGGTTCAAAAATGTTTACTTATAGAAGGTAGCTTTCCTTCTCCACCACTTGCAGAGAATTTGACCACTTCTGCCTTGAACGGAAGCAGGAATCCAATTAAACACAATGAAAACAGAACAAAGTGAGACCTCCCAGCTGGGCCCTGATACTGGCCAGAGTCTGTCATAGAGAAAGTCTCTTTGTTGGAAAGGAAGATGTTGGGGGCGGGGGGCGGGGGGCGGGGGACATTAGGGACTGAGGGCACCACCTGAAACCCTGGCCTTGCTATACACGGAAGGAAGGAACAGTCCTGGATTTGTGAGCTTTGCTGCTGTGCCAACACTCGGTCACCTAGGGCAGTGGTCGGCAAACTACGGCTCGGCAAACCGCGGCTCGCGAGCCACATGCGGCTCTTTGGCCCCTTGAGTGTGGCTCTTCCACAAAATACCGGCTCTTCCACAAAATACGGACTTCTGAGCATGGGCCACAAAGTTTCAATCGCACTGTACGTGTGTACCCGCACGTGGTATTTTGTGGAAGAGCCACACTCAAGGGGGCAAAGAGCCGCATATGGCTCGCGAGCCGCGGTTTACCAATCACAGACCTAGGGGACCAGCCAGGATGGGGTGCTCACAATTTGGGGGACACTACTCATACCACAGTGATGTGTTCTCAAGTGAAACCACCACCCTGATACACTCCTAGCCCTGCAACCGGTGGCAGGGAATCCAAACTCAGTGGAGCTCACCCCACTTGCAGGGCAGACCCTCGCTGTTCCTGAATCTGACCCTGAACTCAGCCACTCGGAATGTCTTGTCTTTCTCCCTGGGTGCCAGGCCTTCTCCTACCCCCGGGCCTTTGCACACACACATGGTACCTCCACTTGGGGCACCCTCACCAGCACCCCACCCGCTATCACCTTTCCCTCCAGAGAGCACTGCTTCTTTAGTCTGGAAAGATTTCTCGGGCTCTGATCAAGTCAGCGGGATGCCAGCTAGAGAGTTCCGGGTGGGCCTTTTCCAATTCGCAGGAACGCTGGGGCAGGGTCCATTCCAGGACCACTTGACTGCAAGTGAGATGGAAGCTCGAGCCCTGGCCGGTATGGCTCAGCTGGTTGAGCAGCGCACTGTGCACTGAAAGGTCGCTCGCTCAATTCCCAGTCAGGGCGCACGCCCAGAAGGCGGGTTTGGTCCCAGGTCGGAGTGCCTGCAGGAGGCAACTGACTGATGTTTCTCTCTCTCTCTTCCTCTCCCTTCCTCTCTCTTGAAAATCAATTTAAAAAAAAAAAATTAAGGAAAGGGAAGCTCGATTCTTTTTCCAGCTTGGGATATTGTCATTCTGCACTCACAATGGGATACAATCCAGACGTTCAGATTGAAAATGTGGGATTTCATAATTTATAATATTTTTTTAAATGATGATCCAGAAGTTGCATAATCCTCTCCTTTCCCCCTGAATCTGTGGTTTCTGTCTAAGCTGACAGAGCATTTGAGACAATGGAGAAGATAAATCTCCTTCAGGCGGAATCACGAGAGACGGTCTGTCCTCACAGCCTTGAAAGGGGGGTGTCTGTCTGCGAGTGCCCACAGGGGCACAGCCTGGGGTACAAAGCCAGGTGCTGCTGTGACCCTGGGTGGAATGCTAACACTTCCCCCAAAACACCCGGATGCCAGATTTCCCTGCACCCAGGGCAGAGGGCCTCGACCAGTTCTGAAATGAGAGGACCTGAGTTGATGCTTCTTTAAGAAGGGAGTCAAGAAAAGAGAACATGGTTCCTCAATAGGTTCACGTGACCCAGCAATTCCACTCCTGGGTGTAGACCCAAAACAGGTGTTTAAAATAAGTGTTTAATCAAAAACATGTACACAACTATTCATAGCAGCATCATTCACAATAGCCAAAATGTGGAAACATCCCAAACTTCCAACAACAGAAGAATGGAGAAACGAAATGCAGTCTAGCCACGCAATGGCATATTACTCAACCATAAGAAGGAATGAAGCCCTGACACACCACAACATGCATGAACCTGGACAACATCATATTAAGCGAAAGAATCCAGTCACAGGGCCACACGTGTATGAAATGTCAAGACTAGTAAATCCATGGAGACAGAAGGTAGATCAGTAGCCCCCAGAGGCTGGGGAGGAGAGAGAGGGGAGTGACTGCTAGTAATGACTATGAGGTCTCCTTTTGGGGTCATGAAAATGTTCTGGAATTAGATCGTGGGGATGTTGGCAAAACATTGCGAGTGCACTAAATGTCACTGATCGGTACACTTTAGAATGGTTAATAGGGTAGCTTTTACGTTTATGCCTGTTTTACCACAATAAAACCACTTTTTTTCCAAGGGAAAGAGAAAGAAAAAAGGGCATGGCTGGCCCTACCAACCACCACCCAGATCTGCCCGGCCCTCCCTGTTCCAGAACAAAGCGTGTTGCATGTGAGGGGCCCCAGACCCCCGTCCCATGAAGGCCTGAGAGTCTATTCAGCTCAAGGAACTGAAGATGAAATGAAGCGATGCCTGTGTTGTACTTTCCTTTCTTGACAAGCCATCAGCCCCTTTGAGTGATGCTGGGTTTGCACATCTGGGACTGATCAAAAACCAGTGAGTTTGCAAAAGAAAAAAGGAGAAAAAGCCTCGTAGGTTGGGAGCAAGCAGACACAGAGGCACCTCCCATGCATAGTAAATTACACTGGTGACAGAGGAATGTTCCAGCTCCCGCAAGGCCAAAGGGGTCAGCGCTGGGGGTCCTGCCTCTGAAAGCCAGTTTTCACATGCAACTGAATAAAAGCAACTGAGTCCAGGCCGGACAGCCCGCGGGGGGCGTTTGAGGGAGGGGTGAAATGCAGGAGCCTCGAGCTCATCTGCCAGGACTCCATTCCCGCCCCCAGCCAGCCAGCTCTTCTCTCGAATCTAGAAACAGGATCCTGGGAGCCAGTATTGACCTGGGTCCTGGGGCAGGGCTCTCTGCCCTGAGAGCAGTACCTGTTGGCAGAGTGGAGCCCAAGCCCCTATGTAGTGCGTCCCCTCTCCAGACCCACCCCTAACCCAGGCAGGGACCTCGATCCCAGTGGCAGGAGAAGCCTTGACGAGCAGCAGGCTCTGCTGGGACAGTCCAGTGGCTCACCACTGGATGAGCATGTTCTTCCAGAATCTGGGGCAGGACCCAGCCAGGATGGCAGCTCTCCCCTGCCCTGGCTGTGTCATGCTGGGTACATGCCTCAATCACTCCAAGCCCCAAATTTCCTCCTGGTCAAGAGGAGGACGGGCCAGTGCCCACCTCATAAAAATGTCAGTGAGATCATTCATGTAAAACCCTGGGCATGGCTGCCCATAGTGCTGGGTAAATGTCAGGCTGCTATGATTATAAATGTTATTATTAGTGTTCCAACTCCTACATCTTAAGAGACTCTGTAAAAATCAAAATGACCCTCTTCATTCTCCTCCCGGGGTGCACTGTCAGGGACTTGAGGCTTGGGATCAACTTGGCTGACAGCAGTTTTACCTGGAGCCCCTCCCAGACAAAACAACACCTTGTGTGACGGTCCGGCCCAGAGGTGGAGGTGGGGGTTGAGAAGAGAATCATCTTAAAGGAGGCAAGACCCAGGGGTTAAGTGGGGTCTGCAGCTCTAGACAGACTTGGGGGTGACAGCAAGGCACACCTGCTAGGGGACCTTGGCATGAACTTCACCTCTTTGAGCCTTGGTTTTCTCATCTGTGAAATGGGCATCAAGAGGCCTGCTGCCCAGGTGTGTTGCAGGGGTGACAATGCAGGTAAAGTGCAGGGCCTCATACCTGTTACGCTAGCAGTACAGCCCCCACACCTTCTGCTCCTCCCATGTGAAAATAGTCAGAGCAGAGGCAGAAGCAGAAAGGCAGGTACACAGAACACAAAGAGCCCCCTCAGTCTATCTGGGAAAGGGGACCTGCCCCTCGTCTTTTTCTGCAGCACCTGTCAGACTTTACACCCTAGATGCCCTGGCCCAGCTGGGAAAGGTGGCTCACCCTATTCTGCCAGAATAAGGGGCTCAGATGCTCAAGATAAAAACTCACAAACCCATTCTGTATTGCAAGGCAAGCTGGGTATTTGCACAGCCCCCACCCGCCCCCAGTTGCTTCTCTCAACCACAGCAACTACTCACCTTTTGGCTCAAAGATGCCCAATTCAACTTAGACTTCAATGAGCAGGCGTCGGCTAAGCCCTTTCTGGCCTGTCCACCAGCCTAGCACTTGGCAAGGGAGGCTCTGGGGATGCCCACATGAGGGGCTGGCCCTGGTTCTGTCCATCTAGGGCAGCCCATCTCCCCGGGACTGCAGAACCGAGCCCCCAGCTCTCAGCAGAATCCTCCCCACACAAGGAGTTTATGCAGATGCCCACTCCAGCTGAAGGTCCCCAGGAACGCGCTCGGAACCTGCAAGAACGCTGACATGCCCCAGGCCTGGGGTCACCCCCGGCCATCGGGAGCTTTGGGGGCAGAGAGAGCTGGGTTTCAGCCCTGGCTCTGCCTGGACAACTCACTTCGCCTCTCTAATCCCCAGTGTCTTCATCTGAAATACGAGAAGAGGAAGGCTACCTAGAGGTTTGTCGCAATTGAAACAACATAAAGGGGTGTGGCCCTGTAACCTATGGAGCAAAATGCACACACCGTTAGTATCAGCCCCGCGTCCTCACGTGTATAGACACATTCAACCTCCTGCCACCTCCACACGATCAGCTTCCCATTGACGGACGCCCCGCGTGTACAGGGCGCACAACAAATGCTGGCGAACGGCACCGGACGGCAAGGGCACACAGCCTCCCGAAGCACGAGCTGCAGCCAGACTGGCTTTGAGTCCCGGCTCCCTCCCTCCCTGGCTGTGGTCTCGGGCCACTGACTTGCCCTCGACTAGCCTCAGTGTCTCCAGCTGTGAAACGGCGAGCCGCTGACCCGGTGCTGGGACGCAGGCACACCGTTCAGTGCATGCACACGGTAAGCCCTAAGAGCTGGCATCTGCCCTGGATACTTCAACTCGGAGATGAGGGGAACGGATCAAAGCTTGGAGCGAGGAAAGGACTCGAAGCCACACTTACCGCCCTGGGCTCCAATCACCGGCTCGTAGGCTTCTCCCGCGTTGTGCAGCGGCCGCAGCGGCGGCGGCGACAGCGGCGGCGCGGGCACAGCGGGACAGGCCGGTCGCAGGACACGGGACTCGCCGGCAGCCGGAGGAAGCTGTGGATGCGGGGACCCAGAGCGCGGCTTCTTGTACGCTGCCCCTTCGCCCGGAGGCCCCGCCCCACCGGGGCCGGCGGAGCTGATAGGGCCGCACCCCGCCCCTCAGGCCCCGCCCCAGCCCGCCCCTCCCCGCGAGCCCCGCGAGCCCCACCGCGTCCAGGACCACCCGCACCCTAAGAGCTGGGCTTGAGAAGAGCACGCGCTCAGTTTCCTCATCGTGACCATAAAAGTATCGGTTCCATTGAGCGCTTACCAGGGGCCCGGCGCCGTGCCAAGCACTTTCCACTAGAGGTTTGCAAATTTACCAAAATGCCTTCTCTGCTGGAAAAAGGGAATAGGGAGGTGACCTCCCGGGATTGTAGGAATAAAATCCGGAAGGGCGTGGGCTCCGAAAACTGCGGTACAGAATACACACTTGCTATATTTACTCCCATCCTCTGCACATGGGTAGAACTTCACGCATGCCACCCCGACTCAGTGTCAATGTCTCTGCCTCCGCCTCTCTGTCTTCTCTCACCGTGTCTGTCTCCTCTCTGTCTCTGCCTCTCTTTCCCTCCCTTCCCCACTCCCTCCCTCTATCTCGCTCTCTCTTCACAAAGTGCAAATGAAGAAACGAAGACTAGGAGATGATACTGGATGAGAGCAGTAAAACCCCTCACCCATGTAGGCTGAGCGCCTTTACCTTCATTATCCAAATACATGTTCACAGGAATCCCGTGAGATGGAGATTGTCCCATTTCACAGATTTAGCAACTGAGGCCTGGAGAAGAGAGTCCCATAGCTAGGGGGCAGCAGCACAGGTTCAAACTCTGCTCTTACTACTGTAACAAAACGATTTCGAGCCAAGAAGGAATAGCCTTTGAAGCATGTAAGCCCAAGGAGAATAAACAAGGCTGGAGAAGCTGAAGGGCTCCCTCTCTGTGCTCCACACTCAGTCACATAGTGTGGCCCTACTGTGTGCCAGCACACAGGAGGAGCCTGTCCCCCTGCTGCATGAAGACATCGGAATCAGCTCATTCACCACTCAT
The DNA here is from genome assembly GCF_014108235.1 of Myotis myotis. Classification (NCBI taxonomy): domain Eukaryota; kingdom Metazoa; phylum Chordata; class Mammalia; order Chiroptera; family Vespertilionidae; genus Myotis; species Myotis myotis. The sequence continues at coordinate 17,511,871 of NW_023416323.1, forward strand.
ATCTTTGCCACTCCCATTGAATCACTCGCACCAGCCCCTGTGCTATGCAGTGGTGAGCAGGCTCAGATAAGACCCCTCTGGGATCTCAGGGCCTGGGGTGCCCAGATGGGGCAGAGCTTACAGGGGAATACAGACGGAGAACGACTAGGGCAGGGATGAGGGACGGAGATGCCTCGGTAACTGGTGGGGCATGTGTGATATGGATTCAGAAAGCTGGAAACTCTTGCCTAAGATTTTGGTGCAGCTCAAATGCAGATAAAGAACAATGTAGACAACCTCTGTTGCTTTTTTTCATTTCTTTTACTTTTCTTCTCTCCGTTTTTGAAACACCATTCTCAGCTTGACACTCAATCATTCAACACTTATTAAGCACCTATGTACTGGGCTCTGTTCCAAGCATCAATGTATTCAGGGGTGAACCAACTTGTTCGAGAACCACAGTCCTCGCTTTGACAAAAGGCAAACCTTGGACTATTAACAGATGCCTCTCAGGTACCCAGCCCCATATGCAGCATCCTGTCCCCTCACAACAATCCTCTGAGGCTGTAATCATCAGGAAACTGGGCACAGAGGGTGTAAGTAACTTTCCCCAGGCCACACAGCTCCCAAGTGGAGGAACCGGGATTTGAACTCACACTCCTACCCACTGAACTGCCACCACCTTGTGTACCATTAAGCTTCTGGTACAGCCTGGCCCATGTGGCTCAGTGTTTGAGCATCAATCAGGAGGTCATTGTTAGATTCCCAGTTGGGGCATATGCCTGGGATTCGGGCTCAATCCCCAGTAGGAGGCATGCAGGAGGCAGCTGATCAATGATTCTCTCTCATCATTGATATTTCTATCTCTCCCTCTCCTTTCCTCTCTGAAATTAACAAAAATCTATTTTTTTAAAATTAAAGAAATTCTTTATAAAACAAGCAAACACATGTCTTGGGTACAGGGGAATGCAATAAACTGGGTCTCCGGCCCAGCAGAGGGGAAGGAAAGCTTCACAGGATCTAATTTCTCATGGGCACACCATTGGCGGGGTGGGGGTAGGGGAGGAGGTGGTGTTAATACTGAAATATTCACACTCTAACTCGGACCTCCACCTCCTTAATGATGCTTTTTATGGCAAATCTGCAGGCTCCTTGCTGACCCAGGATAGCTCTGCAGACACCTTCCCACTGGCAGAGCTGCCACCTGAGGGCACTAAACAATGTCGTTCCCCAGCCAGGCTCCCAACCCCCCTCTGGCCTGGCAGCCACTGCTCCAGCACCCTGCACACAACAGAACCTTCCAGACCCCCACCCTCTTCTCTCCCTCAGTTTCTTCTTGCCTCTCCCTCTGTGGTCTTCTCCTCATCTGCCTCACTGCTTCTGTCTACCCCACTGAGCCTCCATGGCCTGGCATCTGGCTATGCCCACCCCTGCCTGCTGACTTCAGCAAGCACATACATGTGCCAGGCGCTATCCTGGGGGCTTCACCGGCAGCAGCCTGTGAACCTCTCACCACCCAGTGAGGGAAGTGGCTATTGTTGGCCTTGTTTTATACATGGGGAAACTAAGGCTCAGGCAGATGAAGATACTTGCCCAGGGTCACTTGGCTACTGAGAGATGGGGTTGGGATTCCAACGCAGGCAGTCCAAGCCCAGTGCCCATGACCTTGACCTCTAGACCAGGTGGCCTGAAGGGATTAGGGAGTTTGGGTTTGCTTTAGTGTGAACCCATTGGGCATTTCTGAGATATTTCGTATCTCTCTTCAATAGCCCAGTTGGGCTAGCATTCCTCAAATGGGATGTTATGGTTATTACTGCTGTGTAACAAATTATTCCTAAACATAGTGGCTTCAAACAGCCACTCTACTTTGCTGAGAATTTTGTCAGGAATTTGGGACAGGCCCAGTTGGATGGGTCTTCCTTGGGGGTCTCTCACGAGGTTGGAGTCAGATGTTGGCTGGGGCTGCAGACATCCGAAGGCTGGACTGAGCTGGGCATCCGAGCTGGTTCACCCATGTGGTGGGGTGTGTGGCCTTTTATGACCTTTCATTGGAAATCATAGAGTGTCACTCTGCCATACCCTTGGTCAAAGCACAGAGTCTGCCTCGGGTCAAAGAAGAGAGGACATAAAGCACACCTCTCAACAGGTAGAGATCAAAGAATTTGTAGACAAGATACATAACAACACACAGCTCAGTGCCTGGCACGGAGCACTCAATAAAGGACAATTCAACCTTCGTAGGGGGCCAAGTTAGGCCAGCCAAAGGAGCACTGTGTTTGCGTCTAGACAGATGAGTTTGAATCCTAACTCCACCAGCCACCAGCTGTTCAAGTGACCTGACATCTGAGTGACAATTGCCTCCCAGGCGGGATCACCCTTGGGGCAGACTGAGTCCGTAGCTTGCTGGTTGGTGCCATTGTCTGGAACCAGTCCGGCTGGGTTCCGATCCTGGCTTCTCTACTTCCAAGCTGTTGGCCTTGTGTTCGGCTTCCCATCTGTAAAATGGCAATGGCCTCTTTCTCCCCTAGGGCTGTTATTAAAATATTAAATGGTTTATATACAGAAAATAATTAGAAAAATTAGAATAATACCTGCACATAGCAAGTATTAGTTAATATCATTGTTAATAGAGCCAGCAGAATAAAGAGACAGAAAAGTTTAATTTTAATCAACTTTTCCATCACTGTGTAATCTTAGATTTCCAAAAATTCACAGTTGACTTGGAAAAAGATGGTGTGTCATGGGCAACATCGGCTCCTGGGAGGTCCTGGATGGGAAGGGACCAAGATGCACCCAAGGATCTTCATGGGAAGGGACTGGCCACTGACATCCTTGGAAATCCCAGCAAAGGGATCTCCCTGTTTGCTTCCCAGGCAGGAATGAAGTCATGGAGAGTTTGAGACGAAGGAAAAGGTCCTTCTGAAAACCGTAACGAAGCCCAACCTGAATAAAGGAACATGTGGGCCTGGTCATGACCTCCTAGAGAGGTTCCACCCCTCTGCCAACGGCTCTCTCCAAACCAAGGTGGGCTGACGGCAGGACCACACACGTCGCAAGTGCAGAATGGGGGGGAGGGGGGGCTGCACAGGTGCTCTGAAGGTTTAATCATTTGAAGCAAAGATCAAGGTCTTTCTTTCCTATGTCACTGTGGGTGTCACGGGGCTGGTGTCACTTTCATACCCTTGATCAGATCACAGAGTCTGCCTGGGGGCAGCGGGGAAGATGGCACCAACGTCTTCCTCGCCACTTGTTTTCCCTGGAGTCTCTTGAGCTGGACATCGAGAGCCATGGCCGGGAATCCAGCTTCTTGTTTGTTCCTGACCCGCCCATTCAGCAGCTGCAGGCTCGATTCGGCTTCAAAGACCGTGAAGACGCCGAGCCAAGGAGACATGGGGCATCGTTCTGTGATGAGCATGGCTTAGAGAGAGGAACCACAAGGAAAAGAAAGATGGTGGCACCTCTGCATGGACCGACGCCCATCGTGTGGTCCTCCGGGGTCTCAGGGGGAAGGGTTTGCCTGACTTGTTGGAAGGTACTGATGGGCTAAAGTTGTGAGTAACAAAAACACACTCAGGTTAGTGCAAGCAGAGGAGGGAGCTTCTGGGTAGGATGCTGGGTTATTGTGGAATCCAAGGGTAATCAAGACCCTCAAAGAACTAAAATTACAAGAATAAAATAAAACAAAACAGAAAAGAACTCGCGTTAGTCCTGGAAGGGAGCCGGGCATCCTGGCAGGACCATGTATTTCCCCCTCAGTATAGGGGTCCCTTCCTTCTCCCTCTGCAGCCAGGCCTCACCTATTCCCTGTGGACATGACCCTCCCACCAGCATGGGGGCTCACGGGGACCAGCACAGGCTACGCCCAGCCATATCCCGGTTCTAACTTCCCAACAAGTGATGCTAATTGGCCCCGTGGGGAGAGTTGTCTACCCCTGGTCAGTCAAATGAGACCAAGGGGACACAGCCAGGCGACATGAACGTGATGGCGAGGCGCTGCATATTGCAGACACACCCAAAGGCCAGATGGATGGGGATGATCCACCGTAAAGAATCTGTAGGAACAGCTGGCAAAAGAGTCAGGGGGACAGTAGCTTAAGGTAAAGCTGAAGCAGGCTTCATCGTGTCCCATGCATGTCCCTAGGAGACCCACTCATTTCCATGCACAAACCTGACTTCCACACCTACATCTGTGGAGGCTGCCCCTGAGCTGTCAGAACCTACCTAGCCCACAAGCTTGGCATCCCCAAAGTGCCTAGGGCATCAGCTAACAACGGCTAACAGGGCTGAGGATCTAAATACCCCAGGTCCCATCTCTCAGCTGAGAAGCTTCAGAAAAATTCTCCAGTCTGCCACGTGGTAGCTGCCTTAATGATGCTCAGTTTATCAGCTTCCTTCTCTCCCTGTCTCACTAACCCACCTCTTTCCTCTATTCCTTGCACCTCTCAGATACACCGCCTGCCCTCAAAACCTCAGGACAGCGTCTGCTTCTGGAAACCAAAGCTGGGACAAGGACCCTGAAGTTCGGGGATCGGGTCCCAGGCATCACTCTATCCTCCCGGGATACCTGTGCATTCATTCATTCATCTACCCATTGAAGATGTATTGAGCATATACTTCATGCCATGGCACATGTGGACAATATAGGAGAAAAATAGTAAAGAACTGACAAGGTCTAAACAGCCATATAAAGAGAGGAAGGCTTTTTACAAGAAGAGTTTGGTAAGCTCAGGCTTAGCTGTGGAATTATTTAACTATATAAAAAAATATGACTCATGTAGGAAAAGTGGACACCAAATCCCAGAATATGATGGGCACCCTCTTAAAGTTTGAGAGAGGTGGTTTGGGACAAGTTAAAGAAACTCTTCATCCAACAGCGAATAGCAAATGTGCCCAACTCGAGTTATCCCACAAGAAATAATACAAGCAGAAAATGTCAATAGGTTTTTAAAAATAAATGAATGCTGGAGTTCACTTTTGATTCTACTTGATGACATTTACTGAGGCCGTTCTTTGGACCAGGCTTTCTGGAAAAAAAAGAGATGAAGAAGGCAGACATGAGACAAGCCTTTTAATGGCGGGGCCCTGCGTGAACGATCAATGCAGCCCTCTGTGCTGAGTGCAATAACAGAGGCATCAGATGGTTCCAAGGAGCCCAGGAGAGGGGCGGTGTCAGCACCGAGGGGTGCACTGTGGCGTCACAGACGTGAGCAGGGCCAGTGCATTAACCGGGACTCCTTTGTTGCTTGTTACAGAAACTTAACTAGGACAGACTACAGAAGAAAGAGGCAATGTGTCAGCTTCTATAAGTGGGAAGTCAGGAGAGGAACTTCGGCACACCTGGGTCCAGGACCTCAAAGAGATGGCCACACCTTCTTCTGGCCCCTCCGCTGACTTCCTGGCTCCTCTCTGGGTTCTGCCTGGCTCCCTCCTGTTACTCCTCCAACAGAGGAGGTTGCCACTGATAGCCACAATTCAACCCTGCCCAGCTCTGTGACTCAGCAGGCCGGCACCTCCCACCTGGCTACATATCCTATATAATAAAAGCCTAACATGCAAATCAACCAAATGGTGGAGCCACTGGCGAAACGACTGGTTGCTATGATGCACACTGACCACCAGGGGGCAGACGCTCAATGCAGGAGCTGCCCCCAGTCCGCAGGCCCCATGCTAGCCAAGACAGGTGCGAGCCCCCCCCCTCCCCGATCGCCCCACTGGTCACCCCACAGAGGGAGGCAACTGGCGGCGGTGGTAGGGGGGCAGGGCCAGCGAGTGGGTGGCACCAAGCTGGCTAAGGTGGGTGCCAGCAGGGGCCCCCTGATTGCCCTGCTGGTCACCCCATAGATTGGCCCTGATCTCCAGCCAGGCCTAGGGACCCTACCCATGCATGAATTTCATGCACTGGGCCTCTAGTTGAGAAATAAAACCCCAGAGAAAGACCGGATTGGCCTGGCCCAGGCCACATGCCCACTCTGGCAGATGCCTTCATGCCCGTCCTGGTCCTCTAACCATGATGGCTGGGTACACGGCAGCCTGACTCCCAGCTGCCAGCATATGTGTTCCTTGGCCTCAGAGCTTATTCTGAGCACAGGACTTCGGGGCAGGCCAAAAGCAACATGGAATTACACCCCGCAGAGCAGCACTCACAGATAATTTAGCAAGAACTGCAGTACAGATACCCCAACCTCCTCACCTCTCAGGCGAGACAACACTGGCTTCCAGAGCCCCAGGGGATTACGCTGTAGGGACCACAGTGGTAGCTGGTCAACAGCCATACATTATTAAGTCCTTCCTGTCCCTGTCTCACTTACCCTCCTCCTGGTATTTCTGGGGTCATCTCCTCCAAGAAACTACTTGCACTCACATCCTGTCTCAGAGTCTGTTTGGGGGGGACCCAAAGCAAGATCCCCAGCCATGCCAGCTGCCTGTGGCAGGGAAGGGACCTCAGCGTGGGCTAACCTGGCGCACCCACCAGCCGGGGCATCAAGAGTCTGTAACAGTAGTGGGTGGAAAGGGGGCCAGGCAGAGAGACAGCCAAGACAGATGGGTCTAGATGGGCGATCAGGAGACATGTCGGGGCTCTCTCGGCGGAGGGCAGCGAATGCAAAGACCGGAAGCCGGGACCTCAGCGTGTGCAGGCAGGGACCGTCATGGGGAGGTGAGAGCCTTAAGCAATGCAGACTTCAACCTGGAGAGAGAGAGTTGGGAGCCCCCAAAAGGCAAGCCTCCCGAATTGTGGGCATCCATGGGGGGGTGCAGCCTGAGTGGGTAGCTGGAATGTTTCGGGGAGAGCTCCTGGCACCAAAGAGGACGGTCAGCCACAGCCCTCAGAATAGTTCCCTTTCTCTCAGCACCGGTGAGCCCTGAGCACACAGGTGGGAATAGGAACCCCAAGTTCACCATCTATTGAGCAACAGGAATCCTGCATTACAGCCTCATGCCAATGCTGAGAGGTGGGACCTACTGCATCCCCATCACACCAGGAAGTCAGGCTCACACACGTTACCCAGGATCGCTCTGTGTGAGTCCCGGGGGCTCCAAACCCTGCGATTGGAACAATACTGTGATTTGTTTATTAAATGTTAATAGGTCCGATGCAGGTCTGTCCCACCCTCCCCCCGCCCCCCTGAACCTATCCGAGTCCTGAATTCCAACTGTGAGCTTTCCTCTCGTGAGGAATACCTGCAGAGGCGAAGGGGTGGCCAGGAGGGCATCCTGTTGAATTCTTCAGTTAGCAAGTACTGGAACATCCAGGGAGCCTGTTGTCACAGGACTTGGGATGGAAATGCTTTTATGGCTTTGAAGTATAAACAATTATCCTGGAATGCTGGCAAATCCTTCCTCCTCAGCCAAGGGAAAGTTTACAAAAAGCGATGCCAATCATCAACACCTGGTGTGACACAGTTGTGCCCGCCCTGGGACAATAATGCCCACTTCCCAAGTCTCCATCTCAGTGCTGGGTCCCCTTGGCCACAAAATTCCCCAGCAGTCGCACCGATTGCTCAATGATCTCCTTTCTTAAAACAGAAAGATTCTTACATTCTAATAGTTGTCACTCAGCTACAAGACTATACTTCCCAGCCTGCCTTGTAGCTTCTCCTGTCCACTGAGGTACATTTCAGCTTAAGAGTTGTGTCTGGCTTCAAGGAAGCCTCCCTATAGGATGGGGGACGTTCACCTTTCACTGTTCTCCTTCCTTCCGACCTGGAATATGGGTCTGATGGCTGGAGAGCAGCAGCCATCTTGACCATGAGGTACCTTGGGAGCAGAAACCATAAATGTTGACCCCTCAGTCCATGACAGTGTAGATCTCTACATCAGTCTCACTACCTAGATCAGACTTCTAACGCATAAAAGAGAAATGAAGTTCTATTCCTGTTTAGGTGGGAAGGAGGAGGAGGGTCTTTGTTCTTCATAGTAGCTAATCCTGACAACATCTTCAGTTTAAAGGTGAAAAGAGATCTGATGTTAGACTTTAAATGCTTTGTTATTGCCCAGCCAACGTGGCTCAATGGTTGAGTGTTGACCTATGAACCAGGAGGTCAGAGTTCAATTGCTAGTCATAGCACATGCCCGGGTTGCGGGCTCCATCCCCAGTGTGGGGCATGCGGGAGGCAGCCAATCAATGACTCTCTCTCATCACTGATATTTCTCTCTCTCTTCATTCCTCTCTGAAATCCATAAAAATATTTAAAAATAAAAAATTTTTAATTAAAATAAATAAATAATAAAATGTTTTGTTATTGTTTCTTAGGTTTTTTTTTCTCCTTTGAATCATCCATCTGGCACCTCTTCCTTTTGGGAGAAAGTGATAAAATGAAAGTGTGATTATATCTTTAAAAAATTGGGAGACTCCGCCCTGGCCAGTGTGGCTCAGTTGGTTGAGCATCATCTCATGTACCAAAAGCTCACCAGTTCGATTTCTGGTCAGGGCACATGCCTGGGTTGCAGGCTTGATCCCAGTAGGGGGTGTGCAAGATGCAGCTGATAGATGTTTCTCTCTCCCTCTCCCTTTCTCTCTCTCTGAAAAAATCAATTTTAAAAAATGGGGAGATTCCATTTAAATTTCATAAGAAACTCCTTGCTCACACTGGGGATTCCTCAGAAAATTCAGCTCTTTTGGCAAATGCTGCCACGGTGATTGCTTTCTCCCTGGGTGACAATCGGCCTTTTCCAGGGAGGCCGGGCCCTGGGTTTCACGCCCAGGGTGTGGTGTTTCCAGGGGATTCTAAACCTCTCTGTCAGCCTGGGGGAGGAGAGGACTGGCAGAATGGAAACTGGTCTTCCCAGCGAGGGTGTCACAGCACCCCACCCCTCCGGCTGGAGAGGGGCCCTCACACAGCTCCTCATGGCCCTGAGCTCCCAGATCCCCTGTTGGGCCTTGAATCCAAGCCCCATCACTACTTGGCCTGAGGCCTTGGACAAGTGCCTTGACTCTCTGCCCCTCGGTCTCTTCCTCTGTAAAATGGGAATAATAACAGGCACACTTTTCGTGCTATTGTAGTAGACGAGTTCACTGTTGAGAATTCTTAGTATCATCCCTACCATCTTTGTTCTCCAACTTCTCACCCCTCCTGTTTCTATCAATGCTGTCCCTGACAAGCATTACACCCAGGAACACTCTCCCTAGTCACCCCCACCCCAGAAAGCAATCCAACAGGTACAGCTTGTGCTCACAGTTTGAAAAGCAGGGTAAATGTGAGCATTAGTGTCCTGGGGCTGCCAGATCCAATGACCACAAACTAGGGGCCGAACACAACAGAAATGTGTTCTCTCCAGGACCCTCTGGAGCCTGTAGGAGAGGATCCTCGCTGTCTCTTCCAGCTTCTGATCTGTCCTGTAAGTTACATTATGTTACGTTACATTACATTATGCTACGTTACGTTACGTGGCATAACTTACATAACTGTATCCTCTAATGACAGGGACACAGTCATATTGGATTAGTATGACCTCAACTTACTACTCCCACGGTCCCTATTTCCAAGTAAGGACACACTCAGAGGTTCCAGGTGGACGTGAATTTGGGGAAGATACTATTCTCTTGGCTTTGAACTGCATGGCCAAGAATATGGTGGAAGTGACTCTGGGCTAGTCCCTAAGAAACTGGCAGCTTCCACTTCTTCCTCTTGGGACACTTGCTCTTGGAAGCCCACCACCATGCTGTGAGGAAGCCCAAGCTGCCATGTGGAGAGAGCCAGCAGCCAGCACTAACTTGCAGTGATGAGAGTGCGCCATCCGGAATGGGTCCTCCAGACCCCCTGCTACGTGAGCGGAAGAAATCATTGCTGTTTTGCTAAGCCACTAAATTTGGGGCGGGGGGGGGGGGGGGGGGGTTGGGGGGGAGGTGTTCTTGTGTAGCAACAGGTAACAGGAATAGGAACCATCTATCGGTTCCTTGTTTTTACGTCAGTGCTGGGCACACAGCAGGCGCTCGCCAAGTGCTTGCTGACTGCCACAGAATCACTTCTGACTCCCAAGAAACTGCTCAACAATGGCAACAACAAAAGTCCTGAATACCCAAAGATCTGTTAAACAGAACATGCCAGGACTCTGTCTTCCCTGTTGAGTAACCATGATAAACTGAGATGTTTGTTTTCAAACAATAGGGTGGCCTCAGTGTTCCTGCGAAATAGGCAATTTGGTGCCTGAGGGAAGACAGACCTTTCAGAGTCATCGGCAGGCTCTGGCTGGGTGAGTACGTGAATTCGTGAGACCTGTCCATGTGCAAGTCCTAGTGGGTGCTTTGACCTGGGGACAACTGCGAGAATGATCTCATCTGGTGTGCACATCCTCCTGATCGTTGTCTTCATTGCATGACTGTGGTCTGTTGCTCACTGGATCCTGCTTTCAACTCGAGCCAAAGCTGAACATGTCTCTTCAAAGGAGAACTGACAACGTGATAGATCATGACGCTGATGGCTCCCTGCGACTCCTGCCTCCGTGTCCCGGCCCTTTTGCAAGTGACTTTGCCCTCATTTTGTCAAGAGGTAGAGACTATTTCTCCGTCCCCTGGTGCCTGGGTTGGCATGTGAGTTGCTTTGGCCAATAGATTGTGGCGGAAGTGATGGGGTATCTGTTCCAAGCTTGGGACTCAAGAGGTCTGCAGTTTCTGCTCTCCCTCTCAGACCCCGAGAGGAGATGCCATAGAGAAGCTGAGTCTAGCCCAGTGGAGGAGGAGAGGACCCATGAAGGCAAACCATGGCGTCTGAGCGGACAGCCACACCAATGGCCGGCATGAGCGGGCAGCCCGGGACCCTCGGCCCCAGTGAAGCTGTCAGCCACCCGCATGCAGCTCATGGGTGAGCCCTGGTGAGATCACGGAGGGCCAGCCGGACTGCCGCCCCGGAGACCATGAGAATAAGACTGTCACTGTTTGAAGCCCCTACAATTTGGGATGTTTGTTGCACAGCAAAGGCTAATGAACAGATCTTGTCATGTAACCTTGTCAGGGAGAGAAAGCCATACATTTCCCTCAAACAGCTAACTGTCCAGTAAAAAATCCTGAGAACACTCTGTACTCCTGTCATGGACTGAATGGTGTCCCCCAAATTCCTGTGTTGAGGTTCTAACCCCCAGCACCTCAGAATATGACCATGTCTGGGGATAGGTCTTTAAAAAGGTGATTAAGGCCCATCGGGTCATGAGGTTGCATTCTAATCCAGTCCAGTGATGGCGAACCTTTTGAGCTCAGCGTGTCAGCATTTGAAAAACCCTAACTTAACTCTGGTGCTGTGTCACATATAGAAATTTTTTGATATTTGCAACCACAGTAAAACAACGATTTATATTTTTGATATTTATTTTATATATTTAAATGCCATTTAACATAGAAAAATCAACCAAAAAAATGAGTTCGCGTGTCGCCTCTGACACGTGTGTCATAGGTTCGCCATCACTGCCATAGACTTACAGATTCGGACACAGATATGCACGGAGGGGCGACCCTGTGAGAACAGAGGGACAAGACGGATGCCCACAGGCCGAGGGGAGAGGCCCCCCAGAGGCCCAGCCCTGTGGACATTTGATCTTGGACTTATAATCTGTAGAACAGTAAGAAAAACCTCCTGATTGAGCCCGGCAGCCTGTGAACTTTATGGCAGCTTCCTAGCGGCTCTGCCCGAGGCTGCCTCCACCTTCTCACACCTGTGAGTAGAGCTCTGCACTGACCTTAGCTCAAGCCCTGCCCTGTCACCTCAGGAGGAACCGTTTCCTTCCCCAAGGGCCAAGGTGGGCCTCCAGCCCCGAGCCCACCTGAGCTCCTGGCGCTCACTCGGCATCTTTAAAGACTTACAATATGCCGAGCCCATGGAGCCTTCCAGCCAATCCTCACGCTTTCTGCGGGGGTATGTGTTATTATTGCCCCCTCTCTCTGATGGGGAAACTGAGGCCCAGAGAGGCTGCCCAACCTCCCCATGGGGCCTTCCAGCCAATCCTCACGCTTTCTGCGGGGGTATGTGTTATTATTGCCCCCTCTCTCTGATGGGGAAACTGAGGCCCAGAGAGGCTGCCCAACCTCCCCATGGGCACACAGCTAGGCCCTCTCCCACCCTCCCACATTGCAGCCTCCCACAGCTCAGGTCCCCCCAGCTGACTAGTCCCTGGAACTTGGCGTGGACATGAGTTTCCTAGGGCTGCGGTAAGAAAGGACCACAAACGGGGAGGCTTCGCACAGCAGAAAGGTGTGCTCTCACAGCCTGGAGGCCAGAAGTCCAAGATCAGGGGTCAACAGGGCCTTGCTCCGCCCCTCCCCCTTCCCCCCCCCAAGGCCCTAGAAAAGAACTGGCCCCGTGCTGGTTTCTCAGTTTCCGGTGGTTGCGGCATCGATGGCATTGGGTCATGTCACTTGAATCTCTGCCTATCTTTACTTGACTAGCTTCCTGTGTATGTGTGAGCAAATTTCCCTCTTCTTACAGAGATACCGGTGGCTAGATTAGGACCCACCCCAGTCCAGTATGACATCAACTGGATTACATCTACCAAGACCCTATTTCCAAATAAGGTCACATCCCGAGGGTCCAGGCGGACATGGATTTGGGGGTGGGAGGGGCACTACTCCGCCCCCTATACACTGTAAAAGGGACTTTGCTAGTGTGATTAGGGTACGGATCCTGAAATGAGATTACCCTGAACTATCCCGTGGGTCCATGTGATCAAGGGGTTCTTATAAGAGGGAGGCAGGGAGGCCGAGCCAGGGAGCGGTGATGACAGCGGAGGCTGGAGTGATGCACGTTGAAGGTGCAGGAAGGGCGATGCGCCAACCAATGGAGGCGGCCTCCAGAAGCTGACAAAAGCCAAGAATATATTCTCTCCGGGAGCCTATAAGGTGTGGCCACTTGTTACAGCAGCCACAGGACACGAACACGGTTGCATGATCAGTTGTCTCTGCAGAAGGGCGTGGGGCTGGGGGGCTGCAGAGCTGCCCTCCAAGGGGAAACCGCTGTGAATCAGCCAGAGCGCACGGACGCTTCCAGGCAGCGCTGCTCGCAGACCACACAGCATCGGCAGGGCCCTGACTCATCTGGCTCCGAGAGGCGCTCCTTACAGCCTTTTTACCAGAAGCCCCGGTTCATCCTGATTAATTTTCGAGCAATCAAGCAACACGTTCCAGATGCACAAACTGGACAGTAGCCAGTCTCAGACTCTGCGTGGTCTGGGGGTCCACACGTGGCCCTCGGTGGGTACCTCAGCCCGAGCGGCCGCACGGCGTCGCCAATGCTCTCAGTGTCCTGGTGGGCAGCGCTGTCCTGCCGCCACCGGGGCAGCCCAGGGACGCTGCAGGAGCTCTGACGGCTGCACTTGAAAGTGGCCGAGGCCCACGCATCCTGTCTCCCCAAGCTGTCCTCCTGCGGGCGTTTCTCATTTCCCCGGACAGCAGTTACCTTTACACCCACAGCTACTCAGGGATGTGGATCTGTTTTCTGTAACAGGGCGGTTGGGAGTGTGTGGGGAGTGGTACGTCATCTAAACTTGACAAGAAGCAGTGTCTCAGTTTCTCACTTGACATCACCTCTGTTCATTTGAAAAGCTTCAGGTCACTAGTCCACGGATGTGCCATCTGGAGCCTCTCACAGCTGTGTCCCCTCCACTCTCCCCCTCCTCAGATGCTACATGGTGGGAAGGAAAGTGTAGGGTCTCTGTGGTTTTGCTGGGAGCAGGGAGCGCACCCCACCCCCAGATCCCTTTACAAGACACAGGAGCCTAACTTGGTTTCCTGGGGCTGCCGTAACAAATGGCCGCAAAAGGGGTCTTAGGACAACAGGAATTATTGATCTCCCAGTTATAGAGACATGAAGTCCAAAGTCAAGGTGTCAGCAGGGCCACACTCCCTCCCAAGGGTCTTGGGAGGATCCTCCTGCCCCTTCTAGGTCCTGGTGGCCTCCGTCCTCAATGGCCTTCTCCTCTTCCTACAAGGACACTTTTCGTTGCACTTAGAACTCACCCAGGGAAACCAAGAGCATTCGTCCTGAGATCTGGTCCTGGGTCACATGTGCCAAATGTCACAGTCACAGGTTCTGGGGTCAGGACTTGGAAAGATCGTTGTAGTGGCCCCATCCACCCCTCTATCGAGCTCGGGCTCACTCCGGTCACTCCCTCCGATCCAGGCCACACCAGCGCCTGGGCTTCCGTGCCATCCACGTTGGAGCTGGGCCAGCATGCATGGGGGTCCCCTCCACATCACACTGGGGGTGGCTCTCAGCCCTTCTGCCTTCAGCCTTCTGCTCCCTCCCTCAACTCCAGGATTCAGATGCAGGGGGCAGCTCAGGACGTGTTGCACCCTCCGCTCTTCCCCCCCCCCCCTGCCCTCCCCCCGACACCGACCCCCACCCCTGCCCACACACACACACATCTCTTTAATCTCCATCTCCTGCCTCACCTGTCTGGAGCTGGGTGGAAGGATTTCCCGCCTTCTTGTGCTGCGAGGGTGCCCCGTCCATGAAGCACGGACTTTTATGTCCCCTCTGGCTGATAATCAGCCTGAAGGTCAAGTACCACAGGCCTGACTTTTGATGCGTAAGTAAGAGCTAAAGGAGTCTAGAGAGTCCTTTTGAGTCTGGCCTGTCATCTCAATAAGAACTCTGAAAGCTAAACTCCAACTCCTTTTTTGCTTAGCTCTTGCCAAGCATTCCTAGTCCCCCAAGGCAGATAAAGGAAAAGGTCACATACCCCGAAATGCAAGAGGAAAGCACATACATGTGTTGTAAAACCTCAGTCCTCTTCCATTGACTAACTGCCCACACTGACCCAGCCTCGCCCGCAGGAGGCTTCAGAGGGGCTCTTATTTATTTACTTATTTATTTATTTTTAATTCTCACCCGAGAATATTTTTGCCACCAACCTCTAGAGAGAGTTGAAGGGAGAAGAGGGGAAGAGAGAGAAAAACATCTACATTAGAGAGACACATTGATTGGTTGCCTCCTGCACGTCCTGGGGAACTTGCAACTGAAGTACATGCCCTTGACTGGTAATCGAACCCACAATCCTTTGGTGCACAGAATAACGCTCCAACTACCGAGCCAAACCAATCAGGGCTTGAGACATTTTTAAATCAGCCTTTAAATCACTTGGTGGACTTTATTTATTTATTATTTTTTAATGTTTTTATTGATTTTTAGAGAGAGAGAGGAAGGGAGATGGAGAGTAGAAACATCAATGAGAGAGAAACACCAGCGATTGGTTGCCTCCTGCATGTCCCCCACTAGGGATCAAGCTCACAACCCAGGCATGTGCCCTGACAGAGAATCAAACTGGTGACCTCTTGGTTCATGGGCCGATGCTTAACCACTGAGCAACACCGGCCAGGCAAGCTACAATAAAGTACACCAGTCTCATGAGCTGGGACAAACATCGACACCAACTCAACCACAATCACTTTATAGAATGTTTCCACCACCTCATACCCCTCCCCGGTCTACCCCACTCCTCCCTCCCTTCCCATACACCACGTCCCCTGCTTTGCCTTGCCAGTTCTAGAATGTCCCCTTAATGGAATCGTACGGCATGCTAAGAGTTGCTCTTGACCCATCGCTTCCCCCACAGGAGAGCACATTCAAGCCTCCAACTCATCAAGCTTCACCAATGAGGAAATACTTCAAAAGAAATAAAAATGCTTTGATTTGTATGTTAAAATAATACCTATTTTAATAGGTTGTTGTGAGATTCAAATGTAATTAGATGTCTTAAGTGCATACTTACTTTAAAACCTATAAATGACAGTTACTATTGTGCCTACTCTCTGTTCTCCACTTTGCAGCCAGATGCTCACCTAAAAATGCAAGCCTGACCAAGACACCTCATCAGCTTCATTACTGACTGCTTCCTGGGATCAGCACCCTCTACTGTCCCCAACTCCCTGCCCCCACCCACCTTGTGTGTCAGCCTCACTGCCCTCTGAGCTCACAAGGGCCTTTTGTGCCCCTGGGCCTTTGCATATGCTCCACCCACCTCTATCTGGAAAACTCCACCCCTCCTTTCAAGACCCAGCACAAATGCTGCCTCTTCCGAGAAGGTGTGGCTGACAGGTCACAATTGCTTTTATCTCTGTCTTCCTTAACAGCATCTTTTGCTTTTTTGCATTTATCATGCAAATTACACATAGTTTCTCGAGGCCTTTTGGCCAAGATCAAGTGTATCATGCAAATTACTTTATTCACTTGTCCAAATGGAAGAGGTAAATTGAATTATTGGTCCATAATTCTTCAATGTGCTAGAAGAATGTTCTACGCGGCTTCCCATAGCCTCAAGAGAGTACTTCCTACCGCTTGACTTTGGCCATGTGACTGGCTTTGACCAATGGGCTTCTGCCGTGGCCAGCTGACCCTTAGAGGACTGGGCACAGAATGAAGATGTGGAAAGAAGAATTGAATCCAACCTGCAGCTTGGAGGCCAGCCCAGCTGAACCTGGCATAGATCAGATAACACCACTCCTCTCACCTCCAGCTGATTTGCAGACACAGGAACCAGTTATCTGTGGTTTGTTACTCAGCATCACTGTGGCAATAGCTAACTGTTACAATGGCTTCATCACCTCATTTTATGACAAGCATCTATAAGCAGGAACCATGTCTCACTTCCTCTGTCTCCCCAGGGCTGATAGCTGAAGGGAAAGATGTTTCAGAACATCTTGTGCAATAATGTACCGTTCACTCCAGCCATGGGGAAGAGAAGAGAGAAATAGGAGTCCAAGCACGATGGGCTTCTTTGGGATAGCTTAGGGGTTCAGGGCATGGGTTCTGACTGCTGGACAGGCCCGCTTGAATTCCAGCAGCTTCCTTGAAGGCCTGAGCCTCAGTTTCATCAACTATAATGTGGGGCTAATAATAATGTGAACCTCACAGTGTTGTTGGGAGGAGTGAATGAACCAATGGAGGTGAAGCTCTGAGTATAGAGCCTTGCACATTGCTAGCCTTCCCCACCCCCCACCCCACCCCAAAAAAAATACTACCTAAAATTGATCCATTGGAGAGATGCAAGCTAACCCAAGAACTGTACTTAACACAGATAAGAACTGAAAATACTGGTTAAAGGGAGGTGTCCTTTGGCTCGGGAAGTTTTAGAGCATGAAATATGCAGCTCCAGAGATAAAGGCTTAGCATGAGGGAGGGAAGGAGAGCCATAGGAAAGGGGGGTCGAGGTGACCGTGTCATTCCAGATGGCTGGGCTTTCAGCCATTACCTCACTTCTCCCACATTTCTAGAACTCTCCACTTCACTCCTGTGATGATTCGAGTCATGGGCAACACAACTGTGAACTCAGGGGATTAAATGCACTCGGCTTCTGGTGTAGGTTTCCTCTGTTGCCTAGTGGTAAACAGGGGCAGAGTCCTATGCATTATTATCCTCGACCGTTTCCTTAACCAGTCATCTTGTGATTGCTCTCATTACTTTAGGAAAAAACCTCTACTTTCTATACATCCCCAAGGAAATTTTCACTTTTTAAATACCTGCAAGCAAATAAAAAAGATAAATTGGAATCAGAATAAGGCAGGAATCAGAATAAGAAGCTGGGAAAATTCCTTGACAAGTGGAATGAGGAAAACTGAGACAGATAGTTAAACAGCTGAGCAATTTACAGCCAGAGAAATAGCCAGGTCTTATCTTCCCTCAGTAACCAAGGACACTTAGGGCGAATAGTTTACACATTCCAGACGATGCTGGGGCAGACCCGCCTCAGTTCCGGTCCCTCTTTGGTGACACTCTCTGGAGTCTCCTTAGAGCTGCATATTTCATGCTCTAAAACGTTCCTTACTACAAATACATATATTATGTAGCACTGGATTATAGTCTAAACTGACCAGAGGATGGCCCTGACCCTATATGCTCATTTTGATGAATCAGCACATCATCTGGAAAGGACACATCTGAAAAGCTGATGAATATTCTAGAGATCCTCCCCTGAGATCTCCTCTAGAATTCCTGCCTTTAGAAACAGATACAAACCCTGGAGACTAAGGCACGGCACCTTCACCCCCTCCCCCACGCCCCTTCCCCTCCCCCGCTGCCCATACACACACACCCTTCTTTCCTCAGGCATGTATCTTTGCTTTCTTTCTCCTAAATTCTAAAGGAGACTTGCAATCAGGGGAGCAGCAGGCAGCAGCAGCTTGTCCCAAGTTTACCCCCCTGAACCTGTCTCCAATGCCCTCCTTTTGCCGCTGTAACTTGTTTCCTGAGTCCACACAGCCCAGCTGGCTCACTTCTGCCTTTGTGACTTTCCTTCTTAAAGGGCCAAGGCAGTCTCACCTAGGCTCACTCCTGTTGCTACGATCTTGCCTCTTCGATCTTAATCCATCCCTTGGTTTCACTTGCCCCAGCTTTAATAAACGTACTCTCAAAATCACCTGGACTTTTATCATGAAATCTTTCCTGCACAAAGCCAAGAACACACACATTCCAGACCATACCAGGGCAGACCTGTCTCAATCCCAGTCCCTTCCTACTGACAATACAAGCTGTTCAGTTAACCTAAAAGAAGGCAAGAAAAATGGGGAGGGGACAACAAAGAAGAGATAAGAAAAATTAAAAACAAATAGCAAAAATTCTAGGTCTTAACCCAGCTATATTGATATTGATATTAAACATAAATGGCCTAAACATGCCTATTCAAATGCAGAGATTGCCAGATAGTATAAAAAAGCAAGGCTCAACTATCTTAGATGTAAAGATATAAAGAAGTTAAAAGTAAAGGTATGAAAATATGTATATCATTCAACACTTATTAATCAAAAGAAAGCTGTAGTGGTGATATTAGTACCAGACAAAGTAGACTTCAGAACAAGACACATTTCCAGGGATAAAGAGGAACTTATCCTAATGATAAAAAGACTAAGCTTAAAACATATTGCTGTGTTGGGGGAGGAAAAAGGATAGGGGCATAAAAAACAGTGGACACAGTAACAATTTCAAAGACTTATGACCAAAGCTGTAATGATATGAAAAACAAAATTATGTAGCATTAGATTATAATCCAAAAAGTATAGTGGAACTCTCTGCACTATCTTTGAATTTTTCTATAAAATCTAAAATCATTCCAAGTTAAAGACTTATTAAAATCAATCAATATAATTCATAACCACTGACTAAAGAAGAAAAGCCAGATAATCACTTCAATAGATTGAGCATTTGACAAAATTCAACATTCAAGCATGATTAAAAAAACTCTCAGTAAACCAGAAATAGAAGGAAACTGCCTCAACATAATAAAGGGCAGACTTACAAAAGTCTACATTTAACATCACAATTAACAGTAAAAGTCTCAATGTTTCCACCTAACATCTGGAAACAGGTTAGGATGTCCCCTTTGCCACTACTATGCAACATTGTAATGGAGATGCTAGCTAGTGTAATAAGGCAAGAAAAACAAGTAAAAGCCATCCAAATTGGAAAAGGAAAAATAGGACTCTATTTGCAGACAACATGATCGCCATGTAAAAAATTCTATGGAAGCTACAAAAAGGCCATAGAACTAATAAGTAAGTGTAGCAAGATTGCAAGATACAAGATCAAATACAAAAATCAATTGTGCTTCTACATATTAAAAAATAAAAATTTTAAATACCATTTACAATAGTATACAAAATATGAAATACATAGGCTTTAATCTGACAGAAGATGAGCAAAACCTATACATTAAAAACTACAAATGTTGCTGAAAGAAATTACAGACCTAAATAAATGGAGAAATACATTGTATTCATGAACCATAATTTGAGTATTTCTTCAAATTAAGTGCAGTCTCAATCAAAATCCCAGCAATCTTTGTTTGTTAGAAATTAACAAGCAGGTCCTAAAATACATATGAAAATACAAAGAATATAAAACAGACAAAACAACTTGAAAAAGAACGAAGTTAGATTTACATTCCTGTTCAAGATTTTTATTAGAAAACAAAGCAAAATCAAGTGTTACTGGTATCAAGAGAGACAAAATGTCAATAAAACAGAATAGAGAGTCTAGAAATAAACCCACACATATATGGCCAATTGTTTCTGCAAAGGTGCAAGGGCAAATTCGATGGGAAAAGACAGTATCTTTAACAAAAGGTGGTAGAAAATTGTATATTCTTATGCAAAAAATTACCTTTGTTCCATACCTTGCACCATGTACAAAAATTAACTCAATCACATCATAGACCTAAATGTAAAACTGAAAACTATAAAACTTCTATAAGAAAGCAAATGGGAAACTCTTTGTGACCTCGGGTTAGGCAAGGATTTCTTAGATACAATGTCAAAAGCACAACCCATAAAAGAACAAAATGATAAACTGGATTGTTTAAAGCAAATATTATAACCCTGAGTTACTGGGTTTACAATGTGTCTAGAAATGACATATGTGACTACAACAACATTTAGTATGGGGGAGGAGTAAATGGAAATATATTGTTGCAGGAGTCCTTTATTTTCCTGAAGTAATTTAATATTAACTCTCAGTAGGTTGTGATCAGTTAAAGACGCACATTGCAATCCCTAGAACCACCACTGAAAGTGATGGTGTTTGCATTGCCCCGGGGAAATACGCTGAGCAAACACTGAAGAAAACAGCATCGCATCAGGGTCCAGTCCTGAATCTATAAAGAAAGGAGCCCTGGCCAGTGTGCTCAGTGTGTTCCTCTCACATCGATGTTTCTCTTTCTCTCTCCCTCTTCCTTCCTTTCCTTTTAAAATTCAATTAAAATGTGTGTGTGTTTTTTTAAAAAAAGAAAGAAAGAGAGAGAGAGAGAGAGAGAGAGAGAGAGAGAGAGAGAGAGAGAAAGAAAGAAAGAAGAAAGAAAGAAAGAAAGAAAGAAAGAAAGAAAGAAAGAAAGAAAGAAAGAAAGAAAAGAAAAGAAAGAAAAGAAAGAAAAGAAGGAAGGAAGGAAGGAAGGAAGGAAGGAAGGAAGGAAGGAAGGAAGGAAGGAAGGAAGGAAGGAAGAAAGAAAGAAAGAAAGAAAGAAAGAAAGAAAGAAAGAAAGAAAGAAAGAAAGAAAGAAAGAAAGAGATATAAGAAGGACAAAAAATAAATATGCACAAATGTGAATGATGAGCTGATGGGTTGTGGTCCCCCCCCCGCCGCCCCCCCCCCTCACTGTTCTCTGCCCAACAAAACTGTTTAGAATGAGCATGCGTTACTTTAGGGGGAAATGTGCACAACAAGAACATGGAAGAAATATGAGAGGGAAGAGGAAGGGGAAAAAGGGAGGAAGGAAACCATCTGACGGAGAATCTGTAGAGCAGAGAGAGGAGGGAGTGTCGGGCGTCTGTAAGCCCTCAGCTTCCCCAGCCTCTCGGCTCTGTCAAAGGTAGCACAGTGGCTGCCAGATGACGTGAAAGAACAGGGCATCCTGTGAACTTGGAGAAGGGACGTACCTGTGAAGCAGGGCACACCTGTGGCCGAATGGTCTGCCTCATTATGAACGGAGGGTAGACGAGCTATTGCTACCTGCTTATTCACTGCAAACCACCACCAAACCTACCTCTTGCAGCCATGCGAGCTGCCAGCAACGACGGGATGACGTGTTTTGGGTGTACACCCACGGCCTGAATGGGGTCCCAGGGGCAGCCCCCTTGTGGCCTGTTTCTGAGATTAATCAAAATGATGGGGAACTGGGGAGATTCCACCTCCTCACAAGCGCTAAGGAAGGGGCAGGAATTCGGACCTCTGAGTCAGCTTTGCTGACCGAGGCTGGAACAGGTCAGCGGAAGAGAAGGTCACAAAGTCCCCACGAGTGACGTGTTCTTGCTCCGTCTGTGGAAGGAGCCAATGTTGGCAGGGAAATGGCAGCTCTCTTCACAGAAAGCCGTCTCCGGCTTCCCAGAATTCTTAATCAAAACAGAACACCATAAACGCACAAACCTTTCGAGGGTAACTGCTCTTTGCTAACATTTCCCACCAATAAATTAAAGTCATCTGAGCGAGCGCTGGCTCCTTGGCCACTTGCTGAGGTCTCTGTGAGGAACGCTGGCTGACGCCGTGGCTGACGGGCTGGTTCTCCCTGAGGAAGCTGTGATCGGCAGAAGACTGAGATCCTGACAGCACATCGTGGAAGGACAAGCCAGCCCCCTGTGTGTACCTGGAAGGCGTGTCCTGACTAAAACAAACCATGAAATGGGCCTGGGTTCGAATCCTTGTCATAGTATTTCCGTGCTGTGTGGCCTTGGGAAAGTCGCCTCCCTTCTCTGGTCCTCCCTCCTCTCATCTATAAATGAGACGGTCAGCATGGCCTACCCCTTAGGGCCGAGTAGAGATAAAGGGGGGGATTATGAAGTGCTTAGTAACTGGTGTTTAACGGCCAGTATTTAAGGAACGGCAGCTCTTCTTTTTCATGTTCAAATATAGATTCTCGGCTGTGTGTAGTTGACCCAAGCACATTCGCTCCCTAGATGAATCACAGTCATGGCCGGGAGCCAAGACCCCGAGCTCCGCACACAGCGCCCCTCAGGTCAGCGGGGTTTGTGCACACCCCTGCCCAGTGACATCACAGCAGGGCCTGGGAGGCAGGGGACTCCCAGCTCTGCCACCTTCCCTCCCTGCACCTTGGTTTCTCCATTTGTGACAGGACAGGACTTGACAAGCTCCCTCAGAACTTCTCCACCCTGTCTCCACTTTCCCAGTGAAGAGCAGAACATTCAGCTCAACGTGCGAAACGTGGCGTCAGGCTGAGGAACACATGTGCCCAGAGAAGCTGAAGTCTGGGTGGGAACGTGCACTTTGTGAAGGAAAACGGCTTTTGCAGTTTAAATGAGACTGACTCCCTGGGTCCCTGCGAGCAGGCTGCGCTGGGGTCCACACGCCCGCAGCTGCCCTGCGGGCTCCCACAGGCTGCCTTATTCAAAATGAGCCTGCGCAGGGGTGGGTCCTCACGACGGATGAGCAGGGTCCTTCCTGGCTCTTCCAAGGAAGCAGCTGCGACCCCTGAGGCATGCAGGGCGCTCTCTCGGGAACTCTGAGAAGTACAGGGAGGCAGACAGACAGGAAGGAACCAGACTCAAAGCGCCCGCCCCCGGGGCAGTGGTGCTGAGCCCACCAAGACCTCCACGTGAACCACGCACCAAGTGAGGCCAAGCGAGCTCCAACAGAACCCTCTGTCTCTGGGCCAAGCAACACCAAAGGGAGATTCTGATGAGTCAGAGAGGGGATGCCCTCGGTTATTTTTCCTTCCTGCTGTTTTTCCCACTTGCTCCGGGCTGGCCGTAGGCGGAATGCAGGAGGGAGATAGTGAACTTGGCCTTAGGCAGGCACCTGAAACTTCAAGGAGTGGAAGGCTCTTTCTAATCACAAATCTGTGGTCCCAAGATCATGCGGTCCACAGCTTTTCCCACGTCTGTGCTCTACCACTTGGCCCTGGAGGCAGACAGTGGCAGGAAGAACATGGCAGGGCAGGGCACCAGGGCCCACCGAAGGGGGAAGGAGGACATCTGTTAGGGGAGATGGAGAGGGGGAGGCACTCAAGAAAGCGACCCCAAGGAAGTGGTACAGGGACTCCAGGCTCACCCCTGAGCTGCACATGCATGAAAGTCTCAAGCGATATTAGAAAATGGTTTTGAACTGAACATGAGAATACCAAGTATCAAAATTGGTAAGATGCAGCTAAAGCCATGCTTATAGGGAAATTTATAGCACTTGAAAAAAATAAAGAAAAAATAGGTATTCCCCAATTAAATCTTAACCCACAATCCCACACTGAGAACCCAGAAAAATAAGAGTAAAATAAAGCCAAAGCAAACAGAAGGAAATCATAAAGATGAAGGCAAAATTCAATGACATTGAAAACAGAAAAAAAGAGAAAAATCAATGAAACCAGAATCTGACACTTTGAAAAGAGCAATCCAATTTGACAAACCTCTAGCAAGACTGACAGAGAAAGGACACAAACGACCAATATCCGGAATAAAAAGGTGCTACCCCCAGAGAAGCCCATACAGACATTAAAAGGAGAATGAGCGGACACGTTGAGCATCTCCATGAACATAAACTCAACAACATAGATGAATTAGAACTATTCCTGAAAAGCCAGATGACCAAAACGCTTCCAAGATGAAAGAGATTATCCGACAGCCCTTTATCTATGAAGGAAATTAAACACGTAGTTAAAACCACCACTCCCCACAAGAAATCCTCAGGCCCAGGTGACTTTGCTGGTGAATTCTACCAAACATATAAAGAAGAAATAACACCAATCCCACACAGTGTCTCTCAGAAAATAAGAGGAGGGAATACTCACCAATTCATTTTCTGAGGCCAGTATTATTCTGAGACCTAAGCGATGTGAAGATAGTACGAGAAATGTGTACGGACCAGAGCACAGCATAAACCTAGACCCAAAAATCTTCAACAAGTGCCAGCAAATTGAATCCAGCTCTATATAAAAAATATATTACAGCAGGCCTAAATGGAGTTTATCCCAGGAATGCAAGGTTGCTGGAATAGTAAAGAAATCAGTCAACGCCACCCACCATATTAACAGACTGAAGAAAAAAACAAACACATGATCATATTAATTGGTACAGGAAAACATTTGACAAAAGTCAACATCCATTCATGATAAAAAAGAAAGAAAGAAAAAAAAACTCTCAAAAAACTGAGAGTAGAAGCGCCCCAGCCAGGTGGATCAGTTGGTTGGAGCATCTGCCATGCACCAAAAGGTTGTGGGTTTGATCCCTGATTGGGGTGTGTGCAGGAGGCAACTGATCCATGCTTCCCTCTCACATGATGTTTCTCTCTCAAATCAATAAAAACAGTGAGGATAAAAAACAGTGAGAGGGAAAAAAAAAAGAGTAGACGGGAACTTCCTTAATCTGCTGAAGGATATCTATAAAAATTCCACAGCTAGCATTCTACTCAATGGTGCAAGACCAAATGTCTCCCCTTAGGATCAGACACAAGGCAAGTATATACATTCTTACCATTCCAATAACACACTTTATTGAAAGCCAGTGAAACGTTACAAGAAAAGGAATTTAAAGGCCTTAGGACTGAAAAGGAAGAAACAGTACTATCCTTCTTTGCATACATCATTGTCTATGTAGAAAAGCTTAAGGAGCCTATAAAAGAAGCTTATAGAAATAATGAATTTAGCAAGGTCTCGGGATGCAAGGTCAGCATGCAAAAATCAATCATGTGTCTTTATACGGGCAATAAACAACTGACAACTGAAAATTTAAAAATAATACTGGTTACAATAGCTCCCCCGAAATGAAATACTACAGGAATAAATCTAACAGAACGTGCGCATGACCTGTGTGTTTTATTCTGCATGTTCGGTAACTAAGCACTCGCCACAGTATTGCTGTATTGCTGTACCTCTCTCCCACTGACCGTGAGCTCCACTGGACTTGTCAAAATTCTCACCTCCTCTCGTTTTTTATCTCCCTGCAACTACAAGAAAAACCTGACCCCGAGTCAATGCTCAAGAACGGTCTAACAAATGAATAAATGCACTTGAAATGGACCCAAGATCTGATTCTGGTAAAGATGAATAGCAGACTTGGGGCAAGTACTTCTGCGAGGCGGGGAGAGGGAGACAGGCTGTTTTGTGATGGTGGAGACAGCCTGGCCAGAGCAGCGTAACTGGCGATAAATCCTCAGCACGCACAGGTCTCCTTCGCTATTTACAGCAGGAAGAGCGGGCTGAGAAGGTCCTACAGACATGCTTATTAAGTATCAATTAGGATTCAGGCTGGAACCACTCAGGGTTTGGAAAAATGTTTTCAGATTATTTTCCAAGTGTTTGATGAAACCCCAAAGACATTTTTCCCAGGCATACTTTCCCAGAAGTTGGAAACCGTACATATTTAAAAGAGAATTTAATCCTTAGGTTTAGGATCTGAGTGATGAACTCATTGCGATGGAATGGCGCACGATGCCACGGCGGCCTGCGCTCTCTGTATTTTAAAAGTGGAATTAGATACTTGCATTTCGGGTGCATGCAACTGAATCTCACATTCTCAAGCCAGTACTTGAATTCCAAGAGGGAGCAGGCCTGGCAGACGTGTCCCTCAGTTATTGGAATC
Organism: Myotis myotis; assembly: GCF_014108235.1. Lineage (NCBI taxonomy): Eukaryota > Metazoa > Chordata > Mammalia > Chiroptera > Vespertilionidae > Myotis > Myotis myotis. Next base: position 17,537,837 of record NW_023416323.1, read on the forward strand.
AAGATAAGCCCTTCCTTGACTTGCAACAGGACCAAACTGCGGGCCCTGGAGACCCCAGGACCCTTGGTGGGGGTGGGAGGGGTTCCAGCGGCTCCCTGGGCTGGCAATACCAAGCAGGGGAGACTAAAGGGAGAAAATATTTCTAAATGTAGAAGATTTAAAAAATGCCCATTGTAGAAAAATTGGAATATACAAATGGGAAAATTGGAAAGAAAGAGAAAAAACAAGCTACAGAGACAACCCCTGGTGATGCTTCGGCTGAGGGTATCTGCTCTCAGGTTCTTCTGTCCTGGGCTTTGGGAGTTGGCTTCAGGGTGGCAAATGTGTGACTGACATGAAAGGGGGAGCTGCAAAATGAGTCGGCAGTTGGCCCCTCAGGTCAAGCTTCAGGCCCTGGGTAGCCCTCCTGTTGGGCAGCAGGTGAGGAGTAGCAAGCCAGAGGGCAGGACTTGGAGACCAGGATCAGGATTCCTGCCAGATGCACTTGTCACTCACACATACTTCCTCCAGAAAATATGGGTGCCAATTTCTGCACATCTCACAGAGGTTGTAAAAATGGGGGCAAATTAGGGGAGAGAGGGTGTTGGATAAAATGTGGTGACTGCAAACTACTAGCTAAGCTTCCGTTTCCTGATCTATAAATGGGACCAACCCCGCCCCACTCCTAAGATTCTGGCAAGGATTAGGAAGATATTGTTGTGCAAAGACTCAATGTTACCTGCCTGGCAGTTAGTAAATGGTAATCATCGTTCCAAACTATGAAAGGTGGAGCTGTGAGATTAATCAGCTGTTGAGATTTATCATTTTGAAAATAATTTATTAGTGGATACACTGCTATTAACACTGGCAAACTCTGGCTATCTCTCTGTGAACTTGAATCCCCTTTTTGTGAATTTCAATACCAAGTGACTTGGAGGACATCAAAAGGACTGCATTCATCCTGACCAGGCCCCGTGGCTGGCATCCCCTCCCTGGCTGGTGCGAGTGGAAACTGGTACAGCTACTTTGGAAAACTGTGACAGAGTCTACTGATGTGCACCCAAGAGACACAAGGGCACACGTGCACCAAAGACAAGCAGGAGAACCTTCATAGCTTTACTCATCGCAGCCCCAACTGGAAACGACAGGGTCCGTCAACAATAGGACGCATCCACACACTGCAGTCTATGAATATAATGGTGCTGCTCGGCAATGAAAAATAACAAACTACTGGGACAAATCGCCGCGTGGGTGGGCTTCAGAGAAATAATTCCGCATGGAAGATATGAAGAGTGCACACTGGATGGTGCCATGGACACGAAGTTCCAAATAGTCACAACGATCTATGGCAGTGGTTCTCAACCAGCCGTGATTTTGTCTCCCAGGAGACATCAGGCAATGCATGGAGTCATTTTTGGTTGTCACACCTGGGCAGGGAATGATACCAGCATCCAGTGGGTCGAGGTCAGGGATACTGCTAACATCCTACAATTCAGGGAACAGCCCCACACATGGAATTATTGGCCCCAGATGTCTACAGTGCGGAGGGTGAGAAACTGATGTATAATAGATGCCAAGTACTGGTCGCCCTTAGGGATGGGGGTAGTGACAGGGAGGGAGCTCGGGGGCCCGGGGTGCTGGGAATGCTTTATACATCTACATGGATAGATATGCAAAACCCATGGAGCTAATATGTACGATGTGTGCACTTCCCCGTATGTAAGTCATACCTACACCCCTGGACCCAAACCCAGCCCGGCGCTCCAGCACAGTCATGACTCCTGGGTGTTTTACATCATCATCCTCGCCGCGGCTCCCACTTAAGTAGGACGAGACATTTTAGTCAATGTATCACTTTTACTCAAGGGAAATTAAAGGGTTTGGTTTTCGGGTATTCCAAGTCAAATATGAACCATATGAACGTGCAGACTCATGGTAGCCACTTCGTTTTTTCACAGTATATTTCCAAACCACGGCCGTCGCAGCGAGAGCACACAGCATCTGGAGATCACAGCCCCGCCCACCCCAGGTTTTATTGCTCTGGCACCTCAACTCCGAGAACTCATCATTTCCACGAAAAGGGGGCAGGACCTGGCCCACTCCTTCTTGCTCAATCAACCGCAAACTTGTTGGGGAGGAGGGGGTGCCAGCATTGCTGGGTGTTCAAAGACCAGTGGGTCACCTGCTCAGTGGGCCAGGAGGTCAGCTGGCTTGTGCTCAAGTTCTGAGCCACAGCTTAATTCCATCCAGGACTGCGTCGAAGTGACGCTCTGGCCAGACCCTGCCACGATACCTTACTGTGGCTCTGGCTCCAGGAAGGGTGAGCTCTGAGGCTTTGAGCCAAGCCATGAAGAACTGTCCGCCTACTTATTCTATTTTTCACAGTGAATCTTATTTTCCCTTTGAGTCGAATTATATACTGTCGCCATTAGGGCTAGCAGGACCGAAACACTGAAATAGATTTGGTTTTAGAAGAACAAGGCTCACAAGTCAGTGTGCATGTGGGTTCACAGTGCAAGCGTCAAGCACTAGGGACTTACCCGAGAAGTAAGGCACCCCGCAGCCTGTGAGCGTCGCGCAGGCCGAGCAGACGGACAACTCCAAATTCCCAAAACGAGTTTCTAAAACGCAAACCATACAGAAGTAACAGACCTTCAGAACTGCAGGGTCAACAGTTTCAGGAGACAGAACTCCCGGAGAGATTAGGGCAGCGGTTCTCAACCTGTGGGTCGCGACCCCTTTGGCGGTCGAACGACCCTTTCACAGGAGTCGCCTAAGACCATCCTGCATATCAGATATTTACATGACGATTCGTAACTGTAGCAACATTACAGCTATGAAGTAGCAACGAAAATAATTTTATGGTTGGGTCACAACATGAGGAACTGTGTTTAAAGGGCCAGAAGAGAACCTTCTGGATTAGGGGTTAGTTAGTGTTAGCGATGTTGTTCAGTGGCTGGTGGTGACCAAGGCCAGCCTGGGGCTCCGAGGCCCCGTCACGGTTTGTGCTGTGTCCCTGGGAGGGCCAGGCTAGACCACAGCGCTCCCCTGGGCTCCCCTGGGCACGTCCTGCCCTTCCTCCTCCATCTCCTTTACTTCCCGCAGCCTCACCCCTCCCATGCTCTTAACTGGCTATGTTAGAGAACTGAAGCTTCGTGTCATTTGCTGTATTTATTAAATTAAGTGCGAGCTTTCTTCTCAGTTGTATTGCGAGTGAGTTAAAGTTTTATCTTTCTGTTTCTTTGAAAACAAATCTTAGGCTGCTCCAGATCTTGGGTTGGATGCAACCTCGGGCTGGGCCTGTCTTGGACGGGTTTGTTTGTCCTGCGCCGGGTGGCTTTTAGTTTTTAATAGAAGTCCCATTATAGCTGTGAAGAGCCGTCACAGGAAAACACAGGCGTGTGGTGCAGCCGCCCCGGGCCGTGCAGCTGAATCAAAGGAAGACAGTGGGAGGAGTGGACTTTCCTCTGGGCAGGCAGGACCGCTCCCTGTGGCAGTCCTGCCGGGTCACCCACCACCCAGACACACCTGTTTTTTTAGTGGAAATTCAGCCAGTAGCAAGCATCTCTCTGCTCTGGTGGCCCTGGCCAGGCAAGAGACAAAGCCCAGCTGTCTGAATGGAACAGAAACATCCAGAACTACCAAGATAACAGGAAGTCAAATGAGGGGACGGGCAGGCAAGGTCAAAGGTCAAGGCACGAAAAAAATTCAAAAGGTGAGTTGCCAGAAACAAGGCCCCAGCCCCAGGCCTGGGGATGACCCAAAGGACCCATCGGTTTCCAGGGCTCACCGGGCCCCAGCACTGTGCTGCTGACAGATCACACCCATCCTCCAGCCTAATCCTGTTCGGTCTGGGGGGGCAGTGCCACCTCCACCCTTTTATGGACTCTGGGCCACCTCCCCAAGGTCACGTGGCTGATCATTGCAGAGGAGTTTGGAACACAGGCTGTGTGGCTTCTGCATCCAGTTCTTAATCATTTCATTACATTGTTGTTTTTGTTCCGTGCTACAAGCATTGGGAGTTCACCCAGATTTCCCCCTTCAGTTTCTCTGCAATACCCACCAGCCCGTCTGCCATTCCGGTTTCCTCCCAAGTACCAGGAGCTGAAAGGGGCAAGCAGGCAGGCACCACAGGGATGCAGGCTGAGCACCTCGCACAGCAGGGTCAGGGCTCAGAGCAGACTGAAGCCGGCACCATTCCCAGCTGCACACAGAACAAAGTACCCATGGCGCTGCAAGGGCCGAGTGCCTGTAAGGAGCTCAGAAGTGGGCCTGGTCTGTAGGAAGCCCTGTTTTTTCATTTTAAACATTTTTAATTGGTTTTTTAGAGAGAGGGAGAGAGAGAAAAACATCAATGGGATAGAAACATCGGTTGCTTCCTACACACACCACAACTGGGACTCAAACCTGCAACCTGGGTATGTGCTCTGACCGGGAATCGAACCTACAACCTTTTGGTGCACGAGATGACACCCAACCAACTGAGCCACACCAGCCAGGGCTGTCGGAAGCCCTAGGTCAGTGATGGCGAACCTATGACACGCGTGTCAGAGGTGACACGCGAACTCATTTTTTTGGTTGATTTTTCTTTGTTAAATGGCATTTAAATATATAAAATAAATATCAAAAAATATAAGTCTTTGTTTTACTATGGTTGCAAATATCAAAAAATTTCTATATGTGACACGGCACCAGAGTTAACTTAGGGTTTTTCAAAATGCTGACACGCCGAGCTCAAAAAGTTCGCCATCACTGCCCTAGGTCTTGGCCACTGTGAACATCTTAAAAAGAATACAGACCAAGCCCTACGGCAAAGCAGAAACTACGTCCCGGAGAGGGGATAGGCGGTGGGGAAGCCAGAGAAGCTGAGGGCAGCGGCAAGCAGGCGCACCCCAAGGGTGGCCACAGAGGACTGACTGCTGTGAGTCGCTGGTGCCAACACCCATGGACATGCTCCAGGTCGCGAGCCCGGGGTAGAGGACTCCATTGGAGCCTGCGCTTCTCTCGCTGGGAGGGAGGGCCTGCAGTGCAAGGAGCACTTGAAACCACAGGACACAGGGGATGTCTTCCTAGAAAGTCAGTGCTACTCATGGCAAAGTTAATGAACACCTTTCCAAAAACAGAGTAAGGTTCATGTCACTGCATCACCCCCAGGAGGACCCAAGCGAGGGTATTTGCTGGAATGGGGGAGGCACAGGAGCACCACTTCAGGCTGCCTTAGATAAAAAAGGGCAGGACGCAAATCCAGCCCTAAGGTCGCAGAAGCTGCCTGAGCAGCAATAAGTAAGTGGTTGCCTGAGCAAAGGAGACAGACTTATCAACAGCACCAAGAGTCCAGAGCCGGCCCTGCTGACAAAATGGAAAAGGAACGAGGATGAAGAACCAATCCTCACATCAGGAAGTAAGTCCACATCTTACAAGAGACTTCCAATCATTTTTTCAAAGCAGAGCAATGCTTTTTTCTTAAGTCACATAGAGCCCTATCCAGTTTGGCTCAGTGGATAGAGCATCAGCCTGCGGACCAAAGGGTCCCGGGTTCGATTCCGGTCAGGGGCAAGTACCTCAGTTGCAGGCTCCTCCCTGGCCTGGGCCCTGGTCGGGGCTCGTGCAAGAGGCAACCAATCAATGAATGTGTTTCTCTCTGTCTTTACTGCTCTCTTCCACTCTCTCTAAAAAATAAATAAATAAATAAATAAATAATCAATGGAAAATATCCCCAGGTGAGGATTTAAAAAAAATGTTCATTTTAAATCACATAGAGCAGCAGTTCTCAACCTGTAGGTCGAGACCCCTTTGGTGGTCGAACGACCCTTTCACAGGGGTCGCCTAAGACCATCCTGCATATCAGATATTTACATGACTATTCCTAACAGTAGCAACATTACAGTTATGAAGTAGCAACGAAAATAATTTTATGGTTGGGTCACAACATGAGGAACTGTATTTAAAGGGCCAGAAGGTTGAGAACCACTGACATAGAGAATCCCAAAATACTCAAAAAGCATGTGAAGAGATTTGCTTTCTTTGAGGGACAGATGGGAAACCCAAGGTCAGGATCACCAGACCCAAACCAGTAACCTCAGGACCACCAACACTTTGAAAACCATGCAGATGGCCCACAACAGAAAACAGAAAACACACTCCGGATGGGTTTAGATGTAAAAAAAAATCACACACACACAAAACTACAAAAAACTTCTATTAAAAAACACACAAATCGCAACAAATCAACAAACGACAAGTGCTGGAGAGGATGTGGAGAAAAAGGAACACTTGTGCACTGCTGGTGGGAATGCAGACTGGTGCAGCCACTATGGAAGACAGTATGGAGTTTCCTCAAAAAACTGAAAATGGAACTCCCATTTGACCCTGTGATCCCACTTCTAGGAATATATCCCAAGAAACCAGAAACACCAATCAGAAAGGATATATGCACCCCTATGTTCATAGCAGCACAATTCACCATAGCTAAGATCTGGAAACAGCCTAAGTGCCCATCAGTAGATGAATGGATTAGAAAACCGTGGTACATCTACACGATGGAATACTATGCTGCTCTAAAAAGGAAGGAACTCTTACCATTTGCAACAGCATGGATGGAACTGGAGAGCATTATGCTAAGTGAAATAAGCCAGTCAATGAAGGAAAAATACCACATGATCTCACTCATTCATGGATAATAGAGACCACTATAAACTTTTGAACAATAATAGATACAGAGGCAGAGCTGCCTCAAACAGATTGTCAAACTGCAGCGGGAAGGCCGGGGAGGGTTGGGGGGCAGGAGGTAGGGGGGGTAAGAGATCAACTAAAGGACTTGTATGCATGCATATAAGCATAACCAATGGACATAAGACACTGGGGGATAGGGGAGGCTAGGGGACTGTCTAGGGCGGGGGGGGGGGAGGAAATGGACACATATGTAATACCCTTTGTAATACTTTAAGCAATAAAATTAAAAAAATAAAAAATAAAATAAAATAAAATAAAAAAAAAACACACACAAATCAGAAACTTAGGGGTGAGGCTTCTCTGGCTCCCAAATGCGCAAAGCCTGCCCAGGGACTCTCCCGATGCACAGACATGCCTTCCGTCGGTTCCTCTGGTAGAACACGTGACGCTGCCTCAACATTTCACTTGTTAGAAAACAAACGACACTTTCGCAATGAATGAGAAGTAAGACTTCAGTGGGAGTCTATTATAAAATGGAGCTTACAAGAAAATGAAAATATTTTAGACGACATCAGTGTGAAATCCGAGTCAAAACCAAAATAATTCCCTCGAACCACAGCAGCCAGGATTGCGTTGTTTCCTTTAATCAAATATGGTGACTTAAAAGCTTACTTCCCGTGTCTCAGAGGACAGACCACTTGACCAAAGGCTGAGCAAATCTGTACTTAGTCAATTATACCTAATTACCGTCAGCGAGGGTACAGCGGGAGACATGACCAAATGTGTGAAGCGAAATGCAAGTACTAGTGAGAAGTAAACTCACAATTAAATCCCATGAAGGGAACATACACTTGCTAACTAAAACAATACACCCCTTCATGTAAAGGGGGTGGGGAGGGAAGGAAAGAGAAAGACCGGAAAAGCGGACCAAGCATTTGTTCACTGGTTCATGTGTTCATTCCTGAAAAGAACAAACATTATCACAAGGGCTAGGAAGTGAATTTCATTTTCAAGCAAATAAATTTTCCTCCAAAAGATAGAAATAAGATGGGGATGGTCAGACCAGAAGATGAGTAACAACACTTAAAAAATCATCCTAGGAAGCAAGAGGAAGCGTTTGCTGAGGAACAAGCATGCCCCTTGACCATCTGCGGTGATTGAACTTAAAGGAAAAACACAACGTTGCATGTGGAGCTGGCTGTTAATGTGTGGCCTTGCCAGGCAGGAACTATTTTTAAACCACTCAGATTTTGTCTAATGTTTTCTATGTCCACTGCCCCGCAGGAAATTGGTGTAATGGACACACTTGCCCTCACTAGGTCGTTTTCTTTGTTGAGCTGGAGAAGTGTTAGAAAAGCCTTGGGTCTTCGTCTCCCCTGAGGGAGGTGGCCAGACCACACAACCAATGATGACTGATTCCTGCAAGTTAGCGGGGAGCTGTACAAGATCAAACGCACTGGTTTAATCGGTCAATTCAAAGCAACTGACTTACATGGCAATCTGTTTTCTAACCAGTTGGCCTGGTCAAGTACAAGCAGCCAGTGAGAGCCTAGGAAATTTCCACTAAGTAAAAGACATAAATGGTGCAACTGCTGATTACAAAGTTCCTGCTCATGTCGCCTACACATTAGATCATGATGAGGTGACGACACTGAAAACAAAAGCACAATGCTGCTCTGGGCCCCTCGGGCCGCTGAACTACGGTTATTCAAATAGGACAGTGAAATGACTGCCATTTCCCCACATTGATTTTTAGACAGAGTGAAGGGACCGAAGGAGAGGGAGAGGGAGAGAGAAACATTGATGTGAGAGACATCGATGGGTTGTCTCTGCATGTGCCTTGACCAGTGCCAGGGATCGAGCCTGCATCCCAGGTACATACCCTTGACCAGGAATCAAACCTGTGACCCTTTGGTTCGAGGGCTGACACTAACCACTGACGGAGCCGCACGGGCCAGGGCATGACTGCCATTTTTAATTCTGAGTGGAGCCCAGAGTAGCTCACGCACTTTCCTGGTTGTTGGGCAAACAATACACCAACCAGTTAAACCTCATTACATTCTTCCCTGTAAGAGAACTTCCAAGTCTTGTAATAAATGACATATTAAAGAAAAATCTCTCTATAATATACTTCTGACGATAACGCAGCATTCACATTAGTTTAAGGACTGTCTATAAGGACGTATCAAATGCTAATGAAGAAAAGTAACTCAATTTATACCCACACACCAAGGTTAATGGGCAAAGTTCTACATGTAAATGACCTAAAGTTAGAGAAACTCTATGAGACTTGCAAAAACCCTACACATTGCAGCACAAAATACTAAACATTGAGTTCAAAGTCTTAAGAATCAGTAACATGGATAAGCCCACCGTTCTCTCGGGACCCCAGGGAAGTGCTGGATTTACTAGCATGATCTGATTCTCTATCCACGAGCCAATCATTCACTCCAGGGACCAGATGCAGATAATTCTTAATCCCAGGCCAGCATCTCCTTGCTATGTATTTTGTCCCTTCCTGAGTTACGTGCTTCTGTCTGCAGCTGGGTGTGCTGATCCAGCTTAAGCAAAACTGGGAGGCTACATCTGTCTAAATACGTGGGAGTTGTTAGGTGGTGTGCAGGCTCTCTTTCAAACAAAGCTAGCTTTCACCTCTCAAACCCAGCATCCTCACCTGCAGGTAACAGTGGAGCCCTTTGCAGGCTACCAGGCGGCTGAATTTAAAAGCCCGGGCATACCAGTGGGGATAGCACCTCAAGAGTGGATCAGCCTTAGCTGGTTTGGCTCAGTGGATAGAACGTCGGCCTGCAGACTGGAAAGTCCTAGGATCGATTCCAGTCAAAGGCAAATGCCCAGGTTGTGGGCTCAATTCCACCATGGGGGACATGCAGGAGGCAGCCGATCAATGATTCTCTTATCATTGATGTTTCTCTCTCTCTCTCTCTCTCCCTCTACCTTCCTCTCTGAAATCAATAAAAATATACTAAAAAATAACGAAAGGAGTTTGTGGATTCAGTTGGAACTCCGAAAGTGGATATTAAAAATGTCCACAATAAAACTGGAGTTTAAAAAAAAAAAAGTGGATCAGTGTCGCTGCACAGCACATGTTGACCGACACCGAATGTCCCACTGGACTTAGTTCATCTCGACCACTTTTGAGAGACTTGAGACCTTTCAAAGGAAGTTTCTCAATACCTCAGTCATTTCCAACATATTTTGGGCTTGACACAATATACACCTTCGCAATTTAAAAATTATGTAGAAAGCCCTATTTGAGGGGAAACTTCTCATCTAAACACACAGGATGTGTTTTGAGACTTGAAAGCAGGTTGTGTAGCAATAACATTCTTTTGTGGCCTCTTGTTCGATTCCTGTGACAGGCATTCAGGCCAGAGGGCCCTGTTCTTGAGAGGGCGTCAGTCTCATAACTTTACATCTGAGGAGCCACGTTATCCTGCTGGGAGAGGATGGCCAGCACCATCGGTGGAGGCTGAGTGCCTGCTCAGGACAGATCAGCGTGCCCAACAGGAGAGACAGGATGACAGCATGACATCCTGGCTCACAGCATGACAACCCTGAACTCAATGAAGTGCTTCAGAAATGGGTTTCATTTCATCTTCAGCTGGGTTATTGCTGGTGTGGGTTGCTTCTCCCAAAGTTAATTGGGCTTCCAAACACTTGCACGTTATTTCATTGAGAGGCTAATTGTTACAGGACTTGTAAGTTGGCCGAGTGAATCGGAGTAGGGTCACAACAGGGTGAGTAGGCCGCGTGGCCAGTGATAGGACTGCAAGCTCTGAATGTGGGAGGTGCACAGGCTACGACTGGGAACACCAGGTGGCAGGAGGGAGAACTTGGGAAGCAGGCTCAGACCATGTACAACTGCTTGTCTGGAGATCCAAGGACATTTCTATGACTTGTTTGCATGGTGAAAAAGCGTGGCACTAGTGGCACAAGAGCCGCAGGGGTGGCCCGAGTGTGGCCATCCCTCCTCTCCACCTCTTCGGTCTAGGAAGGCTTCCTTTCCACGATGCGAGGGTGGCATCCGGTGTTAAGATGCCCCAGTGGCATACAAAAGATGCTAGGCCCATCAAAACCCACCACTTTGGTGACGCTGATAATGCAGTAGACGGGGGGGAGGGGGGTGGTGGTGATGGAGGGACAGACTGGGGGGGTTAGACACAGCACAGAAACAACTGAGGGAGACTTCACCTCCCCTTTTCTGCTATCCGAAGATCCAATCCCATTTACCCATCCAGTTCTCACTTGGGAAACATTAACCAAGCACAGACTGTCTTGGCGCGTCTCTCTCACACACGTCAGCTGATCCAAGAGCCTGCATCCCCGTCACTGGAAAAGGCACTCAGTCAAAGAAACACCAAGCACAGTGTCAGACCAACTTAGTGATTTTTATTGATGGGCGACAACTTGATATCCTAGGCATCACTAAACTGTGTACAACTGGAGACGCGGCATTAGAGAAGAGCAGGCAGCAAAAGTAAACAGAGTGGACTTGAGATCAATCTTCATTATTTTGCCCATTATTTCATTATGTGTACACAGAAGCATGAATGCAATTTGAAATCTTTTCATGGCAATAAAGTTACAATCACCCATCTATGTGACTAACACCTTAACTCCAAATATTTGATCTGTAATGTGTAAGTAAGCAGTTTCTCGTCACACAATTATTAAAATGTGTTGTTTTTTCCTATTAGAAACCAGCAACTCATTTTTTGTGTGTTTTTTTTTTTGAAGAACTATTTCTTCTCCAATAACCGGCTCATTTTTATCATTTATCAAAAATTAAAGGGTGGGGGAAGAAAGTGTGATGGATTAAAAAATTCATTTTTTAAGGAAAGATAAAATTCATTTTCACAAATTTACAAGTGTCGTTGCTGGTGCAGAATTCATCCTACTAAGCAATCAGACTGGAAATCAAAGGCAAGCTCCCCTCCAACTCAGGAATCAGCATTATTTCAAAATTATGGATTTTTGTGTATTTTCTTAAATCAAGCGACAGTCTGTTTCAGCCAAGTGATTTGATTTGGAAGTTAGAAGACACCATAAACTATGTTGTGCACAAACCCAAGGCATCTCCTTTTCATTCTAGCCCATTTTTGCAAAAGGGAGGAAGAGTTTCTCTCTAAAGAGCCACTAAAGAGAGGAAAGAAGTCAGTGAGAGTTGGTTCTACAAGCAGGTGTCGGCACACACAGCGCACAGGCGGCTACAGCAGGTCCACTCGGCGGTAATAGAGGAGGTAGGCTGTGCGGTCTGCAGCGGGCTTCACCACCTGGTATTGGTTAATCACCTTGACCATCTGGTCATCGATGCGCAGCCAGCCATTCAGACCAATCTGGAAGACGTCCGTAGTGTAGTGACCACCCGTCGCACTGCTGCCGTGATGGTAGACCACTGGAAGAGAGGGCCCGGTGGGGGACCCAGTGAGACAAGCACTGCACACCAACAGCATAAACACACCCACCAAAAATCAGACTACCTCCAAAACTCTGTCTTGTGAGACACTTACCAAAATAGGTGGGGGAGAGAGAACTTAATGACACAAGGCAGTTTATTCAAACACAAAGACCTTAAACAATTTACAATAAAAAGATATATACGTACATCTTAACATCTTTTAAATGTTCAATACGTCACAAACAATAAAACAAATCCTGATAAAATAGGGTTGTTCCATTTGTCAGCCCTTTAGGCAAGGGTTATCGGCCAGCTGAATATTTGTTTGTTTGTTTGTTTATTTACTTATTTATAATATATTTTATTGATTTTTTACAGAGAGGAAGGGAGAGGGATAAAGAGTTAGAAACATCAATGAGAGAGAAACATTGATCAGCTGCCTCTTGCACACTCCCCACTGGGGATGTGCCCGCAACCAAGGTACATGCCCTTGACTGGAATCGAACCTGGGACCCTGAGTCTGCAGGCCTACGCTCTATCCACTGAGCCAAACTGGTTAGGGCATCAGCCAGCTGAATATTTAATACTTTAGAGCGAACGCTGGAAATTAGAACATGAAAGACACCCCCACAGAGCCACAGTATAAAGTAATCAACATCTGAAAACACACCCAGAGACCTACAAAAAGTTCATGCCCTTGATCTAGCCAAGACCACTTTGAGACTGTTCTAAAAGAGTATCTGAATCTTAGACACAGATTTTATAACAATGAAAAAATGGAAAAACCTAAATACCCACTAGAAGGAATTAGTGAATTATATTACTAGAGGCCCGGTGCATGAAATTCATGAACTGGGGGAGAGGGGAGTCCTCAGCCTGGCCTGCGCCCTCTCGCAGTCTGGGAGCCCTCAGGGGATGTCTGACTACTGTGGAGGCGGCAGAGGCTCCTGACACCACCTGCAGCCGTGAGCCCAGCTTCTGGCTGAGCAGTGCTCCTCCTATGGGAGTGCACTTACCAAGGGGCAGCTCCTGCGTTGAGCATCTGCCCCCTGGTGGTCAGTGCACATCATAGTGACCAGTTGTTCTGCTGTTTGGTCAATCTGCATATTAGCCTTTTATTATATAGGATGAGAATTTTCATGGAACTGATTGTGATATAGGAATATGCTATATTACATGAAAAAATGAGAATCCTAAGTTTTCTATGAAATATCTTCCATGATGACTCACAGCACCCACCTCACCGAAGGCAATACAAAAGGAAGGATGACAAAGAAGCTAGAAAACGCTAATAAAGACAGCCAGAAAAGCAAACACAACTGTTGCAAATAACTATCAAAAGAGATACAAAGCTTCCAAGGCACAAGAGACTCAGGCTATAGAAGAGAAAGAATGGGAAAAAAGCCTAGAAGACAAGCTGGAACCACAGGGAGCTCTAGGCTCCCGGTTCTGGGACAGGGCTGTCCAGCACCCCCCTTAACCACCCCAGAGGGGGATTCCTGTGCCTGACTGAGAAGCATGTGAGCTCAGGCCACCTTCTCATGCACACCTGACAGTGCCATATGAAGAGTTTGGGACTCCTAACCCAGCTGGGTGTCTCCGTGTCACAGCCACTCCAAGCACCATGTACCACAGGTACCACACGGCAGCAGGAAAAGGTCACATTCTCAAAGTGCCAGGCTGGTGGCCTAAACCTACTCCTCTGTCTCAGAGACAGAAACAATCATGTCAAACAAGGTCTTATGTTGGGCTCAGTTTAGAGCCAAGAGGGTATTTTGTCAAATTCCAAGCACCAAATTTCAGGTAAAATACACATTTTCAAATGATTTCCTGACTTAAAAATTCCATAGCAATACCAATAGTGAAATCTATTCTTTATGTTAAGTGGCATTATGGCAAAATTGTGCCTGAGTAGAAACCCTTTTATCATTGCTTTAATAGGGAATTAGTGTACAAATTTACTTACCTGCAAATAGTCTATAGGTTCTGTGGCATTTAAAATTCTTATTTTTAACTCCTGGAGAAAGCAGCTCTGAAAAACAAAATATCAACAGCTCCGATCTATAAAAGCACTTACAGAGTCTCAGAGCAACAGAAGCAAAGACTAACACGTCTCCACTCACAGAACTACCTGGTAGACCAGGGAAACAAAACTCCATCCTTTATTTGCATAAAAAGTGGCCCATGAAATTAGCTGTGCAGTGTAGTAAAAGACATAATCAGCAACCAACCCATCAAAGAAATATGAGCAATATGCTGAAACTATTAAGCTCATGCTAGGAACCCCTTAAAAGCAGATGTTCTAAAAAGTGAGGGGGGGTGGGTTGCCCACTTACAGGCAAAAACAAAACAAAACCAAAACAGTCCTGGAAAACCCAGGCAGCAGAATATTTCACATGGGAGTCAGGCCACAAAACTTCAATTACACAACAGTATATGGCTTCTCCACAGAGGTTCCAACTACCAGCTGGTGCAGGCCAGGTCTCTTGCCTTAAAGCACCCAGTTCCCCTTTATAGAAGCGCCACTCAGATGCTGGGAAGAGTTCACCTGGAGATTACTGGCTCCTTCTCTATTTCTCAACTCTGTCATTTCTCTTTCTAGAAAGCATCTGAGGTGGCAGCTGATATAAAAATACATGTAACAAGAAACGCCATGCAAATAAAATCTGTAGGAAACCACACAAGTCAGTCCATCTAGGTGGTTAATTTGGGGGTGAGGGAAGGTGCAAGAGTGGGTCAGAGGATGCCTGTTGGACTGTTGGCTGTTTCCTGAAAGCCATGCAGACTGGGACGATGACCCAGTATGTGATTCTCCGCTGGAGTTTCTTCCCTGTTCTGGTCCTCAGATGGGATCAGAAAAACATGCTGCCTAGGAATGAAGCAGCTCACTATGAGAGGAGGGGAGGACCATAAACTAGCACAGGAGTCCAAATTTTCAGCCACAGGAAGAAATGGAACATCCCTGGGGTAGTAGAAGCCGATCATAAGCATAAGGCTGCCACCCACTAGTTCCTGAGTCATCTGGCCCAAAATACAGGGCAAGTGGGTGCTGTGCTGTGGGGAGGGAGGGGAGGGAGGAAAGGTGACAGGGACCCGGGGCTCTACCCGACTCAGAGATGCCATCCCATCCTCTTTCCTGTTTTTCAGACACTCTGATTATTTTGAGAATCACCTCTAACTTGTGTTGCTCCTGATCAAGCTTCATTATCAGAAAACATTTTTCACCAATTCTGAAGCTTTCAAGGAAAGCTGCTTCAAGCTGTACTTGTAGCAAGACAACCTGAGCTTGGTGCTTTTGCCAAGAATGTGCCGCTGCTGCTAAGCCCAGGTTACCTGATGGAGACTAGTGGCAACACACAAACCTAAAAGGTATGTTACTGCAACCGGGTCAGAGAAACCCCCAGAATAGGGAACATTCCCAATTCACTAAAAAAAGCCCATTTAGCCAGGCTGATGCACACAGTTGTTAATACATAGTATAAAAAAAAATTGTTTTGTACCATTAAACTATAAATTGATACTCATTTTGATGGATAAAACCTATTTTTTCTAATTTAGTAAGATATTTTATTTTTGCCTGTATTTTTAAAAAGCCATTTTAATGAGAATTTGAAAAAAGGTCTATTAAAGGTCAAGAAATTCCTTCATCTTGACCTTCTTCAGAAATGCTCATGTGTCAAATGCCCACTGGTTTCCAGGAGTACTGTCACCATAAACACTGTTGCCTTACATATTTCTCACCTTTACTAATTTCCAAGTCCACAGGATATTCAATATTTTTTATGAGCTTCTGACATCCGCCAGTCTTCTCGTAAACAAATCGTTTCAGGTGCAGCACGAGGACAGGAGGAAGCTTTTCCAGGGTCACCCTCCGGCTAATCTCCACCTGGGACACAAAGCACACAGGTCCAGCGGCCACCTGACTCCAGGCAGCAGAGGCCACGCCCCTTCCACTCAAAGACCTCCGAGGGCCGACTCCTTACAGTACATGGCAAAGCTTCTGGACATTTCCGGGGTTGTGAGATATTTTTAACACCTTAGAAATCTACTGGTGTCCTTCTTAGAAAAATGCATACATCTTTGTAAACACCACTGCAGAGGATCCCTTGGGTGCCTGAGCCCATCTGTGAACTCACGTTAACAATCTTTGCTCTGTGGCACTAATGACAAATTGGCATAACCATAAAAAAGCTAACTTAGTGGTACCTTGAATTATATATTTACTAGAGGCCCGGTGCACAAAAATTTGTGCACTCGGTGGGGAGGGGGGATCCCTCAGCCCGGCCTGTGCCCTCTCGCAGTCTGGGACCCCTCGGGAGATAACGACCTGCTGGCTTAGGCCCGCTCCCGGGTGGCAGAGGGCAGGCCCAATCCCTAGGTGCAGCCCCTGGTCGGGCTCAGAGCAGGGCCAATTGGGGAGTTGGGGCGCCGCCCCCTGTCATGCACAGAGCAGGGCGGATCGGGAGGTTGCCATGCCACCCTCAGTCACACTCAGGGTAGGGCCGATTGGGGGGTTGGGGCACCGCCCCCTGTCACACTCAAGTCAGGGTCGATGGGGAGGTTGCAGCGCCACCCCCTGTCACGCACAGAGCAGGGCCCATCAGGGGGTTGGGGCTCCGTACCCTGTCACGCACAGAGCAGGGCCGATCAGGAGGTTGGGGCGCCGCCACTGTCACACTCAGGGGAGGGCCGATGGGGAGGTTATGGCTCTACCCATCACACACGGAGCAGGGCCCAAGGAGGGGGGGGTTGGGGCGCTGCCCTCTATCACCCACAGAGCAGGGCTGATCCGGGGGTTGGAGCGCCGCCACTCTCACACTCAGGGCAGGGCCGATGGGGAGGTTGTGGCCCCGCCCCCTGTCACACACAGAGCCGCAGGGTGATCAGGGGGTTTGGGCGCTGCCCCATCACACTGATCCCGGTGCCGGGAGGCCTCTCAGCTCTGCTGATCCTGGTGCTGGGAGGCCTCACGGCTCTGCTGATCCCGGTGCTGGGAGCCATATTACCCTTTTACTATATAGGATAGAGGCCTGGTGCACGGGTGGGGGCCGGCTGGTTTGCCCTGAAGGGTGTCCTGGATCAGGGTGGGGGTCCCCACTGGGGTGCCTGGCCAGCCTGGGTGAGGGGATGATGGCTGTTTGTAGCTGGTCACACACCCTTCAGGATGGGGGTCCCTACTGGGGTGCCTGGCCAGCCTGGGTGAGGGGATGATGGCTGTTTGCAGCTGGTCACACACCCTTCAGGGTGGGGGTCCCCACTGGGGGTGCCTGGCCAGTCTGGGTGAGGGGCTGAGGGCTGTTTTCAGGCTGGCGGGTGACTGAAGCTCCCAACTGCTCCTTTTTATCTTTTTCTTTTTTTATTCTGGGCCAGCTTTAGCTCTGGCTCCAGCTCTGAGGCCTCTGCTGCTGAAAGCAGGTAACTGGTTTGTTTGGGTTCTATAATCGAAACACTGTATCAACTCCAGCTCTGAGATCCCGGTGGGCTGAAAGCAGGTTTCTGGGGTTTTGTTTAGCTTCTATATTTGTAACAATGTTTCAAACTGCAAGCTCAGAGGGCGGCAAGGCAGGCGGGGAACGTTGGTTTCCTCAGTCACTGAAACACGCAAGCCTCATGTTAGCTTCAAGCTGCCTGGCTGCCATCTTGGCTGGCAGTTAATTTGCATATCGCGCTGATTAGCCAATGGGAAGGGTAGCAGATGTACGCTAATTACCATGTTTCTCTTTTATTAGATAGGATTAGCTTGTTTTTTAATAACTCCCATAGTGTTGATAAAACTGAGGCTGATATGTTTCTTGAATCAGATGCTTTAACTCTAAAACTACTTATTCTAACCCTTTCATAGCTTCTAATAAATGCTTTTTATTAAATGCAACTTAATATATACTTTCACAGGTCTAATGAATGCTTATTAAAATGCAACTTCACAAAAAATACTTCACTCCTTTATTGTTCTCTATACTTATAAACTCTTTAAGAACAGATAACATGCCCACCGTGTATCTTTGTATTCTAGTGTTTCTGTATCTAACAGAATCTGTGATTGAATGGAAATCTGTGACTGAATGAAAAGCGTGACCACAGCTCAACAGTTGAAACTAGGAATGATGGCTCTGGATTCACCTGAGAACTGGGAGAGCTGGATTGAAGTATCTCTGGGATGCTTCTCAGTGTGGTGACCTGTCATTTTTACCTTAACCTATTGTGCACCATAAGCGTCTATAGATGCAATTAAATTCAAAATATCGTGGCATGCCCTAGCTGGTTTTGCTCAGTGGGTAGAGCATTGGCCTATGGACTGAAGGGTCCCAGGTTCGATTCCGACCAAGGGCACATGCCCAAGTTGTGGGGCTCGATCCCCAGTAGGGGGCGTGCAGGAGGCAGCCAATCGATGATTCTCTCTCATCACTGATGTTTCTATCTTCCTCTCCCTTCCTCTCTGAAATCAATAAAAATATATTTTTTTAAAAAAATATTTTTAAATCGTGGCGTGTGGGGATGGTTTCCATTTTGGACACATGGCAGTTAACTGGTTAAGCCTCAAGCAGTTCACTAGGTGGTTAATCTGAAATTCTTAAATGTGTTTTTTGGGTTTCCAGACAAATGAAGGCATACTTTCTTGTCACTCAACAAAAGCAGACCCTAATCACATTTTCCCATGGACCATCATCCTGCGTCTCCGTCCCCCCTTCCCCCCCACCCACAGACATTTGATCTAAAAGTATAATAAAATTAAACTTGGGCTTCGCCAGAGTGGCTCAGTTGGTTGAGTGTCATCCCATGGACCAAAAAGTCACCAGTTCAATTCATGGTCAGGGCACATGCCCAGGTTGTGGGTTCAATCCCCAGTGGCAGCATACAGGAGGCAGCTGACTGATGTCATCGATGTTTCTCTTCCTCTCCCTCTCCCTTCCTCTCTCTCTCTCTCTCTCTCTCAAATCAATAAAAACATTATTTTTTTAAAAACCAACTTGATATTTTAAAAAGTTTAAAAAACCACATTCCAGAAATTGTGTTATTTGCTCTTTACAGATATCACAAGTTGTCCAAAGTGTTCCTTCCTCAAATATCTGCTTTTTCTGAGTGTTCTCTTATCTGATAACCACACACCATCATGACCATGGAGCTAGAACAGCTAGAAGTGTTCTTTTTAACCTACAAGGCTCTGCCAAAACATCACTTCTTTCTTGAATCCTTCCTCTCAGCCTGCTACCCAGAACAAATCATCGTTCCTTAACACTCTCTGACAATAGGCCAATAACCACCTCTATCTCAATTCATACCTCCCATTCCACCTCCTCCCCAAACTCCAAGTTTAACTGCAGCAGAAGTAACAGAGGGAACAATAGATACATCACAAAGGGCATTCCCGACAGCCCAGGGACAGCCCCCGCAGCAGGACGAGTAGGCAGACCTGCACAGCTGGCTCAAAGAAGAGCACAGGAAGAGTGGCCCAGTGGCCAGGACAGTGCATCCACCTCCGGAGTCACAGCTGCCAGAGAACAAGCTGTGGACAGTCCCCACAACCAAGTTCACATTCCTGCCACACAAAGCAACCTCGCTGAAACAAGTACCCCCAGCTTTCTCTTCTATTAAGTCCCACCACTAGAATCTGCTTAGCTTATTCACAAAGCCAACTGCCAAGATTTTGACACTGGCTTCCACCACTTTTAATTTTAAACAAAACTGCCCAGGAGAAGGAATCAGAAAATATGGTAAAGGATTAGGCATAGTTTCTGCAAATCTCCCAAGAGCTGGCTTCACCAATCAATGCAGGAGACCCCAGAGGCACTGAAGTCCCCAGAGAAACACATCCTACTTCTGTTCTTCACTCAGGTCACGAGTCGCAAGGCAAGGGTATGCTCACCTTGGCTATGCAAGGATCTGACACGTTTTCTACAGTGGATGTCATTCTTCACCTTGCAGTCACTACACACTATTATTTCAATCAAGCTTCACAGGAATACTACAAACTGTTCAAAAAAGCACTGTCCCCCACTAGCCTGCACTCATTTCCCAACACATATGTATGAATTCACTGCCACAATTTAAGACAATAATGGAGAAGACATTCTCAACTGAAGAGCTGGAAACAGGCATAAACTGGCACATCTGGACAGCCAGGAACTAGGAAGCCCTCAAAAGCAGAATCTACCCATCTTGCCAGATCGAGCTGACAGGTGCACCACATTGAGCCACAATCTGTGTCTCCGCTCCTGAAGGCTGAAAGGCTTTTATCTTTTCCAGATCAAATCAAAGGGCAACAGGCACTAGAACAATGACTTCCTCTACTTCAATGTCCTGGAAGATCTACAATCAAATTCAAAACAGATGTGCTATGAATCTCTTTTATGTCCTGACTAATCTCATGAAACTGTGCTCTATGATAGCAGGAATGTAAACAAGCCATCAGCCTCTGATAGGGGTAGCAATGACTTTGTGGTACCATGATTAGATAGCCAGAAAATTAAACACAACTCGGGATAAATAATCTGCAAGACCGTTACCTTGTGCTACATGACTCAGAGCTAAAGGAGATTGTTAGGATCATCTGTTTCAACCATTTCATCTAAAAATGTGAAAAATCTCAGTCCAAAAAAGTTAAGCAACTGATTTAAGAGGCTGAACTCAAATCCACCTGTCCTCATTCCTAATTCTGTGTTCTTTCCACCATACCCGAGTGCCTTGGTAGACAGGTTCAGGATCAACTGTGAATATACCTCTTGTTTGGTTTTTGTGGTATAACCTTGGACAGATTCTCTTGCCACCAAGCTTTCCAATGCATCCTGGACGGTACGGATCTTGTCAGACTGGATATCCAACTGCAGCGTGAAAAATGGCTGCAAGGTGGCAGATTCTTTTGAACTCTGCTGGTAAACCACAGACCTAAGAATTGAAAACAAAAACAAAAAACTTAAGAGACCACTCCTTCCCACTTTCTCTTAAGATTATCCAACAGGAGAAGAGGAATAAACACTGAAAATAAGATTATTCAATATCACCTTCAGAAGACCAGAGAGAACAGAAAAGCCAAAAATATACTGAATTTAAAAATAATTCTGGCCCTAGTCAGTTTGGCTAAGAGAATAGAGCGTCAGCCCATGGACTAAAAGGTGCCTGGTTCGATTCTGGTCAAGGGCACCTCCTAGGTGTCGCTTGATCCCCAGCCCTGGTCGGGTGTATGCGGGAGGCAACCAATCAATGTGTCACTCTCACGTCGATGTTTCTCTCCCCCTCCATTCCACTCTCTCTTAAAATCAATGAAAAAATATCCTCGGGTGAGGATTAAGAACAAAAAAATAATAATTCTGCTGACTGCCACCTCCTAACTATTTCTAGCAACTAAATCCAGCAGTTGACAATTTCCTATTCAAGGGCTCTGAAGAAAACATATTTCACCTTCAAACTCCTTCACCTCCTCTCCACATTTTATATAATACACCAGTTAATAAATGTGACTATCTAGCATGGCCTCAAAATGCTGACACATTTTATTTTCTCAAAGTATCACAGCCTGCTCTAATAAAAGAGAGGAAACCTCAAGGTAAACAGAATATTTTTAATGGCATTTTCCCCTATAAAAATGACTTACAAAGAAGAGGAGCAGGGTGCGTATAATAAAAAACAAGTTAACATTCCAGGAAACAGGGCTACCTCCCTCAAGAAGAAGGCTGCCAATTCAACCTTGTTTTCTTAGCTGGTTTTTCATTTCATTTTTCTTTTTCTAAGTTTTTCTGAGTAAAAATGGTGTGTTGAGCCCATCTGTCACTTAGCCTCAGCAAGGAAACATTCCAAGAGTTCAACAAGGGATTCTATTTCTGCAGCCTGAGTGACCTAGTTTATAGAGAGAATAAAATGGGTGTGGCTAGATATTCAGACTTCTTAGAGCAGATGCATGAAGAGTGAGCTGAAAGCTTTTCTGCTTAGGGTTCGATTTTCATACACTGCTTTCCCAACACAGTCTGAGGAAGCATGTCCACACTCCTCCCCTCCCTTGGTTCCGAAGAGGAGTAGTGGGAAAACCACTAATTAAAGTTAGGGAAGAAATCAAGAAGTGGTCTCTTGGTTCAAAGGGCCTAGAGTTTTTCAAAAGCATCCCGGGGGAAAAGGGTGGGGAAAGATTCTTTCTGAGGGAATATATGGAAAACTTTCAACAATAAAGATTTAAAAAACAAACAAACAAAAAAATATTCTTTCTGTGGAAACTGAAAAGCCACCAGAACAGGGTGAATTTTAGAAGAAAACCTTTCAACTTGTTTGAATAGAGAATCATACTTAACGATGGCTGCTATGCATCCTAAAAAAAAGTTCCTAAATTATAAGAAGCAATTCCTTTTCTTTCCTTTGCCATTTTTCAAAAAGACGTATCAATAACCAATTTCAACACAAAGAACCCAGAGGCTGAGGCGAGTGACCATGGCAGAGCCATTCAGGCTAAGCCAGACATGCCGCAAAGTGGATTCTGGCTTTTCCCATGATTCATTCTCCGACAAATTTGGGAACTTGGGTGTGTTGGCCATCGGTGGCACTGTAATTCTGATACTACACCTGGGCAAAAACATGATGCTCTGTCCACACATCACCCTCTCTCCCATCCCTAAGTGAGTGTCCCAAGAATGCTAACATCAGGCTGCTGGTCTAATGGAGAGCTCAGGTCACACTCGGCCTCTTCTCACTGCTGTTCACAGACCTGGACCCCTGCTCTCTTCTCCCAACAAGGCCCAACCCAAGGAGCCGTATCTGGCAAAAACAAGTTACAGTGGCAGCGATCAGAGGTTGGGCATTCCCCAGAGCGCACCTGGCCACAGGCTGACACGGGAGAGACTCCAGAACAGAAAGGGGCCCTGGAAGTAATTCGCGGCAAAGGGCACAGCAGTGACTTGTTCAAGGTCACATGGCACGACTGGCTACTAAATCCAGTCCTCCAGCATCACTGACTAGCTTGTGAGGAGTCAGTGCGTCTTTTCTGAGGTTTTCATTGGCCTGTTGAAAGGTATTCAATCTAAGTTGTTCTAGAGCAGGGAGAGATTGAACTAACCCTTGATGCCTGGAAAGGGTGTTATTTCTTGTGGATACACAGCATTTGGGACAACGAAAGGCTAAGAGTCTCACTAAAACACCACCCTGGTAGGCTCTGCTATGAGGCCTTCAGGGAGGAAATGTGCTATAATGAGGTCCTTTCAGACCGGATGAGTAAATCTCCCTGTACATACGCGTCGTATTGAATTCAACATCACATCAGTACTGAGTGGCTGACGTATGTAAATAAAAGCCTTTTAGGGAGATTTGGTGAATGCATGTAAAGCAGCTGGTTTAGGGAACTGGGGCACAGGAGGTGCCAGGTATTCCAGGCGAGGCCACATGTCCTCCTTTATGGAGAAGTAGCTCTCCTACATCCCCTTAACTTTTAACTCACTTGGTCTAGTGCCTACAAGTCCTCCAATCAGATACATAATTTCTTCTCTTCCCTTCCACCCTAGCTGTGAACAGCTGCGCTGAGGGAATGTAAATGTTGATGGAGGGGAGTCAGGAGCGGGGGGTGAGGGGGGGGCAGACAGGTCCATGGGGTATAACACCCTCTGCCGAAAGGCCACAATGGGTAGGATGAAAGCAGTGGTGCCTGGCAAGAGAAGTGTTAGAAGTCCAAGAGGAGAGTACACAGAAGTGTAGAGGGAAACCAGCATGTCAAAATGTCTTAGGACAAGTCTTACACCTCCCCGCTTTAGCAAAATCTCCGAACCTTGAAAAAGGCAAATACTAAAATATTCCAGAAAAACATGAACCTGATGTGTCCCCCAAAAATGCCAGTGATTGGGGTCTGAACGAAGTCCGCCTGGCGAGTGACTGAAGTCTTATTTCTGGGGCCCACTTGCTCCCATTCGTCCTCACTTCCTTCACCTGGTTCTTCCTGCTCTTCCTCATTAACTGAGTAGCTTTTGGGTCCATTGGAAATAGGAAGTTCTGGAAAACAGACAGTCTGCTTAGGATACTCTTCACAAGAACAGCAAAAACATTAAAATAAAAAAAGTTCTACAGACATCACCTACACAGATTTGTCATTTGTAGTCTTAAGAACAAAATCAGGCCCTAACCGGGTTGGCTCAGTGGATAGAGCGTCAGCCTGTGGACTCAAGGGTCCCAGGTTCGATTCCGGTCAAGGGCATGTACCTTGGTTGCAGGCACATCCCCAGTAGGGGGTGTGCAGGAGGCAGCTGATCGATGTTTCTCTCTCATCGATGTTTCTAACTCTCTATCCCTCTCCCTTCCTGTCTGTAAAAAATCAATAAAATATATTTTTAAAAAAAAAAAGAACAAAATCAGGGTGTGTTCTACATCAAGACTCTACCCAGTGGTTCTCAACCTTCCTAATGCCGTGACCCTTTAATACAGTTCATGTTGTGATGACCCCCAACCATAAAATTATTTTCATTGCTACTTCATAACTGTAATTTTGCTACTGTTGTGAATCGTAATGTAAATATCTGATATGCAGGATGTATTTTCATTGTTCATGACCCACAGGTTGAGAACCGCTTCTCTACACCAAGAACAAACACAACAGCCCAGGCAGTGTGCTGAGTGATTGAGGTTGGACCTATGCACCAGGTAGTCACAGTTCGATTCCCAATTATGGGCATATACCTGGGATGCAGGTTCAATCCCCAGCCCCGGTTGGAGTGCATACAGGAAGCAACTAATCCATGTATCTTTCTGTCTCTCCCCCGACTCCTTCCTCCCACTCTCTCTCTAAAAATCAACGGAAAAAACTATCCTTGGGTGAGAATTAAAAATAAAATAAAATAAATAATTCTTAAGAAAATGTTCTCACACATTTTTGTAGCAAATATATCATAACCTACTATCATTATTTGGTGAGAGAAGTTTCTTTAGGTTCAACATTTCCTCATGAAGTCCATTTAGAATGAAGCCCAAGTATTCCTCGGCATCTTCTTGTCGACCCTGAAAAGGGCAAATGTAACCACATTAATTCCAACCGATTATTATGATCACTATCTAAGACCTGCAGGGAATGTAATTACCTGCATATTCAAACTATGCTTCCTCTTAAATTTTCAACACATTCTCATGTAAAGTATTTCCCCCTGAAACATGTGAGTTTTTCTTTGGACAGCTGAGATGGGGGAGGGGAAGACGGAGGAAAGGAGAGACAGATTAAACAATTATCCTTAAGTGATGGAACTAATGGGGTGTTTTTTTTTATTATGCTTTTCTGTATTTATGAAATTTTCTACAATAAATATGCAATTGCTTTTATAAGAAAAGTTATTTAAAAGTTGGTGTTTTGTTAAATGAAATAGAAGAAGAAGAACTAGTTGTCCAGGGCCACCTCCCTACACAAGCCTAGGACTCTCATTTACACTGGGAGTCATGAAATTAGCAGCCCCAAATGCCTCCTTTGGACCTGAGTGGCAGTGCAGGACAGGGATTAAGGAGCTGAAGCTAAAGCCGTGCTCTGCCATGTATAAGTTGTGTGACCTTAAGCAATGACTTCACTCTTCTCAAGCATAACAAGGAGAGAATAATCATACTTTCCTCACAGGGTTAAGTAAGTTAATATACGGAAGAACTTACAACAGTACTTGGTGCACAGTAAATGATACGTGAGTTGGTTCTGATTGTGATTATCACCAACCTCTTTAAATTAATCCAAGCAACTGACTCCATAACAAGCCTAAATCTACTGAACACACCCACCAATCACAGCACTTACACAGAGGGCAAGCCCTGAGTAAGCAACAGTTAAGGCACAAAATGGAGTAAAAGGCAACACTCCAGTGGCTACGTTAGAGGAGTCCCAAACCTTTTCAGACAGGCTCGACTTGATGACTGTCAGGAGTCTATAAATATATGTGGGTTCAAAGGCAGCTCCAGGGCGGATATCCCTCACGATTTTATCCCCAAGAGCTGCAATGGAAACAACATAGATTTTCATAACAAAAAGGAAGCCTAAAAATGACAAAAAGCAAAATCATCAAAACTCCCTCCCACACCCACCCAATGCTGAAAATAGCGTAGGTATAGTAACATCTATTTTTAAAAAAATTTTCTTCCCAATAAGACTGAATTTATCAAATTCAGTCATCTGACTTCAAGCTCCCAATATGTAATACATCAGAAGAGCTCATTTTACTCACCTTGTCTGGGTTTTGGAGGTACTGGCATATTAGTAAACTCATTCATTAGCCGAACACTAAACACGAGGGGGGAAAATGTTAGAAGTACATTATTTTATAAGAAATGCTCTTATTAAAAAGCCTTGATGGCTAAGTAGAATATTAATTAGTATGAAGATAGCAAATTTTAGGCAACCAATGCTATAACAGCTAGACAGTTCTTAAATCTTTTCTATATAAGCTTTTGGTATATTTTAAGTGATAAGCTAGTAAACACTAAAATTTATTTCACAGACTCTAAAGAAAACAGATAAACAATGCTTCAATTCCATTTCTGGATAACTTCCATACAATATCATGAATACTAAATTTTTTTTAAATAGCATAGGGCTCATTTGCAGGAAATCAAAAACTTTGCTAAACTATTTGGATTCTAATAATCAGAGAGGGAAAAACCCACTCCCCTTCAATAGATTTTTAAGCACCTTACTTACAAGCTGTCTATCATGGGTGTTGAAGTACAAGGTCTTTGCACTTTTGAGTACAGAGGAATGAACTTCATCAGGTGATACATCGGAGGGCAAGCAACCAGTGCCTGCAGTGTCTAAGTATTGGCAGTAAGGAAGTGTAAAGGAAATGAGACAGACACTAAGTTTCCAAAAGGCACATCAAGCACACGAGCACATAAAACTAAATCAGCCGAGGACACTAAACAACTTAGATATGTAAACACAAAAGAGAATAAACCAAATCATCACGGGGGTAACGGCCTTTGATACCCACTTAAGGGTTTGCTCTGCGATCAGCACTTGGCTCAACCAAGAGAAATCAATGAAAACAAAATTTCCATTTGTAAATGGTCACTCTGCCCTAGTATTTGGGATCGCTCTACTAAGGATAAAACTTGCCTGATTCTGTCATTACCAGATCAACAAATCTTTCTGGAGCATGAGGAATAACACTGTTTTGAAGCAAGGTAGGCAAACTAAGGAACCACATTTCTGGATTCAAAATTTAGGGTAGATGCCCCATGGAGGCTGAGGATGAGAAAACTGTAGTAAGTCGGCCTTGGGACAGCATCTAAGAAGGATACAGCATTAATGTAGCACCAGTTTCCTTTGTTGATCAGTCCACGGGGTTGCAATGAAACTGGTTTATGTATTAGGGTTACATTCTCCAGTAACTCTGAAAGAGTAAAGAAGCATATTTAAGAAGTTAATGACATCTAGTGAGTAACATTGAAGTAAATTCTTATGCTCTATCTGGGAGAGTGTTCAAAACCCCTCCAATACCACACATATCCAAAGGAAAGGCATACAGGATTAAAGTTTCACTCCATTCAACATCATGTACATTACTTAATGATTAAAATTTTTAAAAAGATTTCTCCCAAACACCAACATTTGTCTTCTTGTTTGAATATAACTAGGAAGCATGAGAACTATTTTAATAAGAAACAAATGTCAGTATTAGAGGATTTTAAAAAGACAGGCTTTTCTCTTAAAGACTGAGTTAGGCCTGCCTTGGTAACAGCGTGGTCTTGGAGACCTTGGCTATAAAGGGGTTTCCGTGCAGAGCCTGAGTCTCCTTCATGTCTGAATGAATCACCAGCAACTACTCCAGCACACAGTGGGTGCTCAATTACTGTTTTTTGGGGACTACCATCTTCTACTAACTGAATTGTATTTTTCATTAGAAGTCGAATTTAGGGACTGTTTTGTACACGGGAATTCCCTTATTCCATTTAGAAACAAGCTTCTTATCCTCGGATTTCACCCATGGGCATCACTCTGCTTCATAGATGGCTGTAAATGCCATCCCCTTCTACAATGCTGTAATGATTTTTAAAATTAAATGCTTTAAATATTATTTTTTTCAGAAATGTCTTATGACACTTGTAACAGTGACAGCTACAATTTATGGACACTGTCTACACTTAGCAAGTGCTTTACAATTTACATGTTAACTGGCTGTACTTAATCCTTATTAATCCAGGAGTACCATCACTATCCCCTTTCACCAATAAGGAAATTGAGGCCCTGAAAGGTTAAGTAGTTGCCTGTGATCACACAGAAGCAAGGTAACACATCCAGCACCTGAAATGCATAGTCTGTGTATGGCCAGACCACACAGCCTCCCTTTACTTTTACGTTGTGCACTCGGAAAGAAAGAAGCACAGGTGACCATACATTTAATGGCAGCATCCCTCCAAGGCACTGCTCAAACAAAAGAAGCCTTTTCTAAAACACAGTTGGACTGGCTGGTCCAGACTTAAGCATTAAATGAAGGAACTAATTTGCAAAATTCTAACGTCAACACACTCCCTCCATCCCTCCTGTGAGAGTAAATGCCCTCTTTCCTCTAATTGAGGAAGCACAGGGAATAATTTTCCCTTTTATAAAAAGGAAACCATTACAAGCTCAAGAGAACCCAATGGAATCTAGACTAAGCTTGCAAAACTCTTCTCACCGCTCTTACTACAGGGAACAGGACTGTGCCTTCTATGAGTAATGGATCATTTACAGAATTGAACCAGGGGCCTCCATGTGATAATACCCAGCACAGACAGTAGCCGTTATGCGGCAGACACTGTGCTGTTTTATCTGTATTATTCATAATCATCTTAACCCTATCAAGCAAACAGCAGTATCACTCCCATTTTACAGATGAGAAAACTGAGGCTGAGGGGTCAGGTAATTGGTGTAGGTCACATAACTGAACTGACACGTGAACCTGGGTCTACTTGACTCCAGAGGCTGGGCTCTTTCTTCTCAGGAGACAACGGGTTCCACTTTAAAATCTTTTGACTCTAAGGCGGGGGTCCTCAAACTACAGCCCGCAGGCCACATGCAAATACAAATATTGTATTTGTTCCCGTTTTGTTTTTTTACTTCAAAATAAGATATGTGCAGTGTGCATAGTAATTTGTTCATAGTTTTTTTTTTTTTTAAACTATAGTCCGGCCCTCCAATGGTCTGAGGGACAGTGAACTGGCCCCCTGTTTAAAAAGTTTGAGGACCCCTGCTCTAAGGTTTCAGATACTAACTTTTCTCCACAGGTTAAGATCTACTTAAAACAGATTTTTACATCTTGTCTTAGAGCCATATTATCACAACAGTCATAATTTCCAATGTGTGCCCAGAATGGAAATTACTTAATATAAACACTACAAAAACCCCTGCATTTTCAAATAAGCATCAATCCCAAATGAACATTCAGCATGACACCTATAAATCTTTGTCATGGTATTTTTATATCTAGAACCAATTAAGTTTTTACAGAACTGTAAGACTCAAAATCAACTGCCTAACCCGGGAACTCTGTTAAACGCCATGCTGCCCTTGGCAGAGCCCTGTCTGGGCACCAACTGCTGGAGGCACGGAGATGGAGAGGTGGAAATGGCTGAGCGCGGCCCTGCTGCAGGAGAGCTTGCAGCCAGGGAGGGAGGGACATCACAGGGCAGGCGAAGCTGAAAGGGGTCAGTGGAGGAGATGCTCAGCCCAACGCAAGGACTGGATAAACCCTGAGGCAGCCAGGGCTAAGGACAACAAATGGCAGCTGATACCAGAAGCACGTCCCCAGCTGGGATAATAGAGCCTTCTACCCACAGAAGAAATACAACAGGATGAGTGGAAAGACTTTTTGTTCTGTGCTGTGATGAGATAATGAGTTTACTTTTTAGAGGTGCTGAAAAGAGGTATTCAGATGACACCAGTAAATAGTACACTTACAATCACAGACCAGCAAGTACATCTCTATACTTAACACACACACAGGCCCCTGCAGCTTGGGCTGGAAGTGTGCACTCTGACAACACATGCAGCAAGAGAAGCAGCACCATGTCTACGCGACAGGCCAGGAGAACCCTTAACAGTGATCCAGAAGGACAGGGAATTTGAACTAGTAGACGGGGCAGAAGCAGGTTTCAGGGTCTCAAGGGCATAGGAGGCGAAGTCTTCTAGGGTGAGGGTTTGGGGTGAAGGTCCAAGAGGAAGGTGGAGAAGGGGCTTGATGACATTAATTCCTATTCAATACAGACACACTGGGGGAAAATGGAAAGAAAATGGCCAGGGACAGGTATGAAAGATCTAAAACTTCCCTTCCATGTCAACTGTTATAATAGACTCAAAACACAAAATAACCAATATATTTATAGATAATCAAAAGCACTCTAAATTCACATCTTGTTAAACAAAAAAATCATTTATGACAAGGCTAACTCCACTCTGAAAAAGGAAGCAGGTACAAAAACATTAAGAACTGCTCTCAGCTCCACTGAAAAGCCATCTCCTCTTATGTTCTTAACTAAGCCACACACCCAGTATAATCTGCACCCCTGGAGAATGAGACATTCAAACCCTATGGAATTAAGAGAACAGATCCAACTTAAAATTGACTACTAGCTGACTTCTTTCCAACGTTCAGCTGGGAAACAGCATGTATTGGTTGGATAGAAATCTTTAGTTTCTAATCAACCCTCCCCTTAACTGATGCCAACTTCTGCCCATTACTTTGGGTTTGTGTATTTTAAGGAGCAAGCAGGTAAAAAAGCCATTTCACTGTCCATCTTCCACAATATGAAATTCAAGTCTCTTAGCATCACCTAGTGGTTTCTTCAATAACTGCAAGTGACAGAACATTCCAAGTAGACCTCTCTATATATAAAAGCCTAAGCGACCGTTTGACCAATCTCGCTATGACGCGCACTGACCACCAGGGGACAGATGCTCCGACCAGTAGGTTAGCTTGCTGCTGGGGTCCGGCCGAATGGGACTGGGCAAGATGGGCCGGGCACTCCCTGGAACCCTCCCGCCGTCCCTCCCCAGCCCTAATTGTGCACCGGTTGGGTCCTTTGGCCCGGCCTGGCCTGTCTGCACCCTCTCACAACCCAGGGCCTCTTGGGGGATGTCGGAGAGCGGGTTTCGGCCCAATCCATGCAGGCCAGGCCAAGGGACCCCACCAGTGCACGGGCCTCTAGTCTATATAAATATATATAGCCCTAACCGGTTTGGCTCAGTGGATAGAGCGTCAGCCTGTGGACTCAAAGGTCCCAGGTTCTAGTCATGGGCATGTACCTTGGTTGCAGGCACATCCCCAGTAGGGAGTGTGCAGGAGGCAGCTGATCGATGTTTCTCTCTCATCGATGTTTCTAACTCTCTATCTCTCTCCCTTCCTCTCTGTAAAAAATCAATAAAATATATTTTAAAATATATATATATATATATATATATATATACATATATATATACATATATACATATATACATTCTACTGTTCGTTATGATGTACACTGACCACCAGGGGGCAGAAGCTCAACGCACAGGCATGGAAACATGAAACAGACTGATGAATCTCAGAGGAAAGGGAGGCAGGGGGGAGGGCGGAAAGAGATTAACCAAAAATCTTATATGCATACTAGAGGCCCGGTGCACAGATTCGTGCACCGGTGGGATCACTCAGCTTGGCCTGTGGGGATCGGACCGAAACTGGATTTCCAACATCCCCCAAGGGGTCCCCGATTGCGAGAGGGCTCATCCCAGGCCAAGGGACCCCAACGGTGCACGAATCTGTGCATGGGGCCTCTATTATATATCTATAAAATTAAAAACGCAAAAACTCTGAAACAATGTAGAACCACAGGATTCATTAGTAAATGTACAAAACTAGTTTATTCTTAAGTCTTTAGCATTCTTTAAGCCTTCTGGTACAATATTCATTAATGTAGATTAACAAGTCTTTACAGATTTAGGAAATAGAAACACTGAACAATCTAGAGTTTCCTTAATGATTAAGCTGTTATTCTAGAAAAATTTTCTCTACTGTGGCAAGTCTTCCATAAGCTAAAATACATAACCATTCTGTTAGTACTATCTTCCAAAGATCCTAAACACCACTCTCAAAGTAAGATTGGCTAACAAATGGAAACAGTCTTTCATGAAGGCATCTAAGTTACACACTGTATCTCCCTAGCAACAGACACTATCAGTGGCTACCTTGTAGGGGGGGGGGGGGGGGGTGTAGCTCCTTCCCTAAATAGACAGCTCATAATAGACAACACTTCACATTGCTAAGTACTCAGCTGAGTCTTCCCCGTCCTGGGTAACAGAACTTCATGGCCTGTCACTAACCTGATAGTGTCATCCCTATTGGCTACATCAAGTCTCCTCCTCATCTTTTGCAAATGATTCCTTCTCTTTCTGCTAATAAGAGCTGACATCTGTTCCTTTCCTATCTTATTCCGTAGACAACTCTCAAGGCAAGGCCAATTGTTACTCACTGACCTAGATAGTGAATGGCATACTGTAAGTACATATTAGACCAGGAATGGGGAAACTTTTTCCTGCCAAGGGTCACTTGGATACTTATCACATCATTCATGGGCCATACCAAATTTAAAAATTAGCCTGCTATATTTGGTCAAACTTTTAATTAACTCACCCCTAATGCCTTGGCAGGGCCAAGCCAGATTTCACGGGCCTTATATGACCCACGGGTTGGACGTTCTCCACCCCTGTATTAGACAGTAGCATGGGATGAATTAACCAACTGGAGACTGAAGTTATTGGTTATGGTAAATGGCTGCATTCCAACTGGACAGAAATGATCCAGTACACTTTAAAGGTCATTCTATCACATAGTTCAGAAAGCCCCCAGGAGGACCCCTGGGGAAAAGCAGGCAAAGGCAAGGGTCCAGGAAGATAAACCAGACACTGGGGTTCACACCCTGGCTCTGCCACTTCATTCATTTTACACTCTGGAGCAGATGACTTCACTCCTTCCTCACCTGTAACAGACTGTACCATGATCAGACATGGGGGAAGCTACTGTGTGATAATGTAACACAAGTACAGAAAACTCCTAGCAGGGTTGTCAGCTCATTACAGACACTACATAATCCTTATTAGAAAACTAGAGGCCCAGTGCATGACATCTGCGTACTGGGGGGTGGGGGTGGGGCGGAAAGGGGGGGTTCCCTCAGCCTGGCCTGCACCCTCTTGCAGTCCAGGACCTTTGCGGGGAGCAGGCCTAAGTCAGCAGGCAGACATCCCTGAGGGGTCCTTAGCGTTGCTGCAGAGGCAGGAGAGGCTCCTGCCACCACTGCTGTGCTAGCCAGCCAGAAGCTGGGCTCGCTGCTCCTTAGCACTGCCTCAGAGGCGGGAGAGGCTCCCACAACCACACCAGCCGTGAGCCTGGCTTCTAGCTGAGCCCCCAGCACCCCCACGCCCGTGGGTGAGCCCCCAGCACCCCCACGCCCGTGGAAGTGCACTGACCACCAGGGGGCAGCTCCTGCATTGAGCTAGTGCACGTCATAGTGACTGGTCATTTTGCTGTTCAGTTGATTTGCATAATAGGGTTTTATTATATAGGATAAAGCACTAATAGGTTCTCAACCTTCCTAATGCAGTTGAATACAGTTCCTCATGTTATGGTGACCCCCAACCATAAAATTATTTTCATTGCTACTTCATAACTGTAATTTTGCTACTGTTATGAATCGTAATGTAAATATCTGATATGCTATATGGGTTTTCCGATGGTCGTGACCCACAGGTTGAGAACCGCTGCACTAATATTAATTTATGGAAAAGTTTTAGAGTACAATTGTCAGTACTCCAAGAAGAAATGTTAGCTTAAATTCCTTAAAATTAAGTTCTGCCAACATATATTAATAAAGTTCCATTTCAAAAAGATTGCAATATTGTAAAAAATTACAATTTTCTTACTGACTAGGATTTTCTCTTAAGACCAAATATCCAAATAATTTAAAGGTTCATTTTTGTAACATATTGTACATTCTATCACAATTTGCCCAAATAATTTCAATAACCCCAAACTGAGACAGACACTAACTTCTGATGAAGTTTGTCGGTGCACTTCTCTTCTCCCTCCTAGTAAAATAGCACAGATGCAAGACCATTCTAATTTCTGTCATCACCCGTCACTATTATTGAATCCTGTTAAAATGAATGAATCCTATTTCTATAATTCAAAAGTCAATTATTCGTGACTTGCAGACAAGCCAGTATAAATGCTGCTTTTAATTTTTTCATAACTCATAGCTCTATTTAAGTTCCTTTTCTAACAATATCACCATTTCCTTCACTATTTCATTCCTAGCCTAAAGTCCAATAAGCACTATAATTATAAAAGTAAAAAGAATCAAATCCGCCGAAACCGGTTTGGCTCAGTGGATAGAGCGTCGGCCTACGGACTGAAAGGTCCCAGGTTCAATTCCGGTCAAGGGCATGTACCTGGGTTGCGGGCATAACCCCAGTAGGAAATGTGCAGGAGGCAGCTGATCGATGTTTCTCTCTCATCGATGTTTCTAACTCTCTCTCTCTCTCTCCCTTTCTCTCTGTAAAAAAATCAATAAAATATATTTAAAAAAAAAAAAAAAAAGAATCAAATCCATGCCCTGACTGGTTTGGCTCAGTGGATAGAGCGTCAGCCTGCGGACTGAAGGGTCCCAGGTTCGGTTCCAGTCAAGGGCATGTACCTTGATTGCGGGCACATCCCTAGTAGGGGGTGTGCAGGAGGCAGCTGATCGATGTTTCTCTCTCATCAATGTTTCTAACTCTCTAGCCCTCTCTCAAATATATTTTTAAAAAATCAAATCCAGAAAGGACAGTCATAAAGGAGAGAAGGCAAAGTTATTTCCTGAAACTAAAACTTTAAATCTGACATGTGGTCCCAAGTCAGCACTCTTAGTAAGCTATTTTCCCTTCTTTTTAGGGCAAATAATCACAAGTTTATTGTAATGCCAAACTTTTCCCTTCTTTTCAATCATCACTGTTGGTATAATTTACTACTCAGACCCATTCAGAGAGTACCTTTCCTAAATGGCTTCTCCAGCCCACCTTTCCCCCAGCAGTGAGTGGGCCTCCCCAAAACAATGATACTGGAATGGAACAAATGCCAGAAGGACTCCGTATCACAGACATGAGAAATTGAAACTGATGTCTTCACTTTTGTAATAGCTCAAACACTAAATGGCTGGATTAAAGTTCAACTTGGTGAAATCTGGCATACAGAAAAAATGAGTGATTAATACCGTTTCTTGTATTTTACAAGACATATATAGGAGCTTGCATGTTGCAACATACCATTTAAATGAAATTATTTATAAACTCAGTGGCAATTCTAGCACTGTAAAATTTTAAGTCAATACAAGCTATGATTATTCCTATACACATTTTACACATCAAATTTTGTTTTCCTAAAATCAGGATTTAGAAGTCATACTACCATTTATAATCCATGAAAACGCAAAGTGCAGAACTTTCATTGAGTCTTTCACTCAATAACTGGTCCCATAATTGACATTCTGATATGCTGACTTATTTTTCTGTCATCTTCCTAATCGTCCAGAACATTATCCAAGAGTTCCTCTTTTCCTCATTACATCACTATGGAAGAACATGTGCTATCTTGGTTATCTCATCATGTGGAGGACAGCAACGCAACCCAAATGTACCACTGATTACAGATCGGCTTATGTTTTTATTTAGTGGAGGGGCTCTCAGTTTAGTTCTATAAAACAAAGACACAGCATAAACATCAGTGAGGACATATACATATCGAATCAGATATGGATTGAACTCTCAACTCACAAGGGTGGATTCCTGCCAACAGGTGCTGTACCTCTTTTTAGCTTAGGGCAGTGGTCAGCAAACCGTGGCTCGCGAGCCACATGCGGCTCTTTGGCCCCTTGAGTGTGGCTCTTCCTAAGCCTTAGGAGTACCCTAATTAAGTTAATAACAATGTACCTACCTATATAGTTTAAGTTTAAAAAATTTGGCTCTCAAAAGAAATTTCAATCATTGTACTGTTGATATTTGGCTATGTTGACTAATGAGTTTGCCGACCACTGGATTAGGACATGCTACATTATCGCTACTTTGGAGAATTTGAAGAGAAAATGCAAACTATTTGAGAAATCATTTCCCAAGGGGGAGGGGGTGAATATAAATATGATTTACAAACCACCAAAACAAAGATCAATAAAAGGCTAAATTTTTGTTTACATTTCAATTAAATATGAACACAAATTCATTTTCCTGAACAGATTCAACCTGTGATAATTTTCTTGCTCTCTCCATTACTGGTGTTTCAGTTGAAGTGTTCTTCCCTTCAGAGTTTAGGTTTAATAGAGTTAAATAGAGTTTATGTTTAAGAAACAGCCAATGGAACAAAATGCTCACAAATAATCTACACTGTGAAGATGGCCCTGCCACCCAGAAGTTGAAGCAGAACCCATTCATGTAATGGTTAAACAGTCTACGAATAATCAAGAGCTGGTTGTATTCCACTTCAAAAGTCCTTACATATGATCTGTATTCTTTACAGTTCACTTGTCATCTCACTTGTGATTGTACAAAAGTTAGCTGAACAGAGACTTAATGACAGGGCTGATGATTCGGAAATGCGAACATCCAAAATAAATGAACCTGAGATAAAAACAAATTGGCTGTGGATATTGATACTATCCTAAGAATTCAAAAAACAGTTGACAATGTCTGAACTGTTCTCTTCTCCCTCTTTCCCAAAAGCTAGTAAGTATGATGATAAACATAAAAATTACTCTCTCAGTAGAACCAGCTAGATGCTAATGTAGAGCAAATGCGATGATAACCAACATCAACAGATATTTTAATGGAGCTAGAATTTCAGTCAAATGCTGCTTAAAATAAGTGGGCCTACACTTAAGTGCCCATTTAAGGACAATTTGTGATAGTGAATCTAACATAGCAAATTGGATGCATTTTTTATCACTTTTATAAAGTAAATCTGTAAGTAGGAGACTATGACAACGGGAAAAATATTCCAAACAATACCATTTTACCTAAGCTCTATATTATTCCAGTGTTATTTAATGTGACTACTACCACTGCATTATCTTACAGAAAGTAATACTGAGAACTGTCAGCAAACCACGTTCTATATTTCTAAGGCTCAATAAACAGGCTCAAAAGAACAAAGTATTTTAAAAGGAACTAAACTTTTGCTCAGATAATTAACTCATCTTTGTAACTGGCCTAATCAAAATAGGATTAAAAAAATAAATGAGGGGGGAGACACACCACATTAATTCAAAAATAATTATTTGGATTGTAGCAATGCTCTCCCCTAATACAAGTAACTAAGAGCTCCTACATTCATAGTATTTTACAAAGCAGGTTAACATTAGATTTAGCAGGTTAAGTAGACTTCAACACACGTAGAACAAAGCAAACTATGTATCAATCCACATTTAAAGTTATATGACTATAATGTTTTAAAACATTTGAAATGAAGCTTTTCTTTCTTATTGTAACTAAAGATTGAGAAAATTCCCCAGGAATGAGAGGTTTTCCTTTGTGAAGTAATTTTTAGGAACAAAAGTATAACTACAATGACTTCAAGACTTTCAACTTAGAATGCACATTTTTAAAAGCATCCCACCATGCATTTATCATTATAGGTTAAAATAAGCTTTTAACTTAATCTATACAAACTTATACTGCCTTATCATGTTAACAGCATTTCCTTGCAAGGAATACATTCTAAAAGTTATAATAAAAAGAGAAATCACCTGGCTTTTAAAAATAGGTATAAAGTCTAAAATGATGACTGGCCTATCAATTATCTCCTCTTTTTAAGAGAACTGCAGACACCAAGAGTATTCAAAATAATGTATTTTGTATAAGGAATAAAATGCTAACTTAAAAAAAAAAGTATTGCTTGCTGTCATCTTACTGCCATCAAAAGGATGTTTTAGGTCCTGGCCAGTTTGGCTCAGTGGATAGAACGTTGGCCTGTGGATTCAAGGGTCCCAGGTTCGATTCCGGTCAAGGGCATGTACCTTGGTTGCGGGCACATCCCCAGTAGGAAGTGTGCAGGAGGCAGCTGATCGATGTTTCTAACTCTCTATTCCTCTCCCTTCCTCTCTGTAAAAAATCAATAAAATATATTTTTTAAAAAAAAAGGATGTTTTATATTTGATGGAATTGTGACCTTTCATAAAAGGGTATACATTTTAGAGCTTGCTATTGCATTCCTCCTCATTCCTGGTAATGCTGTCAGGTGCTCCAAAATGTTAAATCAGAAGGTATCACAGGAAGCCTCAATAAGACAGCTTATTTTAACTGGGCTAATAGGGTAAGAACTCATTAGCATAGGCTACTAAACATGGTCTGATGAAACCTGATGAAATAGCTCTGGCCTCCTAGATACATATAAACATACATGCTCCTCTGTATTTACGACTTCCTACTTTAACTTAAAAAGTTTCAAATTATGCTGCTTTACATTTTTATTGTGAATTGGTTCTACTTTTGAGCCTTAGCACTTCAAAATAAAACCTTAACTTTGAGTCAAACTGTTAGGTATTTTTTGTGTGTCAAGAGCTAACTTCGATGTGTTAAAACTAAGTAAAATCCATTTACTCAATCCAAAAGAGGCATTAAAAAGAAAAACCCCAAATGCTTTCTTATATCTTAAGAAATATAGAAACAATGCAAAGTGAGTCCAAATCAGGAATTATACCAAAGGTGTACAATAGGTGTAACAGATAGGACAAGTCACAATGGAGCAGAAGTACTTGATCAAAGGGCAAGAAATGGAAATGTCATTTATCAATAGAAAAGGACTGGTAACAGAGATTTTTTCAAATAACAAACCTATGACAACCCCCTCTCGTTTTGTTTATATATTATTTTGCTTTTAGATAACATGTAAGGCACAGGCATTCTTCAAAAACTCCTATTAACAAACAGGTAATCTACTATTGCTCTGTGTAACAATCTATCACCACAGTTTATAAGCCCGGACTGTCTCAAACTTCTCCCTCAACAGGCGATAAGATCTGCTCCCCTCTTCACTTTCGACCTGTATCTTTTGAACGATACCTGCAATCTTTATGGCTACAGGATCCTCTGAAACTGGAACAAGCCCTTCCTTGATTTCAGCCTGCTTTTCAGACACCAGGGGAGATGTGGCAGGAAGGGAATACTTAGTTTCCACAGAAGCCACAGGCGAGGAGGAAGAGGACTTAGAATCATGGAAAAGACTGGCCCATGACTTAGGCTGACTGACAGGAGTGGTGCCCGCCACAGAGGCCAGGGCCTCGGCGGGAGGGGAAGCTCTCTCGGCCTTAGCTGGGTCCGAGTCCGTGCTTTCGACAGTGTGCAACTCCATCCCATTGGCAGCTGAGCCCTCACCCAAGGATTCAAGTATTTGTCCGTTAGTAACGCCAAGGTTTTCAGTAGTATCAGTCCCAACATAAGGGTGAGCCACAGCTGTCCTCAACAGGCTGTCCCTGTCAGCCTCTGCAGGAAGGCAGGACTGTTCAAAGTTAGGCCCCTGGCAGCCCTCAGGTGGCTCTGCAGTCCTAGCATTGCTGTCCAAGGCTCTAGGGAAAGAACCTCCAGGCACAGCGCCACTGATGAAGTCTGTGGAGTCCTGAGGGCTGCTACAAGTCCTGGGTGTTCCCAGCAAGGGCATATCGCCCATCAACTCTACATCCTCTGTGCATATGTGGTTCAGGATTGTTAGACTGGCATGGCCATTGACCATGGGGGAAATATTACCCTCGCTGCCATCTTTCAAGTAACTATAATATCCAGGTGGACGTTTTTTCTTCTTTTTACGCTCCCTTTGTCCAAGACCACCCGAGGTGCCATCGTTTTCCAAAACTTCCGCTTCTGCGTTGGAACTGCCATCCAGATCAAGGGCAGAGCCTGGGTACTGGCAGTCAATGGAGCTGTAGTTGGCTTCTTTATCTATGCCATCAGGGGTCTTTTTGGAAGTTGTGCAACTAAGAATAAATTCAGGGGCCTGAGGGTTCAATGTGCTTGAAATACTGTAGTTGGGAGTTCTCTGCAAAGTGTCATTGGATTCAATTACTTCATTAACACCAAACTCAATTCTCTGATATTCTTGTCCTATTTAGAAAGAAAACAGTCAGTAAACATCCCATTAGTTAAGAATACAGCAATACAAACTATAAAAATATCAATAATTATTTTCTCTTTAAAAACTGAAACACTAAAGTCTTCTTCTAATGAACAAAGTTGACATTTTATTTCTCTGCTGAATAAATAATTTGCTAAAGTAATAACTATAAGATTATATTTAATTTAGGGATATGAAAAACAGCTTGAATTTATCTTCTACTCTCAGGGTAGCTAATGGAGACTTCCAAAAGGTAGAAATTAAAATTATAATATAAAGCAAGTAAGATTCTGCCTGTCTAAAAACACCCCTCAATGAAAAGTGACTCGACTAGCTTTCATTATGCCGAGAGTAAGGTATAAGCTTTTTAGACAATTAAAAGAAAATCACGCCCAGCCAGAGTTGCTCAGTTGGTTCAGCATCATCCTGTGAACCAAAAGGTCGTCGGCTCGATTCCCGTTCAGGGAACAGACCTGAGTTGCAGGTTCAATCCCCAGGGAAGGCAACTGATCAATGTTTCCCTTTCACATCGATACCCTTCCCCCTTCCCATGAACTTTTAAAAATCTCTTTGGAGCCTTCCAATACTTCGTCGCAGCTGACATCCTAGATATTCCATCCATTCTAAGATGTGCGTTTTTTTCATAGTTCTTATCTCTGAAATTAGGTTTAGAATCAATTGTGTCTTTTAACAGACACCAAGCATCAATGTAAGCTTATAACTGATAAAATAAAGTTATAAATAAATTTTGCAGTTAAGAAAAGAGCACATGCCTTATAATTCATTTTTAGTGTATAACTGAAGATTTCTCCAAGTCTAGCATAAGAGGCCAACTTTTTTCAAGGCATGTATTTCAAGGAAAAAAAAATTATAATATATACCAAAAGAATTATGTTCCATTACAGAGTACTAAATATATTGGAAGTCTTTTTATAGAAGGCTTAAAAACACTCCCAGAGAGAAGCCAGTTGTGTGCAAGTTAGTGTGGGGCAGGGCCTAGTCTGCTAATTCTTCATTTGTTTTAACAAAACACCCCTTCCTTGGGGTTGGATGGCTGCACAACAACAAAAAGTTCCTGAAAAATGACTACTGACA
The DNA here is from genome assembly GCF_014108235.1 of Myotis myotis. Lineage (NCBI taxonomy): Eukaryota > Metazoa > Chordata > Mammalia > Chiroptera > Vespertilionidae > Myotis > Myotis myotis. Next base: position 17,579,066 of record NW_023416323.1, read on the forward strand.
ATAATTACACTAACAGTAAGTTTACATGGGGGGGGGGGGGGGGAGAAACATTGATCAGTTGCCCACTGTACATGCTCTGGCTGGGGATGGAACCCACAACCTAGGTATGTGCCCTGACTGGGAACCAAGCCCACAGCCACAGCCTTTGGGTATACAGGACGATGCTCCAACCGAGCCCCCTGACCAGGGCAACAGTTCCTTTTCTTACCCAGGAATTCTCGGCATGGACACACATGTACACTGCACCGCAAGGCAGAGGTTAGCACAAAGCCCTGTCAAACTGAAAGACTGGTAGAAGTCCTGCAAACTAATTCTTTGAACATCCCTGTCAATATAATGGGCACATGGGAACTCGATGCTCAGGTCAGACACGCTGTGGGTTTGTTGGGAGAAGGAAACCCAGCTCAAAGAAAACAATTAATCCTCACATGGCGTTTCTCCAAGTCTGCTCACTGCAGCACTCGCAGTGAAGCCTCCGATCTCTAGCCTATGCCACTGCGAAGATGGTGGGGGCACTAACTGAACTAGAGAGAAAGGTTTAATACGAAAGGAAAATAATCAAACAGCCCTAACCGGTTTGGCTCAGCGGATAGAGCGTCGGCCTGCGGACTCAAGGGTCCCAGGTTCAGTTCCAGTCAAGGGCATGTACCTTGGTTGCGGGCACATCCCAGTGGGGAGTGTGTAGGAGGCAGCTGGTCAATGTTTCTCTCTCATCAATGTTTCTAACTCTCTATCCCTCTCCCTTCCTCTCTGTAAAAAATCAATAAAAATATATATATATAAAAAAGAAAAGAATGAAACAATTTAAAGCACTGAGTAAACAACGGCAGCATGCTCACTATGTGCAAAGTACATAGACACAGAGAAATCCAACTGACTCAGATAAAAACACTGCTGCAGAGGCTGGGCAGCAGGGAAAGGGCCTTTGGGTCCCTCTAGCTTCATTTATTTTATTCTCAACCTAAGCCATCATTAGAACTGCTCTTTCCCTAAGGTTTCCTGTATCATTGTTTCTTATAAAACTGCTGATAATTTTAGATATAACCACTTTCTGGTTTTACTATAAAGAGTTTAGTAGCCTTTTCAATGTTTACATTTAAACCTAAATTATAATTAAAACCCCTTTCACAGGTCTGACCATGTTAACAAAACAGGGAACCAAAGAAAAGGTCTAGCGTTCAGCTTCTCCAAAGCCAGCCAGGGCCTTTGAAGTGAACCAAACTGAAAAATGGTCTAGACCAGCCGTGGGCAAACTAGAAATGAATAAAACTATTGAAAAAAAAGACCGTACCCTTTTATGTAATGATGTTTACTTTGAATTTATATTAGTTCACACACAAACACTCCATCCATGCTTTTGTTCCGGCCCTCCAGTCCAGTTTAAGAACCTATTGTGGCCCTCGAGTCAAAAAGTCTGCCCACCCCTGGCAAATTTGAACTGTGCGGTGGTAGCCTGCAATACGGGCCCTGCTGTTATTTGAACATCAGGCACTTAATACAAAATCTCTGCATCTCAGCAAGCACATCTTCAGGAAGAAGCTCATTGTCTATGACAGACATCAAAAACAAGTAACAAGTCAGAAGGTAAAGGGGTTACCTGAATTCCCAAGAACATTCGGGACAAACAGGGTCATAAATGTAAAACTGCAGGAACAGATTCAAACCGCCACTGAGCCATGCCAAGAGCACATGCTCAGAGATTTGCCAGCTCAGGGCCCAGCAGCCTCTGCACCCAGACTGAAAGAACTCTGACAAAAAGCATTGGCTATGATGAATTGGTAATGGAAAAAAAGAACTGAACTACTACTTCCTTAACTAAACCTTGAATGTCTGACACTATGAAGCATAGAATAAACTTAAATACACTAGTCAAAGTGGTTCAGTGATTAAATCTACTACAGTTTACAGCCAAAACATCAAGGTATAAGGGAATGTTTATTCAAAAAGCATGAACAGCTCTGGCTGGTTTGGCTCAGTGCATACATAGAGTGTCAGCCTGGGGACTGAAAGGTCCCAGGTTCCATTCCGGTCAAGGGCACATGCCTGGGTTGTGGGCTCGATCCTCAGTCGGGAGCATGCAGGAGGCAACCAGTCAATGATTCTCTCTCATCATTGATGTTTCTATCTCTCTCTCCCTCTCCTTTCCTCTCTGAAATCAATAAAAATATATTTTTTAAAAAAAGCATGAAGAGGAAAACACTGTTTCCAGGTGACCTGTCCGCCCAGCACGTATGGCCAGAATCCACATCAGGGAAATAAAGAAAAAGCTTACCATCGGGTAGTTCATCTGCAGCCTGTGTGCCACACAGAACTGATCCATTGTATGGAGGAAGCTGCATGGGGAATCAGAAAAATTTTAATTCAACAAAATGTTAAAACCCAACACATGCTACTTCATTAAAGCACTTCACTAAAACTCTTTATCCCTGTAACTTTTCATGACATTTTTACCAAATACACATGGAAAGACAGTAAAAGTAAATCATCTTCACTTAAGAAAAAAATATCATAGGAATACTTTAAAATATGTTATTAAATAGATCCAAAAATGAGGCCAAAAAAAAACCAAAACTACAACTGACAAGTAAATCAGTTTCAATAAAATGCTTATGCGATATCCTTTGTTTCACAGGATGCTGATGACTGCCCGTAAACACCACAGCCACCTATCTCTGTCCACTGGTAAAGATGACTTAGTGACCGTCAGCACTCTGTGTTCACTATCACTACATGTCAGCACAGCCAGGCCTGTGGGTAGGGGATAGAGAAAGCCCCCTGGGAAAGAACAGCCTGGGAACTGTGGATTCCTTTTTAATACAATGCTTTAAATGACCAAATTAATAGCTAGAAATCACATTCCTTGTTTGGAAAAGATCAAGCAAAATGGCAAGTGTCTACAGAAAGGTATTATAAATACATCAAATTGTTCTTCTTCCCAGCTATTCCATAATATCTAAGAGCTGAAAATGTTTCAAATGCGTATGTTTGAGATAAGAAAGTTAGATGGGAAGGGAAGTAGAAAAATAATTATTACCTGAAGGCAGAACAAAATAACAAATAACACAATGCTTCTCAAGCTCTGCTTGCTGCAGCACTGGCCATACAATGGGCCCCGCCTGCGTGGGGTCCCAGAGCCTGCAAACACTCAGAGGCGCTCAGGTGATCCCCCTGCCCACTACTGCTGAGAACTACTGCTTAAGTGGCTTCCTCAACCGATTTCTCCAACTAACTCTTAGGAAGTCAAGTCAATAATCAGAGATAAAAGCTTATCGCTCCAAGAGTAAGTTCTCTCCCCAGAGAATTAATGACAAATAAGAAGCTGAGAAAATGTGGAGTTATTCAAAAGCAAATGACGGCTTTCAGGATTTAGGAGCTGCACATATTTCCACCATGCGGGGGCACCCCAGTAATCTTCACACTGACACAAAAGGAGAAAGCATTCTGTACCCAGAGATGTGCTACACCAGCTTTGCACCTGAAGTGCAAAGACCATTCATTCCACACACCATTCAAACACTCGCACCAAGTGCTCTAGCATTTACCGCTGGCGCGAACATAAGGAGCAGAAAGGTGCATTTGAAGAAGCCACAAATCGGAGTCATGTTCCTCTGCAGCCACAGAAGTTTAGCAGAATCCCAGACACAGAATGCCTTCCCTTTTTCTATCAACAACACTGGGGTGCCCCCTGGTGATAGAAATCGATACAATTTTAAGTCACTAGAAGTTGTGTGTGTGTGTTTTTTAATGTCCCTGTATTTCAAAATCTAGTTAAGTGGTAGAAGCAGAATTTGAAAAGTTATCACCCAGCAGACTCCAGGGCAATACTGCCATTTTCTGTTAGTGTGTTTAAAACACTTACTTTGATATACTAATCTGGTTAAGAGTGTAATTATGGGAATTACTGAATGCTGGAATGAGTTCCGGCCCAGAAGAAGTTTGTGTGTTTCTTTTTTTACTCTAGAGCAGTGGTTCTCAACCTTCCTAATGCCACCACCCTTTAATACAGTTCCTCATGTTGTGGTGACCCCCAACCATAAAATTATTTTCGTTGCTACTTCATAACTGTAATTTTGCTACTGTTATGAATCATAATGTAAATATCTGATATGCAGGATGTATTTTCATTGTTACAAATTGAACATAATTAAAGCATAGTAATTAATCACAATAACAATATGCAATTATATATGTGTTTTCCGATGGTCTTAGGCGACCCCTGTGAAAGGGTTGTTCGACCCCCCCTTTGGGGTCTCGACCCACAGGTTGAGAATCGCTGCTCTAGAGGCACATGGACCTTTAATTTCAACAAAACCTCCTCCACTCATAAGAAGTCCCTTGGATATAATAAATATACAGCAGAATAGTCCTGGCCAGTTTGGCTCAGTGGATAGAGCATTGGCCTGTGGACTGAAGGGTCCCGAGTTCAATTCCGGTCAAGGGCACATGCCCAGGTTCTGGGCTCAATCTCCAGTGGGGGGGCGTGCAGGAGGCAACCAATCAATGATTCTCTCTCATCATTGATGTTTCTATCTCTCTCTCCCTCTCCTTTCCTCTCTGAAATAAAAATATATTTTTAAAAAATACACAGCAGAATAAACTGTAATAATTGTTTGCTTAAAGTTCCCGCTTTATACAGCTATTTATAAGAAACAAAATATAAAAACCAAAGCAAAAACATAAAATCTCACACACAAAAGTACACTGAGCAATGTAAAAAACCAAATCTAGTTATATTAGATACAGTCAAATCACCTTAGTCTGTAAAAGTGCTAACAGTCTTGTGAAGACAGGACTTGGGACCTTTGATAAGGTAATGTTTTAAAATCTTTTTGGTTCTGTCACCATTTGTTCTGCTGTCTAAAAGACCCTCACAAACCCTAACTCTCTCCTCTGAAATATTAAGACACCAAACCACTGAAAATAACTGTCCTGATTCTAACATCCCACTCCCACACACATGCATGTGCTGTGCACCTATAGCAGTGATGGCGAGCCTATGACACGTGTGTCACAGGTGACACGCGAACTCATTTTTTTTGGTTGATTTTTCTTTGTTAAATGGCATTTAAATATATAAAATAAATATTAAAAATATAAGTCTTTGTTTTACTATGGTTGCAAAGATCAAAAAATTCCTATATGTGACACGGCACCAGAGTTAAGTTAGGGTTTTTCAAAGTGCTGACACGCCGAGCTCAAAAGGTTCGCCATCGCTGACCTATAGCCTACCTAATGCTATCACGGGCTTGTTATCAGTAGCTGGTTGAGGTCTATGTGTTGTCTCTAATGATGAGAGTCTGGTAAGTTTCAAGAAGAATTAGCATTCTCTCCCTATTTTGAACACCAATAACATGATTATGACTGGGGTTTATAATAGAGTCATTCATAAACTGACTGTACTTTTATTTTTAAATAACCCTGGCTTCTAAACTAGAACACAGCTTTAGAAAAGGTATTTTTAAAATTACCTTTAAAAATTTTATATAGGCATGCCTCATTTTATTGCACTTCATTTTACAAATGCTCTTCGCAGATATTGTGAAGAAAGCATATCAACACTGAGGCAAGACCCTCCACCAACAAAATGATTATTACCCACTGAAGTCTCAGGTAATGGTAAGTGGTTTTTAACAATAAAGTATTTTTAATTAAGGTATACACTTTGGTTTTTTTTAGACAATACTACTGCACATTTAACATACTACTGTAAGCTTTTATATGCACTGGGAAACCCAAAATTCGTGTGACTGCTTTTTTACTACAATATTCACTTTGTTGCAGTGAACTGAAAGGGAACCTGCAATACCTCCAAGGTATGGCTTTAAGATCACTCAGCTGAATCTGTTTCTTCTGATTCTTTTAAACAGCAGTACTGACCAACCTATCTTGTCAGTGGCAAGATTTCAAAAAGCAAACTGAAAGAGAGACAAAAACTCTCAGCTGAGAGGAATGATGCTTTTGTAGAAAGAATGTTTGTATATTTTAACATTTATATTTTTATTTATTTTACTTAATAATTAATTTATTTAATTTAATAAATTGTTAAAATTGAATTAAATTAAAATTTTATTTTTATTTATTTTACTTTTTTATAAAATTGTTTTTATATTTCACATTAGAGGCCTGGTGCATGAATTCGTGCACACTGAAAGGAAATTAATTAGAAGAAATATTTTAATATTGCTATTCACCCTTTCTCTAAAATAGAAGTGTCAACCAAATTCACGATCAACAATGACAGATGGAAACATATGCTTACGACTGGCGCCAGCAAGAGCTTTATAGATAGATAAACTTGCTTAATTAGACCTGCTTTCTGATTTAGCTAAACTTTTTCCAGACCAGTGAAGCACCCCAACTTCTCTTTCAGGTAATTGTCAGCAACACAGCAATAAATATCAACACAAAGCACATCATTATTGTAGATCACACAGAGAGAATAAAGGGTGAAATATTTAACTGCAGCAGTGTTTGTATTCTGTGCAGTGAGAAAACCTGAAGTCATTTTTCAAGTTCCACCATTTCTTACTTCTTTTCAGTCGGGTCAAGTTTCTAAACTTTCTAAATCTCCATTTTCCAGCTGATGATAAGAAAATAGGATTCCACCGAGTCTCCTATCTACATACTCCAGGACTTTCTGTGAGTAGCAAATGAAATGACTTTTGGTTAAAGCAGTGGTTCTCAACCTTCTGGCCCTTTAAATACAGTTCCTCATGTTCTGACCCCCAACCATAAAATTATTTTCGTTTCGACTTCATAACTGTAATTTTGCTACTGTTATGAATCATAATGTAAATATCTGATATGCAGGATGGTCTTAGGCAACCCCTGTGAAAGGGTCGTTCGACCCCCAAAGGGGTCGCGACCCACAGGTTGAGAACCGCTGGGTTAAAGGGTAAAATGTTTGCACCTAGCTATAAAGCAAGCTGTGTTCCTGGGCTGGAGAAACTGCAAGGAGACTAGTCACTAGGGAGAGGAAGCCGGACGTTGCTATGTGACGTCATTACCTGGCACCCACAGCAACTGTTTCCCGGCTGTGCTGTGGGCCGCATTTTGTGCCATGGGGTCTTGGCAGTGTAGGCTGCAATTTGGTTGGGTGTCACTCCAGGGTGGTGGTGGGGCCTGTGTCCCACTTGGGGGAAGCCAAGTGTTACTTTGTGGGCACCAGGTTCGCAGTGCCGTTTCTTTGTAAATGGCCAGTGCACATCACAGCAGCTCCTGCATTGAGCGTCTGTCCCCTGGTGGTCAGTGAGTGTCATAGCAACTGGTCGGACGGTCGGAGGGACACTTAGCATATTAGCCTTTTTTATATATATAGATTACTCAAATTTTGGTTGTTGAGTTCTTGGCCCAAGGGAAAAAAAAGTTCCTAATAGCCAAAAAAATATGAGGAACAGGGCTGGATTCTAATTTATGCCACCTGGTAGGAACAGTACAGATGAGAGACGCAATTTTACCTACAAAGTAAAAGGCCAAACAAAGGATTATGCAGAAGTGAGATAACATTACTCACACACCCACTGACCCAACCATGCATCCCCACATTAAACAGTCCATGTCCTATATTACTATCATACAAGCCCCCAAATATTAATATTTATATATTGAGGATAATAACTCAGCCCAATCATGTTAATTAGCCTATATTTCCCTTTTACAGGTTATTGGACAACATTTGATTTTGACAGACAGCACTTGTTATACCCTACCCCCATACACAATGCATGCTGAAAAGAAACAAACAAACAAAAAAACAAAGACGCCCCACATACTCCCAGTCACACTATGATTTTTTACTGTAATTCATTTTAATGAGACACAGCCATTACTTTTGCAAATAAAAAGTCTGACAGCCTGGCCAGTTGGTTGGGCATCATCCTGTGCACCAGGAGGTTGCCGGGTTCGATTCCCACTCAAGGGCACATGCCTGGGCTGAGGGCTCGATTCCCAGTAGGGGGCTTGCAGGAAGCAGCTGGTCCACATTGCACTCTCACATTGATGTTCTCCCCTGCCTCCCCCCCCACCTCTCGTCTTCTTCCTCCTCCTCCCCCCATCCCTTCCTCTCTCTAAAAATCAATAAACTATTCTTTAAAAAAAAAAAGTCTGACATAACTTTACCACCAGCATCCTTATATCCACTAACATTTATTATATACTAGGTATCACATCATACATTAATGATTTTCCAACATTTCTCTGAAGTAAATAAGCATTCTCCAGTTTTAATTTTTTTTTAAAAAAAAAAGGGGAAGAATGAGATGGAGGAAATTGCCCAAGGCCACTGAGTCTGTTTAAGTAGCGGAGTGAGAAAGGAATCCAGCTCTTCAGACTTGAAATATGGTACATTTTCCACGTTCATATTACCAGGAAAACCCAAGTTTTTAATCCAACACTTACTTGCAAACAGACATTCACAAACCTAACACATATGCACAAACCTGAGAAAAGCTTTCATAAAGTACAGAAGTTGGGCTTTATTGTTTTTCAAAACTTTAATTGCAAAGAGCACTGTTAGACTCTGGCAAGCACCAGCATATTTTACTGTGATTCAAAACAGAAATTATTTAAAACTTGAATCACTGGTAGAGTATATGAGATGAGGCAGGTGAAAACCTCAATTAGACAAGAGATCAAGACCGGAGAACCAAGATGGCGGCATAGGTTAACGCCGGAGTTTGCTGCCTTGAACAACTACTTCAAAAGTGAAACTAAAAAACGGAACGGACATCACCCAGAACCACAGGAACGCTGGCTGAGTGGAAGTCCTACAACTAGGAGGAAAGAGAAACTCATACGGACACTCAGAGGAGGCGCAGTGCTGAAGTCAAATTCTGAGGTGCGGAGTGCATGGAGCGGGCTGGCGGCGGAGGGCGCGGTTGGCGTTTTCAATCGGGAGGGAGTCGCAGACTCTGAGCTCCAGATACGGGCGAGTCTTTAGGGACCCAGACTCAAACGGGAGAAGCGGGACTGTCTGGCTTCGGTCAGAGCGAGTGCAGCTTTCTCTCTGAGTTTTGCAGCGGGTGCTGGGACTCAGAGAGGCAGAGCCCCTGGGGACAGGACTGAGAGCCGCCATAACTGCTCTCTCCGGCCCACCCTGTTGATCCTGTGCGACCCGCCCCGCCCAAGCCCTGCACAGAGGCATTTGCCAGATAGCCTCAGGCAAAGGCTAGATTAGCACCTCCCTAGAGGACAGAAGTTCTCTCACTGCAGACACAGCTGATTCTCATAGCCACTTGGCCTGGAGGTCAAACCCTCCCTGGTATTAGCTACAACAATCAAGGTTTCACTATAAGACTGCGCACAAAGACCACTAGGGGGTGCACCAAGGAAGCACAACAAAATGCGGAGACAAAGAAACAGGACAAAATTGTCAATGGAAGATATAGAGTTCAGAACCACACTTTTAAGGTCTCTCAAGAACTGTTTAGAAGCCGCCGATAAACTTAATGAGATCTACAAGAAAACTAATGAGACCCTCGATGTTATATTGGGGAACCAACTAGAAATTAAGCATACACGGACTGAAATAACGAATATTATACAGACTCCCGACAGCAGACCAGAGGAGCGCAAGAATCAAGTCAATGATTTGAAATGTGAGGAAGCAAAAAACACCCAACCGGAAAAGCAAAATGAAAAAAGAATCCAAAAATACGAAGATAGTGTAAGGAGCCTCTGGGACAGCTTCAAGCGTACCAACATCAGAATTACAGGGGTGCCAGAAGATGAGAGAGAGCAAGATATTGAAAACCTATTTGAAGAAATAATGACAGAAAACTTCCCCCACCTGGTGAAAGAAATGGACTTACAGGTCCAAGAAGCGCAGAGAACCCCAAACAAAAGGAATCCAAAGAGGACCACACCAAGACACATCATAATTAAAATGCCAAGAGCAAAAGATAAAGAGAGAATCTTAAAAACAGCAAGAGAAAGAAACTCAGTTACCTACAAGGGAATACCCATACGACTGTCAGCTGACTTCTCAACAGAAACTTTGCAGGCCAGAAGGGAGTGGCAAGAAATATTCAAAGTGATGAATACCAAGAACCTACAACCAAGATTACTTTATCCAGCAAAGCTATCATTCAGAATTGAAAGTCAGATAAAGAGCTTCACAGATAAGGAAAAGCTAAAGGAGTTCATCACCACCAAACCAGGATTATATGAAATGCTGAAAGGTATCCTTTAAGAAGAGGAAGAGGAAGAAAAAGATAAAGATACAAATTATGAACAACAAATATGCATCTATCAACAAGTGAATCTAAGAATCAAGTGAATAAATAATCTGATGAACAGAATGAACTGGTGATTATAATAGAATCAGGGACATAGAAAGGGAATGGACTGACCATTCTTGGGGGGAAAGGGGTGTGGGAGATGGGGGAAGAGACTGGACAAAAATCGTGCACCTATGGATGAGGACAGTGGGTGGGGAGTGAGGGCGGAGGGTGGGGCGGGAACTGGGAGGAGGGGAGTTATGGGGGGGGAAAAAGAGGAACAAATGTAATAATCTGAACAGTAAAGATTTAATTAAAAAAAAAAGAGAGATCAAGAAAAAAAAAAAAAAGAAAACCTCAATTAACAGTAATGCTTAGGGAATATAGGGTCTGATTATGTTTATCCTAGTTAACTATTTTCTTATCAGAAAATACTAAACTTCAACCCTTAAATTCTACAGAATTCTAAAATGCAGAGATACACTGTACAGTTTTAGGAAATAAAATATATAATTTAGCTTTCACTATATCGCATCTTTATGTTCCTTAAAACCATAACTGTTAACATTAATGAATACAAGAAATAGAGATGGCAGTGAACTATATGCATTTCTAAAATGAAACCTGATGTTTTATTTTCTTCCTTTTTTCTAAAATGAAAGAGAAAACAAGTAACAGATCTTTCTTACATCTCTAAGCTTAAAATAATACTTTCAATGAGTTCTCATTTAATCCCACCGCCATAACTCTAAAATTTTTTTAGAATCCAAGAAGCCAAGGTGAAGAGTAAAGAACTTGCCAAGGTCATGTGTAAGGGGTCCAGCCAGGCCCCAACCCTGGCCTTTTGACTCATTTTCTAAGGAACTAGCTTCTCCTGCCCCATTTTACCAAATAAAGCAACACCATACATAAATATTTAATATGCGTCCAAATGTACAACTGTGTATATTTACTTAATGACCTAAAATTAAGGGATCTAAAAGGCTAGTTAGGTTTCATTAAAAGTTAGCCAAGATTTTACTTGATACACTGTATACTTACTTCTCCCTCAGTGTTCCTTTTCAATGCAATTTCAATAGGTTGTGTGTGTGTGTGTGTGTGTTTCAATCCTTACCCGAGGATATTTTTCCACTGATTTTTAGAAAGACTGGAAGAGAGAGGGAAAGACAGAGAAACACCGATGTGAGAGAAACACATCGATTGGTTGCCTCCTGCATGAGCCCCGGCCAGGGCCTGGGCCAGGGAGGAGCCTGCAACCAAGGTACATGCGCCCTGACCAGAGTTGAACCTAGGACCCTTCAGTCTGCAGACCAATGCTCTGTCCACTAAGCCAAACCGGCTAGGGCTCAATAGTTTTTATATTTAAAAAATAATCTGGAAAAATGTTCCCGGTAAATTTTTATTAAACTAAAACAGAAACCATTAATCACATAAAAGGAGTCCTGAATAAGTGGAGAAATATACCACAATCATGCTTAGGAAAATTATCATAAAGATGTTAATTCTCCTACAAATTCATCCACAATTTTAATGCAATTCCAATTGAAATTTCAATAGGATTTTTCATGGAACTGGAGGTGCTGATCATAAATTCCTAAGGAAGAGTTAAGAATGAAGGAAAGACAAAATAACTTGTAAGTGTAAGAAGAAGGTGTGTACCCTGCTGGAAGATTGACAAGGTTCAGCAATTAAAACATGGTATTGAGACAGAGCAAAAGGGGGACCCAGAACCAACCTAGCATATATGGAGATGTGACTTGAGAGGGTGGTACTACACCTAAGGGCTGAGTTCTAGGTAATGGTGCTGAGACCACTTCTATTGCCATGGAGGAGGGGTTATTAGATTCCCCACCTCACACACATACAAAAATCAATGCCTCAATTTAAGTTGTATTACATGCTAAAGTAAAAACAAAAACCATAAGACTTTTAGAAAAAAACAAATGTCTTTATTAACTTAAGGAAAAAATTTCTTTAAGGGTATTTATTTGAAAACCTAAAATCTACAAACCATGAGGAAAAAGTCAATATATTAGACATTAAAGTGAAAAGTGTACTCTCTTTACCCTGAAAAAAAAAGTGAATCATATATGAAGTTTAACCTCATGCTGCCCTAACCGGTTTGGCTCAGTGGATAGAGCGTCGGCCTGCGGACTGAAGGGTTCTAGGTTCAATTCCGGTCAAGGGCATGTACCTTGGTTGCGGGCACATCCCCAGTAGGGGGTGTGCAGGAGGCAGCTGATCGATGTTTCTCTCTCAACAATGTTTCTAACTCTCTATCCCTCTCCCTTCCTCTATGTAAAAAAATCAATAAAATATATTTTTAAAAAAATAAAAATAATTAAAAGTCCTCAAGCTAAGAGAGATACCTGTAACATGCAGAACCAAGATTATTAACCCTGTAAGTCAATAAGAAAAAGAAAAACACTTGATAAAAAATACAGACAAGAGATAGAGATCGTGTAATTCACAGAAGTGGAAATGTATCACCACAGACATGAAAATAATAAAATAGTGCTCAACTATTTGTAATCTGGGAAATGTAAATTAAAACAATGACAATCTATTTATAATTCATCAAATTAAAATATATTAACAAATCTTAAGTATGCCTATACTGAGAATTAGGCAAGATTTTTTTGCTTTTAAATGAGGTAGAGAAACATCTCATGCACTGCTGATGTTAAAACCACTTAGAGCCCTGGCCAGCATGCTCAGTGGTTAGTGTCAGCCCGTGCACCCAAGAGTCACAGGTTCAATTCCTGGTCAAGGCCACATACCTGGGTTTCAGGTTCATCCCCAGCCTCGGTCGGAGCCCATGTGACAAGCAACCAATCGATGTATCTCTCTCACATTGATGTTTCTCTCTCCCTCTACCCTACCCTGCTGCCTTCCACTCTCTGAAAATCAATGGGGAAAAAAAGATCCTCAAGTGAGGATTAAAAAAAAAACAACCCTAAAACCCACTTAGCAGATAAGCAGTCCCTAGTAAAACTAAAGGTGTAAAGATGTTTATCACTTGCACAACCCAGCAGTGTCATTCCTAGAATATATCCTGAAGTAACCCAGAGGAGCACGAGAAGACATTTCAAATATGCTTATTGCAACATTTTTGTAATAGTGGGAAGAGCTAAAGACCTAAATAGTCCTCAACAAGAACTGTGATGTGTTCAATTAATGGTATTTAGCAACTAAAATCAAAGAACAAAAACAAAATGCATCGGCATAGATAAATCTAAAGAACATTGGCTTAAAAATAAACTATAGCTGAAACCGGTTTGGCTCAGTGGATAGAGCGTCGGCCTGTGGACTGAAAGGTCCCAGGTTCGATTCCGGTCAAGGGCATGTACCTGGGTTGCGGGCATATCCCCAGTTGGAGATGTGCAGGAGGCAGCTGGTCGATGTTTCTCTCTCATCGATGTTTCTAACTCTCTATCTCTCTCCCTTCCTCTCTGTAAAAAATCAATAAAATATATTTAAAAAAATAAAAAAAATAAAAATAAATAAAAATAAAAATAAACTATAAAATGATGAATATAGCATGAGACATTTATGTGACATTTCATATAAAACAATACAATGCACTATCTTTTGATAATACGCATGTAGTAAATGATAAAAACCATCAGAAAACAATACTTACCAATTTCAGCAGAGTTGTTATTTCTGGGAATGGGGGAATGAGATGAAAGAGGGGTATAATGGAAGTTTCAACCGTATCTGTAATGCTTTGCTATTTATAAATATAGTTAAATGTTAATGCAGGGTGTCCCAAAAAAATGGATACACACTTTAATACCTGATTCTATTACATTTTTAAAATGAAATTTATTTTAATAAACACTGCCTTTATAATTATTCAAAGTGTGTATCCATTTTTCTGGTTGGTGGGTTCAGGCATTTCTCATATTAGTTTCTGCACTTTTCTGTACCCTGGAATTCCTTATCAAAAAGCATAAATTAAAAAAGCAAAACTAAAACATAACCATTAACTACATCTACACATATACTCAATAAAACAAAGTTTTGTCTTACCTCAACTGAAGAGCGAGGAGTCACAAAGAATTGATTGAATTCATCAGGGCTAAAATCTCCAAAAATATACTGAAGGAAAAGAGAGAAAGAGAGTCATTGATCACATAAACTATACAAATTATATACTTTCAGAAAAAAACACCATATATTAAAACAATTCTATGATGTATTCAGGCTAGAATGCCCAAGATCCTTCCTTCATTAAATCAAAGGTCTATAAAGTAAGATTTCTAGGTGTCCTATTTTCCAATTACAAACAAGAAAATACTACTTAGCCTTTTCTACAAAACTGTCAAAGAAAACTCTGAAATTGTTAAAGCTTATTTTGAAACAGGTCAGTTTTGTTCACCAAACTCATAAGCAGAATCCTGCTTGCAGGACAATTTTTTGATTCACAAACATTTCCAGTTGTTCCATTTACCTTTCTGCTGACTCATGTTACTACTTCCATTTCAGTGTTTTCTGCCATACAGACTAAAGAAAAGCAGAAAATATGGTTCAAATGGGAAGATAGGAAAATCCAAAAAAAGGAAAATACTAATGATCTTAATGATTTTTAAAAATATGTATGCAATTTTTATCTTTAAAAATCCACTGACACCTGATGCACAGATAGACATATTACCTGACAGACACAAACCTAGCTGTGTACCCTCACTGCACAGAATTCTAAACGTGACTTTCTGAGGGTGAAAAAAATGGTTTAAAAAGAAGAAAAAAGGAACACACACACACACACACACAAAGAAAAATAATGGTTAAACTGCATGGAAGCAAGTGTAACAAGTGTGTGGCAATTCATATTCTCCCTGGAGCTCTAAGAAATAAGTTACTGACAAGAATAAATGTGACTAGATTTCTACAAAAGATAATCACTCACTGATTACTCATTCATTTAATTGGAAACTAACACCTACTAAGTGCTATGCACCATGATCAGTACTAGGAATAAAAATGATAAGAGTTGTGGTTCCTCTGCTATAATAAAGCTGACAGTCTAGTAACTTGCAGGGAAATTTACAAGCATGTGATTCAAAAACAACCAGTAACCAAGTATTATATGAATGGATATTACCCATTATTGTTGTAAATGTGAATAAATAAATGTGAATAAATAACTCTCGCAGCCTGTTGATAAGAATGCATTGCTTTCTGGGGGAAAACATTTCTGGTTGGCTCTCTTGCAGTAGCTACCAAAACTGTAAACATATATTTAAAAAACAAAAACATCTTGACATAATAATTTACATATACATACAAAAGTCCAGAAAGAAACTATGCATTGAAAGTGATGCTCTTCCTTTCTAACCTGGACCCAGCAGGATAGCTCCCACAAAGGGTGGTGAGAAGAAGGGCCATTCTGCCATCAATGAGGTAGTGACCAGAGAATACACCACCAACATTCACAAGCACATCCAGGGAGTGGGGCAAGAAGCATGACCTTTGGTCACTCAAACGATCCAGAAATTTGCCATGAAAACTGTCAAGGGAAACCTTTATCTCTTTATTTATGTAAGTGTGAAACATTCTCCTTCCTTTAGAGAATTTTTTAAAGTTGATTTTTAGGGGGAAATATTGTTTGGGGAAAAAAAAAAAAAAAAGATGAAAATGATTCTGTGTCTGATTTTACAGGATTTATGCCAGATGTCACGAAGCCCTTCCACCTCTACATGAGTGAGGTAAGGGGCATTGCCAAAGGGGTTCTCACCCAGACTCTAGGTCCCTGAAAGAGACCTGTGGCCTATCTGTCTAAGAGACTAGACCCCGTGGCTGCAGGGTGGCCAGCGTGCCTCCGGGCAGTGGTTGCCACAGCATTGCTGGTAAAGGAGGCAGATAAGCTGACTTTGGGCCAGGAACTAGCCCTGACAACACCCCATGCTGTGGAAGCCCTCCTTCGAGGTGCTCCGGAGCGATGGATGTCAAACGCCAGGGTCACCCAGTACCAAGCTCTTCTCCTGAACCAGCCCCGCATCCAATTCCATAAGACACTGGCCATCAACCCTGCTATCCTGCTCCCAGATGATGATTCGGAGGAGCCCATACATGACTGCATAGAGGTAACAGACGCAGTACAAATGGCTCGCCCAGACTTGACAGATGTCCCGCTATTATCACCAGATAAGGTACTGTTACATACAAAATGGGAGCAGTTATGTTCAGGATGAAATCTGGTATACAGTGGGCGGTGGTAGTCACCCTACACCGCCCAAGGAAACCAAGTTGCAGACCAAGCTGCCAAGGAAGCCGCCCAAAAACCAGTGGGGCCTTTACAAGAGGAGGAATTGGCAGAACAGAAGCAAGCTACCAGAGGACCAAATGGTTGGTGGACTCTACCAGATGGCAGACTGTTGGTCCCAGAGGCTCTAGGTCGGACGTTAGTTGCCCAGTTACACCAGGCTACCCACATAGGCATCACCAAGACTTCTGAACTTTTGTGAGGCAGGTCACAGGTAAATGCAAGGTAGCGGGTCCCCCTGGGAATTCAGGCCCATGGAAACTCCCCAGGAGAGCATTGGGAGGTATAAGTATAGACTCTTCTTGGGATGGGTTGAAGCCTATCCCACCAGGACAGAAACTGCCTCTATAACGGTCAAGAAATTACTCCAGGAGATTATACCTAGATTTGGACTACCAGCAGTCATAGAACCCAAGGTATCTCAACGTACAGCTCAAGTCTTAGGCATAAATTGGAAACTCCATTGTGCATACCGGCCACAAATTCAGGGCAGGTATGAACAGGACTCTAAAAAAACTTTAATTAAATTTACCCCAGAAAATGGTGAAAACTGGACCAACCTCCTGCCCTTGGCCTACTTACAGGCCAGGTGTACCCCCAACTGGGAGGGGTTCTCTCCTTTTGAAATCATGTTTGGTAGACCTACCCCTATCCTACCCAAAGTTAGGGGAGGAATTAAAAGCTAAAAGTAATAACCATTCCTTGCTCAAGTCCTTACAGGCTCTGCAGTATACCCAGAGAGCCAGCCATAAGCTTGTTCGAGACGCCCTGCCAGTGCCCACCTCGGACCCTGTACATCCCTTTCCAGCCTGGGGACTCGGTGTGGGTAAAGAAGTTCATGACCCAAGGACTCACCCCAACTTGGAAAGGACTATACACTGTCGCCCTATGGCTGTTAAGGTTGACAGCATCCAGACCTGGCTACACCACTCCCAGCTCCTGCACCAGGAAACAGACTTGATTCCGGCAGCCAGCGGCCTCACGCTTGAGATCCCTAGCCTGGGCTCCATGCAGGCCAGGAGGAGGCTCGACGCCCGCAGGAGGGGAACTGGGCTTCAGTGAGGACAGTACTGATGGGAACTGTGGCATTAGGGGCCTTGGTAACTGTAAGAACATTTTTACTAGCCCGTGAGAAAGTCCAGGGCCAAGTGGGACTAGATGTGCTAGGAGACAGGAGAACAGGAACAGAATAGAGAATGCCCTTAAAGGAAGTGGGGTGAGTAAATAGAAAACTAAATGTGCCAAGCAGGCAGTTTAGAAAAATTAATTCGGTCAAACTACTTGTAGTTAGGGGGCAGTACAATCCCCTAACTAATGAAGATGAGTCCATGATTCGACTCATATACATAAAACCAGTGGGGAATGAAGTATGGTAGCAATCGTCTCAGGTAGAAACTATAGTTTAACTTTAACCCTGCTGTTTGGTTTCTGTACTTATCTGCTTGCTAAAATAATGGCAGTTATTTTAATTTTCTGAATTATATAAATTACCCCATTCGATTAAATACTCTATTGATTGTAATGTGAATATCCCATTGGTTGTGGTCATACTGGTCTTAGAAAGCACATATTCCTTTACCTGGGAAGGACAGCACAATTATCCCAAGGTCAGAGGGCTCCAGTTAACGTGTCCCTGTTGACTCAGTGTTCCGGAGACCCAAAAACTGTAATTTAGATAACATGCTTAAGTCTGACCAGGTTCCTCATTCCAGACCCGAGGGCTCTAGATAATGTTTCTGTCAATTCAGTGATCCGGAGACCCAAAACTACAATTTAGATAACATGCTGCTTCTGCTTCTGTAAACTGCTTTTTTGCGAACCAGGTTCCTCATTCCAAACACTGGGATGTAATCAATACCTTTGTGATTTGTGCTTATATAAATCTGGTGTTGTGGCCATCTTATCACTATGAGATTTGGGAGAGCAAAATGCCCCCTTATAGTCCCATTTGCAATAAATGTGACTCTTTAATTCGGAAAAAAAAAAAAAAGATGAATATAATTCTGTGTCTGATTTTACAGGATTTATAATCAGTGGGGAAGAAAATGCCACTGACCACATGAATTAATTTGTCCTGTAAGACAGAGTTAAAACATAGGACAATTAAGTTTGCACGGGAAACTAAACAATAGGAACAAAGAAGTACATTTCCAAAGCTTGGTGCAGGGCTTAGCACATACAGATGCTCAATAAATGGGTGCTATGAGGATGAAACAAAAGAAAATGCCTGAAGTTCCTCTGGTGGTCACACCACATTACAGAAATGTCATTAAGAACTCTACTCTTCTAATAGCTGTATCAAATAAAGCAAGTCAAAACTAGAAATTGCTCTAGGTTTTAAGCAATTCCCACCAGAGGTAGGTGAATAATGGAGTCATGAAAGCTACATCAAGTGTTCCTTTCCCAGCTGCCATGACACTCACAGGAAAGGAGAACACATCACCAGGCCGTCCAACCTTTCCATGCTCCTTAAGAAAGCCAGCCTGGGAGGCAGAGTGGCTCTCCCCACCCCCAACTCCGACCCCCAAGGAAGAAAGCTCCCTTTTCCCTCATGTCCAACTGACCCCAGCTCAGGCTTACAGAACTCCCACTGTTCTCATGTCTTATTATTTTCTCATCCTTTCTAGGAGGACATGAAAAATACATATATAAGAAATTCTTGAGGAAAAAGGGGGCATGTCCACAACACAGTTAGGATGGAAACAAGACACCTCCCTGATGCACAGCCCCTGGGTGTAGCTGCGCCGGACAAGCCAACCTGTCAGAGGGCCTGGTCTATAAACCCTGGGGAAAGGGCTGGGCAAAGCTGAAAATACCAGTGTTTGTGCTAAAGGAAAAGCAAAGATTTTCCGCCCAAGGAAGATGGAGGAGGAGAGATGTTTGCTGTTTCCCTGCATTTCTCCACAGATCTAAGGTCCACAAACACCACTTTCTGCAAAGCAGAAATGGAGAACTACCACTACGTCATGGCACCAGGAGGCACTGCAGTACAGCCTATTGAGTCTTCAATCAAGCTTCCAAAATTTCAACTCCAGAAGTGTGAATGCATGTGCAGGGTGCTACCCAACCAATGTTCTCTGCTCTCCAAAACTCACGGAAATAGGAGATCAGCCTCTGAGGTAAACATTAAGATACAAAGGCAGTGATCAATACACACTTTGCTGCATGTGCATCGTACTTCACAGGTTCCAAGGCAGTCAGGCAACTATTCAGGAACAACTCCCATGTACAGATCCAAAGTCAAGCCTCACAGGGTGAAAGGACAGAACCAAGTCACAGATAAAAGGAAGCCTAGGAGAAATACAGTCTTCTCCCTGGTTTCCCGACCCAAGGAAACTGAATTTGGGATATGAGAAATATTAAGAACTAATAAACTGTTTTGAGTAATAAATGCCTTAATTTCATCTCTAAAATGAGGGGATGCTGGTCTAGACAACCTCCAAAGTCCTTCCCAGTTCCAGAGGATCTCCTGGATCTAACAAAGACTAAGAGAAACACTCGTTTGGAAATATTCTCAGACTAATACAGGCTACCCCCTAGGATGGACCCTGAAAACATGATGCTGAGTGAAAGAAGCCAGACTCAAAGAATCACATGTTGTATGATTCCATTCATATAAAATGTCCAGAAAAGGCAAATCCCTAGATACAGAAAGTAGATTCTGGTTGCCAAGGGCTGAGGGCATCTGGGGATGACATTGTTTAAACAGTCAAAGCACAGCAGGAATTTTGTTGATTTAACAATGTGTATTGAGCACCAACTATCCACAGTGAACTGTGCTAGATTATGAGAATAAACTTTGAATTAGACAAACACAGGGTTCAGGACACACCGACATTTAGTTTTGTAACAGTGCAAGTATACTGCAAGTTGCAATGAGTGTTACAAATGGCAGAGAGAGAGAGAGAAGAAAAAAGAGGGAGGCAGAGAAAGGCTTATTCCTCAACCAACTGGGTTGTAGCAGAATTCTGCTTTACTTTCTTGGGGCAGAGGAGTCCCAAAATGGATAAATTTTGTAATAAAGTCACACCCACAGATAGCAACCCTCCTTAGGATTCAAATGTCAAAGTACTAAAATTTAGTGTCTAGTTTCACATGGTTTGTGTATTTTATTCTATTTTTTAAAAAATATTTTTTATTGATTTTTTACAGAGAGGAAGGGAGAGGGATAGAGAGTTAGAAACATCGATGAGAGAGAAACATCAATCAGCTGCCTCCTGCACACTCCCTACTGGGGATGTGCCCACAACCAAGGTACATGCCCTTGGCTGGAATCGAACCTGGGACCTTTCAATCCGCAGGCCGACGCTCTATCCACTGAGCCAAACCAGTTAGGGCTATTCTATTAAAGTCCTATCAGAAGATATCCTCTCACCTTCCAAAGTAGGCTTTTTAATAGGTTGGCTTTAATATACTCTAAGTCAGTGGTTCTCAACCTTCTGGCCCTTTAAATACAGTTCCTCATGTTGTGACCCAACCATAAAATTATTTTCGTTGCTACTTCATAACTGTAATGTTGCTACTGTTATGAGTCGTAATGTAAATATCTGATATGCAGGATGGTCTTAGGCGACCCCTGTGAAAGGGTTGTTCGACCGTCAAAGGGGTCGCGACCCACAGGTTGAGAACCGCTGCTCTAAGTGCTTTCATGGAGATTCTGGGCTAAAACTTGTTTTTAGACTGCATCTCCAAATTGGAGAACCTGATTCATTTAACAAAAAGCCAACTTACAAACTTTCCAGTCTCATGTCTGAATTAGTTATATTACACAATGACAGTTAAATTTTAACTTTTGCTAAACTAGTACTAAACAGCAAGATAATAGAAACAACCCTCATTATTCAATAACTTGCTATATAGAATTTTTATCACATGGAACACAGCTAATAAATTAGGGAAGATTCCACCTATTTTCACAACCATTACAAACACCTGAGTGCTAATCAGAGTAAGGGGGAAGAGGAGGGACAGTGGGAGGGGAGGGGAGGGAAAGGGGATGGGAGGGGAGGGGGAGAAGAGGGCAGAGGGAAGGGAGGGGAGGGACAGGGGAGGGACAGAGGGAGGAGAAAGGAGGGGAGGGGAGGGGAGGGGAGAGGAGGGGAGGGGCAAAAAGAAAAAAGACTGTCAATACAAAAGAAAACTGAAACAGTACAGTTGACCCTTGAACAACACAGGTTTGAGCTGCACAGGTCTACTAACATGAATTTTTTTTTTAAATAAATACTTGTACTGTTTTTGATCCGTGGTTGGAAGTCCTCGGACGCCAAGGGTTTACTGATGGCGAGAGACAAGGGTCTGGTAGGGTTTTGGGGAGTCAAAAATTATATGCAAAATTTTGACTATGGGAGTCAACGCCTCTACTCCTGAGTTGTTCAAGGATCAACCATAGTTCTATCTTTGCTGGGGCCAGGGATGAATGAGAAGAGATTGCAAGGGAGCATAGGGGAAACTTTGGGGAGCTTTTGGGAGTGATGGAAATGGTAGAAATGGTTGTCTTAACTCTGGAGTTAATTACACAATAGTGGAGGTAATTACACAAATATATACATTTGTTAAAACTCATCAAACAATATACTTGTAATGGGTGAAATTCACTGCACATATACTATTATGCCTCCAAAACAGGAACCAAGTTAAATTCATCTTTGTATCCTGAACAGTTAATAAAGTACTTGGCATATAGTAGTAGGTGCTTAAAATACTTGGTTGAACAAATGAATTCAGGAAAAAGAGAAAAAAACACAACAAATGAAGTTCTAGGGATAAGGAATGATAACCTCTGCATATTCACAATGGTAGTTTAAACACCCAGACATAAGTGGGCTGACAAAATTTTAACTTGACTGCTCTGACTGGTTTTTATTGCTTTTAACCATCACCAGAGATGTTCCAGACAGGAGCACAATTTTCATTTTTAAATATAATCTTTAAATATAATTAAGATATAATATCTAATTTTTAAATTAAACATCATCAAGAAAGTTGATTAAGCTTTAAATATATTTTATTGATTTTTTTACAGAGAGGAAGGGAGAGGGATAGAGTTAGCAACATCGATCAGCTGCCTCCTGCACACCCCCTACTGGGAATGTGCCCGCAACCAAGGTACATGCCCTTGACCAGAATAGAACCTGGGACCCTTCAGTCCACAGGCCGACGCTCTATCCACTGAGCCAAACCGGTTAGGGCTGATTAAGCTTTAAAGAAAACTTTAGCCCTAGCTGGCTTGGCTCAGTAGATACAGCGTCCGCCTGTAGAATGAAGGGTCCCAAAGTTCAATTCCAGTCAAGGGCACATGTTGGGTTGTGGGCCTGATCCCCACTGCAGGAGGCAGCCGATCAATGATTCTCATCATTGATGTATCTATCTCTCCCTCTTACTTCCTCTCAGAAATCAATAAAAATATGTCTTAAAAGGTCAACTGCAAACTTATAATGGGTACATTTATTGTTAAAGTATAACACAATAAGGTTGAGTTTTTTTTCATGCACAAATTAACTGATGCACATCTACAATTGAGGATAAAGCTGTATTATAAAACAGCTCTTGAAAAACAACCACCTTAGAATTAATCTTTCATTTACATAAATAGAATTCTTAAGTACTCTGTATTTGTAAACATCTAATAACTGTCCTATGATCTGATTTGGGTTTGTTTTTGTTTTTTAAGATTTCATATTCCTTGTCCACACAACAAACACTACCAAAACCAGTGGTTCTCAACCTTGGCTGCACATTAGAATCACCTGGGAATCTTTTTAAAATCCTGACTTCTGGGCCTCATCCTCCAGAAATTCTATTTCTTTGTTACTAATGTTGTGGCCCCACCCCATAACAAAGAAACAGAATTTCCGGAGGATGAGGCCCAGAAATCAGGATTTTAAAAAGATTCCCAGGTGATTCTAATGTGCAGCCAAGGTTGAGAACCACTGACCTAAACTCTTGTGTGTATTTGTATTTTGCTCCATGCTATCACTGTAAGGGTGCCTGCCTTTAAGCCTCTATGCCATCATCACTCAATTACCACCTCAGATCGTTGGCACCTGGCTCAGCCTTGATAATTGCCTGAACCCCCTGACCACCTACTCAAACCCCACACTGCACACATGGACAACTACTGCCAACAACACTGAATCAAAACTCTAGTGTTTCATTAAACAGAGTGCTACATGGGCAAAAACTTGTAAATGCATCTGTTTTACAAGATTTCTCACTTAATGAAATATACTGGAACCAAGCCAACAAAAGCTTGGCTACTAAAGCCACCTGCTAGGAAGGAAGGTGCATCACTAAATCAGAGCTTCTACATAAATGATTTTCTTCTGATTTGTTGGTCCTTGCCAATGGTCTCTTCAAATACCTTGGAAAAAATCTAGAACTGCCTAACAAGAAGTATTTATGGTAGTTGGTACATATACCCTTCTCCTTCCAATCTTGAGGAAATACAGAATGTTCCCCTTAATGAGTTGCTTTGGTTAATGAAAACCAGTTACTTAGAAGCAGTAAAAAATGCAAAATTACTATCTGCTTAAAATAAAGAATGAACAACGGGTGCTGATAGCTAAGAATTTGCCATGTCACACTGAGGAAGCAGTATTTCAAAGATATTTTTACTGATTTTTAGAGAGGAAGGGAAGAGAAACATATATGTGAGAGCAAATCATTGATTGGCTGCCTCCTGCACTCCCCCTACCTGGGATCAAGCCCCAACTCTGGGCATATGCTGACCTAGAATCAAACCAACGAGCTTTCGGTGCACGGGACAATGCCCAACCAACTGAACCACACTGGCCAGGGCAGGAAGTAGTGTTTTAAATTAATACAAATTATTCTTCTATATTACTTAGCAAAATATAACTCCAGCTGTGCCTCCAAAATAATTAATGAATTAAAGATATTTATCCTTCAGTTTACTATTGTGCTTTAATTAGCTCTAAGAATCAACTCACAATTAGAAACAACTAAAAAATGAATCCATACACCTGAAACTAATACAAAATAATACTGAATGTAAATTGTAACTGAAAAAAAAATTAAACAAATGAAAGAAAATATTTAAAAAACCTAGTAGATTAATGATGACATTGGCTGAGATATCTACAGTGATAAAGGTGGCAAATATAAAAAATAACAGGCAAACCAACTGAAAAGTTCTCTTTCCAAGCTCATCACTGACACACAGGCTCTCTACCTGAAGGCTAACATCTCCTTGCCTTGGCTCTCAAATTTAGGGGATAAGGGCATCTGCTCTTGCCATGTCAAAGAAGGATCACTGCCATGGCCTACCAACTGGGCATGGGAAAAATATGGTGAAAACATCTTATTCGCATCAATAACTGTCCTATGATCTCAGAACTACATTTAAAAAAAAAAAAAAAAACAGCCCAAATAATGAAACAAAACAGAGAGAAATATCTGATATACAGGTCAGGCACCTGGACCGAAGAAACTACATAACAGAGACACAGAGAGCCATAAAAAACCTTAAAGAAAGCTAGAGGTCACCCATTATTATTGCAGAAATTATCATCAATCTAAAATACTTTAATAGCAGCCCACCTCTTCTTAATCATGGATCTGTATGCTGTGGTCCTGTTCTTCATTGCCAGAACCAGAAACAACAAAACAAACCCACATGCAGCCCTGAACATACTGAATGACAACCAGCTGTGCTCTTTATTTCCTTCAACTGGTCCCTCTGTCAATTAACTTATCCATCTGACACACAATTAAGGCAAGATGCTATGCTAGGCAGTGAAGGCACTGGAGAACCAGAACACACATATTCAAGAAAACCTTCCTGAGCCCATCAGATCACCCTCAGGGCCCCTGAACTCCTACTTAAGGGCACCGGCCAAAGCTCTAGTTAGACGACCATCTGTCTGGTGCTACCTTCACCAAGCAGGGCCATGTCTTCTTTTCACCACCCTGAACACAGAGCCCAATACAGGCCCAGCAGGCTGCAGGCCTCCTCGAATGGCCAACTGACCATAGGAGAAAAGATGAAGCACCTACAGAATCAAAGTCCAAAGGGCCCTCAAAGCCACATATATGGAATTACTTTCCTTTTTCATAGAGAAGTGATGAACTAATTAAAAGAGCTAACTCAAATCTATCACCCAATAAGAAATCAACGGCAAAGAAACAAAAGGTACTTTAACTTTCTGTCCACCTTAAAAAAAAACAAACAAAAAACTCATTTGGCCCGCTGGTGTGACTCAGTGGTTGAGCATCGACCTATGAACCAGGAGGTCACAGTTCGATTCCCGGTCAGGGCACATGCCTGGGTTTCGGGCTCGATCCCCAGTGTGGGACTTGCAGGAGGCAGCCAAGCAATTATTCTCTCTCATCATTGATGTTTCTATCTCTCCCTCTCCCTTCCTCTCTAAATCAATAAAAATATTTTTTTAAAAAACGTGTTTGTTCAACATGTACCTTGGGATGTGAGGTAAACTGTTTCCAAACTCAGCCCTGGTAACTCTGTGTCCAAGTCTAGTCATTGCTAGAATACTGCTACAGCATCACTGTGTCAAGTTCAAGTTATATTCAGCTAAGCTTCCAGCCAAAACTGAAGAGCATATTAAGATTTTTTTTTTCTCTTACCTTTCTCACTAAACAGAACTCTAGTCACAGATGAAAAATAAAGTTTATGCTCCTGGCACTTACCTCACACTGTGTAGTTGTTGCATGGAAAAGCCAAGAGTTCTATAAGAACCAAGAGCAGTCCAGCCAGCATGGCTCAGTGGTTGAGCATCGACCTATGAACCAGGGGGTCACAGTTCGATTCCCAGTCAGGGCACATACTTGAGTTGTAGGCTTGATCCCCAGTAGCAAGGCATGCAGGAGGCAACCAATCAATGATTCTCTCAATAATGATGTTTCTATCTTTATCCCTTTCCCTTCCTCTCTGAAATCAATAAAATTAAAATAATTTGCTATTTTCAGAAAGAATAGGGAGTATACATTTTAATGAGTTAAGATGAAAGTCTCTCAAGAGAGGCACTGCACCCTAGCCGGTTTGGCTCAGTGGATAGAATGTCAGGCTGCGGACTGAAGGGTCCTGGGTTCGATTCCAGTCAAGGGCACGTGCCCGGGTTGTGGGCTCAATCCCCAGTGTCAGGTGTGCAGGAGGCAGCCAATCGATGATTCTCTTTCATCACTGATGTTTCTCTCTCTCTCCCTCTCCCTTCCTCTCTGAAATCAATAAAAATACATTTTATTTTTTAAAAAGAGAGTCATTGCTGCCTCCTCTAATGTTATAAACTGTCTACAATAAAAGAAACACACATGCAAAAAAACCCACTAGTAATCCTCCTGACAGTTATCAGAACACCAAATAAATTCACAAGTTAATTGGTCCTGACTAAATTTAAATGAATATAATAAAAATAAAAATACACTGCACAGAGAACACTATGACACTATCATGTTTACGTGAAAAAAATGAATGCAGATTGTAACACCTCGTTAGACCAAAGGCAAATCAAAATTTTCAATGCAGAACCATCTATTAAATGTTCTTGGGCAGTTCTAGTTCACAAGGTCCACGGCTTGCAAAATGTAATTTATACTGATATGCAGCTTTACTCAATATATTAAACACAAAAATGAACATTTTTGACACATATTCACAATGGTAAACTTCTATTTTTGTCAACAGTGAGAAGACTAAAGTTGAGAAGATGGTCCAAAGAGCCATCCCCACCACTTGCAGTGCAATCAGTGGATCTCAGCTAAGGACTATATAGCTCAGGTGGGCGTTTGGGGGCTATAATACTCATGGGACTCCCATCCACAACAATAAAGGCAGTCTTTTTTTTGTTTTAAGACATACTTTATTTTCATTATTTTTCATCCTTACCCGAGGATATGTTTAGAGCAGCGGTCGCCAACCTTCCGGACCTCGCGGACCACTGTCCGAGGACCACCGGTTGTCGACCACTGCTCCAAAGGTTTCCTTAAACCAGCGGTCACCAACCTTTCGGACCTCACAGACTACCGGTTGGTGACCGCCGGTTTAGAGAGAGAGACAGAGAGAAACATTGATATGAGAGAGTGACACTGACTGGTTACTTTCTGGAAGTGCCCCACCTAGGGATTGAACCTGCAACCCAGGAATGTGCCCTGCCAGCAATTGAACCAGAAGCCTTTTGGTGCACAGAACAACAACTAAGCCACTCTGGCCAGGCAACAGGTGTAGTCTTAATTTGTGTTTTTTGGGGATTAGGGCCGGCGCCCCCCTGCCCCCCCCCCCACCCCCGCTGTCCCCGCCCCTGATGGGCCCTTCCTCCCAGCCAGCTCTGCCCCCAATCTCCTCCCACATCAATCAGGGGTGGGGCTGGGGCTACCAGGCCCCACCCATGCACAAATTTGTGCACTGGGCCTCTAGTTTCTTCATAAAGACTAAAGGGGAAACAAAAATCCACCACCATCAAATATGGGGGGAAGGTGGGGACTAAATGTAATATCAAGAAGGCAGAATAGTGGGGACCGCAGCCTGTCCATTAGGATGCACTTTCATTTCTAACACATTTCTAATACTTGAGTAAGAGAGTGCAGGCTTAGGAAGTGGCCCTCGAGCTGATAGCAGAAAAATAAATTGAGAATTGATCTAAAGAATGGTAACCAATAAAGCTGCAGAGACAAAATGGGATGGGCCTGAAAATCAGACTAGTCATCATGAGAGTGTAGACACTTGGTGGCAGGCACTGGGCTAACACTATACATGCTTTAATTCTCCGCACTGCCCCTCTCTCTCAGTCCCAAACCACACTTCTACCTCAATACCTCACCTACCCTATTCACAGGAGAGGACAACCACAGCATGGCATGCTTCAAGACAGAAGGCAGAAGGCAGAATGGAGTTAACTGGCTGACAGCTTCTGGTTTCTCAGGTCTTCTGCTGAAAATGGGGTATGGCCGAGGAGCCTTCAAATAGAAAGTAGTAGCCAGCTCGTGAAAAGTCTACATTCTGAGACTCCACATCTAGGTTTATGATAGATTCTACAATGTTTGAGTCTTGAAACAAATACTATGAACATACCCCTTGGGCTACCTTTATTACTAGTATGTATACCTACAGAAATTCTTAATCCAGCCAATGGACAGAAATGGTCATAGAAAGACTTTTCGGGAGAGCAGTTCAATAAACAGGAAAATTGCAGTCCAAGCACATGTAAGTCTTTGAAAATGAACATCTACACTGCTGAAGTAGCACTAAAGTGACAAATGACAGTAATCCAATGGCCTAAGGCCAGTAAATTCCATTGCAAACAGATTTATCTGTTTGGTGCCACAGTGATTTTTGTATGTGTGGCAGTTAATAGAAATATAATAGTCTAATTACCAATTCAAAAGCAAACTCTTCCTATTTTTTCATACTTGGCATATTAGAAAGTAAGACATGTCCTCAGCAACCACCTTTAATGTGCCACTTGAAAAACCAGATCCATTAGCAAGTACTTACATGTCTGAAATCTGCAAAAACGCTAAAACAAACAAAAATAACCTTGATGTAACTACTTCAAGTAGAGAGATACAACTTTCCTGAAGTACCTGAATACTCTCTTCTGAGCAAAGAAAGCACAAAGTAAATGTGTCACTAGGCTTGGCAGTAAATAACCATTAAGCTTTGTAATCATTTTCTCCTTTAAGTTTTCCTATGTGAACACTATTAAATCATGCCAGTTCCACATTTTAAAAAAAAGCTCTGGAATGTATTTCCTAACTTTTGCTCTAAGAGTTGTTCAGAACGAGGCAGATCCACTTATTATTCACTATAATTTCAGTACACTCTGGTCCCAACAATATGGGCTCCAGAGCATGAGGGCGAGGCCCTGGATGCCATTCATCTGCACCGCTGTTCTGTGGAAACCACTGAGGCAACAACCATCAACTCACAAACTTTAAACAGCATATTAGTCTTAGGATATGTTTCAATATTTTGCTGTCAGTATGCAAAGGAAAAAAGGTATCTCCAAGTATCCTGTGTATAAATAATTTTATATACTTTAGTTGCTCCTATGTAAGACTCCAATAAAAACGTATTTTGAGAATTATTAATACAGTTGTCAGATATAAAGATATTCATCAATATATAGGGTGTCCCCAAAAAATGTACACACACTTACTTCTATAGATTCTTTTAAATTTTGAAAATGAACTATATGTTAATAAGCACTGACTTTAGAATCATTCAAAGTGTATACATTTTTGGGGGGACACCCTGTAGTAACACTCTGCCATATGCTGTAAAATTGGGTCCAAAATATTCCATAGTGTAAAATGTGGGGGCCCCACTATTTCAAGGCAATGAAAAGACTGAGGTGAGCCTGCTGCAGATGACCAGGACAACAGCAGCTGCATGATATCTAATAGGGTATAGGAAGCATTATTGTGGGGATGTCATTATAAATGACTTCAATGATCACAAAAATTTGTTCTGGTTTAAGGCAAAACTAATCTGTTCAAATTAATTATCCCGAATAATTTAATCAGTTCCCTCTCGACAAAAAATATTCATAAATTAGAGAAGTACTTATATTTCAATTGTCAAAGTTCATCACTTGTATTTGTTAAAATATTGAAAGCTAAGTATATATATATATATATATATATATATATATATATATTGAAAGCTACTGGGATCAGAAATGTTTCCAAGTTTTGCAATGTTTCATGTCAACTCAGGAAACAGAATTCGATCAACAGAATGAAAATAAGACAAAATATATATAAAGTTTTAAAACTCCAACCTTAATCCAATTTTAAAACAGGACCCTTACTCCCTGCCGGTGTGGCTCAATGGTTGAGCATCGACCTATGAACCAGGAGGTTCAATTCCCAGTCAGGGCACATGCCAGGGTTCTGGGCTCCATCCCCAGTGGCAGGGCATGCAGGAGGCAGCCGATCAATGATTCTTTCACACCACTGATGTTTCTATCTCTCTCCCACTCCTTCCCTCTCTGAAATCAATAAAAATATTTTTTTAAAGATAAAATAAACAGCACCCTTACTGTTAATTTGTGGCTGTTATTCCCAATAGTAAACAAGCAATATGCATATCATAGTGCTTAGCTCAGGGTAAGTGTTCAATCAATGTTTGTTGAATTAATGAATGAATGGCCTTTAAGGCTGAAGGACCTTTAGGACAGCAGGTAACTGAGTAAAATTTATTAAAATGCTCAACCTGACTCAAGCAGGATCCAATAATTAAATCTCATCACCTATAACTTCATTACTTGTTTTCATTACTGTACTTTAAAAGAGAGAAATCCTACTATTTCCTTTACTAAACTCTCTATGCTAGAACTTAATATCATTTAAACCATACATACTTTAAAAGAATAACCCCAAAGTGCTGCTAGTATTTATGTCCAGCTAACTTTTGCCACTCCAATTTTATGAAGATGTATATAGGCCATATTGTTGTATAAAACATACAGTACTAGAACAATGAATGAAAACAAAATTACAATTAGGTTCACATATTATCACTGCTAATTAACATTTCAATCAATTTTGCATTGTGATTAGTGCCTATAATAATGGAAGTGAATTGTGCCTGAACATGCTTTTTTCATTTCAAAATCACTATAAATATTCTTTCTTTTAAAATATAGTTTTGTTTTGTTTTATTGATTTCTGAGACAGAAAGGGAGAGGGAGAGATAGTAACATAGATGACAGAGAAACATCAATCGCCCTGACCAGGAATCAAAACACGGCAACTTTTGGGTGCTCAACGACATCCAACCAACTGAGCCACACCAGCCGACACCATGAATGTTCTATTACACATCAGTTCACAATAACCCTTGAACCTGCCCTAACCAGTTTGGCTCCGTGGATAGAACGTTGGCCTGCGGACTGAAAGGTCCCAGGTTCGATTCCGGTCGAGGGCATGTACCTTGGTTGCGGGCACATCCCCAGTAGGAGGTGTGCAGGAGGCAGCTGATCGATGTTTCTCTCTCATCGATGTTTCTGTCTATCCCTCTCCCTTCCTCTCTGTAAAAAATCAATAAAATATATTAAAAAAAAAATAAAAAAAGATTCCACTGCTGCTGAAGCGGCCTATTTAAAAAAAAAAAAAATAACCCTTGAACCTGTCCATACTTACTATAATAAGCTATTTACATGCATATTTTAAGTTGAGAAAAAAGCAAATACCAAATATCTTAAAATCTTTTAATTACACATTTGTAAAAATTGTCCAACTACTAAGTCCCTTTTTTGTACAAAGTACGATACTAAATACTAAAGAGTAGATGTACATGTGAACAAAACGTTTAGAGGAGAAACTTTTAGTGCAAACTAACTACAGTACACACCAAAAATCTAACGAAATTGCAACTCTCTGTAGATTTAATTTTTATTTTTTTAAATATATTTTACTAATTTTTTACAGAGAGGAAGGGAGAGGGATAGAGAATTAGAAACATTGATGAGAGAGAAACATCGATCAGCTGCCTCCTGCAAACCCCCTACTGGGGACATGCCGTTGACCGGAATCGAACCTGGGACCCTTCGGTCCACAGGCCTACGCTCTCTCCATTGAGCCAAACCGGTTAGGGCTGTATATTTATTTTTTTAAAAGGTTTTCACGTTTTAAGTTCCACAACACGCATTAATTGCAACAGTTATTAAAATCGACTTCATTTCCAAAAAGGCAACAAAAACCAATACTTTAAAAGGGTTAGGATTTACCCGCCACCAGCTATTTACCGAATAGCTACTTTGTTTCATTCCCCCATATTTAATACACAAGCACAATGAGGCGGCAGAAAAGTGCAATGACTTCTAGGAATTCGATGTTAACAAATCAGCAGTCTACAGCAAACCTGACAAATAATAACATGTCGATTTTTTATACAGAGTATCTGTCATGGGGGAGGGGAGGAGTGTGACTCCAACTCAACTCGACACATACATACATCTCCCTAAAATCGAAAGGTGCATTTTACTTTCTTTCCTCTACGGGGTTATTATAAACATGCCCTAACTTTAGATACTGTTGTGACAGGGTGCATACTGTCAGGCAGGCTGACATGGATTCGTGCAAAAGATGTCACTCGCGAGTAAAAGTACAGCCCTGGCGACTTATTTTCAGTTTTCTTTGCAACAGTAACCTAAGGATGTTCCTTTCATGACTTGAGTCTACAAACGAGTAACCCAGCAAGCCAAGCCCCCCGTGGGGTCAATCGAGCTGAGAAAGCAACCATTGGAGACGGGGAGAAACAGGACACCCACAAATCTGCTCAGGGAAGAAAGGCTACGGGAGTGCTGGGAGCTCTGCCCCGCGATGGGCCTGCCGAAGCCCCCAGGCTGCCTCTCCGGGTGACAAGGGCCCCATTTCCACAGTCGGCGCGGTCCAGCCAGGGAGGTTTAACCCCTTCGCGCCCTCCCCCCACGCCCTCTTCCAGCGGGCCCGTGCGCCCCCTTCCCGCGGCTTCCTACGGGCGGGGGACGGCGGGCTCGGGCGCGGGGCGGACCGCGGCAGCGGGCGGCCGAGGCACGATGACTGCGGGAGGCTCGGGGCCTAGTCCCAGGCAGCGTGTCCCGGCGCCCTCCCCCACTCCCACACGCCTCGCTCCGGGCCAGGGTGCGGGCGCTCGCCCGCCGCCCGCCCCGCTGCCCGTCCGCCGCGTCTCGGGGCCCCTTCCAGCCGAGGGCGCGGGCCGGCAGCTACCTGTGGGCTGCGGAGGGCCATGGCGGCCCGTTTCAATGAGCCTTGTCGCTCGCCCGACTCCTCACGCTGCTTCCCCCGCCGCCGCCATCTTCTCGCCCGCACATAGGCACTCGCATCGGCCGCCGCGCCTGCGCACTGGCCGAGCACCGCGGGGCGCGGGGAGTCCGGGCGCGCCGGGCGCGTGCTGCGCCTGCGCGGCGGACAGGTGGGCGTGCGCGGCGGGAGCTGGCCCGGGGTGGACTCTGAGCCCGCGCCTGTGGGGCGGATGCGGCTCTTCCTGGAGCTGAACGGGAGCCACCGGAGGCCCGGTGCAGGGCCGGAGGGGGAAAGCGCAGGCGAGGGAGTAAAAACACCAAAGCACCAGGGTGGTCCCGGCTTCTCACCTGGTGGGAGGCTGTCGAGGTGATTGATGGGCGGGACTCGGGACGTCCGGTGCCCGGGAGCCGCAGCCCCAGCCCCAGAGCCTCCCTGGGCCAGGGTCTCCGGAGTGAGCGCTGAAGACCCAGAGGAGTCCTCTGGTGTATGGAGATCACGTTTCCGTCCATTCATTCACTTACTCACTTTTCATTCATTCCACAGATCCTGACAGCCTACTCTGCCATGCCTTTTACTTGACAATTGGAGGATACTGAAAAGCAAACAAGCAAACGCCCTTGAGGCCTGGCAAAAGGAAGCACCTTCGGTGCTACTCCTTGCACACATACCGCTGTATGTGTATCCAGGCAGCTCAGCTTTAGGGTCATTGGTTCAAGCAACGGTGAGCCCCCTTTCGGACTATGCAGTTTACCATCTGCTTTGGCCCCTTTTCTAGCCGAGCGAGGTCCGGCAAGCCACTTCTCTTTCTTAAGCCTTTGGTTTCCTCCTCTATGAATGAGACTAATAAAATATCATAAGATTTCTGCGAGGATCAAATTAGATGAGTGTGCGTACACTGGCTAAAAGAGCCAGCCCTCAGTGAACATTAGAGTCTACTCCTGCCAGACCCAGTGCTGCGAGATCAACAGATCGAGTCCTGCATTCCGTAAGGCATGTAGCCTGGTCTTTTTAAAAAACGGGATGCCATGAAAAATATGTCAGGAGAGAGACTGTTCTGACATAAAGAGCAGAAAAAACATAATCAAATAAAATGATGTGTGAGCCCTGGCTGCGTAGCTCAGTTGGTTAGAGCATTGTCTGATAAGCCAACGTTGTGAGTTTGATCCCCCATCAGGGCACATACATGAATCAGACAATGAATGCATAAATGAGTGGAACAACAAATCGATGTTTTTCTCTAAAATTAATTTTTTTAAAAATCAAATGCAGTGTGTGAATCTTGAATGGACTCTGTTATTTTGTTTTTGTTTTTGTTTTTGTTTTTAGCTAGTAAATACTTTTTTGACAATTGTAGAAATTTGAATATGGCTTGGATATAGATAATTTTAGTGAATCATTGGTAATTTTCATAGTATAATAAGTAGATTGTGTTCATGTAAGAGAATGTTCTCATTGTTAGGCTATGCATCTGAAGAATTTAGGGGTGAATGTCATAGTACCTATGAGTTATTATTTTTAATGGCTCAACAACAAAAAAATCATGTAAACACAAATATACATAGAGAGAAAGCAAATAATGCAAAATGTTAACAATTGTTGAATCTAAGTGGTACTATCAACTTTGCTGTATGTTTGAAATTTTTATAACAAAAAGCTGGGGAGATGGAATATAATATTGTATCCATGTTGTGGTTACAACCCCAGAAACATTATGTTTGTACATGGATAAACACTGGAAGAGATCTGAAAACCAGTGACTTATGATAGTTTGTATCTGATTTTTGTCAAAATGGTACTTGAACAAAAAATACAAATTACAATAAATAAGACACAGTTCAAACTTTTAACTCACTCACAGAGATATTAACACATAATTTCCATACAAGGAGAGAAATGATTTGTGACAGCAGAAGCAGAAGGGAGAGAGAGGAAAAAGGAAAGATGGAGTGGGAGGAAGAGAGGGAGAGGTAGGAGATGGAGAGAGGGGGGTAGGTGTCGAAGAGAGAGAGAAAGATGAAAATGCTGTGCTGCTGGCTTTGAAGGTGCCCCTCCGGAGGGGCATGAGCCAAGGAATGCAGGCAGCCTCCAGAAGCTAGAAAAGGCAATGAAACAGATTTTCTCCTAGAGCTTCCCGAAGGAATATAATGGATCTTGGAGCCTACAAATCTGTAAAGTAAATAATTTGCCTTGGTTTTAGCCAGGAAATTTGTGCTTGTTGTTACAGCAGCCATAGGAAATTAATACAGGGGTTAATACCACCTACTTTGCAAGCATGTTGCCAGGAGGAAATGAAGTTATGGGGCTAGCACATGGAATATTGTGCCTGCCAAATGATAACAGAGTTTTATTACCATTTTCAACAAATGGTAAGAGAGTATTTATTATAACCCAGGGAGGGTGTAGGTTTCCCCAAAGAGGTAACATTTGAGCTAAGTCTTGATGAGTATGTCATTGTCAGAAGGGATCCATATTTCACCATCTGAATCAATGGGCACATGATCTGATAAGCAGGCGTTAATTCCTGGCCCCAAGGGGACAGGATATTTCAATTAGGCCGATCCTACCTGGAAAATTCTTTTCTGGAACTCTGATAGCATAGAGCAGTGGTTCTCAACCTTCCTAATGCTGCGACCCTTTAATACAGTTCCTCATGTTGTGGTGACCCCCAATTTCATTGTTACAAATTGAACATAATTAAAGCATAGTGATTAATCACAAAAACAATATGTAATTATATATGTGTTTTCCGATGGTCTTAGGCGACCCCTGTGAAAGGGTCGTTCGACCGCCAAAGGGGTCGCGACCCACAGGTTGAGAACCGCTGTTCTATGTGATTTAAAATGAACAAATGACCACAAACTGGGGGCTTAAGACAATAGACATTTACTGTCTCACAGTTCTCGAGGCCAAAGGTCTGAAATCAAGGTGTCGGCCCTTCTGGAAGCTCTGAGGGAGAACCCATCCCATGCCTCTCTCCAGCTTCTGGTGTCACTGGCAATCCATGGCGTTTCTCGGCTGCAACTTCATCACTCTCATCTCTGCCTCCACTGTCACGTGGACTTCTTCCCTGTGTGGCTCTGTCTGTGTCACATAATAAAAACAACACAGAGGGTTTCTCATCCAGAGCCAAATCAAATCTCAGGTTGTCCACTTGAGCCCCTAATTATGGCTTGCTCTGCAGGGCTTGCTATTTGAAATCTGTTCATTGATGAACATCAACTTCAAACTCAGCCCAACCATCTGCCCCTGGGAGGGAAGGGAGCAGAGGGAGGAGGGGGAGGCAGATTGCTGCCTCTTACCTCACTCTCACTGAGATCCAGCCTCTCGCTGAATGGCTTGTGGAGTGGGATTGCTCACCCTTTTATTTCTTCTCCTTTTCTTGCTCTTTTTTTTTTTTTTAATTTTTGGTGACAGAACTCAATAGTCGAAGTCTCTTCTTAAGGCAAGTATCTGTATAATGCAGTACCTCTCCTATATATTGCACTATTTCCTTGTCTCTGTCCTTCCCCAGGTCTAGCCTGCTCCCAGACAGCATACCAGCTTGCAGACACCACATCTAAAAGGACTGTGGACGGAAGGGGCCCATGCTAACCTGACTAGGTCAGGGGAGGCTTGCATGGCAGTCTTGCAAACTCAGAGACCTAAAGTAACCACAAAGAATGGTCTGAAATTAAACTTTAACTAAAAGCAGTTATGGTGGGTAGTCACCTCCTAGGCTGGTATCTTCACTGATAAGGTCAACCTTTAACTGAGCCTATCTGTCTTTTTTGCATCTATGATAACATATCCTTGAAATATCTCAGTAACTTGTAACTTCCCCTTTTCCAGATCCCTTGGGGCAATGCGCCTGGGAGCCTGGACAGATACCACAAATTCCTTCAGTGTTATCATGTTAATTGTTCCTGCACCCACCTAAATATGTGTCCATCATTTTATTTCTTATCCAATCCCAGAGGTTTCCGGGTTTTGCCTTCTCCCGCCTCTCTAATCTATCACCAGTGGATTTCACGTAACCCTCCTATGTCCCCTCTTTGATGGCAATGTATAAAATAGATGAGAAACTGCCATTCTCCGGAGCACTATTCCAATCCATTGAGATATTGCTTCCTGGCAATTGTCAACAGTTTGGCTCAAATAAACTCACAAAAATTCTTTACAGGTTTGAATGTTTTTTACGTTAACAGGACCTTGGCCAGGGGAAAAATTGCTAAAGAAAGGGAGTAAAGAAAGTGTAAGAAGTACCATCGGTCTTTTAAAAAACATTTTTAGATATTCATTTTTAAATTACAGTTGGCATTCAATATTATATTAGTTTCAGGTGTACAATATAGTGATTAGACATTTATATACATCATGAAGTAATCACCCTCATAAGTCTAGTACCCATCTGACACCATGCACAATTATTACAATACTAGAGGCCTGGTGCACAAAATTCGTCCACAGGGATGGTCCCCTCAGCCCAGCCTGCACCCTCTCCAATCCGCGACACCACAGGGGATGTCTGACTGCCGATTTAGGCCTGATCCCCAGGATTGGGCCTAAACTGACAGTCAGACATCCCCCTCACAATCCTGGACTGCTGGCTCCTAATCGCTCACCTGCCTGCCTGCCTGGTCATCTCTAACTGCCCCCCGCTGCTGGCTAGGTCACCCTCAACTACCCCCCGCTGCTGGCTAGGTCACCCTCAACTGCCCCTTCCCTGCTGGCCTAGTCACTCCTAACTGCCCCCCCTGCCAGCCTGGTCACCCCTTATTGCTCCCTCTGGCGGCCAGGTCACCCCCAACTGCCCCCCCGGCCCCTGCCCACACCGGCCTGGTTGCCTCTTACTGCACTCCCTGCTCGCCTGGTTGCCCCCAACTGCCCCCCGCCACCAGCCTGGTCACCCCACATAGCCTGCTTGTTCAGTCGTTTGGTCGTCCCCACTAACCCCCCCCCCCCCCCCCCCGCCAGCCTGGTTGTAGGCAGCCATCTTGTGAGGGTGTGAGGGTTAATTTTCATATTACTTCTTTATGATATAGGATAATTGACTGTATTCCCCATACTGTGCTTTACATTCCCGGAACTGTTTCCATAACTGGCAGTTTGAGAAGTACCAGGGGTCTTAATTGCATTCTTAATTCTGCCTCTGTGTCAGTCTAAGACCTTGGAAGATTCACTGATTTTCTGTCACTCGGTTCCTATATAGTTAGGAGAATCCAATGCGTCCTGCCCGCCTCATAGGGGAGATAAAGAGACCAACTGGGATGATGAATGTGACAGCAATTTAAACCACGTAAAATGATCCATTAACCACAATGGATTCACATTATTAATGAGTTAAAGTGGCGACATCGCTACTTAATGCCCTTTCATTTTTCTTGATCTAGTCACCCCTCCAGACCCTTCTCCTTCCCATTCATCCAAGAAATTCTTATTTTTCATTGATTTTCACTTAATGTAGGTTTTTCTTTTCTGCCACACAGACAGCTGCGGGGAGGAGGGAGGGAAGGGAAGCATTCTTTCAATCACATCTAGCCTACAAAAACAAGTATCTTGCTCCTCGAAAGGCAAGATTGATTATTATAACTGTGGATGAAAGGGGCCACATGCTGACCTGACAAGGTCAGGGAGGCCTGCATGACAGTCTCGCAAACTCAGAGACCTAAAGTAACCACAAAGGATGGTCTGAAATTAAACTTTAACTAAAAGCAGTTATGGTGGGTGGTCACCTCCTAGGCCGGTATCTTCACTGACAAGGTCAACCTTTACCTTAACTGAGCCTACCTGTCTTTTTGCATCTATGATAGCATACCCTTGAAATGTCTGGGTAACTTTTAACTTCTCTTTTTCCAGACCCCTTGGGACATAACCTAATGTACCTGGGCACCAGGACAGACACCACAAATTCCTTCATTGTGAAGTATGGTAGCAATCATCTCAGGTAGAAACTGTAGTTTAACTTTAACCCTGCTGTTTGGCTTCTGTACTTATTTGCTTTGTTTAACAATAGAAAAATTACTTTGATTTTCTGAATTGTATAAATCATCCCATTCGATTGAATGCCTTATTGATTGTAACGTGACTATCCCATTGATTGTGATCTTACTGGTTTTAGAAAGCAAATCCTCTGTACCTGGGAACCAGGACAGCACAATTATCCCAAGACCCGAGGGCTCCAGATAATGTTTCCCTGTCAACTCAGTGGTCCCAAGACCCGAGGGCTCCAGATAATGTGTTTCTGTCAACTCAGTGGTCCAAAGACCCAAAACTATAATTAATCTTTGTAGATAACTAATCGGCTCAATCTCAATTCTGTAACTGCTTTGTGCAAACCAGGGTCCTCATTCCAAACCCTGGGATGTAATCAATACCTTTGTGATCTTTGCCTATATAAGTCTGGTGTTTCGGCCATCTTATCACTATGTGATTTGGGAGAGCAAGATGCCGCCTCATAGTCCCGGATTTGCAATAAATATGACTCCTTAATTCGACTTCTTGATTCGCGGGCTACATTACAACAATTGTTATTGTTATTATGTTCATTGTTGACTGTTAACTATCCTGTACCCACCTAAGTACGTGTCTATCATTTTACTTTTTATCCAATCCCAGAGGTCCCTGCCCCGCCCCCTCCCCCGCTTTGCTTTCTCCCGCCTCTCTAATCTATCACCAATGGATTTCATGTAACCCACCTACGTCCCCTCTTTGATTGCAATGTATAAAAATAGATGAAAAACTGCCATTCTCCGGAGTATTATCCCAATCTGTTGAGATACTGCTTCCTGGCAATTGCTGACAGTTTGGCTCAAATAAACTCACAAAAATTCTTTACAGGTTTGAATGTTTTTACATTAACATAACAAAAATCAAGAGATTTTTGAAGAAAAAAAATAACCCATGACTCAGCAGCAGGTGAACCTGGGTTAAGTCCAGCGCTGGAAGCCTCAGTTTCCTCCTAACATCCCCTCAGGGTCTCCCAGTGCCTTTGAGAATCAGATGACTGTTGGGAAACTTGAAGACAATGCTGTAATAGTCTGAGGTGACATCAGAGGCCATTTGGTGTCCCCAATAACATGCATTGGCATGGAAACCAGTGGAGGTGAGGTGGGAAGGCGGTGAGGCTGAGGAGCACAAAGAGACAGGAGAATGTCACAAGTTAAGAACCTGTAACTCAGAGGCTCTCAAACCTCTGGGTCGCGACCCTTTCACAGGGGTCGCCTAAGACCATCGGAAAACACATATATAATTACATATTGTTTTTGTGATTAATCACTATGCTTTAATTATGTTCACTTTGTAACAATGAAATTGGGGATCACCACAACATGAGGAACTGTATTAAAGGGTCGCGGCATTAGGAAGGTTGAGAACCAGTTACAGTTACAGTGTAACTGAATCCCAAGCTGGAGACAATTTTCAGGCTCCCGGATACGGCCATGCCTGAAACTAAAGAAAATTCATAGACTTCCCAATTAAGCCATCCTGCATAGGCTGCTGCAGAGGAGCTAGTTAACGGGAAAGAACTGAAGGAACCGATGTGAGAGGTGAGAGAGAGGCAATGCTAACCTAATGCCATACTCTGATTTGTTGGACTGGGTAGATGGGGCAGTCCAGGAGGAGGCATCTAACTACACCCACAACCTCCCTGGCTGCTCTCAATGTGAGGACAGAAACACAAGTTAAAAGAATGGCAGTGCTTGTCTGGAGGCACAGAGTTTATGTCTCGTCTTTCTCTTCATTTCCACCAACACACCTGAGAACATCACAGCAGAGCTCCACCATACTCCACCAGCAGCGCAGTATGGTGACCCAGATCTCCCGGCTTCAGACTTCAGCGCTCCTAAGCTTGAATCCCGGCTTTGCCCGCTCAGCAAGTGATTCAATTTTTCTCAGTCTGTTTCTTCATCTGTAATCTTGTGATAACAAGTCAAACCTCCAGCACAGCGGCGAGGTATACAGATTGAGACATCAAATGCAAAGCACCTTGCACGACGCCTGGTACATGGTAAGTGTTTCATAAGGAGTGAATGTGATGACGATCATTCTGGGACCTCCAAAGAGACAAACAGCATCTGACTAACTGGCCTGTGACATGGATTACTTCTTTCCAATTTAAGATGCTTTCTTTTAACGGAAGTTTAAAAAATAATAAAAGTGTAATTGCCATTTGATAGGTAATTACTATGCTGTGTGTGCTCTGCAATTAAAGTGATTTGCATATAAGATGATGTTGCTGCTGTTAGCACGATTGATATATTAGTTATACAATAATTTTGGATTTAACTTCAGTGGAAGATTCTGAGGATAGTAGCCTTCCAAGAGAGGGAGAGGGGCACCCACCACCAGTCTTGGGCTACCCCCAATAGTACTATGATTTCAAACAAATTGGATGAAGGGCCAGAGGCAGGAGACTGAGGATCCATCTTACTTTTAAAAATCCAGTTTGTTTTAATTCTTTCCAATCATAAAGGCGATACAAGCTCAATATGGTAAAGCAAAGAAGAAAAAACTCATTTCTCTTCAACGACAAACACAAACACTGCTGGCTTTTTGGTGTATAGTCTCCAAGGTGATATATATATATGATGATTTCAGAGAGGAAGGGAGAAGGATAGAGCCAGAAACATCAATGATGAGAGAATCATTGATCGCTGCCTCCTGCACACCCCACACTAGAGATCGAGCCTGTAATCTGGGCATGTGCCCTGACCAGGAATTGAACCATAACCTTCTGGTTCATAGGCTGATGCTCAACCATTGAGCCACACTGGCTGGGCTATATATATTTTTTAACATAATGGTAAGAATTTAGTTTAATGATGCATATTAAACACGCAAGACAGTACCTGGCACTTAGTTACTGCTAATGAAATGAGAATGTTCGTTCTTAAGAATATTAATGAACATCTTCATGCCTAAGGTCTTCTCTACATTTCAAGTTATCACATTGTATTAGTCAGGGTTTTCCAGATAAACAGAACCAATAGGATATCAAGAGATATAAATATACAATGATTTATTATAGGAAACTGGCTCATGTGATTATGGAGGCTG
The DNA here is from genome assembly GCF_014108235.1 of Myotis myotis. Lineage (NCBI taxonomy): Eukaryota > Metazoa > Chordata > Mammalia > Chiroptera > Vespertilionidae > Myotis > Myotis myotis. The sequence goes on from NW_023416323.1 coordinate 17,621,312, forward strand.
AGAAGTCCCACTATCTGCCACCCTCAAGCTGGAGACCCAGGGGAGCCGACAGTGTAAGTGCCAATCCGAGAGCAGACCAATGTGGTGAATATATAGTCTGACCCTGTGGAGGGAGAGGGCAGACTTCTACCTGGAACACTGTCAATTCCAGCCAAGAGGAATTGCTGAGCCTTCCAGGGTGGAAGGGGTAGAAGGAAACCAACTGGCCACCAAGTGGTAGGTGGGTCTCCTTGGTGAATGGGCCATATTTGGAACTCAACATTGGCCCATGTCCCTGGCAGTGGCAGCAGCTAGATGAGCCTTGGCGAGCGGAGCCCATGCGCAGCCTCTGTCCCTGCTGCCATGACTACTCTGTTCACGTGCCCATGTGCCAGCACTGCGGTGGCCAAGGACGCCTGGCTGGCATCTACTGGCAACGTCATCCTGCTCACTCAGTTGCTCAATGCCTCTTGCATTGTGGGTGCCCTTTAGAGAATATTACATGTGGTACAAAGATCTACACACTCTGTGCCCACTTGTGTACACCTACCCACATGCCTCCTCTCCAGTCCTGTTTGTCCCCAGTCGCCTTTTTCTTCCAAGTCTCTGACCAACCAGTCAAGCCAGTTGCCACTGCCCATGAATCTATACACGCTCTTATCTCAGCCTACTTTTCTTTCTCCATAAAGTGGATGACCAGCTGCATCAGCCAAAGTCTGCCTCTTGGGAGGAGTTCCCCTGAATGCTGTCTTTCAAAGTCTGGCTCATGTGCAGTGTCTTTGAGTCTGTTTTTTTGTGGATGCCCTATTAGGGTTCTCTACAGAAACAGAACCAATAGGGTGTGTGTGTGCCGGGGTCCAACCCCAGCAGGTCCAGGGGTCCCCAAAGGTGTGGACGGAGTCGGCGAAGAAGGAATGACACGGAGGCAGCGTTCAGTTGATCAGCAGCCTAGCCGGGATCTCTAGCCAGGATCTGCAGCGAAGTTCTGGTCTGGATCTCCAGAGAGGTTCTGCTTCGGATCTCCAGCCAGGTTCTGTGTCCATGTTCTCTTGCTAGGTTCTCCAGGTTCTCCAGCCAGGTTCTGTAGCCATGTTCCCTCGCTAGGTTCTCCAGGCAGCCTCTGTCCAGGTTCTCCAGCCAGGTTCAGTCACCAGGTTCTAGTCAGGTTCTCTTGCCAATTTCTGTAGTCAGGTTCAGTCCAGGATCTTTTGCCATGTTCTCTCCAGCGAAGTTCTTCTGTCTCTAGAGAACATTCTGTGTAGGTTCTGTGCCTAGGTTCTGTCTCTCTTGGTTCTGTCTTCTAAGTTCTGTCTGTAGGTTCTGTCTCCTGTTGTCTTGTTACATCTGTATTTATACCAGTTGACTCCAATCCTATCAATCTCTATTCCAAAGGTTAAGGCGTTTCTTATCTCCATTCCAGGGAGTAAAGATTATGTAGCTTAAGCATGATTGCTCGTAGTTAAAGTGATTAATTACCCGCCTGGCACTTAGTTAAGAGGTTTTATTCCCTCCCTAACTTCAGGGGAAAATCCCTACCTGGGGAAACAACCTTTCTCAGAGACCTTGGTTAAAACACATAGTGCCAAGAAGGTGAGAAAACATATTAAGAACAGTATGCCATATATGCCAGGTCCTTTGAAACAGCAAGGATGGACCGGCTCCCGGCATGTGTGTGTGTGTGTGTGTGTGTGTGTGTGTGTGAGAGAGAGAGAGAGAGAGAGAGAGAGAGAGAGAGAGAGAGAGAGAGAGAGAGATTTTAAAGAATCGGCTTATGTTATCATAAAGGCTGGCAAGCCCAAAATTTGCAGGGTGGGTCAGCAGGCTGGAGACCCCAGGAAGAGCTGATGTGGTTCAAGTCTGAAGGCCATTTGTCGGTAACTTTCCTCTTACTCAGGGGAGTTTAGTATTTGTTCTGTTAAGGCTTTCACTGGTTTGGATGAGGCCCACACACATGTCAGAGGGCAATCTGCTTTACTCAAAAGCCACCCATTTAAATGTTCATCTCATCCCAAAAACGCTTTCATAGAAACACCCCGGGTATCCTGGCTGGCACGGCTCAGTGGCTGAGCGTCGACCTAGAAACCAGGAAGTCCTGGTTCAATTCCCTGTCAGGGCACATGCCCAGGTTGTGGGCTTGATCCCCAGTGTGGGATGTGCAGGAGGCAGCTGATCAATGATTCTCTTTCATCATTGGTGTTTCTCTCTCTTTCTCCCTCTCCCTTCCTCTCTGAAATCAATAAAAAAAAATATTTTTTTTTAAAAAAGAAACACCCAGAGTAATGTTTGACCAAATGTCTGGACACTGTGGCACATGACATTAACCATCACAGATACATTAATCAAATTAAGACTCTTGATTTGCAAATTTGAAAACCAGGCCTTAAAACATAGTAACCACATCAAGCCACAGTCCCCCATGGGGAATATATCCTAAAAAGTCAACTGACCCTCTTCTTTGATGTCATCATGGCATCTTTCCTTGTGGGCTATGGGACAATCTCTGAATCTTTAGCTGTCAGAGTTGATGGGACATAAAATCTTCTAGCTTCCCATTTCCCAAATGGTATTGTGTCTCATAGAGTCTCTGTAGTTATTAATAGAGGGAAAAGGAGAGGGGCCAGGGGCAAAAAAGCTTGGGAAATATAAATTTAACCAAAGTTAGACAGGCATCTTTGATGGCACTTTGAGAGGTTGTAATATACAAATGTGTACCCTCATGTAAACCTCCAGGGAGGAGGACATCGCCTCTAGAGTCCCCCAAACCTTTCCTGACCAGAACTCCTTTAGGTAGCTGCTTAGGCGACACAGGTTGTGCAGGTCACACTCTGAGGGACACCAATCATCTCTAACCATCTCATTCCACAGCTTAAGAAACAGATTTAAGGTGTGAGGTGCCTTGCCCAGGTAGCATGCAGCAGAAGCAAGGCTAAAATCCAAGTTCCTGACCCACAGCCCAAGCTCTTTCCACATCACAGAAATGTGATCTGGTCCCCATTCTGAAAACAGGAGAGACACCGAGTGAGGCCTTGGTCGAGACTATTAGTTATAAACATTGTTCTGGAATCCAGGTCTCTTCATCTCATTCCGGAACCAAAATGGCCCACAGCTTCGGTGCACTTAGGAGTTCGGAACTGCGTGTAGGAATGACATATTTTTAGCACCTTCAGAGGACTGAAAGGGTGGGGCCGTGACTTCCAGGGAGGATGAGTCACTACTGTGGCTTGCCTGGTGAAATGATTGCATTGAGCAGAGCATGAAGTTGCCACGCCAGCGGACGCTGGAGACCGTTCAAAGGGCTGGGTCACGCATCAGGGCTTCCTGCCCTGTCAACAGGAAGTCCACAAACACACTTCACTCTGGGAAGCAGCAGGTGTGTGGCCCCTGCAGAGATTTGCTCCAAGACCTTCTCTAGCCTTTTCAGGCTGGAAGCTTCAGCTCCCCCTGGACTGGGTTGTGCTTTGCCGGAGAGAAGCCTGTGGTTCAGGTTTTGGCCATTGCAAACCCGGCACAGCTGTTAGCAGTTTGGCAGAGACTCCTAGCCCAGAAACGCCCGTGGATGGAGGAGGGAGACAGAACCCCCTAGTGAGCAGTGGTTCTCCATGGAGCATGCCTGAGACTCCCCAGGAGAGCTTGTGAAAACACACATTGCTGGGGGATGATTCAGCAGATCTGGGATGGGGCCTGTGAAACTGCATGTCTACCAAGTTCCCTGTGATGCTTACGTGGCCAGTTCTGGACCCACCTTCTGAGGACCACTGCTCTAGAGCGCCCCTGGAGGACTCCCTGGGGTCTGCACACACAGAATAGCTCCCACAGTAGGCCCAAAACGAATGCTGCCTTTTTTCTCACCCTGTTGTCCCCAATTTTAATGTCGGGGGTTTTTTGTTGTTGTTGTTGTTGCTGTTTTTTAATCCTCACCTGAGAATATTTTTCTGTTGATTTTTAGAGAGAGTGGAAGAGAGAGGGAAAGACAGAGAGAAATATCAATGTGAAACACATCGATTGGTTGCCTCCTGCATGCGCCTCAACCAGGGCCCAGGCCAGGGAGGAGCCTGCAACTGAGGTACATGCTCTTGACCGGAATCGAACCCGGGACCTTTCGGTCCGCAGGCCGATGCTCTATCCACTGAAGCAAACTGGCTAGGGTGTCCCCAATTTTAGAACCCAAGTAGGGAGATCCTGGCTCTTGGCCTATAGCTATCTTAGAGACCAACACATAGAACTCAGAGAATGGGGTGAATTATTGCTGTAATATTTTTAAACAGTTTTACTGAGATATAACTCACATAACATACAATTCACCCATTTAAAGTGTACAATTCCATGATTTTTTGTATAATCACAGACATGTGCAACCATAACCACAGTCAAGTTTAGGACATTTTCATCATCACGAAGAGAAATCCCATACCTTTAGATATTGCTCCACACCCCTTCCTATCCCTACCCCGGCCCTAAGCAACCGCTAATCTACTTTGTGTTTCTATAAATTTGCCTATTCTGACCATTGTGTATAAATGGAAGCATACAATATGTGGTCCTATGTGTCTGGCTTCTTTGATTTAGCATAAGGCGCATCCATGTTGTAGCCTGTGTCAGCACCTCGTTCCTGTTTATGGCTGAGTAATATTCCACTGTATGGATGGACCACATTTTGTTCACCCATTCATCCATTGCTGGGCTTTTATTTTTGTGTGAATAATGACTTGGCTATTTGTTAAGATTCCTGAACACACACAGAGTACATTTTCCTTATTTAATTTTTAGAAAAAGGACTTAGGCAGCTTTACTTCGTCTCCTGGAGCATTCCCTTGGGTTGCCCTGAGCTGCCAGGTGAGAACTCCTCAGCCCTCCCTGAGACCGCCATGTGGGAAAGGCCAGGTGTCCAGTGGTCCCTGCTGAGGCAGCCCTCCCCCAAAGCAGACATTTGAGTGGAGCTGTACCCCAGAGCCTCCGACTGTAGCAGTAGATCTAGCTGGGTCCCACCTACCTAGTTCAATTGTTTTAAGCCACCAAGTCCAGGTGTAGTTTGTAACTGGGGCAGCTGTGTGTTCCCCGGAGGAACTGACCGGGGAAGTCTCTGCCCCTGGCCAGCGTCATCCAGTGCAGATGAAGGTGGAGGCCTTCTGACGAAAGTGTCTCCCTCCTTCTACCCTTCCCCCTCACCTCCCCTCTACACAGGAAAGCGGCAGAGGACACGTTCCTTTGAAGAAGCGGCTCAGGGCCTCCTCTGAGCTGTTCCCAGCTCTCATTTCTCACCACTTTCTCTCTGGCCCAGTGCCCTTTGTTCCCTCTCACCTGCCCTGCACACTCCCCTCACAGAAAAACATTTAAAGCTCTGTTGAGAGACAATGCCCATACATAACATGTATTCACCTAAAGTGTACAGTTTGACAAGTTTTAGTAGTCCATTCATATCACCTGTCCCTACCTGCCCTGCCTGTGGTTCTGTTCTCCCCACCAGGAGTCAGCCTCGGGCAGGCCCCTTGCGGCCATGTTCACCACCATATCCCCAGCATCTGCAGCTGCGCCCGCCCGGCACAGAGCAGACGCCCAGTGAATGTGTCACCTTCTTGAATATAAAGCCAGCAAGCTCCACGGAGAAGGTGATAGGTGAGCTGGTCTTAATTCAAGGATACGGGCAGGTCCTTGAGACAATGGCCTGGCCTCAGCCGATGTGTGGTGAAGACCTTGTCCATGGGGGGCTCTGACCAGATGGGCTTTGGTCCTCTCTGCAGACCCAAGCCTCATGCAGACTTACTATCTTGTACCTGCTGCCTCTCTGCCATCTCTGAGTTAGGGGACAGCCATCTCAGCTGATGGCGGAATGAAAGTTAAGGTCTCCCCTGGTTAACACTTCAGCTCATATATTTGCGTCCTAGAGGGACGTGGGGACTTCAACTGGTGGTCAATTTCCAGTAGTCAACAGAGAGGGGTCTGAGCTGGCAGACTTGTGTCTGACACAGGCCCACTGTCCTCTGATGCCAGCCACAGCCACAGTGGTGGCTCAGGGCAGGCTCGGCGACCCCGACAGCACCCTCCTCTCACACACCGTGCTTCCTGCAGCTCCAACGCCTCTCAGACGCTGAACAGCTGTGTCCTCTCCGCCCACCAAGTCCCGGTGTAGTTTGTAACTGGGGCAGCTGTGGTGCGTTCCCTGGAGGAATTGACCAGGGAAGTCTCTGCCCCTGGCCAGCATCATCCAGGCCCAGCCCTCCTGATGCCTCCTGACAAGAGCGTCTCCCTCCTTCTACCCTTTCCACTCAACCTCTCTCCCCTCCCCTCCCCGGCAGGAGAGGGCATCCATGCTGAGAGAGCCCTGCCCAAGGGCAGAGGCCAGTAAACGCTTCCTCTCTCCTTCCTCTGCAGATGACACAGGAACACACCTGCTGCTCCAATGTGCTCACACTCCCCCAGCAAGAGATGCCATCTGTGTCCCCCATCCTGAATGGGGGGGCCGTTGTTATGATGGCCTCAAGGAGCGAAATGCAGCAAAGCGACACTCCTGTGACTTCCCAGGCCAGGCAGCTGCTGCTAATCACACTGGGGACCCTCCCTCTGGGAGCAGAGCAGGAGCATAAGAAGTTTGGGTAAAGTGACCATGTGAGAGAGACCCAAGGGGCGGGGAAGGGAGAGAGAGAGTGAGGGAGAGAGAAAGGGATGCACAGGCCCCATCGTGCAGCGAGCCTCCAGGAGCCACCAGCTGAGTGGACATGATACCCGGGTGAGAGTTGCTTAGCTGACCCAGTGAACCCTCAGATGTGTCTGCAAAAATAATTTCTTATTATGGTTTTAAGCCACTACTTAAAACCATAATCACTTACTATTTGGCAATAGATAAAGCACCTTCTTTTTCTTTCCTTTTCTTTAAAAAAAAAAACCAAAAACATTTTTATTGATTTCAGAGAGGAAGGAAGAGGGAGAAAGAGAGAAACATCAATGAAGAGAGAGAATCATTGATTGGCTGCACACCCCTACTGGGGATTGAGCCCACAACCCAGGCATGTGGCCTGGCCGGGAATCAAACTGCAACCTCCTGATTCGTAGTCTACATTACACACAACCAATGAGCCACACTGGCCGGGCTAAAGCACCTTCTTATCAGCTTTTCCTCCTTCTTTGTCTCCCTTGGGCTTCCTGGGGACCACCTTCCCAAAGAAACCACCTGCCTTCAAGTCCTTGTCCAAGGACCTACATTCAGGAGAACCCGGACCGATTCCAGCACTGGCCGGCGGGGAGGGAAGGCCATCCAGCTGGGGTAAGACCATCACCCCCAGCCTTGGATTCCTCCTTCCTCTCGAAGTGTCTCTAACCTAAGATTCTTCTGAGGTTAAAATAAAAGAATCCCAGTGACTTTAGCATCTGATGGCCAGGGTCCCATTTGGGGCAGCTCATTGGCTCAGAGGCAAATTCTTATCCAGTTTCCAGGTTTGGTGGGCATGGCAGGTCGCTCGCACCGTCCTCCCAATGCTGAATTGCTAAAGGGGCCCATCGTGACTGGGCTTGTCTGCCGGCCTTGCAAAACCACGCGGCAGAGGCACCATCTTGGGCCCTCGGTGGGGGGGTGGGGGGTGGGGGGTCAGGGATGTGACCGCTGTTCTCTTTTGTTTGTTTTTAATTTAGGAGTTAAACGGGATAGCACAGCATAGTGAAAGAGGCTTTAGGCTGGTCTATCTAAATCTATACACCCACACTCTTTATTTGTTTATTTGTACTCTTTATTTGTTTATTTGTTGTTGTTGTTAATCCTCACCCCAGGATATTTTTCCATTTATCTTTTAGAGACAGTGACAGTGGATTAGAGAGGGCAAGACGGAGAGAAATGTCTATGTGAGAGAAACACATCGATTGATTGGGCCCAGGCTGGGGAGGAGCCTGCAACCAAGGTACGTGCCCTTGACCAGGATTGAACTCGGGACCCTTTGGTCTGCAGGCCGACACTCTATCCACTGAGCCAAACCTGCTAGGGCGACCTCTGTTCTTATAGAGATGTTATTGTATCTTTCTGATAAAGATAATAAATTGCTTGTCATAAACTATGTTTCTCTGGTTTCTAGTTTCCTTTTCTAGTCAATTACCCCAAATGACACACATTTAAGTAAACAGTTTCATTTCAGGCCACAGAACTTAGTGCTGCAATCAAGGATCTGAATGAAATTCCTGGCAAAATATAATCATTAGAAGGACAATGAAAGCCGAATCAAAACGTCCCAGCACCCCACAACACTAAAAGGCAGTCTGGTAATTTCCAAATTATATTTGGCCTCAACATTCAAGGGGTTCTTTTTTATTTGGGCAGAGAAAATAGGACGAAAGAACATTACAATAACCACACAAGACTATGAATGCAATTATAAAATAAGCCATACCCTAGCAGGCAAATCATTTTAATGTGTTTCGGGAAATGAATACTCTGCATGGAATTAAAGAAAAAAAATCAACGTGCGGGAAATGAATTATACAGAAATAAGACACAGAAAAGCTTGGAGTGTCGTAACATTACAAATTCAAAAGCAGCAGATTAAAAAACAAGCACACGATTACAGATTTTGACAGCATCAGTAGCCAGAACATACCCAATGAATTACTTAATGGTCAAACATCTTACTCATTTTGACAGAAGGCTGACGGTAATGATTAACTTCGATTGATTCCAAAGGACTTTATTTGTCCTTCAATTTCAAGGAAACCTGTAAAGACGGCCTCCAGGAACTTTGAAAGGGTGGAGTCCTTTTTCTCAAAGAACTCACCTGCAAAGGGTGTTCCCTGCTGCCCTCTCCCCACCCCCACCCAATTTGTACATTCACTCAACTCTTTTAACTAAGGCAACCAAAAGATAATTTCTTGAGATCCCCAAAACATCATCAGAAGCCACAAATTCTACCCATGTTAAAAAGAAAAAGGAAAAAAAAAAATACCCCACAAAGAAATGAACAACCTCCAATGCTATAAAGTGCAAGACGGTTCACTGTTACAGATTCTGTGGATTTCATGCTAAGATTTCTTTAAAAGAATGGGTGGATGAGTGTGGATCAGGACCCCAGCCATGCCCTGGGTTGAGAAATAACCCGTATGAGAAAGGTGATCTATGGATCTGTCCTCAGGTATCTTTTCAACTCTGTGCACACTGCTGAGGTAGGAGCTTGAAGGAGTACGGGACGTCTTAAGGAAGTGGGTGTCCTCTTGGGGGTAACAGTGCCCTCTTGCTCAATTGGGGGCCTAAAGACAGTCATGGTCCTATTCATTGGCCATGTGTGACCTTACAATATTCAAGAGTTCTATCAGACCACAGCCACGGAGGAGAGCAAGATCCAAGACAAAGCCGCATGAAGCGGGCACTATCCTGGCACTGAGGACAGGACATCTGCTGTCTAGTGCAAGCTCAAGGGGGTGGGGACCAGGGGGTGAGGTGGAAAACCCCGGCAGGCAACCTACAAAACGGTTATTAGCAAATGGTATCAAAAAGTATCAAAACATTTCAAAAAACTTTAAAAACCGCCAGGCTTGGCAGATGCACTCTGCAGGATCTCCACGTCCCTGTGGAGCTGCCCTAGGCTCCAGAAGTTTGTCCTGGAGGCCAGGACACCGCCACTACCCTCTGAAGACACTCAGAATCTTCAGACAGCGAGGATGGCCAGGCCATGGCTGGAACTGCCTCTCCAGGTTAGGGACCAGCGGTCTGAGATTCTAGCCAAAAACTCCAAGAGTTTAAAGGCCTGTGAGGTACTGCTTGGGCTGGGACTGGCCAAGCCACATGCCATGGGGGACCAGGGTAGAGATAGGCTGGTAACTCTATAAGGGGATAAGGGGGTGTATATGTGTGTGTGTGTGTGGGGGGGGTGGGGGGCGGTCCTCTCCCAACCCACATTGCTCAAGCCACCAAAAGGCCACTCACTCCCAGACTTGGAGCCAGGGACTTCAAACCACAGGTAAACTCACCTGAACTCACAGAGGGAGTCCCTGGACCTCAGGGGAGGGACTCCACCCCCTCCTGGCATTTGGGTTTCCACCCAAAACTGAACACCTCTGAGGGTTGGCTTTTGGGGTTTATATTAAGTCATCATGAGGTCAGGTCACCTATCAGTCAGGGTCAAGGGGAGGAACATTCAGAATATAATACACACATGGGTTTTCTGCTCAGATCAAAATCTGGAAGTCCTACCTGTTAGTCTAGCTAATGTAGCAGAACGTTAAAAATACTGATGGAGCCATCCATACAGGCACATTGCTGAGACAGTCTCTGTACACTAGGATGTTCGACAGCAGAAAGACCACTCGAAGGAACAAGGGTTTCTCCAGCTTTTCTCTCCCCTCCCATGATTCCATTGATGTCTCAAGCAAACAAGGTTCCAACTGGGATGAGGATCAAGCTCAAAACCTAAAACTAATATAAAGTTAAAACTCTAGTTCTTTAAAAGAGGAAAAAAACCAACCCAAAATCTGAATAAAAGCCCACCATGCTTATTTTGAAGGATCAAAACAAACGATCCAGATACTCTCACAGTTCCGCTCGAAGCACTGACAATTTGATGACATGATGGCAAATGTTGCTGTTTTCGTCTCAAGATGGCAGCCTGCAAGAACCTGTCTTTCTCACTTTGGTTGGAAATGATGCCTTCAAGATTTTGCAGTTCAAAAGGCCACCTGCCAAACGGAGTTAAAGCCATTTCCTTCCATTCTTAGTTGGACGGCACAGCGGGGATTTCCATCTTGAATCATGGACAGCGAAAACCATGCTGGCCCCGCCATTGACCCCAAGGAACTTGAAAACCTTTCTTAGTGTACGTGGAGCCGCCACCAATTATTTGAAGTTGGTTCACAAGAGGACACTTACTTATCACGTCTACCTTTAAAGAAATGTCCCCTCGACCTCCGTATTAGCTTCTAAGCCATGTGGATGACAAAGTGCCTTCATAGTGGAAGGAGAGACATCACAAAATATTGGGGCAGGACATTGTAAGACCAAGGCACAAGTCAGAACAGAGGCCAGAGGCCTGCATCCTGGGACACGTCCCGGCGGTCAAGAATAAAACAGCTGGCTTAGGCTACAAACTGATGGCTCCCCTCTCCCAAGGTCAAAGTCATCTGTCTCCCAAGGCACAAATAGTCTTTCTATGAGCTCTTCCCCTCCTGCCCTTTGGTTCTAGTTGACCACCTCTTTACTTGGGCTGAGCAAGGGAGAACAAACCGTAGATTCTGTGCCTCCTAAGCAGCGGTTCTCAACCTGTGGGTCGCGACCCCTTTGGCGGTCGAACAACCCTTTCACAGGGGTCGCCTAAGACCATCCTGCATATCAGATATTTACATTACGATTCATAACAGTAGCAACATTACAGTTATGAAGTAGCAACGAAAATAATTTTATGGTTGGGTCACAACATGAGGAACTATATTTAAAGGGCCAGAAGGTTGAGAACCACTGTGACCTAAAGGGTCTTCAAGCAATGAACACTTTCCTAGAAAAGGGAGGGGCTCAGCTATCCCAAAGTTTGTAGAAGTTCTGCAAAATATGTTTCGTGGAGGGCTGAGACTAGGTATAAGACAAAAAAGGGTTTCAGGCTCAACAAAGTTTGGAGATGCTGGTTGATGGAAGGTTAATAGTTAATGCAGGACTTCTCAGAGCCTTTAATACCCAGAAGGGTTGTCAAGCCACAGTAAGAGTGCGGTTTTTTGGTTGGTTTGTATGCCTTGCAGAACTTCTCCACAGTGTGTAAGCCTCTAGGGACTCCCATATATAAGAAACTGGCTAACTGTGCAGACTTCTTTCCCAGCTAGCAATAGAGGGCCATGATTTGGGTAATGAAGCTTTAAACTCCCACTCTCAGCTCTCCTGGCTGCTATAAAAATCATGGAAAACCTTGAAAGGAAGGAAAGGGAGTAAAGAGACAAAAATAAAATAAAGCTAATTGATAGTCTTCTTCTAATGTCAATGCTAACAACGCATCTTGAAATTTTCTCATCTCTGCCAAGGTATAGATCATTAATGCCTCCTTTGGCCCATGATTAAAACTGGTCACATTCTTTTCCTCCCATCATACTTTGTGTTACATCGTGTCTTGGGACAGTAGTCTCAAGCTCTTCTTAAAGGGCACATACTCTTGATGCTCTAGAAACTGCAGCAATCAGTGCAGGGTGGTCACGTATCTCAAAAGGAGGTGCAGAATATTTTAATAGCTTATACAGACTGAAAGCTTAATCGCTGGGAGAAGCCTAGCCGTTACTTCATCTGACCCTGTTGCTTAATGAATGAGGAAATAGCTCATGACTTATTAAAGAATTTGCCCAGCAGCACAAAACTACTTAGCAGCCGATAGCTGGGACCAGGGCCTGTCGCCTGAGTTGGCGAGACACTCAACCTTCTTGGGGGTTAATGTGCGCGTACGCGTGTAAAAGCTTTCAAGAAATGCTTCTAGGAGCTGGAGTCAGAGAACAATGCTAAATCCTAGGGTGCTGCCTTTTTCTTTCCTGAGAAATAAGTGTAGGTTTGGGGGCTCAGTACGTCAGAAACAGTGGGTGCCAGGAAAAGGAGAAAGTTAAAAAAAAAAAAAAAGCACAAATTATAGAATAATATTTATAAAGAGCTTCAGGCCTTGTTTTCCCTTCTTCCCTGACTACTTAAACCCTTTTGGAATTCAGGAAGATTACTAACCAGGAAAACTGAGAATTCAGAAACAACAGTCACTTGATAAGAAAATCCTCCGGGGGATACCTCCCCGGTGAGAAGTCCAGGTTTCCCTAGGAGACCTGGTGAGCCCTGGTCACTCTCTCACCCTCTCCAGGTCCCTGTGTCCCCACTTATAAAAACAAATGCACTTGACCCTGTCCGTGATTTCCTAATGTGGCTGATGCTCAGTCATTCCAGGAACTGGTTAAATAGTTTCCAGCCACTCCCTTCACCATTCCTGGTAGCTTTAGATTCAGTCAGTCTGAGGCGGGGCGGGGGGGGGGGGGGGGGGGGGGCAGGAATCTGCATTTTTAAAAGCTCAGCCAGGTTTGGGGAGGCTCAGGGCTGGAGGATCTGAAATGTTCCACCGAAGCCTCTAGTTTCACTACAAACATTTCTACGTAACCCCTGCCCTTGCTACTCTCGGGGGAGGGGGGGGTGGGGGGGTGCTTGAAGTATCCCCCAAAATTTGTAATGTGGAGAGAAGCCCTGTATAGACATAAGGGGATACTTCCTGTCTAGGCCGAGGTTTAATTACTCAAGCAAGATACTATGTAAAGTTACGTAGAATATTTAATCGATTACGGTGATAGTATAGAAATACTAAGAATCATAAAAGTAAAAAAAGCTGCTAAGTGATACATCATGGTTCCAGGGTTCCAGGAAGTCGTTGCTGGCCTACGGACACTCTGGGAGGTGGCGGTGGGGACCAGGTCCCCAGCAGGCACGGTGGGGTCACTGGCCCCGGTCCTGGTGCCTCTTGGCCTTGCCCTTCTTCTTCTTGTCCTCCAGCCGTGGCTTCAGGGCGCAGACGCAGGCGGACACGCCGGCGATGGCCTTGGGCAGGTCGGTGCCTTTGCTCCACTTGTCCTTCTCGTGGTCATACACCTGGACCGTCTTGGAGAAGGCCGTGTTCTCCCAGCTGTAGCCGCCCAGGATGTAAATGCGGCCCTCCCACACAGCCACGCCCGACTCGCTGTTGGCGTGCAGCAGTGGGGCCACGCGGGTCCACTGGTTGCACTGCGGGCTGTAGGCCTCCACGCCCAGCACGTCGAAGCGCTCCATGGACTCCACGCTGTCGTCACTGCCCCCGATGGAGTAGATGCGGTCCTCCAGGCTGCACATGCTGTGCCAGCCCCGCGCGGTGGTCATGGGCCGGCGCTCCTCCCACACGTCCGTCCGGTGGTCGTAGCACAGCAGGTTCTTGCGGTAGGGGCCGATCTGGTAGTCATGGCCCCCCGAGATGTACACGAAGTCTTTGTAGATGGTGCCTGCGTGGCCATAGGTGAACCTGTGGAGGGATGGAGAGAGACAGAGGGAGCTCAGTGCTGTCCTGGGCGGGGCCTCCGGGAATGGAGGCTGCAGTCTTTTCCTCTCAAAAGGGGGACAACCTGTCGTCTTGTGAGGGGCCTGTGAGGGTTTGAGGGGCTAATGCAGGGAGTGGGCACCCCGTGAACTCTTTATGGATGGCAGCTGTCACCGCACAGGAAGTAAACAGACAGCTGTGCAGCCAGACTGCCTGGGCAAGAATTCTCAGCTCGCCCCCTCTCCATTTCCCCACCTGCAAGATGGGCATAATCATGACTGCTTTCCTTCGCATAAGGCAGCGGTTCTCAACCTGTGGGTCGCGACCCTTTGGCGGTCGAACGACCCTTTCACAGGGGTCGCCTAAGACCATCCTGCATATCAGATATTTACGTTGCGATTCATAACAGTAGCAACATTACAGTTATGAAGTAGCAACGAAAATAATTTTATGGTTGGGTCACAACATGAGGAACTCTATTTAAAGGGCCAGAAGGTTGAGAACCACTGTCGTAAGGGCTGGAAACAGCAACAGCATGCTACTGAGGCACACACAGGTACCTGATCAAGTTATATAACAAATGGGGAATGAAGTGAAGTACAACTCCAACCATAAGGTTCTGAAAAGTCGAGGCCAGGGAGACAGGAAGTGTCAGTGGTGGCCAGCAGTTCGGAGGTCGGGCACAGGGATGAAGCAGTGGAGCACCAGGGGCCTCAGGGCAGGGAAACTGTATGGGTCTGGAATGGTGGGTACCTAGCCCCTGAAACTCAGCAATGAACAGACTCAGGAACTGAGGGATCTTTGTCTAACGGCAGAGCTGACACTTGTACGAGGTCAGCCTAAACAGGAGCCCTGACTCGTCACCACCATGCCCTCTGCCTCTCAGGGTCTACCCACTGTTATTTACAAGCCAGGAGATTTTTTCCTGGAATTCGAAGCCTTAAAATCCAGAAAGTGAGGCGAACTGAACTGTCATCCAAAAGTCGTCCCATTGGTAGAGTTCGTACAAAACCGCCAATTACCTCGGCAAGCCGGCCACGTAGGACCAGGAGTCGGTCTTGGGACTGTAAGTCTCTACTGAGGAGAGAGCTCCATTCTCATTCCGGCCACCAACGGCCACCAGCATGTCTTCGATGGAGGCAAGGTAGAAGTCCACACGGCGCTGGTTCATGGAGGCCACCTGCGGAGGCAAGGCACCTGTTCCTTCCCTTCCCCAAACCCTGGGCAGCGTCAACATCCAGCATCACTTCCCAAAGGTGTTCTACGGAACACGGCCCAGAGGGCGAGGCAGTGGCCAAGTGAGTGTGGCGGAGGGGACTTAAACTTAAAGAAAGAAGGGGCCTTTAGGAGGGACTGCTCAGTCCTCAAGGACCCTCGAGACACTGCGACTCCCCAAAAGGGGTTTGGAGAACACAGCTCCCCAAACTTGTTTGGCCGCATGGCCAGCCTCATGTACTTGAATTCTGAGGACACACAGTTCATAACTGCTGATTTAGTGATTTCTTAAAGTAAAGACTCATCTTTCCTCTTGCCAACCCCTCAGATAGTTTTTAATGAATGCTGATTGCCATTGTGTTAACAGGCAGAAAGAGGAACTCAACAGGAAATTAAAAAGCGAAAGACCCAACATTCTTTTTTTTTTTTTTTTAAATAATCCAAGCAGAACACACAAGGCAACCCAGTCCTGCAGGAGACCATAGTTCAGGCTGCCACCGCCACCAAGCTTTGAGGACGGGCTCCAAAGCCAGGAGCCTCTTTCTAGCGTCAGCACTTACACCTTGGTGGGTGGTTTTAGATTTTCGAGAATAAAATCAAAAGATCAGCAGAATCCATTCTGAGTTTTGAGCTCAGAAGAACACCACGTTAAGTAAAGCCACTGAGGTATGAGGATAAAGACTGAGGAGACCGACTTTCATAGGTGTGGTCTAGAGAGGTGTTTGTGGGGGGAAAGGAACACTTTTTCACCTCTGCCAGGCACCGGCCAATCAACATGAGCTACATACAAGCCCTGAACCTGGAAGGTCGATGCCCTCCTCCCACCCATTTCCAGAGGAAGGAGCTGAAATTTGGAGAAGGCAAGGGACCAGTCTGACATTCCCAGCTATGACTTAGCCAGATTGGGATGTGAACTCAGGTCTGACGCCAAGACCCACGCTCTTCCCAGAATTAGCCACCATACCTGCCGGAGATGTGAGCCTTCACGGCCTCCTTGGACCAGCTCCACACCTTTCCAAAGAGGAGCGTGGCCGAGACTCTGAGCCACGGGAAGAATGTTTGAACTATGGGTCAGATCTCTAGCCCGGCGACATCCAATGGGGTGGCCACTAACCTCGTGTGGCCATTTACACACGAATGTAAATTAAAGTGAAATCAAATACAAAATTCAGTCCTTCAGTCCCACTGGCTACATTTCAAGAGCTCAGCGGCCACACAGAGCTGGTGGCTACGACATTAGAAAAGCACAGACCTAGAACCTTTCTAGGTGCAGAAAGTTCTAGACTGACCCTGCAGGTCGGGCCTCACTCCCCCAACCAGGTGCAGGCACAGGGGAGGGGGGGAATTAGGTGGCTCGTCACTTTATCATCACACCTTCTTCAGAAGCAGGAAGGGGTCAAGGCCAGAAAGAAGGGAGGAGCAGTCAAGGTTAGGTTAGAGAGATCAAAAGTCCTCAAGAGTAAAGAAAGAATCTGGCTTTAATCTCACCTTGATCCACTGTTTACAGCGGGGGTCATACCTATAAAGAAGATTGGACGCTGCGTCCCCTCCATTGTCCCTCGAGAAGCTGCCGCCAGCGATGAAGATGAACCCCCCCAGCACAGCAACACAGTGATGGCTCCGTCGGGCCGGCAGGGGTGTCTCCTTGACCCACTGCTCGCTCTTGGCGTCCAGGTAGCAGGTGTCATCACTGAGCTCCAGACACCGCTCGGAGACCTCGCCGCCCACGAACAGCAGGCGCTCCTCGTTGGTGCGGAGAGCCGTGCGCTTGGTCTGCATGACCGGCTGGGCCGCCAGGCTGTTGTGGTAGCGCACGGCCTCCTCGATGAAGCCCTCGCAGTTGGCCTCCCTGGGCAGCAGCGAGCACACGGCCGGCTTGACGCGGTGCAGCAGGTCGCTCTTGGGGATGAGCGGGAAGTGGATGTGTTCCAGCACCTGGTAGGCGTGGGCCTCGCGCTCCGGCTGCTGCGTCAGCCACTGCAGGGCGGCCTGCAGCAGGTCGTGCTCGCATTCCCGCTGCACCTCGCTGCTGCTCAGGTACACGCAGAGCTTCTGCATGGAGATGTTCTGCAGGAAGTCAGGGGTGAAGGACAGCGTGCCGAAGTGGCTCAGGATGAAGCCGTCGATGAAGGCATCCAGCCGCTTGAGGCTGTAGATGGAGGCCAGCTCCTGCAGGTACAGGTAGTTGTCCTCGCTCACCTCCTGCTCCAGGTACTCGCAGCAGAAATCCACCACAGTCCAGATCTGCAGCAGGTGGGCCGTCTCCAGGATGTAGTCGATGTTGCCGCCATCCAGGGCCAGCTCCCCGCCGTACAAGAAGTCCACCACGGCCTTGAGGCCGATGTAGGAGGCACCGATCAGCTCCACCTCCTTCTGGAAGGCCTCACGCATGCCCAGGGTGAACATGGAGTTGAAGTAGTCGCTGCACACGGCCAGCAGGTTGCGGTGGGCTGGCACGCGCTGCTCGTCGGCCACCAGGACGATGTCACAGAAGAGGCCACGCAGACGCTGCTCATTCAGCCGCTGTAGCACTGTGGTCGAGTGCTCAGCCCAGTGGTACACCTGTGGGAGAGCAGTGTCAGGGGCTCGCACCCGGGCCCAGAGAGGGGAAGCGTGCCAACCTGCCCCCTCACTGCTGCAGGAGTCAATCTAGTGGGACACAGCCAGCATTTTAAATACAGAGGAATGGCTCTAGCTGGTTGCTCAGTGGTTAGAGTGCCGACCCACAGACTGAAGGGTCACAGGTTCGATTCAGGTCAAAGGCATATACCTGGGTTGCAGGCTCCATCCCCAGTCCAAGTCAGCATGTGTGGGAGGCAACCAATCGATGCTTCTCTCTCTCTGTCTTTCCCCCCTCTCTTTTACTCTCTCTAAAAATCAATGGGAAAACATATCCTCAGGTGAGGATGAACAAATAAATACAGTGGACTGAAGGAGACTGGGAAACAAAATACAGTGCACTGCAGGAAACAAGGCTTATGTGTATTGGATATATCTTCCTTCTTCTTTTTCTTTGTAAATAAAATTCCTAAAATCAATCTTCTTTCCTCTCTTCCTCTTACCTCTCTTTTCCTTCTTTATAAGTAAAATTCCTAAAAGGTTTCTTCTTTCCTTCCCTCCCTTCCGTCCTGTGGGTCAGGGGCACATAGATTTGAAAAACGCTGTCCTGTCAGGAGAGAAAAGTGGCTTCGGACGCAGCCTCTAAGGCCAGACGGAATCGAGGTTTGCATCCAGCTCTGCCACTTACTAGCTATGTGATCGTGGTTGAGCCACGAGGAGGCTCTGAGCCTCCATTTCCTCATCTCACAGGTGAGGATGAGGATACTCACCACTCAGGTGGCTGAGGGGCGGGGGTGTCATGGCGGAAAGCCTGCCAAGGGAAGCTGCTGTGATGAGCAACCCCCGCTGAGGCTCTGTGACCCCCACTGAGGTGCTGTGACCCCCACTGAGGCGCTGTGACCCCCACTGAGGCGCTGTGACCCCCACTGAGGCTCTGTGACCCCCACTGAGGCGCTGTGACCCTCACTGAGGCGCTGTGCGGGGGAAGGCAGCTTTCTCTGTCTTAGAAAGGCGTGTGGTTATGCTAAAGAGACCCCCGTTTCTAGTGATGCAGACTAAGTGCTCTGGAGACCCTCCTTCCAGAAACATGGCTTCACCAGCCACGGCAGGGTTGAAAGAGATACACTGTATGTGAAATGCAGAGACGCTGTCTTTTTCTGGGGGCTTACATGTACCCTGCACTGTGCCGTGCACCTGACATGCACTCTCATTCGAGCATCACAAAAACCCTCCGAGAGAACGTGTATTATAATCCCCATTTTCCAGATGAGAAAACTAAGGTCAGAGAGACTAAGAAACTGGCCCAAAGCCTCACTGTGATTGCGGTGGAGCTGAGATTTTAATGTAAGTCTGATTCCAGAGCCCAGACCTGTGATCGCCATGCTACACTACAATGAACAGATCAATTAATGTGAATAATGAATAGGAATCCATCCCATAGACTCAGACTGGCAGACACTTATTCGGTGCTAGATGCCTGCCATGTGCTTTCGAGGATACAAAAATATGTCATATCTACACAACAGTTTCCAAATCCTTGGAGAACTAATTATGCTTTGGGCTTTCAGGATACTGCACACCTGCTTATTTCCTCACCATAAAAACAACAAGAACATTCAATATGGGAAAAGCAGGCCTT
Organism: Myotis myotis; assembly: GCF_014108235.1. NCBI lineage: Eukaryota > Metazoa > Chordata > Mammalia > Chiroptera > Vespertilionidae > Myotis > Myotis myotis. The sequence continues at coordinate 17,640,674 of NW_023416323.1, forward strand.
TAGAAACATCAACTAGGGAGTGAGTCGGTTTGAGGGCGATTGAGGAAAGGGGCTGGCTGGGCACTAAGTCTAAAAAGGGGAAACTGAGGAAAGGAAGATGGACTGAGGGCTTAGATGTGAGCATCTGTGTGGCTGGCTTCCAGGTGCCCGAATTCTTACAGGTTCTTGTCAACATGTATCCTACAGCAGTGGCTTTCATTTCTCAACACCCCCCCATCAACCCCATCTGCTCCTGACTGCCTCTAACACATCTGTAATTGAGGTCCTTTATTTCCCCTGGTCCTGCCTGTCTGCCTTGCCTGGCTAATTCCAACATCAAATGCTCCACCTACATCACAGGCACGGACAACGGCCTCGCATTCTGACGAGGACACCAGACTAAAGCTTCCTTCCCATTCAGGTTTAGAGAGCCCGGCTCACTGCTCTCACATCACAGGACGGTTTCTCCTGGGTCCTATACGTGGATAGCTCCGCGTATTCTGCTTAGTAGCAGAGAGAGCCAGGCTGGCCTGGTTTTGGCTTCTAATTAAGCAGGAATGGTCTGGGCTCCAACACACACTGGCTTGGGGCCCCGCTCAGGTGTGGACTGAAGGAAGGAAATTACAGAGCATCGCAGCAGCAGGCTCCCCTGTAGTAGTAAAGGCTCCCGAGAGAAGTAAGTGAGGGGCATCAGGTGGGCTGTCTGCCCACCCTGGGCCCCTGGTCGTCTCTAAGCTGAGGAGGCTGCTGGGACTCCACACTTAAATTGGGGTACACATGACCCCACGCTGCTGAGTAAAAAGGGAAACAGCTCCCAGGGCGGATATCAGGGAAAGCCCGGATGACAGCTGCGGCAGGGCCCTATCTGCTGCAGGGAGCCAGGGCAGGGAAAAGGGTAGCGCTGCTTCTAAAACCGGGTCTCCATGCTAAGCAGGCGCATTTAATTCTGTACCTGGTTATTCTGGCGTCGCTGCAGATAGAACATTCAAAAAGCAGACAACACCATTTCCCGGTTTTAAAGGGGCATCAGTAACAGACTGGCAGCATTTTGTATCCTTTCGAAGTCCCGGCCTCCAACATTCTCTGATGGTATTGATCCTGGTTATTCCTTTGTTTTCTATGTCAGTGCTTTTAACAGAGGCGAGGCAAGGTGGGTGGAGAAACGCAGGGACTCAGGAGCTAACATTGCACAGACGCAGCAGGTATGGGGTATTTCATAATAGAAGAATGCAGCATCAAAATGGACCCACACATTCTGGAATAGTTAAATGAACAGCGGTGGTCGCCTGATAGGAGACTCCACTGCGCTGGGAAGGAACAATCTACCCCTACACACCAGCTGGGCGAGACTCTCAGATGCAGAACGCTGAGTGCAAGGAGGCAGGCACAACAAGAGCACCTGCCCTCTGGCTCATTTACATAAAGTTCAAGGGCAGGCAAACCTGCAGGATTGGAAGTCGGGACAGTGGCAATGTAGGGACTGGAGAGGTTTGGTAATTTCTTTTTTAAAATCTGGATACAGGCTACATGGGTGTGTTAATGTCTAGAAAATCAAGGTACGCTTATACCTAGGAACATAAATGCAATCAACCAAGAGGTAGAAAACCCTACTCCTAAAAGCTCTTCTGATTCAGAAAGAAACCAACGCAGAGGCTGGCTTTCAGGGACCAAGATTCCCAGCGCTATCACACTTAGAAAGTGACACCGTCTCCGCAGCCAAGCTCGGAAACAAAGCCCCTTTGAGACAGCAGGGAGACCTTCCTGGGTTTTCACAGCAGATGAAGCCAGGCTTGGCAAGCCTTCCCAGGACTCGCAAAAGGAAATAGGAAACCGCTTCTCAGGAGACTGAACTCCCCTGAAAATTACAACCCGGCTTTCTTTTACGCACATCTGCAGAAGCTCTTTCTCTTGTTTTTCCTCAAATCCACGGTCTCTCCACAACTCCCTTTATCTAATGTGGTCTTTCTCAATCTTTCTTTTTCAATCTTCTTTTAAGGTTTTTTTTCTAATATCCCCCATGGAATTGTGACCACCACACACGTTCTGTTTGTCCATGCATGTACTACATGCACAGCTGTGCTTTAATCATAAAAAGAGTAAAAGTCTTTCCATTCCCCCAAAACCAATTCCACCCCCCCTTGGGGAAAATATTGGCTTCACTGAAAATGATCTAAGGTAACCATAAACTTTAATCTCCGCCAAAGCCGGTTTGGCTCAGCGGATAGAGCGTCAGCCTGTGGACTGAAAGGTCCCAGGTTCGATTCCGGTCAAGGGCATGTACCTGGGTTGCAGGCACTTCCCCAGTGGGGGATGTGCAGGAGGCAGCTGATCGATGTTTCTCTCTCATCGATGTTTCTAACTCTCTATCTCTCTCCCTTCCTCTCTGTAAAAAATCAATAAAATATATTTTAAAACAAAACAAAAAAAAACTTTAATCTCCAAAAAGGGCCACTTTTAAAGAGGGTGGTACTGACATGTATAAAGAGGCAGGTGGAAGTGAAGACTGTCCTGAAAACCAGGCCCCCCCAATCCTTACTTATGCAGCTGTGGGGAGAGGGCTGCTCCCAGGCCCTGGAGGAGTTTGATGAAGGCACAGATTCCCAGGTCCAGCTCTCAGAGTTTAACTGAGCAGGTATGAGGTGGGGCCAGACATGCATTTCTAATGAGACACCCTCACCTTCTCCCAGGGTGATTTTGATATACCCAGTGTGATACAGGTTGGTAGCCCAGCCCGGGGGAGCCACCCTTACTCACTCAGACGGCCCCAGAAAGTCATGTCGGGGGAAGACCCTGGGCCCTTAACATCCAGGTATGCAATGTGCTGCCCCCACTACAAAGTCGGTGCTGGCTTCTCAATGGACTTGTCCTTGGAGTTTCTGAGCCCCCAAGCGGGGAATGGCTTTCATCCTGTCCCACCCACGTCAGGGTTGAGGTACAGAATCCCTCCCTTCCCAGCTCTCTGATTTTATGATTCTTCCACTCTGGCCTGTGCTACCTCTAAGGAAATGAACACCACTACCTCTAGAAAACCAGTCTCTACATGAAGAATGGGCTCATCAGAAAAACATCACACTTCCTAGGCAGTTTGCACAGGTGGTGAGCGACCATGCACAGACCTTTGAAGACTCGCTGATCTTGTAGGGTCGAGACACTTTCGTCAGCCGGCTTCCCTCCATCGTAAGAGCGGTCACAGTCCTACAACAAGAACAGGGTTCCTGAGCACACAGGGGCAGTCATGACTCCAGGTCATTCATTCATTGCAGGCTCTGCTCGACCACAACAAGGACAACAGAGGTGACAAGTCACACAGCGGACAGGGAGGGAAAGCAGTGTGCTGCAGAGAACTCATGCTGTGAGACGAAAAAACGTCAGGTTGTTAGGACACATTTACGAGTGTTGCTCTGGCATCTAAAATCCAGACACCAAGTCTTTTAGCGAAACCACCTCCTACAAATACCTACCTTTTGATGCTTGATCTCACATAGATAAAAGCCTTTTGGCTAGACTAAGGTTATAGTGACAAGAGTTATCATTTCAGAGCCCAGACGATGACCCTGGAACCAGGTGACAGGATTTATTTCCATGTGCTGCCTTGTTTAACCCCCACAACTACTTGGCCGGGCTGATGTCACAAATCCCATTTCACAGATGAGGATACTGAGTTAAAGGCCACAAAGCTGCTCAATGGCTGGGAACCAAACCTGAGCCCTTAACTGTGATGCGCTGCTGAATGCGACCGAGTCTTTGCGTGTCATACTTGTAAAATGCCATGACGAAGTCGAGTGGGGCAGCGAAGACTGCCATATACAAAGCATGTTCTAGACTAGTGATGGCGAACCTTTTGCGCTCCGCGTGTCAGCATTTTGCAAAGCCCTAACTTAACTCTGGTGCCGTGTCACATGTAGAAATTTTTTGATATTTGCAACCATAGTAAAACAAAGACTTATATTTTTGATATTTATTTTATATATTTAAATGCCATTTAACACATTGCGTACCGCATAGAAATCTCTAAGACATACGCCAGGGACCGCACGTTTTGGGGCAAACTGCACGTTATTTAAATCATCATAATGCACTTTAGGTGTTGTTTTTCAATAATTATAACATGTTTATTTACAAAAACAATTAAACTATTAAACAATTAAAGTTCCTAGTACTTTTTTAACGTATGGTACTGCGTAAAACATTTTCCCCTGTGAAGAGGGACCAAACAAGATTTACATAAGTATCTAGATTCGCTCCTTTTTCCATGGGCGTGAAAAACGAGAACACTCGTGAGTGGTCCTTAACAGATGGCGCGCGAAACACGAGAAAACTCCTGAGCAGTACGAAAAGTGTTAACAAAGAAAAATCAACCAAAAAAATGAGTTCACGTGTCACCTCTGACACGCGTGTCATAGGTTCACCATCACTGTTCTAGACATAGGTACTAGTTCAAGTGCTTTCCTGATTTAATCCGCACAACAACCCCAGGAGGCCGGCACTATTGTTATCCTCAGTTTGTGGAGGAGGAAACCCGTTAGCAGCAGGGGAAGTCACTAGACCTCGTCACACAGGAAGAAGCTGTGGGATTCCAACCCACAGCGCCTTCCACGCACTCAACCCCTAGGCCAGTGGTCGGCAAACTCATTAGTCAACAGAGCCAAATATCAACAGTACAACCACTGACCTTTTGAGAGCCAAATTTTTTAAACTTAAACTATATAGGTAGGTACATTATTAACTTAATTAGGGTACTCCTAAGGCTTAGGAAGAGCCACACTCAAGGGGCCAAAGAGCCGCATGTGGCTCGCGAGCCGCAGTTTGCCGACCACGGCCCTAGGCTATTCCACCAGGCTATGACAATTAAAAAAGAGACAAGAAAAAAGCCCCCAGGCAGGACACCTGCTGGGGCCTTGGCCCTGCCTGGAACATGGGAACTGGGGCCACGTCCGGACCGGAGGGTCCCCAGGGTGCCTCTTCTGCAAGCTCCTTCCCCGGCTTAAGCGAGCAGGGAGCATGTTAACCTCTCTAGACCTCAGGGTCTTGTCTATGAAATCGGCCGGTTTACCAGGTGACATTGAGGTTTCTTCCAGCTTTGAAATGCCAAGCGACTCATGGACAGCACAGAGGCGGCAGCCTTTGGGAGACTTGGGGATGGGGGTGGGGGGGCAAACAGAGGAGGCGCTGAGCCAGCAACATGGGGTATAAGTTACATACTGGGATTGAGGGTTTAAGGAGGAATTCTTTTTCCTGCTGAGTTAAAAAGAGTCAATTTGTTACCTACTGAACAAAACAGTCTTTGCTAATAACAAACAATATAACAAGAAGTCAGCACTGTTTCAAGATAATCCGGGACATGCAAAGGGGGCTCCAGTGTCCCCAAGGGAGGAACTTCAGGCACAGTCCACGCTGTCCAGCTCCCGGGAGAGAGGAAGGGACAACTAGACTTCCCCTGACAAATGAGCAACTTTGGGACAATGACCATCTGTACCCACCCCTGTCCTTCCCGAGGGGTCCTTAGCAGCTGGAAGACTCTGAGCGGGGAGGGAAGGGAAGGAAGGCACCTTCATGCGGTGCCTACTGCACACCCCGACTTCCTTGTTTCTCCTTCACCCCTGAGGCAGGTGGCAGCGTCACTTCTGACACTTAGGCTCCCGTGGAGGAGGGGCCACCCAAGGTCACACCACGGAAAGCGGCAGGTCCCTCTCGCCACCGCTCCAGGCGGCGGCGATCCGAGGCTCCGTTTGCCACGAGTGAGAAAAGCTTTCTTTTCTAGGCCAAGATTTCTAGAGAGTTTCCCCTTGTGTAGGTTCCCTTTTGTCTCCGGGCAAGAGGTATGGGGCCGCTCTCTACAAGTGCTGGGTGTCTGCTGCCTCCGTGCTGTCCTCCACATGGACAGGATGCATGAGAGATCTTCGTAAACACGGGAACCGGGGCCACGTCCGGACCGGAGGGTCCCCAGGGAGCCTCTTCTGCAAGCTCCTTCCCCGGCTTCCACCCTGGACCTGCTCGACCTCAGCGCGCGGGGAAGCACGCGTCGTGGAGATGTTCACGGCTGCCCGCCAGCACTCACGGTCGCCCGCGGGGTCTCCGGGGACGCTGCTGCCGCTCGCTCGGACCCGGCACCCCCGGCTGCACTGCCGGCCCACCACGGCCGCCCCGGCAGGCTCGAGCCGGCTGCGAGGAGGAAGAGGAGGAGGAGGAGGAGGAGGAGGAGGCAGAGGAGGCGGAGCCGGGACGCCACCCGGACCGACCGGCGCCCCCGGCGGGACGCGGGGACACTCACCTGGGCCGCGGGCCGGTCGCCCGGACTGCACCCGTCCCACCGGCGGGGGCGGCGCCCCGCCCCGCTCCGCCGCACACCTGCCCCAGCACAAAGGGGCGCCGCGGGGCCGGGCGGGGAGGCGCTCGCCGGGCCGGGGTCCTCCCAGGCAGGCAGGCCCCCGTCCCCCGACGGCGGCGCGCGGCGGTCCGGGCCGGAGGCGGGCGCGGAGGCCGCCCGGAGGCGCTACGGGCGCGGCGCGGGGGCTCCCGGCGGGGGTGCCGGGCGGGCGGGGCGGCGGGGCGCGGGCGCCGGAGCCCCGGGGCCGGCCCGGTGCGCAGCCATGGCTCCGCCAGGAAGTGCGAGGCCGAGGGCGGAGGCGCGCGCGGCCAATGGCGGCGGCGGGAGGGGGTGGGCTCAGCGGCGCCGAGGCGGGGCCTGCGCCCGGGCGGGTGGTGCGCGCGGGGCCGCCACGGTCGCGCCGCGCGAATGCCTAGTAGGTGCCACGCGCTGTGCCAGGCGCGGGCACACGGCGCGGACGGGCCGGGCCAGGTCCCCGGGGGAAGTGACGGTGTCCAGGCGCCGAGGGCTGGAGGGGCACCGCGGGCATCTTGGCTCTCACCTTGCTTCGGTCTTCGCTGGAAAGTCCCCTGCGCTCTGCCCAGGGTGAAGCCTTCCCTGACCTTCTTCGTAGCCACATCCTCTCTCTCTCTTCACTTCCAGCTTTACACTTCACTCTAGCGTCTAATATTTTAAATCATGTTCTTTTTCATTCGCTTATTGCCCCCCCTCCCACCACCCCCAGTAGAAACCCTCCAGGACAGGGTCTCTGGCTTGGCCCCCAGGGCTGGCACCCAGGCACTCAGTGAATATTTATGGAATGAATGAATCTAACCATCACCAATCGACCTGTCCGTTGTGAAACATCTCCTGCTACAGCAAAGATGAACCTTGAACCTATCCTACTGAAAGGAGCCAGATACAAAAGGACACATGTGTATGACTCCGTGTGTATGAGAGGTCCAGAACAGCAAATCCATACTGACAGAAAGTAGATTGGTGGTTGCCAGGGGCTGGGGGAGGGGGGTATGGATGTGTGTGTGGCTGTGAAACAATAAGAGAGTCCTTTGGGGGATGAAGAAAATGTTCTGAAGTTAGGTAGTATGTATTGATGATCATACAACTCTGTGAATATACTAAAAGCCACTCAATTATACAGTTTAAAAGGGTGAATGTTATATGTGACTTATCTATAATAATAAAAGCATAATATGCTAATTAGACCGGACGACCTTCTGGACGAAGCGGGGGCTTGGAGGGAAGCCCGGGTCCGGGTGCCAGAGGGAAGCTGGTGCCGGCAGGGGGGGAAGGAAGCCTACTCTTGCACAAATTTCAAGCATCAGGCCTCTAGTATTTCAATAAAGCTTTAACCAAACCAAACCAAACAAAAAAACTCTCTCTCTTCCTGTTTTTCTATTCCCTGTCTTCTCCTGAAGGGATCTAGAGCATCTTTCAGGGCTGCATAAAGCATGGCTAGATGCAGACACTAAAGAAATGTCAGAAAAGAAGAAAAAATAAGGGTTGGGAGTCAGCATGACCAGGTACATCCCCAAGGCCTTTCTTTGTCCCTTCTGTTCTAGACACAACACTCAACTTAGCCCCTTCCATGGATGTTCCAGCGAGGTACTTTGTAGGCCTCCCCTCCCTCCCAACCTTCAGGCCAAGCTCGCTCTGTCTCTGTCGCCTCCCTCTCCATAGGTTGGATGTGGAGGGATCGCTTCTGATGCAACAAGAGTTTGTGCAGTGATGGAAGGATTGTGTGTCTCTAGGCTACAAGAGGGGCAGATTGGCACAGGTTAAGTTCCATCGCATTCTTCTGAGTGACTCTGCCTCTGAGCCTCAGTGTCCTCATCTGTGAATGGGGTCAATAAGACAGATCTCCTGCTCTGGTCTCCTGACCTTTCTATTCCTAGTTCAGTCTATTGCCCATCCACAGCCTGCATCTCTGCAAAAAGGGTTACAGTTATGGGAATTTTTTTTTTTTTTTTACTTTTGACAACTGGGGTTTGTATTTAATATCATTATTTGTTCAGAAACAAAAGTATAGAAAATTTTTTTTAAATTAAAGGGAGTGAGGGTAAAACTAGCCCTGGAATCACCTAGAGGATCTTTTAAATGATGTTGTCACTGCCTGGATTGCTGTCCCCTATCTCTCTCCCCTTTTCTATGGGAACAAACACATGTTCACTCTTCAATACTTTATTCAGGCATCGCCTGTACTCTGAAGCCTTACTTACCCATTTTCGACCCTTCCTTGACCCCTCTCCCCTAAACAGAGCAAATCCCATGTCTTGCTCTCTGCCTGTATCTTGACACACAAATCTCTGCCATTACACAAATTCATGCACTCCTTCATTTATTAATTCATTCAACAGACTTACAGGGAATTCCTGCTATGTGTCAGGCACTGTGGTAGGTACCAAGGATAGAAAGAAGATGCTTTCAGGGATCTTAGGGAAGGAGGCAAACAAGTAAATGAGCAAATTATGCTTGGTCCTGTGTTAGAGTGACAGAGTGCTGTGGGTGGGAGGTACTCTTTTTCATAGTTAGGGTTGAAGGCTCTCTAGCAATAGATAAATATAAATATGGATACAGATAAAGACATAGATATGGATCACTCTGTACATATGGATATATCTATATCTTTCTAGAGAGATTAAGTTAAGAGCCTATAGCTTGGCATTGGTGTCATCTCTCAGACGTTGGGCTCTTTATGCAGGAGTACATGCACAACCTCGGGGGAAGCCTGCAGGAAGGGCCTGGGACAAGCTCAGGCATCCACATGTGACCTTGACCTGAAAAACAGGCAGGTTTGGCTAACCCGACTTCATCCTGTTCTCCCTAACACCACTTAGTGAACCACCCTTTCGCTTTCTTTTCTTTAATTGGCATTTTCTCTCAAATTATGAAAGTAATGCATGCGTAACTTGGGAAATACAGAAAAGTCCAAAAGGGAAAATAAACCACCCACGTTTGCACCATCCACAAATAATAATTGTCAATATTGTTGTCTCTCCCTATTTCCCCCTTATAGACTGTGACACCACTTACATTAACAACTACTACATACAGCTCCCTGGACTGCTCTCAGCTCCTGCACATGTTAACTCACGGAATCTCCTTGACCCTTTGAGGGAGGTAACATCACTTTCCCTGCTTACAGATGGGGGAACTGAGGCCCAGAGAAGTTAAATCACTTGCCCAAGTCGAAGAGCTTATAAGGAGCAGAGCTGGGCTTTGAACCCAGGCAGTTGGCTACACAGGCTGCCAGCCCGACCTTGCTCTCTGCACGGTCATGCCGCACTCTGTGCAATGATAAGAGGGATGCATGCTCCGTGCAGAGAACTTGGAAAACAGGCGCGTTCAAAAGCGAAAAAACCACCCACCTGAGGAGAACAGCTGTCAGTATTTAAGTGTAAATCATCCCAGTGTTTCCCCCGTGCATATATTCACACGTTCTCCATGCACCTGTGGCAATGAAGTCATGCAGTGCGGGCTTTTTGGTACTGCCTTGTCCCCCCCCCCCCTTTTTGCAAATATGAGTTTTTCTCAGATCAATGAGTTCTGCTCTACATTATGATTGTAACAGTGCATCTGATCCCTGGATTTGGGTCATGGCATTCATCCTCCCTCATTGTTGGGCATCGGCCGGTTTCATATGATAAATGATGCCAGGTAAATGGTCTTACCCACGTGCCTTTGCACACGTCTGATGGCGAAGTGGAGGTGCCGGCTCAGAGGAATACGTACTTGTAAGGCTCTGACCTCCCTCCCACCAAAGGCTAGACTATAGGACCCCTGACAGTGGCTTAGCACTCACTTCTGAGGTCCAGGCCCCAGCAGTGAAACCGGGGCCAGCTACATCATTTTCAGGGGCCGGTACAAAATGAAAACGGGCCCCCTTGTTCATTAAGCAGGGAGAAAGCTTTTTCCTTTGTTCAGCAGCCTGTCTCAGCCTGTCATGGTGCGTTGCATTTGCTGTTTCATGTCAGGCTCCCTTGGGCATGGGGACTTGTGGAACTCACACAGAGCCTCACAGGTGCCTGGGGCCCCACCCTGTGATTCGGGGGACAGGACCCAGAGGCCCAGCCCCAAGCCTTCCGGTACCTGTGTCCAGGCCCCCTCTGGGAGGTACTGATCTCTGGACAGGGGCAAAGGTGTGAGTGGCCAAGAACCATCCTGGAAAGGCAGGGGGTGAGGAGAGGTGGGATCCCATATGAAGAGAGGCTCCATGCTCTATTACATGCTCTATTGTCCCATTGGGTTTTGCTTACACAACACAAATTCAGAAGAGAAAATCATGAACGATTTTAAATCAATAGTCACAGAGCGGTAAACCCCAAGTGTGGGGCCTTTCTGAGTGTAGGGCCCTGTGTGACCGTGAGCCTGGATCAGTGATGGCGAACCTTTTGAGCTCAGTGTGTCAGCATTTTGAAAAACCCTAACTTAACTCTGGTGCCGTGTCACATATAGAAATTTTTTGATATTTGCAACCATAGTAAAACAAAGATTTATATTTTTTATATTTATTTTATGCCATTATTTAAATGCCATTTAACAAAGAAAAATCAACCAAAAGAATGAGTTCGCGTGTCACCTCTGACACGCGTGTCATAGGTTCGCTATCACTGGCCTAGATGGTACAACTGGAACTATCACCAAAGAGGAACACTTTAGGCTCATGTTATTTCCATTCTCAATACCTCAGTTCAAAAACAAATGTCACACCCTGTAAAGAAACGTGTCATCTGGACACACAGAATGGCACAAAAAACGGGGGTGGGGGTGGGGAGAGGGAGGAACGCCTAGGCCAGTGGTTGGCAAACTGGCCCCTTGAGTGTGGCTCTTCCACAAAATACCACGTGCGGGCGCACATGTACAGTGCGATTGAAACTTCGTGGCCCGTGCCACGGAGCCAAAGAGCCGTATGTGGCTCGCGAGCCGCGGTTTGCTGACCACCGGTCTAGGCAAGCTAGATCTAGGTTAATCATGGGTAATGCACAGGCCACGTGCAAATACTCGCTTGATCACCCGTGGAATCCTCCCCGTAATCTAAGGGGTCCATGCTATTATCCCCATTTTACAGCTGAGAAAACTGAGGTTTAGAACGATTGAAAGGCGCATCAAAAATCATACAGCTGATAAGTGCAGCAACCAGCATGAGGACTCAGACCATTGTATGCCAGCACCCAAACAGCTAGCCAGTGGACTAGCAGGCTGGAAGGTTCACCGAAGGTGCACGCTGCTTTTCTTTCAGGCCATCGAGTTGGCTCTGACCTGCCTGGTGCCCAGGAGTAGCAGCTGGCCATCGAGTTGGCTCTGACACGCCTGGTGCCCAGGAGGTGGCAGCTGGTACTAAGGTGGCAAGGAGAGATGTCAGCAAGCTGCCAGCCACGCTCCCGTGACCAACAGAGGCGGGATCATGAGAACTGCTCCTTGCAGCTGCACCCTTCCCTCCCCCAGGGTGTTTCCTGGGTCCCAGTCTCCCGGAGGAGGAGGCAGGAGGGAGGAGGCGGTGGGGCCTGTTCTTTAAACACTCTGTTCTTCTCACCAAACGTTGTCCTTGGCCCAGCTTCCCTCCCAAAGGCTGAGTAATCTAGAAAAATTGCAGCACAGCAGAAAAAAATTAAAAAATAAATGAGCAGGCCTAGGGGCCAACCGGTATCATGTCCGTAAGCGGAATGCTTGGCCCGCTCATTCCTGTAAGTTTGTAACTGTTTAGACCAGAAGACAAGAGGCAACAGTTGCCTTGGGAGTATCAGACCAGACAATGGACAGAGCGACAGTGGGAGCCTGGGCCCGTCCTTGGGCCCCTGATCTCCAATGAAAGAACAGCTGCCTCCCTCGATTGGCACTTGCTGGTTCCTCCTTCTTCCTCCCCCGATACTTTTCTCCCCAGCCCTGTCTGGATTGGGGCCCTGGCCTGGCTATTCCCAACTGTATGAACTAGACCAGCTCTGTAGCTTTGTTGTGCCTCAGTTTCCCCATCTTTAAATGGGGCAGCACGTGTCCCTTTCTCATGGTGTTGACAGAGAGCTGAGTGACTTAATACATGATGGCGTTTCTGACAGTTCCTGGTACATAAAGCTCCATAAATATGAGCTCAATGTGAACTCGGTGCTGATGCTGCCTGACGCTCTTCCAATGAAAGAGCCGTCCTTTGGCTTAAGCCTTTGCTTCCTGTTGCAACAGAAACCGTTTGGAAATGGACACTTTTCTCTTTGTCATTTACACTTTAGCCCTCATCAGCTTCAGGAACAAGATCTTTCTCAAGATCATGTGACTGGAGGGAAAGGACGATACCAGCCCCCAGACAGGCTCAGGAGAGGAGAAGAGAGGAGAAGCAGGTACCAGGTATAGGATGCACAGGAGGCTCTCTGGTGTGACCTGACGCTGTCTCTGTCTTAGAGCCTGTTGGCTCAGAACTGCTCGTCCCTTAGAGCCGAGGTCCCTAAGTTGGCATCACCGGGCTGACCAGGCATGCCAGGCCGACCACATGCTCCTCTTTTTGCCAACTGTTAAAATGAAGTGCTTGGGGTTTCAAAGTTGCAAATTTGGCTGGCGTCCAAGGCCAGCAGGTAAACCTGTCCTCCTCTGGAACCTTCCCATCTCTCCTGTGTAAAGCTAGATGAGATGAATAAAAGCCTTCCCAGAATTGTTGTGGCTGGAAGAGCACCTATGCACTTGCTTGTAGAGTCATGCATTGCCTACACTGCCTGCCCTCCCCCATGGAATTATCCCTGAAAATGTCTCTTTGGAGAACCTGGGCTGTGCGTTCTCTGAATCCCGAATTTAGTGTCAGCCTAGGATAGTCAAGCCCTCGGGCTCTAGAGCTGCATTGTACCAAATGGTCACCACCAGCGATGTGGCCATTTCAATTCCCATTATTTCAGATTGCCTAAAATTAAAAATTCAGTTATTCAGTCACCCAAACCACAGTTCGAACCCTCAATAGCCACATGTGCTAGCGGCCGCACTTATGACCTTGAGCAAGTGACTTACCTCTTTGGGCCTCGGTTTTCTCATCTGTAAAATCGGAGTTAATTCATTCAACAGCAAATACGGAATTGATTGCCTGCCCTGTGCTGGGTGCGGGGGATACGGCACTAAGCAACACAGATAAATAAAATCATGGCCCCCATGGAGCTGACCTTCTAAAGGAGGGACAAAAACAGCACTTATCTCCTACAGTTAGTTTGAGAATTAAATGAAATAGAGAGGAGAAAGCATTTAACATGGTGCCTAGCACAGTTTCAGTGCTTAAGAGATGTTAGGTGCTATTATTACTAGTAATCTGCCTAACTCCCTTCTCCCATAGCCCTGCTACCTAGCATGGTTAACACATAATATTCATACCCTCACTTCCAATCCTGTATCCATGACAGACATAGCTAATCGATCACAGCACACTTTCCCATAGAGCCCAGAAGTACCTGTGAGATTCTAGGAACAGAGCAACAGGCAGCACTCCCAGACACTTCCTCTCAGAATTCACAATCACCCTCTTCGACGTTACCTCCGAGTTCCCCTACGATCTGCTTGGCGCCCACAACCCTGGATGCTGGGACCCCTTGGTTCTGGGGAAGCTCAGACTGCAGGCCCAGGTCTGCCCCTCCTCAGGGGAAAGAGCAAGTGCCTGGTCAGTACCTTGTCCGTTGAGCTGCTGGTCCTGCTCTGACCTCGTGCAAATAACTGGCTTCTTGCTTTGCTGCCTCCTGGAGTGGGGATTTGGTCGTGCTCTCACCAGGGCTCCTGGAGTCTCAAATCCTGTCTCTCCCCTTTATTCAAGAAAAATGAATCGTTTCAAAGCTGGGCAAACAAGTTCTGGCCAAAAAGGGCGGAGTGAAACCTGGCCCCGCATCTGAAGTGGGAGAGACAGACACGTGAACATGCAATTGCAATATGGTGAGATAAGGGGGAGGGTGGAGGCTGGTCCTTGGCTGTGGGGGCCCAGGGGAGGGAGGAACACTGGGTCCCTGGGGAATCTGCTTCACGGAGGGGGTGCCCATCTTGGGCACCTTCTCTACCTTGGGCAACCAGAGCCTTTGAACTGCCTGTCCTTCGATCTCTCCCCCACTGCAGGGATTGACTTGAATGGCCTGACCTGACTCAGCAGAGCTTTCCTCTCTGGATCTTGCATTACTTTGGTTTTGCTAGTCCCATTCATTCCATCGTTCATTCAGTACAGTGTTCGGTAATGACACGTGGTGTAAGTTTGAGGACCCCTGGTGTAAGTGGTCTGAGTTCAACACTTACTTCTGCCGTGTACTGGCTGCGTGACCTTGGGCAAATCACCTAGCCTCTCTGTGCCTTGCTTTCCTCCTCTGTAAAATGTGGTTTGCAATAGAGCCTACCCCCCAGGGAGGATTTAGTGCGCTATTGCCTGGAGAGGGGTTAGCGTGGTGCCTGGGGCGCTGCGGTAAGTGCCTGATACTGGCTCGCTGCCACTGTCAGTCACACACCCATCTCCGGTTTCCCAGAGATTTAGAATTCTCTTTTACTCTAGTACCAAGGTAAATTCTAGGAACTGAAATTCTTTTCAAGCACTGAACTTTCCTGGCAGCCTTCAGATAAAGCTTATCTGCTCATGGCATATAACTGTTGGGGCCGTGTTTGAGCTCTGTTCGAAAGGATAAGTGGGGGATCAGCAGGCAGATGAGAGAGGAAAGGGGACCCCAGACCAAGATGGAAGGCCTGGAGGAGTGAAGCAGCAGCTTGAGTCCAGGAAGAGCCTGTAATCTGTAGTCCACAAACTGTCGGATCCCCGCCCAGATCCCCGCCCCCTGTGAATAGCGGCCCTCCTACCCTAGAATGCCTGTCAGGGTTCAGCCCCCTCCCCCTGCGGGCAGCCAAGGCCTGGCCATATCAGAGTATCCAGGTCTACCTTTCCTCTGGGGAGAGGGCACAATTTTGTGGCTCTATTCACGCTCCAGAGCTCCTTCTGGGATTCAGCTAAAACCACCTTAGTCAGGTTTTCTCCCGCCCTGTCCTGCTTCCTCAGCTCCTTACAAGTTTCTTCTGAGAGCTCTCCTCCATCAAGCGCTGCCAGGGAATCCAGGTCTCAGGGGCTGCATCTCAGACGCCTGATCCAAGATACCACAGAAGAACAAGTGAATGAAGGGGCAGGGCTGTGGGTGACAAATCTTGTTTTTGTCCTCCGTATAAAGTACTAACCCTGTCCCTACCAATGCCCCCCTCCAGCCCGGGTTCCCCAGAAATGGACACTGAGGCTAGAATTCAAGTTAAAGTAGTTAATTTAAAAAATGCAGGATACAATGACTGGGAAGAGAAGACAGTGAAGGGAAGGGGTCCTAACAGCACAGATAAAGCTGGCTGATTCTGAGGGTGGTTGGAGCTTTATACACAGGGAACTCTGGGAAATAGTGAAAAACATCCCCCTTAAAGCCTGATAGGGTACAACATCCTTTCTGGCTGACTGCTGCTCACGGGGTTAACCAGGCGCACTTCCTGCCTGCTGGGCCAGGAGGCAGAGCATGTTCTGCGAATCTGGGATGAAGCCCTCCACCCAGAGCTGCAGATAGGGGCAGCCGGAGAAGTAAGCCCTGAGGGATATACATGGAACACCAACAGCATCTGCTGCACCTTCCTTTAGGGAATTATTACTCCCCAAAGCCCTTCCCAAAAGCTTCTGTTGAACCTCACAGGCCCCATTCACAAGTGTGGGCACATGACCCATATCTAGCCAGTCATAGTAGCTGATTCCTTGGCTACGGTGATTGGCTCAAGGGGTGGAGATGTTATTCAAGCAGGCCCAATCAGAATTGTTCCTTGGGATTTTTATACAGTTGCTGGGAGAGAGTTCTCTATTTTCTCTGTCACTAACTGAGTAGAATGTAAGCTCAAAGTCCTCTGCATGGAAATAGCTCATCTGCAATAGAAGTGAATGTGGCCAACATGCAGACAAACAGAACTGAGAGATGACAGAGACCGAGAGAGAGGATGGCAATGATGATGTTGAACCCCTGGTCCCATTGTACCTCTAATTTACATGTGCCAGTACATTCCACATCTCTCCCCTCCCCCAAAACTATTGGCTTGAGCTGATGTGATATCTTCTTCTTTCACTTGCAACAAGTGAGTCCTAACTAACGCCAAGACTGTTCATATTTTAATCCCTCAGACTCAGAAGTGGCAGCATTTCAGGGATGAAGATGTATTTGTTGACCAAGAATGTTGGTTGGATTGTGAGTGTGAGTAGGAGAGGCCAGACCATTCCCATGCCGTTCGTTCCCAGAAGGCTGAGACCAATTGGAAAGCTTCATATTTTTCTTTTCCAAGTTACACAATACACATGATTCCAGAAAGTAGGAATGCAGCATGGGGTGTGAAAGAGGGAATCAGAGGTTGCTGGGCCAGGTATATACCAAGTTGTCCAATGCTGGGGTGACTGTGTGGTCGATCCTATGGGACCTCCTAGGGAGCCTAAGAAATTCATCTCAAAACTGTCCACCCAGGAGATGAAAGGGGACACATTTGTTTATCATTTCCTGCACCCATTGCCGAGTTCTGGGGTATGCATGCGTGAGTCCCTAGAAGGCTCTATGGTACTGCGTGCCATGGTATCTGAAAAGCCCAGGGGCTGAAGGTGAGATGTACATGGTCCTGGGTGGGGGTCCCCCTATTTTCGCTTTTGCACAAAGTAGCTGAGGCCTCTGCAGAATTGCTAGCTGTGCAGTAACAGGGGTAAAAGGTGGGGAGAGAGGATCTGTGACCATTTCTCATCTAACAGATTGCAGGCTACAGTCCACCCTTACCAGGACTTCCCTGAATCAGGATGAACACTGGAGAGTTGTCACTGCTGCACCTTGTTGAACTTCAATCTCTTGCAAAGTCCCTTTTCTGGTCTAGGCGTCACCTTCTGGGAGTCAAGAGGTTTGGCAGGCCTGAGTCTGCCTATCTGTTTCCTGCCCCTGCCCACTCCCTCTGACCCCCTCGGTGGGCTGGCACCAATACTGCCGTTGCTGGCAGGTCCTCTCCCTGCCACTTCCTCTCGGGTCAGTCTCAGAGAATTCTTAACATTATAAAGGAAAATCAAATTCTGACCTTATCAATTACACCACCCGTAGGCAAGAAGGGTGGGCTGGTTACCCCCCATTCACTCGCTCCCCGGACCCATTCTCTACCTGCTCTGCACCCTGGAAGCCTGACTTTGATGGGTGGCATCACCTGGGCTCCCTCCCTTATGACTGCCTGTTGGGCTCAGCCAGGAGATTGGAAGGGGGGAGAAGAGCGGTTGGGGCATTTCTTCCCCGGCACACTCCCCGCTTTGGGCTGAGGTTCTGTCAGTGGCTGCTTCTTTCCATGGACACATCTCCTGCCAGGAGACGCTGTTAAAGAGAAATTATTCTGACACTTGGTAAAGATGCAAGATAGACTTTATTTGAGACTCTTGCAACAAGGGGAGAGAATCTGAGCTCACCTCTGAATATAGCAGAGACAGCTGGCTCAGTGGGTGGAAAATCACAAGGAGGAGACATCAAGGATGGGGAGATCCTTGCTACACTGACTTAAGAGGATTCTTGCTAAAGGCAGGCCAAGGATGTCAAGGGTCGGGGATTCTTTCTAAACTTAATTCGCATGATTATTTGCTAAAGTTGGGCTCAGCGGGCCAAAGACAAGATGGGGCCACGGTTGAGGCCTCATGGAGAAGAGGGCTGAGAGGGGCCTGACTAAAGTTCAGTTGTTCAATTAAGAGTCTTTGCAATCCCTCCAGTAACACGCTCTCCTGTCTTTAGGCCGAGGGTGGTGACAGCTCCATTCTTGCTAGTTCCTGCGTGTCTCAATAGGCCTTGTTGGGTCTTCTAACTTGATTCTCTAAATAGTCCCTTATTTAAATTCTCTTCAGAATTCCATCTGATGTGACTTCTGTCTGCCCTTAGCACTCTGGCTCCCTATACTGGGAAAAATTGCCTTTCCATTCATTTATCTGTTGTTTTCCAAAATGGCTTTTAGTTGCATGCTTTCCACCTCATACTGTCAATACAGAGAACCTGAACTTCTTGTCAACGGGGAAGACAAACCTGAACCCACAGCATTGCATAGTACAAAGCGTCTGAGGATCTATAATCAGGAGTCCTGGGTTTGAGGCCTGGCTCTATTACTTGCAATGTGTGGGAAAATGGACAAATGGCTCAACCTCAGTCTCTCCATCAGTAAAATGGGCATGATAATACTGACCCTGCTAATCAGCCTGCAGCAAGCACTGTCTAGTATTGTGAGATCAGGGAAGGCATATGTATTAAATGACAGAATAAATGAATGGCTGAACAAAGTGAGCTAATGCAAAAAAGTCACCTCTGACTTGTAATGTTCAATCAAATTTTAATTTTTAAACAACATTTTTAAGTTGCTCTCTTGACCAATTTTCACTTAATTGACCGACTAGATTAACATACTTGCTGCATTTCTCCTGGGAAACACATTAGCAGGCTGAACTCTCCACCAATATACTTCCTCCTCTACCAGTGGGTCTACAGTATATGCTTATCTAGAGTCAGCTGTGTTTGCTCTGAAATTTGTTCATGGTAGTTCTGTTTATTATTGTCATTAATTGGTTTAATTAAGTGATACAGAAATTGTGGGAACACGAGGGTAAAAAAGAATATTGTCTCTATGAAAACTAAGGTGAAACTCAGGAAGTCTTGACGTGCGAGGCTAAGGAAAGTGAAATTGAATTCTCTGTGGAAACTGGGAAAGACCACGTGGAAGGGACTTGGGAGCCCTAGATGGAGGGAATGATTCTGCACGTCGGTTACTCTGAGAGCATCTTTCGGTTCTCCATCTCTGGAAAGAAGAGGAAACTGGGCATTGAAGCAGGAAGGTTATAGACGTGGCCTGTGTGAGAAAAAGACACAGGACTATTTCAGCCAGCTGTGCCCATAGAACGTACACTCATACATATTAGGTCAAGCAACTGACATACAGTATGGATGGATTTACAGTATGTGATAACTGACTTCTTAGATTCACAGTTAGCCGGTTGACAGGGTCCTGATTTTATAGGGTAAGAAAGCTTCCTCGTCTTTCTAACGTTCTCCGTCTGCTCTTTTCCCTAATTCTCCCCGGTTCTCTTTTTCTCTGCTGTTCCCACCCCCGCCTCCGTCTCTGTCTATATTAAATGTCCAAACATGAAACAGAGTTTTAAATTTATTTAATCCATTATATTTATTGGATTAAATGGAGTATTCTCTGTCTCTGTTAATTAACTTAAACAATATTTCTTTCCCCACTGCATGCTGCTGTTATGGGTCACTTGACGCCAATGAAATGCTTACTTTAACAAATCCTGCAGGCAATTGTGGCTTTTTATTTGCATATTGTCCATATTAAGTTCTTCCTCTCTGTGGGCCTATAATAGTTTCCCTTCTCCACCATGAAATTAACATCTCAGAAATTTTTTTTTATTTTTTTATTTTTTTTTATTTTTTTATTTTTTTTTTTTTTCTTAAATCTTTATTGTTCAGATTATTACATTTGTTCCTCTTTTTTTTCCCCCCATAACTCCCCTCCTCCCAGTTCCCACCCCACCCTCCGCCCTCACTCCCCACCCAGTGTCCTCATCCATAGGTGCACGATTTTTGTCCAGTCTCTTCCCGCATCTCCCACACCCCTTTCCCCCCCAAGAATAGTCAGTCCATTCCCTTTCTATGTCCCTGATTCTATTATAATCAACAGTTCATTCTGTTCATCAGATTATTTATTCACTTGATTCTTAGATTCACTTGTTGATAGATGCATATTTGTTGTTCATAATTTGTATCTTTACCTTTTTCTTCCTCTTCCCCTTCTTAAAGGATACCTTTCAGCATTTCATATAATCCTGGTTTGGTGGTGATGAACTCCTTTAGCTTTTCCTTATCTGTGAAGCTCTTTGTCTGACCTTCAATTCTGAATGATAGCTTTGCTGGATAAAGTAATCTTGGTTGTAGGTTCTTGGTATTCATCACTTTGAATATTTCTTGCCACTCCCTTCTGGCCTGCAAAGTTTCTGTTGAGAAATCAGCTGACAGTCGTATGGGTATTCCCTTGTAGGTAACTGAGTTTCTTTCTCTTGCTGTTTTTAAGATTCTCTCTTTATCTTTTGCTCTTGGCATTTTAATTATGATGTGTCTTGGTGTGGTCCTCTTTGGATTCCTTTTGTTTGGGGTTCTCCGCGCTTCTTGGACCTGTAAGTCCATTTCTTTCACCAGGTGGGGGAAGTTTTCTGTCATTATTTCTTCAAATAGGTTTTCAATATCTTGCTCTCTCTCATCTTCTGGCACCCCTATAATTCTGATGTTGGTACGCTTGAAGCTGTCCCAGAGGCTCCTTACACTATCCTCGCATTTTTGGATTCTTTTTTCATTTTGCTTTTCCGGTTGGGTGTTTTTTGCTTCCTCGCATTTCAAATCATTGACTTGATTCTTGCGCTCCTCTGGTCTGCTGTCGGGAGTCTGTATAATATTCGTTATTTCAGTCTGTGTATGCTTAATTTCTAGTTGGTTCCCCAATATAAGATCGAGGGTCTTATTAGTTTTCTTGTAGATCTCATTAAGTTTATCGGCGGCTTCTAAACAGTTCTTGAGAGACCTTAAAAGTGTGGTTCTGAACTCTATATCTTCCATTGACAATTTTGTCCTGTTTCTTTGTCTCCGCATTTTGTTATGCTTCCTTGGTGCACCCCCTAGTGGTCTTTGTTCGAAGTCTTATAGTTAAATCTTGATTGTTGTAGCTAATTCCAGGGAGGGTTTGACCTCCAGGCCAAGTGGCTATGAGAATCAGCTGTGTCAGCAGTGAGAGAACTTCTGTCCTCTAGGGAGGTGCTAATCTGGCGTTTGCCTGAGGCTATCCGGCAAATGCCTGTGTGCAGGGCTTGGGCGGGGCGGGTCGCACAGGATCAACAGGGTGGGCCGGAGAGAGCAGTTATGGCGGCTCTCAGTCCTGTCCCCAGGGGCTCTGCCTCTCTGAGTCCCAGCACCCGCCGCAAAGCTCAGAGAGAAAGCTGCACTCGCTCTGACCGAAGCCAGACAGTCCCGTTTCTCCCGTTTGAGTCTGGGTCCCTAAAGACTCGCCCGGATCTGGAGCTCAGAGTCTGCGACTCCCTCCCGATTGAAAACGCCAACCGCGCCCTCCGCCGCCAGCCCGCTCCGCGAACTCCGCACCTCAGAATTTGACTTCAGCACTGTGCCTCCTCTGAGTGTCCGTATGCGTTTCTCTTTCCTCCTAGTTGTAGGACTTCCACTCAGCCAGCGTTCCTGTGGTTCTGGGTGATGTCCCTTCCGTTTTTTGGTTTCACTTTTGAAGTAGTTGTTCAAAGCAGCAAACTCCGGCGTTAACCTATGCCGCCATCTTGGTTCTCGAAATTAACATCTCAGAAATTTTTTTTTAATATAAACCTGAATGTATATTTGAAATGTTCTAGGGAAAAATGACTATTTAAAGGAATTCTGTGGTAGATTTTTTTTTTGGGGGGGTTTGTTTATAGTAAAACCCAGAACCAAGATTTCTATATACCGTGTTTGCTCAAAGTCAGGCAGATCTGCAAACACTTTCCTGTCTGTGAGGAATTTACAACCTGTTAAGAGAAAATAAGACAGGATTTTTACAAAGCAAGTTGAAAAGATTCACAGACGCCCTAACCGGTTTGGCTCAATGGATAGAGCGTCGGCCTGCGGACTGAAGGGTCCCAGGTTCAATTCCGGCCAGGGGCATGTACCTTGGTTGCGGGCACATACTCAGTGGGGAGTGTGCAGGGGGCAGCTGATCGATGTTTCTAACTCTCTATCCCTCTCTTCCTCTCTGAAAAAAACAAAAAAACAAAAAAAAAAAACCCAAAACATTAAAAAAAAAAAAGAAAAGAAAAGATTCACAGACAATACAAGATCCTCTGTTACTGGGACTTCTGTGATGTGCCAAAGGTAGAAATAGTTCAGAATAGCAACAGGCACCAGATCAAGAATGAACTCTCATGATTCCTTTGCTGCGACAGGGAACTCACTACCTCACAGAGGAGGCCATCCCACCTCCATTGGAAAAAGCTTCTTTATATCGACTCCAACTCTGTCATCCTCTAACCGGTTTTGACCTGTTGGCAGGGGGTTCACATAAGAGACTATCATGGGCTGCAAAAGAGAGTCCCTTCCACATGCAGAGGGCGTTCTCATGTCGTTCCTGAAGTTTCTCTCCTGCAGCATAGCATTGCCCTGTGGCGTGTCCTCCCTCCCGGCCTGAGCGCTGCCCTGGGCTGGCCGGGGTCCTCCTCTAAGCATGACCACAGCCACATCAGACCACAGTTCTCAACGTGTGGTCTGACCAGCTCACGGGAGAGCTTTCCCTTTTTTATTTCCTGCTGCTCTGGAGCCTATGAGATCTGCTTGTCCCTCTTGCCCTCCTCTGCTCGGAATCACTGTGGGATATGGGTGGACTGGGGCGGGGCTCCCCCTGCAGGCTGCAATTCCCAGGCTCCCTGGTCAGTGGCTTCCTGGCACTGGATTTGGCCAAAGGGAGACAAACCCGGGTGGGAGACCGGAGGTGGGAGGGAAGAAAAGATTGGGGTGTATCTACCCCTCTCTGAGCAAATCTCTCGCAGCCACATGCCCTCTGTGCTGCAGCTTCCCCTGGGTGACCCCAGCCTCAGGACTCTGGTATCCCCTCCTCCTCTCTCTGTCCCTCCAGCCGGTCTTTGTTGTGGCTGACTTCTGGGTGCCTCACCAACCCGCTGGGCTTCTCAGCTTGCCCCTCCCTGGTGCAGTCAACACCCTGCATTCAATGCTTCCTGCTTATGTACCTGACTGAGTACATTACATAGTTCTTGTTGCCCGGTGGACGTGAGTGCAGTGTGCTACTAATAATGTAGTTTAAGATCACATACAGATCTGAGGGTGGCACCGAAATGCTGGCTGCTGTTATGTCCTTTTATATGCATCACCCCATGTGCCCCCACCATTGTAGCTGTTCCATGGAAGTGGAAACCGAGGCTCGCGAATGGCAGAGTGAGCTACTGTCCAAATCCGTCACCTTTAGGGCACGCTGCCCGGCTCAGCGACTGGGAGCCGCCTGCCCTTACTCACCGGCAGCTAAAGCTGCAGGTGACATTAGCCCTTCCTCGGTCTTGCAGCCGGACGTCTGGAACCCAAGTGGGCTTCCCTCCGAGAGACTCAGTTCCCGAGGCAGACCATGCAGGGTCTCTGGCTTTCGCTCCCTCAATCAGTGGCTCAGCACCTTCGTTTTTCAAATGTCCCTGGAGCCTCTTTTCAGAGATTTGACAATGAGCGAGCTCGGAGCCGATTCTATAAATATCGTTTGCTATAAATATCCCTTTGGCGTAAGGCACCTGCTTCACAGTGACACCCACCGTGCTGAGAACAGCAAGTTTAGGTTCTGTTTTATTCCCATCTCTAATTACTGCTGAGGTGGGATTTCTCTCTCTTTTTCTTTTAAATTTGTGGCCCCAAGGAAAATGTGGAAACTGGGACACATCTTAAAGTTTCTGTAAGGTTTTTGCAATGAAAGAAATAAAGCCTAAAAAATAAAAATAAAATAAAACCTATGGGAAAATGATGGTCTTCAAAAGCCAGCACCGATTTTTCTGGTTGTCTCGGAGCACAGGTAGCTGAGCTACCCTGGGTCAAATGTCTCCAAACTCCGCTTCTTGGCGGGGAGGCTCAGAGCCAGGTCAGGCTGCCTGCATTCAGGTAGTATCTCTGCCCCGTCCTAGCTGTGCAGCCTGGGGAGACGGCTTCCCCTCTCGGCTCTCCGTTCCCTCACTTATGCCAAGGGGTTAGTGACAGTGTCTCTTTGGGTTGAGATGAGAATGTCTGAGATACTAGTTAGCGGTAAAGCGCATAGCATGGCGCCCGGCACATAGAGCACAATCCACAGGAAGACATGGCTGTTTCTAACACTGGGTAACCTAGTTACTATATAATGTAGGTGGCATAAATTATTATCACTAATCTATATATATAAAGCCAAGTGACCAGAATGGCGGAATGACCAAAATGACCGGAACGACCAGCCCACCCCAACTTCCTGTGGCCCTTCTCCTCAGCCAACCCTGCCCCTGATTGACTCCAACCAACCCGATAGGGGGCGGGGCTGGCTGGACAACTGCTCTCGGCCCCTCCCCCCAGCTGGCACCATCCACCATCACCCCTCCACCCCCATCCGGGGCAGGGCCGACTGGCCAGTGCCCGCGACCCCTCCCCCGAGCCTGCCCGGCTGATTGGCCCCCATTGGGCTGGGCTGGCTGGACCCCACCCATGCACGAATTTGTGCACTGGGCCTCTAGTAGTATATAATATTATCATGCTTCCATCTATATTATATAACTTGCCCACCTGGCCAGGGAGCTCAGGTGCTCACACACACTGGTCTCTGTCCATTGTTCATTTCCCGGGTCCATAGCAGATTTAAGCATTTACTTGTGGGCTTCTCCCACTTGCTGACCCCTTCCTCTCTCCTGGCTGACATTACAGGGTGGTCCTAGTTCGTGTGGTGCTGATCATTTCCCCTTTCCTGAGACACTGCCTCTTTCCTTTCTGGGAAGTCCAACTCAGTCTACTTTGTAGGCTCCTGTTCCTTTAAGTGCTGGTGACCCTTGGGGCTACGTCAGAGACTTTCTTCTTCTATCTAAGCATTCTTCCTCGGCCATCTCAAACATCCCTGGCCTAATCACCCTCCGTGGACCATGGCTTCCAGATCTGTGTCTCTGTCCTGCAGGTCTGCTGGACCTCTCCACGCTGATGTCCCATGAGCAGCTCAAATGCCATGTTCCCAAATTGCACTAATCTCCCCCACCCACTCAGATGTTCAGGCCCCCAAACCAGGAGACTTCCTTCACTCTTTTTCAAAAATTTCCTTAAACATTTATAAGTGTTCAATTCAGTTATTTTCTCATATTTTTACAAGTTTTTGCAATCATCTATAATAATAAAAGTGTAACATGCTAATTAGACCAGAAGCCGAAAGACCTTCTGGATATCATTCTGGAAATCCTTCCAAACTAAGTCATGGCGGTGGGGGCCAAGACAGAAGTGGTTAGGGGAGATCAGGAAGGCAGGGGAGTGGTTAGGAGCCAGTGGTCCCAGATTGTGAGAGGGATGTCCGACTGCCGGTTTAGACCTGATCCTGCAGGATTGGGCCTAAACCGGCAGTCGGACATCCCCTGAGGGGTCCCAGATTGCGAGAGGGTGCAGGCCAGGCTGAAGGACTCCCTCCCCACTCCCATCTAATTATCACTATCTTATTCCAGATCATTTTTATCAATCCCCGAAAGAAACCCCATACTCATTACAGTCACCTCAGGTACCTCCCCTCCTCCCCTGCTCCCCTCCCTGTGGCCCCTGGAAACCTCTGTCTCTAGATTTGCTTATCTGAACTTTTGATATAAATGGAATCTTACAATATGTGTCTTTTGCAACTGGCTTCTTTCACTTATCATGATTCATCAATTTTGTAGAATAAGTCATTCCTTTTTATGGCTGAATAGTATAATATTCCATTGTATGGATAGCCCACATTTGGTTCATCCATCATTAGGTGATGGACATTTATGTTTTCACTTTTGGTTATTATACTATATAATAAAAGCATAGTATGCAAATTGTCCCCTCGACCGAGAATTCGACCAGGGGGCAGCCAGGGGAAGGGAGGAAGGCCCCAGCCAGCAGCTGGCAGCTGCTAGAGACCCTACCAGTGCACAAATTCCATGCACTGGGCCTCTGCCCTATATAATAAAAGGCTAATATGCTAAGTGTCTGACTGTTTGTTCGACCATTCAACCAGTCACTATGACATTCACTGACCACCAGGGAGAAGATGCTCCCACTGGTAGGTTAGCTTGCTGCTGGGGTCCAGCCAATTGGGACTGGGCAAGATGGGCTGGACACACCCTGGAGCCCTCCTGCGGTCCTTCCCCAGCCCTGATCATGCACTGGTGGGGTCCCTTGGCCTGGCCTGCAGCCTCTTGCAATCTGGGATCCCTTGGGGGATGTTGGAGAGCCGGTTTCAGCCTGATCCCCGCAGGCCAGGCCAAGGGACCCCACTGATGCACGAATCCATGTAAATAAATAATACTAGTAAATAAATAATACTACCATGAACCTATGAACATTCAAACAGAAGTTTTTAAAAAATTGATTTTAGAGAGAAGAAAGGAGAGAGAGCGAGAGAGAGGAATATTGACCGGTTGCCTCCTGAATGCACCCTGACTGCAACCTAGGTATGTACCCTGACTAGAATTGAACCTGCCACCCTTTGGTGTACAGGAAAACACTTCAACTAGCTGAGCCACACTGGCCAGGAAATCAAACATAAATTTTAAAAATATATATTTTAATTGATTTTAGAGAGGAAGGGAGAGGGAGAGAGAGATAGAAACATCAATGATGACAGAAAATCATTGATCAGCTGCCTCCTGTATGCCCCCTACAGGGAATCGAGCCCACAACCTGGGCATGTGCCCTTGACGGGAATCGAACCTGGGACCCTTCAGTCCACAGGCAGATGCTCTATCCACTAAGCCAAACCGGCGAGGGCAAACATAAATTTTTATTTAGACGCATGTTTTCATTTTTCTTGGGGTAATATTCATAAAATTGGAATTATTGAGTCATATGATAACTCTAACTTTATTATGAGGAACTGCCAAACTGTTTTTCAAACACATGCACCATTTTACATTACCACCGGCAGTATATGAAGATGCCAGTTTCTCCATGTCTTCACCAACACTTGTCATTGCTGCCTTTTTAATTTTAGCTATCTTAGTGGGTATGAAGCAATATCTCATTGTGGTTGTGATTTGCATTTCCTTAATGACTAATCTTGTTGAGCATCTTTTCACATACTTATTGGCCATTTGTATATATCATCTTTGGAGAAATGTCTATTCAACTCCTTTGCCTATTTTTAAATTGCATTGCTTGTGTTTTTATTGTTGAGTTGTAAGAGTTTTTAAAATATATTCTGGACCTTATCAGATACGTGATTTGTACATATGTTTTCTATTCTGTGAGCTTTCTTTTTATTTTCTTGATGGTGCCCTTTAAATCACAAAATGTTTCATTTTGCTGAAGTCCAATTTTTTTCTTCATCACTTCTGCTTTTTGTGTCATATCTATGATATAGCCAAAATTATGGAGATTTATGCCTGGTTTCTTCTAAGAATAATTTTTACCTTTATGTCTGTGATCCATTTGGAGTTAATTTCTGTAGATGGTGTGAGGTAGGGCCCCAACTTCATTCTTTTGCATGTGCTATACGGTTGTTCCATCACCATTTGTTGAGAGAAGTATTCTTTCCCCGTGAAATTATTTTGGCATCCTTGTCAAAAATCAATTGACCATAAATGTAGGAGTTTATTTCTAGATTCTCAATTGTATTGCATTCATCTATATGTCTATTTTTTTTTCTTTTTTTAAAATATATTTTATTGATTTTTCACAGAGAGGAAGGGAGAGATAGAGAGTTAGAAACATCGATGGGAGAGAAACACCGATCAGCCGCCTCCTGCACATCTCCCACTGGGGAAGTGCCCGCAACCCAGGCACATGCCCTTGACCGGAATCGAACCTGGGACCTTTCAGTCCGCAGGCCGACGCTCTATCCACTGAGCCAAACCGGTTTCGGCTATATGACTATTTTTATGTATCACCTTCCTGACTCTTCTCTCTCCGTCACTCCGCATCCATCCATGAATTGTGTATCTGTCAGGAACGGGTGCTGTGGTTGGAGATAGGTATACAATTGTGAGCAAGATGAACACTGTTCTTGCTCTCATGGACCTGACATTCTTCTGGAAGTAGACAGGCAGTGGATGAGTAAAGAGACAAATGAAAAAGGTGGTTTCAGGTAGTGGTGAGTGCTATGGGAAACAAAAGAAGGTTGTGTGATAGTGACTGTTGGATTTTACAGAGGGGGCTAGTTTATATTGGGTTTCTAGAAAAGACCTCCCTGAGGGGTAACAGAATTGGAAGTCAAACATTCAGAGTTTGGGGTAGGTTGTGCCAAGCAGAAGGGTAGCATTTGCCTATAGCTGAAACTGGTGCACACAGGAGGGCAACATAGAAACATACAGAAAGATAGAGGCAGAACCCTGGTGAGAGCATGCCTGAATGCCACTGAGCTCTGGGCTTTGCCGTCATTGAGCCATTGCTTCCCCTTTAACATTGTTTAAGTCTAGTATTTGAATTGAGGGCTCTGTTGTTAACAACCGGCAAACTGCGGCTCGCGAGCCACAGGCGGCTCGCGAGCCACAGGCGGCTCTTTGGCCCCTTGAGTGTGGCTCTTCCACAAAATACCGACTTCTGTGCATGGGCCACGAAGTTTCAATCGCGCTGTATGTGCGCGCCCGCACGTGGTATTTTGTGGAAGAGCCGCACTCCAGGGGCCAAAGAGCCGCCTGTGGCTTGCGAGCTGCAGTTTGCCAACCACTGCCTTAGACCATTGGAAGGCTTGGCACGTTCATGCTAAGATTCCTGCATGGCAAGTAGGGCAGAGCTGCGAGCCAGCAGCCCTCTTCAGATGTCAGTTCTGAAGAAGAAACTGACAACCCAGAGGGGGCAGCACTGAGAGGATCACTAAACTCAGAACATTTTCCTTACAGGCTGCTTTCTTGGCTCATTTACAGTACGTGCCTGCCCCCTACAGGCAAGCTGTTTGCGAGCCCAGCACCAGAAATGAATGAATGAGTGAATGAATGAATGAACGAACGAACGCATAAATTTATACCACTCCCTCAATCCTCAATACAGTACACAGCACATAGTGTCAAATATTTCGGTTTCTTTTCTAAAGAAACAAATTGCATGAGATGGCTTTTTATATTGTGTGGATCTCAATCTAAACAAATACGAACACATAGTATTTATTTCTCATGTGCAGTTTACTTTCTGCCTTAACTAGGCAAATTGACTTCAGGGTCTCTACAAAATCAGGGTTCTCTCTAAAACCAACCCTTTACTTTTTCAGTCCAGCAGAGGGCGACAGCAACACTGACTAGAACAGCAGTTACAGGTGGAGTACATGAAAGGTCTCATCATGCTGAACCTAGGAGTCAAATTCAGGATGGGGCCACATTCTTTGCTTGTTGTTTAATAATTTCAATAGATAATGCATTTATATGGTTAAAAAATAAAATAAAATAACATGTGGTAAAAATTCCCTCCCACCCCTCTCTCCACGGTCAACTGTTCTTTTCCTCTTGCGTGCTCCTTCAGAGGTTTTTATACAAATACAAACAAATATAAATATCCATGCACACTGTCCTCCACTTTATCCAAAAGGCAGCGACAACAGGTGTTCTGGATATGCTGTTCTGTGCCTTGCTTTCCTTTGTTCATGATGTATCTTGTAGAACGTTCTGTATCAATACATAGAGAAGGTTCTCTCTCTCTCTCTCTCTCTCTCTCTCTCTCTCTCTCTCTCTCTCTCTCTCATAGTTTTCCATGGCATATTTATTTCATTTTCCATTTATCCAGCCCCCTACTGATGGGCATTCTGGTCATTCCTAATCTGCTACTAGACATTAAAGCTCAGTGCATAACATTGAATATATTTTGCACACACACGAGTGTATCTATAGCAGTGGCTGTCAGTCCCAGATGTGTATTAGAATCACCTTTAAAAATCCCAACACCCAGGGCAACCCACCTCAGATCCACTACTTCAGACTCTCTGAGAGTGGGACCGGGCATCCTCGTGATTTTAGTGTCCAGCCAGGAATGGGCATCACTGACTGTTTAGGGGAAATCGATTGGTCAAGAGCACATAGATTGGTAAATTTGCTAGATATTGCCGAATGGTTTTCAGAGGGGCTTATGCCAACTTGCACTCCCACCTGGTATGGGTAAGAGGGCCTGAGACTCACCAACAAAGCAGGCCCATCAAACTTTGTTTTTTGCCAACCTGCTAACTTTTTAAAAAGTATCTCAGTCCTGCTTTAATTTGCATTTGTTATTAGGGGTTGATATTGAGTATCCTTTTGCTTTTACACTTTACACATGAAGTAATATGTTTTTTTCCCTTGAAGAAGACTTACTTTTTTTTTTTTATCACCTGAGGATACATTTTTTACTTGAGAGAGGAAGAGAGAGAGAGAGAGAGAGAGAGAGAGAGAGAGAAATGAATTGGTTGCCTCCCATACCCTCCCTGACTGGGATTGAACCCACAACCTAGGTATATGCCCTGACTGGGAATCAAATCTGTAACCTTTCAGTGTATGGGATAACAGGGCAAGACTTTTTAAATATTTGAATGTATCCATCTTTTGTTATTACTCCTGACTTTTTAAAAAAATATATTTTATTGATTTTTTACAGAGAGGAAGGGAGAGGGATAGAGAGTTAGGAACATCGATCAGTCTACGGCCATACCACCCTGAACGCGCCTGATCTCGTCAGCTAAGCAGGGTCAGGCCTGGTTAGTACTTGGATGGGAGAAACATCGATCAGCTGCCTCCTGCACACTCCCTACTGGGTATGTGCTCGCAACCAAGGTACATGCCCTTGACCGGAATCGAACCTGGAACCCTTGAGTCTGCAGGCCGATGCTCTATCCACTGAGCCGAACCGGTTAGGGCTACTCCTGACTTTTGATCATGGTGTTACTGGCTGGGACCTCAGCTCCTCAATGCAGAAAAGATTTTAAGGTCAATGAAAATGAAAGTAAAACAAAGTCGGATTTACTGAAAATACACTGCAGAGGAGGAGCTGGCCACTCTAGAGAGGCAATGGCCGGGCTGCTTCAACTCACTGGGAAGTCAGAGAAAAGGGGGCCTAGGAGACAGGTGCAGGGGGTTAGCTCAGGACGAGCTGCCGCTGCCCATTGCTCCCCTGGTTGCAAGTCTCGTGGGATCCCTTAGAGGCTGGGGGATACGTGCCTGTGGGGGAATGGCATGGCCTGCTCCTCGGAGGGAGAGCTCGCGCTGGGTCCTTTGTCCGAGTGTTTCTCTCTCTCTCTTGCAGGGAAATCTTCGGGGTGGTCTCAGGGGCGGGCCTTAATAGACTACCCACCAGCTCTCCAGGTGTGCTCCTGCAGGGCCTGGCCTCCACTGCTTGGTCGGTGCCAGGGCAGAGGTTGTTAGTCAATGTAGCTGGTGCTGAGCAGCCACAGAGTCACTGGTCTGGTTTTGCTGCTTTTCTGGGCCTAGAGCTGAAATACAACTGAGGCTTAGATGTTATCTTTAGGGAGGAAAAGTGGGGGGAACTAAACTGCCTGGTCAGAGATATGAAAGGTCAGGGGTCCAAACTGCATAACTGGTGAAATGCCAGGGGAGGATAGGCTGCCGGCTGGTTCTGAACCTGCCCGCTGGCGGTCTGCAGGCTGCTGGGCCACCCATGGAGGGGCGGTCTGAAGGCAATGTTGGTCCGACTCCTGTTCCGGACCCCAGGGCAGGTCCCACCCCAGCTGCTCAAGTCTAACTTCCTACCTAACAATGGTTAGAAAGAGTTTGCCCATTCCAGACTTACAATGGAAGCTCTCCTTGTTTTCTTCTGGAACTTTCTGGTTTCAATTATTTGCATTTAAGTTTTTGACCCATTTGGAATTTACCATGATCATTGGTGTGATGTACAGGTCCATTTTTGTTTTTCTTTCCAATGGCCAATTGTTCGATTACCTTTATCGGGGAGTAAGGTAGAAACTGCTTTGGGCTGCAACAAATTGGAATTTTTGTTGTCTTTTTTGTTTATAGCGCAGGGGTTCAGAACAAGTCACCCCAAGATATGCCTCTGTGGTGTGCAGATTATTTTGAGCTAAAGGCAATTGTAGCTTTGGATTCAAGAAAAACTCTTACCCATCCCTTAACTACCTAGAAGAACTTGAGTTAAGGTCCTTGACCACAATAAGTCACTATCAGACATGACCTCTTCTGACCTATCTGTAGGGCAGGACAAACTCTATTCGCCAAGCATCTGCTCTTCTTCTTATCCTGCAATAATCCTTTGAAGCCTCCAAGATACCTTACCTCATCCCCAGCTCAGAATGTCTTATATACCCAGTGTTCCCTTTCTGTATCTGAACCTCTCATGTATGCGGGGTTCCCACGCATATGTATGTATTAAACTTGGTTATTTTCTCTTGCTAAGCTGTCTGATGCCCATCTGATTATTAGATCAGCCAAAAGGACCTTGAGGGTAGAAGAGTGTTTGGCCCTCCCTCACAAACAGCAACATTTGTTCCTACTTTCCTGGAAATGTGGTTCCATTCACCCATCGATTAATTGATTTATTGATTTTTTTTTGTATACCACTGAGAATTTTACTATTCCTCGACCTTTTGGGATTTAGTTTAATTACTTAATAACCAACAGTGATGACCTTTTATTACTAGCTAATATATTTGTTTACTCATATCATTTCAATTAACCATAAACAAACCTACAATGTTAGTGCTTGTATTATTCTACTAGAGGCCCAAGCACAAAATTCGTGCAAGGGGCTCAGCCCTTACAGTCCCACCTGCTTTGACTGGCCCTTACAGCCCTGGCTTCCTCCAGAAGGTCGTGGGGAGGGTTGTTCTGCTGTTCGGTCTAATTAGCATATTAGCTCTTACAGCGGTTCTCAACCAGTGGGTCGCGACCCCTGAATATACATCCTGCATATCAGATATTTACATTACGATTCATAACAGTAGCAAAATTACAGTTATGAAGTAGCAACGAAAATAATTTTATGGTTGGGGGTCACCACAACATGAGGAACTATATTAAAGGGTGGCGGCATTAGGAAGGTTGAGAACCACTGCAATATAGGATTCCAGAAAAGTAATCTCAGTTTTTGAGGCTTGCCCAAAGATCCACAGTGAGAAAGTGACAGCACTGGATGCAATGTGAGAGACTGGTCTCCAGGGTCCAGCCCTTTTACCTGCCTTGAGTGTAGTTGGTCTTTGTGGAATGACTGGATGAGGAAATGAGGAAGACAGAATGAGTCAGCTCTTGCACTCTGAGAAACCCAAAGGGGGAGATAAGACCTGAATGCAAATAACCCGAATACAAAGTAAACAGTGATCCCACCAACGTTTTGGAAGCAGTCCACTTTCTATCGCCTCCTATTTAAAATGCTTAATTCCGTCCAATTCCTCCCCACCTAGAAACCTCGAAGCCACACACTGGGGTGGGGGTGGGGCTGTCGCCTTTGGTTTGATGCATTAAGTCACCCACTAAGAGGTCCCCTGTGGAGTTGTGGAGCTCGGCAGCTGGGGGCGGGGAAAGGGGGAGGGAAAAGGAAAAGGGGGTTCAGGGGGAGGGAAGCAGAAGGGAAGGGGGGAGGAGGAATAGAGGAGGAGGAGGAAGAAAGAGCTGGGGTGGGGATAATGAGAGGCCAGGAGGGGAGAGGAGGAGGTTGTAAAGAGGAGAGGGAGGGAATAGGTAGGGGGAAGAGGAGGAGAGGAGCGGAGGGGGAGGGAATAAGAGGAGAGGGAATTAGAAAGAAGGAAAGCGAGGGAGAGAGAAAAGGAGGAGGACGGAGAGGGAGGAGGAAAAAGCCCCTTCTTCAGCCCCCACTGAGGAGTTGCGCAACCCGCCCGGGCTGAGATTGGCTGCCAAGGAGCAAAGATGCCCCGCCCCTGACGCCCAACGGCCAATGAACAGGGGGGGCGTGGCGTCCGCGGCCTGGGCCGCCAATGGTCGTAGGGGACCTGGGCGGGACGGCCGGGGGGCGGGGCGGCGCGGCCTGAGTCCAGGCGCGCTCTCGGTTACTTTCGCACCCGCCGCGGCGCCGGGAGTTCGCAGCTCGCCACTCCGCGTTGCTATCGCCGCCGCCCGCCGCCGTCTCCCGCCAGCTTTCTGCGCGCCGCAGCGTCGCTCCAATCCCTGCAGCCGGCCCGGGACGCGCTCGGTCTGTCTGGGCAGAGTGTCCCCCCTGCGGCTCCGCAGTGATGGCCACCAAGATCGACAAAGAGGCTTGCCGGGAGGCGTACAACCTGGTGCGCGACGACGGCTCGGCCGTCATCTGGTGAGGAACTTTCCATTGCTCTGCAGGCCCCGCGCCCCGAGCTCGCGATGGGCCGGGTGCACGGAGCCGTCTTCCAGATGGGACGGATTAAGGGTCATCCTGTGCTGTCTTCCGCAGCCTTAGCCCAGGACGCGTGGAAAGCCAGCGCTGGCTTCTCCCCAGCCAGAGCATCTTTTAGATTGTCCTGCGGGAAGCTCGGCACCATGCAGCTACCAACGCTGACGTGTGTGTGTGTGTTTTTTCTTCTCCCAATCCAAAGGGTGACTTTTAAATATGACGGCTCCACTATCGTCCCCGGCGAGCAGGGAGCAGAATATCAGGACTTCATCCAACAGTGCACAGGTAGGAGACGCGCCTTTTGGGGGAATTACTGATCTTTTGGGAAATTTATCCCTGTCTGGGAAGGAGAGGCAGAGGCCAAACTGGGAGGAGGAGCCTGTGGCCACCTCGGGTGCCTCGGGCGCTGGAGGAACCAGGTTTGAGCGTTTTAGAACCAGAGCCTTCTCCCCTCTGGTCATTCAGAGCAACCAGAGGTGACCTCCTGGCTCCGCAGTACCCTCTCCAGCCAGCACAGCTCCTTTGCTCCCTGCGGATCACTGGTTTTCCACGGTCAACTCCCAAGGGTCCACATGCCAGTGTTGAGCCCTCTCATCTTCCCCTTTGATGGGTCAGTGAGCCAAAATAAAGACAATCCTGGAGCTCACTGAAGGAGAAACAAACTCTCACTGCACCCTCCTTTCAACCACAATCATTGTCAGTGTGCGGGCTATTTATGTGTGTTTTTGTGTGTTGTTTTTTTTTTGAAGAACATAGAGCCAGATATAAAGGCCCATATGATTCCATTTGCATGAAATTGTAGAAAAGGCAATGCTAACCTGTGGTGTGAAAAGTCAGACTAGTGGTCACATTTGGGGACGGATTGAGATGGCCACTGACAGGGAGAGGCACATGGAAGGCTGGGGTGGGGGTGGAAAGGCCCTGTATTTCAGTCTGGGGGGGTGGTGGTTACAGTGTGTGCACATATGTAAGAAATCATTAAGCAAAATGCGATTTTTAAACGCAGTGCACTTCCCCGGTGTGTTAGATCATTAAGAGGAAGGAACACCTGAGTGCAGAACCGTACCCCTCCATGGAGGCAAAGGCTCAGCATTACTGGTGACAGGACCCTTTGTAGCTGAGTTTAGAGAGTGGGTGGGCTCTTTCTGGCCTCTGGTCTGTAGCTTGGAAGCAGATACATTCAGACAAAGAGCGTGCAGCCTGAAGGTTAGGGCGGGGACTCTTGAGTCAGCCCGCTGGGTGGGTTTGAATCCCCAAGTGGCCACTTCCTCACTGTATGGTTTGGGGCAAATTAACCTCCCAGGGCCTTGGTTTCCTCACCTGTAATCTTGGAGGACTGTTGTGAGTGTAAGTGAGTCAATGGGTGCCACGTGCTCAGGACCGCGCCCATACAAACTACATGGTCATTTCTGAAATAAATAAAAGTACAAAATGGTGCCAAGCATCGCGGGACTGCTCCTTCCCTTAACTGCTTCCTTAATCACATGATACTTAGCCTATTTCAAATAATATTTTTGAAGTGTGTGCTATGGGCTGAGTAGTACTAGGGTTTTTGGAGTGTGTGTGTGTGTGTGTGTTTTAATGTTTTCCCAATTAAAATGTCTCCCTGAGTGCTGCCTCTGGATATTCACCCATTGCCTTTGTAAAGGATTGGTTCAAAATACTGGGTGCATAAAATGCTATAACAATTCAGATTTCATAAGGCGCACAGGGCCTCTTACAGAGAGTGGGTAGGGTCAGGATTTGGACTCAGGAGCCCTGTCTCCACCACTTCCATCCTTCCACCACAGTGGCGGATGCTTTTGCAAGTAGAATAAGTGCAAACTCTTGACTTTCTCCCGATTGGGTGCACAACT
This sequence comes from Myotis myotis, assembly GCF_014108235.1. NCBI lineage: Eukaryota > Metazoa > Chordata > Mammalia > Chiroptera > Vespertilionidae > Myotis > Myotis myotis. Next base: position 17,676,826 of record NW_023416323.1, read on the forward strand.
AGGAGACTCAGCAGTATTTTTTTGCCTTGCCGGCTCTGAAGCTTTGTCTCACAGGCCAGCTTCCCTCCGTCCTGAACTTGGGGACAGTAAATTAGCAGCTTCTTTCCTCCTACTGGCCATCCATCACAACCCCTCCCCTCGCATCAGACGGGTTCCCCCTCTGAAGCTATTGTTCTCTCCACCAAGTAGGAGAAGGTGACCTGGGGAAGACAGGCCATCCGGTCAATAGATTCCTAACACATGCTCCTGGCCCTTGGGCCTGCAGAGCTGGAAGGACTTGCTTGGGTCAGAGAACACTTCCTTCCTCCCTTGGGCTTTGTGGGTTTTCTACGCTGACCCTTCCCCCAAGCACAGGCATGGGAGTGGGGAGTGTCTGGCGGCCGAACTAAAAATGCCTTCCCTGCGTCTTGTTGATCTTATGAATGGACCATGGGATCCGAAAGCTCCGTCCGCTTTGGCTGAAGTCCGCCTTCCTTCCTCGTCCATCTGTTGGACAAATGTAAAGGCGAGTTATGGGCGCTGTGTCTGCTCTGGTTCCTCTCGGAAAAGCTTGTTCCTTCCCACTGCTCTGTCCTCCTAACCCAATGTCAAAAGAATCGGAACACGAACTATAACTTTATCCATCAGTCCCTGCACTTGGCATGCCTTGTCTTTGTTACTGAGATTGTTCTCCTTCCACAGATGTGGAAACCAAAGCCCAGAGAGGTTAAGTGACTCACTTGAGATCACACAGCTAAACTGGCTCCAAGGCCCATGCTCTTGGCCTCTTCACTCTAAGGAAGTGGTTTAGATTCTCATCTCCAAGCCTTGAGGCTTCTTCAGTGGTCCAGCAGGTTCTGATGGGAGCTTGTGGGATTGTTTGCAGTTACAAAACACAAGTTCGTCCATTTGTGTGATGCAGGGAGGGCACTTTGGGGCCCTAATTCCCAGCCAGGTGTCCTGACAGGCCTGAGGGTCCCTCTAGAACAGGCTTCCTGTTCGCAAACATCTCACAATGTGCACAGAGGACCTGGAAGTCTGCAAAGCGCAGCTGGTCTCTGCCTCGTCACAATGGGGCTGTAGGGATGGGAGTGTGGGTTTCCTCCTGGGCGCTCTCCTCTCTGACAGTCCCTCCTGAGTCATTATTTCTCTGAAACACCCTCCTTCTCCTCTCTCCTCTCTGGCTACTGTCTTCCTTCTCCTGTCCTTCCCTAGCATTTTCCAGAATGGGATCTGCCTGCCCAGCCTCCCGCTCTCATCTCTCCTCAGCCCCCAAACCTGACCTCCTTGTCCACTGCAGCTGTTTTCTGGAAAGTTCTGCGCCCTTCTCTCCTGTTTCTTTCTGCTGGCAGGATATGGACCCTCTGGGGCCCTGCACTGGCTCTTCTGGCGCATGGACACACCTGGCACCTCCTCCTTCACTAGCCGTTCACCATCTCTGCTCTTGCTTCCACCCCAAGCTTCAGTCTGTGCGTGTGGCCAGAGGTCTTTTAGGTGCAATGAGAGAAACCCTGTGCAGATTGGCTTAAGCCAGTGGTTCTCAACCTTGGCTGCACATTAGAAGCTTCAGTCTGTGCACGTGGCCAGAGGTCTTTTAGGTGCAATGAGAGAAACCCTGTGCAGATTGGCTTAAGCCAGTGGTTCTCAACCTTGGCTGCACATTAGAATCACCTGGGAATCTTTTTTAAAAATCCTGATTTCTGGGCCTCATCCTCCGGAAAGTCTGTTTCTTTGTTATGGGGTGGGGCCACAACATTAATAACAAAGAAACAGAATTTCCGGAGGATGAGGCCCAGAAATCAGGATTTTAAAAAGATTCCCAGGTGATTCTAATGTGCAGCCAAGGTTGAGAACCACCGGCTTAAGCAAAAAAAATTGATTGGTCCGTAGCAAGTCCAGGGAAGTGCTACTTCAGGTGAGGATGCCTAAACTCAAGCCCCCTTTCCTCCCAGCTCTGCCTTCCTCCTTTATCACCCTTCCTGTGGTCAAGAGAGTAGGCTCCCCCTGAGTGATGATAGCTAGCCTCCAGCTGCCCCAGCTTCCAGGCCATGGATAGAGCCACCCCACTGGGGAGAGAGAGCCCCTTTGCCAATGATTTCGGGAGTCTCCAAACTCTCCATAGCCTGGCTGGGTTCATGTGCCCATCCTGAACCAATTCCTGGGACTGGCTGCCTACACCTGGGTCAGTGCCCACCCTTGGAGTGGGTGAGGGTAGCCCCACCAAACACCCAGATCAGGAAACAGAGGGTGGCTTCCTAAGGGAAGAGTGTGGGGGGTGGGAGTGCATACTGATTCTAGAAGAGGGGCAAACCAAAAACAAGTCCCTTGCCCCTTACCCTCTCCCTTTTATTGTAAGAGTCTCTTAACCCTTGTTCTTTCTTGTCTTATAATCATTCTACACCCCTTCCCCCTAATTGCTAGATTAACTCTTCCTAATGCACATATCACTCCTCTGCTCATTAACCTTCTATGACTCCCCTGTGCACATTGATTAAAGCACAGATTGTCTGATTGGCATTCCAATCAGTTTGTCTCCACCCATATCTCCTGTCCAGTAGCTCCCCACACCCTTCCGTGTGCACCTGCAGCCTGACACTAACACTCCCAGCCTTCAGGACTTTGATGTTGGAGATTCCCTCCAGGTGGAATTCCCCTTTTATTCCTCAGCCCATCTAGGATTCAGCCACCCACCAGCCTAGTGCTAGCCCTTTTTTTTATTTCAACAGCCAGGACACTTGGGAATCAGAAACGCTCTAGATTCACATCCCAACTCTGTCTCTCACTTGCTGTGTGTCCTTGGGCAAGGACATCCCTTCCTCTGTGCCTCAGTTTTCTGGTCTGTAAAATGGGGATCCTGATAGTCCCTCTTTCTGAGAGTGACTGGGAAGGCTACATATATTACATCTAAAATGAAAGCACAGGCCCCCAATGCACGTTGGCTATCATTACTGTTACTTTATATCATTGTTTTTACTTTTATAGCACTTACAATGACATTGTGCTTTCTGTTCTGCATGCTCCAGCTCAGCACACAGTAAGCCCGCAATCCCAGGTTAGCTCACAGTAGGTGCTTGGCCCTAGGCTGGCATGCAGTAGGCATCAGGCTCCATGTGGGCACACATTAGACCTTTGACCCAACTTCCATGTGCAGCGTGGTAAGAGGTGGTTAGCTTAGTCATTAGAAGTTTTGGCTGCACTGGACGGTCTGGGTTCCCATACTTGCCAGTCATGTGACCTAGAGCAGGTGAGTTAGCCACCTGGTCATCCTTCTGCTATGATGTGGTCATTAGGAGGAGTAAGGAAGCAAGTCTGTGGTACCTAGAACATAGTAAGTGCTCCATAAATGCTAATGACTGTGGTTCTCTTATTGGTGGAATTTAATCAGTGTTGAAGTAGTGTATGTGGTCTGAGCACCAGAAAGGTGGGAGGTCTGAGCTGCTGGGTGGTCTCTGGTTCCCCTGACAGAGCCACCGAACCATGAGAAGCGGGGGCTCTGCTGACAGAGGTCACAGGAAAGGAGCCATTTTTCATAGTGACCGGACATGATTTCTCTGGTCGAAGCAGAAAGGGCTTACGGATCACCTACATGTGAGGAGGCAGTGGCTTGGGCTCTCTGTGAAATCACATTCTGTTTTCCCACCTTACATGTAATACCTGTGTGGTTTTTTAAAAATATACTTTTATTGATTTCAGAGAGGAAGGGAGAGAGAGTCAGAAACATCAATGATGAGAGAGAATCATTGGCTGCCTCCTGCATACCTCACACTGGGGATTGAGCCTGCAACCTGGGCATGTGCCCTGACCGGGAATTGAACCGTGACCTCCTGGTTCATAGGTTGAGGCTCAATCCCTGAGCCACACCGGCCGAGCTGTAATACCTGTTTCTTCTAGAATATTCAGAAACTATGATTAAGAAAAAAAAAGAGAATAAAAATCAGTTATAGTTACGATGCAGAAATTTGTTCATTCATTTGTTGGGTCCTTCATTCTCTCCTTCCTTTCTCTCCCCTCCCTTCTTATCTCCCTCCCTCCAGTGGACATGACTGGCTACTCTGTAGGGTCCTATTTTAGGCGCCGAGAATAAAGATAGAAGCAATGAAGGTCCCTGCCCTCGTAAAGCGGATTGCCCTGCCATTGCCCTGCCTTTAAAGTGGCTGCGTGATGTTCCCTCATATAAATGTAACCTTGTTTAATCATTCCTTTATGGATGGACCTCGGAGTACTCAGTTGTAAGCAGTTTTATTTTGGAAAGAATCCAGGCATCTGGGAATGAATCCAGTTTTCTGTTGGCGTAAATTTTAGAGCCGATTGGTTATAAGCATTAATGGGGGAGCCAGGTGTCTTGCCTTGACTTGCACCCTTGCTGCATGACCTTAGGCAGATCTCCCAGATTCTCTGTTTCCTCATCTGTAAGACGGGGATAATGATTGCACATAATGTCCGGGGATATTGCAAGGATAAATTGACATGATGCATATAAAACTTGCAGGGCAACGCCTGGTATAGAATCAGTGCTCAATAAATGTGGCTAATATAGCACCTTCTTAGAAGGTGTTGTACATCAGTGAACAAGTTGAAATAAACTTGAAGTGTGGGGTGGCTACCAGAAAAGGTGCATTCATAGGGCACAATGCCAGCATGAAGTCTGATTTGGGGTAGATGCACTGTGATGTTGGCGGGGTGATGATCTGGGTATAGATGATATTCCCATGATGCTGTGGTAAGCCTACAGTGTTCAGCTTAAAATGTCACTCAGAGAGAGATGTGGGGGTTTTATGTTTTTGTGTGTTCCTCTTTCCATTCTTTGGCGGAACTTCTCCTTCTTATTCACAGTAATCCTGCTTAGCCAATGTAGTTTCAGTGTGGCTGACTCTGCCCCTCCCCACTGGGAGGGTACATCAGAGTAAGCTATCCCCTCTGTTAACAAATTGGTTCAGGGTTGGGCCCATGTGACTCAAGTCAAGCCAATCAGATTCATCTCTGAGACTTTGGATAGAGTTGTTGGGAAAGAATCCCTTTGTTTTTCTCTGGGGCTAAGGCATGTAAGCATAATAAAAGTTTGGCACTTGCAGGACCCATCTACCGTTTGGAGAGAGAACCTGTCTAAGAACTCAGGAACAGAGGCAAAGATAGGGAATGGAGACCACATGACATGGCTTAAACTCGTGGATCCAGCCATTTGAATTGTTTTGAGCCAATTGAATTTTTTCCTTAAGCCACCTTGGCTGAGTTCTTTATCATTTCTATCTAAAAAGTCCTGGCCATAGTCTCCAGGGTAGGCAGGTGGTAACAGGCCAAGAGAGGAGAATCCAGGTTGGGTAAGGAATTTAAAACCTCTCATGTAAGAATTGACTGAGGAGATTGGGCATATTCAACCTGGAGGAGGGACACCTCAGGGACATGAATGTTGTCTTCAGATATTTGCAGAACTGACACTTGGAAGGCAGGAACTTCTTCAACCCCATGTGGTAGAGGTGGACCAAGCAGTAGAAGTTTCAGGGATAGATTTTGGGTTCATGTGAGGAAGAACTGTCCTCAAGTTAGGATGGGCCATCACTGGAGGTAGTGAGACCCTCATTGTGGAAGTTATGTCAGGAGAAGTTACTTGGCCACTTGACATAGATGTTTAAGAAAGGGATTGAAAGCCCCGGCCTGCCGATTGAAGAACTGCAGGTGTGATTCTGGTCAAGGGCACGTACCTGGGTTGCAGGTTTGATCCCTGGCCCTGACCAGGGCTTGTGCATGAGGCAACCAGTCAATGTGTCTCTCTCACGTTGATGGTTCTCTCTCTCTCTCTCTCCCTCCCTCCTTCCCTCCCCCTTTCTCTTTCTCACTCATATCCCTCCCTCTCTCTCCTTCCCTCCCTCCCTCTCTCCTTTCTACTCTATCTAAAAGCAATGAAAAAACACCCTCGGTGACGATTAAGGAAAAAAAAAAAAAAAAAAAGGAAGGCCTTGGAAGAGGCCCTCCTTGACTGTGCACATTCTTCTCTCTCACAGCCCCTCCCCTGGTGATTCTACATCAGGAAGAGTGACAAAATGCATTAACGTGGGCCTGGGCGATTTCCCTCTAGCAGGGGGTCAGCCTCTCCTGGTCTGAGATTGGCCTTGGGATGATTCCTACGGAAAATGGGGATGTGTTTACTGTTAAAGGAAAAAATTATTCATTCTGGCACTTGTTAAAGAATGGTAAGGCATTCTTTATTCAGGGGAACTGTTGTGATAGGTGTAGGGGGCCACTGCAATGAGATTTCGCAGTAGGGGAGAAAAATTGGGCTTAGCTCTGAATACAAGGAGAAATTGTCTTGTGAGTCTAAGGGAATATGCAGGCAAAGGAAGCTTTTAAGTCTCTGGCAGTGCTTTGGACATTGTAAAGTGCTAAACAGCCTGTCAGTTATGCATTTAACAAACATTCACGGAGCACTGGCTTTGTTCCAGAAACAACGTTGGGTTATGGTTTCTCAGTAGAACTCTGGAGGGCTAGGAGCCATTGCCTTCATAGTGTTCCGCAACCTTCAGTCTCCGCTGCCTTCTCTCCCCACACCTGTTCCTGGCAGGTCCAGGGCCACACGGAGTGGTTTGTGTCATAAAGTGCATGGGCGATGGCAGCTCTCTTTTAGATCGCCTCTTGGTGATATTTGTGCTTGCTTTTGAGTTTGTGGCCACATCTTCCACGGGGAAGGTTGCTAGAGGTCTGTCTTCCTGGTAAGTAGGTGTCCCTTGTTCAGAAAAAGTGTTCAATTAATTGAATTGAATTGAGTGTTTGATCCTTGCAACGCTTTAGGAGTTAACAAACTTTTTGAAAGTATTGCTTGTGGGTCGTGCAGATATTATGTTCACCTACTTACCTCCTTTCCTTTCTTTACCTCATTATATTTTGACTAGAGGCCCGGTGCACAAAATTCGTGCACGGAGGGGCGGGCATCCCTCAGCCCAGCCTGCACCCTCTCCAGTCTGGGACATCCCTCTCACAGTCTGGGGCCGCTGGCTTCTAACCTCTCACCTGCCAGATTGCCTCTAACCACTCTGCCTGCTGGCCTGGTCGTCCCCAACTGCCCCTCCCTGCCAGCCTGATTGCCCCCAGCTGCCCCCCCTCCCCCTGCTGGCCTGATCGCCCCCAACTGCCTCCCTCTGCCAGCCTGATCGCTCCTGGGCTGCAGCCTGGCTGGTCCCCATTCCTCTCTCGTGAGCTCATTTGTGCCTGGCTGGTCCCCATTCCTCTCTCCCCAGTGTTGAGTGTTTGAGCCTTTACGGCGTGAGGGCGTGATGACCATTTACATATTAGCTCTTTATTATATAGAATGGACCCTGACACCCAGAGCATGAGACCCCATGCATAGGTCTTCGGTTATCTTCTGGTTGCCAAACTTAGTGGCCATTTCTTTGTCTTTGCTCCACTTTACCCTCCTCAAGCATTTGTCAGTGACCTTTAGTTACAGAAAATATAATTTCCTTCCCTTTGTTTCTGCCCTGCAGTGCTCCCTTCGTGCACTCTCTGTGTTTCTCATCTCTATTCTCACTTCCTCTTGCCAGTTCTCCTTTCCCCTGCTGCCCCGTAAGTGTAGATGTTTCCTGGGGCTCCACCCTTGCTCATGGTGTTCCCTTCTCTAGGGCGCTTGTTGAGTGTCTATTGTGTGTCAAGCCCTTAGTGTGAGCACTAAGTTGGGCACTTTCCCTGACTCCAGTGAATGTGCAATCCAGGCAGAGGTGGCTTTCTGAACTATGCATCAGGTTGCATCAGCTCCTCACCCCTTAAGAACCTTTTGTAGTTTTTGCCCATAAGGCCCAAATGCTTAGAGGTGACATGGATGGCCCTTACGGTGGGATGTTATTAGGCAAATGGTTTCTAGTGCTTGATGTGACTTCCAGGTCATCCCAGGAGAGGTGGGCTTTGGAATGTGCAGCTCTTAACAAGCATGTGCCTGTTAGCTACAAGCCGTCTGTGTTCCTGGAGGATATCTATCTATCTATCTATCTATCTATCTATCTATCTATCTATCTATCTATCTATCTCAAGCCCTCATTCCCTTTTGGGTGCGGACATCCACCAACTTGCCCAAGTTATCCGTACATTCCTTTAATAAACTCTTTGGTCGAATTCTGGAGTCTCTTTCTTTGGTCCCTTGGCCGTGTTCTCCTTTGAGGCCCAGTTCCAGTACACCTGGGGGAATTTTACTGACAGATGGTCCTCAGCTAACGACCCTCCCAAAAGACATGTTCCCCACACAGGGATTCAGACCTCATGGATGTCGTAATGCCAGGCACTGCATGGAGCTTTGCATGTATTGTCTCATCTAAAATTTTTCTCATCCATGAGGGATGTAATGGAAGAGGACATGACACCCATAAGTGGGAGTTATCCCCGTTTTACTGATGAGGAATCATGGTGTCCCTGGAGTCAAAAGTCACGTGCTTGAGGTGGCACAGTCGGTGGAAAAGCTGGACTTTGAAACCAAATCTGTGTCCGAGGTTCCCAGCTCCTCTCTGCACTGTGCTGCCCTCCCCTCCCCCTTTCTCACGACTTGTGGACAGTGTTCCTGCCCTGTCCTCATCCATTTTGCCTTCCGGGAGGACTTCTCTATATCCATCAAGGCCCATCGTAAATAACCCCTCTGCTCAGACGCCTTCCTTGCCTTTGTGATGTCACCTCATTGTGCACGCAGTGGTTGTGGGCCTGTCTGTTTCTTTCTCTCTCTCTTTTTTTTTCCAATGTATTTTTATTGATTTCAGAAGGGAGAGGGAGGGAGAGATAGAAACATCAATGACGAGAGAGAATCATTGGTTGGCTACCTCCTGCATGCCCCAGACTGGTGATCGAGCCCACAACCCCGGGCATGTGCCCTTGACCAGAATCGAACCCTGGACCCTGCAGTCCCCAGGTTGACGCTCTATCCACTGAGCCAAACCGGCCAGGGCTTGTCTGTTTCTTTAATGCCATGGTGAGGTCCCGGAAAGAGGGATTTTGTCACTCTGGTGGCAGCGTCCTCAGTGGGGAATCCCCACTCCTCAGGGTTAGCCAGTCCCAATCTCTTTTTTCTCAGTGTGTGTGTTGCTCCCTTGTTTGGGCCCAAGTCATGGGCTGCAACACTTACAATTCCCCAAGTTATAGGCACACGAGCATTCCTGTATCTGTCACCTGTCTTCCTGCTAGAGTCAGCTCCTAGGGTAGGGGCCGAATCCTGGTCTCTGTTTTTTTGCTGTGCCGTCAGCACCTAGAACAGCACCTGGCATTCTCCCCAGACGTTGTGGAGTCTATCAATGACCATAGATAAATGAACATAGATGCATGAATGCCAGTTCCCTGATGCAGGCAGGAGGCTCCCTGGCTGGTGCCCTGCCCTCACTGGCCTCTGGCCCAGGTCTCCTGCCCAGAGCCACTGCATGGCTACATTCCTCCCCGATTTAATTTTATGTGTTTTGGCTTTTCAGCTTCAGCTCAGTGGGCACAGCAGGGACAAGTCCCCAGAGGCCTGTGTCTGAAGGCAGGGCAGGTACTTCAGCATTTTGTATTTTATTTCATCAGTGCATTTTCAAATTAACCTGCTTTCGATCCTGTTTCAGTTCTGGACTTAGTTTATGGTCATCTATCTCATTTTTTTCTTGTGCACGTATTCTTATTTTATTGTCCGTGCATTTGTGTAAGTTTCTTTGCCAATAATCGGTAATAATAATACTTTAAAAAATAATGGTGAGCACTGCACCTTTATTGTGCCAGGCATTGCGTGAGTTTCCTATGGCTGCTGTAACAAATGTTCACCAACTTAAAACAACATAATTTTATCATCTTACAGTTTGGGAGGTCAGAAGCCCCAAATCGGTCTCACTGGGATAAAATCAAGGTGCCAGCAGGGCTGGTTTTGAGGAGAAAATCCACTTCCTGGCCTTTTTCAGCTTCTAGAGACACCCACATTCCTTGGCTCATGGCTCCTTCCTCGTGCAATGGCAGGTTGAGTTCTCACAATGCCTTCTCTCAGGTTCTGATTCTCCTACCTCCCTCTTCTCCCTTTGAGGATGCTTGTGGGTCTGCCTAGATCAGCGGTTCTCAACCTGTGGGTCGCGACCCCTTTGGGGGTTGAATGACCCTTTCACAGGGGTCGCCTAAGACCATCGGAAAACACATATATAATTACATATGGTTTTTGTGATTAATCACTATGCTTTAATTATGTTCAGTTTGTAACAATGAAAATACATCCTGCATATCAGATATTTACATTACGATTCATAACAGTAGCAAAATTACAGTTATGAAGTAGCAACGAAAATAATTTTATGGTTGGGGGTCACCACTACATAAGGAACTGTATTAAAGGGTCGCGGCATTAGGAAGGTTGAGAACCACTGGCCTAGATCATCCAGCATCATCTCTGCATGTTGAGGTTCTTACCTTAGTTAGTTACATTTGCAAAGTCCCTCTTGCATTGCCAGCTCACATAGTTGCAGGGTCTGGAGGATGCAGAGAGCTCTGGGGCCACTGTTGTACCAGCCACGGTCATCTAATCATGATTTCATTTCATCTGCACTATGACCTAGTGGGGTAGACCCTATTGTTATTCCCAATTCATTGATGGGAAAATTGAGGCTCAGGGCCGTGAAAGCACTGGCCCAGGGCTGCACAGGGGCTGAGTTGTGTCCAGTGCCTGCGTTCCTGACATCCTGCTGCTTTCTGACACTTGCAGGTGGAATTCTTTTGAAACAAGGAAAGAAGACCATAGTCAAGCTCCCTTTTCCTCTGTTTTCAGTTTTATTGAGACATAATTGACATACATCATTGCATAACCCTAAGGTGTACAGCATGATGGTTTGATTTTCACATACAGGGGTGGGCAAAGGTAGGTTTGCATGCAGGTTATGATTTTAATAATACAAGAATAAACTGTGACGTACTCATAATTGTAAATCTAATTTTGCCCTCTCCTGTGTTGTGAAATGCCGTTAACATTCATTGTTTGATATAGACATGATAACAAGAAAAGGAAAAAATATTTCTCCTTGTGATGAGAACTGTTAGGGTCTCCTCGCCTAACAACTTTCCACAAGCTCTTTTCTTGACCCTCAGGGACAGCCCTCAGGCCAGGGCCTCTGGCTGGTGTCATATTTGTAGGCACACGCAGCTCAGAGGCAGTTTCTCTGCCTTTGTTGAAGTGGGAAGCCTGTGATGGTCTCTGGGGAGTAAGGCTGTAATTCAAACGCCTTTATCCTTCCCAGCGTGAAATTCTGACTTCACTACTTTTGTCGGAAAGGGTGGCCCTTGGAGGTCATCTGATATGACCTAGAAGTAGTTTTCTTCCCTTTTTTTGCTATAATGACCATAGAATGGAGTATATTGTTCGTGGTTTGCAAATGAAGGAAGCTGCTGCCGCAGGCAGGCCAGGGGCCCTGAGGGTCACACAGGGGCTTCTGGGGAGGAGTGAGAAGAGCCAGGCTTGTGGCAGCCCCTGTGTGAGCCCAGGCAGTCGCAGCCCCTCTGGCCCTGCGTTCACTCTACGAGCTCTCGCAGCCCCAAACTGTGCCGCTTGCTCTGTTCCTGATTTGGCAAAGCTGGCTGCACCTGATTCCAGAAAAGTAACTTCCTCTCTTCCTTGGCGATTTGTAATTACTCATTCATCCAACACGTTTAAACAGAGGACTATTATGTGCCAGGAACTCTGGGTCCTGGGGAAGTTGAGTGATTTAAGTCACAGAGTTTGCATTCTGTTGGAAGTACAGGGACAGATAATAGACAAGATAGCAAGTGCTCTCTCAGGAGATGAGCACCATAAAAAAAATAAAATCGGCGACAGATGGACTACAGGGAAGCCACCGTTAGCAAGGCTGGTCTGGTGAGAAAGGAGGTGACACCAAGGAGAGATCTGAATGAGAAGGAACCAGACATGCAGGTATCTGGGTGAGGAGTGGGCCCAGCAAAAGGGAAGGCCCTCAAACCATCTATATATTTATTATTTTATTTTTATTGATTTCAGAGAGGAAGGGAGAGGGAGAGAGAGATAGAAACATCAATGATGTGATGAGAGAGAATCATTGATCGACTGCCTCCTGCACATCCCCTACTGAGGATCGAGCTCACAACCCAGGCATGTGCCCTTGACCGGAATCGAACCTGGGACCCTTCAGTCCACAGGCCGAAGCTGTATCCACAGAGCCAACCCAGCCAGGGCCCATCTATATATTTAAAAGTCTAAGTGACCAGTCGACCGAACGACAGGTTGACCAGTTGCTATGACTCGCACTGACCACCAGGAGACAGATGCTCAATGCAGGAGCTGCCCTCTGGTGGTCAGTGCACTCCCACAGTGGGAGCACTGCTCTGCTGATTGACGGGCACCAGGTGGCCGGGCTCGCTGCTGGCTAGCACTGCTGCCACGCGAGCCTCTCTTGATCGGGACTGACTGGGCGAGAGCCTGCAGTAGGCGCAGCGGGGCCCGGGATGAGCAGGAACAGCAGGCAGGAGCCGCAGTCGGTGTTGGACTGTCGGTTTTGGCCCAATCCCCGCCACGCCAAGGGACCCCACCGTTGCATGAATCCGTGTGCTGAGCCTCTAGTATATATGATAATGGTCTGGTGTCCAGAATATATAGAGTTCTTACAACTCAACAATAACAAGACAACAACCCAATTAATATATGAGCAAGGGATTTGAATGGACATTTCTCCAAAGAAGATCTACAGATGGCCAATAAACACATGAAAAGATGCTCGCTATCATGAGTAATAGCGAGATGCCAATCAATCCCCAATGAGATATCATGTCCCACCTACTAGGAGGCTGTAATACAGGTGTAGGTGAGGATGTAGAGAATTGGAACCCTCTGGTGGGGATGGAAATGGTACAGCTGATGTGGCAGGTCAGTCTGAAAAGGTTAAGACTAACAATCCCACTCCTTAGTATACACCCAAGAGGAATGAAAACACGTGCCCACATAAAAACTTATACATGAATGCTCACAGTAGCATTATTCACAATAGCCCCAAACTGGAAACCACCCAGATGTCTGTCAACTGATGAATGGATAGACAAAATGTGGCCTATCCACACACTGGACTGTTATTCAGTCATAAACAGGCATGAGACACTGATTCACCTGTAGCCTGGATGAGCCTCAGAACCACTGCACTGAGTGAAAGAAGCCAGACGTGAAAGGTCACACATTGTATGATTCCGTTTACTTGAAGTTTTCAGAACAAGCAAATTCATGGAGATGAAAGGCAGATTAATGGTTGCCAGGGGTGGAGACGGGATGAGGAGTGACAGCGAATGGGTACAAGGTCTCCTTTTGGGGTAATGAAGTGTCCTGGAGCTAGACAGTGGTGATGATTGTACAACATTATGAATATACTGCAAATGAATGAATTGTACACTTTAAGGGTACAGTTCACAAAAGGGGTGACTTTTATGGTATGTAAATAATCTCTCTTTCTCTCTCTACCTCTCTCTATCTCTCTCTCTCTCTTGCTCTCTGGTTAATTCTCACCCGAGGATATCTTTTTTCCATTGATATTTAGGGAGAGTGGAAGAGAGAGGGAAAGACAGAGAGAAACATTGATGTGAGAGTAACACATCAATCAATTGGTTGCCTCCTGCAGGAGCCCAGGGTCCGGGGTGGGGAGGAGCCTGCAACCCAGGCACGTGCCCTTGCCCGGAATCGAACCCGGGACCCTTTGGTCTGCAGGCTGGCACTCTATCCACTGAGCCAAACAAGCTAGGGCAGTGGTTGGCAAACTGCGACTCGAGAGCCACATGCGGCTCTTTAGCCCCTTGAGTATGGCTGCCTCCATTTTGTTCCATAACAGTTACCGTTGCTTTCGTCATCATCACTGTCTAGCTTTTTTTGTTTTTGTTTTTTAATATATTTTTATTGATTTTAGAGAGGAAGGGAGAGAGAGATAGAAACATCAATGATGAGAAAGAATCATTGATCGGCTGCCTCCTGCACGCCCCACACTGGGGTTTGAGTCTGCAACCTGGCGAACTGTGACCTCTTGGTTCATAGGTGGATGCTCAACCACTGAGCCACGTCGGCTAGGGTAGCTAGCGTTTTTTACCACTTGCCTAGTTCTGAAGGCTTTACCCCATCTACTAGTTCTGATGAGGACCTCTTCCCAGACACAGCGCCGTACCCTTGACTGTGTTTTCATCCTCCGATCCAGCCCTGCACAGAGCTGGTGCTGAAATAGCTTTTATTGCCTCAATCCCCAGCGTCCGAAATGAGGACTTAAAGGAAAGCGGAGGTTCTGTCTTGGATATTCGTGTGGGCTCATAGTAAGTTAATCAATAGAGTTAAATGAGTCAGCTGTAAATGTGCGGGCAAACTCAAGGGCTGGGAATGTCGCTAACAGCCAGGGGGAGGGGAAGCTGTCTGTGCCTCCATCCTCACCACTCCGGAGCTCTGAGTCAGGGACGGAGAAGCCATCTTCCAGCCCAGGGAACTGGAGACCAGAGAGGGAAGGGGTGGCTAGGACACGGACGGTCTCTTGGTTCCCTCAGGCTGCTGAGCTTAGAGCTGGCTTTGCTCTTCTGGGTATTGTACTTGGCCTTGAGAGCCTGAAAGGTAAAGAAGAACCCCGCACATTATGCAGGCATCGCTAACTCTAGGAACAGCCTGTTGCTGGTCTCCCCTTCCCATATGCCTTTTTAATGGGCAGATTGGTCCAGACCAGTTACTTGTTACCTGTCCATATCTGCTCATTCCGCGGGTCTATTCCTTCCTGTTCTCTGCAGGTGGAAGCCACACCTTGAAAATCCAGGAAGGAGATTGGTTTTATTCTTATAAAATGGCATTCCCACTGAACGGAGGGACTGCGACGTGGCTACAGGAGATGGGCCAGAGGCTCTTGATTTACTCAAGAAGTACTATTGAGCATGACCAGTGTGTCAGGGCCATTGTGGGCACTTGAGATAGCAGGGAAGACTCCTGGCCTCCTGGAGTAGGTGTGAGCAAGCTGGAGGAGCCTTTAATCTCTTATTTTAAACACTGTAATGATAAGCTGATTATATGGCCCTTTAGCCTGTGGTAAGTCAAAAATAGAAGGGCTGGTGGAAGCAGGCGTTTTTTGAACTTGCCCGCAGAAGCTGTTGCTTTTGTCTGTCAGAGTCTCGCTAAGTTGTGAACATGAACCCCCTTTGTCCTTACCCTGCTGGTAGCTGGGTGAACTCCAAGTCATCCTTCAAATCCCATATCCAACATCACCTCCTCTGTGGAGCCTGCCTTGATCACCAACCCCAAGGCAGAGTTCATTTCCTTCTTTCTGTACGTTCTTATTCACCCTGTGATAACTCTCATTGCTACGGCTCTAACTACATTGTGTTCACATACTCCTCCCCACCCCCTCCCAGGCTAGATTGCATATTCTTTGAGCATAGGGACTGTGTCTTATTCAGCAAAGTCTCTGGATCATAGTGTCAATAAGTGTTTGTCAAATGACTAACTGACGGCAGTGGAAAACAGCAAAACTGTAAAAAGCAGATGCAAGAATGCAGAGCAGTGCATACCAGGGGCGTTTAGTGCTCAGGCAGCCAGACCCTGACTCCGCCAGGGGCCCCTGTGTGTCTCGCTGTAGGTGCTGTAATGATGGACTCAGAGCCTCCAGGAACTGCTGCAGCCACCGACCTCTAAGTCAGAGGTGGAGTCGGGCATCACACACTGACTTCCTTTTAAGGAAGTAAAAGTCATCATTACAAGAAAGGTCCTGGTTGCTGTGTCATTAGGGGAAAACCACCAGCTATCCTGATAATTTGGGTCTGCAGATCAGCCCACTCCCGGAGGGGCGGGTGCCGCAGAAGCAATCATCTTCCTTCTCCTCCGGCTATCCTGTACTCCATTTTCTGGTGCTCTCGGTCAGACCAGGAAAGCTGGGTCACCCCACTTTTAGTGTAAACTCTAAGAGGAAGGAATCATTTGGGAGGTCTCTGCTCTGAGGAACGGGGGGGCACGGTAGCAAGCTGCACACACAGTATGATCTCAGTGCGGACTGGACTATACACAGGCGCACACCGAGTGTAGATCCCAGCAGCAAACAGAATCTCCATCCTGCTCTCTGAGGGATGGACACAGGGCCTTTATCCTGGGATGGGTTTCCTTAATTTTTTGTTCTTTTTAATGTTTTCAGAAAAATGGTTTTGAGTGGGACAGGAGGGGTTTTACCCACCAGGGAAACAATGAAAGTCCCTTAGAAAAAGAGAGAGCGAATGAGATGGGGCTTTTCAGTAAAGATAGCTCTCCCTTTAAGGGAGGAACCCGGCTTCTCTGACCCTCAGCCTTTAGTCTCCTGGTGAGGGGGTGGGGGGTGGGGTGAGGCCCCGAGAAGACATTTTCTGCTTCCGAAGTCTTCCTCCTGCCATTCAGTCGCTGCCTGCCCGCCCCCCCCCCACCCCCCGCCCAGCCTGCTGGGAGTGAGTGCTGGTGTGGCCACTGTCCAGCTGTCGCCTTGCCCTGGGTGGCAGGAGAACTCTCCCATTTCCCTTCATACCTCCTCCAGGGAGCTGGCTTGGTGCAAGCTGACAGCTCAGCTCTTTGGTGTGTGGGTCATTTTCTCCTTACGGATCCTTGTTTGCATAACTTCTCAGGGAGTCTGTCGAGGACCGGTTGGATCTTGTGGAGCTCTGGGGCAACTTCCTCCCTGTGTTCCCTTCCCCCTTTCTCTGTCTCCTGCTGAAGTTCAGTGTTGGATGAAAAGGATAAAATGCTCAGTTCTCTCTCTCTCTCTCTCTCTCTCTCTCTCTCTCTCTCTCTCTCTCTCTCTCTCTCCTTTCTGTTGGCCAGCAGGGGGTTATTGGGTACCTACTCTGTGCCTGGCACTGTGGGATCCAACAGGAACTAGACAAATGGGAAAGTAGGTAAGAAGATCAAAATGTTCACAGGGCTTACTTAGGTGGTGAGACCCTTATTTTTGCTTATTTATATCTCTAATTAGAATAATTGTGTTTTGTGTGTAACGAAAAAAATTGTCCCAAGTATTTGCAAAAGTGCGAGCCATTTGTACACTGCTTGGCCCGTGGCAGACCCTGTCTCCTCTGGGTGTGTCCTTCTCCAGCCCGGGCTGGCTTTGGGGACGGGGAGAGGGGAAGGCTAGGTCCCTGTGGGGAGAAGGCGGGGCCTCAGTCAATGTGGATCCTGTGTCGGGATCACGCTGGTGAGAATAACGGGGAGAGTTGGGCAGAATCAGCCCCTCAGGGATTCCCTGAGCCTCGGGAGCTGTCAAGTCTGGCTGGGGGAGGCAGGGGAAGCCCTTGAAAGGTTGGTGTGGATTGCATGCCATTCGTAGTTTTGGGGAAAACATTAACGCAGCTCATCCTGGTGGCCTTGGTGATTCCAGAGCAGTCTGACCCACCCCTCCCCCCTTTCCCCCCCTTCTTCTCATGCCCTGTTGTGGTCGCCTCTCCTCTCTGTGTTATTGTTTCTTCCCACGTTCCCTTCCCTTGTATAACTGCTTAGCATCGCTCCTTTGCTCCTCCAGCCTTCTCTGTCTTCCTAAATCCCTCCCTCCTTTCTGATCCTAGACAGAGAGCGCAGGGGGAGGGGAGAGAGGGGAGGAAAAGGGACAGATGGAGGGAGGTGAGGGGGTGGTAAGGCAGGAGGGAACGAAGGAAAATGTAGGGTCTCGGAAGGAGGAGGCTTAGCAGAGAGCTGGAGGGAGGAAGGGGCTGCAAAGGAGAGAACTCAACACAATGGCAGCCGGTGCTTAGAGCACTTACTCTGTGCCAGGCGGTGTCTGAGAGCCTCACCTGTGACGACTTTATGCTGTGTGTTCACTTGCTTAGTAAGTGAAGGTGAGGAGCCTGTAGGGGGAAGTAGGACACTGAACCAGGTGAGCCCTGCCCAGGCCTCGCAGGGGGCCTTAGGGCTCGGCCAGAGCTCTCCCATGCTGCCAACCCGCCTGGATGAGGCTTCAGAGGCTAACCAAAGGGTCACGTTCTTTTGAGAGTGGAGTTTTATTAATGTCATGTGAGGACCATCTTTTCATGAACAAGACTCTCACGGGATGGGAAGGGGAGGGTGTCCACAGCCTCAAATCAGGGACACCGAACGTGCAGTCCACCTGGCCTTGGAGCTCCTGGCGCCACTGAAAGGCCCTGCAGTGGCACTGACAGTCCTCAGGGACGGGACTTCCGACCTTGGTTTGTCATTGGTTGACACCTTCCCTGGATGAGGCTCCATGGGATTTTGTGATGCCTTTGGGAATCCTTGTTAATGACGGCTAATGTCAAGTAGATGACTGAGCGGTCACAGAAAGAGCTCCCTCATACCCAGTGCCACGGTTCAGTGGCTCGTTCTCGGGCTGTGGGGTTGGGCGGAGAGAGCGTCTCTGGGGGGACAGTCCTGATGGTCTCTGATGGTGAGACACTCGGGAACCACACCTGGCTGCCTCTAGTTCTGTAAATTACACTGCTGAGAAGCCAGGCCACACAGGAAGCTCCTTTACACTCCCTTCAGATAAAGGCGTGCGGGTGGAAAGAAGGGGTGGAGGCTCAGCTTTCGGCACATCAGCTTTTCTGCCCGCGAGACCTTTTGCCTCACCCCCTTTCTCTACCGGGAGTGGAGCGGGTTCTCCATGCTCAAAGCCCCATCGTTTCCTCTTCTCACCTCTTCCTCTAGGTCAGTGGTTCTCCAGGTTTGCAGGCCTCAGAATCCCCCTTGGAGCTCATTTCGGCTCAGTGTGCGGGCCCCAGTTGCAGAGCTTCCGAATTCACATTCCAGTGTGCTCTTGGGTGATGCTGATGTTGCTGTTCCGCGGACCACACTTTGAGAACTGCTGGTCTGCACTTCACCAGTTCTCCAGTGCAGGAGTCATCTGGCTCCTTATCGCTTCACCTCTCTGAGCCTTTATTTCATCTGTAAAATGGGACTGTGAGCGGTGCTGACCTCAAAGAGAGGTCAAAATGAGACATGCAAATATGTATAAATGTGATGTGCCTGGCACATTGTAAGCACCCAGTAAACGTCGGCCCCTGCTATCCTTAGGACCCGCGGTTTAATCTGTACCCTCCAGTGCTTAGCTGGGCTTGGCACATAGTAGGTCCTTAAGAAACACTCCTGGTACGAGTGACTAAAGGGCCTGTGCTCCCAGAAGTGCCCCTGCTTTGAAACCCAGAGCAGTGAACATAAATTCGGTGGCTATAGAAAGCCAGTGAAGAAGGCAGAGGCTAGGACAGTGATGGTGAACCTATGACACGCGTGTCAGAGGTGACACGCGAACTCATTCTTTTGGTTGATTTTTCTTTGTTAAATGGCATTTAAATATATAAAATAAATATCAAAAATATAAGTCTCTGTTTCACTATGGTTGCAAATATCAAAAAATTTCTATATGTGACACGGCACCAGAGTTAAGTTAGGGTTTTTCAAAATGCTGGCACGCTGAGCTCAAAAGGTTCGCCATCGCTGGCCTAGGACAGCTCTCTGTTGGGCTCAGCAGTTGGGCCGCTGCAGACCTGAGAGCAGTTTCACTGGAGGGGGGGGTAGAAAGATAACGACCATCCCATCAGCCAAGGCCTTCATGTTTCTTTCCTCCCACCCCCATTTAATCCTCACAACCACCTTATGAGGTAGGTGTGTGACCCATTTTCCAGATGAGGAAACTGAGGCTTAGAGACATTCCAAGTCACAGAGCAGGTACAAAGTAGGGGTGATTTCCTAGTGGGTTTTGGAACGTGGACGCAACCTGGATGCCATGGAGCCGAAGGTTGAGGCGAGTGGCCCCGAGCGCAGGTGTTGTGGACAGCTGGGCCGAGGCCTCCTGCAGAGGGGACCCAGGGGGTCTCCTGGTGTGAGTGTTTGGGCTTCTCCCACTGGGGTCATCTGGAGCTGCACCCTCCACTCCTGAACCTCAGTCTGGACAGATGTGCTATTGGCCCCATTGGGGACCAAGTGGCACCATGAAGGTGACAGCAACCTCAAGTATCAGCCAGTTTTGCCATCTTAGTGTCCACACATACACATATACCTGTGCACATACAAGCACACACACCCAGACACATGCCTATATACATGCACACGTCACTATACATATATGATGAGGGGTAGCTATGCCTTTCTCAGCCGATATACCCGCGTTTTCCTGTGCGTGTGAGTGATATTAGCAGGAGATGAATGAGGGGATGAGATGTTTCCACTTCTGTTGGGGTGCCGTGGCTGCGTGTTTGTGTTTGGTCTGCCTCGTTTGTCCAGAAGAGGGAAGGCGGCCCGAGAGCATCTAAGAACATGAACTTTTTCCTGCACAGACCAGTTTGAGGTCAAAGTAGCCTCACAGCCTCCTGCAGGGTGAGTGGGGGAGAGAGGCTTCAGGTCTGCGTGGGCAGCTCTGAAAACGTGGCTCAGAACAGGTTTTTCATCTTAGACTCAGATGACTTTTCAATGTTGGGCCAAATCTATGCAAACATCTGTAAGCTTAACGTGACTGTTGGATTTTCAGAAAGGTCAGCAGTCTTGTTGGTCAAACCATTGTCCGGTAAGCGCCCAACAGCCACTCAGGAAAACAACCTCGCTGCCATGATAACTTCAGTGCCATTGCCTGCAGGACAAGGCCAGGTTCCCCATATGCTTGGAGGAGGGAGGTGTGACTGACCGGCCTGCCTTGTGCCAGGTCCGGAGCTGGTACTTGGGACACATGATTTGTAACTTTCCCACATGGAGGCTTTGGCCAGAGATGGGGCCGTTGGAATCCAAATGCTGTCACAGAACCCAAATGTCCAGCCAACCCATGTGGAAATGGGAACTAGAGTGGTTCCCATGGAAACAGACTGCCTGTTCTTTTGCTTGTGTTGCCTTGGCATCTGATGTGCGGCTCGCCTCCCCCTCAGGTCAAGGCTGCAATTTAATTAAACACTTTGGTGCTGGTTCTCCCCCCCCCCCCCCCCAATAACACTACTCAAAACAATAAGCTGGCTTCCCAAACACAGCCCTGACTGCTGGGAAGTGCTCGGCAGCTCACCCCACGCTGCCTGCACCAGCCCCATGTGGCTGCCTGAATTTCAGTTCCTCAGTCCCACCAGCCTCATTTCCTGGGCTTTCCCCGCCCCCCACCCTCACCCCCACCCCCACCCCAGCTCCTCCCTGTGGCTGCAGCTTCTGGGGGAAGATTCTATCACGTCGGAGGCCTGACACCCAGGCAGCTTTCACAGCGTTCGCCTTGAATCCTCATGACCCCCTCCTGAGGGTGGTAGAATATCACCCTACTTGGCAAGCATCCCAAATGTCCACCAACAGATGAACGGTGACCAGATTGTGGCATATCCATATAATGAAATATTCTTATGCAGGACTCACCACGCCACAATGTGGATGAACTTTGGAAACATGCTGAGTGAAAGAAGTCAGACACAAAAGGCCACATGGTGTGTGACTCCATCTGTGAGAAATATCCGGAACAGGCCCACCCCGAGACGGGGGCAGATTGGTGCTGCTGCGGGAGGGGAGGAGGGCGCGGAGTGACTGCTCCTGGGATGGGGTTTCTTTTTGGGGTGGTGCAGATGTTCTGCAATAGACAGTGCTGATGACCACACGATATTGTGACTGTACTAAATGCCACTGAATTTTATGCTTTAAAATAGTCAAAATGGTGAATTTTATGCTATGGACTTTTACTTCCATAAAGAAAAAAAAAGTGAGAAGGACCAAAAAACATCACCTCATTTTACCGATGAGGCAGCTGTGGCTCAGATGTCAGGGGACTACGTCAGGGTCTTTGGGGTAAGCGACGGAGGCCTCCCTCCCGTGGGAATCTGCTGGACTCCTTCTTTGCTTCCCATGGCGGGGTGGTCACCACATCCTGCGGATTTGGCCTGTGAAGTGTCCCTGAGACCACCCTTTCTTCTCTGTCCCCACGGCCTTATCATCCACTCACCCCCACGGTCAGGTCCCACGATGGGCGCCCACTGGACTTCCGTGGCCAGTGCACAGACGCACCTGAGTTATCCCGGTCCTTGGCCTCAAGTCCAGCTCTGGCATTATTAGTATGTTACTTTGGGTGAACCACAGGACTCCGAGCCTCATCTGTCGAACGGTGATTTGGATGTTGATGAAGGTGATGACAGTACCCCTGCCCCCCCAAGTGAAGTAGTAAAACAAACGAGCTTTATAGATAGAGATGCTGTGCCAGTGTGAATGGTCCTCATGATGGATGTTTCCTTTAAGAAATCAGCATTGTGGCCTGGACTGTAGAGGCTGCGTCAGGAGCCTGGACTGCTGAGAACTGTTTCTTAGCTTCCCTGGGACAGATGGGTTCGTATGAGACGGTGGAGTTGTTGTCTGACAGTGCTGGGCTCTGAGGCAGTAACCAGGCAATGAACTTGATCAGCTCCACACTGTGACTCCATGACTCTCAGTGGGCTAATGGTCTCAGTAACTCAGTATAAACCTATACATTGTGTGGGATTCGGCAAGGAGGCACCCAGAAAGATTATAGGAAGAAAGGCACCTTGATTTAAAGACAAATAGATTAAACACCTCAAATGCATCAGCATTACCTGGGCTCCAGTTAGAAATGCAGACCCCAGGGACCCACCTTAGATCTGCTGAATCAGAATCTGTTTTAGCGAGACCCCCACGATTCGAATGTACACGGATGCTGGAGAAGCACAGCTCGGCACTGTCAGTGGGTCCCCGAGAGACCCTAAAGCTAACAACTAAGAGCCATGAAGAGCATCAGTGCTGAGCAGAGCGGCTGGTACAGATGAATAACCCAAACCTGTAGCATCCCATGTGCCAGCCGTGGCCAGGTAGGGATCAGTACAGTTAAAATATGAACTATTTAGGGATTAGGCAGAGCAAGAATATGTGATTTCTCAATGAAATGCACCGAATTTCAGTGGAAAACACAAAGGATCTGATTAAGTGGGGACATAAACTGTATCTAGAAATTCATTGGGCAACGTTTGGACCTGTTTTTGGTGCCATAACGGGCTGGGGAGGGGTGGCACTGGCTTCTAGTGGGTGGAGGCCAGGGTGCTGCTCAACATCCTACAGTGCCCAGGGTGCCCACCACAGAGCGATCAGCCCTGAGTGCCAGGAGCTCCGAGGTGGAGCGATTCTAGTCTATCCTAGTGGGGCGTACACACACACACACACACACGCACATGCACACGCACACGCATACACACCACATGGGACTCTAAAAACTTGAGAATACTTTGGTAATGCCGAGAGTGGTGGTTGGGGAACTTAGCATGGTGGGCTGGAAGAGATTCTAAAGTGACGATAATGAGAAAAGTGTGGTAATGAAATGAAATGGAAATGTAGATCAATGGAACAAAGTAGCCCTGAGAGTCATTTTGTAGAAATGAATATATAAGCTGCAACAAGCAGAACACAGCTAATGGAAGAGTATTAATAATCCTTCTTCTTTTTCTTGAGAATATTAAGAATTCTTAATGGCCTACTTGTCCAGCCATAAGCTAGACATGGCCAGAGGGCCCAGGGCTGTATCCCAGGCCAGCCCTCCCCCAGCCCGGTTCCCATCTCCATGTGGCTCTCCCATTCCTAGTCAAAGGCTGGGGGTAAGAAGGGTTGACAAAGTCCTCCCTGGGTGAGATCCAGAGCTTGAGCTTTGACTGTATGAGGGATGGGAGGGTTGCAGGTGTAGCAGCCAGAGAGGCTGGGTTCCCATCCAGCGTGGCTTCCAATGATCTCTGTGGCCTTGGGAGTGTCAGGTGACCCCTCTGAGCCTCCATTTCCTGTCTGTGAAATGGGCATCAAAGCCTGGGTGCTGTTGTCAGGATCAAATGACAGAATGTTGGCCAAGGTCAGTGTGGGGCCCCCATCGCACCAATCGGGGTACACTTGTGACTTATAGCCCCTCCTCGGAGATGTGTTTTTGGGGTGTTTTAACTGAGCCCTATGCCCTCTTGTTGCTGTTGGTCGCAGATGACATCCGATTGTTCGCCTTTGTGCGCTTCACCACCGGGGACGCCATGAGCAAGAGGTCCAAGTTCGCCCTCATCACATGGATCGGCGAGAACGTCAGCGGGCTGCAGCGAGCCAAAACCGGCACAGACAAGACCCTGGTGAAGGAGGTCGTGCAGGTAATTGGCCTTGTGTTCCTTCTGGATCTGGGGGTCACACCCAGCAGGGACAGAGAGGGCAGAGTTTGGCCCCGGGTCTGTGACTTAGCTGGGACTTCAGCAAGCTGTGCTTTGTCTCTGAACCACGGGGGAAATGCTACCATTGTTCCCAGAGTGCGGACTAGGAGGCAGGTAACTGCATCTGTGACCCTATCACCCACTAGCAGCATGGCGGCTGTCAGTTCACCTTTGAGGTTGGGGCAGATGGCTCCTAGAGAAGGGGCTGGAGGGATGGCTGAAGTGGCGGCCACTACCCGTTTGGATCATGACTGAGCCTGGTTGACTTCCAGTGGGGGCCATGAGGACCCAAGGTGAGAAGTCATGTGTGCCCTCTCTGAACAGTGCCTGGCACACAGTAGGTACTCAATAACACTTTTTGAATGAATACATGTCATTATCAGGGCCAGCGGGGGCTTTATGATAATTTTGGTGGCTATAGAATGACAAAGGTTCTATCAGCAATGGCACAGACTCCTAGACTGGGTAGTTGGGCACTGGCCAGGGCTGACTTATTCCCAAGTCCCTACTTGACTGAAAGGAAGGGGGCCAGGCGGGTGTGCCCTTGGTTTTGTCTCCGGGCTTCTGAGCAGTTCTGCTTGTAGAGCTCTCTATTGTAAAGTTTCTTTCCATTCTGGACATAATGAAAATTGACAGTATTGGAAACTTCCAAGGTTGGGGCTAGGGCATGGCGTCATGCTGAGAAAAGAAACTCTGAATTCCAGAAAGAAGAACGAAGGGAAGGGAGCTGACTTGAGAGAGAGCTCTCCTTACCAAAGGGTTCTGCATTTTGCAAAATGATTTCTCAGGGGTTTCTTTTTCAGATGATGAAAAGATTCTAAAATTGACGGCGGTGATGATTGTACATCTGCGAATATACCCAAAGCCATTAATTGTAAAACAAAACAACACAAAACACACACACAAATAGGCTGCATGCCACGTGGTATCCTGGGTTGGCTCCTGGTACAGAAAACCTGGGGAAATGGGGTGAAGTCTGGAGTTTCGTTACAGCAACGTTCCAATTCTGGCTTCTTAGTTGTGACGAGCATACAGTAACACAAGATGCTAACAATTGTGAGATTGGGTGCAGGGTCTATGAGAACTCTCAGTACAGTCTCTTGCCACTCTTCTGCAAATAGAAAATTGTCCCAAAATAAGGCTTTTATTTAAAAAATAGTAAGAAAGACAAAAATTCCTATCATTCCATTATCTCGGCCTATTTTTCCATCTTCCCTACCAGCTGTGTGGGCGAGCTCCCCACCTCTGTACATTGATGCAAACACAGCCTGCAAATCACGCTCTAGTTGGCTTCTTTTTTTTTTTTTTACTTAACATAATTGCATAAATTATGCGACTGCAGAGCCTCTGTAATGGTGGCTGGCTGCCCGTTTCACAAGTGCACTGTGAGGTACTAAGTGTTCCCCTGTTGTTGGCCTCTTGAGTTGTTTCCCATTTTTATTTTTATAAGGAATGTTTCAGCCAACATTTTAATACACACAGCTTCCTTCTCTCTCCCAGCGAATTGTTTCCTTGGAATACATTTTCAGGAGGTGGGGTTCCAGAATTAACAGGCATGATGATCATTTTTAAAAGGTCCGGGTTGTCAGATGACCTTCTGAAAGGGTTAGCACCAGGCCTGGGGCATAGTAAATGCTCAGTAAGTGGTTTTAATGGTTAACCATCTTTCGGGGGCGGGGAGTCTCCTTTATGGCAGCAGAATGAAAAATGCAATGGAATGCATGTTCCTTGGCCAACGTCTCCTGCTGAACTCTGCCGTCCACACTTAGCTCTCCTCGTCGGCCAGCCGGGTGGCCAGGAGAAAAGGGAACAAGCCGGGAGAGAATGTTCACCAGGATACGTCCAGGAGGGCAGTGCTTTGAATCTTGCAGATTGTCTTGATAAAATACAACAACACAAAATGGATCGTTTTAGCCATTTTGAAGCATACAATTCAGTGGCATTAAGTACATTTGCAGTGTTGTGCGATCATCACCATTGTCTAGCTCCAGAATTTTTAATCACCCCCACAGCAAGCTCTGTACCCGTTAGCCTTTGGCAGAGTTCCATTTATTTATTTATTTATTTATTTATTTATTTATTATTAGTTTTTTAATATATTTTATTGATTTTTTTACAGAGAGGAAGGGAGAGGGATAAAGAGTTAGAAACATTGATGAGAGAGAAACATCAATCAGGTGCCTCTTGCACACCCCCTACTTGGGATATGCCCGCAACCAAGGTACATGCCCTTGACCAGAACCGAACCTGGGACCCTTCAGTCTGCAGGCCGACGCTCTATCCACTGAGCCAAACCTGTTAGGGTGGCTGAGTTCCTTTTAATCTAGAACTCTTCTCAGTTTGGTTAAGTGGGCCAGTGAATGAGGGTGATTTTGGGAAATAGGATTTTTGGGGGCGGGAACCTTCAGTTGGGAGTATTGGTTCTAATTATTTTGTTGGCAAACTCACTTACATTGCAGCAAAAAGGGAAAGTCTGGCTCTGTGGCCTGGGGAGTGTAGGGGCGGCTGGCTTTAGGTGTGGCTGGATCTGGGGCTGAGGCAGTATTTTCCTTT
The DNA here is from genome assembly GCF_014108235.1 of Myotis myotis. Lineage (NCBI taxonomy): Eukaryota > Metazoa > Chordata > Mammalia > Chiroptera > Vespertilionidae > Myotis > Myotis myotis. Next base: position 17,703,430 of record NW_023416323.1, read on the forward strand.
CTTCTCTCTTTTCTCTGGGTTGGCCTCACGTGGCCTCTGTACAGCAGGAGAAATGGTCCAGGCATGATGGTTCTTCTGGGTCTTGAGCCCAGGGGAAGAGAGAGCCCTGGTTCCCCAGTGTCAATCATTTCATATGGCCCCGATTGGCCCACCTTAGGTCACATGCACATCCTGTGGGGCAGGGAGGTGGGGCTTCGTGATTGGCAGCTCTGTCCTGATTCCAGTTAAGAGGATGCAGGTATGTAGATGAAAAGCACAGATGTCCGCTCCAGTGGGGGAGCTGGGATGCGTTTTGAACTGCAGGTGCAATATAATGTTTTGACCATTACCTTTTGCATTTCCCTGTATGCATTTAAAAGGGTTTATTACCTGAAGCTATTATAAAACCTCACATTTATACTATGGTTGCAAATATAGCCATTTAAGTCACAGAGGGTCAATTTTGCTGGCATAACAATTTTGGCAGTTACTACAATCATGCTGATCCTGGCTGGTGTGTATGTTTTTCCCGTTGTTTAATGAGAACTTGGACCAGATGTCCTCTGAGGTATTCTGGATCCCATGTTCTGGGGACTGGATCACTTTCCCAGCTGCCTTTTGCCATGATTTCCACATGAAGAATAAGCGGATTGGTTTTTATTGTAACAGAAGCTCTATGCCCACACCCTTATGCTCTGTGTGAAATGGAGAGAATGTAAATGTAGATAAATTGATATCTTTAGTCTGTATCCAGAGCCAGGCCTAAAAACTGAGCCATGTCAGTGGCTGGGGGGCCAGTCGGGCTGGGCGATGGTGACTTGAGTCCTGGGAACGTGGCGAACAGACGCACACATGGCTGCGTCTACCACTGTCATCCACACAGAAGGGCCAGGCTGGTGCCGAGGACAGTCACCCGCCGCATCGTCCTGCACCTCTGCGGGAGTATGGGGACAGTGCTGTCGCCACTGTTCAAGACCTGCCTGCGCCAGGCCCCCCGGCCGTCTTGATTAGGAGCCAGCCATGATGCCCTGCAGGATGGCTTTATTTGCATGATCTTTTATTTGTTTTTCTTTTTTTTGTTTTGTTTTTGTTCTTGTTTTTGTTTTTGTTTTTTTAGTAGTGTTTCCTGGAACTTTTTTTTTTTTTTAATATATTTTATTGATTTTTCACAGAGAGAAAGGGAGAAAGATAAAGAGAGTTAGAAACATCGATGAGAGAGAAACATCGATCAGCTGCCTCTTGCACATCCCCCACTGGGGATGTGCCCGCAACCCAGGTACATGCCCTTGACCGGAATCGAACCCGGGACCTCTCAGTCCGCAGGCTGACGCTCTATCCACTGAGCCAAACCAGTTTCGGCTGTTTTTCTTTTTAACATTATTTGAATGTCCATGGAGCCAAGTAACTGGCGGGCCCGTGTCAGCTTTCAGTGTTGGGGAAAGAGAAGAGCAGAGTATTTCCTCCAGGAAGCAGTGGAGGCAGGAGGATGGGCATTCGGTGACGGGGCGCAGTGATCAGTTTAGCGTGTCTTCTGATGACGTCTATACCCCAGGAGCCGGGTCGGCTTAAATTCAGGACATCAGCCCAGCCCCCAGGGCCAGATGCACCCAACACTCCTCCGGTAGGGTCACTTTTGTGTGCCAGTGTGGTAATAATATTAATATCAATAGTTGTGTCCCTATGCTGTGCCTGATACTTTGAAGGACTTTCTACGTATTAAATCATTTATTCTTCACAACCAGGCCAGTTCTGTCATTATCCCCATTTCCCAGATGAGGAGCCTGGGGCCTGGGAGAGTGGAGTCACTTGCTCCAGGTCCCAGCACTTGGACATGGTGGGGCTCTGCCTGGAGCCCAGACTGTCTGGTTCCAAAGCCCCAACATGATCATCTCACCTTATTACACGTTTCCTCAAGTCCTCCTGCACCAAGTAAAATGTTCTGAGGTCACATGCATGTTGGAAACTCTACTTTTGTAGACTCACATGGTACACGAGAGGCTCTGAGAAGTGCTGCAGGAAACAAACCTTTTATATTTATTTTTAAATTTCCTGCTTCTCAGTTTTTCTTGGTGCTTGAGCCTTTTTAAAGTAGCTCAGTGTTTTGTTTTGTTTTTTGGGTTTTTGGGGGTTTTTTTTATGCTGCTGTGTCAAATAGAAAAGTTAATGGGCACAGGGGGAGTGATGCCCAGGTTGATATTCCAGCTCCATCAACTGTTAGCTTGAGGACCTTGGGCAAGTAACTTTACCTCTAGAATCTGTTCTCACTTACGCAAAAGAGAATGTAAATTTTCACAGAGCTGTTGGAAGGACGGAAGAAAAGCAATCCCTGTGAAAAGAGCTTCTCCATTTTGGTAACGGGTGAACTCCTATTCATCCTTCAAAACCTCAATTCTTGACCCCATTCTACCAGCCGCAATCAGAATTAATTACTTTTTTATCCAGATTCCACAAATTGTAAATTATAAATAAATGTCTTTAGAAAGTAATCTTGAGGGCAGGGACTATGACCACTTTATTATGTACTAAACACACAGCAGAGGCTAAAAACAACAACAACAACAACAACACACACACACACACACACACACGAATAAATGGAGCTCTTCACATAGGCTCTAGACCAGCCGTGGGCAAACTACGGCCCGCAGGCCGGATCCGGCCCGTTTGAAATGAATAAAACTATTGGGGGAAAAAACCATACCCTTTTATGTAATGATGTTTACTTTGAATTTATATTAGTTCACACACACACTCCATCCATGCTTTTGTTCCGGCCCTCCGGTCCAGTTTAAGAACCCATTGTGGCCCTCGAGTCAAAAAGTTTGCCCACGCCTGTTCTAGACTGTATATTCCTAGGATAGAGGGCTAGTACATCTCCAATAAATGCCCTTTGGGCTGAATTAAATTGCGGGAGCCGGTTCCATTCAGGGAGGGACATGGGTTGATTGGAATTTCCAGAGGCTCTGCTTTTGTTCCAATAGCAAGCGGAGGTGAGCACTGGTTGGTGAGCTGGGAGAATCTTCACGCCTCCATGTAATGAGATTTACGGGCTGCGGCTCCCCCTTGCAAAGCATCAGTTGTCGCCCAGCACGTGGGGACCATCCACAGGCGCCTCACTGCTCTCCCGAGGGTCTCAGCTAGTTGTGTTTATGCTCCTCAAGCCCGTGGTTCACGGAAAGGCCCTTCGTCTCCACAGGACCAGAGAGGGCCTTTGTGTTGGCGCACGTCACCTGGGCCTGGGCTCAGCAGTGGGCGCTCTGGTGCTCGTGCCATATGTTTAAGACGCAAACCACCGGATGACAAACAGAGCTCTCCGAGGTGGAGCAGGCGTGTGTGTGGAGGGCCAGGCTTGTTCGCCACGACCCCCGGGCTGCTGCTGCCCCCAGCGTACAGAGGAAACCAAGGTTCGGAGGGACGAGTCCTGAGGCCAGCGGGCTGTTGAATCAGAAGCCCGATGGTGGGGAACGGCGACCTCTTTAGCGTGGGATGTGGGCACTCACAGCCCTGCAGCCAGCCCTGTGCTCCAGAGCTTTTTACCAAGCTCGCTGAAAATTTGGGATGATAATATCTAACTCAAAGGATTGTAAAAACTAAACTAGATACTGTATATAATAAGTGTCTGCTGTATATAAAGTGTTCAGTGTGGGTACTATTAACTTATTTATTCAATTTTTGATGAAAGTGAAAACAGTCTGGTATTTACCGACAGTGAACATCTGTGAGTATGAGCTGTATTTTTTTTTTTTTTTTAATTGTTGAATGATTTCTTTGGGAAAACTTCCCCAGGGTGAGTATGGCTGAGGAACAAGAAATGCCAGGTACAATTTTGACCGGGCAGAAATTAAAGGACTAGACCTGGATTTAATCTTGCGTGTCAGCTGATGAATAGCAGGGGCTAGTTGGAGCTCTGGGTTAAGAAGGATTCTGAGGTTAAGTCTAATCTCAGTGGGAAAAGTGCAGGATTGATTTGTGATGTCTGCCAGAGATATGGAGGAGAGAGTTGAGTGTGTTCCTCACCTTCTTGCCATCCCTGATGTAGGTGGAGCCATAGTCAGAATCAGGCAGAGTGGAGTCAGGGCTTCTGTAAAAGTCAGTGGTCAGGAAAGCCGGGGTCAGATTCCAAGTCCCCCAAATGCTGAAGAGGTGGGTGGCCCTGCAGGGGTGAGGATTCGAGGCGTAGGGACGGCTGCCCCTATTAGCTGTGGGCCCAAACCTATCCGCAGCATCCTTCAGGATGCCATGCTTCCTGTCCTCCCTCTGCACGGACGGCTATCCCATGTCCATCAGAAATGTGGCGCGTGCCTCTCTCTTGTCCTTCGTTCTCTCCTTGACGTTGGGCCTCGTCATTCCTGAACTGTGATGGTGACACGGATGCCTTTGTTACGGAATCTGTCAGACACGAGACCACTCCGTCTTGATGTTTGTTTCTCGCCTTTCTGTGATGACTCATGCCTTTTGTAAGAACCTGTTCTTTCTGAGTAAATTACACCTCGCTGGAAGGATTTTTGAAACCTCGGTCTTTGAAGCACTTTTGAGAGATGGTAGGAGGGGAGCGTAGGAGGCCCAGGAGGGGTTGGCAGCCGAGCGCCCAGCAGGTTTGGTGCTGTGCCCTTTCATCCGGCTCATCATCCGTGTTCCAGCTGCTGGAGACCGCCTGCTGTCCCTCAGCACGCCGCGGTCATTGTTTATAATTAATCTTTGCCCACTCGGGGAAGGGAGACATTATTGTGGCCAGCGTGTCTCTCGTCCGCCCCCTGCCCCACCTCTCACAGGTGGGAGAAGGGATCCTATCCCCCGCATTATTCTGCAAGCGTTTGGGACGGGCCTGCAGCCAGCACACAGCTTCCTCTTTATGAAAGCCAAACTCTCATCCCCGAGTTGACTTTTCTGTGCCAGTTTTCTCCATTGCTCCTTGCATTCTGGTGCCAAATTGGAACTTTGTCCCACGTGATCTTGGTGCAAATCCCTGGATGACCGGTGGGAAAAGGGCCGGGAAAACCTGTTGTCCATCTTCATTCACAGAGATGGAAACCAGGGCCCAGAGCCATTGGCTGCTTCCTTCCAGGCGTTTTAAGAGCCCCCTGGTTCTCTTCTGCTCTCAGAGATACCCCCTAAGTATCTGAATTTTGACTTCCCAGGGCTTGAAAGAGTATCTGACGTGTAATAGGTGTTCAGTACGCACGTGTTTGCTGGGAGGATGACGTGCATAAGCTCACATTGCCTTGGATACAGTGAAGGTCGCGTCTCTTACCTGGCCCTGCTTTGTAGAAATGTGCATTGCTGAAATCACAGACTTACCTGCCCACGACTCCCCGCTCATTTTTCTTCCTAGACCTTCCCCCACATTCTCTGCATAGGTTAGCCATCCACGTAGACCTAAGGTTCCGGGTAGAAGGCCTGACAGTTCTGCCCAGCAGGCCTCCGCCCTGTCCTTCCATGCTTCACCCTGTCCCCAGCTTTGGGGTGTGCAGATGGATTGCCATCTTCTCTCCGCACGGGCAAGGCGATGGCAGTGTCACGGTCTTGGTTATTCTGAGATTCCCCAGTTTTCCGTCATTGAACAATAAATGGTGGGGATGGGGAAATCAGTGTGGGGTGAGAGAAGAGGAACCAGCCACTCCCCATGCTTTTATTTGAGTGTTTCAGAAAACTCCTTTATATCTCAGACTCCCCTAACAATCTTGAGAATGAAGGTGAACCTAGGATCATTTAAAATATCATCTAATCATCCTTGAGCACTTACTCTGCACGGGGAACACTCATGGGGTGTCTATGTCCTTTGCACACTCATCAGATCTTCAGCCCTAGGTTGTGGGTCTTCTTATTGTCCCCATTTGCAGATGAGGAGCCTGAGGCCCAGGGCAGTCAGTCGGGCTGCTGGAGAGGCACATGGACAACTCTCCATATTTGTATTTGGCCCAAACCTACTCCCAGCATGCTCTAGGACTGAAGCCGGGGCTTAAACTCAGGCAGCTGGGAGCCATTTAAAAAATGAGATGAGCGCTAGCCAGGTTTCTCAGTGGCTTGAGCATCGGCCTTCGGACTGAAGGGTTGAGGGTTCAGCTCCGGTCAAGGGCACGTACCTCTGTTTCAGACTCGATCCCCAGGCCCAGTCAGGGTGCAGGCGGGAGGCAACCAATTGATGTGTTTCTCTCACATCGATGTTTCTCTCTCTGTCTCTCCCTCTCCCTTCCATTCTCTCTAAAAAAATCAATGGAAAAATATCCTCAGGTGAGAATGAACAACAATAAAAGAGAGATGATTTAAAACAAAGGATAGGAAAATATTGATGCACTTTTTGAACCAGCTTTGCAAATAGATTCTTGACTATGTGTAGATCCCGGTTCCTAACCCCAGTCCTTCTCTAGAGCTGCCTTCCTCAGAAGCAGACTGAAGTCTGTCCACGTCTTTGAAGCGCAGCACGGATGCACTTGAGGAACAAAATGTGTCCTGAACTTGGCTGATGTGCGTTTCCAAACCACCGTGGAGTCCCAATGAGCTGAATGGGGATTCTTCCTTCGACAAGTCCTGCTGTGGCAGAAAAGGGAGAGATCCCGGTGCCTGGGAGCTGTGAGCCAGGGGCAGCATTCCTGGACATGACAAAGATCTTTCTAGAACCACAGGGACATGTTGCTTAGAGTGTCTGACGTAGGGTTTAGGCAGCTTTGACATGCTGCCGTGGAGGGAAGGACAGTCTGGAGCAGTCCAGGAGGTGGGTTGCAGGGGAGAGAGGACCCCAGAGAGACCAAGGCCAGGACCTGGGTCCCCGCCCAGAGGCTGCCGTGTGCCCTGGGGGGACCTGATGTACCTCTGAGTCCCCATTGCTTCTCTAGCAAATGAGGGGGTGCATGTCAGGGTTTCAGAGGCTCTTTCCGCCCCATCCCCTCCCTTCTTTTTGTTAAACAAGGTATAACCTACATAGAGGAAAACGCACAAATCTCAGGTGTACAGATTGCTAAATTTTTGAATTTTCAAGTTTTGAATTTTTGTACATACCCGTGAAACCACCGCCCGGGTCTAGACCTGGGACATTTCCAGCCCCCGAGGGGCCCCTCCTTGCCCACTCAGTCAGCTCTAGAGCTTTAGGGTTAATGTTCTTCCAGACTCTTCTGGTCTGTCTAGACCTGCACTGTCACCGGCCACCTGTGGCTGCTGAGCACTTGAGTGTTGGCTTGTCGCCATGGGCCGCACGTGTCCAGTACCACCAGCCTTGGGAGAGAGCGTGGAGGAAAGAATGTAGCCCACCTGCTTACTGCCTTTGTACGTGGGGCACATGTTCACATAGCAACACTGAATATACAGGGTTAGATAAAACGCTAGTGCAGTGAATGCCATCTATTTTTCTCTCGCGTTTCTCAAAGGGGCCACTAGAGAATTTGAAATTCCCTCTGTGTTAGTGTTGTCCCGGGACCTGACAGTCCCCTTCCTAGTAGGGAACTGCCTCCCCGAGCAGGGCCCTGTACCTGCCCCAGCAGCCATGTGGTGGCCCTGGGAGAGTGCCGGGGACAGGGACACAGGGTGAGGTGAGTGCGGTGGGGCGGCCGTGCTCTGAGCAGACATGTCCTTGTGGTTTTCTGCGCAGTTAAGTCCTTGCAGGCTCCTTCCGGTCTCGGCCTTGCCTCCAGGTCGGGGTCTGGCTGCCCACAGCGCCCACTGTGCTCGTTTGAAAGCCCACGCCTGGGCTGCCGGGGCGCCCTTGCCAAGTCCGAGTGCGCGTTCTGCTGGAATTGGAGCGGGGAGAGGGTCTGTTTGAGTTGGGTTTAGGTCGACTCAGACCTTTCAGGGACTTTTTCCAGAGTCCACATCCCGAAGGGAAGAACCGTCTCCCCTTTGAGGTCTCTGGGGGTGCGTGAGCATCGATCTGTGTGTATTGGGGGGAGGCCTGTGAGGCCTACCGGGACCACCTCCTGCCTGCCCTTCGGGTGCTGGTCCCCATAGTGGGGGTGCATGAGGTTGCATTTCTATGTACTTTTGTTTGGTAAAATAAGTTTTTGCTAATCTTTTGATTTTAAACATGTCTCTGATATGTAGCATAGGATTTGGGGTTGCTTTTTTTTGTAGCTTGAGACGACCTTTTTTACTAGGCAATTTTGTTCATTTACATTTATTGTTACGTTTTTATTAGATTCTATTATCCTGTTTTGTTCCTTATTTTGGCCATAATTTGATTTCCCATATACTTGTGGCTTTAGGTTGGGCTGTGTTCTCTGTAGATTTCTTAGCCCTTATCAAACAAACTTCTTTTGAACCTGAATCTTGTAATGGCTAACAGACACAAGCGGGAGTGTTGGAGTTGCTTTAGATTGCCATATATAGCTATCACCGAGCAGCCAGACTTTGAACTTCCTTCTACAGGCACCTTGAGCTGCTGGCTTCCTTCTCCTGGGCCTGCCCTCTGCCCCTCCCCCACGCCGCTGGGGCTCAGGGTTGAGAAACACATTCATTCTCAGTTCCCCTTTCTGGCTCCTACATCCAGCTCATGTGTTCACTCATACTGATGACATACCCAGACCCCGAGCAGCGCAGGAGGGAATAGAGAGGATATTTAGTCATCCTGGGATGGTTACACAATCTCTCCAAGCCCAACTTGCTGGTCTCATCATAAGTGAGAAAATGTGTGAGGCAGTGCCTGGCACATACTAGTTGCTTGATAAATATTAACCTCCCCCTTCTCCCTGCCTGTTCGTATTCTTGGTGGCTTGACCTGGCAAACAGTTTGTGTTTATACTGTAAAACTTGACCTTGAGTGCTCGCCTGGTTTAGCCATTCTTCTTGGAGGTGTGGTGACTTATTTTTGCATTCGTGTATTCTTTTAATTGAAGTAAAATTAATCACTTTAAAACATATAATTCAGTGGCATTTAGTACATTCACAGTGTTGTGCAACCACCACCTCTATCTGGTCCCAAAACATTTTCATCATCCCCCCACCCCCCCCAAAACCTCAGACCCATTAGCAGTCACCCCCTATTCCCTGTCCAGCTCCTGGCAGCCACTCATCCACTTTTTGTCTCTGGATTTGCCTTTTATGGACATTTTATATAAATGGAATTCTGTAACATGTGGTCTTTCATGTGTGGCTTCTTTCATTTAGCATATGGTTTTGCAGTTCACTTATGTTGTAGGATGGACCAGTACTTCGGTCCTTTCTTTGGCTGAATGATAATATTCCATTGTGTGGATAGGTCATGCTTTGCTCATCCATTCATCTGTTGATGGACATTTGAATTGTTTCCACTTTCTGGCTGTTTTGAATAATGCTGCTGGGAATATTCATGTCTAAGTGTTTGTGCGGACACATGCTTTCATTTTTCTTGGGTAGATCTCCAGGAGTGGAATTGTTGGGCCATATTAAAGGTTTTTAAGAATTAAATTTGCCGCCCTAGCCGGGTTGGCTCAGTGGATAGAGCATCAGCCTGCGGACTGAAGGGTCCCAGGTTCGATTCCGGTCAAGGGCATGTGCCTTGGTTCTGGGCTCTATCCCCTGTAGGGGGCATGCAGGAGGCAGCTGATCAATGATTCTCTCTCATTGATGTTTCTATCTCTCTCTCTCTCCCTTCCTCTCTGAGATAAATACTAGTAAAATTATATATTTAAAAATTTTTTTTAAAAAGAATTAAGTTTGCCAATGTGTGGCAGCATCTGGTACACATAGGTGCATAATAAATGGTGGTCATTGTTTACGTTATTTCCTTGTGGAATTTTTTTTTTGTGGTTGACCTTTTGACCTTCAGACTTGTTATTTAGATTTAGGTAAAATTTTCTGTGTCTGTTACCATCCTGAGATTGTTTTGTTTATTGAAGTCTTATGATGCACATAGTAAAATAACTATTGATTCCTCCTGGCTCAGAGTTATCTGATAAGCCAGGTCACCTGCTTCACTCATTCATGCCGCTAGTATTTACAGAGTACCTCATGTGTGCCAGGCCTGTGGGCTTTTGTGGTCGAAACTTGTGCACCCTAAGAGGGCACAGTGACCTGTATATAGCTTATCACTGTAGCCCATCACATAGCATGATGTTCATTAAATGAATGCAGGCAAGCCCCCTGCCCTCAAGTAACATACTTTGTGCATTCAGTGCCTGGGCTGATCACTCAGACCTGGGACCAGACGCCCTGCACCGTTATGACCAGGGACGCCTGAAGCTGGCTTATACCAGCTCATGAGAGCCGATCATGTGTCTCTTCCCAGCTCCATGTACAGTGATGCCATGTTGGTACCTTGAAATCAACCACCGTGGGAATATTTACACCATGGAAATGGGCAAAAGCTACAAATCAGCCCTTCCCTTCTCTCCTAGTATTAAACATTTACCAGCACAGCAGCCTGCCTTTCCAGCCTCATCTCCTGTTATTCTCTTGGGCTGATCGCGCAGCCCAGAAGGTCTGAGCAGTGATTTTTCACAGATGAGGCAACTGAGGCACAGAGTGTTGAAGGAACGTGTCCAAGGTAAAGAGCCAGAAAATGACGGAGCCAGAATTCAAACCCACATCTGACCTGGGCCCATCTCCATGGTCTTGGGACTACACAGTAACTTGACTTTACCCATTTTCTTATCTCTAGTCATGTGTGTGGTTTATTTTCTGCCAGACCATTTATTTTTATCATTTCTTAGTATTTTAGGTGCCAAGACTTCCTGGTGTGTTGCCCGAGCAATGCTTAGTAGTAGATCTTGCCCCTTCTTACGGGGAACTCTTATTTTGTTCTTGCAGAATTTCGCTAAAGAGTTTGTGATCAGTGATCGGAAGGAGCTAGAGGAAGATTTCATCAAGAGCGAACTCAAGAAGGCCGGGGGAGCCAATTATGACGCCCAGACCGAGTAACCCAGCCCCCCCCTGCCCCTTGCCAACGTCATTTGCCTGCTCTCCAGGGGAGGGGACCGCGGCCTCTGCTACCAGCCCACCAGCCCACCAGGGAGAGGAGACGCAATGAGAGGCAACACCCGCCACCCTGTCTGCAACCCACTCCCCTCCCCTGCTTCCCTCATGAGTCCTGCTATGTCCTCTCTCGCAAAGCTCATGGAACATCTTTCTTTTCTTTTCTCTCATCCCTCTCTTTCTTGTTCTGAAGAAAATCATTGTGATGCCAAGATCATGCACATCATCAGCTCTGAGGCACCTCCTGTGGTGACCCTTTCTCTTAGCCTGGCCTCCTCCGCCACCTCATGTTGCTTCTGGGCCAGTGCTGCCACCCCAGTTTTCCTTGGCTGGCCCGCCTGCTTCCCGCTGAGGAGGCAGCTGTGCCCCAGCCGCATCATCCACGCGGCCTTCATCAGCACACGCACCCACCCACGTGTCAGGCTCAGACCTCAGTGTGCTCCCGGGCCCTCCCCCACCTCATTCAGAGTTGCCTAAGCTACAGAGATGGGGCTCGGCGGTGCAAAGCCCAGGCCTGACTCAGACCGAAGGAGAAGGGAGGAGATTTGCCTTAAACGTTGCCTGGCATTAGCTTTGCCACAGGGTCTGCCCCCACCCCTTTGGCTGAAGTCTCGCTGTGGCAGGGAGTGGGGGCAGAGGTCTGAGCCCAGAGTAGACAGGAGTCTTTTAGGGCTAACTTCAGAGGCTCCCACGGCGACCAGGAGGTTAGGGAGAGAGGCCGGGGTGCGGAACAGGAACTTCTGCAGAACTGGAACTGATTCTTCACTTTCGGGAAGGTCCTCTGCCGACAGCAGGGCCAGCGCGGGCCGGCGGCCTCTCTGCCACCTCGGCTGTGTGCGCAGTGCCCGGCCCTGGGGGACCAGAGCACCCGTGGTTTTAATCCCAAGCCTGCACCACACGTTCGAAGGATGATGTTTTTGTGTTTTTTTTCAGAGAAAGATGAGATTGGGCTGGTTCTTCATGAGCACATTTTATATTGTTCTTTTTCTTCTTCTCTGCTCCTTTCATTTGGGGGGAGGAAGTCTGTGCTGTGTTGGGGTTCTGAAGAAAACCTGCACTCAAACAGTTTACAGAAATAAATGTTTTTTGTTTTTCAAAAAAACAAATTTGTCCGATTTTCTTATAAAGTTTCTATCAAAGGAGGCCATTGTCATCTTCAGATTTAATAGGCATTTATGGAACTACTGAGGGCGAGACACATTCACATTGAAAATCTTATTTAATTTTTAACAAACAACTTAAGAGACTAAGTGACTCCCCGGAGGCCACCCAGCTAGAAAGAGGCAGAGCTGGGGTTTGAATCTAGGTCTCCTGGTGCCTGTGCTGAAGCGCGTGAGGGCGTGGGGAGGCCCTGGGGTTGAGATGGTGGGACAGCAGGACATGGGTATTTCCTGAGTGGCCAGGTGCCTCCCCTCTCTTCGGGGAAAGCCGAGAGACTACACCCTCCTTAGCTCGGCTGTGACATCCTTTCTGAGGTTGTCCTAGAGCTTGAAACCTGGACTTCCAGCACGTCAGAGCTCAGAATCAGGCCGGAGGAGTTTCTGACTCAGACAACTGGGTTTGGGGGAGCTGAGTGTGGGGAGGGGAGGGTGCGGGGAAAGGGCAGAAACCAGAGTCAGAGTGAGAAGGAGTCCTGCCAGGTGCTGGTGAGGCCAGGACCAAGCTGCCCTAGAGCCGCGCGGAGCTGAAGGCCCTCCCATGGCCCATGCTCCTAGGCTAGTGATGGCAAACACTTTGAGCTCGGCGTGCCAGCATTTTGAGAAACCCTAACTTAATTCTGGTGCCGTGTCACATATAGAAATTTTTTGATCTTTGCAACCACAGTAAAACAAAGACTTATATTTTTGATATTTATTTTATATATTCAAATGCCATTTAACAAAGAAAAATCAACCAAAAAAATGAGTTTGCGTGTCCCCTCTGACACACGTGTCATAGGTTCGCCGTCACTGCTAGGGCCTGCTCCTCTGCTCACAGCTGTGTGGCCTTAGGAGGGTTAGCTAACCTCTCTGGGCCTCCGTTTCCACACCTGCAAAATCAGCAACAATGTTACCTACTGGGATAGGTGGGAAGGCTTCAGGAGCAGCATGGTTCTGGGGGTGCCCGTGGGGGCTCAGTGTTACATCATGCCTGCCCTGGTTTTCCCTACACCCAGAACAGAGGGAGCCAAACTGGGTCTCTGGCTTCCTGGCCTATGGGCTTTTAGCTTCAGTCAGAGAACTTGGGGCAATTACAGATGAGGATGAGTCGTCCCATCGCCCCCCCGCACGGCCCCCCCCCCCCCCCCGGAAGAAAACCTAGGTTCTATGAGAACATTACAAAGGGACTAGGCCTGGTCTGAGGCATCCAAGAGGCTTCCCCAAGGAAGTGACACCTGAGGACTGAGAGGAGTGAAGCAGGCGAAGGGGTGAGGGACGGGCTATGGACACAGGCTCCGTGGGGATGTTTGCCGAGGGAAGGGCAGAGAGGGTGGAGCTGGGTTTGTGTGTCCAGGAGCTTGGTTTTAACGGAAGGAACAGCTCAGGGCTTGGATGGGATCATGAGGTCCTCAGGGCAGAGAGAGACCTTGCCTTTACCATCTTTCTCCCCGGTAACTAGCACCTGCTAGGGGGCTGGTGTTTTCTGGCCTCCACCTGCTCCTTACCTGCCCAATCTGTCCTCCATCGGGGCCTGGTAGGGGTTAGGGACGGAGCTCTGGGTACTCGGTCTCCTTGCTTAGATACACTCTGAGTTACTCGACTCATTGGTTATTCAATAGCTGTTCTAGATTGCCCAATGTTGAATAGTGTAAAACCACCACCGTTCGCTTTTGCCCTTGATTTTCTGGGGGAGGGATTCAGGAAGCGTTGGGCGAGGTGGTTCTGCTAGCAGGGGTCTCATGTGGCTGTGTTCAGATGGACTGGCTGGGCGTGGCCAGCAGCTGATGTTCGGTCCTCCGGGAGGCCAGCTGGGCTGGGATCGGAGCGCCCGGCACGGCCTCCTCTGCAGGACAGGTCGGGTGTGGACTCCTGTACGGCTGCTGGCTTCCCACAGAGCGCGTGTCCCAGAGGATACGGGAGAGGCCGACGGCCTTTTCTGACCAAGCCTCGGAGTCCCGGGGCAGCATTTCCGCTGCACTCCGCTGGGGAAGTGGCCGTGAGCTCCCAAGTTCCGGGGCAGACACTGACCCGACCTCTCAATGGGAGGAGTGTCAAGACCTCTGTGACCTTTTTCAAGCCCCCCTCACCGTGAGCAGGCACTGGGCTAGGCCTGCAGTGCCCTCATGCTCAGGGCAGAGGAGATCCGCCGGGAAACAAGCCAGGATTGCAGGGTGCTCCCGCGTCCCCGGGGGTGGGAGGGGTGGCTGCTCCTGGCTGATTGATCCCAAGGGAGGCATCACTTTCTCAACTTTGCCGGCCTCCCTCCTGGGCCTTTACTCTCGAGGGGGCTCCCTGAGGCTGGAAAGGGGAGCCCAGCCCATGGTGGGGGAAGGCCTCCTGCTGCCCCACCCCCAGGACAGGTTGTCCTCATGACAGTCTCCCAGCTGCTTCAGGGAGCCACGGAGAGAGGTAAAGACAAGAAGCGAAATGGTCACTGCAAGGAGATGACTCGTTGAGGGACGGGAGGCAGCTCAGCGTGTAGGTGAGTCAGGTCGGAGGTGGCCAGCCAGGGGGCCAGCCTCAGTGTCCTCCTCTGAAATGGGCCGTATCCTAGATGTGGTGCTGCTCTAGCAAAATACCATAGGCTAGGCCAGCGGTCGCCAACCGGTGGCCCATGGACACTGGTGGCCCGTGAGGTCCGAAGGTTGGCGACAGCTGGACTAGGTGACTCACAAACAGCAGGAACGTACCTCTGATAGTCCTGGAGGCTGAAGCCTGAGATCGGGGTGTCACATGGTCAGGGGTGGGCCCTCCCTGGGCCACAGACTTCCTACGGTGTCCTCACCTGGAAGGAAGGGGCAAGGGAGCTCTGTGGGGTCTCTATGAGGGCACTGATCCCAGTCAGGAGGGCTCCACCCTCATGACCTGATCACCCCCACAAGCCCCACCTGATGCCATCACATTGGGCGTTAGGATTCCAACCTGTGAAATTGGGGGCACACACATGCAGACCACAGCCTTGCCTCACGTATGCACATGAGGACTAAACGAGACCGAGCTGTGCAAACCGCTTAGCACGATGTTATCGTAACAGTATGGTGGCTACTCTCTGTAGAGCCCTGGGAGCCCATCCTTGTTCTGGGGCTGGGCTTGGCTGGGAGCACCTTCCAGCCTAACACCAAGGAAGTGACGGAGCAACTAGATCCTTCTCCCCCTGCTTGTCGGCACCACCACCCATGGGCCCACCATTACAGTTCTGGGTTCGGCAGGCATAACGTTGAGAACGCAAATGCCTCGGGGATGTGTTTGCAGAGCAGGCTGACACCTGGGTGAGCCTTGGGAAGGGCTCTCAGACCCTCGGGTGGTGGGGAGGGGGCTGGTAATGGGTGCCAGCACGGGGTGCGGAGGAAGGGCTCGAACCCCAACTCTGCCGCTTACAGGCTGTGTGACCTCGGGAGGACACTCGGCCTCTCTGAGGTGTACCCAGGGTATGTCATGTGACCAGGCAGGGATCTATCACCAAATACCTGTGAACAGAAATACAGTCCACCCCCCACACACACCTAGTAAGCAGCTGAGCCAGGATTTGAACCCAGGCAGTCCCAGGTTCAAGCATTTCTTCATTAGCTCATGTTGTGAGTAGATATGGGTCATAATGCCTCAGACTCCCCCTTCCCCCCCAAAAAAACAAACAACACCTCAGGGGCAGTTCCAGCCTCAGGGACAGAGTAAGAGACAAAACTGAGGCATGTGAACTACAAGACACCAGAATGAGTCAAGTAGAGGGACCCTGTCACAGGGTAATCAGTGCCCTTGTAAACCTGACCATCACCCCCACACACACACACTCACCCCAGGAGCTTTTCACGGCCCTGTGATCAAGTTTAAACTCCCCAGCAGGGGCCTGGGGCCCTGTATGTCTCTCCAGCCAGGAATGGGTCCGCTTCCCTCCTTGGACCCCTGACCTGGCCGTCCTCGCGCACTTTCCTGAAGGCCCCTCTCTTCCCTCTAGGGAGAGACTGGTCTCTGCCCTGCCCTGCCTCTTCTAGAAGGTCCCCCAACACCCATTTAGTGGGCTGATGGGTGGTTTTCCAAAGATCTGCCCCGAACCTGTGCACGGGTCCTTATTTGGAAACAGGGCTTTGGCACACAGAGGGGGAGGCCACGTGAAGGGGAGACGGAGGCTGGAGGGATGCGCCCACAGGCCAAGGAGCAGCTGGAGCCACAGAAGCTGGAAGAGGCAGGTAGACATCCTCAGACCCGCTAACGGCTGAAGGAAGCTCGCCCTGCCAACACTTTGATTTCAGACTTCCAGCCTCCAGAATATATTTGTTGATGTAAGAAATGTCCAAACCTGTAGATAATTTTTATAAGCATTTATTTGAACCAAAACGGTGACATATGTTGGGGAGCAAGATCTCACATGCTCTGAAGAACAACAGTTTTGCAGCTTCTTTTGTGCATTTGAAATGAAGGAGGGAACATCAGGAAGATGGGAGAAAACAGCAGAGATTGGGTCACAGCAGCAGTTTTCAAACGGTGTCCAGTGTCCGCAAGGATTTTTAAATCCTGCAGGACCTGACTATTTAGTCAGGGGCACTGACCTCCTCTTAACACTTAGATTGTCAGATAAAAAAGTGACAACAGTCAACACAACAAGAGCCATCTGGTGTGAATGAATAGAAATTATACCTTTTTTTTGGTCATATCGGCAAAAGAAAATATTATTTTAGTGTGCTGCAGGATTTTAGTAATTAGTTTATTTGTGCCATGAGATGAAAACGTAATATCCCTTCGCAGGGTGTCACTTCTGGCATTTCAAAGGTGTGCTAACCTGGATGCGTGAGGACAATGGACAGCGCTGGCTTACAGCCTTTCACTGACGAAGTCAGAGGCCGGGGGCGTGACTCCCCACCAGGGCCTGCCCCGTAGGAACTTATGATCATCACCTGCGAGGTTACTTTCCATAGAGCCCTATTTTCGTCCACAGGTTTCTGTTGTTGTCAGCTGCCTAGTTGGTGGTCATTTGTTACAGGCGCCCCGGGAACTCCCTCCCTCATTGGCTCCCCTCCCGGCTCACTGTGAACCTCTCTCCAGGGCAGGGACTGTCCCCTGTGCCTGGCATGTGGGTGCTCCGTAAACAATGGGACCCACAGCCCTCTTAGACCTGGATCAGGCCTGTTCAATGTCGAGCGAGGCAGAGGCCAGGGACCTCCCGGCTTCCTCCACTGGGAGCCGGCTCCCACCTCTGTCTCTGTTCCCGGTCTCGCCCCTGGAGGGTAAGTGTGTGTCTTGTGTACCTGTCCGCCTGCCTTGAGCCCCTGTCCAGCTCCCCCACCTTCAGGGGCTGATCTGATTACGTTCACCACGTCCCCCTTTTAACCATCATGTGGGGCAGGATGGCGCGTGCTGCAGGCTGGGGCAGGTGTGGGGCCTTGGCCAAGGGCTGCACAGGGAGTCGTGGCTCCGGAGGGCTTGGCTGCAGCGGGCTGCAGGTCTCCTTGGGAAGGGGACACCTTCTGTGTGAGGCTGGGAGGAGGCTCGGTCTGCCTGTGCTGGTTTCGGGGAGCTGGCCCTGCAGCTGGGGGTGGGGGGGTTGGGGGAAGAGAGAAAAGAGGTCCCCTTGGATGGAGGGCTAACAGTCGGTCGCAGGTTATTTCCGGTAAATCCAAGGGAACTAGCGCAGACTCGACATGGGTTGCCTCACCCCCTGGCAGTTCCATGTCTCGTGTCCCTGCTGAGGACACGCAAAGCCGTGGATGGCGTGCACAGACAAGAGCCTGCGACTCTTCCGATAAAGCCCAAGGCACAAAGGTGATGTAAAAGGCAATTTGCAAAACGATGATGATTACAGAATGACTGCAGCGAAGCTAAATCTTCAAAGTAAGTAATATGAGTATGTGCACTTGAGCAAAATGACACCGATGCCCTGGGAATGAGTGGGGAGCCCTGGGGAGGGGCGGGGGGAGTGTCAGCTGCGTCTGTCCGTTTCATTTGTTTTTAAAGGAGCTGAAGGAAATGCCGACAATGAGGTGTAATTATCTGAGTAATGGGCAGGTGGGGATTTGTTCGATTAGTTTCTGTTTTCCTGTTGGCTTAGAAGTTCAGAAATGGTTTTGAAACAGGCAAACAGAGTGTTCCCGTAATGCATCCAGCAACCACAGGGAGGAAGGCAGCCCGCTCACCTGGGCTGATGACCTTGTTTGAGGGGGAACTGGTGGAAGAGGCAGGCGGGAGCTAAGGAAAGCCACCAGTGTTTGTGGAGGGCCAACCAGACGGGAGCTTCTCAGTAGCACGAGGTTTGAGTTTGAAGATTCAAATGCCAACCGGAATGAGGCTGGTTGCTGCAGAGAACCAAACGGTTGGTCTGAAAGATGAATATTCCCAGATGCTCAGAGCACCCTCCTACAGGGTGCCTCCCTCAACAACACCCTGGGGCACCCACTGCCCAGGCCCCCATCTCCTGTATCCCTGCACCCCATCTCAGCAGCCTCCTCAGAAGCCTGCCACTGGGGTGCTTGCTGCTCTGGCACCCATCCAGCTCCTACAGCTCCTGGCACGGTGCCTGGCATAGTGTAGGAGTCAGTGAATGCTCACTTAATAAATGGATGCCACCCAAATAAATGGGCTTGTGCCACACAGAAGTGCCCTGCTTCTCAAAGGGTGTCCCGAGATACCCACAGCAAAACCACCTGGCGTGTTTGCTAAAATGCATATTTCCGGGCCCTGCCCCAGACTTACTGAGTCATGCTCTTTGGGGATCATTCCAGAATCTGCAGTTTTAGCAAGTTTACCAAGCAATTCTTAGACCCTCTAAGGAGAAGGTCTTTACAGAGGGTAGAGCCAGTGGTTCTCCATGTGTCTGTCTGGTCCGGGACTCATCTGGGAACTCGGTGAAGGCAAATCACAGGAGCCCGGCCGACCCTTGGAGTCAGAGCCCTGCAGGTGGGCTGAAGCCTGCCGGTAGGGCAAGCCAGCCTCAGGGCAAGGCTGCCGTGTTGGAGCTGGAGTCACTGTTTTGACCACACTCTCTCTTTGGTTGAAAAAGGAACATTGATTCCATTATAGAAGAATGCTGGGAACGGACTTACATTTTTTCATTTTATAAGTATTCCTTGACCTCAAAATATTTAGATAAAGATACAAATGGTCTGATAATCTGCCTCCTAGAGGTAACTATTGTCACATTTGGGGGTACAGCCTTCCAGGCTTGCTAACATAGCACACACAATTTCATTTTCAAAAACGGGGAGTATGCTGTGTTCATGTTATGGTAACCTGCTCTTCCCACTCACCAGTATACGCTGAACAATGCTTCACAGTGAAGACTACCACAGCCAGCACTTCTGGGAGATGGATGCTGGACGGCTGCACAATCATTAGTGTAGCCAACCTTAACTGGCAAGCGGGTGACTCCTAAGCCAGATCTGGCCCCACCGTGATTGGACTGCACATGCAGAGCTGCATGATTTGCCAATGCACCGCAGCAGGGGCTCCGCCCACGAGACCTTATGTGAGACTGGTGCCCCGAGAGTGGTAGACTGCACGACCCACACTACAGCACGACCTACACAGCACGACCTACACACAGCACGACCTACACACTGCACGACCCACACTACAGCCCGACCTAACAGCACGACCTACACAACAGCACGACCTACACACAGAATGACCTACACTACAGCACGACCTACACAGCACGATCTACACAACAGCACGACCTACACAACAGCACCACCTACACTACAGCACAACCTACACAGCACGATCTACACAACAGCACGAGCTACACAGCACGACCTACACTACAGGACGACCTCCACACAGAATGACCTACACAACAGCACGACATACACAACAGCACGACCTACACAGCACGACCTACACACAGCACGACCTACACACAGCATGACCTACACAACAGCACGACCTACACAGCACGACCTACACACAGCACGACCTACACAACAGCACGACCTACACAGCATGACCTACACACAGCACGACCTACACAACAGCACGACCTACACAGCACGACCTACACACAGCACGACCTACACAACAGCATGACCTACACAGCACGACCTACACACAGCACGACCTACACAACAGCACGACCTACACACAGAATGACCTACACTACAGCACGACCTACACAGCACGACCTACACACAGCACGACCTACACACAGCACGACCTACACAACAGCACGACCTACACACAGCACGACCTACACAACAGCACGACCTACACAGCATACCTACAACAGCACGACCTACACTACAGCACGACCTACACAGCAGCACGACCTACACAACAGCACGACCTACACAGCACGACCTACACTACAGCACGACCTACCCAGCACGACCTACCAACAGCACGACCTACCTACAGCACGACCTACACAGCACGACCTACACAACAGCACGACCTACACACAGCACGACCTACACAGCACGACCTACACACAGCACGACCTACCACAGCAACGACCTACACACAGCACGACCTACACAACAGCACGACCTACACACAGCACGACCTACACCAGCACGACCTACACACAGCACGACCTACCAAACACACGACCTACACACACGACCACACACTAGCACGACCTATACAGCACGACCGACACACAGCACGACCTAACACAGCACGACCTACACAACAGCACGACCTACACAACAGCACGACCTACACACAGCACGACCTACACACAGCACGACCTACACACAGCACGACCTACACACAGCACGACCTACACACAGCACGACCTACACACAGCACGACCTACACACAGCACGACCTACACACAGCACGACCTTCACACAGCGACCTACACACAGCACAACCTACACACAGCACGACCTACACAACAGCATGACCTACACACAGCACGACCTACACAACAGCACTGACCTACACACAGCACGACCTACACACAGCACGACCTACACACAGCACGACCTACCCTACAGCATGACCTACACACAGCACGACCTACACACAAGCACGACACCTACACTACAGCACGACCTACACTACAGCCTGACCTACACACAGCACGACCTACACACAGCACGACCTACACTACAGCACCACCTACACAACAGCACGACCTACACTACAATAGGACCTACACACAGCACGACCTACACAACAGCACGAGCTACACAACAGCACGACCTACACAACAGCACGACCTACACAACAGCACGAGCTACACTACAGCACCACCTACACAACAGCACGACCTACACTACAATAGGACCTACACACAGCACGACCTACACAACAGCACGACCTACACTACAGCAGGACCTACACACAGCACGACCTACACTACAGCACGACCTACACACAGCACGACCTACACTACAGCAGGACCTACACAACAGCACGACCTACACAACAGCAGGACCTACACACAGCAGGACCTACACAACAGCACAACCCACACTACAGCACGACCTCCACACAGCACGACCTCCACACAGCACGACCTACACTACAGCAGGACCTACACACAGCAAGACCTACACACAGCACGACCTACACTACAGCACGACCTACACACAGCACGACCCACACTACAGCACGACCTCCACACAGCACGACCTCCACACAGCACGACCTCCACACAGCACGACCTACACAATAGCATGACCTACACTACAGCATGACCTGCACACAGCACGACCTACACACAGCACGACCTACACTACAGCATGACCTACACACAGCACGACCTACACAACAGCACGACCTACACTACAGCATGACCTGCACACAGCACGACCTACACACAGCACGACCTACACTACAGCATGACCTACACAACAGCACGACCTACACACAGCACGACCTACACACAGCATGACCTACACAACAGCACTCAGAGCCCCACCCCAAATTTTGAATTGGTTGCTAATGTGTAAAAATGAAAAGATTTCACATAAAAACCCAGCTCTCACAATTTTTTTGACAAATCCGACGATCCAATAACATGTGGATTACATTCCTGCAGAGCGAGGAGGGGCTGAGACTGAGTTATGACAGCCCACGCAGATTGGGGGGAAGGGTGCACTCGGGCCCTAGAGCCCCAGCTCTCGGGTTAATTCCCCGGCCATCCTTTTACGTGACCCTCTTTATGTTAAAGGTCTGATTTCTATAAGCATTTGTTTGCCACCCTGGATGACACTTTTAAATATTTGTTGGATGAAGGAAGGAATTCCTCTTCAAAGCTACAACTGCCTGGAGACAGAGGATGATGCTTCCTCGATTTTATTTAAACAGCCCAGATGGGGAGTTGCTATGGCAACTGTGGGACCATATAGTAGGTTGCTTCTGGGATGATCAGAGTATCCGCCAGGAAATAGCACCCCTGCCCCCACTCCCTGCCCCACGGTAGTCACTTCCCAAGTGGATGCAGTGACAGCTGTTTAGCAGGTAGCTTGCTTTTAGAATAGAATGCTGGCTCTGAATGGAGCACAGGGGCTATTTAACACTGTAGAGTCTGGTTTCTCCCCCACTGAAGGTTCCTTGTATTATTTTCCTCCCCATGCATTCCCTATTTGGGAACAAACTACATTTAGGGAAGCACAGATTTGTCTTCTCATTAAAAAAGAAAGTCAAAGACATTAAGTAAATGGGTTCTAATCGGGCCCTGCTGTGTGACTATGGGCAAGTTACAAACATCTTTGAACTTCAGTCTCATCCCTTATAAACAATAACAACAGTTTCCATCTTATAATGTTGCTGCAAGATATCTGAAACATGGTCATGGACGAGGCATCAGCACAGTGCTTGGCTAAGAACGGCTGTCACTCAATTCAGAATGGTTATCACCCAATTCAGAATGGCCATAAACCGCCATTACTGTGAAGGACCCTGGGGTTACCCAAGAAAGCTGGGGGGGGAGGGCCCACATGTCATGGTCCCCTTGCCGCTGGGACTATGAATGTGTTGTTGGGCCTTGGGGCCAGATTCTGCCCTGTGTCCCGGGCCCCCATCTAGGTCCTTGACCTCCTGTGGCATGTAGTCCCCGCCTGGGTAATAATACTTGCTACTCAGCATTCACTCTCACCTCCTTCTAGTGCTTTTATTTAGTTAAAAATAAATCCCCTAGCTCGGCCAGTGTTGCTCAGTGGTTATGCATCGGCCTCTGAACCAGGAGGTCATGGTTTTGATTCCTGGTCATGCATATGCCTGGGTTTCAGGCTTGATCACCAGTAGGGGGGATGCAGAAGGCAGCCGGTCAATGATTCTCATCACTGATGTTTCTATCTCTCTCTCCCTCTCCCTTCCTCTCTGAGATAAATAAAAAAATATTTTTTAAAAAGTGCCCCAAACTCTCCTAGAGCTAGGATCTGGGTGTAAATGTGCTTGTGCCAATTAGAGGCATTTACGTGAGATTTGGAAGGCAGGAGAGAGGGGGAACCATCTCTCTCTGTGTCTCTGTTTCCTCTTGGCAAGCAAGCTCACCGGGATGCTGGCGTCCGTGTCCAGCTTTGTGGGTGTCCAGAGCACATGCAGGGCAGCCGTGGGGCTCTGACCCCTGGGTTGCAGTTCTGGGGGTGTGTTCCCTCAGCAACTTTCTGGTTTCCCTACCCTCCCGACCATGGCAGCTCCCGGTGGGTCAGTCCTGTGGTGTCTGGGCTGATTCCTGCAGGGGAACTTGGAGCTGCACCTGCTCCAGCCATCAGTGCTGTAAGCACCGAATCTTGTACCAAATTGCTTTCCGCTGGGAATACTGGGGTCATTTCTGCATTGAGCCTGACCCATGCCACCTCCCTGGGTACCCATCCCTCTGGCTGCCTGCTGTGTGCGCTGCCCGGACCTCCCAGCACCAGCTGAGGCTTGACTCTGATCTCACGTCCAGTGTAGACAACTTGCTTCAGGCTGGAGTCCGCTGCAGAGGCACTTGCCCGGCCATGAGAACAGCCTGCGCCCGTGCAGTTCCAGGTTCTCCCTCCGCTCGGCCTCCGGGACCTCTCAGCGCCGAGTGAGCTCAAGAGTCATTAAGGAATATTTCCAAACAGCAAATAAGGAGTATGTCTTGAAAATGACTCCCAGGGTCATTACATCAAACGGCCTGTGAGGGCGGACCGGTTTTCCTTTAGGTGCCTTAAAAATGTTGTCATGGCCAAAACCGGTTTGGCTCAGTGGATAGAGCGTCGGCCTGTGGACTGAAGGGTCCCGGGTTCAATTCCGGTCGAGGGCATGTTCCTGGGTTGCGGGCACTTCCCTAGTGGGGGATGTGCAGGAGGCAGCTGATCAATGTTTCTCTCTCATCGATGTTTCTAACTGTCTATCTCTCTCCCTTCCTCTCTGTAAAAAATCAATAAAATATATATATTTTTAAAAATGTTGTCATTAGCCCTAACTGGTTTGGCTCAGTGGATAGAGCGTCGACCTGACCTGCAAACTGAAAGGTCCCTGGTTCGATTCTGATCAAGGGCATGCACCTTGGTTGTGGGCGCATCCCCAGTGGGGAGTGTGCAGGAGGCAGCCAATCCATGTTTCTCTCTCATCGATGTTTCTAGCTCTCTATCCCTCTCTTTTCCTCTCTATAAAAAAATCAATAAATATATATTTTTAAAAAATGTTGTCGTTAAACTAGTGGTTAAATTGTGAGCTTTTTCTTACTAACGTAATCTTTTCTAATGACGAAAAGTGGTGAATATTCAATGTGGGCTGAGCACTCCCGCCCTGTGACAGGGAGATGCCCCAGGTGGGGATTGTTCTGGTGGATTTATGAGCACCCCAAGCAGATGCTGGGGGTGGGCTCTGACCTCCGCAGCCTGGTGACTGTGCTGAGATGGCATTGGGGGCTGGGCGGTTACTGGACTGAGAGAAAGAGGGAGGAGAAACCCTGACCGCAAGGCTCAGCCAGTGGTTCTCAACCTTCCTAATGCCGCGACCCTTGAATACAGTTCCTCATGTTGTGACCCAACCATAAAATTATTTTCGTTGCTACTTCATAACTGTAATTTTGCTACTGTTATGAATCATATTGTAAATATCTGATATGCAGGATGTATTTTCAGGGGTCGCGACCCACAGGTTGAGAACCGCTAGGGGGAGGCGAGGTGGGGAGGGGGAGGGGTGGGACACACCAGCTGTCAGGGAGGGGCCTGCGGGAGAGCTCTAGGGGGTGCAGGCAGCCCCCACCTCCCCAGGGCTCTCACAAGCCTTCAGGGATCTTAAAAGCTGGCTCCTGCTTAGAATTTTTTCTAAAAGGCTCTTGACAGTAGACATGAAGCCTCAAGGGCTGCAGGCCCAATTTAGGGTCTCAGGTTTCATCTGTGCAAGAAGGGTCAGGTCAGGGCCTGCCCTGGAGCCCACAGCCCTACAGCCTCTGAGCCGAGGTGAGAGATTGGTTGGTAGTTTGGGGAGGGGGAGCAAGAGCCCTTTCCTTGCAGGAGGAGCTTCCATTTTCATTGAGGGCCTACTATGTGTCATGCATATATCACTTTTCTGTACAGGGGATATGATATTGAACTCTTTTACAGAAGAGGAAGTTGAGGCTCAGAGAAGTGGAGCTACCTGCCTAAGATCACAAGCTAGGAGGTGGCACAACTAGGATTTGAACCCAAGTCTGTTGGCTCCAAAGTCTATGCTTCTGTCTTTTTTTCCTTTTCTCCCCTCTTCTTCCCTTCCTCCCATCAATTTTCTCCTTCTCCTCCTCCTCTGCCTTCTTCTCCCCACCCCCTCTCTTCTCTCTCCCTGTCCCTCTCTCTCCCTTTCTTTTTCCTATCCTCTTCCTTTCTCCCCTCCCTCTTTATGGAGGAGTTATAGGGGCGGAAATAGAATGTTGGGGAACCAGCTAGAATTGTAAGAAATAGGAATCATGCTCTGTTAACCGTGATTGTTTGATTCTGATTGAAGAAGGCACATTCTAAGCTGGCTGGCAGCTACTCACGCAGGACCTGGGAGCTCACCTGGAGATGCAGCCCTTCCTCCCCATTTGGAGCTGCCTATTATCATGGAAAGATTAACAACTTTGCTGCAGAACCAGCATAGCCAGCCCTTGGAAGACCCCCAGCCCTTTTGCACACCTGCAGGCCTTGGCAGACCTCCAGCCTGCTTACCTGTTAACTGCCCATCTGGCATACCCTTTGGCTACTTCCCCATGTAATCGTTTGTCCTTCTACCCAATACAAGCAGCTGACTTCTGGTGGGGTGCAGAGCAGACTTTTGTGGATGACCTGCTGCTCTCCCGGCCTGCCGGCAGCATTGGAATAAACGCTCATCTATGTCAATCCTGTCGCTGCTTAATTGGCTCAGGTAGTGACAGGCAGCTCGGACCCAATGTTTGTCTGGTTACAGGAGCCATGCGCAGCCCCCAAGGCTCTGGCCTCCAGGCCTCTCTGCCCCTCAGGCAACTTTCTTTCCTTCACAGTTCTGCTCCCTTCCTTTCCCTATTCCTAGCACATAGGAGGGCACCTGGGCCGTAATGGGCGCTCAGTAAATGGGGCCACTGTCTTTGTCCTAAAATGTTGGCAGTGTGACAAGGCCTGGGAGGGTGTGTGGGAAATTTTCCACATCTTGTGTTGATTAGGCTTCGTGAGATGGGCTGTGTAGATTTCTCCAAAGGCCAAACTGGCGACTTCAGTAATTATTTGTACTGAAGTAAAAAGAATCTTTAATAAACCTGGGAAGAGGGGGTGGGGATGGGTAAGGCACCAGGTGGGGAGGAAGATGCTGCAGATGCTTCGAATAAATTTCCCCCTTGGCGCAGTGACAACCACTCTTGGGGACCTCAGTAGTGATGACTGACTCTTGGGGGCTCCTGGCAGTGACAACCACATCAGCACCTCCCCCAAATGCTCTGGAAATCCATCATAAGAACAGGACACAACACCTCTTTCATTATTCATGACTTGCACTTTATTTCAGTTAAAAAAAAGCTAATGCCAGAGGCCATTTTCATAATATCCTCCTGCTCCAATCCTGAAACCCTACTCTGGACTCTGGTTTCAGAGTTTCCGATTTCAACCCTGGGATGACCTGATTGCCACTTCGCCTTCGGGTGCCAGGTGTCGGCGCGGGGGAGGCGTCCCCACACCGGCGAGGAGCCCACACGGGGAATGGCCAGCCCACCAGGCAGAGGTCACCGGCCAGAATGGTACCACTGGCCTGTGGTCCCAGACCTGAGCTTTTGCACATGCAATCATGGGGTCTTCACCAAGGAGGCTTTTGAGAAACAACACACCCCACCAACTAAGGGAAGTCAAATGCCAAAGGCAATCACTGGAGTCAAGGTCCCGCAGAGAACAGGGTGTGTGGGGACCCGGCTCTCGTGCTGATTCTGCCTCAGACAAGCTGTGGGCCCTGGGTGGCCGCTGCTTCTGTGGCTCTCAGCATCCCCTGGGGTGACGTCCATCTTCCCAAAAGGTGACGGATGTGAGACTGGCAATGTCTGCTGTGATGCCAGGACATGCAGAGGAACAGTCATGGTGTTCGTTGCTATGCATTTATTGGAATGTATTAAAATACACAGCAACAGAAGCTGGCCCTTCCAGCAGCATTTCTGTAGAAATGCACCCTGGGTAGTGCCCTAGGCAGGGCCCAGCCCTAGGGGCAGCCATAACGCCTTGGATGAAGAGGTCTGTGGAAGGCCATGTGCTTCAGGCTCTGCTAGTTTGCAAGGATCCAACCGTGGGTTTCCCAGGGGGAACGTCAAGGCAGGACCAGAGCCAGGGTTGATTATATGCCTGGGAGGTGCTGGGCGTTGTGTGGGCGTTAACTGCATCCATTACATTATATGGACTGTCTGCTGACGGAGGCTCCGGGAAGCTAGAAAGAGAGAAATCATAGGAATTCCAGAAGTCAAACTCGGGACTCTCTGACCTCAAATTCCTGTGGATGACGAAGTTTAGGCTGCCATCTGAAGGCTGAGGAGGTGTCCATGCAAGATCTGGGGCATTTTGGGGAGATCTGTGTAGGTTGAATAACGGCTCCTCAATGTCCAGGTCCTAATCGAGGGGACCTGTGACCAAAGTGACTTGTGAGTGTGATTAAGTTGAGATTCTTGACCTGGAGGGGGAGGGGGGCGAGTGCCCTGGGTGACCCAGGTGGCCCTATGCAATCACACGTGTCCTTGTAAGGGAGGCAGAGGGAGATCTGGCTACAGAAGTAGATGCAGATGGTGGGAGGGGAGGGAGGACACAGGAAGCTAGGCTTCCTGGTGGCCACAAGCCAGAGGCTCAACACTCATGGGTTCATCATCTAATCACTCGCCTCCTCATTCACCCCCTGCTTCACCGCCTTTATCAGCCATTGACTCATTTCATTCATGTATCCTCCTGAGCCCACACGCAGCGACAGGCACTGGTGGTGAGAAAGCACTGCTCCTGCCCTCAAAGAACCAACTCATTCTTTTTTGGTGCCGAGAGACCATTGAGGTATGAGGGTTTATGAAGGGAACAGAGGTACAGGAGCCCAGGGGAGGCAGCAATCAGAGAGGAGATGCCATCTGAGCCAGCCTTGAAAGGTTCATTCGTTCGTTCATTCATTCATTCATTCATTCATTCATTCATTCATTCAGTGTCAGCCAAATACTGAGTGTCAGCCATGTGCAGGCATTGTTTTAGCTGCTGGGGAGACATTGGGAAGATACTAAGGTTCCCATACTCTTGGGGCTTCTAGGCCAAGGGACTGAATTGACCAAGTAGAGATGGGGGTGTAGCCAGCAGCCAGTGTCTGGGCCAACAATGTGTAGCTGGTGAGACTGTCAGCAGGATTCACCAGGCAGGGGCCAGCCCTAGGGGCAGCCATAACCCCTCCTCCCTCTGGCATTTATTGAGCTTCTCCTCCTCCTCCTCCTCCTCCCCCTCCTCCCCCTCCCCCTCCTCCCCCTCCTCCCCCTCCCCCTCCTCCTCCTCCTCCCCCTCCTCCACCTCCCCCTCCCCTCCCCGTCCTCCTCCCCCTCCTCCCCCTCCCCCTCCTCCTCCCCCTCCTCCTCCCCCTCCTCCCCCTCCTCCCCCTCCCCTCCTCCCCCTCCCCCTCCTCCTCCTCCCCTCCCCCTCCTCTTCCCCCTCCCCCTCCTCTTCCCCCTCCCCCTCCTCCTCCCCCTCCCCCTCCCCCTCCTACTCCTCCTCCCCCTCCTCCCCCTCCTCCCCCTCCTCCTCCCCCTCCTCCCCCTCTTCCCCCTCCCCCTCCCCCTCCCCCTCCCTCCTCCTCCTCCTCCTCCCCTCCCCCTCCTCCTCTCCCTCCTCCTCCTCCTCCTCCTCCCCCTCCGCCTCCCCCTCCTCCTCCTCCCCCTCCTCCCCCTCCTCCTCCTCCCCCTCCTCCCCTCCTCCTCCTCCCCCTCCCCTCTTCCCCCTCCCCTCCTCCTCCTCCCCCTCTTCCCCCTCCCCTCCTCCTCCTCCTCCCCCTCCTCCCCTCTTCCCCTCCCCCTCCTCCTCCTCCTCCTCCTCCCCTCCTCCCCCTCCTCCTCCTCCCCCTCCTCTCTTCCCCCTCCCCTCCTCCTCCTCCCCCTCCTCCCCTCCCCTCCTCCTCCCCCTCCTCCCCCTCTTCCCCTCCCCCTCCTCCTCCTCCTCCTCCTCCTCCTCCTCCCCCTCCTCCCCCTCCCACTCCTCCTCCCCCTCCTCCCCCTCCCCCTCCTCCTCCTCCTCCCCCTCCTCCTCCTCCTCCTCCTCCTCCTCCTCCTCCTCCCCCTCCCCCTCCTCCTCCTCCCCCTCCTCCTCCTCCTCCCCCTCCTCC
Source organism: Myotis myotis (assembly GCF_014108235.1). Taxonomy (NCBI): domain Eukaryota; kingdom Metazoa; phylum Chordata; class Mammalia; order Chiroptera; family Vespertilionidae; genus Myotis; species Myotis myotis. The sequence continues at coordinate 17,733,084 of NW_023416323.1, forward strand.
TCCCCTCCTCCTCCCCCTCCTCCTCCTCCCCCTCCTCCTCCTCCTCCTCCTCCCCCTCCTCCCCTCCCCCTCCCCCTCCTCCTCCTCCTCCTCCTCCTCCTCCCCCTCCTCCTCCCCCTCCTCCCCCCTCCCCCTCCTCCTCCTCCTCCTCCTCCCCCTCCTCCTCCTCCTCCTCCTCCCCCTCCTCCCCCTCCCCCTCCTCCTCCTCCTCCTGGGCATCACAGCGACAGGGAGGTGTCCCCTGGGCATCACAGCGACAGGGAGACGGAAAGTCTCCGGTTCGGCCCCTTCCATGACCGATCCTGTCGTTGCAGCCAGTTCTCTGGGGGTGACCGCCTGGAGCAAAGACAGTGGGAGCGGCAAATAGTCTCCCCTCCCTGGTGCCTGAAATTCCACATGGAAGCTCACCCCCCTTATCACTGCTCTTCCCTGGAAGGGCTCTGCTTCGCTATTATCCTCCTCCTCCTCCTCCCCCTCCTCCTCCCCCTCCCCCTCCTCCCCCTCCCCCTCCTCCTCCTCCGGCACCTTCTTCTTGCAGGCACCACGCTCAGTGCTTTCCCTGCCTTCCTCATCCTGGCTTCACAACAGTCCTCCTCAGTGGCCACTCATATTAGCCTCTCTTTGCAGATAAGGAAACGGAGGCTTAGCGAGTTAAGCCGCTTTTGACACTTCTTCCATCTGTGTGATTTGTCCCCTCTCCTGTGTGCCCAGGACATGTGTCCATCACTCCATTACAGTCCTTCGTCCCTCCAGTGCCCTCTCTGGAGGGCAAGGACCTCACGGAGCACAGCAAGTGCTCAGTAGCTGTGTGTGGCGGGACTCTTCCCCGGCCCCCCTCTCCAGTCCTCCCTCGTACCCCTTCTCCAGTCCTCCCTCGCCCCCAGGTCTCAGGATCTGGCCTCCACCTCAGAGCACTGGCTCCCAGTTCCTTCCTCCACTGAGGTGCCAGGGACTGATGATAGCGAAGCAGTGCCCTTCCAGGGAAGAGCAGTGATAAGGGAGGCGAGCTTCCATGGTGGAATTTCAGGCACCAGGGAGGGGAGACTATTTGCCGCTCCCACTGTCTTTGCTCCAGGCAGTCACCCCCAGAGAACTGGCTGCAACGACAGGATCGGTCATGGAAGGGGCCGAACCGGAGACTTTCCGTCTCCCTGTCGCTGTGATGCCCAGGGGACACCTGCCTGCAGTAGCGCCCGCAGGTCTCCCAGACCTTAGGGAGGTCACCCAATGCGCCTGCTCTCGGCAAAGTCACCCGTCAACTTAGGCCTCGCCAGGGGGTCAGTACCCCTTTGTCAATGGGTCCCGGTTACTTTCAACATGAGAGAAAGCTCGAGAGCAACAGGGCTGGAACCCAGCTCCCTCCCAGGAGTCAAGGGATTTAGAATCCAGAGGGGAAGGGCCTGTGCCTCCATTCACCGCAGTCGTAAGGAGACGCCAGCTTCACCCTGAGTGTGCCCTTTCCTCCCTCCAGCCCAGACGAAGTCAGTGGACCTGCTGGGGGGTGGCCCGAGGGCCTGGGAACAGAAGTTCCAGCCACCGCTCTGCCGCCCACACTGGTGTGTGGCCCCTGTGAGCCACTTCCTCTCTCCGGGTCTCAGCTTCCTCGCTCAGACGTGAGGGAGGCAGATGGGGAGGTTGTGCCCGGGCCAAGCCAGCCCAGGGACCGGCACCGGCCTTCCCGGACCACGAGGGCTTACGTTTCTGGAGCTTCGGAGTTTTTAAGAGAAAACAGAACTTCTGGATTTTCTTTTTTAAATGTGAATAGTTTATCATACTGACTTTTGTCATTTTAATAAAATGTCATTTTAGGAATGTGTGACATGCATACCTGAAAAAGATGTTCACATCGAAAGTGTACAGCTGGGTGGATGGTTGAAAACTGAGCACACAGGTCAGCAGCCAGATCATGAATCAGAGCATGTCTGCTCCCCCACAGCCCCACCCCCCTCCCCCCGCCCCTCCCCCCATCTCCGGAGGTGACCACTGTCCTGACCTCCAACACAGGACGTCCGCCTCGCTGGTCTAGGTGAACACTTCACCCATAGGGTGTTCAGGGTGTTGTTTTGTGTCCGGCTTCTTTCTCTCCACATTACAATTTGGGACAAATGATAGATCACTCAGCGGGAGAGAGGAGAGACACATCAGTGTGAGAGAGAAACATTGGTCGGTTGCCTCATGCACATGCCCTAACCTGGGACGGAATTGGCAACCTGGTATGTGCCCTGACCAGGAATCGAACCTGCCGCCCTTCGGTGCGCGGATGACCCACTCAGCATGCTGGCCGGGTCTACATGAACACATTTCTATCGTGTCTAGCCCAGGAGTGGGACTGCTGGGTCAAAAGAAGGCAAGCGTTTCGGGAAAGATAAATTTGAGCCGAAATCTTCCTATTTTTACGGTGACAGAAAACAATTGGCATTTTTTTAAAACAAGGAAAGCAGTCAGCAGGCAGATTAGGCCTGCGGGCGGTGTTTCCAACCTTCGGTCTAGATTGGACTTAGCATTCTCTCTGAGCCCTCACAGCCTACTGTTAGTTTCCGTTTTTAATTTTTTGAGGTAATTCCATACTGCTTTGCACCAGCAGTGCACAAGGGGTCCCTTTTCTCCATATGTGTGCCCCTATGTTCACTGCAGCATTATTGACAATAACCAAGATCTGGAAGCAGCCCAAATGCCCGTCAGTACATGAGTGGATGAAAGGGCTGTGGTGCCTTTACACATGGACTACTACTCTGCCATAAAGAGGGCACCTGCTGCTCTCCACCCACTGGTCCTGGGAGCCCCCTCCTGGGTCCACAGAGCTGGCGTGGCTAGAGTTTATCCCACACTCACGTGGCCACCCCCATGATATCAGCATTATTGTCATCACCCCTTTAAGCAGACAGGGAAACGGGGCAGGGAGCTGGGAAGTAGCCTCCCATGTGGTAGCTGAGAAGCAGGCAGATTTGAGGACTGCTGTGTCTGCCCCCAAATCCTGCGCCCACCCCTCCTCTTAGGCAGCAGGCCTCCCTGCAGGTCCAGGCCCCTCGCATGGGGAGGGGAAGATCGTCCAGAGGGAGTGAAGAGCCTTCCAGAGAAGGGAACCTGCAGCCCGAGGCATCGGTCAGGGCGGCACCAGCTGAGGGCCTGGCTGGGATTGATGGCCGGGGTTGGCAGTCCCCTGGGCTGGTGAGGGCCAAGTGGGGGCACAGCAGCCTGAAGGGGCCCAGGGCTCCTGCAGTGTGCAGCGAGGACGGGCAGTGGCCATTCAGAGCGCGGCGGCTTTCTGCAGTGACCATGAGGGCGTGATTCATAATGCATGAGAGGTCAGGTGGGGGGGCCCCGCCGGACACAGGGCCTTTGTTCCCGGTGGGGACTGCGGGAGCACTTTCCTCCTAATCATCTCGGGGAGGAAGGAAGCAAAGAAGATTTATTTCCCAGAGTCTAATCGGCTTCCTTTGGGGAGGCCGCTATCTGCCCGGCACAGGACCTGCCCCCCAGAGAAAGCTTTGCATTGAGTTACGAAGGGTCAGACTTGAGGGGCCGAAGATCTATCGCTTCCTTCGGCGTCTTAGAAACTACACATTCTATTGTGCATTGTGCGTGGGTGCGCGTGTGAAGTTTCTCTCCAGACCGGCCGTTTTCACAGATATGTGCGTTGTTCACCTCCCGGCCTCTTTGTGAAGTCTGTTGGTTTGGCTTGGTTTGTTTTTATTAGTAAACAGGAGGAGGAAGAAAATGATGAGAGCAGATATGAGTTTCCCCAGATCAATAGCTCAGCTGGAAATGGACTGAAGGTCGAAGGTCAACTCATCCATCACCAACTACTTTTTGACGACCCCTTAGAAGGCAAGCCCGAGGGAGAGTGAGCAGGAGGCGGTTAAGCAGTGAACTTCGGGCTGCTACAGCCGCTGGCGGAGGAGGGGAAGGGAGGGCGGGGGGAAGGGGTTGTTGAATGTGTTTCACAGGAAGTTTCAGGGCAGACTTGTTTGTGCCAACTGCTGACTCTGTTTGCTGCTTCTGCGTGGAAGCTGTGCTGGTGCCGAGGGACCCTGTGCCTTAGCCAGAACTGACTGAATCAGCGCTGGACGCCTGGTCCCCGCTGGCCCGTCCGTGTCTCTGCCCTCGGAAGTTGTCATCGGGACGGATTCTGGAACAGAGGAGGCAAAACCTCTGGTGGGGCTGGCATCAGCGTTGTCTCACTCAGAGAGAAAATAAGGTGGGGGCGGGGAGGGAGGCGAGAGAGACAGAGAGAGAGACACAGAGAGAAGCCTGCTGAGATCCTGTTGGCTTTCCAGGCCCCGCCTCTGGCCCTGGGCTGCCTGACCACATTCTTTATGCAGGAGCAGCCACAATGTTTGGGGCTCACTGCAAAAGCAGGCCTCTTGTCAAACATTTTTAAGAATTTCAGGGTGGTGACAGCAGAGCATGAGACCCAGTGGGGATCCCTTCCAAGCCTGGGACCCGTGCCGCTGTACAGTGGGACACCCATGGAGCCGGCCCTGGGCTTGTGGGCCCTGCAGCCAAAGAATCTTGAGCAAGACAGGCTGATTGGAAAGGTGTTCCTCCCTCTCAAAGGAAAGGTATTTCAGAACTTCTCCTAGAACTGCATCCGAGGGGGCAGCCACAGGCCAGGCAAACTCAGAGGACAGAAAAAGCCCAGGATGACTAAATAAAGGGCGAGAAAGGCATTCCTAGCGCAGGCATCTAGCAGGGAGTCCAGGATGAGGTGGGAGCTGGGAGCAAACTCCTTTAAAGGCCGTGCTGCTGGGCATGTGCAGACAGAGTGGGGTGCAGGGAGCAGCGCCTGAGTAGGGCAGTGCAGCCCCAGAACCCAAAGGGCCTAGCACAAGCGCATCACAACGAAGAAAGCGGGGCTGGATCAGGTCAGAGCAGAGAGAGAACTTTCTCTTCTCCCAGTGCAGCTGAAGGGCTCATCACAGAACAGAGGGGGTGCACATCTGCCCTTTGGTGTCTATGTTATGTTTAATTAACTGTGCAATTAACTGAATACTGTTCTCATTCTCCATTATGAGTTCAAATATTCCCATCCAACCCTTCATAAAATCTCCAGGTAGCAAAGGAAGACATGCGCCCTCACTCTTGGAATGGGATCAAGCCCATCTGTGTATGGCAGCACAGTTGTTGGGGTTAACAGCCGTGGACAAACTACGGCCCGCAGGCCGGATCCGGCCCATTTGAAATGAATAAAACTAAAAAAAAAAAAAAAAAAGACTGTACCCTTCTATGTAATGATGTTTACTTTGAATTTATATTAGTTCACACAAACACTCCATCCATGCTTTTGTTCCGGCCCTCCGGTCCAGTTTAAGAACCCATTGTGGCCCTCGAGTCAAAAAGTTTGCCCACCCCTGGGTTAGAATGAACGGGAGAGGTCGGCAGTGTCTATAATAGAGGCTCCAGAGCTGGCTCGTCTCTGCTGCCTGGGGAGCACCTCACATCCCAGGCATTGCCTGGGGCTGATGGGGTGTGATGGGTTGGAGGACTGCATGACTGGGACCACACCAAGCCTACATCCCTGTGACGTGTCACTCCCTTGGTTGTCATCGGTTCTGCCCACTCATCAGTAAATTCCTGTTGAGGGCCGTCTTATAATACTTTGGAATCCACCGAGTTAAGTGTCAAGGAAATCATGGAAGTTCTTTCACATCCGGCTTCACTGTGTCTGTTGCGTTTTCCTGATTAATGGCCCCGCGAGTCCTGCTGGAAGAGGAAGGACGTGAGCTGGCGTGCTGCCCTTCGTGCACTGGCTAGGAGGCCAGGCGAGCGGAGGGCAGGTCTGGAGGGAGTCGCAGCATCTCCGCTTAAGGGCTGTGTGATCTTGGTGAGTCACCTAACCTCTCTGAGCCTCAGTTGCTCTCAGCTGTAACATGGGATTAACACTAGTTCCTACCCCACTAGGCTGCTGTGAGGATAATAAAAAGTGACCCAGCATGCAGTGATGCAAATTATTGTTATTGTGTTATTCCATGCCGGTTCCTAAGGGATACTGACTTCTTTCCCAGGTGTTCCGAGGCCATCCATTGCGGAACCTTGCTGGGGTTGAAAGGAGGGCGACCCGTGGAAGTGCGGGCAGGGGCAAGGTTATGGTTGTGTGTGTTGGTGCAGAAAAGAGTTAACCTGGCAGATCCGAGAGGCTCTTCTTAGAAAGGCTGCTTATAAGGCCGGCCCTCGGCTGGCGCCTGGGAACTGGGCACTTGGACGCACTGTTCCCTGCATCTCCTGACTAATAAGGATGCTTTATGATT